>NC_091768.1:102373600-103625100 GCF_029378745.1 Bos indicus
GGTCCGTGGGGCTGGACATGGCCTAGTGATGGAAGGGCGTCCGTGGGGCTGGACATGACCTCGTGACGGAAGGGCAGCAATGCCTGACTGTGCCGTCTGTGGGGCTGGACATGACCTAGTGACGGAAGGGTGTCCGTGAGGCTGGATGTGACCGAGTGACGGAAGGGCAGCAATGCCTGACTGCTCAGGTCAGACGCCTGGAGTCACCTTTAGTGCTTCTGTTCCTTTCAAATCCTACATCCAGTCTGTCAGCAAATCTCACTGCCTGTATCTCTGATGTAGGCACATCATATCTTACTGGGATGTTCTTCCTAACTCCACCTAGGTCCCCTTCATCTACATTTCACATTGCCCCCAGAGTCATCTTCTTAAAATGTAAGTCAGACAGCCGTTAACATGCAGTGTCACTCAAAACCTTCCGGAAGTTTCCCATCTCCCCCGAGGAGAAGGTGAAGTCATGGCAGCAGACTGGAAGGTTCCAGAACCTGGCCCCTCAGCCGCTTGGAGCCTAACAGTCCCCCCGTTTCCCAGGCTCACTCCCGCCACACGACCTCCCAGGTTTCCCCTGAATGTGTCGGGTGGGCGTCTGTCTGCGTCGGGGACACCGTGTCCTTAAATGCCCCTCTCCCAGGGACACCTTTCCTGATGGGTGATCGCTGGCTGACCTGTCTGCCTGATTTTCCCCAAGGCACTTATCACCATCTACCGTATTGTACACCGTTTTGTTTATTTATTTTGTTCATGCCCATGTCTCGCGACTGGAATGTAAACCCCATAAAGTGAAGGATTTTATCTGTTTCAGTCACAGCTACAACACTTTGGCCTAGAAAGCTTCTCAGCACATAATGGAGCTCAGTAAGTATTTGCTGAAAGCATAAATGAATTGTGGTTTAATTTTCAAATCCACTGCTCCTGATTTATAGGCTCTGGAGAAAACTACGAAAACATCCTTGTGTGCTTGTTTCTTTCCCTCAGGAAAATGCTTTGCCAAAATCATTTGTCAGCATTAAGCAAAAGGATAAACATGAAAAGTTGCTTCTACTTTTATTAGACATGTTAATTGACATTAACAATACTACATATAGTCATGCGGAAAAGAAAGCAGACGGCTGGACAAACCAAGGAGGAAGCTTCTCTTTTCTTGCCCATCAGGGTCACCGGTGTTTCTCTCAAGGGCCAGTTTAGGACTTTCCACAGAGGGGTTTGTGGCTCGACTCATTCTATTCTAGGTTTCAGAGAAGGTACCCCAGATTCCCCTCAAATTACAGGACTGTCCCCAGACTGAACAGTTGCTCTGGGGGTACAGATGCTCACAGGTCAGGTTACGACGTCACGGCTGCAAACTATAGACCATGGTGACACTCCTCCTTTACGGCTGGGTTACGCCTTCTTTTGGAGCTGACCACTGACCCACATTATTTGCGATGTGCTGATTCTCTATTTATCATTTTTACTTTTAAAGCATAGTCATGTGGTTTTTTTTTTTTTTACGCTTTTTGTTCTTTACAGTCCAGAATGTGAGTAGTTGTCTATAAAGTTCATTAGGTATTATGTGGAACTTTTCAGAGAACTTTATAATCATTCTGATTAATTTGTAATTTCCAAGAAGAATAAAAAATATTCCACAGACCAATAATTCTGAAACAAGAAAAAAAATTTTCTCTAAAATTGAAATTATTAAGTGACCTAGTTGCATAAGCTTGCCTTCCTTCCCCCGTCTTATTTTCTGCCTTTCTATGACCTGAGGTATGTACTGGAGGAATAAAGTTTGTGGTGAGGCGCTCACCACACCGCCCAGCACGTGGGCACAGAATGAGCGCCAGGACACCCGAGGAGCAGGCACTAAAAATTCAGCCTCTGGGCCACTTCCGTCAGTACAAAGCCCGGGGGTTTACCCTGGAGAAGAGGAGTCTGAAGATTTAAGAGACCCGAGCTTCACGAGGGACAGCTCTGCGGCCCTTCATTTGTGGAATAAGGAGCTACTCCTCTGCCGGTAAGTTTTTATTTCATCTCGGAATTTAGAAAACGTTGTGTCCCTGTTGTGTCGACTGGTTAGTGTGTTGAAGGTAAAATAGTGTTGAGAAGCTCCATATCGTCCCCTCAGACACTGGTCCTCACTTAGACCTCCTAGTCACGCCCTGGGGAGAGGAGGAGAGACACTGGCTGGTTGAGTCCAGGACGTGCTGGCTGCTGTTCCAGAGATGTCACCATTACTGCTTATGTAATCTCACTCCAGTGTTCTTGCCTGGAGAATCCCAGGGACAGGGGAGCCTAATGGGCTGCCATCTATGGGGTCGCACAGAGTCAGACACGACTGAAGCGACTTAGCAGCAGCAGCAATCTTACGTTGTATTCTAACTGCAGTCCTGGGAGCAGGTGTGATTAAAGAGTTAGAAAAAGCCACTCCATCCATGCTAGCGTGGAGGGAGCAGAGTCCCTTCAAGCCTCCAGGACCTGCTGACGCTGACCAGCCCTTGTGAAAAGGCTGTGGAAACACTGGCAAAGAACCTAATAAGCCACCGCCACCTTTGAATGAGCGATCTCACAGTTGAGCCTTGACTGTGAAGGAGAAACAGACTCTACAGACCCAAACCAGATGCGGTCTCCTTAACTTACTCTTTGCACCTGTGCTGGGCTGCATCATGCACAGAACGGGGTGCTGGTAGGTTAAAATGCAGATGGGGCGCAGGCCTGGTGGAGGGGAGGGTGCTGGCCTGGGTGACCCATGGTAGGAACTGCCCTAGAGCACAGGGTGGTGTCTAGGTGAGGGGACGGGGCAGAGCTGCTCCCATGCAGAGGGGGCGCTTAGGGACGGGGCAGGGAGACGGGCAGAAGGCCAGGCGGCCTGGAGCCAGCTCCACAGGAGAGCAGGGCCCGCGGTGGGTGTGCCCCTATGGGTGGACGTGCTCGTGGGTCTGCTTCAAGGGGCTGGACGGTGCTGCCCTTCATGGGAAGACGTTCTTGTGACACAACCATCTTTCAAGTGAAAGTGACAAATAGGTGGTGATGAGTTTCACTCTGCTGTGGGTTCATGCATTTATGTCATTAAAAAATACTGCCATTCCGTTCATATGACAGCACCGAGGCATTTGCCTTAATCTTTGGCTCGGTCTTCTCTTATTAAACACATCAAACCTCCTGAGCCCTCACTTACCTAGAGGTCTCTTATCGAATAGCATCAACCCTCTAAGACAAACTGAGAAAGAGGAAATTAACAAAAAAGAGCCTCTGCAGCTAAAATAGATGCCACAGAGCCCATCCCCCACAGCTTTTCTCCCAGGGGAGACCCTCAGGGGCTCATCGAGATGCACTGACTCTTATTTTAGGTGCTGTTCTGATAAGTAACACTGTTTGGTTTTCCAGGGCAGAGCTCAGAGAAGCAAAACGTTTCCAAGTGGGAAGGTCGCTGCTGAGTGAGACCCCGGGAGGAACGAGGCAGGGGAGAGGATGAGGTTGGGTGGGAACACCCTAGAACACAGAGAGGACAACTCAGTGTGCTAAACTTTGGGGCCATATAGGGCACAGCAGACGGCCCCAGGCATCTGCGTGGCCCCTGCAGAGGAGAAAATCACATCCACAGGGGTGACCACAAAGGAATTCAGAGGCAGGGCTGGAGGACGGAGATTTTACTAGGAGGAGCGTTTGAGCAAGAACCTTATAAATCAGATCTGAAATTTTAGAACACTTAGTCCTGGAGCTGATCGACCTCAGTTGAAAGAGAATTCAGAATTACCTTCCCCCAAGAGCAAGGTGAGTCAGACACCGTCGTGTTCCTTCATTAGGTCCACTCGGCCTGTGGGGCTCACAGCGGCGGACGAGGTCGCAGGATCCAAAGAGGAGGCCTTACTGGGGAGGACCAAGGTCTAGGATGCACAGTCCTTTGTGCTTTTTACAGAAGCTTTGGGAGTCGAGTGAGGAGCTGGAGGCCTGAGAAAGAGACCAGGTAACAAAGAAAAGATGGGGGTGTTGAGGCGGAGGAGGGAGCGGTCTGGGCGGAAGGTGAGGAGGGACACGGCGGAGCAGTGCTGAGACAGGGAGCAGTGGCCGTGGGCCTGGGGGCGCGGGCACAGGGACCGGGGCGGGTCCTGGGCGGGCAGACGCAGGGCAGGGTCCCCCGCCGCCATCGGGGGTCCCCAGGGTGGGGGTGGGGCCAGGCCTCTACACGACCCTCCTCAGCGTCCTTCTCCTGGATGGAATCGCAGGCACTTCCTCCCCGTGCTCTGTCTCCCCTTCATCACACCAAGCGCCAGAAATCCTCGGGTGAAGGGATGACCGGCTGCAGACTGCGGGCACCCTCTGGTTTCTCCTGCCCAGCCGCGCCGGGGCTGTCAGGGGCTGCGGGACCGTCCGGGGTTTGTTCGGTCAGGGTCTGGAGAGGTCATCCGGATACTCAGCCCACGTGCTTGGAAGCCCCTCTCACCGGCAGAGGAGTCCTGTACCCGAAGGCTGGTCATGGCAGAGGAGGCCACGGCGGCCGCCGGCCGTCTCAGTGACTGCTGCTGTGACAGCCGGGGAGCAGCCGGCTTGCTGTCGCATATCACAACCCGGGCCTTTCTCATTTCTGTAGCAGCTTTATAAGTCAGCCTGGAGGTTCCCGTTAGACAAACTGAGAAAGGAGGCTTGAATCTGGGTCACCGAGGAGCGCAATGAATCAGTGGCGGCCCCAGACTCTTCGCTCGGCCCCCACCGCGCCCCAGCGGGCACCGTCGGGAACTAAGGCTGGAGGTCCTTACTAAGGCTGGAGGGCTCAAGGAAGGAGGCTGTCGATGTTACTTGTGGGTTTATCTGACACCAGAATTATTCGCGTGGAGGTCCCCGCACTAAAGGATGTGTGGTTTTCAGGTTTGCTTCTGGCAGATAAACAGAGGTTTAGGAAACGGAAAGTCATGGTCTTGTGTGTGTAATTAAATGAAATGCCATGAAGTGGCTTGGCCTCCTTCGGCCTTTCTGTCGCTTTCCGGACTCTAACACAGGCTGCACCGTTCACACCCCTCCTCCCCGATTTGGCCGGCGGTGGCCTCTGCTCCCCAGCCGTGAGGTGGGGGGCTCCCTGGCCTCGGATGGGGGTCTGCAGGGGCCAGCACTAAGGCTGGCACAGAGCCTTCCCGCTCTGTTTTTCTTTGAGAATGGTATGCAAGTGTCAGCCATCTATTTTTTTAAAAAATTTTATTTCCTTGGCCATCCTGGGTCTTCACTGCCGCTCAGGCTCTCTCTAGCTGTGCTTGAGCGTCTCCTGGCAGTGCCTTCTCTCGCCGTGGGGCTCGGCCTCAGGGGCACTCGGCTTCATCACACAGCACCCAGCCGCGGGAGCCGTGGCTCTTGGACTGAGTTGCGCTGAGTCACCTGCAGTCTCCCTGGATCAGGGATGGAACGCGTGTCCCCTGCACGCACTCGGCTTCATCACGCAGCACCCAGCCGCGGGAGCCGTGGCTCTTGGACTGAGCTGCGCTGAGTCACGTGCGATCTTCCTGGATCAGGGATGGAACGCGTGTCCCCTGCACTGGATTCTTTACCGCTGCACCACCAGGGAAGCCCCCTGCGCCTTCTTGATGTGAAACGGGGGTCTTTCTGTCTTCCCCACTCTGTGACCTAATTCTATCCGTTCTGGTAAAATTAGTCATGCCCTCGATGAAGAGTTTCAAAGTAAGTCTGAGAAAAGCCAGTCCCACTGGAAGGTAGCTTTAATGCTACTTGGAGCGCTTTCCTTGGTCATAATAATCTTGCACAGGTTTCCCTGTTCTGAACTGGGGGTCATATGCAACAACTCCTTTCACCATTTCCTGGATCTGATTTGAAGGAAAACAGCATGTTGACTGCTCAGGAAACCAACGTGAAAGCTGTGACTACAGGGGCACTCAGAGCGAGGAGATTATCAGGAGCTATCTAGCAGGTGTAATTTTCCAGCGGTTCACCTGAATGATATCTGCAACAGTTACTGCAACTAGCCCTTTTCCTGTTCTCAGAGACCGTTTAGTTGTACAACCACGTATCTCCTTACTAAGCACATGGAAAGGCAAAGACGCAGAAACAAAGTTGCTCAAGTTACTCTTCTCGCGTCTCTACCTCCTGAGCCCCCGCTGTTACCATTTCAGTGTATTTCTGCCCCGCCCTGTGTTCCGGGAGGACTGTAGCTTTACAGTTTTGTCCTGTCCCTATTTTTGCTTAGAAGCTTTGGTAAGAATAAGGCTGATCTAGAATATCGTGCTCAGGGTTAGAACTTTAAAAGTTGGGGCACCATATAAAATTTTTGCAAAGAAGTCTCTCTTCTCATGGGGTCAACCCACAACCTTGAAAACCTTCCTCTCCTCCCCCACTTTAGAGACACCAGGCTTTAGAAAGAGAGTGAATATTGGTTCTAGCCATGTCATTTTTAAAATAGTGGCTGTGACCAGCATCTGGGACCCTCGCAGGGCACCAGTGTGTGTGTCTGGGTGATGGGGTCTCTTCCTTCTTGAGGAGCTCCGAAGTCAGCGGCCAGGAGGAGAGGATTCCAGAGGCTCCGGCGTCCCTGAGGAGCCTGCCTCACCTCCCTGCTCCCCCCAGACCCGCCGGCTTTCCTGGAGCCTCGTACAGCCTGCCCCCGCCACCCTAACCCGAACCCCACGCCCCGTCCCTGTCCCCCTCTGCACACCCCTCTCCCACCCCATCACTCTTTCCTCCCAGCTCCCCTCTCCCTCCATCACCTCCCAGGACTCTGCTTTTTAGACCAGGTAGCCCCCTTTCCCTGGGCACGCGAGGCAGCGGAGGCATCCTGTCTGCAGCACATGCGGGGAGTTCAGAGGGAGGGAAGCCCAGACTCCGTGGCCGGGTGGCCGGGGCGTCTGACCCCCTGCCCCTGCCTGTGGAGACTGCCTCCTCCTGCCCTCAGGTCCTCTGGCCCACGGCCTCCCTTCTGGCACGACTGAGAACAAGGCTGCTCCTTTTCCACGCCAGCATCTTCCCCGTGGTCCCCTCTCCAGCCCTGGGGTAGCCGGCCGCCCCCTCCTTCCCGGTGCGTCCTGGTTCCAGGCCCCTCCTGCTCCCTGACTGTGCTCTGCGCTAAGCAGGCCTGCACGTGAAGGCTCCTGCACCCTGCCTGGAGGCCGTTACTGCCGTGGTCATCCAGACCCAGAGCGTCAGAAGTGAGTGAGCTTACTACGAACAAAGAGCAGAGGTGATGAGGGCGCTGGGAGCGCCCCGGCCGACCTCCTTACAGGCAGGGGAGAGTCGCCAGGACGCCGGGTCAGGCCAGCTCAAGGGTGAGCTGATGCTCCTCGTGAGTTAGCAGTCAACTTGTAGAGCCTCAAGACAAGGAAAATTCCTGCCGGAAGGGTGGCATTCGGTGACTGGTGAGGATGAGCTAGGCTGAGCACCAGAGTGGGTGTTTCTGCCTAATTTGGGATCAGAGAGCTGCCTGGGAAGATCAGGGGAGCCTTTGGCAACCGTTACAAAGGGCCTCAGTCAGTTCCGGAGGGGACCTTGGTTCTGGGCTCTGTGTCCGTGGCCTTGGGACAGGACTGTGTGGTTACTTCCAATAGGTCCTGGCCCGCTCGGGACTGCCCTGCCATTTCCAGGTTCTGGGAAGCCAGGCTGGTTGGCCACCCTAATCCTGACAGCCCATGAGGAGAGGACGGGATGGCGATGCTGGCAGGAACCCTGGACCCCATCTCTGAGGGCTGAAGGCTGGCTCCCATCCCCTCGTTGGTCCAGCAGGGCCCTAACCCTCTGCTCTCCTGGGCTGTACCCGAGGGCTGAGCAGAAAAGCCTGGAGTCAGGAAATCAGGGCTCTGGGTGTTGAGATGGGGACCGTCTGGGCGGGCAGTCTCTGGCCCCACAGCTGCAGCTGAAATCAGATGTGGGCCAAGGATGGGTGGGGGGCCACAGGGGGGTCCGCTGACTCCTGGGGTTCAACCAAGTTTCACTTGCTCCTGTTGCCCTCTGCAGTGCCATCTGTCTCTTTGGGTCTTAGTGCCAATTTTTTAGTTTTATTTTCTATTTATTCATTTTTAAATTGAAGTATAGTTGACTTCTAATGTGTTAATTTCTGCTGCACAGCAGTGACTCGTTTATACATACATATATTCGTTTTTATTTTCTTTCCCACTACGCTTTATCACAGAGTATTGAATGTGGTTCCCTGAGCCATGCAGCAGGACTTTGTTGTTTATCACTGCCAATTAAAAAAAAATTTTTTTTCTACATCTGTGGTCTCTGTTTCCTGAGACCACACTCTCTTCTTAGACTCTTGTAATAATGCTTTCACTGAGACATTCATACTGAAAGCTTATCTTCCAAGAGCACTGTAAGCGCCAGTGATTACAGCGAAGGCCAGTGTTCAGCCCTCAGACTCGGCTCTGCAGGGCTTTCTCCAAGCACGTGGCTCCGGGCCTGCTGCACTGACACCGCGCTGACTTCCGAGTGACCGCTGCTTCTGGCCACTGCTTTCCTCCTCACTTCAATTTGTCCTTCTGCTTCCTGGCTTCCCTGGCGGCCCAGAGGGTAAAGAGTCTGCCTGCAATGGGGCAGACCCGGGTTCCATCCCTGGGTTGGGAAGTCCGCTGGAGGAGGAAACGGCAATCCCCACCAATACTCTTGCCTGGAGAGTCCCATGGGCAGAGGAGCCTGGCAGGCTACAGTCCATGGGGTCGCAGAGTCATGCACGCCTGAGTGACCAACACTTTCCTGGGCTTCAGTGCAAGCCCCCAAGCTTTCATCAGCACCTCTGAGTTCAGCTGTGGCCTCCTGCCCAGAACTGCCCCTGCTTTGCGTTCTGGAGCTCCTCTGTGGGACGGCAGGGAAGGAGAAGTGGGGAGCAGAGGAGCAGGAGGAAGGGGTGGGGGGCCGGCTGCTGGAGCCGAACGCACAGGAGGACCCGCACGGTGTGTGACTAGTCCGAACCTTCATCCTCCACGAGCCTCCTCTTCCCTTTATCAAGGAGGAGACGGACCTCCAGAGACCGATTTGAGGAATGCCCGTCACGTGGCTGACCCAGATCTGAAGTCAAGACTCCCCCGTGACACGAGACCTCAGTCTCCGCACCTCGGATGAGTCTCATTTCCTTCCTCTTCGAGCACTTTCCGTCCTTCTGTGTAGAAATGCGTTAGAAACCTAGAAGTAAGCGTCCAGGTCTGATCCCCCCACGACTGTTGAGGTGGAAAAGCAGTTATCATTTTCATTCCTTGCTCCTCTGGCTTCTTCCTGGCTTTTCAGAGCATCCTTTCTCTCCACGTTTATCCCAGAGGCACGCAGCCTGCGGGCATGGCTGGAAGCTCTGAGGTGTGTGCCCTTGAGGAAGCTGCCACGTCTCTGAGTTTCAGTCTGACGGCATCGGCACCCTCCGGCTTCCCGTTAGGATGAAGAGAGCAGGATGAGGGGAACACCAGGCCGGCTGGCTGCGCCCTCAAGCCTGCCAGCGGCTCTTGGCTCTGGGCCACCTCCCTCCTGCACGGCTCCCTGCCAGGGTCAGTTCTGGGAACTTAGCCCCTGCCCCTCCACAGAGAGGAAGTGGGGGAGATTTCGGGTTGACTTTAGTGCATGGCAATGGTGTGTGCTGTATTTCTACCATTATTGCTTCAAGGGTACCTCAGATCAGCAGCCACTGGGGGCCAGAGACTGGGGAGCCCCGCCAGAGAGCACAGGGGGTTTTTCTGAGCTAGTGACTGACAGCGGGCGAAGGAGATGGGCGAGCCCCTCACTGCCCCGGAGGACAATGCTCAGGGCGAAGAGAGACAGGACATCGACTCCGCAGCACGTGCCCTAAACGGGGAGGCTGGGCAACTTGGAATCTCGGTCAATTCCAAGACACACGGTGTCAGCACGGCTGGCAATTAATCCCCTCAATGAGATGCTCAGTGAGATGCCTGAAATGCAGGAGCCCCGGGTTCAATCCCTGGATCAGGAAGATCCCCTGGAGGAGGGCGTGGCAACCCACTCCAGCATTCTTGCTTGGAGAATCCCATGGACGGAGGAGCCTGGAGGGCTACAGTCCATGGGGTTGCAAAAAGTCGGACATGACTGAGCGACTTCACTTCTTCACTTCTTCATGAGATGCTCTTTGTCCCTAGCGGGAAATTTGCTGGCAGGATTCAGTGAGGAGGGTTTCCTTATTTCTCTGCAGAGGAAACGACACACCCAGGGCCCAGCCCCAAGGCGCCCCAGTGAGACCCTCTGCTGTCAACCTTGCCCGCTTCACTGCCCCAACAACATCCCTGTTCAGACATCTTATTTCCCCCACCTCTAGCATCCTGCCAGCAAATTTCCCAGTAGGGACAAAGAGCGTCTCATAGAGGCTGGAACGGACTAAGAGCCCAGGTTGCCCAGCCTTCCTGTTGGCGTTCTTGGGAGGATGCTTTTTGAACAAAGTCCGGTTTTGCTGTGATTTCTGTGTTTGTGACCCGCCGCTCTACTTCAGGAGGGGCTGCTCCTCTGGGTGGGACGACAGCCCCAGTCACTCAGGGCTGCTCGGCCGGCCACCTCTGGTTGTGGTGCCCCAAACGGTAACCTGTTGCCCCCTCCCTCAGCTCTGGGGCCGGGGGCTCAGTGGAGTGGTTCTCGGGAGCCTGTCATGCAGCTGCAGTCAGGCTGGCGGGGACCCGGGTCAGGGAGGCGCCGTGGCCTGGCTGTCCCCCGGGGTCTCAGCGGGACCCTTGCCACCCCCACGTGGCCTCCCCCCGGGGCCTGGGCTCCTCAGTGCAGCACGGGGACTGGGTTCCAAAGGACGCCTGGCCGGGGGGAGCCGCAGGACTTCTGTGACCCAGCCTCCGAAGCCCCAGGTTGTCACGGCCGGTGGAGCGATTGGCCCAGCAAGTCAGGAGACCGCTCCAGACTCCAGAAGAGGGTCAATGTCCCCTCTGACCTCGTGAGCTGCAGTCTCTCTCTCTTTTTTTTTAATTCTATTTTATTTTAAATTAATTTATTCATTTTAATTGGAGGCTAATTACTTTGCCCACCTAATGCTGACTCATTTGAAAAGACTGTGATGTTGGGAAAGATTGAGGGCAGGAGGAGAAGGGGATGACAGAGGATGAGATGGTTAGATGGCGTCACTGACTCGATGGACATGGGTTTGGGTGAACTCCAGGAGTTGGTGATGGACAGGGAGGCCTGGCGTGCTGCGGTCCATGGGTTCACAGTTGGGCATGACTGAGCGACTGAACTGAACTGAATTACTTTACAATATTGTGGTGGTTTTGCCATACATTGACATGAATCTGCCATGGGTGGACATGTGTTCCCCATCCTGAGCCACCCTCCCACCTCCCATCCCATAGTGCACCAGCCCTGAGCGCCCTGTCTCATGCATCGAACCTGGACTGGCGATCTGTTTCACATATGATAATATACATGTTTCAGTGCTAGTCTCTCAAATCATCCCACCCTCGCCTTCTCCCACAGAGTCCAAAAGACTGTTCTATACATCTGTGTCTCTTTTGCTGTCTCACATATAGAGTCATCGTTACCATCTTTCTAAATTCCGTATATATGCGTTAGTATACTGTATTAGTGTTTTTCTTTCTGACTTACTTCACTCTGTATAATAGGCTCCAGTTTCATCCACCTCATTAGAATTGATTCAAATGCATTCTTTTTATTAGCTGAGTAATATGACGCTGCAGACCAACCCCCGCTGGGCCCACACAGCTGCCAGCGAACGTCAGATTCGGAACTGATCATTTATCAGGGAGGCCCGGGGTCCCCTGAGACACCAAAGCCGGATGGGCCACCTGCCCGTCAGCAGACACGGGTCACCCGTGTGTCACACGTCTTTGGAAATCAGCCACAAAGTTGAAAATATATGAAACCCTTGTCATCCCTTAGAGGGACACGCAGTTATCCGTGGTGAGGAAGCCCATGTGACTGAAGAACTTGCTTTAAAAAATTGTTGCCCAAAATTGTTTTAACTTTTATAATGAGGAATGTGTTTGCTCAGAGTCCATGCACATTCCCCCAAGTTCCTATTTTCCTTTTTTAAGAGTTTTATTTTCTACTGGGGAGCAGTTGCGCTGGGGGCGGGGTGGTAAAGCTTCTGTCCCCAACGTGGGAGACTTGGGTTCAATCCCTTAGTCGGGAAGATCCCCTGGAAAAGGGAATGGCAGCCCATGCCAGGATTCTTGCCTGGAGAGGCCCATGGACAGAGGAGCCTGGCAGACCACAGTCCATGGGGTCACAAGGAGTCGGACACGACTGAGCGACTAAGCACAGCATACAGTACAGCAGAGTGGCTCAGTTTATATCTGTACCTGTGTCTCTTGTTTTTCAAATTCCCATTTAGGTAGTTACATAATACTGAGCAGAGTTCCCTGTTCCGTACAGTGGGTCCTTGTTGGTTATTTATGTTAAATATAGCCGTGTGCACGTGGGTTTGTTCATAACCTATGCACATTTCCCAAGTTCCTCTTTTCCCTTTTAAATTCTTCTTCCTCCTAGGGGGGAAAGCTTGTCTTCTCTGCGGGGCTGGGACTCCCTTCTTTCTGGTTCCACAGATCCTGCCCTGGAGGAGCTGCCTCTCCACCCCAGTTAGTAGGAGGGTCCCCGGGACTCAACACAGTCTCACCTCAAAGGGTAAAGCACTCCCCACTTGGCTGTGATGTTAATTTACCAAATAGCCCCTGGGCTTTGTCCTGGATGAACTGTTCACATTTCCTGGCAGGCTTTCAGACTGGAAACCGTTTATATAAATCGCACGACCTAGGGTGGACCTCTTGCTCTTTAGGTCCATCAGCACATCATGCAAATGAGCCCCAGCATCTTATTGAAGTAGTGTTGAGAGCTCACAGATTTTTAACGTGGGAAGTTTTTGCTTTTCCAAAGAAAGTATTTATTTCTTTGGCTGCGCCGTGGCTTTGTTGCCTCATGTGGGGCCTTGCGTTGCGGCTCACAGACTCTAGCTGTGGGGCGGCGCTTAGCACGTGGAATCTCAGCTCCCAGATCAGGGATGGAGCCAGCGTCCCCTGCACTGCAAGGCAGATTCTTAACCACTGGGCCACCAGGACAGTCCCAACACGGGGACGCTTCTAGAGAGAGAAGACAGATGGGTCTGAGCTTCTCAAGGATGGCATGTAGTTTGGAATCACTTCGAAGCAGAAGGAATTTGGGGGCAGAGGACACTGGAGGATGGCTCAGGCCCCCTGAGTCCCACCCAGGAGCAGCCCCGGGGTGGGTGGGAAGGCCACCGTCCGGGGCTGGAGCCCGTCAGAGACCAGGGCCAGACCCGCTGCAGGCTGGCTCCCGCCTGGCACAGAGGAGGTGCGCGAGGGGCAGTGGTCCCTCAGGGGGCGCCCCCTCCAGCCCTGGGCTCCCCCGATGGGCGGCCCAGCACCCGTGTCTGGGAAGGGAAGGCGCTCCAGGCCCCTCGTCTCCGGGTGCTGCCTCCTGGCACTGCTCTTGTCGGCGTGCTGAACCCCACTCGCTGCCCTTCGGGGTCCTCAGCAAACTCAAGTCTATTTTTCCTGTTTTAGGCAGGCTGGGGCCGGGGTGATACTGAGCCACAAAAGGACATACCTTACCACCCTCTCGCCAAATAAGACTGTCGAAGGGGACGTCAGGGGGAACTGGTGGGTTAGAGGGTGTGTGACACCCATGTCCCTCGATCTGGCGGTGACCTGGCTCTTGACCTCAGCCAGGAGCTGGCATGGCGGGCAGCCCTTCCAGCAGCTTCCGCCTGCAGGAGCAGGGTCTCAGAGGAGGCGGTGGCGGCGGTGGGGTGAGGAGCAGGGGTGCGATGGAGGGGCGGGAAGGACACGGTCCCCTCCTCTCCCTCGGGCGTTAGTCGTCCAGGTCAGGGACCGCTCAGGATGTCACGGGGAGGGTTCTTTTCAGAGGAGCATGCAGGACACCGTGTCAGTGGAGAACCTCAAGACCCACCAGAGCAAGACTAGTCAGGACCCAGAGAGACCGTCCTTCCAAAGGATTGTTGTGAGAGAGGGAAGAGCATTTTTGGGATGGCGGGGTCCTGGGGCCGTGAGGTCGTCCAGCCTCTCAGTCAGATGGAGAAAGGCTCTTCTTCTGCAGGTCGGGGGTAGGGGGGGCAGGGATGAGCAGAAACTGGACAGGGAAGAAGCCCGCGAGGTCCAGGGAGAGGGTCCCGCTCTGTTCCGACAATTCCCAGGAGGAACAGAAAGGGGGCCGGGGCCATGCCACAGGGTGGCCGAGGCCTGGGGCGAGCCGGGCTCTGGGGTCCACAGCACGGAGACCCTGACCGATGCTCGGTCAGCACCCAGCCGAGGGACGGGGGCTGTGCGTGGGCAGCGTGGTCGGCTTAGCACGAGATGGGAGGGCAAGGCTCGGAAGGAGGGAACGCGTGACTCCACCCGGCCTTGCTCTCTGTTGGTCTTTGCTGTAAAACCTTGCAAAGACCAGGGAAGCCAGGCATGCTGCAGTCCCCGGGGTCGCCGAGAGTTGGACATGACTTAGCTATTGAACAACAGTAGCACTTTGCTCTCAGTCTTTTTATGAAACGATTTCCTGAGACTTGGATCATAACGACTCACTACATGATGGTGAATATTTTTTCTTTAACTTTTTTGCTGATTTCTTAAAGCCACTTATACTGAAAAACGAGCTCCCCTAGTGGCTCATCGCAATGCTCTTCCTCACATCCATCCCTAGATCCAGCGACACGCACTCGGGAGGCTTCTCACCTGCCACCTCCTAATGGTCACGTGTCCTGCTGTTTAGGGTCTTGTGTGCTTTTAAGTTGAGAGATAATTGACATCTGCCATTGTATTAGTTCCAGGTGCCTGACACGGTGATCTGATATTTACATATATTGTGAAATGAACCATAAGTCTAGCTAGCATCCATCACCACACAAGATGTTTTTGATCCCAGAGGATACAACACCGTGTGTGTGTGTGTGTGTGTGTGTTAGTTGCTCAGTCGTGTCCGATTCTTTGCAACCCCATGGACTGTGGCCCACCAGGCTCCTCTGTCCATGGGATTCTCCAGGCAAGAATCCTGGAGTGGGTTGCCATTTCCTTCTCCAGGGGATCATCCCTACCCAGGAACTGAACCCCCATCTCCTGCATTGTAGGCGGCTTCTTTACCACTAATCCACCTGGGTTTTTATCCTCCCAAAACTCGAGTTTATTGAGCACTTTCTCCACTCCTGGGCTCCCCTGGGGGCTCAGAGGGTGAAGCGTCTGCCTGCAATGTGGGAGGCCTGGGTTTGATCCCTGGGTTGGAAAAATCCCCTGGAGGAGGAAATGGCAACCCACTCTAGTACTCTTGCCTGGAGAATCCCATGGACAGAGGAGCCTGGTGGGCTGCAGCCTGTGGGGTCCCAAAGAGTCAGAGACGCCTAAGCGGCCCACTCACTGCTCAGCCCCACTCCAGGCGCTGTCCTCCCTGCCAGTCTCGTGAGCCGTGCCTGCTGCCCCGTGGCCATCTGGGGCTGCGCACCGCAGCCTTCACTGCGCAGAGGAGGGCCTGGGGCTGCGGAGGGTCAGAACCTGGCTGTGGCGCTCAGCTTTCAGGCGAACAGGGAGGGGGCTCCAGAGGCTCCGTCCACCGTGCTCAATGGCCTTTCTAAACCCTCGTACATCTTTCCGGGCAGCACATGATACCGCCCTGCTCCCAGAGGTCGCTGGCCTGGAGAAGCCATGTTTGAGCGCGATGTCATTGCCACACCTTGAAAGGCAGCTCAGAGCTGTTCTTGCAGGGATAACCCCACCCAGGCCCCTCCCTTCTCATCAGCTCTACTGCTGCTCCAGGGAGTCATATGATCATTTTATAACCTACAGGATATAGATGGTTAACCATCTGTATTTGGGCAAATAGGCGTTCCTTTTACATAGGAAGTGGTAATTCAGCAATTTGCTTCTGGTTAATCCTGGCCCCTCACTGCTTTTTTCTTAATGACCATTAGAAAGTGCGTCTGGCGAGAGGTCACAGAGGGGATGCCTGCGCCTGTGTGAGGGCCGTGTAGCGGAACCGTGCGCTCCGGACCACGGCCTCTTGGAGGTGAGCCTGCTAAGCCCCTTTCAAAAACGTCTTTTCTTCTCTGATCCTGCGTCTGAGGAATATTAGACATGGATCTGCTTGCCTCTTGAGGATTCCAGGATGCTGGCGTGCTGTCTGTGTTTACACTTGATAAAGCACGCTCACTTCCACACGTGCAGCGTCCTTGCACTTTGAGGACTAGTGCTGTGGGGGAAGCTTGCTTTCCCCCTAAACGTACAGCAAGTGATTTCATCCTGTCTCGCACTAGAGCTTGGGCAGTTTGGTCATTGCCTCATAATGTGACATCCGTGGGGCATCGGTCTGGGGAGAAGTGTAGTTCTTTACTTAGATAAGGCCACAAAGAGTTTGGAAAGCCAAACCTGAGCTAAAAATGTGTTGGAGGTGATGAGAAAGGTGATTTAGGACAAAGTTCGAGTGAGGGTCTTGAATAGTTGGAGGTTGATTGGGAAGGAGCTTGTCAGGCAGTCAATTAAGAGAAATTGATGCGGTGGAAATTTTTATGAGACTCAGCACAACGCAGGAAAAGCTCTGATAATGGCTGCAAAGCCCACAGTGACGAGGGAGGTAGCGTCTCATGACTATAAAAGGGTGCATGGGGGTCTTTAAGACAGTCTCCACCGATTCCTCCAAAGCCCAGGTAGTTGCAGAAAACAGATATTGTAGTGATCAGCACTGGAAAGAAACCAGTGCCAAGTCTGAATTAGTCACTAGTTCTTGAAATGATTAGAGGTGTAACATTAATTACTGTAAATGAAAAAGAAAAGGTAAAATGAGCTTTTGAAGAAGCAAAAGGAACCAGAAGGGAAAAAAAAATACAAACCTATATTCAACTCACTGGAAAAAACCTTCTGGCTTCTTTCTTAACCACGTTTATGCAAAAGCAGAAGGAAGCCAGCCCAGAGTTTCAGCTCCACTGACATTCATCTAAAAAAGGATAAAACGCTGTGTGCCTGTGAGTCAAGTGAGTTAAGACAGCAGTGGCATGGCATTGAATGCCTACCTCTGTGGTATGTAAGGCTCTGATGTCTATAATGTTTTAAAGTAAGGACATTATTTAAGATCTTGTGGGAACTGTATAGTCCTTCAGTAAGACCGGCTGGAGACAAGGTGAATTAGAATGAGCTGCAGTCTTCTCATTTGTAAAGCGGGTATGCTGTTGTTTAGTCACTAAGTCACATCTGACTCTTTGCGACCCCACGAACTATAGCCTCCCAGGCTCCTCTGTCCATGGAATTCTCCAGGCAAGCATACTGGAGTGTGTTACCATTCCCTTCTCCAGGGCAGAGAGTGAACCTGTGGCTCCCACATTGGCAGGCAGATTCTTCCCCATTGAGCCACGAGGAAAGCCTGTAAAGTGGGTGTAAGTCATCTGAAAGGGATGTTGAGAGACTTAGCACGGTCATAGACATACAGCAGGGATCCCAACGCCCACTGTGTGATTAGAGCATAAAGCGTGCACACCCGCCCTCCAGCCTCAGCAAACATGCACATGCGTGTACACAGGCCTACACACACACACACGCCTCCACGCGTGCACACTGCACACACGCACATACACATGCCACACACACACGTAACACACAGCGCACACATGTAACACATAACACACGCCTCCATGTGTGCACACACCACACACACATTATACACACACATGTAACACATAACACACACGCCTCCATGTGTGCACACAGCACACACGCACATACACACGCCACACACACATGTAACACAGCACACACATGTAACGCATAACACACACATGCCTCCATGTGCGCACACATCACACACACAATATACACACGCCACACATACATGTAACACACAACACACACATGCCTCCATGTGTGCACATACACATACACATGCCACACACATGTAACACATAACACACACATGCCTCCATGTGCGCACACAGCACACACACATTATACACACGCCACACATGTAACACATAACACACATGCCTCCATGTGTGCACACAGCACACACACATCATACACACATGTAACACATAACACACGTGCCTCCATGTGTGCACACAGCACACACACATTATACACACATGTAACATATAACACACACATGCCTCCATGTGTGCACATAGCACACACACATTATACACACGCCACACACACATGTAATGCACAACACACACATGCCTCCATGTGTGCACACACACATACACACGCCACACACACATGTAACACATAACACACATACACATGCCCATACACGCAATGCAACATCCACACACGCGCGCAGAGTTATGTACCCACATGTATGCTCGAGCATGTGCGTACTCACCATGTACACACGTGTACACACACATACACCTTTTGTTCCTGTTCCTTGTCTTGGGGGCATCACTATTATGAGAATAAGCACAGATTGAAAACCGTCTGCTTTAATTTTAGCAAACGGTTAAGCTTGTTTAATTTGTTTAAATGAAAACTTTAAGGTTTCCTTGCTGATAATACTTTGATAAATGTTAATGCTTCTGCATATTTAATTTTCATGGGTAGAGTCTGCCCTTGGTCAAAGGGACCAAAGGCTGCGGGTGGCCTGTTGCCCACCCCTCCTGCTTTTCCAGCCGCCTCCCCTCCTCCCCTCCCCTCCACTCTTCCCCTCTTCTACCCTCTACTCCCCTCCACCCCCTCGACACCTCCCCTCCCCTCTACTCCCTCCCCTCTTCCCCTCTCTACACTCTACTCGTCTCCTCCCCTCCTCCCCCCTCCCCCCTTCCCTCTCCTCTTCCCCTCTACTACACTCTACTCGTCTCTTCCCCTCCTCCCTCCTCCCCTCCCCTCCTCCCCTCTCCCCTCCTCCCCTCCCCTCCTCTGCTCTACTACACTCTCCTCCTCTCCTCCTCTCCTCCCCTCTCCCCTCCTCCCCTCCCCTCTTCCCCTCTCTACACTCTACTCGTCTCTTCCCCTCCTCCCTCCTCCCCTCCCCTCCTCCCCCTCCCCTCCTCCCCTCCCCTCTTCCCCTCTCTACACTCTACTCGTCTCTTCCCCTCCTCCCTCCTCCCCTCCCCTCCTCCCCTCTCCCCTCCTCCCCTCCCCTCCTCTGCTCTACTACACTCTACTCCTCTCCTCCTCTCCTCCCCTCCTTCCCCCTCCCCTCCTCCCCCCTGCTTCCCCTCCCCTCCCCTCCCCTCCTCCCCCTCCCCTCCCCCTTTCCCCTCCTCCCCTCTACTCCTCTCCTCCCCTCCCCTCCTCCCCTCCCTGTCGGACTACAGTTCACAGGGTCACAGAGTCAGACACGACTGAAGCCTCTTAGCACGCATGCAGTATAAAGACTGCACGTGATCAGGAAGGCAGAGGAGAGCATAGACATGAGGAGGATGCCAAGAAAGATACAAAAAGACTGAAGAAAGATCCTGAAGATGAAACACACAATGTGTAAAGTGAGATCACACACACAGGTGACTTCCCTGCTGGTCCAGGGGTTACGGCTCTGATTCTACATTTAGAAATCGAAATTGAAAACAAATTATAATAGCATCAGAAAACATGAAATCAAATATTTATGGACACATCCCCCCCTCCTCCCCCCTCCCCTCCCCTCTCCCTCTCCCCCTCCCCTCCTCCCCTCCTCCCCTCTCCTCTCCAGTATCCTGCTCCCCTTTGCCCCACACGCTTCTGGCCCCAGCAAAGAGCCGACCAGTAATCCATCTCCCTGCGAGCCCGTCCTCGGTTACCTGGCCCCAGCGAAGACACTGCCTGCTGAGGGCCTGAGCCATTCTGTGTCCTTGTCCTCTACCTGTGAGCAGGTTTCTGAAGCCCTCAGAGTCCCGAGAAGAGGCCTCTGTGCAATGGAGGCCCCGGGGGGCGGTGGGGGCAGCCTCTGGTGGGCTTGAGAGCAGCTGGGCCGGGGGAAGGGCCACGGCCCTCTGCACTGCTGTTCTGATCTGAGGACACGTGCCGTGAGGTGTTCTTTGCATTCCTGAGCGAGGCAGTCAGTTAGCTGCTCGTTTCGGAGGTGCCTTCTTTAGTACACAGTACCTAATGACAGCGGTCCAAGGCAGCCACGTTGCTTAATCGTGATGAAATGTAAATTAGCATTGTGAACACCATGTTAAAGATGTTGGTCTAATTAAGTAGCGCTAAGGTTTCCCTGAGTCTTCGCGGTGTGACAACTGAAGGCAGAGGCTCGCTCCCCAAGGCTCCATTCAGTCTTGGGTTCTGGCACGTCTACTTGTCATTTATGGCCTCAAACCTTCAGTGCAAAAGTCGTGCAAAGGTTCAGCTTGTTGCTGTGTGCCTCTGCCAAAGGAAGAGAAGCCATTCGATGGCCTGAGTTTTAGAAACATGAGTTCTGTGTGTCCTCGATGAGAAGTGACTCCGCCGAGGCTGGTGCAGGGCCTGTTCGCCGTCCCCTTCCTGCAGTCTCTGAGGGTGCATCTACTCCTGGCCGCAGCCTGGCATGGAGACCAGCTGATACCGAAGGGGAGGCCTCCCTTGCCTTGGGGATGTCCTCCCAGCACTGGTCCGAGCTCCGACCAGTGCTGGCAACTCGTGGCTAGACGGCTCGTGGGCCTGACGTTTATGCTTGTCTCGGAAGGAAGGGAGGGAGGGCGGAAGCAGGGAAGGAAGGACTCCTCTCCGTCAGCTTTTTCCAAAGGGCGACACAGGTTCTGAGGAGCCCCTGGGGATAAACGATGACGCGGATGTTCCAGAAGGAGGAGGCAGGAGGTGGCAGCTCCCAAAACTAACCCCAGAACTTCTCTTCCCGGCCCATCCTCACCCCTGCTTTCTGTGAAGCCAGAGCATCTCCCAGGGACTCACTGATCTAAGCTCACTGACTTACATGCTGATCTAAACTCCAGCGCTATAGCTGTTAGAGGCTGGACTCCCCGACGAAGCCACGGCGCTCACACAAATGTGCATTAGAGTCACTGGAGACGCTGTGAAGGGGGGTGAGTGGTCGCCACTGCCCTGCGCGGGCTCTCGAGCTCATCTGATGCCCACCTGCCCTGATGGCTCAAAAGACAGGCGAGCACGGGCTCCTGTTGTGAGCAGGACATGTGAAAGCACCATCCCCGGGCGCCCGCGTCTTTACCCGCTCACTGCCCGGTTGGAAGCTATCTTTCCCCCGCCCCACACCCTCGGTGGATGGGGCTCCAGCAGCCCCAGCTCCAGGCTTACTGGTGGCGAAGCATCCGGGGCACAGGGGGCTGTTTGCCTCAGAGCTCCTCAGCCAGACCCTCCCCTCACAAAGGTGCCTCGCAAGGTTCCAGCCCGTCCTGCCCCCACGGCCCCCAGCTGGAGAGGAGAGGGGCACCCGCTCTAACCCTTTCCTCTCCAAAGAGCACTCCACCAGAGACTCCGATTGGGCAGGTCTGACCTGGCTCACACGCGCCTGAGCAGTGACCACTGCGCCTGACCTGGGCTTCGCTGGCCCCCAAGGCAGCTCATGCCCAGCTTGCCAAACCGTTCAAATAATCTTCCTGACGTTCGGTCAGTTCTTTGGATGCCATCTCTACTCATTGGCCGCCTTCTCACCCCTTGCAGGTGCGGGTAAGCCTAGACCCTCTCAAATGGCCTCCCTGCAGGGGGCCAGTGATCTCGCCCCTCCCTGGCCCCCGTCTTTGCAGAGGAGCCCCCGGTCTGCTGCACGGGGTCTCTCTGCACCATCACGGCCGCTTGGCTTCCCTTGCTTCTGGCCAGCAGTGTTTCCCACAGCACAACTCTAAATTCCTCTGTAAGTCTGACCGCTGTAGACTCGACGACGCTATCCCGCACCCCGTCTTAAACCTTACAGCAATCTGGCCCAAGAATGGAGCGTCAGTTACTTTTAACATTTATTGAGCATTATTTCAGTTTTCTATTTTGGTTGTGACAGATTTCCACATGTCTGTTTTATTCTCTGTTCATTAAAGCAGGTACAGAAATGTCTCCTTTTAAACATCTTAGTGTTTTTACCAATTTTCATAAGAACAACAGAGAGTCCGTCTGTTACAAAGGACAGAATCCTTCTCCAAAAAGCTGACTGTTGCTCCTCAAGATCTGAGGTCATTACCTGAGGGGAAAGAAAGGCGCTTTGCCCGATGTGGTGACGCTGATGCCCATCTGTCACCAGCACGATTCCGTCACAGAGCTGACGTGATTTTGTAATGAGGGCAGTGGTCTGGGGCAGGCTGAACCATTTCCAGGTACTGCTCGTGCCTGGCGCACACGAGGACTCGAAAGCCGTGTTTCCAAGAACACGGAGCTTCACCACAAGAGCGATGCATCCGTCATCGTCCACATTTGAATAATGCTTATTCCCAACAGCTGTATAACACTATCCCTGAAAGATAGGGGATTTACAGATGCGGGTTACTGTGGTGCATTCTGCCGTTTTAATCAGAAAAAAAGTCAATCAAAGGAAATTAAAATAATGTCTCAAGGTTTCTCGGGTGGTGCCGTGGTTACGAAGCCCCTGCCAATGCAGGAGATGTGGGTGCCATCCCGGGGTCAGGAAGATCCCCTGGAGGAGGACATGCAGCCCCCTCCAGTACTCTTGCCTGGAGAATCCCTTGGGCGGAGGAGCCTCGCGGGCTACAGTCCATGGGGTCGCAAAGAGTTGGACACAACTGAGCGACTGAGCATGCCCTTCACTGACTCACTCAGGAACAGACGTGATTCCGGCCTGGCTTCTGAAGTCTCTTCTGAGAGTGTCCCCCGTGTGGCCTGAAGGTCTGGAGCTTATTTTCGGTGCATCCTTGCATGCTCAGCGTCAGCAGCCGTTGCACAATCATTGATTGAACTATTATCATCGTTAATAACAGATCGATAGCATTATTATCTATCACAGTGCAGTTGAAAAGTAGTTTCCCTGAGTGGGGGTCCAGCTGGGCCCAGTGCCCTGGGTCCTCCCCGGCTGCGTTTCAGCAGGGCTGCCCCCCTTGTCTCCACACGGGACGAGGAGCTGACCCCGCCCCACCCAGGCGCCCACCCAGGGCCCATGTCGACGCTCCAGGTCTGGCCTCCCCCGGGGCCCCTAGGCCCCACGGCCCCCCGCAGCACGGGGTCTCCGCTCCTGCTCTGCCCCAGCCCCTCCCCCTCAACCTGTCCCTCTTCCTCCTTCTGGGGTCATCTCTACCCCTTCCCCCGCACGGACCCTCCACAACCCGCTCGGTCCTCATGGGGACCTGTCGCCAGCATCAGTGCGTTGATACGGGACCCCGTGCACTTGTTTTTATGCCGCTTGAGGCACGGATGGCAGCAGTAAATGCCCCCAGACTGAAAGCAGCCTTCAGTGGGCTTTGCCAGCGGCCATCATCCTGATGGGGCGCGTCTCGGGCACCTCAGAAAGGCCCCCCGGGCCATTCTGGCAGCCCCTTCACCCCACTCCCCACCCACGGCCGTCACCGACTCGGCTTCCACCACTGTCGTCCGGCCTCTTCTAGAATTCCGTATAATCGGAACAACGCAGAACCTGGGCATACAGGTTTAAGTTCTTCACCCAGAAAAATGCCCTGGCGCTGCGGGCGCTCAGCAGCCCCTGGCTGCCCGTGGACTGGGGCCCAGTGTGTGTCTGGGGCGCCAGCCGATGGGCACTGGGGTTCTTTCCAGCCCGGGCCCTGAGAACAAGCCTGTGACTGCGTGTCTTTCATTTTCATTGTCCTGGGTGAACGCAGGGGTCAGCTGCGGTTCAAGTGGTGAGTGTGTGCGTGTGTGACCCGAGAGGCCCGGCCCTGTGTTCTCAGAGCCGGTCTCTGCGTCACGGCCCCACTGCTTGGGGGGACGCCCTTGGCCGGCTCTTCCACATTGTCGCTTGCCCTTTTGATTTCAGCCAGTCTGGTGAGCGTGACATGACCGCTCACTGCGGTTTTAACTTGCATCTCCCTGAGAACTAAGGGCTCGGTGTGCCTTTGGGTATGCTTTTTGCCGTCCGTGTGTTTTCTTTGGTGACTCGACTTAACATCTTTCCCCTGATTCTTTCTGAGTCCTCACTGAGTTGTAAGTGTTTGAAGATGTTGGCTGCAGCGAAGAGATACAAATTTACATTTTTTTTCCCCATTCAAGGTCTTTTCATTTTCTGAAGTCTTTCAAAGCCGCAGAAGTCTTAAATTCTGATGAGTTACAATTTATCAGTTCTGAGCCATCTATATGAGATCTCCTCCATCCCCAAGGGCATGACGACTTTCTGCGATGCTTTCTTCTGGGTGTTCTGTGCTTCTAGCTCTCACATAGAGAGCTGTAACCTGTGCTGATTTTTTTTTTTTTTTTTTTGCCTGTGGTGTGAGATAAGGGGTACAGATCAACTTTCATACAAGAATATCCAGCTGTGCTGGCTCTATTTACTGAACGGACTGTTGTTCCTCCTGAATTACCTTTGATCCTTTAGTAAAAACTGAGTCTCTTTTCTGCTCTGCTGCTTCATGGATCTGTTCTCTTATAGCACCCGACTGTCATAACTACTGCAACTTCGTAGCAAGTCTGGAGTCCGGGTACTGTAAGTCCTACATGTTTGTTCTCTCTTTCAAAGTTGCTTAGGCTATTTTAAATCCCTTGAGTTTCTTTATCATTTTAAATTTACCTTGTCAATTTCTACAAACACCCCTGCCACCGTTTTCACTTGGGTTTGTTTGTCTCTGTAGATCAATTTGGAGTGAACTGACCTTTGAACAATATTGAATTGTTTGATCATAAATATATATCTCCATTAATTTAGATTATTTAATTTCTCTCTGTGTTGTTTTATAGTTTTAAGGGTATGGAGAAGGGGGGAATGTGTCCATAAACATCTGATTTCATGTTTTCTGATGCTATTATAATTTGTTTTTCAATTTCAATTTCTAAATGTTGCTGGAATATAGAATCACAATTGTTTTGTGCATGTCAACAGAGTTCAGTCTGATGTTAATCCCCATCGGTGTGTTTTTTTTTTTTTTTTTGCACCTGAGGGGTATTATGGATCTTAGTTCCCTGACCAGGGATCGAACCTGAGCCCCCTGCAGTGGGAGCACAGAGTCGTAACCCCTGGCCCAGCAGGGCAGTCAGCAGTCTGTGTGATCTCATTTTACACATTGCGTATTTCATCAGGATTTTTCTTTAGTCTCTCTTTACCTTTCCTGGCATCCTCATCGTGTCTGCGCTCTCCTCTGCCTTCCTGATCATGTGCAGGGTTTATCGTGCATGCGTGCCAAGAGGCTTCAGTCGTGTCCGACTCTTTGTGACCCTGTGAACTGTAGCCCGCCAGGCTCCTCTGTCCACGGGATTCTCCAGGCAAGAACACGGGAGCAGGTTGTCCTGCTCTCCTCCAGGGGATCTTCCTGACCCAGGGATCGAGCTTGTGTCTCTGATGTCTCCTCCTTTGGCAGGCGGGTTCTTTACAATTAGTGCCACTTCAGGAACCTCACTATATTTATACTAGCATCAGACCACGGGGCTGCAGAGAGTCAGACACGACTGAGTGGCTAGCAGACTCATGTATGGTGTATTTATAGCAGCTGCTGGGGCTTCTGTTTTGCTACTTCCATCATCTCTGCCATTTTTCTGTCTGCTTGTGTAGCTCACGGGTCACTTTCCCGTCATTCTGAATGTCTGTGCCTTAGATCAATTTGAGCTGCAATAACAAATTACTACAGGCCGACTGACTTCCACAACAAACGTTTTACTTCTCTCAGTTCTGGGGGTTGGGAAGCCCAAGGTCAGGGCCCCAGCGGATCCAGGGCTGATGAAAGCCTGCTTCCTGGTTTGCATCTTCTCACGGAGTCCGCACAGGACGGCGAGCAGAGAGGAAGTGGGCTGTCATACGCGGCGCTTCTTATGAGGGCGCTGATCCCCCCGGGGGCGCGGGCGGGGGCCTTGCACGTCCACGCGCCGTCGCCCTGGGGATTTGGCTTCAGCGTGTGAACCTTGGGGAGCTGCAAGCATTCAGTCTACAGCGCTCTAGACATCTTGTTGGGTACCTGACATTATGAATTTTACATGTTGAAGGCTGAACTTGGTCGTATATCTTTAATTTGGGGATTCCTTCATTCTGAAGGTAGCTGTATGATTGGAATCAGATGGCTCATCTGAGACTTTCTCTCAGGCTCTGTCCTGGCAGGTCTGGAGAGGCATTTATCTTAACCCGGCTTATCTTAACCCCGTTACTCCTGAGACGGTTCCCTACTGAGGGTGCTCCCAGGGTCCTGGGACTTGGAAGGTCGTGGTCGCTGCTAATGCCGAAACCCAGCCTCTGTTCACTGCAGCCGAATAAAAGAGAATAAAACTCTGCGGAGACAGAGTTTTGGGTGAAGCAGAAAAGAGCAGCTTTGATTGTTTTGCCGGGCAAAGGGGGCCACAGGGGCTTGAGCCCTCAAGCCGGTGCCCTCCCTTGAGAGAGGAGAAAAGGGTCTCACAGTCCAGGGAAATCGGGCTGCAGATGAGGGTGCTGGTGTGTAATCTTCACCTCAGCAAAGTTTCAGAATCGTCCCACCTGGCATCCAGCTGTCAGCCGTCAGAGGCTCTGCTGGTCCTAGAGGCTGTTGCTCTCTGACCTTTCTGGAACGAAGGATGCTCCGAAGGAAAGGGCCGTGAGGGAGTGTTTTCTTGAAGAAGTAAACAGCAGGGGCAGAGTATAGTTCTAACCAGAAAATAATCACTTTCGAAGGGCAGTTCAGCAAAGAGAGGGAAAAAAAATCTGTGAGACAGAGTGTTGGGCTGGGCTAAACGCTGAGGTTTAATGTGGTGGGGGCCGTCAGCCGGTGTCTGTCACAGCCCCGCCCTGCCCTCAGGAGGCCTGTCTCCAGCCCGTGAGGTGTCTGCGGGTGGCCCTGCGCCCTTTCTGAGGGCTCTTCCTTGGCTGTGCTCCCCTTCCTCTCAGGACAGCTCTGCGGCCCCTGTCTCTCTGTGTGTGGGGCTGTCTCTCCTCTGCCCGTCTCCCTGGATTCTGACCCCTGTGTCCTCAGCGCCGTGAGGAGGCTGTTCTCTGGGCCCTGCTCTGCACACGGAAACTGCTCCCACTGAGAACCAGGGGACCTCACAGAGCTCAGACCACAGTCCCCGTCCATCACCCAGTGTCTGAAAACTGTGATTTGATACATTTTGTGGGCGTTTTTGGTTGCTTGATGCAGTACAGTGCACTTGGTCTCTGCTAATCCCTCGTGGCCGGAAGCACAAATCTTGAGGTCATATTTCGACTGATACATTTAATCTGGCGATCTGATGGGTGCTTATCTCCTCATATGCTTCTGCAACACAGAAGCTCTGATTGCGCGTCTTCCGCAGGCGGCTACAAAAGTGCAGAGGTGAGCCAAGCGTCCCTGCGATCTTCCGTCCAGAGCGGGGACCAGGCAGAGTGGAGTCCGGGCCCCGGGCAGCAGCGAGGGAGCGGGTTTAGGCCATCTGGTGTGTGGTCAGGAAGCCGCAGTGGGAGAGTCATGTGACATAAGAAGCGTGTGCAGGAAGTCCTCTAGGGTGACCTCTGCGTACCCGGGATCCCTCCCCCGGTATCGGTGTGGCCTCCACAGCTGAGGACGGGCCTGGCACAGCCAATGGGCTCGGGGCAGGGGCCTCCTTCTCCGTCTCAGCATCCAAGCCTGGCATTTCTGTTCTTCCTGGCCTCCTGGGCCGACGGCGCGGGGGAGCTGCAGGAGAAGAGGGAACGCTCGTTTCACAGGAGTCTCAGACTTCCAGGCCAGGGTTTTGTCCGTGGCGGGCTGATAAAGCAGAGCGCTGCACCACACCAGGTAAAGAGGGATGAGGGAGTGTGGGAAGAGCGCCGAGTCCTCCTTTCCCCTCTGCCTGTTTGTTTCAAAGTGAGGGATTTCACAGGCCTTCCTGCAAGGCCCAGCTCCAGCCTGCACCTGCCTCCCGGTGAGCTCCTTGAGCTTGGAGCCCTGCGGCTCCCTATTGGCATTCCCAGCACATCCTCAGCGCCATTGGGGTTGTTTAGTGGTGGTCAAGCCGACCCGGCCAGGCTGGGGCTTCACAAACACCCAGGGCTCAGCATTCCTCTTCAGCCAGAGTGGTCACCTGCCAGAGATTGGTGCTCCAGGGCCCCAGAGTGTGCTGCCCACGGAGCCTTCCCTAACCACACCAGCCTGAGCCTTCCTCCCTGAGGCCTGGTTTCTGAAGATGAGGGTGTGTTTGCCCCAGCAGATCAGTGGTTGCTAGCGAGAGTGTATTTTGGACACATCTGTGGCTCCTAAATCCCTTCAGTCGTGTCTGACTCTTTGTGACCCTAGGGACTGTAGCCTGCCAGTCTCCTATGTCCATGGGACTCTCCAGGCAAGAATACTGGAGTGGCTTGCCATGCCCTCCTCCAGGGGATCTTCCTGACCCAGGGATCAAACCCAGGTCTCTTGTGTCTCCTGCATTGGCAGGCGGGCTCTTTACCACCAGCGCCACCTGGGAAGCCATGCAGTCTTTAATAGTATATATAACATTTTCAAGCAAGGACTATAAACTATAAGTATCCTAGCAACATCTGCACTTCCACAGGTTTTGTTCAGTGGCATCTTGTTGACTGCGATTAAACTGAATTCTTCAAGAATATTCTTCTGCGGAGTGAACCTGTGGTTTCGCTGGTATTACCCGTTTTTACACTCCAGATGGGGGATTGGCCAGCACAGCCCACGGCCTGCGGCTGGCCTGCCCTCTCGTCCACGCAGCACAGCCCACGGCCTGCGGCTGGCCTGCCCTCTCGTCCACGCAGCACAGCCCACGGCCTGCGGCTGGCCTGCCCTTTCGTCCACGCAGCTGTCGGAAGCTGC
Organism: Bos indicus; assembly: GCF_029378745.1. Taxonomy (NCBI): domain Eukaryota; kingdom Metazoa; phylum Chordata; class Mammalia; order Artiodactyla; family Bovidae; genus Bos; species Bos indicus. The sequence continues at coordinate 102,402,231 of NC_091768.1, forward strand.
TTTCAGGCTCTGCCAGCAGACCTGAGCAGTGGTGTCAGAGACTACACGGCCTACGGATTCTGGAATATTTACCGTCTGGCCTTCCATGGAAAGAGGTTACTGACACCAGTTCTAAATGAGTATTTCTGTATAAAATAGCATGCTGTGCACTCTTGTGTTGAAATGGGAAGAATTCTATTTCCTAAACTCTCTGGCTCTCCAAGAATACTCAACTGTGGTGCGTTCTGCTTTCGTTCTTCCTTAGGTTCACGTCCCTCCTGTTCTCTCCACTGTGAGCCCAAGGAGGTGAAAAGTCCACTCCCTTCTAGCCCAGGCCCAGCCTTTCTGCCCAGATCCAGCTCCAGGATGAGAGTGGTGAGTATCCTTTTTACTTTGCCTGGGAGGGTAATACCGTCAATTTGCTCCTAGAAGATTACACTGCAGCTGACTCTATCTTTGTTCACTTTCCAGGAACCAAAGAATTCCACCGTCTACGATTCAAATGAGGACTACTTTGGATTAGCTAACAGTTCAGACTACTTACTGGATGACGACAGCTTTCTGTGTTCCTTGCAGGAGGTCAGAAATTTCTCTGGGCTCTTTGTGCCGGTCGCTTACTCCTTGATATGCGTCTGCGGCCTCCTGGGCAATATTCTGGTGGTGGTCACCTTCGCCTTTTATAAGAAAGCCAAGTCCATGACGGACGTTTATCTCTTGAACATGGCCGTGGCGGACATCCTGTTTGTCCTCACCCTCCCATTCTGGGCAGTCAACCACGCCACCGGCGAGTGGATTTTCAGCAACGCCATGTGCAAACTGACCCGGGGCATCTACGCCATCAACTTCAACTGCGGCATGCTGCTGCTGACCTGCATCAGCCTGGACCGCTACATCGCCATCGTGCAGGCCACCAAGTCCTTCCGGCTCCGCTCCAGAACCCTGGCTCACCACAAGCTGATCTGCCTGGCCGTGTGGGCAGTGTCCATCCTGATCTCCAGCTCGACCTTCACGTTCAACCAGAAGTACAAGCTGCAGGGCGGCGACGTCTGCGAGCCCCGGTACCACGCCGTGTCCGAGCCCATCCGCTGGAAGCTGCTGATGCTGGGGCTGCAGCTGCTCTTCGGCTTCTTCATCCCGCTGGTGTTCATGATCTTCTGCTACGCGTTCATAGTCAAGACCTTAGTCCAGGCGCAGAACTCGAAGCGGCACAGGGCCATCCGCGTCATCATCGCAGTGGTCCTCGTGTTCCTGGCCTGCCAGATCCCACACAACATGGTGCTCCTCGTGACCGCCGTCAACCTGGGCCGGACGGGCCGCTCATGCAGCAGCGAGAAGCTGCTGGGCTACGCCAAGAACGTCACCGAGGTGCTGGCCTTCCTGCACTGCTGCCTCAACCCCGCGCTCTACGCTTTCATCGGCCAGAAGTTTCGGAGCTACTTTCTGAAGATCATGAAGGACCTGTGGTGCGTGAGGAAGAAGCAGAAGGCTCCGGGCTTCTCCTGCTCCCGGCTGCACTCGGACACCTTCACCTCCCGGCAGAACAGCGAGACCGCGGACAACGACAACCCGTCTTCCTTCACCATGTGACCCCGCCCCCCCCCACCCCGCCCTTCACCATGTGACCCCGCCCCCCCCTCCGGCCCTTCACCATGTGACCCCCCCCGCCCCCCCCCCCCCGCCCCCCCCCCCCCCCGCCCTTCACCATGTGACCCCGCCCCCGGCCCAGCGCAGACAGGACAGAGATGCGTGGGGAGCGTGGAAACGAAGCAAAAGCCAGTGGGGTTGCTCCTGCAGGATCAGGGCCGCGGGTGCTCCGGGTGCCGGGGGGTTCCCACGGGCAGCACCCCCAACTCATCCGACCGGGGATGCCGTCTGCCCCTGTCCCTGATGGCTAGCATTCCACAAAGCAGGCTTTGGGAAGCGCTGGATGACAATGAACTGCTTATAAGCGCAAACACTTTCAGGAATATTCACAAAGAAGCCTTTAACCACAGTTTGTTCTGGTCATTGCAAAACATCCCATGGCTTAAAAGCAAAACAAAACAGGAACAATCAAAAGCCCTCACATAACTCATTTAGGCAAAAGATTAAACGTTTTTCCGTTGCCATGGTTACTGTTGGTCATCACAGCAGCAAAATGGGCTGGCTTGAGCTTTATCTCATTTCCTTGTGACACACTCAGCTTGCATGAGATTGTGAAAGGGCAGAAGAAAAAACAAGCTCAGAGACCTAAGAGGTGGCCACGTAAGTGCTGGTGACGCTGGTCCCCAGGGGTCAGGCGGCTGCGGTCGTCACAGGACGTCAGGAAGCACAGCGTGCTGCGTTTCTCTCCATGACGGCAATCCTCTAAAAATCAGTTAGACGAAGGTGCTTAATAAATACTTGTTTAACAAAACATAATAAAATTGGGGCTTCTAGTACAGTTAAGAATGAAGGTTACTCAGTCGTGTCCGACTCTTTGTGACCCCCATGGACTGCACAGTCCATGGAATTCTCCAGGCCAGAATACTGGCGTGGGTAGCCTTTCCCTTCCCCAGGGCATCTTCCCAACCCAGGAATCGAACTGGGGTTTCCTGCATTGCAGGCGGATTCTTTACCAACTGAGCTACCAGGGAAATGCCAGTTTGAGTTGGTTGTTTAAATTTTTTAAAAAAGTAGTTTTTAAAAATTTAATTGTTTAGAATACTTTTAAAGAAAGAACCGGGAAATTGCCGAGACAATGATGAAAGGGCTTTTGTTCCTCCCATCGTGGTGTTAAAGACAGGTGTGTGGAGTCTGGTCGTGACGAGCTTCAAATTAGCTGGCAGAGAGCAAGGGTCATGTTGGTATCTGCTGCTGTAAAGTGGTTTTACCTGAAGCCTGAGGTTAACTACAGAATAACAACTCTCTTTGACTTCATAGAAAGTTCATAGAACTCAAGTTTTTGAAAGTGTTTTAATGTTTTGGCCACTCGATACAAAAAGCTGACTCATTGGAAAAGACCCTGATGCTGGGAAAGACTGAAGGCAGGAGGAGAAGGGGATGACAGAGAATGAAATGGTTGGATGGCAGCACCGACTTGATGGGCATAAGTCTGAGCAAGCTCTGGGAGTTGGTGATGGACAGGGAGGCCTGGCGTGCTGCAGTCCGTGGGGTCACAAAGAGTCGGACACGACAGTGACTGAACACCACCACCAACAAAGGGGAGAAGCATCAGCACATCCCCTGGAAGCACAGATGCGGGGATTCTGTGGCGACACAGTGCTTAGGACTCTGTTTTCACTGCTGAGGACCTTGGTGTGATCCCTGATAGGGGAGCCAAGACTCCCCAAGCTGCATGGCCACACCATAAACAACCCCCCTGCCCTCCTCCCCCGAAAAGCGTGTATTAGAAAGATCCCGACAGGAACTGCAAAGATACTGACATGGTTAACGCTGACCAGCATGTTATTTGAAAGTTTCTCCTCTTCTTGCAAGCCTCAGCTGTGTCTCTGTATGCATTTCAATGGGATTTCTTAAGATCCAAAGTTTGTGTTTTCAAAACACGGTTTTGGTTTTGCAAAATAAAACTGCTCTGTGGGTGAAGTAGGGATCGCCTTCCGGTCTCAGGGCTCTGACTGGGGACCCAGGTGTTTAGTGGTCCCATGTCTTTCAAACCTGTCAGCATGTGACTCTAGAAATCAAAGCAGAGGAGGCATCACTCAGATGCTTCTTTCGGTTTGACCAGAGCCCTGATGCGATCTGGGGAAGTGTGCTTCTAACCCACACAGAAGCTTGCACAGCTCCTCTGCACCTGGCCCCAGAGGGGTGAAGCTTGCCTCTCTATGCAGTAACCCTTCTCAGATTTCAGCCATAATGAATAAAGATGTTTTGCAAACATGCTATGTACTTTGTTTCATTGAATGGGATCCTTTTTCTTGCTGCCTTGGGCGTCAGAACAGGTGTGTCAACAGCCACTGGGTGCTCAGAGGTGGACACCCCTGGTCGACCCCGGACTATCACACCTCTGCTCTACATTAGATGACCCCAGACTGGTCTTCAATGGCGCCCGGGTCTTCTTCTCTCCTGTTTCTCGTGTCTTCTCTCACGGTCAGGTCTGGCTGGACCTTGAGTGTGTGGTTTCTGCCCCTCCTCTGAGTCTTTAGAAACACTGTTCCACTGTGTTTGGGGATCAGCTGCCTGTACTTGGAGGGACAGCGGGTTCATGCCTGCCAAGCTGTTAGTGATAAATTAATCACATGGACATGCATGATTTCTTGCAAATGCATATGTATGTGTTTTTAATATATACTGACCAGAAGATAATTTTTCTTGGTTTCTGTTACGAAGTAAATGAGATGGTCTTGATCAATTGCTTCTGGATAACCGAGATTTGCACATATATACGTATGTATATGTATATATGATATATTAGCAAAGGTGAAAATTCAGGGCTGAAGTGTTATCCTCCAAACTGTACACTGATTTTCTTCTGATGACGAGAGGCTAGCTCTTAAATGAGGCCAGGAAAGTACAATATTTTAAAATCTTGGTCAGATTTCCGCCAGCGTGCCAGTCCTAGGCATTCCGGGGCATCAGGACAGAGTCAGGTCTAAATGAACATGGTGTGTGTGCGTGTACAGTCTACTGGTGTGTCTCGTGGGGAGGCCTGCCGAAACAAAGGGTCACAGGCCAAGCCGCTCGACCAGCAGAAGCTCGCTTCTCAGTGTCTGAGGCCCTGGTGCGGCAGAGCTGGTTCTTCCCGAGGCCTCTGGCTGGCTTGCAGATGGCCGTCTCACTCCTATGTGCTCATGGCTGTGCTCCTAGGGGGTGGAGTGTGCATTCTAATCTCTTATAGGGACACCAGTCACATAAGGCCGCATAAGTCACAGTAGGCCACCCTAACAGTATTGTGTTTAACTTAATCAGCTTGTAAAGATCCTCTCTCCAAATCTGGGCTTCCTAGGCGGCGTTAGTGGTAAAGGACCTGCTTGCCAATGAAGGAGACATAAGAGACGCAGGTTCGATCCCTGGGTTGGGAAGATCCCCTGGAGGAGGGTATGGCAACCCACTCCAGTATTCTTCCCTGGGAAATCCCATGGACAGAGGAGCCTGGCGGGCTACAGTTCGTGGGGTCACAAAGAGTCAGACACGACTGAAGCGACTTAGCACGAAGGCGCTCCAGACATGGTCGTGTTCTGAGGAAGAGGGGTCAGGACCCCAGTGTGTTAATCTGGGGGTCACAAGTCCAGCTGGCCCATAACGACTAGGTTTCTGGAGGCAGAGCGGCTCTTTGTATCCGAGTTGATCTCAAGCCTGAGGACTCATTTCCGGGTGGTGCCCTCCTCCCTGGTAAGGGCGTCCCGGGCAGTCGTTCCCGCTGTGGGCTTCAGTCCTCAGCTGTGCTCCCCACTGGATGCGGACAATGACGATGCTGTGGTCCTGGGCGGACACCCCTGCCCATTGAACTGCACTGACGCTCCCGCTGCAGACGGGCCTCCCCTGGGAGCCTCTGCTGGTCACCTGCCCCCTCCATCCTGCCCCAGGGGAGGGGGTGGTCCTGCTTCCCCAGCCCCGTAAGGGGCATTCCCCCAAACCCGGGCCACTTTTGTGCTTGACACAAGAGGGCACCCTCTTCTCTTGGGGACCTCCGGCTGGTGGGCAGCGGCTGTGGCCGCAGAAGCAGCTCTGATGGTGCCGGTGGAGGGGGGCCCCTGTGCGCCCACCTGTTTGCACAGACAGGGGATCCCTGGCTCGAGGCTGCAGAGGCCCCTGCTGTCTAATCAGCAGCCCGTAGCCTCCCTCACAACCATGGGGAGAGTCAGGGCTTCACGTGCGGTCGACTGGTGGGATCGCAGCACCTCCTCCCACGCGGCGCCTGCTGCCCCGAGGGAGCCAGAGGGACACGCTCACTGTCCTCGAGCTCAGGGACTCTACATGCAGGGAGGCTGCAGAACCAGCGCTCAGAGTGAACAGCTGGGGCTTATATTCTCCTGTTATGATTCTGCAACTCACTGAAAATTGCCAGATTGCTTTCTCACATTCTTCCTAGAGCCAGTCAGTCAGTCAGTTCAGTCGCTCAGTCGTGTCCAACTCTTTGTGACCCCATGAACTACAGCACGCCAGGACTCCCTGTCCATCACCAACTCCCGGAGTCCACCCAAACCCATGTCCATCGACTTGGTGATGCCATCTAGCCATCTCATCCTCTGTTGTCCCCTTCTCCTCCTGCCCTCAATCTTTCCCAGCATCAGGGTCTTTTCAAATGAGTCAGCTCTTTGCATCAGGTGGCCAAAGTACAGAGTTTAAGCTGAGTTATTTTGTTGTGTAATCATCAGCTCCGGGCATAAAGAAAAAAGTTTTATGTGATGAAGACTAAGAAATGTAGGGAAAAAAATTTGTCCATTCCTTCTCCTTGAGAATTCCAGACCCCTCCCTGTCTCCTTGAGAGCCCCAGACCCCTGTCACCTCCCTGGGGACCTCGGGCTGCTTATCAAGCTGCCTAGAAACTGACTCTCTCAGTTGGACACTAAGTGACCGAGCGCACACACTCCTGACTTGTCAGGAGACGTTGCGGGGCAGACCTCCCGGACGGGACGCTGCCGCCACCTGCTGGGCACAGTCTGCGCTTATGGGACATCCAGGCGACAGAGGCCCCAGCATCTCAGAGGGCAAACCTCGCCAGGGTGTCTTCCTGCATCTCAGTGCGTTCGTCTTCACTCGAGGTCAGTTGGGGATGGGCAGCTGCCCTGGAGATCCCGTCAGAGGCGGCCAACAGCCTGGCCTTCCCAAGGAGCTGTCCTTAGCCATCTTTCCAAGTCTGCATCCCCGACCCAGAAAGCCTGGTGTGTGGTCAGCACTTGGGTCTCATACTTCTCTCCATGAACACTTGGTTCCACCTAAAATGCCAGCTTTGCCAACAAAGGTCCATCTAGTCAAAGCTATGGTTTTTCCAGTGGTCATGTATGGATGTGAGAGTTGGACCATAGAGAAAGCTGAGCACCGAAGAACTGATGCTTTTGGACTGTGGTGTTGGAGAAGACTCTTGAGAGTCCCTTGGACTGCAAGAAGTCCAACCAGTCCATCCTAAAGGAGATCAGTCCTGAATATTCATTGGAAGGACTGAAGCTGAAGCTGAAGCTCCAGTACTGTGGCCACCTGATGCGAAGAGCTGACTCATTGGAAAAGACCCTGATGCTGGGCAAGATTAAAGGCGGGAGGAGAAGGGGACGACAGAGGATGAGATGGTTGGATGGCATCACCGACTTGGTGGACATGGTTTGGGTGGACTCTGGGAGTCAGTGATGGACAGGGAGGCCTGCCGTGCTGCGGTTCACGGGGTCGCAAAGAGTCGGACACGGCTGAGCGACTGAACTGAGCCGAAAGTGCCAGTGTTGCTGTTCCCATTTGTCTCGGTGGGGAGGAGCGACTCAGGCCCCGCAGGACCCAAGCTGAGCATGGCAGGGGTCTCAGGGGCCCGGGGGAGCAGAGGCAGAGCCCTCTGTGTGGGAATCGTGATGAGTCTCCTGTTAAGTCAGAGCTGGCTTCCTGCGCTCTCCCCTGGTGGCATTCATACCCTGTCCCCCCAACCTGGGGGGGAAGGAATCTGTTGACGGTTTACAGCTGAAGGAGGGACGCTGCCAGATGCTTGCCAGGAACTCGGGTACCAAGGTTTCCACAGGCCAGTGGCGGTTACCATGGTTACTAGACAGGTGGGCAGGAGCAGGAGGGGAGTGGCCCCTGTTGCCAATGCCCAGGAAAGCCCTTCCCTCCTGTGGTCTGGTGTGAGTGGACAAGGAGGCTGGGAGACCCCACCCCCCATCAGAATCTGCTGGACGCCCCCTCCAGTCTCTTGCCCACGGAGGACAGCAGGGTCCCTTCGTCTGCCTCTCTGTTGATGAACCGGCTCTCTTTATCAGCTCTCCACACACATACCTTAAATGTCAGGTTGGGAATTTAATTTTCAAGTAATGCAATTGCTGAGTTACCATAGTTTCCAGGGAATTTTGCTACCTCCTTTTTGCTGTTTTCTTCCTTTATCTTAACAGTGCTTGCTTTTGTGTTGGCAAAAGTCATAGCCAATGTATTTTTCTAGGCAGACAGCTCTTCAGATTTTATGATGCTGGTGTTTGGAATCACACTGAATATTTTAGAGTAAATTAAAGCTCTAACTGCTTACAGGCTTATTAGGATGCAGCAGGATTGGGGGGGGGGGCGGTTCTCAGTAAATAAAAGTATGATAGCATCAGAGTTCTAGTAAAAATGAGAAAACCGAGTCATGAGAGAGTTCTAGAGTTTCTCCCACTCGACACTGAAATTCAAGTTAGAAATCAAAAGGGTGTGCCCACAACTCCCCCTGAGCTGAGCTCACAGCAGCTTGGAGGAATTATCCGTAAAATACATTTATTTTCTCTAGTATGGTGAGTGTGTTCACATCCAAGATTCCTGATCAGGCTTAAAAAGTTTCTTTTGCCTGTATTTTAAATTTGGAAATAATTTCTATAATTAAATATATTTCTTGAGTTTTAATAACTTGGACGGAAAGGAGATCAACTCACTCAATCCTAAAGGAAATCAACCCTGAATATTCATTGGGAGGACTGATGCTGAAGCTGAAGCTCTAATACATTGGCCCATTTGAAAGAGCTGGCTCATTGGAAAAGACCCTGATACTGGGAAAGACTGAAGGCAAAAGGAGAAGGGGACAGCAAAGGACGAGGTGGTTAGATGGCATCATTGACTCAATGGACAAGAATCTGAGCAAACTCTGGCGGGTAGTGGAGGACAGAGGAGCCTGGCGTGCTGCAGTCCATGGGGTCAGAAAGAGTCTAACTCAACTTAGTGACTCAAAAACAACAACAACGAAACTAACCAAGACCTGTAGCTTAGACCTGGGGATTGTATTTCATGCAGGCGTTGAACCGGGTAGGGTTGTGGTGAGAACTGGCTACTTTTTTCTCACCAAGTGAAAAACTGTGTCACATGATTATACAGCTACCAGAGTGGCTTGGGCTTTTGTCCAGAGGTGGGACAAAAGTCCCTTGGGTTTGAGTCCCTTGGACAGCAAGGAGATCCAACCAGTCCATCCTGAAGGCACTCAGTCCTGAATATTCATTGGAAAGACTGATGTTGAAGCTGAAGCGCCAATACTTTGGCCACCTGATGCGAAGAACTGACTCATTTGAAAAGACTCTCAAGCTGGGAAAGATTGAAGGTGGGAGAAGAAGGGGACGACAGAGGATGAGATGGTTGGATGGCATCACCTACTCGATGGACATGAGTTTGAGTAAGCTCCGGGAGTTGGTGATGGACAGGGAGGCCTGGCGTGCTGCGGTCCGTGGGGTCACAAAGAGTCGGACACGACTGAGCGACTGAACTGAACTGAGCTGAGAAACAAGCCTGTCCTCTGCACTGAACGCCCGTGTGTCTAACGGGGCTGTGCGAACACACAGCCCGATCCGATAGGAGCTGAATCTAACCAAGAACTGTTCAGTTTCACGTTAAACGGAAACCAAATGCACGCGCTCTGGGGACTCCGGACTGTCCCTGTCGCGGGCACAGGAAGATGGCAGAGCAGAGCAGGGGTGGGGGTAACATGTGTCGGGGAGAAGCGAGGACCTCCGAGGACAGGAGGGCACTGCGGACGGGAGGGAACGGAGGCCCAGGGGAAGCTGACGCTGGGGGCGTGGAGGAGAGGCGAGCAAAGGGGCAGCGGAAACGGAAATAAAGCGCCAAAAGCAGACCTCTGGACGACCTGCCCTGACAGCCGAGCTGAAATCACCACTGCAGCACCCGGAGGGGGAGCGAGAGTGGCGGAGGGCGCTCCTCCCTGAGCAGCAGGCAGGTGTGTGCACAGGTGCAGGGTTCATTTAAAGCCTTCTACACCCGTGAGCTACAGGCTGCGGCGGGTTTCTGCCTTCGGGTCTGAGCGCAGAATGCCTCAATCTCCAGGAAACCCAGGGTTCTGCCTCCAAGGCCCCCTCCTGATCAGACGAGGCCCACCCCATCAGGAAGGGTGAGCTCCTCTCCTCACAGGCAGGTGCTGACCCGTCCACAGAGGCCTCCACACAGCGCCTGGATTGGGGTCTGATGAGTCACTGGGCACCCAGGTCTGGCCGTGTGGACACAGACAAGTAACCATCACACTGACCGAAGAAGGGAAACTAAAAAATGCATTTGAAACTCAGTGAGGCGTAGGTCGGGCTGCCCAGGTGGTCAGTGCTTTAGGGTAAGGGTCCGTCAGTGAGCCTGCTGCTCAGAGCTCAGTTGCCAAAGAATCTGCCCGAAATGCGGCAGACCTGGGTTCGATCCCTGGGTCAGGAAGATCCCCTGGAGAAAGAAGTGGCAACCTACTCCAGTATTCTTGCCTGGAGAATCCCATGGACAGAGGAGACTGGCAGGCAACAGTCCATGGGGTCGCAAGAGTTAGACACGACTTAGCGACCAAATCACCACCACCACAGGTCAATGAAGCCATTTCCGTGTTCGTTTACTACGATGAAGGGGACTATCCTGGCAGCGATGTGCCTGGATCATATGGGCTTCCCAGCTGGCTCAGTGGTGAAAATATCTGCCTGCCAATGAAGGTGACGTGGAGAGGCAGGTTCAGCCCCTGAATCAGGAAGATCCCCTGGAGGAGGGCATGGCAACCCACTCAAGTATTCTTGCCTGGAGAATCCCAGGGACAGAGGAGCCTGGCGGGCTGCAGTCCATGGTGTCGGACATGACTGAGCACACAGGCAGCGGCAGAGAGGTGCAGACTGGAGTCCACGAAGGCATAGCTGCTCGCAGGGACCAGGAGGGCCACCCAGTGGCCAGGACGGACCGGCAGGGAAGTCCACTCCAGGGCGGGGCTCCACCCCCACCAAGGCCTGGGGCGGGGCCTGGGGCGGGCCCTGGGGCGGGGCGGTCTGTGCCCAGGGCTGGCACGTCTGCCAGTTTTCAAAGAAGAGGTGAAAATCTAGACTTTTAAAAATGTAGAGTCTTGGGTCTTCTTAACTACCTATAGTATAAGGCAAGTTAAAATTACTTGTGAGTCAACCAGAAGCCTTCTGTGGGTGGAATGCAGTCTTTGGGCAGCTGTTAGAATTCTGAGATGGACAAGGATTTAACAAACCAGACACAGCGGCAGCCTGGGGAGGCCCCTCCTGCCCCCCTGGGTGGCCAGGTGGGTGCTGTGATGGTGCAGTGCACAGCCAGGCGGCGGGGTGCACAGCCAGGCAGCGGGGTGCACAGCCAGGCGGCGGGGTGCACAGCCAGGTGTCGGGGTGCACGCCAGCTGGCCGATACATGCCAGGTGGCCATGCAGGGCTGTGCAGGGCCTCACAGGTTGAACCAGGACCCTCTCTCCCCCTCCGTCTTTCACGCCCTGTGCAGCACACTCACATCTCTGTCTTCTGCCCTCTGAGCCTCATGCAGGACCAGGAACGCCCTGGGGCATGGTGTCCACTCTGCTCTCCCCTACAGGGAGGTACAGTGTAGTCACAGGACAAAGACTGGCACGTTAAGCAAACTATCCCATTGAATGTGAACGTGGAAACCATCTGTGCCGCCTGTCCAGGGGCTGGACTGACGGAGAGAAGCTCCCATCAAGTCCCCAACGGCCCAGCCTGGGGCAGGGAGTGCCCAGGGAGGCGGCGGGGCTGGTGAACTTGGGGTGTCAGCCTGGGTACCGGGGGGCGGCGGGGGATGGTGTGAAAAGGGCCTGCGCCTCAGCTCCCAGTCTCCCGTTGTCTGACTGCAGTCGGCAGACGGCTGCTCTGCAGGGCACCGTGCAGTGAAGACCCCAGGCGTCCGGTGTGCTCGGGTCAGGACGGGGTTCCGGGGGGCTGGCTGCCCTCCCAGCCGTCCTTCCAGTGAACGGTCATCTCTCTTTCTGGATGGAGACGTGGGCCCCACCTGGTGATGGGTTCGAGTTTCCCCGGCCGAAGGCCAGTGGGGCTGAACCTCCAGCTGAGGCCGGAGCACTCCTGGGGACAGCAGCCCGTCCCGCCCTGACTCCAGGCTCCCGGGGGTCTCATGACTGAGGCTGGGCACGGGGGGCCCTCAGCTCGCATCCAGGGAGTGGCTTCTCTGACCACCTTCAGGACATGTGTCTTCCGGCCTACGGTTCCAGTGAGAAAGAGACTGAGACGTGGAAGCTGTCTGAGATCTCCGTGGATTACAGAGCAGGGTGGCCTCAGAACGAACCCGCTTAGACATGGAAGCTGTCTGAGATCTCTGTGGATTACAGAGCAGGGTGGCCTCAGAACAAACCCGCTTAGATGTGGAAGCTGTCTGAGATCTCTGTGGATTACAGAGCAGGGTGGCCTCAGAACAAACCCGCTGAGGGCCTGGTTCTCACCTTCTTCTCCGTCTCTGAAGTCATCAAGTGTTTCCTGATTTTCAAAGAAACGTTTCTCCCCTGCACATCCCTTGGGAGGGCTACTATAAAAGCAAACAAGCAACCAGAAAATGATGAGGGCTGGCAAGGAGGTGGAGGAACTGGAACCCTCGTGCACTGCTGGCAGGAATGTAAAACGGTGCAGGCACTGTGGATACACTGTGGGGAATCCTCAGACAGCTCGACCTGGAGTCACGGGGTCCAGCATTCCTCTGCGGGGACGGCCTCTACCCATTGTAAAAAGATCCCTGTTAAACGATGAATAAAGTGAATTTTTAAACTTTAAAATCAGGTTGATTTGTGTAGGTATTTATTCTGCAGATTTATTACGCATCTACTGTGCGCCAGGCCTGGTGCAAGGAGCCTCCAGGGTGGGGAGCGCAGACAGGAGGCCCACGGAGGCCTGCGGGCCAGGGCGAGGCAGGCCGCGGGCAGGGGCAGCGGGGAGGGGCTCCTGGGACAGAGTCGGGAGCGTCCCAGGCCGGAGCCTGCACCTGCAGCCCGTGTGACCCAGGCGGGCACAGCGGCTGCTACAGTCTGGAAAGAGGAAGGAGAAGGTGGCTGGGAGTTTCAAAGCGCGACGGCATGATCTGAGCAGAGAAAGAAATTCATCTCTCATAGGGAAATCTGGGTCAGAGCTGAGGCAGGGCTGAGATTTGCAAGACGCACAGCAAGGCTGGGGACCCGCCGCGTTACAAGAAGCGAGTCACGGGAGAAGAGAAACCAAAACCTGCCCCTGGCAGCAGAAAAGCTGTGGTTCCGACTCCGTCGCACACCGTCTACTCACACTTTCATTCTGAGTCATTTCCTTACTCAGGGAAGATACTCTGGGGAAGACAGCCTCCGTGCGCTGTCTTTAAAGAAAGGGCCCGTCCGAGTGCAGAGCTGGCGTCCGACGGAAGAGGCAGGACCAGGCGGCCAAAACATCCTCAGAGATGCCTGGAAGATCCTGAACCTTCCACACACAAAAGTTTGTCCCATTTCACAGGATCCTTAGAAAATACCCAGAAAGGAATTACTGGAAGGAGAGAATAGCAATAAAGCTCTGATTTAGCAGAGCTGCTGGACACCTGGCTCAGGAGGCTGTGTTGAGGGTATGTAGGTGAATGGCTGAGTCCCCAAAGGGACCCCAGGCTTGTGGGGACATGAGCAGAGCTTGCCGACTGAACAGGTCACGTGGAGACGGCCAGGCAGCCCCTGCTGTGGGCCGAGTCCTGGGCCAGGCTCTGTGCCCACAGTTTCATGTCTTGTTTCAGCCACGTGACGGCCCCGTGTGGTCTGTCTCTACTGTCCCCGTTTGACAGGAGGGGAAAGTTCAGAGCAGTTGGATGAGCTGTCCCAGGTCACAAGGCAAGGAAGTCATGGAGAAGCATGCTGTCAAGGGGCCCCAGGCATGACCGCTGACCCCGGGACTCTCAGCCTGACTGCACGGCGACAGGACTGACGCTGTTGCTCAGTCGCGTCCGACTCTACGACCCCGTGGGCTGCAGCCCTCCAGGCTCCTCTGTCCATGGGCTTCTCCAGAAAGAATACTGGAGTGGGTCGCCATTGCCTTCTCCAGGGATCTTCCTGACCCAGGGATCAAACCAGGGTCTCTTGCATCTTCTGCATTGGCAGGCGGGTTCTTTACCCTGGAGCCACCTGGGAAACCCGAGGAAATTCAAGAGGGGGCTTCAAACCTACCCATGCCTCCCAGACCAAGTGAGTCAGAACCCCCGGGGTGAGCTGAGGCATCCAGATTTCAAAAGTTCCCGAACTGATACCACAGCGAGTCTAGGAGATGGTCATCAGGACCCTGAGGAGCAGAAGTTCTGTGATGAGACCTCCCTGTTTGGCCCCCCGGGTTTGGGCAGAGCCACTGGCCCCAGCGTTGTGGAGGGTGCCTGGCAGGACGGTGTGTGGGAAGCAGGCAGTGCCCAGTGTGGGCCAGCAAGCCTGTCCGGACGGTCACGTGGGCTGGCTTTGCCCACCCCCACCCGAGGGTACCTGATGTCTCGATGGCTACATGTTTGAAGGGTGTGGATTTACCTGTGTAGGGACATAAATGTCATCAGCACAAGGACGGTTAGTTTCTTAACCATAACCCTAACTGGGTTATCAATAAGGCTTATGGGGAACTTATCATAACATGGGAAATGCTTACATCGAACGTTAGTTTCTTTAAGTTCAGTTCTGTTGCTCATCTGTGTCTGACTCTGCGACCCCATGGCCTGCAGCACGCCAGGCTTCCCTGTTTCTTTAAAGCAGCGTTTAAAATTGTATATGCAGTAACATCAAAGGAAGAAAAATGGAGATAATTCTTTGCTCTGAGACAGAAGAAACACAGTTTAGAATCCACATCAGAGAGTTTACTCAGCAGCATCACACCTCATCTGGTCCTGTTTCCCTCCTAAGTCCTTTGAAATTCTGTTCACTCGGGAGGAACTGAACTCCGAAAAGAAAGCGGTGTTGCTGGGGGACCCGCGTTCCCCGGGACCCCTGGGCACACTGGGTGCCTCGTACTGTGGCCTGCGTCCTTCAGGGGTGCAGTAGAAAGGCCACGCCCACATTTCAAGTCTGGTTCTGGCAAGGAGCCTACGTGGGAGGCATACAGATGGGAGAGGAGGTAGCTTTGCCATTTTCTGTTGTCTAATTCCAGCAGTTCTAACCTTAAATCCTGCAGCAATCATAGAGCCACCTTCTGGGAAAAGCAGAAGCCTCTCTCTGGGGGCGGTACAGGTAAAGGTCTTGTGAGGCCCCAGTGAGGGCTGCATGGGGCCCAGGGCTACAGGCAGACCCTGGGACTGAGTGCTCCAGGCGGATCCCGGACCCAGAGCTCCAGGTGGATCCCAGGACCGAGTGCTCCAGGTGGATCCCGGGACCGAGTGCTCCAGGTGGATCCCGGGACCCAGTGCTCCAGGTGGATCCCGGAAACCATTGCTCCAAGTGGATCCTGGGACCAAGTGCTCCAAGTGGACCCCGGGACCCAGCCCTACAGGTGGACCCCGGGAACCATTGCTCCAAGTGGATCCTGGGACCGAGTGCTACAGGCAGATCCCGGGACCTAGTGCTCCAGGTGGATCCCGGGACCCAGTGCTCCAGGTGGATCCCGGAAACCATTGCTCCAAGTGGATCCCGGGACCCAGTGCTACAGGTGGATCCTGGGACCGAGTGCTACAGGCGGATCCCGGACCCAGTGCTCCAAGTGGACCCCCGGGACCCAGCCCTACAGGTGGACCCCAGGACCAGGGCCACAGGCCTCGTCTAAGCATCTTAGAGTCTCTCTGGGGCGGCACCACCGTCTTGAACAGAGAACGGGAGATGAGGCAGATATGAAGGTGACATTCTAAGTCCTCTGTCAGCAGCGTGGGCTGCAAATCTGGGACATCATTTAAGAGAAAGAGGAGACGAGGCCGTCGTTGCCGGTGTCCAGGGGCTCTGCCCACCTCCTCTGCGGTGGCCTTGCTCCTGGCGGGGCCCCAGCCGCCTTGCTCAAGACTTCCACGTTGTGGGCATTGGGTGGAAAGCACGCTCTCACACGCAAAGCGCTGTCTCACTCCTAGTTCTTCTCCCAGGAGGCTCAAACAGAGCAGGGGAAGCAGACGGATCTCAGAAGCACATAGCCGTTCAAACCTTAGAGAGTTCTACAAGCACTTTTGAGAGGTTTAGTAAGAAAGCACTCATAATAATAAAGGTAGGCACTGACCTTGCTGTCTTGGGTGTGACCTATAATTTATGCAAGTGAAGCTTGAGTTTATCAAACCGTGGTGAGCTAAGCAGAGCTGAGCATGGGACGCTTACACCCGGCGGAACCTGGTTTCAGCTCTGAAGCCCCACTTCCCCATGTCGGTTACCACAGTCTGCACAGTAGGTGCAAAAGGGCAGTTTTCATTTACAAACCAGCATAGGAATTAAAGTGATTTGCCAGCGCCAAAGAGTCAGAACCACACCAGCCATGCCGCCTTCCTCCTCCTCCCCCTCCTTCACTGGACACCAGAGCATCTTTCCTCAGCTGTGAGTGTGGGGCCATAACTGAGCCATTCAGCCTGTCTCAGAATTGTGTCACGGAGATGCTACTGGCTCAGTTTTGAGTAGCGGCTCCCTGAGGCTCCATCGCTGGAGGAAATCCCGGTGAACACGGTGGGGAGTGTGTAGTGCCTAATCCTGACTTCCCATCCTGCTTGCTCGCCCCTGGGGAAGTCGTCCTGGAGACGGGGAAGGGCGGGTGGTCCTCAGGAGTCCGAGTCTCTGAGGTCCCAGCCCGGGGCCTCTGTGTGCTGCCGGCGGGTCCGCAGGGTGAGGGTATAGAAGAGCTTGCGGTAGGAGTGCCGGAAGGCGGGGCTAGAGAAGCAGTAGACCACGGGATTCAGCACGCCCTGCAGGTAGGTGAGGCTGCCGGTCACGTCGGCCGCGTGGACCGCCGCGCTCCGGAGCCCGCAGGCCCGCGCGGCGGCCAGCAGGACGCGGGCCACGAAGCAGGGCAGAAAGCACAGTGCGAACAGCACGACCACCGCGCCCACCAGCGCCTGCGCCCGCCGCAGCTTGGGCTGCTTGTCCGGCTCCCGCAGCCGCTTCCGCAGGGTCCTGAGGATGCCCACGCTGCAGAACAGGATGAGGCCGAAGGGCAGGATGAACTGGACGAAGAAGAACGCCTCCCGCCAGCGGTGGCGGAAGGACTCTTCCCGGGGCTCGGGGCCGGGGCAGTCCGCCTCCGAGGGGAGCGCGCTCTGGTGGTTGAGCGCGGCCATGAGCAGCCACACGAGGGCCGAGATGCCCCAGGCCGCCCGCAGGGACAGCGCGTTGACCCTGAGCCTGGAGTGGACCACCCGCAGGTAGCGGTCCAGGGTGACGGCGGTGAGGAAGGCCACGCCCGCCCCGCGGCACAGGGCGCGCAGGAAGAGCAGCGCCTGGCAGGACGCGCGCCCCAGGTCCCAGCTCTTGCGCCGCAGGTAGAAGGCGGCGTGGAAGGGCAGGCAGCCGGCCAGCAGGAGGTCCGCGAGCACCAGGTTGAGCAGGTAGACGGCGTAGGGCTTCCACACCTTCAGACGGAAGAAGAAGGTCCAGAGCGCCACGGCGTTGCCCAGCGTGCCCAGCCCGCACTCCAGCAGCAGCAGCGAGGCCGTGGCCACCTCTGCCGCACGGCTGTGCTCCGAGCAGTTGGGCGGCAGCATGTCGCGAGTCCCGCCGTCCGTCCGTCTAGGGGGCTGAGGCTCCGGGAGCAGAAGGCAGGGACGGAGCCCAAGGCTGTGCTGGTTCCCGCCAGGACGGACGGCACACTGACAGCATCCGGATGAAGCCAAAGACAAAGTGAAGTTTGTTTGGGGAAAGAGGATCAGGAGCAGAGGGAAAAAACCCTTGCAGTTTTGTTTTGCCCTGAAAAAGGGGAAATTGTGTTTCACTTCCTGTCGTCCTGTGTTAAATCCAGCACTTTATCCTGAGGGTCTGTGTGTGGCCCCTGAGGGGCTTGGGAAGTTCAGGAAGATGTTATAAAGTTAAGATAATGGTGGGAACAGACTGTTCTAGAGTTTGCACTGTCTTCCGACAGCCAGACCCGGGGCTGCGATCCCCGAGAAGAGGACGTGGACGACCCGGCCAGTCGACGGTTCCCCGCTTTCACTTGTCCTTTCATTTCATCAGAGCTGATCTTCTGTTGAGGAGAAGACCCTCCCCCCCCTCCCCTCCCACGCTCCCCACCTGGGGACCCACACCCCCGGGTCTCCACGGGCTTGGAAAGCAGAGTAAGCTCAGGGATGGGTCTGGGTGCACAGACTCCGCCAGCATGTCCGGTCCACGAGCCCAGGGACGCGCGCTGGTGACGCTCTGTGTGCCTCACACACAAGCAGAATCAAAAACTAAACATTGGTGAACCCGTCGTTCCGACCCATCCTGATCCTAGTTCACCTGGGTCTTGGCCTGCAGTTCACCCTGATTCTCCCTGTTTCTGTTCAGCCTGAATTTTTTTTCTTTCTGTTTTGACTTCATGACATGCAGGATCTTAGTTCTCTGATCAGGGATTGAACCTGTGCGCCCTGCAATGGCAGTGTGAAGTTCTTACCGCTCTATCACTAGGGAAGTCCCTGTTCAGCCTGGTTTGAGCTTTGGAGTCAAATAGAGTTTAGTTCCATCTGGCTTCCCCACTTAGCAGCTCTGCGGGGTGCATGTGAGGACACCTGCGTGCCGGGTCCCTGTGTCTGAGACTCTTACACGCGCGGCGCTGTGCACCGTTATCTGGGACATCACCGGCGCCGGACACGGGTGCTGCAGTCGTCATTAACCTCCATCCAGGGCTTAAACTGCTAACAAAACTCTTTTCTCCCAACGCAGTGATACAATTCCACACCTGACTTCAGTTCCATGTGCTATGACACCTTCGTTGCTGAGGCCTAAGCTGGAAGCTTCAGGGGGTTTTCCAACAGTGAGGATTCCTAGCTGCGGTGTGTTCTCCGTGTTTCAGGCGCTGTCGTGCGCGCACCTGTTACTGCTTTGAGCTGCAGAAGGTACAGGCCTAAGCCCTGCATTGTGGATGGAGGCGCGGTGGCTCAGAGAGGCGAGGCCACTCATTCCAGGTCACCGGGCGGTGAGCGGCAGGGGCCGGGTGCTCCCCGCCCCGCTTGCCCCAGAGCCCGCGTCTCAGCCACACTGCCCACGGCGTGCACGCCTGCAGCAGCCTCACTCCTGTGTGTGTGGAAAGTCCAGGTCTCAGCAAGCCGCCGCGTGACTGCGCGACTTTTCAGGCAATTTGACTTGTATTCCTTCTTGCTTTAATTTTATCCGGTTTTCCTTTCCAGCTGGACCACCAGCCCACACATTCTTCCTTCTCTGCATCATGCAGGTTTGCCTGCCTCTTATTTCCTAAGAAGGTGCATTTGGAGAGTCGTCTAAGCTTTTGCAATTGCAGAAACGTACCCCCTGGTACCTCCAGCGACGCCTCCAGGGACACGAGAGGATGTGTTCGTTCCAGCTGAGGGCTGGCTGGAGACCACCAGCTCATCTCCAGAGATGCTGTGGTTCATGGTGACGCCCAGGAAAGCTGGCCCTTACTCAACTGCTGAGGGACAGAAGTTACACAAACGCAGGAAAGAAATGGATTAAATCATTTCAATGCATTGAAAACTTGGAGAGACCTTAAAAGCTACTACCCCTTAAGTGCATATTCACAGTATACCAAAACTTTCTAAATTGTAAGTATTCTAGCTCAATAGGTAACATAAACATTAATAATTATGTATTTTCTTTTTAAATATAAAAGGAAAATAATTATGTATTTTAAAATATAATTATTTATATAATATATAAGTAATTACATGTTTCCTTTTAAATATAAAAAATCAAAGTTATAGAGTAAAAAAAAAATTCTGCTTCTTTTTCTCAGCATACTGGTGTGTTCTCCTTACTTCTGGAAGATGGTATTGTCCTTTAAGAAGTTTGTTGTGATCTGCACAGTCAAAGGCTTTGGTATAGGCAATAAAGCAGAAACAGATGTTTTTCTGGAACTCTCTTATTTATCTATGATCCAATGGATGTTGGCAATTTGATCCCTGGTTCCTCTACCTTTTCTAAATCCAGCTTGAATGTCTGGAAGTTTACATACTGTTGAAGCCTGGCTTGGAGAATTTTGAGCATTACTTTGCTAGCATGTGAAATAAGTGCAATTGTGTGGTAGTTTGAGCATTCTTTGGCATTGCCTTTCTTTGGGATTGGAATGAAAACCGACCTTTTCCAGTCCTGTGGCCACTGCTGAGTTTTCCAAATTTGCTGGCATATTGAGTGCACTTTCACAGCATCATCTTCCAGGATTTGAAATAGCTCAACTGGAGTTCCATCACCTCCACTAGCTTTGTTCGTAGTGATGCTTTCTAAGGCCCACTTGACTTCACATTCCGGGATGTCTGGCTCTAGGTGAGTGTGAGTGATCACACCTTCGTGATTATCTGGGTCGTGAAGATATTTTTTGTATAGTTCTTCTGTGTATTCTTGCTACCTCTTGAGCCCATCTTTGCATGAAATGTTCCCATGGTATCTCTAATTTTCCTGAAGCGATCTCTAGTCTTTCCCATTCTGTTGTTTTCCTCTATTGCTTTGCATTGATTGCTGAGGAAGGCTTTCTTATCTCTCCTTGCTATTATTGAGAACTCTGCATTCAGATGGGTGTATCTTTCCTTTTCTCCTTTGCGTTTGGTAAAGAAAGAGTCAAATATACAGAACGTGATAAATTTGCTTTACAGGACTCTGTGCTTTTCTTGCGACATTTCCTTCTGTCCCAGCATGTGAACCCCAGAAACCCTTCTGTGGTGCCCGTGCCAGTGAGCAGATTTGGTCCACGGGGGACAGGCTCCCAGAGGGCGGCTCTGGCCAGGGTCCCTGCAGGACTCAGGTTTTGGCAGGGACCCCATGCCGCTGTCGAAATTTCCATGTATGAGTGAACGAAGGTCTCTGGAAGCCGTGCCACATGGAGGAAAGGCAGGGAGAAGGGGCGTCACCTCTGGGGTTCTGCGCTTGTTGGAGGAGCCCTCACACCTGGGGAAACTCACCAGAAGGGGCTTCACCGAGGGGTTGGGTGAATGGTACCCCACTCCAGTACTCTTGCCTGGAAAATCCCATGGGTGGAGGAGCCTGGTAGGCTGCAGTCCACGGGGTTGCGAAGAGTCGGACACGACTGAGTGACTTCACTTTCACTTTTCACTTTCATGCATTGGAGAAGGAAATGGCAACCCACTCCAGTGTTCTTGCCTGGAGGATCCCAGGGGCGGGGGAGCCTGGTGGGCTGCCGTCTATGGGGTCGCACAGAGTCAGACACGACTGAAGCGACTTAGCAGCAGCAGCAGCATTCAGCCAGGGCCCCCTTTCTCCTTCTAGACTGAGGATCCACACGGGAGCTTGGAGTCTGGACGATGTGTGAGCAGGGCGGCAGCTACCAACGTTTTGTAAAAGTCTTCTCCTGCCTTAACCACATTTGGGCCGCAGCGTAATCTTCAGTTCAGTCACTCAGCCGTGTCCGACTCTTTGTGACCCCATGGACTGCAGCACGCTGTTTATGCAGCTGCACAGACGGACCCAGAGATGACCACACTAAGTGAAACAAGTCAGAGACAAGCACCACATGCTGTCACCCACGTGTGGGATCTAGAGGACGACACAGACGAAGCAGACAGAGAGAGCAGGCCTTCGGTTGCCCAGGGGTTGGGGAGGCCGGGGGACGGATGGCCTGGGAGCTTGGGGTTAGCAGACGCCAGCTGTTACAGACAGGACGGATAAACAAGCAGGTCCTACCGTAGAGCTCAGGGAGCTGTCTCCAGCATTCCATAATAAACCATACGGAAAGAGTGTGGAAAAGAACACATGTCTGTATACCTGGGTCACTTTGCTGTATGGCAGGTTTTTGCACAGCAGTGTAAACCAACTGTATTTCAATAAAAGATTTTTTTAAAAAGCCCTCATGTGATGATGAGCTAGTAGATATGGAAAGTGTGTGCACACGTGTGTCTGTGTGGGCATCACATGTCTCTACACGGAGCTGAGAGGAGCTCAGCTAGTTTTCGGGGAAAATGACAGTTACATCGGATCTTTCAGATTTGCTTCGAAGGCAACTTGGATAGCTGCTGTTAGGACGCGTGGCCCCTGGCTTGCGCTCCTCCCCACGCCTGGACCAGGGGCAGTGATGCCGTGGTCCTGAGTTTGTGTCCCTCTCCTCACCCTCCCGGCAGAGCCTGGGGGCGGGGGGGCGGTCAGTGCAGCCGCCTCATCCCCGCCACCCTCGCCTTCTGCTGCCACAACCCCCCCACCCCCGACACTTGTGCCATCACTCTGATAACACACAGCTCAAAGGATTAGGAGAAATCGATGCTCATTTTCCCAGGCACGGGTTTGTTTTCTTACAGAGGAGTCTCAGATTTTGTCTCATTGCCAGTCTGATATCATCTCAGTGCATAACAAACGGGAAACACAGGAAGGCGCAGTGAAACGGGAAGTCGCTGTTACATAACCACCCGTCGCATGCGGACGGGCTCACCCAGTACCTGCTGTCTGTAGCTTGTCTTCCCGGGGCCACTCTCTTGGATCAGCAGACGTGCTCTGCGTGTGGGGTGGGCTTCCTGGCGGGTGGTGTGACTGCCCCCCTCCGTGCCCTCCGGCCAGTGCCGTCTGCGTTCTCTCGCCTCCTCTCTGCTCTTCCCCCAGACGTGAAAATGGCCAACGTAATTACTATGCTTATGAGATCAATTGGAAAGTGGTCTAGTGGGCTTTAAATTCTCGTCCTCGAGAGATCAATCATGACTTTCTAATCACACGTGTTCTCGCCCTTCCCGACGTCTTTGCCTCTGTGTGTCTCTCAGGAGGGTGTGATGCCCGCGTCCACATGACTAACCGCACTGCAAGGCTGCTCGTCCCACGAGTGAACACTGCGGTCCTCAGTCTCGGACTGATTCTTCCAAAGAAAATGTGTCCCTCTCAACTGTAAACTCACAGGTTAAAAACTTTAGAATTTACTGCCACTTCCTTATTATTAAAGTGATCTATTCTGTCATAGAACATATAGGAAGCTGTAAAGTAAAATAAAAAAACATTTTTCGTTTTTTTTTCAAATCCCACCACTTAGAGACACTGTTTGCTAAACTGTTGGTAAATTTCCTTCCAGTGCTTTCTATCAGGTGCTGCTTCACACAGTTTGTTGCTGTTGTTCAGTTGCTCGGTTGTGTCAGACTCTGCGACCCCATGGACCACAGCACACCAGGCCTCCCTATCCTTCATCATCTCCCGGAGCTTGCTCAAACTCATATCCATTGAGTCAGTGATGCCATCCAGCCATCTCATCCTCTGTCATCCCCTTCTTCTCCTGCCTTCAATCTTTCCCAGCATCAGGGTCTTTTCCAATGAGTTCACTCTTCACATTAGGTGGCCAGAAATTGGAGTTTCAACTTCATCATCAGTCCTTCCAATGAATATTCAGGAATGATTTCCTTTATAATTGACTGGTTTGATCTCCTTGCAGCCCAAGGGACTCTCAAGAGTCTTCTCCAACACCACAGTTCAAAAGCATCATTTCTTCAGCGCTGAGCCTTCTTTGTGGTCCAACTCTCATATCCATACATGACCACTGGAAAAACCATAGCCTTGACTAGATGGACCTTTGTTGGCAAAGTAATGTCTCTGGTTTTTAATATGCTAAGTTTGTCATAGCTTTTCTTCCAAGGAGCAAGCATCTTTAATTTCATATCTGCAGTGATTTTGGAGCCCCCCAAAATAGTCTGTCACTGTTTCTATTGTTTCCCCATCTATTTCCAATGACGTGATGGGACCGGATGCCATGATCTTAGTTTTCTGAATGTTGAGTTTTAGTTCAGCTTTTTCACTCTCCTCTTTCACCTTTATCAAGAGGCTTTTTATTTTCCTCTTTGCTGTCTGTCATAAGGGTGGTGTTATCTGCATATCTGAGGTTGCTGCTATGTCTCCCTGCAATCTTGCCAGCTTGACCTTCATGCAGCCGAGCATTTTGCATGATGTACTGTACATATAAGTTAAATACGGGGTGACAGCATACAGCCTGATGTACTCCTTTCCCTACTTGGAACCAGTCTGTTGTTCCACATCTGGTTCTAACTGTTGCTTCTTGACCTGCATACACGTTGCTTAGGAGGCAGGCAAGGTGGTCTGGTATTCCCATCTCTTTAAGAATTTCCCACAGTTTGTTGTGATCCACACAGTCAAAGGATTTAGTGCAGTCAGTGAAGGAGAAGTAGATGTTTACAAAGTGGATTTTTTTCTCCATTTAATCTGTAATCTTAAATAGCTTCTCAAGTCATTATGCTTTGAAATGTTTGGAAATCAGCATCACAGACAAGGTGGTGGTAAGTCGCTTCAGTCGTGTCCAACCGTGTGCAACCCCAGAGACAGCAGCCCACCAGGCTCCCCTGTCCCTGAGATTCTCCAGGCAAGAACACTGGATCAGGTTGCCATTTCCTTCTCCAATGCATGAAAGTGAAAAGTGAAAGTGAAGTTGCTCAGTCGTGTCTGACTCTTAGTGACCCCATGGACTGCAGCCTACCAGGCTCCTCCGTCCATGGGATTTTCCAGGCAAGAGTACTGGAGTGGGGTGCCACTGCCTTCTCCAACAGACAAGGTAGGGGATATCCTGTAGCTGAGCCTTTATCTATGCCACTAGCTATGACTTTACAAAAGGTTCTAAGAGACAGAACTTGTGTCCAGGGTATAGGAGGGCTTTGCATGGGTTTGATTTCAATTTTTGTTGTTCTTAGTAAATAGATGTAGAGTTGACACAGAAGACTGTGCATTTCTTTGGTTTTCTTTATAGATCTATTAGGCCAGGAATTGGGGGAAGAAACACTTTGGGGGGCTCGCCAAGGAGACACTGGGAGTGGATTCTCCTACCGTGGGACCCTGCAGGACCCCTGACCCTACGTGCCACCCCGCGGGACCGAGCCGCAACCCGGCGGAAGCACCGCCCCACCACTCCGTCAGTGACCCGGGACGAACCTTCCAGTCTGGCTCCACGCAGCTCTGGGAACCTGCACTCGGGCCACCAAAGCATGAGTTTCAGGGACAGGCCCGCCCTTTCCTGTTTCTCAGGCTTGTGGTTGCAACGAGCTGGCTGCTCCCCCAGCTGTGACCCTGCTCGGGCAGCCCCCCGTGGGTGGCAGCTTCCCACAGGGCTCTGGGGTGCGGGAAACGTTGAAAGAATCACACTTTACCAAGTAGTCTTCTTCATTTATCGACATTGAACAAAAACTGAAACCACATTTACGTCTAACTTCTGCAGGCTGGGGGACCTCGGGGAAAAGGGACCCTCTGACCTGACTCTCAGAAGGCAGACGGGGGCATGGAGAGATGGAGTCTGCCCCATGTGCTGAAATCTTGTGACCGAGAGAAGAGGAGCTGGTGTTCACAGAGGACCCCACTCAGCACCAACTGGGCTCCTCAACCTGGCATGTTCAGTGAGATCCCAGAGCCAGGAGCATATTTGAAGTCATACTCCAAATTCAGACACCTTGGTCACGGTTAACTAGACATTCTCCCCGGTGTATTTGAAGAATATTACAATCTGGTCAAACTGTTCTTGTTAAGAGGATTCTCTAACTAGACACCTTTAGGAATGTACTTTCAAACTGTTTTCTCAGTGGGCAGCATTAGTCACAAATAGTCTTTCTACTGAATCACAGGATCATGCCTTCGTAGAGCTAAGAGACCAGAAATGCCTTTTTCTTCCAGCACTTTCCTAGAACTCCCAGCAACAGCCAGCACGGTTGAGAGCATGCTTTCCCTGACATGTGGTGCCCCAGGGCCTGTGTCTGGGTCCTCTAGTCCTGCGGCTTCGCCAGGAAGCCCTGCTCTCCTGCCGTCCAGGGTCTGCAGGCCTGGGGTTGGCCCCTTCCCCCACCTCCAGGGGCGTCATCTGATTTATTTCCCCAGCTGCAGACTCACACAGCCACTCTCCCTCTGCGTCTGCAGGGACCCTGCTGTCCTTCTAGCAAACAGCAGATCAAAGGGCAGCTTTGCGTCCTCGAGGACACGGGCTGAGAGAAACGAGGCCTTGCTCTGTGCTGCACACAGAAAGCTCGATGTTAAACACATGGCGGGCGGTCAGCTGGGAGGTGGAGTCCCGCCATCGTCAGATCCCTGTGCGGGTAACCTACTGCACTGACTTTGAACTGACTGTACCCAAACCGCGTTTGTGAACATTTAATTGTCTTTTAACTTCATGAAATCATAAAGCTAACCAGAGTATTGGGAAGTGTGGTACGCGTGTGCCCCTTTAAGGCGGGGAGGCAGTTTAGAATCCACCGCTGTTCTCTGAGAAGCAGTGGAGGGGTCAGGGGGGCTCCAGGACCCCGCCCCATGACCGCCCTGGACTAGGTGAGGCGGAAGCTCTTGTTGGGTTGGCCGAGGGCGGGGGTGTCCCCAAGACGGCTTTTGGAGCTGATATTCATCCTGTCAGAGAAATAGGAAAGAAGTATCTTTTTAGAGTCACAAAAACTCAAGCCAACTTCTGAGTGAAACTTTAGTAAAACCTGACTGGGGACGGGATGATGGAATTATTAGTCTGTTCATTAGTCTTTGCTGTTGGTACTTTTGATTATTTTTCTTCACAAAACAAACGCTTTTAACTTCTTCCTTATCTGTCACTGTGGTTAAATTGTTCATTCCATGTTGAATATAGTTTGAAGTTTATGAATAAATGCGTTCGTTTGCACACAGCCGTAGGTGTCATCGTTTCAGCTGTCCTTGTAAGCCTGCCCCCTCCCCCAAGTCCTTGGCCCGGGGACAATCGCTGATGTGCTCTGTTGCTGTCGTTCAGCCGCTAAGTCATGTACACTCTTGTGACCTCATGGACTGCAGCACACTAGGCTTCCCTCCTTTGGTATCTCCTGGAGCTTGGTCAAACTCATGTCCATTGAGTCAGTGATGCCATCCAATCATCTCATCCTCTGATGCCCCCCTTTCCTCCTGCCCTCAATCTTTCCCAGCATCAGGGTCTTTTCCCAAAAGTTGGCTCTTCGAATCAGGTGGCCAAAATATTTGAGTTTCAGCTTCATCATCAGTCCGTCCAATGCATATTCAGGACTGATTTCCTTTACAGTTGACTGGTTTGATTTCCTTGCAGCCCAAGGGACTCTCAAGAATCTTCTCCAACACCACAGTTCAAAAGCATCATTTCTTCGCTGCTCAGCTTTCTTTATGGTCTAATTCTCACATCCATACATGACTACTGGAAAAACCATAGCTTTGTTGGCAAAGTAGTATCTCTGCTTTTTAATATACTGTCTAGGTTGGTCATAGCTTTTCTTTCAAGGAGCAAGCATCTTTTAATTTCATGGCTTCAGTCACCATCAGCAGTGATTTTGGAATCCAAAAAAATAAAGTCTGTCACTGTTTCCATTGTTTCCCCATCTATTTGCCATGAGGTGATGGGATTAGATGCCATGATCTTATTTTTTAAATGTTGAGTTTTGAGCTAGATTTTCATTCTCCTCTTTCATCTTCATCAAGAGGCTGTTTGGTTCCTCTTCACTTTCTGCCATAAGGGTGTTATCATCTACATATCTGAGGTTATTGATATTTTTCCTGGAAATCTTGATTCCAGCTTGTGCTTCATCTAGCCCGGCATTTCACATGATATACTCTGCATAGAAGTTAAATAAGCAGGGTGACAATATACAGCCTTGACGTACTTCGTTCCCAATTTTGAATCATGTAAGTTGTTCCATGTCTGGTTCTAACTGTTGCTTCTTGACCTGCACACAGATTTCTTAGGAGACAGGTAACGTAGTCTGGTATTTTTATCCCTTTAAGAATTTTCCAGTTTGTTGATATCCACACAGTCAAAAGGCTTTAGAATGGTTAATGAAGCAGAAATAGATGTTTTTCTGGAACTCTCTTGCTTCCTTCATGACCCAACGAATGTTGGCAATTTGATCTCTGGTTCCTCTGCCTTTTCTAAAACCAGCTTGAACATCTGGAAGTTCTCAGTTCATGTACTGTTGAAGCCTTGCTTGAAGGATTTTGAACATTTCCCTGCTAGCATGTTAAATGAGCACAATTGTGTGGTAGTTTGAGCATTCTTTGGCATTGCTTTTCTTTAGGATTGGAATGAAAACTGACCTTGTCCTGTGGCCACGGCTGAGTTTTCCAAATTTGCTGGCATATCGAGTGCAGCACTTGAACAGCATCGCATTTTAGGTTTGGAAATAGCTCAGTTGGAATTCTATCACCTCTTCTAGCTTCGTTTGTAGTAATGCTTCCTAAGGCCCACTTGCCTTCACATTCCAGGATGTTTAACTTTAGGGGAGTGACCACACCATCATGGCCATTGTGATTGTCCAGGCCATTATGACCTTTTACGTAAAGTTCTGTGTCTTCTTGCCGTCTCATCTTAGTATCTCCTGCTTCCGTTAGGTTCTTGGGGTTTCTGTCCTTTATTGTGCCAGAAACGTTCCCTTGAAATCTCCGATTTTCTTGAAGAAATCTCTAGTCTTTCCCATTCTGTTATTTTCCTCTATTTCATCACACTATTCACTTGAGAAGGCTTTCTTATCTCTCCTTGCTGTTCTCTGGAACTCTGCACTCAGTTGGGTCTATCTTTCCCTTCCTCCTTTGCCTTTCACTTCTCTTTTTTTCTCAGCTGTTTGTAAGGCCTCCTCAGACCACCACTTTGCCTTCTTGCATTTCTTTTTCTTTGGGATGGTTTTGGTCACCTCCTCCTGTTCAGTTCAGTTCAGTCCCTCAGTCGTGTCCGACTCTTTGCGACCCCGTGAATCGCAGCACGCCAGGCCTCCCTGTCCATCCGACTCTGTGCGACCCCATGAATCGCAGCACACCAGGCCTCGCTGTCCATCACCAACTCCCGGAGTTCACCCAGACTCACGTCCATCAAGTCACTGATGCCATCCAGCCATCTTGTCCTCTGTCGTCCCCTTCTCCTCCTGCCCCCAATCCCTCCCAGCATCAGACTCTTTTCCAATGAGTCAACTCTTCACATGAGGTGGCCAAAGTACTGCAGTTTCAGCTTTAGCATCGTTCCTTCCAAAGAACACCCAGGCTGATCTCCTTCAGAATGGACTGGCTGGAGCTCCTTGCAGTCCAAGGAACTCTCAAGAGTCTTCTCCAACACCACAGTTCAAAAGCATCAACTCTTAGGCAGTCAGCTCTATCCATAGTTCTTCAGGCACTCTGTCTATCAGATCTAATCCCTTGACTCTATTTGTCACCTCCAGTGTATAATCAAAAGGGATTTGATTTAGGCCATGATGTTCAAGCTGGTTTTAGAAAAGGCAGAGGAACCAGAGATCAAATTGCCAACATTCACTGGATCATGGAAAAAGCAAGAGAGTTCCAGAAAAACATATATTTCTGCTTTATTGACTATGCCAAAGCCTTTGACTGTGTGGATTACAATAAACTGGAAAATTCTGAAAGAGATGGGAATACCAGACCACCTGACCTGCCTCTTGAGAAATCTGTATGCAGGTCAGGAAGCAACAGTTAGAACTGGACATGGAACAACAGACTGGTTCCAAATAGGAAAAGGAGTACGTCAAGGCTATATATTGTCACCCTGCTTATTTAACTTCTGTGCAGAGTACATCATGAGAAACACTGGACTGGAAGAAGCACAAGCTGGAATCAAGATTGCTGGGAGAAATATCAATAACACCACCCTTATGGCAGAAAGTGAAGAGGAACTAAAAAGCCTCTTGATGAAAGTGAAAGAGGAGAGTGAAAAGTTGGCTTAAAGCTCAACATTCAAAAAACGAAGATCATGGCATCCGGTCCCATCACTTCATGGGAAATAGATGGGGAAACAGAGGAAACAGTGTCAGACTTTATTTTTCTGGGCTCCAAAATCACCACAGATGGTGACTGTAGCCGTAAAATTAAAAGACGCTTACTCCTTGGAAGGAAAGTTATGACCAACCTAGATAGCATATTCAAAAGCAGACACATTACTTTGCCAACAAAGGTTCGTCTAGTCAAGGCTATGGTTTTTCCTGTGGTCATGTATGGATGTGAGAGTTGGGCTATGAAGAAAACTGAGCGCCGAAGAATTGATGCTTTTGAACTGTGGTGTTGGAGAAGATTCTTGAGAGTCCCTTGGACTGCAAGGAGCTCCAGCCAGTCCATTCTGAAGGAGATCAGCCCTGGGTGTTCTTTGGAAGGAATGATGCTAAAGCTGAAACTCCAGTACTTTGGCCACCTCATGTGAAGAGTTGACTCATTGGAAAAGACTCTGATGCTGGGAGGGATTGGGGGCAAGAGAAGAAGGGGACGACAGAGGATGAGATGGCTGGATGGCATCACTGACTGCATGGACGTGAGTCTGGGTAAACTCCGGGAGTTGGTGATGGACAGGGAGGCCTGGCGTGCTGCAATTCATGGGGTCGCAAAGAGTCGGACACGACTGAGCGACTGAACTGAACTGAACTGAAGTGAGTGGCCTAGTGGCTTTCCCTACTTTCTTCAACTTAAGTCTGAATTTTGTAATAAGGGGCTCATGATCTGAGCCACAGTCAGCCCTTGGTCTTGTTTTCTCTGACTGTGTAGAGCTTCTCCATCTTCAGCTGCAAGAACATAATCAATCTGATTTGGGTTTTGACCACCTGGTAATGTCTGTGAGTAGAGTAGTCTCTTGCCTTGTCGGAAGAACATATTTGCTATGACCGGTGTGTTTGCTTGACGAAACTCTGTTAGCCTTCGCCCTGCTTCATTCTGTGCTCAATGCCACACTCGCCTGTTACTCTGAGTCAGCCTTAATCCATTTTGATAAAGGCCCGGGTTTCCTTAAAACATAAAGGAAAGACCGTCTGCTGAGAGTGATTTCAGAGGATGCCCTGTGTTTGCAGGAACTTGGTTTCTTGGGTTTGGCTCTGTTTTCTGCTGCTGTGAGGTGCGGCGGTGGTGGACATGCCGTCCCCTCTAGCCCGGTTCCTCCTTGTGTCTGCACGCAGCCTGGCTGCGAGCCGCAGGAGTCTCCACGGCCGAAAGCCCACAGCCTGAAGGCAGGAAACCTGCCTACTCGTCCCCTGCCTGAGGCGCCCGGGGGCAGGGCCAGCATCCCTGCTCCAGGGTGGCGTCCCTTGTCCCCGGTGGCCCAAACGTGGCCCGCTGGGGGTGTTAGAGAAGCCACCCCTTCAGCACGGCGGGCAGAGGGTCCATTCTAGCAGTCTGGGCAGCGCCCCTCATGCTGCGGGCAGAGCGGGGTCCTCAGTTTCCCACGGAGACCCTCCTGAGCACAACCTTGGTTGCGGGGCCAGCCAGAGTCCCGTCTGCATGGCTCGATGGTCTGTGAGTTAAAGTGTCTGCGCTCCACCGCCAAGGAGCGCCTGTGTGTGGCCTCTCGGTCCTCCATGAGAGCTTGGCAGACACCACCATGGCCGGTCCATGAGTCAGCTTTGTAGGCACCACACAGGCCGAGCTGGGCTGTTGTGAGGTGGGGGTCCCATGCTGCAGTGGGAGGCAGCCTGCACCCCCTCCCTGCCCACCAACCTTCTGCTCCCTCCTCAGAATGCTGAGGGCTCACCTGGGGGCCGAGGAGCTGGCGGAGACGGAGCCTGGCTGCCCAGAAGACGGCGGGGCCGGGCCCCAGCCTGAGACAGTGGCCGGGCGCTCCCCAGAGGATGGTGGGGCTGAGGCCATGCTGGTGAGTGGGGCACAGGCCTGGGGGTGCAGGCCTGGGGGTGCAGGGCTGGAGACAGCAGGCTTAGGGGCAGTGCAGCCCTGGGGGTGAAGGTCCAGGGGGTGCAGGCCTGGGGGTGCAGGCCTGGGTTTCTCAGCTCCTGGTGTTGACCCACTCTTGCCAGTCGTTGCCCGACTGTGTCCTGGGCACCCAGCTCTGGAATGCCCCTGCTCCCTGCCCTCCCTTCGTGACCCGCAGGTTCTGTGTGGGGAAAGTAACTGGGGTCTGGAGGACAGGGAACCACGCCCAGGCTTCTGGGGCCTTGTCAGCCCACCCCTCTGCCCAGAAGCTCTGCGGCATCAGCCTTCACGAACTTGGTGTTTTTAGAATAATTCCTACAGGTGAGGAGAAGAAGAATATGAATTTAATTCACTATGGAAATGCAATGACTTTCCCACTGTTTCTAGAAGAAAATGAGAGAATAATATAATTACTAATTTTCTCTCAAATTGTGTTATTTTTCCTTTTAATAGTTAATTTGCAAATGTGATGTTAATTACTTTTTGGAGGTAATCTCTATAAAAGGAAAATATCTTCCTCAAGTTCTAGAGTTTTTTAAACTTATTTTTCCCTACTCTAAGTCTCTCTCATAAACTGTTTCTAACGTAGACAAATTAATACCTTCTTTTCTGAAAACAGCTTTTATTCTGATATACAAACAACATTTCCTTTGTTGTACCCAACAGCTTATATTTCTTTCGTAAAAAGATGATTTCCACCCACTTTTTATTTTTATTTTATTTTTATTTTTTTTCAATTAGCAATAATCGCGCCTCAGATAAACCTCATTGGCTACGATACTGCCACTGCGCAAAGCTGAAATCCACCCACTTTTTAAAAAGTACATTTACTTCTTTCCTTGTCTGTTCTTATTTTTGGCTGTGCTGGGTCTTCCTTGCTGTGCACGGGCTTTCTCCAGCTGTGACGAGCAGGGTCTCCTCTCTGGTTGCGGTCCACGGGCTTCTCACGGTGATGGCTTCCCTTGCCGCAGAGCACAGGCCCCAGGGTGCTCAGCCTTCGGTGCCTGTGGCGCGTGGGCTCAGCAGTTGTGACTCACGGGCTCAGTAGTTGTGCTGCGCGTGCTTAGCTGCCCTCTGGCATGTAGGGTCTTCCTGGACCAGGGATTGATCCAGCAGCCGCTGCACTGCGAGGTGGATTCGTAACCACCAGCCTGCCAGGGAAGCCCCTTATATTTCTAATTTTGAAGCCTATTTTGTACTTTAACATGGAAAGCTGGACGTAACTGAGTGAAGAAGTGCAAAGCAACAGCTGACATCTACTCCCCGTTTTTCATTCTCCGCACTGAGTGTTCTATGCATAGCTTTCCCCTCTCATAGAAATGGCCTGAGGTCGCTTTGTATCATCATTTTAGAGGAGCAGAAGCTGAGGCCCAGAGAGGTTAAGTGCCTTACCTGAGGTCACACAGAAAGGAAGGGGGGCAGCCGAGGTCACAGTCTGGGTCTGAATCCCTTCAACGCTCACGTTCTTCAGTCCAGGCTGTCCTGATCCTTTAGGATAAGCTGAGGGGGAAGAAGCCGAGCCCTCTCAGCCTCCTTCTGCCCCAGTGGTGTTTAGCAGGAAGGGTCAGCCTCCTGAGCTGCTTGTGTCACGTGGACGTGACTCGGTGGAGACGCACGGAGGTCTCCTGGCTGCGTCCGGCCCAGCGGCCACAAGCTCCTGACAGCAGTCCTTGTTCTCTCCTGTTGCAGCGGCTGCAGCAGGAGGTCTCAGGGCTCCGAGAGGAGTTCAGGAAGCAGGAGGCCCGCTGGGCGGCCACCCACCGTGAGCTCCGGGCCCAGATGGATGCGTTGGTGAAGCAGAACCTCGAGCTGCGGGCTGGGCTAAGGGCCTCGGAGCGGCGGTGCCTGGAGGCCAAGCGGAGCGCGGCGGGCTCGGTGCACGTGAGAAGATGCTCAGAGGCTCGGGTACCGGGGCCTCTGTTTGCCAGCCCAGAGCACCACCCGCAGAGCCGCGTGCTTGGCGCTGGGTGACCGTGGCACTTCCCGTGCAGGAGGAGGGAGGGCTTGCCTCCTCTGGTCAGCTCCACACACCACGAGCAACCAGTTACAGTCGGGAGTGGCCAGGGCGTTCATGGGGGCCCCGTGCGTCTGTCTGCAAAGACATCTGCTAACACCAAGCAAAAGCACGTTGGGTGCTGCCCGGGTTTACGGGCGGCGATCTGTGCTTGCTTTCTGCCCCCATTGACCCCTGTCACGACCCCTGAGGTGGGTCCGTCTAACCCCAGCGTTAGTCACGTGGCTGGGAGCCAGAGTCCAGACTCGGACCAGCTCGCTGACCCCAGAAGCAGCCTACGGGCCCCAGGGCTCTGTCCAGCACTGGGACCACTCAATGGAGAGTTGGGAAAGAGCTCACCCAGCTTCCCTGCACACAGCGCCTGGCTTCCAAGTGTGGGTGGCCGGGCCGAGCGCAGGCTGCGGAGTTGGTGGGGTGGCCGGGGCTCTGTCGCTGTGTTGGCATGTTCCCCCATTTGCATCTAAAGAACTGGGCCATTCGAGCTGCGTGTGCAGGAGTCAGCAGGAAACCACGCAAACACCCTCGAAATGTAACTGGGGGTTTCCTCTAGCGGATCAAGGGAAGCGCTAACACTTCTTGTCTGCACTCACTGTGTGAGCTTCTGAGTCTGTAGTTCAAGGACTTGAAACTGAAAAATGAAAGCCACTCAGTCGTGTCCGACTCTGCGTGACCCCATGGACTATACAGTCCATGGGATTCTCCAGGCCAGAACACTGGAGTGGGCAGCCTTTCCCTTCTCCAGGGGATCTTCCCAACCCAGGAATCAAACCCAGGTCTCCCACATTGCAGGTGGATTCTTTACCAGCTGAGCCCCCAGGGAAGCCCAAGGACTTAGGGTATCTCTGATATGAAGGATGGGCCTCCCTCTCTCATCTCTCTCTCTCATTTTGAGCTCTTGTGCTTGGCGGGCTTCCAAACATCCCTTAGGTCTGTTCACAGTCCCCATCACAGGGTCATGGGGTTACTTAGAGGGTTCGGGCCTGCCCTCCAAAGCAGGCCTGACCTGACCTGAAGGGAACAGACACACATGTGAATTGCACACCTTAGGTGCACACAGGTGTATCTGTGTGCAGACACAACTTCAGGGACAGAAGATCACAAGGTCAGTGACCACTCACGAGCACACTGGACCAGCCTCCGCCCACCCCCCTGCACCCCCGCCCCTCCCCGCCCAGCCCGCCTCTGAGCTGAGTGGTGAGTAACTCAGAATGCCTCCTCCCACCTGCGGGATCGGGCCGCTTGCTTCAGAGCTGGGAGGCTACGGGTCTCCCAATTCAGATCTTAGATAAACTGAGTGATGCTATCAACGGGGGCGTGTTTTCTTCCTTCTTGAATCCTTTCTCAGCTGAAGACACACAGCGCAAGGAAACAAATTAGGTGTTGGTTTCGTTGCCTTGGGGATCTCGGGGTATTTTCAGTGAGCCATGACACACAGCACCACAAGGCACACAGAGGCACCTTGTTTCGGGCGCGGCGTGTGTTCCTGGAGAGCCTGCAACACACCGAGGGGAGGACCCCACCCCGGGCCCCCAACCTGGCGTCCCTGTTTTTCCCAGGACACTGTAGTTACTGTTGAATGGATTAAATGTGCATTTCTCTCTGTTACTGTACCTCAGGAGATGTGACCACGCTTCCTGAATTTTCTGTGTGATAAACTGTCTTAGGTGTCAGAGTCTACTTTTGGGAAAATGTCCCCTCTGCCAGCTGATACAGGGATAACGCCAAAACACGCTGGCCAAAGTCACAGCACAGCGCTCCTAGGACTGCCGTCAGGAAAGGTGACTTCCACCAGCTGACTCCCGGGTTTGTCGTCTGTGAAAGGAAGCGGAGGCTGGGGACCCAGGCCCACGTGTCCCCACAGCGTCCCAGGGGGACCCTGCCTCCCTGCAGGAAATCCCTTGCTGCAGGCTGCAGACTCCCTGGGGCCCTGAGGGCAGAGGGCCTGGCATGGAGCTGGGCACGGGCAGGAGGGCCGTACACCTGGGTCCTTGCTTTATTTCCACTAATCCAGCCTCGGGCTGGGGCCCGGGTAGCCACAGCCGCGGCGCTGTCTCCACTAATCCAGCCTCAGGCCGGGGCCCGGGTAGCCACAGCCGCGGCGCTGTCTGGCTCGTCCTTGTGTGTACCTGCAGCCATCGCGTCTCCTCGCGGCTCGTGCCCTGGACTCTCTCCATGCGCAGTCCACGCTGCTGTCTGGGGGCCTCCTGCGGGGTGTTATTTGATCCCAGCGGCATTTTCCTGGCTAAGGGCAGCCCCTCTTTAGGCAGTCTTACTAGCAGCATATTTGCTACTTCAGCTCTGAGGCATCTTCATCCCTGGAGGCCAGCGTCTGGTAATGGGTGACTTGGGCTGAAAAGCCCCCGGACTCCCGGGGATGACCACGTGTCCTGCCCTCCTGCCCTAATACCTCTACTGAGCAGAAAATATTTTATTCCTTGAAGGAGGGTCTGGGATCTCCTAATCCAGGTGTTTATTAAAAGTAGGAAAGCTATCTTTTTTGGGTTGTTGGGGTGGGGAGTGTCCGAAGCTCCAGCGCTGTGTGGAGTCGCTGGTTTGCTTTGGGACGAAGCTTTCTCTTATGTTCTGTATTGAACTGAATTAATTAGGAGCGTGCAACATAATTCCTTAATCAATGCACATGCAAGTGAAGAATTGGTGTGCTCAGACCCGAAGGTTATCAATTTTTGAATAATGCAAAGGGTAGAAAAAATGTCTGTTGTATGTTTTAAAATTCAGTTTTGAGCAATTTGTTTTGCCATGATAGCGAACCTCTTTCAGACAATCCATGCTAACTTTCCTCAATTCCATGTGAACATGGGCTGTCGCGTGGGAGATGAGATACACCAAGAATTCTGCTTTGCAGCACGTGAACACAGGGCTATAACAAAGTAGCTTCTGTGATGGAAGATGAGGTATTTGCTGATATTTTTGGATAATGATTGTCATTGATGCAAAAGTACTCCCATGTTTGTTTTCAGCCAATAAGCAGAGAGACAGAGAAAACTGACTCAGGGAAACCGATACCATGTGAAGATGGAGATAAAGCTCTTTCCAGAAGTCTTCAAGACAAACATGCAAAGCCTCCTGGGAGGGAACAAGCCTCTGAAGAAAAGCCAGCCCCGTCTGAGGATGGAAAGGTAACACTGGGGAGCAGTGCTAATTTGTACACTGAAAGTCTAGATTTAGATGAAATTCCACTATGTCTAAAAAGGATACTCCATTTATCATTCTAAATAGTTTAAATTTTGCTGGGGACCAGCCCCAGCTGATCCAGGGTATTCGAAGGAGAGATGGCCTAGGCGACTATTTATATGCTAATTAGAGATATAAAGAATAATAGAATGAGGGTAGCTCAGTAGGAAAATTCAGTGGAGAAAAGAGGCTGAGTAGCTTGGTTTATGCGGGAGACCAATAAAACTTCAAGACAAGAAGTTTGCACCACGTACGTAGGCCGCAGGCGCCCTCTCGAATAGCGGAAGGTGCCTCACCCTAGACACCTTCTCGAGCGGGTCTTAGAAGCCCAGGCATAATTAGTAAGCGTGGTGGGTTCCGCGCTCCAGATGGAGACTCAGCTGGAAGTTAAAGGGAAGAATGACATGGGGAGACCAAGCGTTGGTGAACAAGGCCTGTAGCTTTATTTTCAACAGGGGCTTTTATACCCTAAGTTACACATAGAGGATAATAGGGGATGCAAAGTCAGCAGTCTTTGATCCTTATCAAAAACCAGGGTTTCTTTCCTGCAAATTTATCATATACAAATGGTTTAGGTGATTTACATCATCTTCTGGCCAGAAGGCCTACTAACATTTTATGACTCTTGACAAGGACTTATCAACAAAGACTTATTTTCTCTAAGAGTAATTATTTTAAGGTTTGGCGCCATCTTCCAAAGATAAAATTGCATTCCTGTAGGGTGGATGTGTAATGGGTTTACAACAAAGGAAAGAATTTATTACCTTAAGGGTCTAAAGTTACTAACACCAAGGCCACTACTTATTTTTTCTACATACCAACTATATTAATTAATACACATTCAAGGATACAATTCAGGGGATGTGAAAACTTGGCAACAAGCATTGACTCATCAATGAAATCCTTTACTAGTCTTATTCTGACAGTTTCTAACTCTCTGAGAGGCTCTAAGCTATTTGAATATCTTAAGCTTCCCGTGCCTCTCGAGGCTGGGAGACTGTAAACAATCGTATGCATAGCTGCAGGAGTCCGGGTAAACTTGTCAGGCGAGTTAGAGAGCCATCTGAGGGGTTTGGATTTAAACACTCCTAATTGCCCTGGAACTTTATTAATTGGAGCTGTAAGTTAACTCTTTGACAGAGAGAACGAGATGGTGGTAGGGGACAGCCCCCAGTAAAGTCAGAGGTGAGAGCACAAAGCAATAAAGTAGGCAGACTCTGGTTTTTTGGGGGAAGATACTCGAGAATATCCGGGGAGACTCCCGAGGCTCGATCCCGCCTTTGCGTATGCCGAGCCTCCTTCCTCATGACCTTTGTCACGAGCGGAATGTCTCTCGCCGGCTCCCGGCAAAATTTATTAAGAATAATTATATTTTCATATATTAATGAATATTATTTGACTTTAATGCTAAAAAAGTAAATGAATGGAGTTGATTATCGTTTTCTCTGTTGTGCTCTGTATATTCCTGCACCTAAAAACAGCCCCTTGAATAACTGACTCGATGGACGTGAGTTTGAGTAAACTCTGGGCTTTGGTGATGGACAGGGAGCCCTAGCGTGCTGCAGTCCTTGGGGTCGCAGAGGCAGACACGACTGAGCGACTGAACTGAACTGAACTTCCTGTATAGCAGACCTTGAGAAACATTACCAATCAACTATTCCCCGATAGAATGCATTTTAAAAGAATAGCCCCTAGAAATAGAACCATCACGTGACTCAGCACTCCCACTCCTGGGCGCACATGCACAGAAAGTCGTAATTTGAAAGGATACACGCACCCCAGTGTTCATAGCAGCACTGTTTACAACAGCCGGGACACGGAAGCCAACTAAGTCTCTGTCAACCGAGGAAGGATAAAGATGTGGCACAGATACACAACGGAGTGTTGCTCAGCCGTGGAACAAGTGAAGTAAGGCCACCTGCAGCAACATGGCTATAACCAGAGAGTATCATACTAAGTAAAATCAGATGCAGGAAGACAAATACACATGATATCACTTATACGTAGAATCTAAAATATGATATAAACACTCAAAATAGAAACAGACCCACAGACATAGAAAACAAACCTACGCTTACCAAAGAGGAAACGGGCGCAGAGGGATAAAGTAGGAGTAACATGTACACACTGCTGCGGTGAAACGGTAACGCAAGGACCTGCTGTATAGCCTAGGGGACTCTGCCCAATGTTTTCTAATAACCTATAAGTGAAAAGAGGCTGGAGAAGAATATACATGTTTAACTACATCACTTTGCTGTGCACCTGAAATTAACACAACACTGCACACCAACTCTACTTCAGTAACAACAGCAGCAACAATAAAAATATGACCAAAAAAAAAAAGGTCCTTGCAGCGCTGGGCTCAGGGCTGCTGGCGGAGACCTCGGACGGTTTGAAAACACTGACAGCAGAGGAGGTTTTCTGTGACGTTGTTTCTGGCCCTGAGGTGCGTGGCTGAGCGGGCCTGCGGGCTCTGTGCCCGTCCTTGCCCCTAGGTGCTCCAACAATCACCTCAAAGTCTGCAGAAATGGAGCGGCAGGAGGTCCCCAGCGCCAGCTGCTCTTGCGGTCGCCCCCCAGGACCACCGAGCCAAGGATGACCCAGGTGAGCCTCCTCGAGCAGGCTTTTCCTCCTGTTTGCTGTTTGCTCCCAGACGTTGGCTTTTGTTATCCTGTGAGTGTTTTATTATCCTGAAGATCCCGGGGCGAGCGCCTGTGGTTCTCAGCAGGTCGTCCACCGTGCTCTGACCCTCTTTCTCCAGTTCCCTCGGGTCTCCTTCTGCCAGTCTGCCCCGCACATCCCCCCTCTCCCCGCACACCCAGAGCTGGTCCTAGGGGCAGGCGGTCCACCACCCAGATGGGACCGTCCCCTCCGGGGTCCCAGCAGCAGGACCAGAGAGCCCCGAGCTCTGGACATGTCGGGGAAGGAGCCCTTCCCAAGTCCCTTCAGACCCACGTGCGGACCTGCCGCCCTGAACCCTGCTTCTGCTCCAGCCGGGGCAGTGTGGCTTGGCGTCTTTGTGCCGAGCATGAGCTGCGGGTGCCTGAGGTCCCTGTGAACTCAGCAGGGCGATCAGGATCGCGTGGTTTCCAGAGACCTGGCCCTTGCCCTTAGCTGCCCGTCCCCCGCGCCAGTGCTCCTGGCAGGACGCCCGGCCTTGCCATCTCAGAGCCCTCCCTCCGCCCGGGTGGACGCGGACCTGTTTGCCTGCCTGGTGGGCCCCCGCCCCTCCCCCCCACCGGTCCTCTGGGTCCGTCCCGGGGTCTCCCCACAGCCCAGGCTGGATCTTCATCCCCTCGAGGGTCAACGCTGGCGGCCCCTCACCCCCTTGGGGAACCCTGCTCCCCCAAACTCAGTTTACTGCTGGAGCTTCCTGCTCCTGATGTACTGAGTGGGACGGCCCCCGCCCCATCCCAGCCTCAGCCTCCAGCCCTGTCTCCCCTGATGGGCGGTGCCTCCTTAGAGACACGCTCCCCGACTCCGGGGACTGAGGTGGTGCTCACCCCCAGGACCCGTCTGCCCAGCAGACCTGCCACCGTGGGGTCGGGCTTTTCTCTCCTCCCACCCGTCTGCCTGCTGGCTCATCCGCAGCTCGAAGGCAGAGAACAGGCCTTTGGATCCATCACTCGACCCGCCTTAATACGTGACAAGGGGTGGATATGTTCTTTAAATGGGCTTCTCCAGCGGTGCTAGTGGTAAAGAACCCGCCTGCCAGTGCAGGAGACGTAAGAGACCCGGGTTCGATCCCTGGGTCAAGAAGATCCCCTGGAGGAGGAAATGATAACCCACTCCAGTATTCTTGCCTGGAGGACCCCACGGCCAGAGGAGTCTGGTGGGCAGCAGTCCATAGGGTCACAGAGTCGGACATGACTGAAGCGACTTGGCAAGAATATTCTTTAAACGGTTCATGTTTCCTGCGTGATCAGTTGACCCTGTGTCTGTGTAACTGGCCCTCTGTTTTCATACTGATCTCATGAAGGAAAGAGAACATGTTCACATCAGTTTATGTGGGACTTGGAAACTAGAGAATGTGGTTTCGAGACGTGTGTGCACTGTTCTCTCAGCCTCGCATGCTTGCTCTGCAGACACACGCTCCTCGCCCTCCAGGAGCGATGCAAGCAGGCTCCCCGCCCGGGTCCCGATGGATGAGCCCACGTGTTCCTCCCCAAGCGTCTCTGAGGAGCCACAGGTGGGTGCGTTGAGGGGGTGCAGCCCCCAGCACTGAGAGGGACGCCCCCTGTGTCTTCATGGGGAGAACAGAAAACCACGGTGATTCCAAATACCGCCCCCCTACCTGCTGAGGGGCTGCAGCCGTGCCTCTATGTTGAAACATTTTTCCTAGCTTTCGCTTGGGTGCATTTAGCACGTTGTCAAAATAAGAGAGATAATTTTCCATCACTTGGGTTCTCAAATTGGTTTTATATTATAATAGTTTTACTTATAATTTTTAACCAAAACCATTAATAGTAAAAATCAAAGGCAAATATAGCATAATTACCTCCAACTGCTAGCTAGCAATCTGTTTATTATATACTGTATTTAAAACAAGAATCAGTAGTATTATTCAGTTCAGTAGTTCAGTCGTGTCCAACTCTTTGTGACCCCATGGACTGCAGCATGCCAAACCTCCCTGTCCATCACCAACTCCTGGAGTTTACTCACACTCATGTCCATTGAGTCAGTGATGCCATCCAACCATCTCATCCTCTGTCCCCTTCTCCTCCCACCTTCAATCTTTCCCAGATCAGGGTCTTTTCCAGTGAGTCAGTTCTTCACATCAGGTGGCCAAAGTATTGGAGTTTTAGCTTCAGCATCAGTCCTTCCAATTAATATTCAGGATTGATTTTCTTTAGGATGGACTGGTTGGATCTCCTTGCAGTCCAAGGGACTCTCAAGAGTCCTCTCCAGCACCACAGTTCAAAAGCATCAATTATTTGGCACTCAGCTTTCTCTATAGTCCAACTCTCACATCCATACATGACTACTGGAAAAGCCATAGCTTTGACTAGATGGACTTTTGTTGGTAAAGTAATATCTCTGCTTTTTAACATGCTGTCTAGGTTGGTCATAACTTTTCTTCCAAGGATTAGGCGCCTTTTAATTTCATGGCTGCAGTCACCATCTGCAGTGATTTTGGAGCCCCCAAAAATAAAGTCAGCCACTCTTTCCCCCCTATTTGCCATGAAGTGATGAGACTGGATGCCATGATCTTAGTTTTCTGAATGTTGAGTTTTAAGCCAGCTTTTTCACTCTCCTCTTTCACTTTCATCAAGAGGCTCTTTAGTTCCTCTTCACTTTCTGCCATAAGTGTGGTATCATCTGCATATCTGAGGTTATTGAGATTTCTCCGGGCAATCTTGATTCCAGCTTGTGCTTCATCCAGCCAGGCATTTCGCATGATGTACTCTGCATATAAGTTAAATAAGCAGGGTGACAATATACAGCTTTGACGTACTCCTTTCCCAATTTGGAACCAGTCTGTTGTTCCATGTCCAGTTCTAACTGTTGCTTCTTGACTTGCATACAGATTTCTCAGAAGGCAGGTCAGGTGGTCTGGTAATCACATCTTTTTAAGAATTTATAATTTTCTTCATGGAAGGAAATTTGGGCTTGAACGTATTTATGGTGTAAAAGTTGTTTAGTCTCTATGTCATGTCTGACTCTTTGTGACCCTCTGGACTATAGCCCCCGAGGCTCCTCTCCATGGAATTCTCCAGGCAAGAATACTGGAGTATGTTGCCATTTCCTCCTCCAGGGGATCTTCCCGATCCAGGGATCGAATCCACGCCTCCTGCATTGCAGGCAGATTCTTTACCGTCTGAGCCACCTGGGGAGCCCAGGTGCAGCAACATGGTGTAGAAGTAGGGAGCTGTGAGGGATAACTTCCCTTCCCTTCTCCCAAGAACAGCCCACATTCTGTTCTGCCCTTTCTGACGTCATAAGTAAGGTGCTTTTACTTGACTTTGGGCCCTCCCTCATGGGCTCACCGCAACGCCTCAGAAAGATCCCCGCAGCTCTGCGTGGGGCGACGTCTCCATCGGAGGTTTGCCATTACCTGCTGTGCTGTCCCTCGGCCACCCTGGCCCAGAACAGGGGCGCTGGGGGCGTGTGCCTTCATGGAAGCCCAGAACATGGCCCTGGATGGGCCACGGAGCTGGGCCAGTGAGGTGCGGTGGCAGGCGTCCCAACCACGGTCTCCTCAGACAATGTGACGCTCTCTCCACAGGACCTTCCTGTAGAACCAGAGTTGCCCCCAAATGTGTCCCAGCATGAGGACACCAAGATGAAACAGGAGGAGGAGGGGGAGATCCAGCACCCCAAGGACAAGGTACGTGGTGGTGCCGTCCATCTTCCAGGCCCAGCTCCTGTGCTGACAGTCTACTTCCAGTAAACAAAGCCACACACTTCCCAGAGCAAAACAGATTTAAACATGATTTGTCTCGTATTGCCTGGAGTGTCTCCTTGCTCCACATTTCAACCCTTGAGAAGAGTCTCAGTTCCTGAAGGTCACGTCCATGTAGAGGGCAGGGGTGGGTGTTGTTGGGGGGCAGGGCTCTCAGGAAGCAGGTGGAACAGTAAGGCCACAGCTGCAGCCCCAG
This sequence comes from Bos indicus, assembly GCF_029378745.1. Classification (NCBI taxonomy): domain Eukaryota; kingdom Metazoa; phylum Chordata; class Mammalia; order Artiodactyla; family Bovidae; genus Bos; species Bos indicus. Next base: position 102,445,537 of record NC_091768.1, read on the forward strand.
ACGTCCCGTGAGAACCATAATATCTCATAAATACTCACTGACGCCCAAATGATTGCCCAGATCCGAATTCAGCTGACAGTGTTTCGGCCTGTGGCAAGCTCAGAACCTTCCCCGTTCTTGCTTGTTGAATTACCTCTGGCCTAGATGAAGATGAACCTATGCTCTTTAGGATCAGGAAGATCCCTGGAGAAGGGGATGGCTACCCACTCCAGTATTCTTGCCTGGGAAACCCCATGGACAGAGGAGACTGGCCAGCTGCAGTCCATGGGGCTGCAAAGAGTTGGACACGACTGAGCGACTAACACACACACACACGCACAGACATACATTCTTATAAACAGGTAAAACCTTTGCAAGAGTGAACAGGAGGGAATGATACTTGCCATAACAGCTTGAGTTCATTTAAACGTTATTATTTTTTTCTTTTTTTGTTTAATGTAGGAAAAATTTTAAAGAGTAATTGCTCTATTTACATGGCCTAGGATTTCCAAATTTACCAAACTCAATGACTACGAATTAGCTAGTGAGTGTGTGTGTGTGTGTGTGTGTGTGCGTGCACATGTGCGCGCACTCAGTTGATCAGTCGTGTCTGATTCTTTGCAACCCTACGGACTTTAGCCTTCCAAGCTCCTCTGTCCATGGAATTCTCCAGGCAAGAATACTGGAGTGGATTGCCATGCCCTCCCCCTGGGGATTTTATCTAGACTGATACTTAATAATTTGATAATCGAGGCACATTTACATAACATGGCCTAAAGGAAAACAGATATTTGTAAGGAAAATCATATCATTTTTTATTCATAACCAAATTCAGGCTGATTTGGCGCTGATCAGTTTAGTGAGACTTATTCACAGAAATGTCACAGTTGGTGTCTATGATGGCAGTAGGCTTATAACAATTCTGAACAGAAGGAAAGATCATGAAACCACAGTAGTGAGACTTTAAGTAATTTTCCATCTCAGAACCCTTGTGTTTCCATCAAGGGGGAACAGGCACTCAGCAACAGTTGTAAAATGGATACTTTCTCAAAAGGCACCAAGAAGGATGTATGTGCTGACAAGACCATCACACCACGACGTTCTAACTGGGACGTGAAGGAGAGCCCACCAGATACCAGACACCAGCTACACGCTGGTCTTAAAAATTCAACCCCCACCTGGTTATTAGGAAAGTTTCTGTTCATCGTCACCCTCTTCCTCGGGGGCTCAAGGATGAAGCTAGAAAGTGGGCAGGTGCCAGGCTTTCATTGGGGGTGCTCTTCTGCCTACTGGGTGCTCTTGAGATGCTCAAGTCAATGGGAAACTCGGGATTCCACACTAGAGAGGGAGTAGCCGCCAGCCCCATCCCGGCCATGAGTTCTCACTCAGTCATTCAGGGACTGGTCAGCCCTCTAAGCCTCTGTAACTGAGCTTCACTGGATGGATGGTGATGAACAGCGAGGGACACAGGGCGTAGCCTGTGCTGCTGCTCAGTAGCGAACACTTGAGAGGTGCCTTAGTTATAGAATCAGCATTGGTGCTGCCGCAGACTCAGGCAGAGAGCCAGGAACTCAGGCCTAGTATAAGCTGGAGGTCAAAGGGAAGGAGATGGTTTCTCTTTTCTTCTGTTGAATGGCTTTTGCACAGTCTGGTAGGAGAAGGAGCCAGTCTCCCCAAAGCTGGGTGCTAGGTGCTGGGCACTGGGTGCTGGTCTCTAGGTGCTAGGCACTGGGTGTTGAGTGCTAGATGCTTGGTGCTGGTCTTTGGGTGCTAGGCGCTGGGTGCTGGGTCCTAGGTGCTCAGTGCTGGTCTTTGGGTGCTGGGTGCTGGGTGAAGTAGGAAGTCTGGGCCTTGGAGCCACAGGGGCCTGGGACAGGATCACACTCAGTGACCATGATCGTGAACATGGGAAATGAACTGATCTCCTGAGCCCTCAGTTTCCGTGTCTGAAAATCAGGGCATACCTGTTTAACAGATCAGCGGTTCTCAATTGGCCCCCAGGAACGTTTGCAATGCCAGGGGACACTCTTGGCTGTCACGACTGGAGTGGTGGCGGGGGCTGTTGGCATCCAGAGGGTGGAGGCCATGGGCACAGTCAACTTCCTACAGCGTATACAGGACGCCCCCTTCCATTCCTACACACACACACACCAAAGGACGACCTGGCCCAGACTGTCGGCTGTGCCCAGTCTGGGAAAATCTGCTACAGGTCATTAAACAGACTAAATTCACACCAGGCCGTATTGCTTGGTGCAGATCGAGCACTCAGTCACTGACAGCTGTGAACTCTGGTTATAACCAGTAGAGGCACGTGACGTGTTTGGAGGGAGCACAGGTCAGCGTTGACCGGGGCTCATGGGACAAACTGATGTCTGGGTTGTGTTAAGTTATTGTATTTGGGGGAAGAGATTCAGCAGAATCTGGAGGTTTTATAGGCACTTCTCCAGAAAGGCAATTGTCCAGATAATTTGGGATTTAACTTGGTTCTGAGAGTAGTAGACTAATAACTGTCTTTTAGCACTAAAACATCACCAAACTGTGTTCGACACATTTTTTAAGGCTTCTTTAAATACTCGACTTGGCTTTTTTTTTTTTTAACCAGGCTTAGGGGTTAAGAGGTAGGGCTCAGGGCCCTGGGAGTCCTGAAGGGCTGCAGAGCTCATCTCTGCCGTTCCCTCTTGTTTTGTTGGTTTTAATTAGAGAGGTCCGCTGATGGCTCTGTTTTCCCTCCAGCTAAAGCCTCTGACCCTGTCTGAACTATTTCACTGCCATATGAACTCTCATGGACCTGAGCTAACCCACATGTCCATTTTTTTTTTTTGAAAACTAATGCAAACAGGAGAGTCTGGAAGAACCTGTTTGGAAGGTGGCCTCTCATTATGTCACAGCGATATGGTATTGATCTTGTAACCTACCCAACCCTTCACACTTTGAACCCTGAGTTTCCCTGATGTTGGGGGAACAAATAGTCGTTTCTTAGCCAGACTCAGGATGATGTACAGATGCAGAGACCAAGGATGGGTGCAGGCGCCCCATGTGGATGGGAGGTGTGGACGGCGAAGACAGGCTGCTGGGGAGGACAGGTCCCAGGTGTCCTGGGAGGGAGATGCTCCTGTCCTGATCGGCTTGCTGTGTGGTCACGGGGAAGTCATGGGGGGCCCTTGCTGGGCAGACACTGTTCTCTTCCTCCCTCCCTCCGGTCTCCAGGGAGACCTGGCCTCTGAAAGTTGGTTGGACTTCATAAGTACTGCGATGCTGGACAAATAAGCCTTCTCTCTGCTTCCGCTCACTTTGGGACAGACAATCCACGTGAGAAGACTCACTTTAAAACAAGAAAGCACTGCAGTCCCTTGAACCTCGGGAGCACAGTTTTCCAAATAACTCAACTTTACTTAAACAGTTCTCTCCACTTGTTCATTCTCTCAGCCTCTATTCCTGACGAGCAGGGACGCTCAGGATGGCCGGCACCAACTGACTGACCCTCAGAGCTTGGAGTAGACTGAGATTTCTTCCTCCCAAGTTCTCACTTTGAAAACAAATCCATCCATTTGGAATGAAAACAAAACACTTTGTAAACAAATCCTCCTCTCTTGCACTTTCCCACCTGGTCCTTCTCCACTTGATCGGAAACCAAAGGGGTCATCATAACTCAGAATCTCACAATCACGGGACCTGTTAAAAAGGCAGAGATGTGTGGACGGATGACCATAGAGGAGCTCGTGTGTTATCCGGAGCTGGGCAGTGAGGTTCTCAGTGGCAGGGATCACAGCTCACACTCACTGCAGTGAGTGTGATAGGGGGTCTAGATAGCTACAGATCCCCCAAGGCTGCCTAGCTTGGCAGGTTCCAGGTTCCAGAACCTATCCGGGTGAAGGGCTGAAGGCTACCTCTTGGGCCAGTGATCACTCGGACTAACCAGGCATCCCAGCTGCCTCCATTTTGGGGGCTTTGATGTCCAGCTCCTCTTCCAAAGCCCTACTTCCCTTCCCACGCACAGCTCAGGCCTCCCCGTGCAGGAAGCACTCCACTAGATTCACAGATTAAGCCGAGGCTCAGAGTGACCCCTGGACAGCATCCCAACACAGGTGTGTTTCTGGTGCTTGCAGACACACTCTGCTGGGGCTGGGAGAGCACGCACGGCACATCGCCGCCCTCTGGAAGTCGGGCGCGTTCCCGAGAAACAGACAGGTGAGTGATGCCACGAGCACCTCTGGGGAGAGGTGCTGGCCGTGGGCAGGAGATGCGCAGGGCGCTGTCTGGGGAAAGGTTAACTCTACCAGCTGTGGGTGCTTTTAGAGCAAATTCTCCACGGCAGACGTTGGCCAAATGACTCAGCAATTAACTCACTTAATAAAAGCCCTTTTCATACTGTTCCTGGGGTTCTCAAGGCAAGAATGCTGAAGTGGTTTGCCATTGCCTTCTCCAGTGGGCCACGCTTTGTCAGAACTCTCCTCTATGACCTGTCCATCTGGGGTGGCCCTACACGGCATGGCTCATAGTTTCACTGAGTTAGACAAGGCTGTGGTCCACGTGATCACAATTTCTGTGACTGTGGTTTTCATTCTGTCTCCCCTCTGATGGATAAGCATCAGACCTTGTGGAAGCTTCCTGATGGAAGGGACTGGCTGTGGGGTGAACTGGGTCTTGCTCTGGTGGGTAAGGCCATGCTCAGTAAATCTTTAATCCAATTTTCTGCTGATGGGTGGGGCTGTGTTCCCTCCCTGTAGTTTGGCCTGAGGTCAAACTATGGTGGGGTAGTGGCATCAGGGACTCAGTGGACATGGGTTTGAGGGCTTTAAGTCAGTGGGCTTGCAGTCAGCTTTTCTGCCTGGGCCTGTCAAACATCAGGAGCAAAGTCACCAGCCACAGGGCCTGACGCTTAGCTTTGCACCTTCACCCTCTTAAAAGGTCAAATTCTTTCCCCAGGTTTACGTAGACTCTGGAATGCAAAGCTCAGATTAAAACTGGAGCTATCAAAAAAACAAAAAAAAAACAAAAAAAACTGGAGCTATCTGGCCTTGTGAATTTGCTTCACTTATGATGTTCTAATTTTATCGTTCATTATTTCAGTTCAGTTCAGTTCAGTCGCTCAGTCGTGTCTGACTCTTTGCAACCCCATGAATCGCAGCACACCAAGCGTCCCTGTCCATCACCAGCTCCCGGAGTTCACTCAGACTCACGTCCATCGAATCAGTGATGCCATCCAGCCATCTCATCCTCTTTCGTCCCCTTTTCCTCCTGCCCCCAATCCCTCCCAGCATCAGACTCTTTTCCAGTGAGTCAACTCTTCGCATGAGGTGGCCAAAGTACTGGAGTTTCAGCTTTAGCATCATTCCTTCTAAAGAACACCCAGGGCTGATCTCCTTCAGAATGGACTGGTTGGATCTCCTTGCAGTCCAAGGGACTCTCAAGAGTCTTCTCCAACACCACAGTTCAAAAGCATCAATTCTTTGGCGCTCAGGCTTCCTCACAGTCCAACTCTCACATCCATACATGACCACGGGAAAAACCATAGCCTTGACTAGACGAACCTTTGTTGGCAAAGTAATGTCTCTGCTTTTGAATATGCTATCTAGGTTGGTCATAACTTTCCTTCCAAGGAGTAAGCATCTTTTAATTTCATGGCTGCAGTCACCATCTGCAGTGATTTTGGAGCCCAAAAAATAAAGTCTGACACTGTTTCCCCGGTTCCCCATCTATTTCCCATGAAGTGATGGGACTGGATGCCATGATCTTTGTTTTCTGAATGTTGAGCTTTAAGCCAACTTTTTCACTCTCCACTTTCACTTTCATCAAGAGGCTTTTGAGTTCCTCTTCACTTTCTGCCATAAGGGTGGTGTCATCTGCATATCTGAGGTTATTGATATTTCTCCCGGCAATCTTGATTCCAGCTTGTGTTTATTCCAGTCCAGCATTTCTCATGATGTACTCTGCATGTAAGATAAATAAGCAGGGTGACCATATACAGCCTTGACGTACTCCTATTCCTATTTGGAACCAGTCTGTTGTTCCATGTCCAGTTCTAACTATTGCTTCCTGACCTGCATATAGGTTTCTCAAGAGGCAGATCAGGTGGTCTGGTATTTCCATCTCTTTCAGAATTTTCCACAGTTTATTGTGATCCTCATTATTTAGAATCCCTGTATTTTCCATTTTAGTGGTTTGAACGTCCTCAGAGGACCTGGCTCTCTAAATGGTGCTAGCTAGTGGACAGACCTCCCATTTAGCATCATGTCCACCATCTGCAAGCTCCAGGAGATGGTGAAGGACAGGGAAGCCTGGCATGCTGCAGTCCATGGGATCACAAAGAGTGGGACACGACTGAGCAAGTGAACAACCAACATCAGCATTACAGCCAGAACTTTGAGAATTTTGCCTCTGGAGTGGATTTTTAAGAGAGTGTACAGATTGCACCCCCAAGGTCTTTCTTGCCGCCTGAAGCTACTGAGGCTCTGTGTGAAATGGACATTTCCACCTTCTTGAGTTCCTGCTCTTGCTGCTGAAACTAACAAAGTCCTGATCTTGCGCTGAGCTTTGTAGATTTCCAAAAGATTTTCCCTGGGATGGCTTTACTGCAGCCGGTTAGCCTCCACCCCATTATGGGGCTGACTGTCTCCAGAGCTGTCATAGAAGGAGGGTCAGACTTGTGGTCACCATCTCGACTTCTTTGCACAAAGTGTCACTTCCTGATCTGGGACCGATTTGAAAATAGATCCCCCTCTGGGTTGGACACTTCCCATGTGCCATCATTTAATATCCTTCCTGACCACTGTTCATGGTTTCACAGCTGTCCTGAGAGAGGGTGGAATTACAACATGCTCTCTGTGGTCACCGGGACCGTAGATCCAGTTTGTGAATACCCACCAATGTCTGCATTGAAGGACCAGGGTCCCTGATGAATAAGCCAGTGACAGTTTACCTGTTTAATTCAAGAGGTTCATTGCTTTGTCTTTATACTTTCCAACCAAAAAGTTATTTCCTATTTGTCAAGCGTTTAAAATCCTGTTGTTCCCTACACATAATTGGAGGTGGGTTAGTACTGCCCTCAGCTTTTCAAAACAAAGATGTTGAAATGATACCAAACCAAGGCGTCCTTCCCTCACTAAGACAGGGAGTCCATCTCTCTGAGTTTGTAACCCACAGAACCAAAACCGCCCTCAGTATAGGCTCGCTGACTATCATGCAAACAACCCCAGTGCGTTTCCTTGTCTAGTTCTCCCACATTTAGGTGGTCACTCTTTTTCTCTCTGGGAAATACGGCTAATCACCCCAGAAGGGTGTGTCAGGAACAGCTGGTTATGGGTACTGACTGGGGGCAGAGAACCTCATGTTCTGTTGAGGGTAGTAAGACAGAGGATCCTAGTGGGACGAAATATTTCTATCGGGTGTGTGTGATCCTGGACATGAATCTCAGTCTGAGACTTTTCCCTCTATTTTATCCTTGCTGATTAAATTTTCTTTACAGCAGGGCCTCCCTGGTAGCTCAGTCGGTAAAGAATCTGCCTGCAATCCAGGAGACCTGGGTTCGATTCCTGGGTCAGAAAGATCCCCTGGAGAAGGAAATGGCAATCCACTCCTGTATTCTTGCCTGGAGAATCCCATGGACCGAGGAGCCTGGCAGGCTACAGTCCATGGGGTTGCAAGAGTCGGACACGACTTAGCAACTAAACCACCACCACCATAGGAGTATGACTCCTATGTATGACTCCTCTCTTCTGTTCGACTCCTATTTAAATGTCCTGATTCTATGTGAGCTTGAGAGGAATGTGAACTCTGTTGGGCTCTGCCTTCTGTATTTATCCATTAGAGCAAACTCTTTAACTGTTACTCAGCCCCTTTATTTTTTGTTCGCCCTAAATTAAAAAAATATATATTTATTTTGACGTAAGTTTCCTATATGCTCTTTACTCAGATTCACCAAGTTTTACCTGTTGCCACATCTGCTGTAGCATTCTCTGTGTGCATGTATGTATACACGCAAACACACACATCCACTGTTTATACTTTCCGTTCTCCTTGGGGATAAGCTGCATATATTAAGATCAGTGCCCCTCTGACCATGAAGACTTCTGTTCCTATGACCAGTCCTGTTGGGGCAGGGCTCACCCTGCTCCAGCATGACGTCATCTTGACCAATTGCATGTCCTAATAAGGCCATGTTCTGAGGTGCTGGGGCCAGGACATCAGTACAGGAACTCTGGAGTGGGGGACAGGTCAAGCCGTAACATGCTCCTTGGATTTCTTTTCATTTATTCTGTTTGGAATAAGCTGGACCTCTTAGATCTGTGGAGCCACATTTTTGCATCCAGTCTGGGAAATTCAGTCACTATCTTCGATCATATCTGCATTCCTCTGTGCTCTTTCCTTCTTCTTCTGGAATTCCAGTCTGATGCTTTTCCACATCTCTCTCCCCTTGAACATTCACCATCTGGCGTGACCCCTCAAGTCAACAGGAAACAGTGACAGTGAACTCTACCATACCGAGGGTCCAAGGCCTTCCAAGGTCCACGTGCTGTGGGATGAGTGATGACGGTCTTGAAAGGCAGGATTTAGGGAGCCAGAGAGCATATGGAAGGAAAGAAAACTTTTAATTAGGGAGATAATTTGAGTGAAGTTGGGAGAATATAAATTATGTATTTTAATGAGACCAGGGAGATGGGCCTGCCTGGAGCAAGATATTCAAATATAAATAAAATATGAGAGAGTAGGCTACAAGAACATCTTGAATACTAGTTCTCTTGGAGTGGATCACTGTAAAATATGTTTGTACAGCTAAATAATGCAACAAATGTTCTAGTTATGAAGATCTGTTGACTTAACCTGTATTCTTCAGAAAAAGTCTGCCCTGACGGCTCAAAGGAAATCGTGTTTCCAGATGGGACGGTGCAGCGTCTGAATGATGGACGCGAGGAGACTGTGTTTCCAGATGGGACCATTGTGAGTGTGGAAAGGTTGGTACTGGGACAGGCGGTGTCAGTCTGAAGTCTCCAGGATTTGTGGTTTGTGCAGTTGTCAATTCTCTGGATTAATTTAATTTTTGTAAAAGTTGCAGTATTTGTATAATAGAAAACATCGTTGACCCTAGAGGTTTGGTCTTATAACCTTGATCTGATTGATTTCATAGCGAACATGGATCTAAACACTCATTTTAAAAAAATATTGCTTTTTAATTGGAGGATAGTTGCTTTTCAGCACTGTGTAGGTTTCTGCCATGCTTCAGCGTGAATCAGCCTTAGGTGTACGTACGCCCCCTCCCTCCTGAAGCTCCCTCCCACCTCCCACTCCATAGATGCGCATTTTTAAGTGTTTCCTTCGCTGACATTGGTCATGACTGAACTGCAGCCATAAAAATAATCTCTGGCGTTTGGTGTGTGCCCACTGAGGCCGCGCTGTGTAGCAGCCCGAGCCTGCAGCAGCACTCACGTGGTGCTAAGACGCGCGGGGAGGTGCCGTCCTGACGGGGATGAGCAGGGAGACCTTACCGCGAGCCGACTCTCAGACCCTCGAGCGCCCCCCTCCCCACCGCGCAGGGGCCCCGGCACCGGTGGGCTGCTGCCTCCGTGGGCTCCCTCTCCTGTCATGGAAGCCACAAGTGTCGCCATCACCGCCGGAGTCACTGTGCTCAAGTGACGCTACACCAGGTCCCTGCCGCTCCCGGCTGATTCCGCCTCAGGTCCCCGCTCCCGGCTGATTCCGCCTCAGGCCCCTGCTCTCCAGGTGATTCCAACTCAGGCCCCTGCTCCCCGGGTGATTCCGCCTCAGGTCCCTGCTCCCCGGGTGATTCCGCCTCAGGTCCCTGTCGCTCCCCAGATCCCTGCTCCCTGTGTGATTCTACCTCAGGTCCCTGCTCTCCCGGTGGAGCCCTGCGGCCTCTCCTTCCTCCCTCAGAGCTACCTTCTGCGCGGAGCAGCTCTGCCCAAACAGGCCCGTGACCCCGGCCTCTCTCCTGAGGTCTCCCCAGGCCGCCCTAAGCCCCGATCAGCTCCTGTCTATACCCTGACTCTGCAGGTGCCTGCCCTCTCCCGCCCTGGCGGCATCTGTACCCCTGTCTACCAAGATCTGGGGGTGAGGGTGTGCAGACCTGGGTGGTCACACCCCTTGGCCTCACGGGTTCCCCACGGGACGTGCTGGCCACTGACAAAGTTGTTCTCTCCACCAGGAATGGTGACAAGACCATCGTGCTCAGCAACGGTCAGCGGGAGGTCCACACAGCCCAGTTCAAGAGGAGGGAGTACCCCGACGGCACCACCAAGACCGTGTACCATGACGGCCACCAGGAGACCAAGGACGCCTCTGGGAGGGTCAGGGTTAGGGATGAGGCTGGAAACATCATCCTGGACAGGAAGTAGCTTCTGCTTCAAAACTAGCCTTACCTATGACCTTCCAATATCACCTTGACCTTCCAACATCACCTTGACCTTCCAACCTTACCTGTGAACTTCCAACATTACTTGTGAACTTCCAAATTATGTGTACCTTCCAACTACATTATTTGCTAAAACAAAGAAACAACTAATGTTTGTGGCCCTAAATGATGAAAAATCATGTAAAACTTGAGGACTACCCAAGTCATCCAGAAATTATAAAGGAAGAGACAGCCTGGTCCAGGGCTCCTCGTTAGGAAAGGTGGCTGCATCAACACTAGAGCAGCCAGAGAACAGGAAGCTCCCCAACAACGACTCCAGGGCCCCGGCCAGACCCCTTTCTCTCTGCGCATCACAAGAACCAGCTCTACACGTGACGGGCAGCCTTCCCTGGGCCCTGGGCGCCTCCACCTCGGCCTGCAGCTGGCCCCTGGTGCTCTCCTCCTGAATTACACCAGCTTAGCCTGACCATCCCGTCCATTTTCCTCAGGGCACCAGTTCATGCCACTACAGGAGCACCCACAGGGAGCCCAACCCAGGGTCTGAGTGACCTGGCCTCATGCCCACGGCTGTGTGGGTGGTAAGCCACCTCCTGAAACTCTGCATTTTTAAATCTCACAGTCAAGGCAATGACAGTTGCCCCTTTTATTGTTTTGTAGGCGGCCTAGAAAATAAGACACAAACTGGCATTTAACTGATTTTTATACTAAAATAGAGAGTCCCAAAATACAAGAAAGGAATAATTTCCTGAAAAATCTTATGACGAGATGTTTGTAAGCGCCCATGTCTTCATGCGACAGAAGTGAAGTATCACCTGTTAGTGCCTGTGATCATTTCAGTTCTAAAGTCTATGGTGCCCACACCACGGTAGCCTCAGTGGTTGGGTGAGGCTTTTTGAAGTAACTCAAGAACAATGTGTGGTCTTGGCTTTGACTTGAAAATCAAAGCATCCTATAGCAATCACACTGGATCGGGCCTTTTCCACCCAGGAGGCAGCCACCACGGGGTGAGGTCATTTGTCAGATGTAACAGACCAAACCAACCCACTGCTGAAAAGCCGAAAATAGAAAAAGTGAAAGGTGAAAGTGTTAGCTGTTCAGCTGTATCCTACTCTTTGTGACCCCACGGACTGGCCCACCAGGCTCCTCTGTCCATGGGATTCTCCAGGCAAGAGTACTGAAGTGAGTTGCTATTCCCAGGGGATCTTCCCAACCCAGGGATTGAACCCAGGTCTCCTGCACTGCAGGCAGGTTCTTTACCTTCTGACCACCACCAGGAAAAAGCCAGAAATGGACCCACTCATTGCTTCAACTATTTTGAGTTGGCTTATCCTGGAAATTTTCATTAAAGCAAACAAAAGAAAACCCCGCTCTACCAAGTTAAAGGACTTCTGGCTGTTGTGGAGATCAGGGAAGAAAGTAACATACAATTTTGTGGGTAAACTGTGTTCAAACACCAGATAACCTGCCGAACCAGCAGAACGCTTCCCAACAGCCACACACGTGAGAGCGTGGGTCAGAATAAGACAGGTCACCCAGAAGGCCTTTGTGTGCTGTGTGTTCTGGTATGCTGCATAACAAGCTTATAAAAACATTTCCTTCTGATTTCCAAAATCCAGAACGTACTTTTAAATCTGGGCTTCCCTAGTGGCTCAGTGTCTGCCTATCGAGGTAGGAGACTCAAGTTCCATTCTTTGGGCAGGAAGATCCCCTGGAGAAGGAAATGACTACCCACTCCAGTATTCTTGCCTGGAGAATTCCATGCACAGAGGAGTCCGGGGTTTCATAGAGTTGCAAAGAGTCGGCCATGACTGAAGCGACTTAGCATGCATGCATGCATAGGTCCATATACCTGCAGCAGTCTGCAGCACGCTGAGTTGGCTGGAAGGGCATCGACAACCTCACAGCACAGGGATGATGAGCATGTGGGGAAAACAGTAGGAGCCAGCCACAGACTCCAGAGCGGGGCTTGAAGGAGGAGCCAGGCTTCCCCGCCCAGGCCGGTCCTCTGTGGTCCTGGAAAAGGCAGCCCACTAGTCTCCAGCTCGTCCTGCCTGAACGCGTGGCCTGCACGTCGCAGGAGTGTGGTGAGGGTGGGGAAGAGGGTCAGCAGCAGACCGGTCCCCTCCATGGCTAGCCTGGGAGGGGGCTGCCTCAAGAATGCACGCTTCCCCAAGGCCCAGCTTCCATGGGGAGCCCTCAGTGGCTCCACGTGTCCCTCAAGGAAAAGGTGTGTGTTCAGAGCGAGGCTCTGGGCTTCCCGAGACCCTGGACCAGCTGCTCCTCCTGGCTGCTCCCTCCTCGCTCACTGCAGCCCACCCTGAGCGTCCCCTACCCCACCCAGGGACACTCCCCTCCCTTGGGACCTGCCGCATCTTCACCCCGGTCACCACTGCTGTCCTTCGGAGCCCAGCGCGGCCGCCCTGGGTCCGGAAGGACTCTTGGGTCCAGCATCCACGCCCGAGGAGGGCGAAGCCCTGCAGGGAACACGGGAGCCCTGCCTTTCTGCGCGAGGCCCTCTCCCCGCACTAATGAGAGACCACAGGTGTCCCTGCCCTATGGCCAGGTGAGTCTGCGTCACTTACAGGGTCCAATACATGGTCCTGCTGCGGTCTCTGATGGATTCCAGGGAAGGGTGGAGGGCTGATGGTGGGCCCTTCAACTGCTCCCTGTTCAGGCGGGACATCAGCTTCTCCGCATCTCAGGAGCAGGGGGGCGGGGCAGGGTGGCTCAACTAACACTTCCCGGGCTGGTCCTCCCCTCGGGGAGCTGAGAAGCCCAGCCCAGCATCCTCCCCCGCCTCCACGGCCGCTATGTCAGCAGCCAGCGGGGGAACAGCAAGAGGGCGAGGCGTGAGGAGACAGGTGGGCAGAGGACCCCGCGCGGCCATGACGGCAGCAGCGGTCCACTGTCCATGCACCGGGCCTGGGGCTCTGAGCCCTGGGCCCCCGCGGCCTCCCCACCTGCGGTCCAGCAGTGGCGGGAGTGTGCCCGCAGAGGCTCTGCTCAGGGGAGTCTGGCAGGTGGGCGTCCCACACAGCCCAGAGTGACCTCGGGGTCATGGGAACAAACCCCTTTGTTCCTCATTCCTTCTAGAAGATCCTGATCCTGATTTCCTGTTCCCTCTCTGCTGGTTCCCTCTAAGCCCAAGTCAATCCAGTTTTGAAACGAAAGAAGAACCAAGAACCTTGCCTTTCAGCGGTAAGACTCTTCCAGGCCCCGGAGGGCTCTCAGAACCAAAGATCCCAGTCTGTTTCCCGGACTCTGTGACTGACAGTTCTTGCAGTTGCTCGGTCACCGGTCCCCGGGTTGGAGAGCAGGCCTGGGCCTCCTCGGTCCGCGTCCACTTCCCTCTCTGGGTTGCCCGCTCCTTTGGTGTGTTGTTTTGGGGCTATGAGGCCAAAAAGAACCCCCGACATCCCCCACGCAGGGTTTCCTGGGTCCTTGGTGGGCTGCCTCCTTCCCACCTTTCAGGGGCTCCCCTGCCCGACATACGTGCTCTGCTCAAGGTTTGCAGATGTCCGTCGTGAAGAAACAGGGAAATGCACGCCTGCTTCCTGCTCGGAAAGTGGAGGCCCATGTATTTCTAGAGAACTCCTCAGTCTCCTGACTTGGGCCTGGCTGTTCCACTTGAGCAAGATGCTGTGTTCTCTCCTCCCATACCCCCCACCCCCACCCCACCCGACATTGTGCTCCTGATGCCTATTCTAGGAAATGAGCAAAAACATCTCCTATCTCTTTTGAAATTCTTAGTCTGTTACTATTTCAGTTTAATTGGCCTACCCTTTACTATAAGATACGTACAGCCCAGGTTTGGGATTTTTGAATGGCCCAAGGCTATTCTAGCCCGAAAAACTCCGAATGCACCAGCAAGAGCTGTGCTGCTGCTGCGTCACTTCAGTCGCGTCCGACTCTGTGCGACCCCACAGACGGCAGCCCAGCAGGCTGCCCCGTCCCTGGGATCCTCCAGGCAAGAACACTGGAGTGGGCTGCCGTTTCCTTCTCCAATGCAGGAAAGTGAAGAGTGAAAGTGAAGTCGCTCAGTCGTGTCCAACTCTTAGTGACCCCATGGACTGCAGCCCACCAGGCTCCTCCATCCCCGGGATTCTCCAGGCAAGAGCACTGGAGTGGGGTGCCATTGCCTTCTCCGACAAACAAGAGCATCTTTCATTAATAACACTTGCTCTGCTCACCTGTGTAAGATTAGTGTTCACTTCTAAAGAGTCGTTAAAACCTGGCTTGTAATAGAGAAGCCAGCATTTCAAACACTGAGGGAGACTGAGATGTCTGGTTTTTGAGTGATGGATGTTGCATGCTTTGGTCTCATCAGATGACCTGGACATTTGCGGAAAAGGCTCCTGTCTTTATTTGCCAGACGTAATATAGGAGCCCGGCTGAGGAATGCTAAGTCACTTCAGTCATGTCTCACTCTGTGACCCTATGGACTGCAGCCCGCCAGGCTCCTCTGTCCATGGGATTCTCTAAGCAAGAACACTGGAGTGGGCAGCCATTCCCTTCTCCAGGGTGTCTTCTTGACTCAGGGATTGAACCCATGTCTCTCCTATCTCCTGCATCGGCGGGCGTGGGGGGCAGTGTTCTTCACCACTAGCACCACCCGGGAAGCCTGGCTGACATGTAGCTCAAAACCACCTTGATGCACTTATCTTCTCGACTCCTTCCGATCTTTCCTGGAACAAGGCGGGGGCAATAAAGGACAGATGCCTGAAATCAGGCAGTGAATAAGAGATGCGTCGCAGCGTCGGGACTAACCCTGCTGTAATTTTTTTCCCTTCCTTCAGCCTTTTCCTCTCAACCGTCCAGGTGAAGTAATAAAATGTTATTGGTCGTTTCAGAAGCCCCTCCACGCGCACCCAAGACAGGAAGTCATCGTTACCTCGAAATGGACGCTTCTCACTTCCTTTTTAAGCCCAGCTGCGAGGCATGTGAAATCTTAGTTCCCTGACCAGATATCGAATCTGTGTCCCCTGCACCGCAAGTGTGGAGTCTTCACCGCTGGGCCGCCAGGAAAGCCCCGAGTCCGTCCTTCCTTGCATTTGGCTCTCGATACTTGCAGCACGCGCTATGCATCCCGACTCTCAATAATTTAATCTTGTCTCTTTTTTTTCCTGCTTTAACTTTTTTTATTGTGGTAAAACAAGCACAAGATGCAATTTACCATGAGGGACATTCAGCACATTTATAAACATTTACACATGTTGTGCAACCATCACTGCTCTACTTCTGGAAATTTTTGTCCCAAAAGGAAACTCGGTCATTTAGCTGTCATTCCCCGCCCCCAGCAACTCCTGGGAACCACCAGCCTACTTTCTATTTCTGTGGATTTGCCAGCTCTGGGCATTTCGTGTAAATGGAATCATGCAGCACGAGATCTTCGTGTCTGGCTCCTCAGCACAGCGTTTACAGTAAATACTGGAGCTTTATGTCTCTCCTATCGGGCAGGAATGGTAACTTGCCTAATCTGCAGGTTTTGGACTTTGCAGGGCTGGAGGGGAATCCAACAGTAGTAAAGCCAGCAGAGAGGGGACACTTTTCAAATATGGCTGATGGACGTCCCTGGTGGGAAGATGTTTGGTACAGTGTCTGATTTAGGGCCTAAGATCCAGAAAGAACAGTCATTTGACTGTTTGTGGGGAAGCTTTCAGTAAGTCACTCTAGATGAATGTTTGATCATTCACAAGACTAATTGTGAACAAAATATGGTCTATTAAGAAAGAAAGAGCTAACCCTTGGCCTTTCTTATACTGTTTTCACCAAAGAACCTTTTTAAAGACAATGTTTTTTCATGTTAAAAATGCACAGTATAACTGTAATAAGGCATTTCCAAGTACAGGTAAGGGTCGTGTGGTTCTTCTGAGAGATTCGAGCAGAGACCGGTGATGTGATGGAACGGAACCACACCCGCGCGTGCTCTGCTGTGAGTTTTATATTTATGTACGAATCGACAGCTCTAATCCCAGGGAAGTAACTGAGGTGGGCACAGAACCACTCGCCTTCCCCAGCAGAGGAATTCTTGCTTTTCAAGAAGTCATGCTATTTTCTTTTTGTTTTCTCTTCTGCCGCTTGAGAACACTGCTTATGCGTTAGTTTCTGGAGCTCTTGAATTATCCTCCTGACATTGAGTCCGTTCCTAGACGCTCCAAAAGTAGCTTCGTTGAAAGGAAAAATGAGAACAAAGTTGCCTGCCTGGGGACCGGGCACCCAGCTACTGTCCGGCTGCACGCACACGGAGAGGCCCTTCTCCCGGCCGCGGGCCTGGATGAGCGACACGCGGGGGATGAGCGTCTTGAGGGCCGGGTGCCTGGCCCTGGCCTTCGGCTTGGCTTTGGGAGGCTCCCTCGTCGGCGGACGTACCTCCTGCCTGCTCAGCACTGCTTGGGGCTGGCAGGTGTGCTGGTTTTCAGGGCACGCTGTGACCCCTTTCTCCCCAGGAGTTCCGTCCTTACTGAACGCTCTTCTGCTCCCGGGTTGCGAGAAGGACTCGTGAGGAAGGTCGCGGCCCCGACCTCTGTCTTTCCGAGCGAGGGAGACGCCGGGACTTCCGTTTGCAGCACTACAGCTCTCCTTCCGCTCATTTCTGAGACTGTGTAAGTGCATCAGCTCGATGGTGTCGTGGATGAGCCTCCTCTTCACGGACACGTCCGCCGAACAGTCGAGGGACAGGCCCGGGCTGTAGTTGACCTCCAACAGCCACGGCTTCAAGTTGTCGTCGATGAGGATGTCGAATCCTAAGAGCTCGAAGCAGTTGGCCGCAAAGGGCACGGAGGGCGCGATGGCCAGCACGGTGAGAATCACCACGCGGTTGATCTTCTGCCAGAGGAGCAGGTCGTCCACGTCCCAGCTCCGCAGGTACGAGAAGAAGCGGCTGAGGGTCCACTTGCAGCCGCTGCCCACCACCTCTTTGATCTTCTCATACGAGGCCCCCGACCTGTTGATGCTGCTGTTGGTCAAGTGAGCATAGCTGTTCTGCAGATTGCCGAGGTCAAACTTTTCTGTGGCAAAGCGCACCAGGCCTTCCTGATAAATGTAGATGGTCAACGGCTTGAAGCCAGTGACGCACACGTAGACGCGGAGGTCACACTTGTATCTCCCGACAAGTAGAGGGTTGCAGATGTATTTCTGTATGATGCACGTGTCGGCAAAGATCAGGTTTTTAATGTCACTGAAAATGATGATTCCACGTCCTCGAGAGAGCTCTGCGGGCTTGCAAATCCAATAGCTGAGCTTGGCGTCCAGCGCCTGCTTCTCCTTGAAGTACTCAGCCACGAACTTGCTGTAGTCGTGGGGCATGACGAACGTGGGGGGGAGGAACTCATACAGCGGGGCGCCGTACAGCCTCTCCATGTGCTGCAGGTGTTTGGCCAGGAGGTCCTTCCTGGTGAGCCTGGTGGTGCCCGGGTGGTGGTTCAGGCACTGCCAGGGCTTGACATTGACGTGCTCGGCCATCCGGAAGGAGGAGGTCCTCCAGTAGAGGTTCCAGTCCTCCATGTTCCGCTCTTGCTGGTCAAACTTGCTCCAGCCGCGCTCCAGGAGGACACTCTGCACCACCTCGGGGGTGGTCTCGTCCACCCGGAACACCAGGGGCTTCAGACTGGCCCCTGGAGGCTCATCTTCGGCCATCTGATAAGGTTTTCTTTTCTAGAAATGGATGACCAGAAAAGTGTTAGAGGAAGGGAATAATGGAAGGGATGGAGAGGGAGTTTGGGATTAACAAACATACATAAATGGCAACCCACTCCAGTATTCTTGCCTGGAGAATCCCATGGACAGAGGAGCCTGGCGGGCTACAGTCCATGCACTTGCAGAGTCTGACACGACTGAAGCGACTCACACACACACACATAACTGAGTCACTTTGCTGTGCAGCAGAAACTCAACATTGTAAAGCAATTATAAAGTGAAGTGAAAGTCGCTCAGTTGTGTCCGACTCTTTGTGACCCCATGGACTATACAGTTCATGGAATTCTCCAGGCCAGAATACTGGAGTGGGTATAGCCTTTCCCTTCTCCAGGGGATTTCCCAACCCAGGGATCAAACCCAGGTCTCCCATATTGTGGGCAGATTCTTTACCAGCTGAGCCACCAGAGAAGCCCAAGAATCCTGGAGTGGGTAGCCTATCCCTTCTCCAGTGGATCTTCCCAACCCAGAAATTGAACTGGGGTCTCCTGCATGGCAGGCAGATTCTTTACCAACTGAGCTATGAGGGAAGCCCCAACTTCAGGGAAGGAAGTAAAGCAACTATACGTCAATAATAAAAAATAAAATATACTGTTAGAAAGGAGGTTGGGTGGACTGATGGCCACCTGGTGGAGATTTCACCCAGGAGTCCGGGTCCGGAGGTCACCTGTGGTCTGTACCCTCCGGGACGTCATCCACTCTTGCTGACACTTGCCTCTGCACAAACGCGTCCGTCTCTGCTGCCTACAGACCCAGCCCCACCTGTCCCCACGCTCTTCTCCTCGGAGCTCACTGGCGCACCTCTTTCTACGAGAACTAGTTAAATGTGCTTTCAGGGACACCGCCACACTTCCACAGAGCCACGGTGGACCCTGTTGGCTACAAAGCGAGCACTCTTCAGAGCAAAAATGGCCAAGTTTCTACAGTTAAGTGAATCTGAGCATGTGTAAAAAGCTGGGAACAGTGGTGTTATGAGATTAGCCAGGGTCTTGGCCTGAGAAGTTTCAGGAACTTGGGCCGGGCCCCTTTGACCATCTCCTAGGGCCCACCTCATACTGCCAGGGCCTGGCAGTGTTTCAGAGGCCCCCGGTTTGTTCAAATATCAGCTCATTTGCAAGAAAGAGTTGAGAAAGAAAATTGGAGTTTTAAAAAACTCATTCTGTGATAGCAATGGTTGTCTGAGGATTGCACCTCACATTTTACAAGAGAAACAGAAAGTGAAGATTCAGCATTTTTCTAAACTTTCAAAGAAAGAGAAAAGGATCATTTATGAGAAAAACCAAAACTGATGATGAAGCTTGAGGCTTTGGTATGACCTAGAAAAAAGGTGAAAATAGTCACAGCCTCTGGGAGAAAACGTCAGTATTCCAAAGTCCTATGTTCTCACCAAAAATTCCAAGTTCAGGCCACTTTGACGTTTCTTTGACCATATTTGTATCACTCATGCATAATTAATCATGTAAAGTGACAAAAATTTATTTGCTGGAAATTCTGTGGCGTTTGGGAGATTCCGATTGATGGAACAGGAGTAAATGTGACATGCACTCTATTTTCAGGGCAGCCAGTCTGGACAAGAAAGGAAGGAAGGCAAGAAGGGAAGAAGAAAGAAAGTGATAAAATAAGATTTATTATTTTAAGGCAGGACAAGAAAAACATTAAGCATAAAATTCCGTGCGTGTGTGTGTCTGGGCCGTGTGCATCGCATTACATGTTAACCAGAGCTCCTCAAAGACGGGAGGGCCCGGGCAACCAGAAAGGTCAGTTTTTCCTTCCTTCTGACGTTAGCAGTGAAACTTCATAAAAGTACTTCCTTCTGACATTAGCAGTGAAACTTCATAAAAGCAGAGTGTTCTTTCCCAGCTCTGTCGAGGGCCATGGAGACTTGCTGTGTGCCCTGTATGTTTACTTGGACTGTGGCTCCTTGGTGAACTTTATGTAAAGTAGCAGTGTGTTGTCATGATGTACAATTCTTGTCTCAAATACACACGACTGTGCCTTGGTTCTCTGAGCATTCTGAGCCTCTACTTCTTGGGTTATAGTCCTCAATTCGGCTCCAAAAAGGTTCCCTTTCTTCTTCTTCCTAACTTGATGGTTAATTGAATTTTCATCAACAAAAGAAGGAAAAAAAGAAGGATGGAAGGAGGGAGGGAAGGAAGGAAGGGGTGGGGAGACTCGACTTGCCCACCCACCTTCTTCTCCGTATTTGAAGCTGCGAGAAGTTGTCGAGGAGGAAAGGAGATGCTTGTTGCCAAGTGACCTTGTTTCGGAACTGAAGCCACCTGTAGGGCGTGGGTTGCCTCTGCTATCAAGGCTGCAACCGGCTAGGAAGGGGCTTCCAAACGAGGGTGCAAAAGACTTGTGAACAGAGCAGAGTCAACAAAACGAGCGTGCGTGCCTTCAGCACCGTTGCTGCTTTGACCTGGAACGTGTAGAATTCATGTACCGTGGTGGCTGGTACAGAATTCAGTCTTTGGAACTGATTGTGATGTTCTCAAACTGTGTTCAATGGTATTAATACGTATTTCAAGCCGTGTGTGTGTGTAACTGTGTGTACACTTGTGTGCGTGCATGGCAGGGGTGAGGCTGGCTCAAATAATGATGGAAGCTGGATTAAACAAAGTTGAAAATGCTTCTTTTCTATCTCCGAGAAAGTTGCCGTTATTGAGCAGGATGCCCTCTTCAGCTGTGTGTGCCGTGCTAATGGTAGCATCTCACAAAACTGGCGTAAGAAAACCAAGTCAGACAAACCAGCTGGGCTGGTGTCCACGTTCTGGCAGCTCCGCCTTCTCCCACCTTGGGAGTAAACCTCTCAGAGGCTCGAGAGAGGAAGGTGTGTTCTGACCAGAGCCCACTTCACCTGGAATCAGGGCTCAGAGGCTGGAGCCAGCCT
The DNA here is from genome assembly GCF_029378745.1 of Bos indicus. NCBI lineage: Eukaryota > Metazoa > Chordata > Mammalia > Artiodactyla > Bovidae > Bos > Bos indicus. Next base: position 102,466,464 of record NC_091768.1, read on the forward strand.
TCCCCAGCCTGTGCAGGGGGTGGTCAGAGAAGCTGGAGAACAGAAATGAGAAACGCTGCTCCCAGGCAGCTCTGTCAGCCTGGGTCTGCTCCCACCGGGGAGCCCAGGAGGCCATGGCTCATCCTGGGGTGGGGTGATTGGGGGAACGTCGTCTAAGGAGGCCGAGTCCTGGCAGGCTGCCCAGGGGGTGCACACACTGTCTCGGACCCCGTTTCAGTTAAGCATCCACTTTTCTACTAAAATTTCACTGAGAAACTAAATGCATATTTTAGCTTTTTCTCCTGAATAAAAGTCCTTCTGGAGCTTCTTGAAATGTGTTTATCCTGCCTTGTTTTCACAGGTGCTGACAGCAGCAAATAGTTGAATTTAAAAAAAATATGTGTAGGGTATGTGTGTAGGGATTAAAAATAGGTTGGACCATTATCAAAGAATCTACAAACAGTAAATCCTGGAGAGGGTGTGTTTGGAGAAAGGTACACTGTTAGTTGGAATGCAAATTGGTGAAACCATTGTGGAGAACAGGTTCCTTAAAAAGTGAAATATAGAGTGACCATATGATCTCACAGTCCCACTCCTGGGCAGAGTTCCAGAGAAAACCCTAACTTGAAAAGGTGCGTGCACCCCCAGTGTTCACTGCAGCGCTGCCTATAATAGCCAAGACATGGGAGCAGCCTGGATGCGCATCAACAGACAAAGATGTGATACATACATACAGTGGAGCATTACTCATCCGTGGGAGGAAACTCAATTGTGCTATTTGTAGTAACAGGTATACCTAGAGACTGTCACACTCAGCGAAACAAGCCAGAAAAAGAAGGACAAATACCATATAATGTCATTTACATGTGGAATCTAAATAAGACGGTGCAAAGGAACTTATTTACAAAACAGAAGTAGCCACAGATGTAGAAACAGACATGGTTACGGTGGAGGGAGCGGTAATCTGGGGGCTGAGGTTAACATACACACGCTACTACATATGAAATAGACGACCGATAGGAACGTACTGCTCCACTCAGGGAACTCTGCTCAATGCTCTGCAGCGACCTATGTGGGAAAAGCATCTGAAAATGAGTGGATATATATATGTGTGTGTATATAATCGAATCACTTCACTGTACACCTGAAACTAACACCATACTGTAAATCAACTAGACTCTAATTTAAATAAGAAAAACAGGTTGGAGACAAACTCTGAGGCCCTTCTGTGGGAGGAGGGACGTGGGTCATAGAGAGTCCCTTGGAGACTGGTACATCCTGGAATGCTCCCAAGCCAGCAACCCCAAGCAGAGGGGTCCCGGCCCCGAGGATGGAAGCCAGGGGTGGGTCTCTGTCCCTGGAGGAGGAGGCGGGCAGCAGCCCCCTCAGCTCTGGGGAGCTGTGAGCTCCGCAGATCCTGCAGCAGCCAAGGCCAGCGTCCTCTGTGTGTGCCCCACGCCACTGCTGCCCGGTCCCTGAGATGAAAAGCCCTCATCTGGACGGACGATCGAGCACACAGGGCCGGAACCAGCCGTGAACTCAGCTGTGTGAACTAGAGCGCCTCAAGGCCTAGGGAACCTTGGAACAGGCTCCCCGAGACTGACGTTTCAGACACGCCGAGTCCCACGTCTTCCGTGGGAGGTAACACGCTGACTTTGTCAGAGCACGAGCTGGCCCAGGAGCAAGACGATTCCAGACACAGAGGAGGTCGTGAGCGTAATTCCAGCCTCGTGATGTCACAGCTCAGGAGGTCGTGAGCGGAATTCCAGCCTCGTGATGTCACAGCTCAGGAGGTCGTGAGCGTAATTACAGCCTCATGATGTCACAGCTCAGCTCATAAAGAATCTGCCTGCAGCACAAGAGACCCCGGCCCGAGTCCTGGATGGGAAGATCCCCTGGAGAAGGGAAAGGCTGCCCACTCCAGTATTCTTGGGCTTCCCTGGTGGCTCAGCTGGTAAAGAATCTACTGCAATGTGGGAGATCTGGGTTCCATCTGTGGGTTGGGAAGATCCCCTGGAGAAGGGAAAGGCTGCCCACTCCAGTACTATGGCCTGGAGAAGTGGACTGTATAGTCCATGGGGTCGCAAAGAGTCTGACACGACTGAGCGACTTTCACTTTTAGCCCTGGTCACACATAGTCCTGGCCATAAAGGAAGCTTCTCTTTCCCAGACCTTGATATCCCAGCACACAATGGGTTCTGGGGATGGGAATCAGCCAGACAGCACTTCTGTCATGGCCGGAATCACAGCTCCCGGGATGCCCCTGTGGGCCCACTGCTTCTCCCGAAAGACCGGTCTCTGCACAAGCATTCCTAGGAAGGGCTGGCCCCCCGGGCCCGTCAGACTGCCAGCTCTCATGCTGCCTTCCTCCCAAAGTAGACCCTTAGCGAAGAACTGGGAGTTAGTTTTCCCCCACCCCACAGTTTTTTTAGCACTTTCACTGCTTAAAGGACAAATTGCTCCCGGGGCTGCTTCCATGGGAACGAGATCCCACTAAATTATTAAACCATCTAATTAACACCATGCCCTTCATTCGCCAATGAACTGAGAGAGGGAAGGTGTGGGGGCGGGGAGAGGGACCTTCTCAGGCGACCCTGATTCACCCAAGTGGAGAGTCTGGTTCCATAAGAAACGTCGGTCAGTGGACATGACCGACGAGCCTGTTTACAGCGTGTATGTGCACGAGATGCAAGTCATAAAACTGTATTTCTGCAGAAAGGCCTTGAAACTTCAATTTGAAAAGTTAAATCCAAAATCTTTTCCCCGCCTTTTTTGGGAATTACTGGAGAGTTCCTTTACAAAGCCTTCACTTTCATGCGTCTCTTAAGACAATGGGATTTCCTTTTCTTTCTTATTATTAATAGCATTACCTTCAGTCACACAGTCAGTGTATTTTAAAATGCCACCTTGGCGTGCAGGTAGAATCTGTACCCACAGATGATATTTCACACGGCTTAGCATTAGTCACAGTCAGTATATTTTAAAATGCCACCTTGGTGTGCAGGTAGAATCTCTACCCACAGCTGACACTTCACACGGCTTAGCACAGCGATTTTCAAGTTGAGAAGTTAGTTAAACTTTAAAAAAACTTCCATTTTTATCAAACAGGAATGAGCACTAGCTGGAGGCTCCAGCGTAATTTTTCTGGATGGAGAAGCCAGTTTATGGGGGCGAGTCAACCTCAACCGTTTGTCTTAGAGACGTCACCATCCTGTTTATCCCCCTTTCCTGATGCTTAGTCTACAGACTTCAGTCATGGTTTATAGTTTATAGAAACACGGAGTGCCTCTCACACTAAACAAATTCCCTATATATTACCTGCCCTACTCTTTTAAGTCTATTGAATTTGCTACAATATTCCTTCTCTTTTATGTTTTGGTTTACTGGCCCCAAGGCATGTAGGATTTTAACTCCCCAACCAGGGACTGAATCCTAACCTCTGTGTTGGAAGGTGAAGGCTTAACCACTGCACCACCAGGGAAGTCCCTGATTTGTCCTATGTTTTAAGTCAGCCAACTTAAGAGTTCCTTCTTACACTTGAAACTGATATTGTTAATCAACTATACTTCAATAATAGCTTTTTAAAAGAGTTCCTATGTACTACATACGTACATGTTCTTTTCAGGAAAAGTTGGCATCGTTTAAACCCAGAACAATTTTTCATTATTCTCAAACAGCACCCATGTGCCAGTTTTGGTGTTAATTGTAAGGAAGTCTATTTTATCATTAAATCCTTCAGTTTCCTGAAAGCAAAGGCCACTTCCAAACACCTCTTGGGCCCAGCCTCCCTAGAATGTGTTCATGGTTCATAAATGCTGCTGGAAGGGGACAGACTGGAAATGGAAATTCTACCATGTCCCAGGCTTCCCTGGTGGCTCAGACAGTAAAGAATCCGCCTGCTATGCCAGCAGGACAGGATGTCTGCTCACCGATCCTAGTGACCCTGGACCCAGCACCTCGAGGAGGACAGGTCCTGGGTGCCGGCGCACTTAGGGGCCACCCTCCAGGCGTGGCTGATGTCCAGGCGTGGCTGCGATGTCCAGGTGTGGGTGTGATGGCCCCTGAACTGGCTGCATATAAACGCTGGGCACCAAGTGGGAACGGAACGCTGTGTCGTCAGGCCCTGATCCGGGGGTGGGTTTGGGGTCTTCCCTTGGCAGCTGCAGAGCCCAGCTGAGAGGTGCAGGACCGGACGCTGGTGTGTGGGTCACTGGTGATGCGGCTTGCTCTCCTCACAAACCCTGGGGGCCTGGTCAGGGTGTGGGCCCCAGGCTTCCCTCCCTCCAGACCACGCAGGCCGAGGGCTCAGGGCCTGGTCAGGGTGTGGGCCCCCAGCTTCCTTCACCCGCACTCTGGAGGGCTTCCTTCCCTGCAGGAGACCATGAAGGCCGAGGCCGAGTGGTCCCATCGATGACACTCCTGAGGACTCAGAGAAGAGGCGGTGGGCGCCTCTGGTAGGCCCCTGGGGCTCTCCTGGGCGTTACTCTAGTGGGACCACAACAAATATTATTTCTACATAAAACATCTGCATTTCCAAAGTAAGCTTTTTTTATCCACTGAAGCCACAGTAGACTCCAGGTGGACGCACCCTCCAGGAAGGCTGAACGCTGCCCCAGAGTCTCGCCCCGTTTTCTGGGGCCTGTGGGCCAGGCCTGTGGACTCTAGCCCTCAACCCGAGAGAGCCGTCTCGAAGCCGGGGCCTCGCACAGAAACTCTCTACTCAGCCCCTTCAGGTTCCGGCTTGTTATCACCTCACTGTTAATGTGTACAGTTTCCCCATCATCTACCTCATTACAGGCCCGGTTATAACCACTCAGGACCAATAAACTGCTTCGCATAACTGTATAAACGCTGCACAACCCGGCAGCTGAAGACGTCAGCTGAGTGGTGTCAAGCAAAAGGGAATCACTGCAGATTTTCTAGTTGGCGAATCAAGAATAAAATCGGTCATTGTATGGAGCCTAGAAGGCATCTTTCTTTTTCGATTTGTTGTGTTCACTTGTTATTATTCATTACCGTCCTCCAGCCACCCACTTGGTAAGTTTTCTAAAAACCAAGAGTAATTAAGTCCTTCGGCTGACTGTCTTGAGGCACAGCAGGCGAGGGCAGGCCTGGGAGGATGTCAGGGACGTGCATGCCGGGGGAGGCCTCTGGGCTGGAGTGAAGGCGTCTGGACCTGAATTGTCTGAGTTGGATCAACAGTTGCAGATGTTCCGTTCAGTTCGAGATGGTCACTTGAGCTTCTAGAGTTTCATGCTGAGTGCCCCGCTGAGTGTCGGGGCTGGGAAAGGAGGTGATGGTTCCGATGAGAGGTGGTTGCTAAGGACCCATGAACAGCAAGGAAAATGCAGGGGGCACTTATCTGATGACAATGATTGTCCTTTTCCAAATGAGAACATGCGTTTCTCCAAACTGTCTTTTCCACGTTTGGCCTCCTTTTGATCATTTCTCACTGGGCTCAGTTTTCTCCATGGCTTGAGTTCTCCAGAGGACCCTGGGCCTCCTCAGACATGGGAAGGCTTCAGGATGGCTCAGTGAGTGCCTCCTGGTCACTGCCCACATGCAAAACCGACTCAGAGGGGTGTCCGCGCTCCAGGGCAGGGCTGATCCAGGACTGCCGTCTGCCCAGCTCCACGCCAAACCCTTTGAGGCTTTCTCTCACCAGTTTCGTGGACCTCACAAGCATCCACTGTTTACAGCGTCTGCTAAACTCACCCTCAAGCTCGCAAGTCTGTTCTCTGCAACCAGACAGTCTTATTGTACATTCTGCCCTCTGAGAGGATCAGGAGGAAGCTGGATGCATTATGATGTTTAAAATCTAGAATTTTCACGGAGTCCAAGGAAACTCTGAATCCGTAATAGAATTTTCACTATTTTGTTATACCCCAGTTCCATCCCCAAGACCCTTGCCCGAGGTGGTCAATAGAAAAGCAACCCCATCTACCAAGCCTGAGGGAGGCAGGCAGGGAAAGCAGCATGATTATGGGAATGTGGAAGTCTTTCCTGGACCCCAAAGAACGTGCCAACCAGTAACCACACTGCTGACACTTTGCCAGTTAAAATGCATGGGAAATCGAAACTTGGGTACTGCCTGGCTCATTGGAAGGATGGTAAGCATTTATTGAGAATGGACTGCTGTTAATTACCATCATCACTTAAGTACTGTTGAAGAACTTACATGAACAAGATACTCTTGTAAGAAAAACTTCAGAGAATCACATGTGAGCAAGCACATAAAATCAGCCTATGGTTTGGGAGCTGTCGCCCTTGGAGGAGGTGATGGCAATGCATCCCCGGGGCCACGCTGGCGGTGGTTTGTTTCTTGGTCTGGGTGCTGGTTACGTCGGTGTGTTCAGTTTGTGAAAATTCACCAAACTGTACACATATAATTGTACCTTTTCTGTCTTTATGTTGCAGTTCAATAAAAAGTTCTAAACATTTAGCATCTATCTTAGTTGGAGAGCATTGGGAATTATTTATCACTCTCTTGCCTTTTAGTAGAAAAACATCCTCAACCGTAACTTACGAAGCCAGGTTATAGTACCGTTTCCTCAATTAACCAGCTGTGTGGTCCAGGACTAATCACTAACCTTGCTGTCTAGTCCTGCTTTTCTCATCAATTGCACAGGAGGAATTCGATCTAGAATCATCTAAAGTCCTGTCCTTCCCAACCCCCAAATATTTCAACGTTATGGTCCCCACCCCCAAGTAGCTTGTATCTGACTCTGCCTGCCAGGCTCCTCTGTCCATGGAATTCCCTAGGCAAGAATACTGGAGTGGGCTGTTATTTCCTTCTCTGGGGATCTTCCCAACCCCGGGATCGAACCCACGTCTTATGCTTGGCAGGGAGATTCTTTACCACTGAGCCGTTAGGGAATCCTGTACTGAAGATTAATTGTTCTTAAAACAGTCAAGATGCTGCTGCTCAGACCACCAGTGACTGCCAGAGCTGACTGTGCTGTTCTGCATGTAGCCTCCTCCTTCCATCTATACACCCTGAAACTCCGCCTTAGAAGCTCTTGCCCACTGACCGTCAGTAGGAGTGGGAGCTGGCCTTTGGACAGGAGTCACACTCCCCCCTGGTTTCCAGCATCCAGAATAAAGGAGACTTTCCTTTTCACCAACCTTGTCTGTTTTCTGATTTTTGACCCACGAGCAGCTGGACCTCAGTTTTGGTGACATAATGACCCTTGTGCCCAGGGCCATGCTGGAGCCGTGGCCTCTCCTCTGGAGAAAACTTCTGAGTGGGGCTGGAGACCCCATCGTCTACACTTCTCTTCTCTTTGAGCCACTGTGCTCCCATCTCCATCTCCAAGTCCGCCCAGTCTCTGCGATCATGGACACCAGCAGCCTCAAGACCGCCAAGTCAGCGGCCGCCTCGCCCTCGTCCCACCAACGCCGGGTCTCCGTCTGGACCCTGCAGCCCCGCTCAGCCAGCCTCCCTGGTCACTCCCCCAGCTCCTCGTCCTCATCCTGATGTTTAAACCTTGGAAAATGCCAGTGTTGAGACCTCAGATCTTTGCTTTCCTCCAGCCACTCACTCGTGAGCCAGATAGAACCTAGGTCTCCTGCACTGCAGGCAGATTCTTTACTGTCTGAGCCACCGGGGAAGCCCTCTTGCAGGTTTTTTGTTTTATTTTTTGTAAGGAAATGAGGGAGCAGAGGTGAAGGAGCGCTGCATGACAGTCGGACAGATGTTCTGACAGAAATAACACGCGGTTCCTGGAGCCAGAGGGAGGTGGGCGTCACCTGCGGCGGGAGCATCTCTTGGGGAGCTCAGGTGCGGGTCGGCGCCCGCCCCGCCCGCCAGGGGGCGCCGTTCAGCCGCTCGGCCTCCGTGGTCCAGGTGATGCTAGCACGCTGGTCCCCGGCCCCAGACGGACAGACGGCACAGACAGGCGCCTCCTTCTTGCCCGCCTCTCCGGGCCCGGGGCGCTGAGCCCCGGCGAGGGAGACGGGGAACAGGCGAACTGCTGACTGCTGCCACAGACCCAGGCTCCTCCTGCTGTGGGATCTGCCTCCATCCCCACTGTCCCGGCTGGAGAGGAGACAGACAGACTGGTGAAACGGGCGGCGGTTCGCGTGCCTGCGTGGGAGGAAGCGCTGGACCCTCTGCGGAAGGGTCTCTGCCTGGGGGGGAGCAAGGCAGTTTTGAAAGAGTGCCCCTGAGAAAAGGCATCTGAGGTGAATTTTGAGCACAGGGGGAGGAAAGGACTTTTGATAAAGCCAGCGATCACTGCTGAGGCGCAGAGATTATATTTATATGCAATATGTTTATAAATTTATGTTGTACTGGGGAACTTTATATTGTATTTTGGGGAGAGAAGGGGTGAGGGCAAGGATGAGTCGGGACTGCCTCACCAAGGGTCCAGCATGCCCGGCTAAGGTGTTGAAAAAACAGTGGCCAGAGGTGGCCAGTCGTGAGTAGAGGAAGCAGCGTGTGAGTCTGACTCTCTGAAGGATGGTTGTCAGGTCAAGAGCCACAGGAGGCCACAGAGAGCGCAGGGCTGGAAGACGTCCCGGAAGCAAGGCCAATGGGGCCAGTGCCTGTCAGAGGCTGTGGCCGGGCGCGGGTTAGGCCGGGGCAGCCGGCGGGTGTGTGGAGGCAGGGGTTGCTCCCCATGGGAGGTGATGCTGGACACAGAGCCCTGTCCAGGGGCGGGTGCCTGTTGGAAGTGGCGGCTGGGCACGGGTTAGTCCGGGGCAGCCGGCAGGTGCGTGGAGGCGGGGGCTGCTCCCCATGGGAGGTGATGCTGGAGACACAGGCCTGTCCAGGGGCGGGTGAGTGACAGCTGAGAGCCGGGGCACAGTCCTTGGCAGCCACAGGCGCTGTCTGCAGGCATCAGAGGGCAGAGGCCTGCAGGGGAGGCCAGGCCCCTGGGGCGGGGTGCTGGAGACTGAGGGGTGGAGGGGGGCGGGTATGGGACAGGGAAAGGGTCAGTGGACCCGCGGAGGGCTTGGCTGCGCCGCCACCAGGAAATGTGAGGACAGTGAAGGCCAAGGCCTTTCCCCCGGAGCTCTGGGCCGAGCGGTGCAGACAGCGGCCGGCGCTTCACTCGGCTGTTTGGCCGAGTGTCAGTGGAGCTGCTACTATTTTCGTGTTGCTTCATGGCGTCCAGGGGACAGTGGGATCCCGTGATGTCACTTGTCATGAGCTGCAGTGACGACAATAAGTGAGGCTTACTCCTACAAATTCTTTTCAAAAATGTACTTTATATGCTGTTAGCCAGCTAAGTGGGCGAGCTGCTGCAAGAGCCGCTATGTGACATGACTTTAAAACCAGTGCTCGACTCCCGCCAGCTACACATTCCAACGCTGGGGAGCTCTCCAAAATGCGGATGACCAGGCCCCACCTCAGGCTGAACCCCTGGGTCAGAGGTCAGGAAAGATAAACCCAGTGACCCAGCCATGAGGACGGGATGAGGAAGCCATGTAACTGGTCATGGACCCAGCGCGGCACTGGTGACGGCCCTGTGGAGGGCCCACCACGTCCCCGGGACTAGGGGCTACCCTGCGGCCCACAAGGCTCTCCCCCGGTAGCTGGGTCACCCCGACGCTTGGCCAGAAGTCTGGAGGCGGCGGATGCAGCACCACCCGAGAACTCGTCCTGCCTTTTCCGTCTGCAAACCTCACCTCCCTGCAGACGGACGGGCGGAGACCTGCCCGTGAGCTGAGAGGAAGCCATGGAGACAGACTTTGCAGGTAGATGAATGTGTCGGACTTTTAGTCCCAGTATTTGAAAGAGAAAACCAGGAAGCCTGGGCCCCAGGAGCTGAAGGGAGGCGATTAAAGGGGCAGGGAGACGGGAAATGAGCACAGATTATGGGGCGGGAGGTGGGGCGGGACGCAGGAAAGGGTTGTGCAGCTGGGGATGGAGGTTCTGAGAGCCTGTTTGGCAGAGGCTGGAGGGGGAGCTCAGAGATGTGGAGAAGCGTGACCTGGGCCTGGAAAGGGTCTCAGGAGGAAAAAAAAAATCTCCGTTTCTGATTTGGACGTGAAACTAGAAAAGGCTGCCAAACCACTGAGTGCTTTTTAACCCTCTCACTGCATGTGACTTACATTGTCGCCCTCTCTGACTAGACTAGTTAGCCTGCCTCACTCACCGACTGCATAAACCTGGTCGGAGCCAGGGTGAGGGCAAGGGTCTCCCAAGGCCCAATGCTTCTACTTGAGTAGAAGTTTCTGGGCTCCTGGAGGGTGTGGTGTGAAGTGACGGGCCTTTCTCACTGAAGGCCGCCCTCCTGGCTTCCTGGGGCCCCCGGCCCGTCCACAGAACGACCATCCGGTGGCATCCCTGAGCCGTCACTGTCTCCAGGACCAACCCGGGGAAAACACCTGGCCGTTGATCAGGGCGGTGTCTGTGGGCTCGTCTGTGCTCCTCACCAGTGACCCGAGGGTGCTGGTTTACATCTCAGGACCTGGAGAGCTGTTCTCTTTTAAAGCACTGGCGAGCCCCCTTCCATCAAATAGCGGCCGTTAGGCTGTCTGTGTTCTTTCTTCTTGGCTGGGCCGCCAGTAAACTCAGGACTCGTTTCAGACAATGATGGTGACTCCTGCAGCCGTGAGCCTAGATTCCTACCACGCCACTTTCTCTTTAGTATTATGTGCTCTTAACTTCATTTTTACACTTAGCGTTTATTTTAGATACACATTTAACTTTTAGGAAAAGTTTAACAGTACACTGTGACCTGCATTGGTACTTTTTATTTCTGAAAATCCTTCCCTGGTGAGTGACTCTGAGCAAGAGGAAGACTGTGCCTTTGTTACTGAGCCCTGGGAGGGGACGAGAGACTTACGGTTGTTGGATCCAGTCTAACCGAGGCTCATAACAGCCCTGCTGGGGGTTAGAGATGGACAGAGCATTGCCTTTAACCTTAGTCTGTGGTGTTCATTCTCATTTCACTGTGCACAGTACTCTGTGTGTGCTCAGTCACTCGAATTGTGTCCACTCTGTGACCCATGGACTGTACCCGCCAGGCTCCTCTGTCCATGGGATTCTCCAGGCTAGAACACTGGAGTGGGTTGTCATTCCCTTCTCCAGGGGCTCTTCCCGACCCAGGGACTGAACCAGTGTCTCCTGCATCGGCAGGCAGGTTCTCTACCGCTGAGCCACTTGGGAAATCTGTACAGTGCTTGTCAGTGTTTTATAACCCACAGTGTTTTTTTAAAAAAATTATAAGCATTATATATATATATATATTTTATTTTTCTTTTTTCTTTTTCAGATTCTTTTCCTTATAGGTTATTATGAAATACCGAGTCTATTTCCCTGTGCTGTACAGTAGGCTCTTGCTGTCCATCCACTCCCTATGTAACCGTGTGTATGTGTTGTTCTCAACCTCCTAATTTATCTCTCCTCTGCTTTTCCCCTTTGAATAATGTCTTGTCTCAATGATTCCTTATGGAGGAGGAACATTCCCATTTAGCAAATGGAGTACTACGCTCAAGATTAAGTCCCTCACTTTCTGCTACAATTCAGCCTTCCCAGAGCAACACTGACATGACCCAGGGACCCCCCGCTCACCCCCCGCCCCAGCCCGAGGCCCAGGAGGAAGCGAGAGCCCTGGTAGTTCTGTCTCCGTGCCCCCATCAAGGTACCCGAACACACACCCAGGTTAAAGGGCGCAGGCCAAGTTCAGAGGATGAGCAGGAAAGAAAAGGCCTGAGTGCCACGGGCCACCTTCTGGGAGCAGCCGGCTGGCAGGCAGGAGCGTGCCATCCAGTGGGAGCCTTCAGTGGCCCCAGCAGCCACTCTCCAGACGGTTGCCAGACCCAGGCCCTCATCCCCTGGACCTGGAGCCCTCCCGTCGCCCGAGGGGCTGGGGCTCCTGCACATTTTCCATTGAGCAGCAACAGCCACAAACAGCAAGGAGCTCAGCCTTCCGCCAGAGCCTGTGGTGCCTTGGCCTCTGACCCCGAATCTCACGGAGATGCAGGGGCCTCCCGCGGCATCTCAGCCTGGAGTCAGGAGAAGGGGCGGCTGTGGGCCTGATGTTCCCGGCCGGGCCCCTCTGCCCACATTTGCACATTTCTGTGAGTCCGCTGGGTCTCTGCAAGCAGAGTGTCCCCCAGCTCCAGCACTCAGGCTCAGGAGGACCGAGCACCACCAGCCACAGTACTGAGCAGGGGGCGCACACAAAAGCCAGCCTCAGGAAGTGTGTGTCCCGCTCACGCAGCACAAGCACAGCCCGGACAGGCCCGAGGGGTCTGTGTTGAGGGCAGGAGGGTGCTCAAGGTTGAGGAGGCCCGTAAGCAAAGCTCTAGAGGCCACAGTGCCCTTGAGAGGGGCCGGGCAGCCCCCTGGAAGGTGGAAGGCCCTGGGCTGGGCTGCAGGACACAACTCGGAAACTTGGCCTTGGGAGGATCACAGGGTCTGGCAGACAGGTTGGCTTCAGGGCTGGAGGAGGGCAGGCAGGTGCCCTGCCACAGGACGCGTGGAAAGAAGCTTGGAGAAGAGCAGGGACTGAGGTGGGGAGGAGGAGGCGAGGTGGGGTGAAAGGAGAAAAGAGGAGACATGGGGAGCCCTGCCCAGGAGGTTCCAGGGTGGGGTGTCTGAAAAAGACAGTTGGGGTCAGAGAACGGCCGTGCCTGCATTACTGGGCGTCAGACGAGGAGGAAGGAGCAGGATGATCGTACCTGCCTGAGAGGCGGGCGGAGGGCAGGAGGCGGGTGGGCCCGCGTCCGGGTTCATGTGTCATCAGCCCCACGTGTCAAGTCCCGCTGGAAGCAACTCGTGTCTCTCGTCGTCAGTGGCCTCCGACAAGCCAATGTGATGACGTTTGTGTGTGTGATCCAGGTGAGTGAGTAAAGTATGTGGACGAGAGTTAGGTCCATAATATGATTGCATTTATTTAGAAACTCATACCCAAAAGCTTCAGGACACAGAGAGCCTAGTCTGGCTTCGTCCCTCACTGACTCTAGGAGGCAGTCACTGACTTGCCTGGACGTCAGTGTGCCCGTCTGTAAAGTGCTGGCGTTGGGCTGCGTCTTTTCAGCAACTTTCTAGTTCTTAACCACCACCCCCAAACAAGCCTAGGCTCCTGACCCGTGACTCTAGGCATGTCCCTAGTGGTACCCTGAGCTGATTTCTTTTGTATCTGAATGAACTGATTCCTCCATGTACACTCTGCATCTCCACTGAAGAGATGGAGGACTGAAGAATCTGATAACATACAGAAAACGTGACATAACAGTGAAACCTCATTGAAGCGGTCGTAAAGAATCACCTGGAGGCTCCGCGGCGGCTCCGGGTAAGGCCCCCTGCTCTGGGTCCGCCCTGGGCCCACCCACCACGGGCTTTGTCACTTCACAGTTTCGTCTGTGTCGCCCCGTCCTCGGCGGGCTTTGTCCGCCCTGCGGCCAGCGGCCCGTCCGCCTTCCTGGACTCCGTGTACTCGACGGCCCCGTAGGCGGCCATGGCGGCGCTCAGGACACCCAGGAGGACGTAGAGCTTGACGCTGACACACAGGAACGTGCTGTATCCGAAGGCGATGACGAAGCCCAGGGCCTCCCAGAGGCGGTAGTTGGCGAAGGCGGCCTCCTTGTTCTTCTCAAACAGAACCCCGAAGAGAGCTGCGGGGAGAGGCGGAAACGTGGCTGTGAGACAGCAGACAGCCCTCCTGATTCCTGCAGAAAACGCTGCCGCTTCCCCGAGGCCCAGGTAACCACCCAGGACCTTCCTGTCTGGAAATCAGAAGGCTTTCACGTTGTGGACGATGACCAGTCCGGTGAGTGGGCCTCTTGCTGCGAAGGAAGCACCATCGCGTAGACGAGAAACAGAGCAGAGGAGAGTCACCGCCGGAGGGGCCGTGAGCCAGCCCCGTACCTCGCGGGTCAGGAAAGCAAGGTTGGGAGACAGGACCTGAGTAGATGAGGGCGAGGGGCCCCCTCTGCAGGGTCCACAGGTGGGCCGGCCGTGTACTGTCCCCCTGGTCAACATGACAAGAAAGGCCCTGCACTCTGGGGTCTTCCTCCCCGAAACCATAGCTCCAGCCCAATTATGAGAAGACATCAGATGAACCTGAATTAAGGGACGGTCTACACAACCCCTGACCAGTATTCTCCAAAAGGGCCACGGTCATCAAAGCAGAGAGAAAGAGAAGCTGGCACAGACCAACAAGGCAGGCGCGGTGGCTGCATGTAACGTGGCCTCCTGCCTGGGGTCTCGGAGCTCACAGAGAAAGGGGGGGAAAGCTGGAAAAACAGAATAAAATCGGAAGTTCCGTTATTTCGCAGTGTTAATTCCTTGGTTTTGACAAATGTACCACAGGTCTGTAAGATGTTAGAATTGAAGAAACAGAGTGGACAGTATGTGGGAATTCTGCACTCTATTGGCTACTTTTCCGTCGATCTTAAATTATTATAAAACAAAAAGAAGAAAAGCCTGCTCGCAGTCCGGCCTGGCCATCACACCAGGTGAAAGGGACCGGATGCAAACCCCTGACCTCCGATGCCAGGATGAGGTCAAGTCTTTGGTTGGAAACGACAGGATGCATGAACTGGGCACATAAGAAAGGACAGATCTTCTGAATCTATCAGCCTGGAAGCAGCCCCTTTTGTGGCTGATGAGGCAAAAGGGTATTTCAAGGCCAGGCATTCCAAGTTGTCTCAGATTCAGGCACTGGCCTGCAAGTGTTGCCATGGCAACAGGACTGTCAGGGCGGATAAACAGAGAGTAGCCAAGATGAATGGCTCCAGAAGCGAGAGGACTCCCCGGAGCCCAGTGGGAACCCTGAGCAGGGAGAGGCAGGATTCTGCCCCAGGAAGGAAGGGCTGGGATGGTCCGCCCAGGTGTAGCAATCAGCTTTTCCATTGAGAAGTGGTGACTGCAAAGGAGGGTTACACTGTACTCAATTGTATTGTCTCATTAACTAGGAATGTACATAACTAGGAATGTACGTGACTCACGTCTTTTCTTAACAGGGAGACACATTCTGGGAGAATAGCATTAGAAATCCATCTTGCTATTGAGACAGCAGAAGTGAGATTGCTGGTCTTGGTAGGTGGAAAAGCCACACAAAATGTGCAGTTTTTGAAAACACAGAGACAGTACGGATGGATCACACTGCAGGGAGGGGAGCCCGCAGGGAGCTCTGTTGTTAAAACAGCCCTCCTGGGCAAGACGGTTGCGAAAGTCACAAACCACAGATGGGAAGAACAGTTTCCCCCCAAGAACTGAGTGTTACTCAAAAAGACTTAATTTGAACAAAAAGACAGAGATAGTTCATTTTAAATTGATATTCTTATTCAAGAAGGACCTAACCCAAGTCATTCACTGGACTTCATGTAGCTGCTCAACTTGACGAAGGCTCAGCCTGGTAGTCTCTTGTGTCCATGGAAAGGAAGGAAGAGTTGGGGCAGTTATTCCGATGTCTCAGGGACAGAAAAACCAAACAGGTTTACTGTGAGCCTTCCAAACACCTGGGAATTGTTGTATGCATACGGCTGTGCACCCCAGGCCCTGACCTGACTTCTAAGTGTTCAGTTCAGTTCAGTTCAGTCACTCAGTCCTGTCTGATTCCTTGCGACCCCATGGACCGCAGCACGCCAGGCCTCTCTGTCCATCACCAACTCCCGGAGTCCACCCAAACCTATGTCCATTGAGTCGGTGATGCCATCCAACCATCTCATCCTCTGTCGTCCCCTTCTCCTCCTGCCCTCAATCTTTCCCAGCATCAGGGTCTTTTCCAATGAGTCAACTCTTCGCATGAGGTGGCCAAAGTACTGGACTTTCAGCTTTAGCATCATTCCTTCCAAAGAAATCCCAGGGCTGATCTCCTTCAGAATGGACTGGTTGGATCTCCTTGCAGTCCAAGGGACTCTCAAGAGTCTTCTCCAACACCACAGTTCAAAAGCATCAATTCCTCGTGTAAACACTTCAAAAAGTTCAGCTGAGCTCAGGGAAGTCAGTTAATGAGAGAGCAAGTCAGCAGAAGCACTGGGATATAAACAGTGGGGCCCCCTCGCCTGTCCACGGGGACATGGAAGCGCTCTCTCCTGATGAGCCTAAGAGTCCTCCTGGGCTGTCAGGACCGCTCACAGACTTACAGTCCGGACTGCCAAGAAAAGCAAGCGTGGTTTCTGTTTGTCTCCTCTACCGACTCAGGCATTTCCTCTGTTGAGCAACAGACCCACCTGCGGCTAATCTGTCACCGCTTCCACCAGCTGCCCTTTGTCCAAACACAGCAGTCTGTGCTGAGCCGAGCAGACCTCTGTCATCTGGCTCAGAACTCCAGGAGCACGTCCTGCATTGTGGAGGCAGGAGAAAGGCTGTGAAAGCCAAACCCCTTGATTCCAACGGCCTTGGGTTTACTCGGGGATGTTTCCTCAGCTGTTTCACAGGCCAGCACCGACTCAGATGCTAAGGAGGGGCCGTCCTGGAATGCCGAGGCCACGTGTGTGACACCCCTGGATGCAGGGACAGCAGCCAGGCCCCCGTCCCCGGAAATGGCTGCTGCTGGCTTGTTTGTGGCTGGGCCTGACCTACTTTCCAGTCCCAGGTGCTTCCCTGATGAGGGCTGGACAGTGGGTGGTGTTTCCAAGGGAAGAAGCTCCCTCCTGAGCCGGATCTGCCCCTGGGGCCCCGGCTTACCCCTCGGTGGCTTGTTGGCTGCAGAGATGGCTCACCTCCTGGGGCCTCGGCACTCCCGCCCCCCCAGCCAGGGCCGTCGGTGGATCCTGGGAGACCCTGCCCTCCTGAGCCCCTTGCTGCTCCAGCCCAGACCTCTTCAGGCACTGCCCTTCTGCTGGGTGAGGTGCTGTGGGGGTGACGCCACCCGCCGGGCCGCATCGTGAGTGAATCCTCACGGGATCAACCCACCGGCCCACAGTCAGTGCCCTCTGTCACGCTAGGGCGTCCTGGCTGTGGCTCCTCCAGGAAGCCAGGACTCTCAGGCCTGAACTCAACTCCTTTTCCCAGAGTGATAGTCTTCCTGTCCTTCATGCTGACTGCCTTCCCACACTTTCCAAAGAAAGGGGACCCCTCCCCTCCCGGCCTGGAGGCCCTCAGGCCCCTGTCCCCACCTGCCCCCGATGGGCGCCCTCCCCGCCTCTCAGCTGCCCTCTGCCCCCTGCGCCCCTTTGTCCTCTCCTCACAGCCCTTCACTTGGCATCGAAGATTAATAATCAGATTTTCTCTTGCTCCAAAATCTCTGTGGATGGTGACTGTAGCCATGAAATTAGAAGATGCTTGCTTCTTGGGAGAAAGGCTGTGACAAACCTAGACAGCACATTAAAAAGCAGAGACATCACTTTGCCCACAAAGGTCCGTCTCATCAAGGCTATGGTTTTTCCAGTGGTCATGTATGGATTTGAGAGTTGGACCATAAAGAAAGCTGAGTGCTGAAGAATTGATGCTTTTGAACTGTGATGTTGGAGAAGACTCTTGAGAGTCCCTTGGACTGTGAGGAGATCAAACCAGTCAATCCTAAAGGAAATCAGTCCTGAATATTCATTGGAAGGACTGATGATAAAGCTGAAGCTCCAATAGTTTGGCCACCTGATGGGAAGAGCTGACTCATTGGAAAAGACCCTGATGCTGGGAAAGATTGGCAGTGGCAGGAAAAGGGGATGACAGAGGATGAGATGGTTGGATGGCATCACTGATTCAGTGGATATGAACTTGGGCAAACTTTGGGAGACGATGAGGGACAGGGAGGCCTGGTGTGCTGCAGTTCATGGGGTCGCAAAGAGTCGAACGTGATTGAGCGACTGAACAATAACAACAACAACATTACTGCCACACAAGCCCAGGGCAACCCCTCTCAGGGCTGGGTCCCCCTGATCGGGGTCCTCTGTCCTATTCAAGCCCAAGCCAAGCCTTTCAGTGGACGCCTCCAA
The DNA here is from genome assembly GCF_029378745.1 of Bos indicus. NCBI lineage: Eukaryota > Metazoa > Chordata > Mammalia > Artiodactyla > Bovidae > Bos > Bos indicus. The sequence goes on from NC_091768.1 coordinate 102,484,281, forward strand.
CCCTGCTGTCTGGGGGCTTGCCAGCCACCTGCAGCCCGGGAGTCCCGATGTCCAGCCCGGCCCCGGGACCGCCAGGTCCTGGCCTGTCCTGGCTTCCTTTCCTCCCTGTGTCCAGCAGCTCTGCCACTCAGCCCCTTCTCACCACGGCCCTCTGCGCGGCACACCCTGCACGTCCCCACATCCCCCTGTGTTGCGGCAGCAGCTCGCCCTACCCCCGTCCCCAGCTGTAAACCCCTGCTGCTGCTTCCTCGGGTGCTGGGTGAACCCGGCCTCTTCACCAGGCAGGTCGGCCCCAGATCGGGCCAGCCGCCGCCCTCGCCTTCAGCACTGCGGCCAGCCTGGCCTCACAGTTCCCCCTAAATACAGAGGCTAAAACCCCAGGTGACGGTGTTGGGAGGTGGTCTCTGGAAGCGATGAGGTGGTGGGGGGAGCTCTCGGGGTTAGAGTGCCCTTGTAAAGGGGACCCCCAATTGCCCCCTTGCCCCTGTGTCCACCGAGGACTCAGTGAGATGTTTATGAGCCAGGAGGCAGGTCCTTCAGACCCCGAATCCGTGGTGCCTTCATCCTGGACACCCAGCCCCAGAACCCTGAGCAGTACATGTCTTGTTTACAAGCCCCACCCCGCTCTGCGGGATGCTGTTAGAGACGGCTCCCTTCCGGCCTGCTCCAGGCTCCCCGCTGCAGAGGACAATCAGACAGGATGGGATTTGGGGGTGAACCCCAAGATGAAGTGAAACTGACCCCTCCCACCCCCAACTCAGTTCTCCCCGTCCACTGAGGGATGTTGTCATGGTAACCTGTAAGCTTTGGCTCCTCCCCACACCTCCACTGAGAGCAGACAGAAGCCCTTCTGCCCAGACAGACGGGCAGGACATCGCTCTGCCCAGAGGAGCTTGTCCAGGGGGTGCCACGACGGGACGGTCACGTTAGCATGGACAGCTGCGCGCTCCACTGCCTTTTCTCCCGGGCATCGTGGATCCAATTCCACAGGAGGAAGTGGGGCCCGCCCTCCGGCCCCTGCTCCTTGACGCGTGTCTCCCCATCTCCCTTAGCGGCCCTGAGCCCTGCACAGCCGGCCAAGCTGGGGTCCCCTGAGCAGGCCGGCTGTGCGCCAGACACTCACCATTGTTCTGTGTCTGCCAGACCGCGTCGGCCATGCCCCAGAGGCTGGGGAACACGAAGAACACGGGCAGCTGGCTGGGGTGCGGCTTCCACAGCAGGAGGGCGATGATGCAGGCCAGCTGGGTCACGGCCCCTGGGGGTGGGGGCGGGGGACAGGGGGCTCCTCTGAGACCCTCGGAGCCGCGGGCCGAGCCTCCGAGCCCCTGCTCCCTAGACCACTGCCGCCCGCCTTCTCCGGTGCCTTTGACCTGACCCGTGCCGGCTGCCAGGGGCACCCCTGGCAGGTATGGGACTCTGTCCGCCTCTGGCCTCCACAGGGGCAATGGCGGGGGAGCCTTGGGGTGACGCACCTCTGCGTCTTAGAGCAAAGTGTCATCTTGCTAGGCAGAGGAGGGCCCAGCTTGTGGGGCCCAGGGTGGGAGACACTGGGCTTCTTCATTAGTGGGGACCCCTGCTTCTCTCACTGAGTGGGGGGCATGGGAGGGGAGGGGAGGAGGGTGCCCCAGCCTGGGAGCGGCCTTCCAAGCAGGACGGGGAGCAGGGGCTGGGGGCAGGGCCTCCTCGCTCCTCCCGGCTTTGTCCTCATGGCCCGAGGTCTCGGCTTCGTGAGTCTGCAGGCCCTGTGATGCCCCCCAACCTGGGGGACAGAGCAGCCTGTGACCCTCCGGGGCGGCCGAGGAGCACGTGGAGCAGGTGCCTCCGGGGTTTCCTGGGGCTGCGTGACCCTGGGCGAGTTACTAGGCGTCTCTGTTCCTCAGTAAGAAGCGAATGACTCGGGCCTCGGCTGGCACTATGTCATGGCTTCCCCTCCCTCTCCCTGCGTCACCACAGACCCTCGGGACTGTCACTGTCAGCTAGCTCTTTCCTTGAACACCCTCATTTCTCACCTTGTCTCTGCTGCTTCTTGGTCCCCCAGGGGAAGCAGAAGGGGGTGTGTGTTTAGACAACCAGCTTCATCCGGCGCCTGAACCAATATCTCCTCCTTCTGGGAGGCCCCCTGCCTCCCGCCTGACCTCCATCCCCCCAGTTGGTGTGCCTCCAGCGACCCCCCTCCTCACCCCAACCCTGGCCCTCTTCACACAGGCTGCGACCGCCCAGAGTGCAGCGGACCCTCCCCAGGCCGTGCCCAGCACCCGCCTACCCAGCGCGAAGAGCACGGTTCTGCCAGTGTGCCGGGCCAGCCTCCCGAAGAGCACGGAGCACAGGGCGTCGGCGGCCCCGAAGCAGATCATCACATAGCCCACGAACTGGATCCCCAGAGCACAGGTGGTGTAGGACTGTGGGAGAGGACAGACGGTCACCCGTGCCAGCCTCGCCCCACTCAGGGCCGGCGCGGAAGCTGCAGCGCTCTGGGGGCTCAGCCTCGCCCCACTCGGGGCCGGCGCGGAAGCCGCAGTGCTCTGGGGGCTCATCCGAGTCAGGGAGTCCAGGCTGTGCTATAACGCCGTCTGCAGTGTGACGGCTGGCCTGCTGAGCTGGCGGGCCTTCCGTCCCCAGGGCGACGGGCCTTCCGTCCCCAGGGCGAGGACAGTGCTGGCGCCGCTTTTGAGCGAGAGCTGACGGGACGGTCTGGACAGACCTCCTCCCCGTGTCCCTGCCCCGCAGGCGTGGTGCACTCGCCTTCCGAGTCTGAAGTCTTCTCCTGGCGTGGGCCGTGCCCTCCTGCCTGTGGGCGGCTGGCTGAGGACAGACCTGGGGGTGAGCAGGGGGCTCGGGGGGCTTTAGGGCCTTCAGGCTGCTCTGAATGGTACCGTCATGATGCATTCATGTCGTCATGCCTGCGTCCAAACCCCGAGAACACCCACACCAAGAGCGAGCCCCCAGGCAGACGCTGGACGCGGGGTGACGAGAACGTGCCCCTGTGGGCGCGCCAGTTGTGACAATGGACAGGTGGACTGTAGACAGTGGGGGGGCCGTGGCCAGGTGGGGTCGGGGGGGCGGGTACAGGAAATCCCTGTAATTTCTGCTCAGTTTTGCCGTGAACCTGAAACTGCTCTAAAAAATAAGGTCTTAATGAAAAAGAAGATGGAAGAAGCAGGGAAGGAATCTCCGTAGAGATGAGAAGAACAGAGAGACTTCCTGCCCCAGGCCCCGGAGGTGGGGGGCGGAGGGGCCCAGGGGGACCAGGGCTCAAGGGCTGCAGCTCTCACACCGTCCCCGTCCCCGTCCCTGCACAATCAGGACAGACTCATCAGGAGGCCCCGGCTCCCGGATGGTGCGGGTCCCCGCACAATCAGGACAGACTCATCAGGAGGCCCCGGCTCCCGGATGGTGCGGGTCCCCGCACAATCAGGGCAGACGCATCAGGAGGCCCCGGCTCCCGGATGGTGCGGGTCCCCGCACAATCAGGACAGACACATCAGGAGGCCCCCGGCTCCCGGATGGTGCGGGTCCCCGCACAATCAGGGCAGACGCATCAGGAGACCCCCGGCTCCCGCATGCTGCGGGTCCCCGCACAATCAGGACAGATGCATCAGGAGGCCCCGGCTCCCGGATGGTGTGGGTCCCCGCACAATCAGGACAGACGCATCAGGAGGCCCCTGGCTCCCGGATGGTGCGGGTCCCCGCACAATCAGGACAGACGCATCAGGAGGCCCCCGGCTCCCGGATGGTGCGGGTCCCCACACAATCAGGACAGACGCATCAGGAGGCCCCCGGCTCCCGGATGGTGCGGGTCCCCACACAATCAGGACAGACGCATCAGGAGGCCCCTGGCTCCCGGATGGTGCGGGCCGTGCTTAAGCTCATGGGCGGTGGTCTGTGACAAGTCTGAGGGGAGTGGCTGCATCCAGACCCAGGGACTCTGCTACATCCCGCTTGTTGGAAACTCCAGGTCTCCAACGGGACAGTCTTCAGAGCGGAGGCCACAGGCAGCCCCAGGTGCCCGAACTTGCAGGGCTGTACACCAAGGGGAGTTTGCGGTTTATCTGGAACTCAAATCCGTACCCTGCCTTTTCTCCTGCCAGTTTGGCAGCCCGTCCTGGGAAGGAGCCGTAGCGGGGCTAGAGTGGGAGTTCCCGGGGAAGAGTGGGGGTCCTGGGGGCAGCCTCTCGAGACAGGCCAGAGGGTCCAGCCTTGGCCCTGGCTGTCTCCCTCCAACGCCCAGCTCCTCTCCCACACTTTCTGGGCAAAAACCTTCTCCCTACCATCCTTGTCTGTGACATCCCTTCTACAGCATCCCACCGGGGTCTCCAGGACAGCACCTGGGCAGGGGCTCCAGAGACAGGGGCTCGGGGAGAGACCCTCGATAAAGGTGGCCAGCCAGACAAGGGGCTCTGCTCCAGCCACGCCTAAAGAAGGACCCCCTCTAGGAACAAAGTGGGCAGACAGTGCAGGGGTCAGGTGGGCATCCAGGTAAAGGTCATCTGAGTAGCCAGGGCATCCATGCTGAGCCACCTCCGTTTCTAGATTGTAACTCAATATTCGAAAACTAGATAAGGACCCAAATAGACCTTTCTCCAGAGAGGACATACAGAGGAGCAAGAGGCACGTGAAAAGATGCTCAACATCGCTAATTACTCAGTTCAGTTCAGTTCAGTAGCTCAGTCGTGTCTGACTCTTTGCGACCCCCATGAATCACAGCACTTCAGGCCTCCCTGTCCATCACCATCTCCCGGAGTTCACTCAGACTCACATCCATCGAGTCAGTGATGCCATCCAGCCATCTCATCCTCTGTCGTCCCCTTCTCCTCCTGCCCTCAATCCCTCCCAGCTTCAGAGTCTTTTCCAATGAGTCAACTCTTCGCATGAGGTGGCCAAAGTACTGGAGTTTCAGCTTTAGCCTCATTCCTACCAAAGAAATCCCAGGGCTGATCTTCAGAATGGACTGGTTGGATCTCCTTGCAGTCCAAGGGACTCTCAAGAGTCTTCTCCAACATCACAGTTCAAAAGCATCAATTCTTCAGCACTCAGCTTTCTTCACAGTCCAACTCTCACACCCATACATGACCACTGGAAAAACCACAGCCTTGACTAGACAGACCTTTGTTGGCAAAGTAATGTCTCTGCTTTTGAATATGCTATCTAGGTTGGTCATAACTTTCCTTCCAAGGAGTAAGTGTCTTAATTTCATGGCTGCAATCACCATCTGCAGTGATTTTGGAGCCCCAAAAAATAAAGCCACTGTTTCCACTGTTTCCCCATCTATTTGCCATGAAGTGATGGGACCGGATGCCATGATCTTCGTTTTCTGAATGTTGAGCTTTAAGCCAAGTTTTTCACTCTCCTCTTTCACTTTCATCAAGAGACTCTTTAGTTCCTCTTCACTTTCTGCCATAAGGGTGGTGTCATCTGCATATCTGAGGTTATTGCTATTTCTCCCGGCAATCTTGATTCCAGCTTGTGCTTCTTCCAGTCCAGCATTTCTCATGATGCATAGAAGTTAAATAAGCAGGGTGACAATATGCAGCCTTGATGTACTCCTTCTCCTATTTGGAACCAGTCTGTTGTTCCATGTCCAGTTCTAACTGTTGCTTCCTGACCTGCATACAAATTTCTCAAGAGGCAGGTCAGGTGGTCTGGTATTCCCATCTCTTTCAGAATCTTCCACAGTGTATTGTGATCCACACAGTCAAAGGCTTTGGCATCGTCAATAAAGCAGAAATAGATGGAATATTACTCAACCGTAAAAAGGATGAAATAACATCATTGGTAGCAACATGGATGCGACTAGACATTATAATACTATGTGAAGTTGGCCAGAGAAAGACAAGTATCACATGATAAATGATACACATGAACTCATTCACAAAACAGAAACAGACTCAGAGACTTAGAGAACGAACTTCTGGTAACCAGCAGGGGAAGAATGGGGAGAAGGGACAGTTAGGGAGTCTGGGGTGGACATGTGCACACCGCTACATTTAAAGTGGATAACCAACAAGGACCTCCTGCACAGCACAGGGACCTCTGCTCAAGATTCTGCAATAACATAAATGGGAAAAGAGTTTGAGAAAGAATGTACACATATAGATGTATAACTGAACCCCTCCGCTCTACACCCAAGAGTAACACAGCACTGTAAATCAACTAGACTTTAGAATAAAAAATTTTTAAAAGCTAGGTAGTAAGGAATTTCAGTGTTTTCTCTATTTTCCACTCCAAGACAAGGACACAGGGCGAGATGCAGGTAAATAAGGGTCACTGCGATGACTGCCGAGCGGCTTTGGTCCTTTACCTGGAGACACATCTCAAGCGAGAGGCGTCCCTGGGAAGGTCCCAGGCCAGGTGAGCTCACATCCAGCCCCATGGGCAGCTCCCCCGAGGCCGGAAGGGCAGCGTGCAGCCCGGGGAGCCCCGAGCCGCCCGCCAGCCAGCCCCTCTCTTACCCGCGTGTAGTCGCCCGACAGGAAGGCTTGCTCGAACCCACTGAGCATCGGCAGCAGGATCAGGAGACGCAGGCGCTTGTCTCTGAGCAGCTTAAACGTCGACAGCAAAGTGGACCAGAAAGGGGGCGCCTGCTTCCCGCCCTCACCTTCCGGCTGAGCATCTCTTACGGGTTCCAGAAACACGGCCATGAGCAGGACCGCCAGGAAACCGCACCCTGAAAGGACAGGGAGGGGACAGGCTGCCGTGCGGGGCTCCAGGGGCCCCGCACACGCACGCAGGCTCCCCGCCTTGCCGTCTGGCCTCCAGCCCCGCTGGCTCCCTCTGGGGCTTCTCTGCCTTCAGCGCCCACTCATCTCTCCTTGTCTGCCTGGTAAACTCCTACTCATCCTTCAGTACCTGGCTTGGATACCACCTCCCCATCAGAGCTGCCCTAGAACCCAATTTCCCAAGAAGATGTAACTACTCCTCAACTGAGAGCTTTGTTCAAAACTCTCATCCTGTTCAACTAATTTCAATTAGTTGAATGCACATCTGGCCTCTAAGGTCACCAACAGTCAGGACCTCATCTGCCTGGTTTCTGGGCCCCACCTCTAGTCCTCATTCTGGTTTGTCAATGTAAAGGGTCCCCTTGGTGCCTCTGATGTGGAAGTGACTGTGAAAGAGACCGGAGTATTGGTGGCAGCTGACCTCACCGTGGAGACAAGCCGACCGTGCACGTGGCCTCTTGGCCTTTGATTCCCAGTGGCATCTGCACTCAGTCCCATCAAATCTGACTCTTATCAGACTCATGGTCATTAAGAAGGACACAATCCAAGACCTTCACAGATTCCAAAATTCAAGAATGATAAAGAATATCCTTAAATTTTCTTCAAATGGACACCAAAAAAACCCCAAAACACCTGATCTAAAGGTACGCCCAAAGTAGTGGCGTCCTTTAGAAATTTTTCATTCAAATAAGTGTCTAAGGATAAGAGATCAAACCAGTCAATCCTAAAGGAAGTCAACCCTGAATATTCATTGGAAGGATTGATGCTGAAGCTGAAACTACAATACTTTGATCACCTGATGCGAAGAGCTGACTCGTTGGAAAAGACCCTGATGCTGGGAAAGATTGAAGGCAAAAGGAGAAGGGGACAACAGAGGATGAGATGGTTGGGTGGCATCACCGACTCAATGAACATGAGTTTGAGCAAGCTCCAGAAGATGAAGAAGGACAGGGAAGCCTGGCGTGCTGCAGTCTGTGGGGTCGCAAAGAGTCAGACACGACTAATTGTCTGAACAGCAAGGATAAGAGCCATCATAGGAACTCACTCCCCTTGGGTAGCCATCTCTTCACAAATTTCCAGTGTCCAACACCTTCTGCTGCCCTGTGACCAGCAGTGGGAGCCACAAGGCTTCACAGATACCCAAGGGTGGGCACTGGGAGATGCCCGCCCAACCCCAGCCTCTCAGAAGAAGTCATTTAAGTATATGCTTCAGAAAAAGGTGATAAGCCCAAGATTTGGGACTTCCAAATCCAACCAGATGTAGTTGAAGTATGAAGTGTGACATTCACTCAGTCATGTCTGACTGTGACCCCATGGACTGTACCCACCAGGCTCCTCTGTCCATGGGATTCTCCAGGCAAGAACACCGGAGTAGGTTGCCATGCCTTCCTCCAGGGGATCTTCTTGGCCCAGGCATTGAACCTGGGTCTCCCGCATTACAGGCAGATTCATTGCCATCTGAGCCTCCAAGGAAGCCCTACAAGTAGCTGATTCACCAAGGCTGTGGGCCATCTCGGTGCCACCCAACAGGGCGGCCACAGCCCCGAGTGGCCACTGAGCACTTGGAATGTGGCTGCTGTGTGACCTCGGAAGAGTTATCTTACTTTCGTTAATTAGAATTTCAGTAAGCACGCGTGATAACCGTGGGCCTGGACGGTGCAGACGTGGGGCTGGTTCCATCATCAAGCGAGACCTCCGACAGCAGAGGCTGCTGCCCTGGGTTTCATGTGGGAAGGCCCCGGGCACCACCCAGCTGAGCGCATTCTGAGGGGCGTGTGCAGATAAGCTCAGCTCATCGGAGCCCTGGGAAGCTCTTGCTTTGCCCGGGTTCCTGGGGCCGGCACGTACCCGTGTAGATGCCCAGGAGCGTGTAGATGAGGTCCTGGGAGGGCCGCTTCGTGCTGTTGGTGAACACCGTGGCCATCAGGCAGTCGCTGGCCCCGCAGGCCTGCAGCTGCTCCTCCGGGATGGTCCCTGTGGAAGCAGAGAGGCCAACTGAGGACACGGGGAACTCGCGACAGGAGACGGGACACGCGGAAGGAGGCGCTGGGGAGAGTGTGGCCACGTGGAGCGTAAGACCCACCACAGGTCAGAGCCAACCACGGGGGTTGTTCCATCCAGTGTCAGACACTTAAATACTGGCTACTGGTTATACTGCGTTGCTAACTTCATTAAAAGTTTCCCACTTTTCAGAATTATAAATAGGGTATGTTAGACTGGGTGTCAGGCCCACTGGGTTCTCAGACTCATCTGTAAAGAGACCCGTCACTGTGGGCAGGTTCGTTCGTGTTTTCTCTGAATGTTGTTTTCTTAGCTGTAAAAAGAATGACATGTGAGCTATCAGTGACTCAGTAGACCTACATCAAATCTCTGAAGAAAGGGGACACATGTCACAGACAAGCGTCCTCGGGGTCTCATCATTCCCATAATACTGATCTCAGCGCACGAGATGCCGCAGCATCCCTGTGGCTCGGGAGGTGTGTAGCTGGGGACAAGGTGGCAGCCTGGAGGCTGGAGGCACAGGGAGGTGGAGAAGCCTCGCAAGGCTCCCAGCGGGCCTTCCAGCCCTCAAATTCTGTGTCCAGTGACCAGTGAGAGATTAAGCTTACTTGTCTGCATATCTTTAAAAGTGAACCTGTTTACGCCCCACACCAGTCATGTCAGAGCCTGAACATGGTTCCGTTGGTCAATTGCTGCCGGTTCTGGCAATTCTGAGTAATGATTGGTGTCTCTCAACCCTGTGATTTCCCTCTGCGGATGTACTCAGCAAGGATGACATCATGTGAGCAAAAAGGGAGGAAAGATTCTTATTTCCGAAAGCTGGGACTTGAGTGGATGAGCAGTACAGAGGATCAAGGCAGAGAGACAGATTCCTGATAACAGGAGAGTTAGCACTTCTTCCCCTCTAATAAAGCTTCCTGTGAGAACTGAAGACATGCATTTCCTCTGCCCTTGGTTGAAGTCTTCAGACAGCAAAGTGTGCAGATGTAAAACAGACGCACAGTCTGTAACTCTGTCTGGGTGAGGCCGGGCAGAGAGAAAAGTTAAGACCCTGGTCACCAAGTGTTCAAATCTGCTGGGGATAGTGGTCTTTTGTGTAATACTGAAAACGCTGGTGAATGAATCGATTCAGCGAGAAAATAAATTCACGGAAACCATTCTTAGTCTAGAGGATAGCAAGGACTCCATGGATGTGTATGGATGTGAGAGTCGGACCATAAAGAAAGCTGAGCACCAAGGAATTGATGCTTTTAAACTGTGGTGTTGGAAAAGACTCTTGAGAGTCCCTTGGACTGCAAGGAGATCCAACCAGTCCATCCTAAAGGAAATCAGTCTTGAATATTCATTGGAAGGACTGATGCTGAAGCTGAAACTCCAATACTTTGGCCACCTGATGTGAAGAACTGATTCACTTGAAAAGATCCTGATGCTGGGAAAGATTGAAGGCGGGAGGAGAAGGGGACGACAGAGGATGAGATGGTTGGATGGCATCACCAACTGAATGGACATGAGTTTGAGTACACTCTGGGAGTTGGTGATGGACAGCGAGGACTGGCATGCTGCAGTCCATGGGGTTGCAAAGAGTCGGACACGACTGAGCCACTGAACTGAACCGAACTGGACTGAAGGACTCCATGAATTTGCACTCCACAGGTAGTGACCCTCAGTTTGCCCAGGGCACCCCTCCCCAAGGAGTGGCGGCCAAGGCACCCGGGGACCAGATGGGCCCTCAGAGCCACCCAGACTGTCCAGGGAGGAGCCAGGGTCCAGACAGTCTGAGAACCAGGTCTTGGGGCCCCACATGACAACTGCTCATGTCCTGAATGAGGACACGAGGGGAGGGACCAGGGGCCCTGGGTGGTCCCCACTTCCTATTACCTTGAGTGGGCATCTGGCCGAACACGAGAGACGAGATCAGGTTGCCCCACACGCCAGACGACTGGAATATGAGAAAGAAGATGCCGAAGTACTGGCTGACCACGTCTTTGCCGACTTGTCCCGTCTTCCGCGCCTGCATGTTCCCCACGATGGTGAGGTAGGTGCCCTGTGCCGACCACAGGGCGGCGGCTCCGAGCCCCACCAGGACGGAGGCGGGGATCAAAGTGTACCTGAGAGACGAAAGTGGACCTGGGCTGCCTTGGCCCTTTCCTCCCTCCCTCTGTCCGAGGAGGAGGAAGCTCCTGGCCCGGCCCAGGGAAGTGTCACTGTGTTGTTGGGTTGGTCAGCTTGACTGAGTCGTCCTCAGACTCAGATGAATGAGAAAATCAGACAGTTTTCTGGTTCAGGATCATTTGCAAGAGTGAAATTTGGTGTCAGTGTTTTTGTGCTTGGATGCAGCTACAGCGAGCTGGGACCACAGATAATACTGGGCGGGTTCTAGATATTCTAATGGCAGAAGATTAAACCTGGTTTATTATCCATCTATCCACCCACCTCCCTGTCTGTCACTCTCTGCAGTAAGGATCCCGTCTGAGAACTCTGGTAACAAGAGAAGGAATAATGTGAAGCCATCATATCCATGTGCTTCTCTGACGGCTCAGCGGTAAAGACTCTACCTGCAGTGCAGGAGAAGTGGGTCTGATCCCTGGGTTGGGAAGACCCCCTGGAGTAGGCAATGACAACCTACTTCAGTATTCTTGCCTGGAGAATCCCACGGACAGAGGAGCCTGGTGGGGTGCAGTCCACAGGGTCTCAAAGAGTGGGACATGACGTCACAGCACATGAGTACATCCTGGATAACAAGGGGTGTCCCTCTAGGAGACGCTTGAGCAGCGTGCCCCTGGGAAAAGGGTCCCTTGAGGGTCCCTGTCCATCCTGGAGCAGGCAGAGCTCAGGTGCAGCCCGGGACACCGGCTCCAGCCCTGCCACATGCACTCTCTGTGATGGGGTGAGCGTGTGAGGTCTGGCCCAGGTCACACTCTGCTCGGTCTCCCTAAAATTCACCCTCCACAGCTTAGGCAGCTTCTCCCCCTTGTTGCTGGGGCCATGAAAGTGCCCTCCCTGGCCCAGGAGGGAAGCTGGGGGCCCGAGGAGAGATCAGGCGGGGAGGGGGGTGGCGGTCAGGGGAGCACGGCCTAGCAGAGGGGAAAGCAGGGGACGCGGCCACGGCCTGCCCCAGGCGCGGGGCAGGGTGCGGGCAGTGGGTGGGAGCGGGCGTACCAGCTGGCGTAGAAGTTGCCCAGCGAGAAGGCCACGTAGCAGCACATGGCGAGCACGAGGGTCCACTTGCAGCCGAGCTTCCCGATGAGGACGGGCGGCAGGAACATGGAGGACAGCAGCATGCCGCCGTAGAGCGTGCTGAGCGCTGCCACGCCCAGGCCCTCCTCGCTGTACAGGCTGCTCTGCGGGACACGACCGGCCGTCAGCGTCCGAGGCCGGGGCCAGGCACTCGGGGCCGCCCCCCACCCCCGAGGCCCAGCAGCTGGCTTCCTCTCCTCCAGCCGAGGGGCGGGGGCAGAGCAGATGGCAGTGGGTTAGGGACTGGCAGCCCAGAGACCGCGGGGCGGCCGGGGTAGGGGGCCTTAGGCTTCCGCAGCACCTCCCACCCCCGACCCCCCACTCCCCCACCCCCGACCCCCCACCCGGCCGGGGTGGGGCCTAGGCTTCCACAGCACTTCCCCCACACCCCGACCCCCAACCCCGCCCCCTGGTGAGAGGGGAGAGGGCGTCCAGGCGCCGGCAGCCCTGGTGGCCCCAGGCTACTCGGGAGATGAGCATCGCGTCTGAGCTAGGAGCTCCGGTCGGAAGTTGTGTGGACACAGATGCAGGCTTCTCAGTGCTGTCGTTTTTCACTTGAGTGCCTAGCGAGCTGAGTGTGAAGGGGCCGAAAGGTCAGATAGGTACCAGACCCACTTGGCAAGGGCCATGGCAGGGGTGACGTTTGGTTTTTGCTGTGAAAGAAGAACCAGCCCGATTGCTTCTTCTATTTATTTCACTTATAAAAGGAAAGGAGGGGAGAAGGGGAGGGGGAGGGGAAGAGGGAGAAAAAAGGAGGAGGAGGGGAGAGGGAGGATGGGGAATGGGAGGAGGGGGAGGCTGTGGGGAAGAGGGGGAGGAGGTGGGGAGGAGGAGGGGGAGGAGAGGGAGGGATGGGGAATGGGAGGAGGGGAGAGAAGAGGGGGGGGATGGGGAATGGGAGGAGGGGGAGGAGGTGGGGAGGAGGGGGAGGAGGTGGGGAGGAGGGGGAGGAGGTGGGGAGGAGGTGGGGGAGGAGAGGGAGGGATGGGGAATGGGAGGAGGGGGAGGGGCTGGGGAGGAGGGAAGGAGGAGGGAGGAAAAGGAGGGGGAGGGGAGAGAGGAGGGGAGGAGGGGGGAAGAAGACAAGGGCTCCCCCGGCAGCCAGACCATCCCTCTCGAGGGTCCTCCCGGCCCTGTTTCCTCCTCCTCCATGTCCTACTCAGCCCGACCCTGCGGTCATTCATGGAGGGACGCCTGCTGGGCTCCAGGCCACTGACCAGACAGCAGAGGAGAAACGTGACCTCGACAGGGTCCCACCCCCGCAGAAGCCAGAGCCCCAGACTCAGGAAACTGCCTCGGCCTGAGTGTCAGCAGCGGGCAGACACTGAGCTGAGAGCCCCCGGGTTCCTTCTCCTCCGGCCCCCGCCGGAGTGTCAGTGGCCCTGCCTCCTCGGGAAACACGCGCACCGTGTGAGTCGCACACCTGGCTAACGAGTCCAGACAACCCTAAACCGGGACGTGAACAGCAGCCCTGCTCACCTTCCTTCCCACCAGGTCCCCCGAGAGACAGATGGCAGAGGCCCCACCCACCCACAGGCCTCTGAAGCCCCCCGCAGACTGCAGGCCCGCAGGCTGAGCTCTCACTCCAGGACGGGCTCTTTTCCTCAGGGTAGCCGCCCCGCCCTCTGACCATCTGCCTCTGTCCAGGTGGTGCCCTTTGTCCAAGCGCAGGTCAAGGGTCTTCGAGGGTCTTGAGTTCAAGGCGGGGTGAGCTTTTTCTGAATCTCCCCAAGTGCCTTGCTCCCAGTAGGTACTTAATCGTGTTGGTCAAGTAACTGACACTGAAAATAAGAACCCATTAAAATTCTAAATCTGGTTGGAAGTCAGAAGTCGCATAGTCTGCTGTGAAGTGAGGGTTACCTGGAAATTTCTGCTCATAACTAGTCTCCTGGAGCATGGAGAGAGAGAACAGGCTCGGCGAGGGCCCCTTACTTGCTTAACACTTGAGCCTGACGCCTCCTGACTGGTGAGCTTTCCCCTTCGTGTGCGAATGAGAAGCTGGCAGCAGGGCTCTGCATTAGAATGTCCTTCCCCCCACAGCCCCACGGCCAATCAGCAAATATGTCTGTTATTGACCACAGCGCTCCATTGTCCACCTCTGGGAAGGAAGCTGGATCTCAACATTCAACACGGGAAATGATTTTCAAAAGCAAATCCCTCTCTCTTAATGAGCGACCGTATTCAAAGGCCTGTCTTTGCAAATGTGAGGAGAACCAACTTGCAAAATACATGCCCAAGAAAAAGCCCGTGGGAGTGACCTGTACTCAACAGCGAGAATGGTCGCTCAGCTCGATCTGCAAGTCGATCGGGTGATTGATCAGTCACAAGCGTGGACCGTGGAGGGCTGCTCAAGGAAACGACAACAGCTGCATGGGTGTCAGATGTCAGTGACGTCCCAAAAGGCCACAGCAGGGGACAGTGAGCCCTGCCGGGGAGACTCGGGGGCCAAGCTCCTAGGAGGACACGAAGGCCAGGCCTTCTCGTGCCAGAAGACTTTCTGGAAGGCGTGAGACCTGCAGGACGTGGGGGTGACCAGGGAAATGTCAGGAGGTGTAGGGGGGGTGGATGTTTAGGGGGTGGGTTACAGAGGCCCCATCCTGAGAGGAGAGACCCCAGAAGAGTCAGATGCTTCAGCCAGAGCCACTAAGCTCTCTTCCAGGGAGATGTGGCTGGACGACTAGACCTGCGGGAGACCCAGACCCCGTCCTGGGGACCTGGAGTGGATCTGTAAGCCCGTGGAGCACCCCAGAGGGGGCTTAAGCAGATGAGCACATATCAACGACTTCACTCCTCAAATGGCCATCAGGCGTGCTGAGTGCTCTCTGAGGCAGGGACCCAGTGGCACAGTGGTGGGGGGGCCCGGCCTCATGGAATTCACACACAGTGCAGGGTGGACCGCAGGACCCCGGGTGCACACACAGGGCTGCCTCTCCCAGACATGGGACCCCGGGCACGGGGAAGGAGGAGGAGAAAGGTGACATTCACACTGCAACCTGAACGATAAACAGGAGACTGACTGCTCATGTGGGAGGCAGTGCAGACCTGTGTCAGGAAACCCGGCAAGCACACGACCACATCCAGACCAGGGCTGGGACGCCAGCATGCTCACGGCCGCCTCTGGTACCTCTCTGGGGCCCGAGAATGACGCCAAGCAGATGAAAGCAGAAGGAAGTGATGGAGGCAGGCAGACCCCTCCAACGTGGGAGTCAGCCACCCCGAAGGCCACATCCCTGCTGTCCTTACATGCTGTTCTTAAGCCAGGCCCGGCTGCAAGCATTCAGACACGGCATGCTCTGGATCAGTGGGTGAGGAGATACGGCCCGATTAGCAGGGACAGGCGGGGTTGGGGGTAGGTGGGCTCCTCCCATGACACGTCGGAGGTCTGGTTCTCCAACATCTCTGGTCTTCTGAGGAGGAGGAGGCCACACCAGTGACAGCGGGCCCCCAGCAGGCACCCTGGGGAAGATGGGGAGGCCAGCGTGGCCTCCCCTCAACTGCGCGCTCTCCCCACACAGAGGCCTTTCCAACAGGCTCCTGGGGAGGCCCTCAGATCGCGTGTATTCTCTAGTCTCGCGGTCCCAGCCCGAGAGCTAGGAGTCCTGGCACACCCTGAGGCATGTCCCCCTCTCTGCCTGGCTGCTAAGTCCAGGGGCCAATCGGCTGTCACTGGGACCACAGCTGCTCCCTGAGAATTCTGACCCCATCAGCCCATGCCAGCACCCAAGGAGAGTGGCCTGGGCGACTTCCTCCTATGCAGATGGTGGCACCGATGGGTCTACACTCTCGCTAAGCTCTCCTTCCAGACGCCACTCACCACAACCGACACGGGCTCAGTGCAGCACAAAAACGCAGGCAGTTCATACATACTAGCACTTTACAACATCCCAGAGCTCTGAGCAATGTCTGCAAAGTCACGGATGATCCTGGCAAGAAAGGGACTGTGCCTCCCCTTCAACTTGACTCTGGGCATCACCCGGGCTGAAATTTCACTCTCTGCGAGCTTAAGCAGAATAGAGACCAGATGAGGAAACAGGAACTTGGGGTTCAGGGCTGAATTTGAGCTTCCTCATCAACCACAAGTCCAGAGTTTGCGCCTTAACAATGAGAACAGGTTTGAATCTCTACTCCTGTCTTGACCCTCCGATTCGGAGCCCCTTCCGTGTGCTATTCTGGTTCAATACCGCACGCTCAGAGCTGCCTACTCCTTGTCCATGACCGACAGACCTTGCGAGACCACGCTACGTGTCATCAGAAACCTTACAAACGCTTCACTGGGGGCAGCACCCAAGGCACAGAGCTGCTGGAGGCGGCGCCAGGGGCATGATGACCGGCCCCTTCCTGCCCAGCCCTGGCGGTTCCTTGAGGCTTCATTCACGGTGAAAAGTCAGACTTAAATTGGAACTACCCGGGGCAGATCAAGCAGGAATCCGTGTGGACCTCCGATGAGTTCGCATTACTGCCCTGACCACAGACTCACAGTGATTAGTCTTGTCTCCTCTCACCCACAAAAGGTAAGGCAGACCTTATCAAAGCCCTCACCCGAGTCCAGCTCTCCTCGTCCAAGGGTCAGACACCAGCAGTTGTGCAATCCCGCTGAACTGGGAGCGGAGGCTGCATGTAGAGCCACCGTCTGTGTAGAGGACTGGGGAGGGTGACCTGGACAGACACCCCACGTTCCTCGCTGTCCCGAAGGGGAGGTCAGGCGGCCGTCGCACACCTACCTGCAGGCTCTGCAGCCCTCCGTAGGCAGTGAAGAGCAGCAGAAACCCAAAGGACAGCACGAGCACGTTCTTCAGGTTCCCTTCCATGGTGCCGGCCGAAAGCGTCACGCCCGAGCAGCTCTGCAGTTCCCTGAAAGACACCAGCCCGGCTCAGGGAGAGCAGCCGGTACGCAGAAGTCACGTTCTGTCCTGGAGTCCGAGTGAGGCGTGCGATAGTCACCCAGGCTGCTGAGAGCTGATGAGCTCGATAACCACGGACTCCACGAGGCACCCCAGCACTGGTATTGCTAACCAGGCAACACTTAGGACTCTCATCAGCTTGTGTGCACCAGAACTTTTTTCTGTTAATTTCCAGTAGATATGTCCATGTGGGAAAGTGATGATTTTCATATCACATGGTATAATTGCCTACATTACATAATTAGATATATGTGAATATCTTAAAGAACAAAGTATACATGTCAGCTTCAAGATCCATAATTCAACTTCTGAAAAAGAGCTGACATGATTGTAAGACCCAAGGGCCAAAGTATTAGTATGTCAAAGACTAAATGACTTTATAGCACTGCAATAAGGTAACAGAATTTATATAACACTTTATAGCTTGCAAAGCCTTTTATACGCTGTCTTACTTACGGTACAGTGATAATTATCATCAGATCTTAGACCCATTACCAGACAGGGAACAGCATCAGAAGACTTTGAGGGGTTTGAATTTCAGATTTAGACCAGTGCTGTCTTAGAGAACTTTCTGCACCATCCAATGTAGCAGCCATTTAAATTTCTATTTTAATCAATTAAGATTAAATGCAGACTTCCCTCATTTTCCTGTGTGGAAATGAGGCGGGGTCTCGGGAATCACTGCAACAGGCGGGCACACAGTGAAGGGGCGGGTGACCTGCCTTAGAAATGAGGGAGGCCTTGAGAGCCCACTGCTGAGAAACATGGTCAGGTGAAAAAAAAAAAAAAGATTAAATGCAACTGTGAGTACACTTCCTTAGTGACACTGCTACATCGCTTCAGTCGTGTCCGACTCTGTGAGACCCATAGTCAGCAGCCCACCAGACTCCCCCTCCCTGGGATTCTCCAGGCAAGAACACTGGAGTGGGTTGCCATTTCCTTCTCCAATGCATGAAAGTGAAAAGTGAAAGTGAAGTCGCTCAGTCGTGTCCGACTCTTAGCAACCTCATGGACTGCAGCCCACCAGGCTCCTCCGTCCATGGGATTTTCCAGGCAAGAGTACTGGAGTGGGGTGCCATTGCCTTCTCCCCTCAGTGGCACTAGCCATGTTTTATGTGCTTGAAAGTCACATGGTTATTGCAACTGAGGAAGTGAATCCATAGTTGCATTTCATTTTAATTGATTAAAATAGAAATTTAAATGGCCACATGTGGCCAGTGTGATTGTATAGAACGGGGTCAGTCTAGAGTTTAAAGAGCTTATCTCATATCTCACAGCCAATAAGCAAGCAAAATCGCTTGCTTTCTGATTGTGTGTCATTCTATTCAATTATTAGTAAAACTTGGAGTTTGAAGACTGTTTTGAAAGCTCTGTGCAGACAGTTATTTTAATCTAATTTGGATTAATAAGGCAAACCTTACAGTGAAGGTAAGTGTTACCCGGGGTGGTGACCCAGTTCAGGGAAGCAAGTCATACCACATGAACAGCATGATGAAGTTCTTCTCCTTGCAGCTTAACTTATTCCTATGGAAATAACATTTTGCAGAAAATGACAGTTCTGGGGACTGACTGAGCATGAACTATCACACCCACAAAGACGTGAGAGCAGCAAGGTCTACGAAAAGCGATGGTGGCGACAGAGACGAGCGAGGTCTGAGGGTCTGACCCTGATCCTGTAACTTCTCAGCCGGACCATCTCAGACGGATCACTGACTCCTCAAATCTCAGTTTCCTCTTGAAAAAGGAGGGTTGCAGAAGTTCAAGAAGCTAATCACTGGGAAAGCCCTTGGAGCAGCCTTGACACAGATCACCAGTGAATGTTAACTGGCTAAGATGACATGTCAACTTTCACTGAAGATATCGGCGGGGACAATATTCCAAGAAACATCGCACCTATAAGCTAGTGACATTACGTATGAAATAGATAACTGATGAGAACCTACTGTATGGCTCAGGGAACATACACAGTGCCCTGCTGCTAAGTCGCTTCAGTCGTGTCCGACTCTGTGTGACCCCACAGACGGCAGCCCACCAGGCTCCCCCGTCCTTGGGATCCTTCAGGCAAGAACACTGGAGTGGGTTGCCATTTCCTTCTCCAATGTATGAAAGTGAAAAGTGAAAGTGAAGTCGCTCAGTTGTGTCTGACTCCTAGTGACCCCATGGACTGCAGCCCACAAGGTCCTCCATCCATGGGATTTTCCAGGCAAGAGTACTGGAGTGGGGTGCCATGGCCTTCTCCTACACAGTGCTCTGCAGTAACCTAAATCAGAAGGAAATTCCCAAAAGAGGGGCTATATGTTAATAGTCAATTTTCCAGTAGTCATGCATGGATGTGAGATTTGGACCATAAAAAAGCCTGAACACCAAAGAATCGATGCTTTTGAATTGTGGTACTGGCAAGGACTCTTGAGAGTCCCTTGGTCTGCAAGGAGATCAAACCAGTCAGTCCTAAAGGAGATCAGTCCCGAATATTCATTGGAAAGACTGACGCCAGAGCTGAAGCTCCGATGCATTGGCCACCTGAGGAGAAGAACTGACTCATTTGAAAAGACCCTGGGATGCTGGGAAAGATGGAAGACAGGAGGAGAAGCAGGCGGCAGAGGATGAGATGGTTGGATGGCATCACCGACTCAGTTAACGTGAGTTTACCCAAACTTCGGAACAAAGTGAAGGACAGGGAAGCCTGGCGCGCTGCAGTCCATGAGGTTGCCAAGGGTCAGACACGACTGGGCAACTGAACACAGCATAGCTGCTTCACTGCACTGGGTGGTAGAAACTGACGTAAGCAACTACACTCCAATAAGTCTTTTAAAATGTCATACCTAGCAAAACATGGACTTTTCACACCAATCTTATTATCGATTATCTGACATCCTTTTTATTCGTCAGCAACTCTAGCTTACTTCTATTCCGATCTGTCTTTATCCATGAAAGACTTATCTTTTGATATCAGAAGACCTTCCTAGGGTTTTCTTCTGCTACTCGCTGTTCAAAGTTACCAGAATGACCTTCTGGACTTTCTAACTGGCTCCATGCACACCTCCAAGTAGCTGCCGATCCAGCCGTTTCACCCTCAACCAGGGTCTCCCGAGGAGCTGTGAGTCTGTGCAGAGGCACGTCGGGGGTCTGCTTCTGGTCTCTTCCACCCCGCCCCCTAACTGTCCTCTTCTAATCAGGAATCAATCACTGAAATCATTGCTTTATCAGGTTTTTTTTTTCAGTCTCCCTCTTGGTGTTTCCCCTTTGTCTTAAGAGGGATTTTAAAAATGAAACAGATGGTTTGCAATCAACCTTGCTCTCTAGCAAGACAAAAATGTTTCTTTTTTCCCCTCCAGTTTTATTGATAAATAATTGACACACATCACTGTCTAAGCTGATGGTGTGCAGTCTGATTTACATCTATTGTGAAATTATAGTCACAATAGGTTCATCTAACACCTGTCTTCTCATATGGATACAATAAGAAGAAAAGAGAAATGAAAAAAATTAAAGGTTTCCTCATAATGAGATCCTAAAGATTCATTCTCTTAATAACACTCCTGTGTATCAAGTAGCAGTGAAAACTGGAGTCATCATGTACGTTACATCACAGTACTTACTTATCTCCTAGATGGAAGCTTGAGCTTTTAGCCCACCTTTCTCCAGTCCTTCCCCCTCCACCTTCTGCCTCGGGTAATCATAAGTCTGACCTCTTTTTCATGAGTTTGTTTTTAAATTTTTCTAAAAAGATTCCCAATGTAAGTGAGTTCATACAGTATTCCCTCTCTCCGTGACTTCACTTAGCCCAATGTAAGTGAGTTCATACAGTATTTCCTCTCTCCGTGACTTCACTTAGCATAATTGAGGGCAAGGTCCGTCCACACTGTCACAAACCGTAGGATCTGCTTGCTTTTCACGTTGCGTATGACATTATATTAATCGTGTATATATGTTATATAAATGTGTAGTGTGTTTGTGCTAGTCACTCAGTCGTGTCCGACTCTGTGACCGCATGGACTGTAGCCCACCAGGCTCCTCTGTCCATGGAATTCTCCAGGCAAGAATACTGGAGTGGGTTGCCATTGCCTTCTCCAGGTATATATATGTACATGCATATTATATATACCACAACTTCACTCGTCTGTCTGTTGGTAAAAACGTACCTGACTTCCTGGCTCTGGTAAGTCACGCTGCTGGGCACCTGAGGGTGCAGGCATCTTTCTAAGTCAGTGTTTTCATTTTCTTCGTGTAAATACCCAGGAGTGGAATCTCTGGACCAAAGGGCAGCTCTGCTCATGATTTTCTGAGAACCTGCTCTGTGTTCCATGGTGGCTGCCCCAGTTCAAAACCCTCAGTGCACGAAGCTTCCCTCCTCCTCATGTTCTTGCCGGTGTTTGCCACCTCCTGTCTTGATGGTGATGGTGGTTCTAACAGGTGTGAGCTGATATTGCTTCATGGGGAGAGAGTCAATTCCTAGGCAGGTGGATAAGAAGTCCAGGGGTCCCCAAGGAGAGAGGGGTCTGGAATTCTCAAGGAGGAAGAAAGGAAAACCTTTTTTTTCCCCCTCTACATTCCTTAGGATTATATAACAATAATGTATCCTGCTTGAGGACAGTTTCTGGAAAACACCTTCTGGCTAAACCTGTTATCTTAAAATGTAAATTATGGGAGTAGGTCTAGTAAGATCTTTACAACCTCCAGACATTCTTTTGATTCATTGTAATAACTAATTAAAAGATATATAACTCCGTTGCTAACACTAGCTAGGGGGCACTCTCCATCCCCCTTCTGATGTCTGTGTCAGAAGCTTTCTCCATCTCTTTTATACTTTAATAAAACTCTATTACACAAAAGCTCTGAGTGATCAAGCCTCGTCTCTGGCCCCGGATTGAATTCTCCTCCAGAGGGCAAGAATCCCGGCGTCTTTTATGGTTCAGCAACAACCTTTCAGTGGTTTTGAATTTCCGTAACACTAGTGATGATGAACACTTTTCGTGTATCTTCTCTGGAGTAATGCTCAGTTCCTTTGCCCATTTTTTAATTGAGTTATTTTATTTTCTACTGTTGAATTTATATGGGTTCTTTATATATTTTGAATATTAGCCTTTTATCAGACATATGGTTTGCAAATGTACTTTCCCATCACGTAGGCCGGCATTTCACTTCGTTGATGGTTTCTTTTGCTGTGCAGAAGCTTGTTAGATTAACGTCCTCCCACTCGCTTAATTTTTATTTTGTTGCTTCTGCCTCCCTTGGCATATCCAAAAAATCATTGCCCAGATCCACATCTGGGAGAATTTTCCCATGTTTTCTTCTAGGAGTTCTGTAGTTTCAGAACTTCCATTAGTTTTTAATCTCCCTTGAGTTAATTTTGGGAAATGGTGTAAAACATAGATCCTATGTCATTCTTTTACCTGGGAATATCTAATGATTCCAGCACCATCTATTGAGTATTCTTGGTTCCCTTGTCAAATATTGACCGTATATGATTTGGTTTATTTCTGGGCTGTCTGTTCTATTGGTCTAATTGTCTGTTATTATGTTGGCTCCACACTATTTTGATGACTATAGCTTTGTAGTATAGCTTGAAATCAGGACGTGTGAGTCCCCTTGCTTTGTTCTTCTTTCTCAGGATTTCTTAGGCTCTTCAAGGCCTTTTGTGGTTTCACATAAATTTTAGAGGTGTTTTTTCTACTTCTGTAAAAAACAAATGTCATTGGAATCTTGATAGGGATTGCATTGAATCTATAGGTAGATTTTGATAATATTGCTATTTTAACAAAATTAATTCTTCTAATCCATGAACACAGAATACCTTTCCATTTATTAGTGTCTTTAATTTCTCTCGTTGATGTCTTGTAGATTTCAGAGTAGAGATCCTTTGCTTTCTTAGTAAAATTTGTTTCCAATGATTTTGTTTTTGATGCTATTTTGAGATCAATTTCTTTATTTCTCTTTCAGAAAATTTGTTGTCAGTGTATAGAAACACTGCTGATTTTTATATGTTATTTGTTTGTATCCTGCAATTTTACTGAAATCTTAAATTTTTTTGGTTGAGTCATTAGAATTTTCTTTACATAAAATCAAATATAAATAAGGACAGTTTTTCTTTCCCCTTTACAATTCTGATGCACTTTGCTTCTTTTTCTTGCCTGATTGATCTGCTAGGACTCCTAACACTATGTTGAATAGGAGTGGGAAGAGTAGGCTTGCCTTATTCCTAATCTTAGAGAAGTTCTCAACCTTTCACCGTTGAGTATGATGCTTGCTGTGAGCCTGGGGACCCAAGTCAGGTCTGAGCATGCACTGAGCTCTCTGGTCTGCCGACAGGTGAAGCTACAGGCTGTGCTCTATGTCCAAGACCCCTGCACGTGGGGCTGTTGAATGGGCTTTGTGGCTCCCGGGTGCTCTGGGTGGGTCTCTGGTCGCTCAGGCTGAAGCCTGTATTCAGTGATGAGCAGGCCTCTGGGTCCCTGCCCTGGCTCAGCTGGAAAAGCAGCTCTAAGGCCAGGAAAGGGCTGGGCTTTCTTAACTGAAGCCGACATGCACCCCGAGCTTCCTGATCAGTCACTGGCAAACCATCAGCCCCACCCACCTCTCAGCTCAAGGCCTGCTGGGTCACACAACTTCCAGGAGCCCTTGCTGGTCCTCCAGTCAGATGGGGCTGGGAGGCACCCTGCACGTGGGTGGGGGTATGCCCAGCTCCCTTGCCTGGGCGGGAGGGGAGGGGCTGCTCCTGGCTACCCTCAGTTTCCTAGTTGGCTCTCCAGCCTGGAGATGCAAGGAGCTACCGTCAACCTTGGCCCTGAGTTTGTCCCCTGCCTATGGGCAGCAGGGGGCAGGCCACACTGGTCCCCAGCTTTGCTCTGGGGGCCACCTGCTCTGCCTGCCTGCCTCCCAGCTTGAGCGCAGCTGGGCGCACAGCTTGCAGGAGTCTTGCCAGCCTCCTGGTCAGACAGGGCTGGCCGGCTGCCTGTTAGCGGGCGGGGCCGTGACTCAGCTCCTGCCTGGACCTGGGCAAACAGCTCTTAGGTCAGCAAAACTCCAGTCTGAGGATCTAAATCAGGCGAAACCACACCCAGCAAAGCGGCGCACAGTGCTGGGGGCGGGTGGGGGGAGGCTGCCCCCACCCCAGGTCTTGTCCCACTCGGGGGTCTGGAGGCTCGAAGGGGCCCCTTCACGTGGTGCCAGCGGGGGGAGGGGCAGCGCGAGAGCCTGTGGCCACTTTCTTACCCGGCGCACGGTCTCCCGGTCCCTGGGGTCAGGGCGCTGTAGCCTCTGCGCAGACTTCCAGGGCTTGCTCAGTGTTGTCCCGCTCTCCAAGGTGGTCAGTTGCCCTGCTTGTGAAGGGAGCGAAGTCAGGAAGGACCTGTGTCACCATCGTGGTGACATCACTCTCCCAAAATACTTCTTAGAAGAGACGTCCGCCAGGAGGGCTTCCAAACTGTTACTGTGAGGAAGGCAGTCATGTGACACTTTCCCCACGATCAGAGGGGCCCGGGCTCAGAGGTGTGTCCCTACCAACTCATGCCTACTTGCAGACGTGTGGTGGCGACGGGCAGGGCAGGGGAATTTCCGGAACTGAAAGGAAAGCTGTCTCGACCTTTCAGCAGCAACAGTGATGTGTTGGCAGAATCGTGAACCTGAACCCCAGGACGGGGCAAACGCCAAGTGGCTAAAGAGATGCGGTGTAAGTGACTCAGAAGATATCAGCCACCGTTTCACTCCCAGTGTTAACATCAATACCAGACCCTTTGATTAGCTTCCCCAGTGGCTCAGGTGTGAAGCATCTGCCAGCAATGCAGGAGATGCAGGTTCGATCCCTGGGTTGGGACGATCTCCTGGAGAAGGCCATGGCAACCGACTCCAGAATTCTGGCTTGGAGAATCCCATGGGCAGAGAAGCCTGGCGGGCTACAGTCCATGGGGTCA
This sequence comes from Bos indicus, assembly GCF_029378745.1. Classification (NCBI taxonomy): domain Eukaryota; kingdom Metazoa; phylum Chordata; class Mammalia; order Artiodactyla; family Bovidae; genus Bos; species Bos indicus. The sequence continues at coordinate 102,509,046 of NC_091768.1, forward strand.
CACAGAGTCAGACATGACTGAGCATTGCCACTGTGCAGAAAAAGGATGATTTTGCAGACCTGCTTAAATGTTCGTGATCACTTGCTAGATATAAAAGTGATGGAATGTTCTAGAGAACTGGGTGATGGCCGACGCTGGTGTGATTCCACCAGTCACTAGGTGTCACTGTTTGGCTGCCAGTGTGGGCGCGCTCTGTCCCGTCCAACTCTGTGCGACCCCAGGCACTGCAGCTCCCCAGGGCCCTCTGCCCATGGGATTCTCCAGGCAAGAATACTGGAGTGGGTTGCCATTGTCTACTCCAGGGGATCGAACCCCAGTCTCCGCGTCTCTTGCTTGGCAGGCAGGTTCTTTACCACTGAGCCACCTGGGAAACCTTCTGCTGCCCAAGTTCACCAAAAGCAACTAGGGCTTGAGAGCTAAAGAGCCACATTTTAAATTTTATGTATTTACTTTTGGCTGTGCTTGGTCTTTGTTGCTGCGTTCTCTAGTTGTGGAGAGCGGGGGCTATCATTTAGCTGTGTCTGAGCGTCTCGCTCAGTGGCTTCTCTTGAAGGGAACACGGGCTCTAGAGCGCTCGGGCCTCACAGCTGCAGCGCCATCCTCAGGAGTTGTGGCTCTCGGGCCTAGTTGCTCCGAGGCGTGAGGGATACTCCCGGATCAGGGATGGAACCTGTGTTCCCTGCGTTGGCAGATGGATTCTTATCCATTGCGTCACCCAGGAAGTCCAAGAATCACATTTTAAATGAGCAGACTTTCTGCTAAGAAGCTAAACATTGCTCTGAATTCAAGGGAAGTCTAATCAATGATTTGCTCTTTTAAAGGATTTGTTTATGTAAGGAAATTTATATCAACTTTTTTGACATTTAAATCTGACATCTTTGTTAATAAAAACAGAACCAAATAAATTTGCATTTGTCCTATTCATTAATTAGACTTTAATCTACATAAAGAATTAAAAATGTATATGTAGGGCCTGAAACAAATTATTGCCTAAGTTAAATTCTTACACTTTGGAAATAAATGTACTTAGTGCTTTTTTTTTAAGAAAAAAGAAAAGCAATTTATGTTAGCACAACTCTAACTTGAGAAAGTGTTTTTGAAACAGGAGGGAAGGGGGTGGGGTACAACCTTTGAAATAATGACAGGGCCCGGGGACTCAACAGGAACTGATTAGACTCAAATGGGTCCAAGGTGGCAGAGTCAGCAATATTACGCTCACTGTGCTCCAAGGCCACTCTCGCCTGTCACTCCAGGAATCTCTTGACGTCCTTCTTTTGCATTCCAGTCCCCTACAATGAAAAGGACTTTTTTTTTTTTTTTTTTTGGTGTTAGTTCTAGAAGGTCTTGTAGGTCACAATAGAACCATTCAACTTCAGCTTCTTTGGCATTACTAGTCGGGGCATGGACTTGGATTGCTGTGATACCGAGCGGTTTGCCTTGGAAAGGAACGGAGATTGTTCTGGCATTTTGAGGTTGCGCCCAAGGACTGCATTTCGGGCTCTTCTGTTGACTATGAGGGCTATTCCATTTCCTCTAAGGGATTCTTGCCCACAGTGGTAGATACAATGGTCGTCTGAGTTAAATTCACCCATTCCCGTCCATTTCAGCTCACTGATTCCCAAGATGTCAATGTCCAGTCTCGCCATCTCCTGCTTGAGCCACGTCTGGTTCCTAGTGTTCCCGGGTCCCATGCAACATTGTTCTTTACACCATCGGGCTTTACTTTCACCACCAGACACATCCACAGCGCAGTGTTTTCCCCGTTGGCCCAGCCGCTTCCTTCTTTCTGGGGTTATCAGTAATTGGCCTCAGCTCTTCCCCAGCAGCATACTGGATGCCTGCTGACCTGGGGGGCTCATCTTCCAGTGTCATATCTTTTTGACTTTTCTTACTGTTCATGGGGTTCTCTCAGCACCTCAGCAAGCAAGATGACTCAGAAGTGCCATGACGGTTGCAAGGTGGGCCATCAAAACCAAAACGTGAGCAGTGGCCCAATGCCTAGAAATTTCCACCCCTTCCCCCGAATAATTGGAATAATCCTCCCACCCATCAGCCTACGAAGTTATGCAGCCCATACAAGCTACCACACCTCGTGTCGAGGCTGCATTCGCCCTCTGTGGCAGCCCACTCTCTGGGCTGTGCGGTGTGCTTCTCTCTGAATAAACCCACTTCTTGCCTCTCACTGTCTCCCACGGAATTCTTTCTGAGATGAGACATCAGGAACCTGAGCTTCATCAAGTCCTGAAACCAGGCGTGTGCTCTCGGTTGGAAGACCGTGGGGTTTGGCCGGGTTCAAGCCCCAGTCTGAGGGAAACGGTTTCATCTTCTCAGAGCACGTCTTCCAAAGCAGCTAAACCTTTAGAGCAGCAGGCCCTCCTGCTGGCCCCACGTTGAGATGGTCTGGGCCACGGGGACGATGACACGGGGCTGGCAGGGGCCTCTCCTGGGTCCAGCCCCGCCTCTGCCAAGCCGGGGCCTCTGCTGACACGGGGCAGAAGAAGACGAGAAACAGCCCAAATGCTTTCGCCCTCACAGCACTCGCGATGGGAGCAGCGCCCAGCCCTCGCGAGATTCCGGCTCTCCTCTGCCCTCTGGATTCTTAGCATCCATTTCCACCGGGTCCATCTGGGCCGCCTGACTGCACAGCCAGAACCTTCCAGGGGAACTGCAGAGGCCCTGGCCTGCAGCACTGGAGAGGCCACCCCCACGCTGGACGGAAGCAGCAGGGAGAGGGGACCTCAGAGGACCGACACAGCCATCGAGGACACCGCGTGAGCGGGTGGGACCGACTGGGCCCGCGATGGCGGAAGACTCAGCTTCCCGCGGTCCTTGAGCCTGACTATACATTCTCTCTGACACATCAGCTAAATGACACACCCACGGGCAGCATCCCAGTTCCCGGGCTGATCATGAAAGATCAGAAAGTGGGCAGTGGGGCCCCTTCCCCAAAACAGAGGGGAGAGCCCCCAGTAATTAGCCTATGAAATTGCCCAGCTTGTAGAATCGAACCACCCCACACCTCGGGCGCTCCCGCCTTGTCAGAGGGAACACATTCTGTCTATGGCCTGAGCACCTCCCTCGGTGACCTGCTTTCCCTTTACTGCGGCCCGCTCTTGAATTCTTCCCGGCTGGGAGCCAAGGACCCTCATGGCAGCCCGTCCCGGGGCTCAGCCAAGGCCTGCGATGAGAGCATCCTCTCAGGCCCCATCGTCCTGCACCATCTTCACAAAGGAAGAGGGAGAAGACGGCCTTTCCCTTCTCTCTCGTTCTCCCTGTCATTATAAAAGCGTAGCCCACTTATTTCTCCGGACAGAGCCCCCTTACCTGCCTGCTTGTACCCCTCCCAGTGTCCTATATTAACACACCTACTTCTCACATATCACTTTGCCTCTCACTGTATTCCTTCTGGGCTGAGACATAAAGAACCTGAGCGTCAAGTCCTGAAACAAAATGTATGACTTCAGTTAGAAGATTGTGGGTTCGAGTCCCAGCTGAGGAGTTGAGTTCAAGTCCCCCTGGAAGCCAGACACTGTGGGTTGGAGGTCATCCAGAGGAGGGCGGTTTCGGAACCAGAGTGGAGGAGGCCGGCAGGGCAGGGCAAGCACTTCTGACACGCCTCACATCTGCCGTGACAGGCGTGCAACAGAATGGGTCAGCGGGGGCACTGTGATGGGGGCTGCTGGAGCAGGACACACTAATGCACACACAGACATGTACACACGCGCGCACACACACACACGCCATGTACACACGCATGCACACCTTTCCTTTCCCAAAGGCATAACCTTTCTCCCCGCCCAAGGCGCCCTCTGCTGCCTTAGACAGAGAACTGCTTTCACAATCTCCCACATGCCTGCTGGGTGCCCATCCCACGCCAGGTGCCCCCCAGGAGCCGGGTCCCCGCACTGCTGGCATGGTGAGAGCCCCTGTCCTAGAGGAGGAACGGGAAATAGACAACTAGGCAAAGAGAGAAATCAGAAAAAGGCAGGGGAGACGTGCGTGTCATCCCCCAAACAGAGCAGGGAGCCTGGCCGAAAGCCTGGGCACGTGTCCCACCAGGATCCCACCCCCACGTCTCCATGAAGCTGGCCAAGTAACTGCAAGCCCCTGATACAGCCGCTCAGCTCCCCGGATACAAACCCAGGCAGATTTCTCTGGGTGGAAACCCACAGCCCCAGGTCTGCCGTTCACAGACCGGCTCGGCGAGCCCCGCGGAGGAGAGCAGGCGGCCCTGGCAAGGCAGGCAGAGTGCCGAGGAGCCGAGGAGCCGGACGCCACAGCTGGACAGCAAGGGCCCAGCGCCCACGGGCTCCCGAAGCCCAGATGCAGGCAAGGGTGGCGATGCTGATGGCGCGTTTTCTCTGCAGGCCAGGCCGCGGCGGGCAACGGCGCGTGGGGAGATCTCCAAAGATGACTGCACGCCTCTGCTCCACAGCGCACAAACATCCGTACAATTTGAATCTTGCCCCCAAACTAAATAACGCCACCCTCCATTGATTTTACCTAGTTCCGTGGCCTCCTCAGTTCCATCGCAGCACACGGCTTCTTACCCTTGGAGAGTGTCTGAACCCTGAGATGCTTCCCTGGTTGGCTTCTGGTTGCAAAGGGAATGGCTCTTTTCAATGGTACCGTGGGCAGGTGTGTTGTAATGCTTGTTTTCGCTCCAGTAAGAGGCAGGACCTGTTTGTAAATTGCAGAGCCCCTGGCAGCTGCTGACCTGGAAACTTCTGAACTCTTTGGGAAAAAAAACTTGCTGGCAAGATGTAGAGAGACTACAGAGAGACTGGGGGTGATTAAATGAGAACATTGTGTAAAGATTGCTACTGAAAATGATTGTGTGGGTTCTAAATAAAAATGGCAGGAAATCATTGGCCGCTCATACCCTCCTGAGCTCCCCGACGAGCCCCGCCTTCCCTGAGCCCCACCAACGCACGGGCCGGCCTTCGGGGGTGAAGTGGTCCCACCGCCCCACCCTGGGCATCGATCTTCCTGCTGCCTGCCCACTGGACCGACAACTCCCTGAGGCCTCGCCTGTCTAAAGGCGGCTGGAAAGAAGCAAGAGATGTGGTGGGGCCCTGGAGAGGCTGGCAGACAGAGGTGCAGACGGCCTCCCCATGTCCAGCAAACTTTCCTGGGGCTGCACTCTGCATGGGCTGCAGGGGCCTGGACGCAGAGGAGAAGCAGGGCTGCCTCCCAGCCAGGAATCATGGCGCTGAGGGCCCGGCCAGCAGGACTGACAGCCCTCTTTCTGCCTCAGAGAGAGCTGGACCAGATGGCCCTCCCTCTGCCCCAGAGAGAGCTGGACTGGGCATCCCTCCCTCGGCCCCCAGACAGAGCTGCCTGTCTCTAGGGCATCGCCACGTACCTGCTCATCTCGAGCAGTCTAGTCACTTCCCGTCCTCCCGGGGGTGGCAGCAGGCCGGGGAGGGGCACTCCTGCTCAGGCCAGGCGAGGGCAGGTTGATGACGAGCTCTGAGAACTGGACGGGATTGTGAGTCACAAGGCGGAAGAGTTCTGTGCAGACAGTGAGCCGCTCACAGCCCTGGCCTCTGCGGTCTGGGTGAGCCGAGTGTCCAGCGCCCCCGAAGAGGGACAGCCAGCTGGGGGTTCGCAGAGCCTCCATGGCTGGCATCTCTCCTGAACAGTCTTTCATGGCCAAGAGGCAGCAACATGCCCACTGCATCAATGGCCGTCCAAGCCGGGATGGGACTCTGCACCAGGACCCGAGCTCCTCCTGGGGAAGGGTCTGGACGTGGGCACCACAGGCAAAGGCAGGATTCTCCAGGGAATCCCAAACATCCTGCTTCTTAAACTCTGGGTGCAGCTGAATAACGGTGTGACGTTTCACTGTGTCTGACCCACGGCTTGGGAAGCGCCGCTCACCTGGACGGCTAGAGTAGGGATGGGGTGGTGCGACGAGCACCTCTCGTCTCCACCTCTCCTCTGCCCCTCCCCAGCATAGATGCGTCAGGCCTGTTCTCAACAGCTTTCCTTCATGGTGCTCACACTGAAGTTCCTTTATTTCCTAGGAGCTGAGAACCCTGTGTCTTAAGAGCTGGTTATGAACTCTGCTGAGCATCTCACTGTGCCTGGGAGGCTGGGGGGGGTGGGGGCGTGGTCCAGGGGCCTCAGCAGAAAACTACATGGACAGCGGCTCCTTGGGCTGCAGGAGAAGGGGTACATGGGTTCGCAGAGGTCACGGGACACCCCCCGAGTCTCACCCCCACCTTGGGGTTAGGGGAGCTTGAGGTGTGTTGCTGGGGGGCCTCCGAGGCCGGGGACCACAGCTGTCCATCCATCCATCTGTAGCCGCATCCCTAGGACTGACGGGCATTGCTCTCCACCTTTGCACTCAGCCTTTGCTACCTATTTTTGGATTTAGTAAAACAGACAGACTCTACCAAACAAGACGATGCCTGACTTGTGGGTATCACACCCCCAGGACACTCCGGGAGATTCTGACTCTACAGAATCATTTCCTGAAGTGCCCTGGGGTCCAGAAGAGACCAAGATGGTTGAAAGGTTTGCAAATGACTGTTACCTTTGGCCTCCTAAGTGACGCTGACATTGCTCGTTGGAAGTTCCTTCCTGCGACCACGGTTGTAACGTCTCTTTCCCTGTGAGGGGTCTCTGGTCCTGCAGACCCACTACCGAGGAACGAGGACTTGAGCCTCATGCTGCTGAGACCGGAGGTCGTTTGTGTCCCCTCTGTCACGGGAGCCCCGGGAAGGCCTGCTGAAGGGCGCTCGTGGGACCAGCCTTGCCTGGGCAGCTCGCCGGGTTCGATCACTGCTCCGCCTCCTTCACAACCAAGACCCACTTTTACATGTCTTCCTTCAGTCCCACTCCTGGAAAAGATGGCCCCGACTCCGAGAGCGCCAAAGCAAAGTTCTTGGGCAGGAAGGCAGAAGGTTGGGGCCCACTCCAGAGGGACACCCACCACACTTGCTGGTCTGGTTCACCCATGCACAGGGGTGGGGCAGGAGTCCAGAGGACGCCGGTGGGCGCGAGGCCATCCCTGGGATGGGGCAGGGAGGAGCAGGGCAGGTGTGGTCCCTGGGCCTGGTGGCCCTGAGAGTCCCGGCCCCGCAGCCACGCCCCCTGCTGTGTGAGGCTGGCAGGGCCCTCCCCCGCCCTCTGGCACCACTGCCTGGATTCACCTGAGAACTTGAGAGTTGGACTATAAAGAAAGCTGAGCGCCGAAGAATTGATGCTTTTGAACTGTGGTGTTGGAGAAGACTCTTGAGAGTCCCTTGGACTGCAAGGAGATCCAACCAGTCCATTCTGAAGGAACTCAGTCCTGAATATTCATTGGAAAGACTGATGTTGAAGCTGAAACTCCAATACTTTGGCCACCTGATGCGAAGAGCTGACTCATTGGAAAAGACCCTGATGCTGGGAAAGATTGAGGGCAGGAGGAGAAGGGGATGACAGAGGATGAGATGGTTGGATGGCATCACCGACTTGATGCACATGATTCTAAGTAAACTCCAGGAGTTGGTGATGGACAGGGAGGCCTGGCGTTCATGGGGTCACAAAGAGTCGGACACGACTGAGCAACTGAACTGAGCTGAACTGAATACCTGTTTTCATACTCCATTTTCTCTCTATTTTAGATGTTACGTATTCTTTTTCTACTCCTTTAATGGTGATCCTTGACTTTTAACTTACCTTAAGTTAATGAATGTCTTAAACTTTCCATTTGAATAATAAGAATTTAAGAACATCCTTCCCAATTTATATGTTGCTGTTTTGTATTAACTGTTCTCAATTTAATCTCCCAAATTAAACTTTTTTTCCATGGACGATTGTTGGGGGCCAGAGTGAGGCACTCCGCCCCTGGCAAAGGTCATGAGGAAGGAGGCTCGACATACGCAAAGGTGGGATCGAGCCTCAGGAGTCCCCCTGGAAATCCTCGAGCGTCTACCCCCATAACCAGAGCCTGCCTACATTACTACTTTGTGCTCTTACCTACACCTCTGACTTTACAGGGGGCTGTTCCCCACCACCTCTTTTGGAGAAGGAGTTAACTTAGAGCTCCAGTTAATAAAAACTCTTGGGCGTGACAAGAGTGTTTTAACCTACAAACTCCTCTGAAGGTTCTCTAGCCTGCCTGACAGGCTTGTCCAGCCACATGTGATTGCTCACAGCCTCCCAACCGTGAGAGGCACAAGATGCTTTAAACCTTCTAAAAACAGGTTCTTTAGAGAAGTTAGAAAGCTATTAGTATAAGTATAGTGGGCTGATTAGAAATTGTGTTGGTGAAGGGTTTTTCATTTGTTGAGCCAGTGTTTGCTGCTAAGTCTCCACATTCCCTGCCCTTACACACATTAATGAATATATAGAAGAAATAAGTATTAACCTTTGATATTAATCACGTTAGACCTTAGGCTAAGTAAATTCTTTCCTTAACTAAAACCCACTACACCCTCACCCTGTAGGAATGTACCTTTATTTGGGTGGCATCTGTTTTAAGAATAATCACCCCTGGAGAAATAAGTGTCCTGGTTGACTGACTGCTGTCACAAGGAGAGGGTCATAAATTGTCAGCAGGCCCCCTGGCCAGAAGATGATGTAACACCCCTAAGACCTCTGTATACATTTGTATGAAGCACCTGACTTTGATAAAAGTCAGGACTGCTGACCCCGCGGGACTTTTGCGTAACATCTCAGTGTATAAAAGTAGACCATGGAAAATAAAGAATTGGGATCAGTTCCTCGAAATCCTGGTCTCCCCATGTCGCTCTCTCTCTCAAACTCTGGCTGAGTCTCCATCTGGAGCGCGGAACCCGCCATGCTTACTAATTATGCCTGGGCTTCTAAGATCCGACCGGGGAGGCCTCAGTGTCTCCTCTCCTTCAGGAGAACGGAAGGACGCCTGCGGCCTCCGTAAGTGGTGCAAACTTCTTGTCTTGAAGTTTTATTGGTCTCCCGCGTAAACCAAGCTACTCAGCCTCTTTTCTCCACTGAATTTTCCTACTGAAATATCCTCATTCTATTACTCTTTACATCTCTAATTAATATCTAATTGAAGCTATTGTATCCTGATCCTCACCGACGCCGTCCCCGCTTCGAACTCCCTGGATCAGCCAAGGCTGGACCCCGGCAGACTATATTAGTTTGCATTTCCCTGTATGCTCAACAGTGTCTTTGCTCATCATTCCTTCTTAAGTGTCAGCCCTTCCTACAGGATAACTTCCCTTTTCTGGAAGTTTGTTCTATAGAATTTGCTTTAGTGAGTTCTAGGGTGGTAAAACCTCCCAGTTTTTGTTTGTTTGTTTGTTTGTTTTAATCTTAAACTGTATTTATGGCACTGGGCATATAATTCTAGATGAACATTTATTTTCCGCCAGAGCTTAGATTCTAAATGAAAGTTTGCCAGGCAGAGAGAGGTGGGCAGCAGCAGGTCCCGTTCCTCCTCTCAAAGCGTCTCCAGCTCTTGCAGCCCGAGCAGGCCTTGTGTGTTCTTTCTCCCAGCGTTGTAACGATGAGCCTGTTGTCCATCACTGAGCAACAATGGGGTTTGTCACTGAGAGTGGCGCTCTCTCCTCACTGCTCATCCAGTACATGCCAGTCTCCATGGTAAAAGCTCTGCATCCGTGAATTCAGTTCACTCTCACGATCTGCTCCTCACTCTTGTTTCTGTGGCATTTCGTGTTTTGCGAAACACTTTATAGTGTCCACTTTGCAAGAATGAGACCCAAGGACACAGGTGGGGTGTGCCCTTGAACTTAAGGTAGGGGGACAGACTCTGCCCCTGACACCAGGGCCCTGCCCTTCCCAGCACATCATACCCTTGGCCAGTCTCTGAGCTGCTCTCATCGTCCTTCAGATGCCCTTGGCCTTCCAACTTTCAAGTCACAGAGCAGCTTCTGATAACTGTACGAGTGCAATCTGGTGCAAAATCAGAATTTAGTTTTCTCTTTGTTAGAAACAACAAGATTTTCTTCGACTATTGTTCTGCTCTTGATAAGAGATTGTGAAGAGTTCTTCTTTACATTTCGGGTTATCTGCCTGGAAAGCAAAGGTTTTGCATCCCATAAAAATCTCCTATGCTTTGTGTCTTTCTTGGGTCTTTGATTACTTGGGAGAATTGAGTCTTCTCCATATTAAAAGAGCTAAGTTTTATTCATAATTATATACACTTTTGTGCATGCTAAGTTATTTTAGTCCTGTCCGACTCTTTGTGACCCTATCTGTAGCCCACCAGGCTCCTCTGTCCATGGAATTCTTGAGGCAAGAATATTGGAGTGGGTTGCCATTTCCTTCTCCAGGGGATCTTCCTGACCCAGGGGTCGAACTCTTGTCTCTTGCATTGCAGGCAGATTCTTTTCCTTCTGAGTAACCTGGGAAACCCCCCAAACTTCTGTATTTGCCTTTAAAATCTCATATTGTCACCTTGTTCCAACAGATAATTAAACATTATTTACCAATGATCTATGATCCTATTTCATCAAATGTTCAAAACTGTTGACATTTTGGACAACTTCCCCAAATCAGATTCTAAATGGAATCTTTAGACCTCAAATTGACTTTGAAATTTCCCAGAGAGAAATACCTCAATTTGATTAATTCTTTTTTTTTAATTTTATTGAAATATAGTTGATGCATAATGCCATGTTAATTTCTGCTGTACAGCAAAGTGATTCAGATACATACATACACATATACATTATTCTTTTAAAAATACTCTTTCCCATTATGGTTTATGACAGAATGTTGACTATGTTCCCTGTGCTGAGCAGTTGTTTAGTTGCTAAATCATGTACGACTCTATGCAACGGCCAACTGCAAATTGGCTCTTATCCTTGACTGCATCATCAAAGATTGAATAACAAAGGCATTTGCCATCTGCCTCTATGGAGACTGAACCCCGTGTTTCGATAGCCGTTGACCTTCAACAGCCCCTGAGGGAGTTCAGGGCCGAGGGAGGCACTCAGTGCTCCAGGAAATCAGGTGGGACAGGTCTTTAGATAGTTGGATGTTTTTAGAAATAGATCTTATGGTCTCAATCCTTAAATCTCCTCATATCTAGAGAAGATCCTCATGACTAAGGATCAAAAATCCTTTTGTAAAATGAATGCTTCATGGCAGCAAACTCTCCCTTCACCAAAACCTTATACACTGGCCGTCCCCCACTCCGCTTCGGAGCAGACTCTCGGACACGACCCCGTGGACTGAAGCCCGCTCGGTTCCTCTGTCCACAAGACATCCTGACAAGAACACTGGAGTGGGTCGCTATTTCCTTCTCCTTCCCTTTTCTTTTAATATTTATATTTATTTATTCGTTTGGCTGTGCTGGGTCTTAGTTGCAGCATGCAGGGTCTTTGGTTGAGGCATGCAAGGTTTTTTTTTTTTTTTTTGGTTGTGGCATACAGAATCTAGGTTCTAAGAGAAGCTGAGCACAGCCAGCCAGCAAGGCTCTCAGCTGCAGCCCAGCACAGCCCAGTCCTTCCCCTGCCCCTGCCTTTCCTCCATCCCATCCCTTCCAGGTCTGGTCAGGGAGAACTCTCCCCACCTCTGTGCTCCCTTAAGCTCTCAAGACTCAGAACAAGACAGGGGGAAGACCAACCAGACCAAAGTTCTTTTTCCTTGTGAAAAATGGATAACAGACAAACAACTGCCACCTCTGGGAGGAGAGAATCTGCAAACTGAGAGTAATTTACCAAATGTCCCCTGAGTCATTGAGCCAAGAAATTAGCACCATGCTTTCTCCTGCTAATATGACTTTAGAAAAGAGATAAAGGACTCTTACCACTCAGTTTCCACCAGACCCTGCAGGCAGAGCTTCAAGATGCTCAGTGCCGTTCAGTCGCTCAGTCGTGTCCGACTCTTTGCGACCCCATGAATCACAGCACGCCAGGCCTCCCTGTCCATCACCAACTCCCGGAGTTCACTCAAACTCACGTCCATCGAGTCGGTGATGCCATCCAGCCATCTCATCCTCTGTCGTCCCCTTTTCCTCCTGCCCCCAATCCCTCCCAGCATCAGAGTCTTTTCCAATGAGTCAGCTCTTCGCATGATGTGGCCAAAATACTAGAGTTTCATTTCAGCTTTAGCATCATTCCTTCCAAAGAACACCCAGGACTGATCTCCTTTAGGATGGACTGGCTGGATCTTCCTGCAGTCCAAGGGACTCTCAAGAGTCTTCTCCAGCATCACAGTTCAAAAGCATCAATTCTTCGGCGCTCAGCCTTCTTCACAGTCCAACTCTCACATCCATACATGACCACAGGAAAAACCATAGCCTTGACTAGACGGACCTATGTTGGCAAAGTAAGGTCTCTGCTTTTCAATATGCTATCTAGGTTGGTCATAACTTTTCTTCCAAGGAGTAAGTGTCTTTTAATTTCGTGGCTGCAATCACCATGTGCAGTGATTTTGGAGCCCCAAAAAATAAAGTCTGACACTGTTTCCACTGTTTCCCCATCTATTTCCCATGAAGTAATGGGACCAGATGCCATGATCTTCGTTTTCTGAATGTTGAGCTTTAAGCCAACTTTTTCACTATCCTCTTTCACTTTCATCAAGAGGCCCTTTAATTCCTCTTCACTTTCTGCCATAAGGGTGGTGTCATCTGCATATCTGAGGTTTTTGATATTTCTCCCGGCAATCTTGATTCCAGCTCGTGTTTCTTCCAGCCCAGCGTTTCTCATGATGTACTCTGCATAGAAGTTAAATAAGCAGGGTGACAATATACAGCCTTGACGTACTCCTTTTCCTATTTGGAACCAGTCTGTTGTTCCATGTTCAGTTCTAACTGTTGCTTCCTGACCTGCATATAGGTTTCTCAAGAAGCAGGTCAGGTGGTCTGATATTCCCATCTCTTTCAGAATTTTCCACAGTGTATTGTGATCCACACAGTCAAAGGCTTTGGCATAGTCAACAAAGCAGAAATAGATGTTTTTCTGGAACTCTCTTGCTTTTTCGATGATCCAGCGGATGTTGGCAGTTTGATCTCTGGTTCCTCTGCCTTTTCTAAAACCAGCTTGAACATCTGTAAGTTCATGGTTCACATATTGCTGAAACCTGGCTTGGAGAATTTTGAGCATTACTTTACTAGCATGTGAGATGAGTGCAATTGTGTGGTAGTTTGAGCATTCTTTGGCATTGCCTTTCTTGGGATTGGAATGAAAACTGACCTTTTCCAGTCCTGTGGCCACTGCTGAGTTTTCCAAATTTGCTGGCATATTGAGTGCAGCACTTTCACAGCATCATCTTTCAGGATTTGAAAGAGCTCACCTGCAATTCCATCACCTCCACTAGCTTTGCTTGTAGTGATGCTTCCTAAGGCCGACTTGACTTCACATTCCAGGATGTCTGGCTCTAGGTGACTGATCATACCATCGTGATTATCTTGGTCGTGAAGACGCTGACTGACCGTAAAAATGCTTACCTCAAGCCTTCTTTTATTAGGAGTTTCAGGCTCTCTGAGCCTCATCAGCCATGGGGCAAGGAGTGTTCCATCAGTAAGTTGAATTCAGCCACCTATACCGCCAACTGCTGCGGATGAAGAAGTTGTCCTCTACCCTTTTAGGTTCATTTGGCTAATCTAAGAATTAACACAAGACAGATCAATCGGAGAAAATCACACAACATTTACATAACGTGTATACATCAGTCAATTCAATTCAGTCACTCAGTTGTGTCCGACTCTTTGTAACCCCATGGACTGCAGCATGCTAGGCTTCCCTGTCAATCTCCAACTCCCAGAGCTTGCTCAAACTCATGTCCATTGTGTCGGTGATGCCATCCAACCATCTCATCCTCTGTCGTCCCCTTCTCCTCCCGCCTTCAATCTTTCCCAGCATCAGGGGCTTTTCCAATGAATCAGTTCTTTGCATCAGGTGGCCAAAGTATTGGAGATTCAGCTTTAGCATCAGTCCTTCCAATGAACACCCAGGACTGATCTCCTTTAGGGTGGACTGGTTGGATCTCCTTGTAGTCCAAGGGACTCTCAGGAGTCTTCTCCAACACCACAGTTCAAAAGCATCAATTCTTCGGTGCTCAGCTTTCTTTATGGTCCAACTCTCACATCCATATATGACTCATGGAAAACCATAGCTTTGACTCCCTGACCTTTGTTGGCAAAGTAATGCCTCTGCTTTTTAAAATGCTGTCTAGGTTGGTCATAGATTTTCTTCCAAGGAGCAGTTTCTTAATTTCCAGGCTGCAGTCACATCTGCAGTGATTCTGGAGCCAAGAAAAGAAGTTCACCGCTCTTTCCATTGTTTCCCATCTATTTGCCGTGAAGTGATGGGACCATGGATGCCATGATCTTAATTTTTCGAATGTTTAGTTTTAAGTCGGCTTTTTCACTCTCTTTCACTTTCATGTCTAATTAGTTACTCAGTCATGGCAGACTCTTTGTGACCCCACAGACTTCTGCGGGGTCCTCTGCCCATGGAATTATCCAGGCAAGAATACTGGAGTCGGTTGCCATTTCCTTCTCCAGGGGGTCTTCCCAGCCCAGGGATCAAACCGACGTCTCCTGTGGCTCCTGCATTGACTGGCGAATTCTTTACCATTGAGCCAGATGGGAGAAACACAAGAAAACTGAGTAATTCACCAAAATTGCCAGAGTCCTCACCTCAAATACCATTTTCAGCTAAATGCAAAAGATGATGTTGGGTATTTGAGACTTATGAAGGGAGCAAGGCAATTCACATGGAGATAGCGTCAACTAGAAACTGGCACTTGCCAAGAGCATCTGCCAGTAACTGAACAACAACCGGGGCATTTGCCATCTGGCCCCGCAGAGATCGAACCTTGTGTCACTACGGCTGCCAGCCTACAGCAGCCCCCAAAGGGAATTCAGGGTGGAGAAGGAGGCACTCCATGCTCTGAGGAAACTGCGGAACTTCTAAAGAAAGAGATTTTCAGGAACTGATTTCATGATCCCAGTCCTTGCATTGCATCATGTCTACAAGAGCACCGAATCCCCCAGCTCCTGGTGACTAGCAGCATGCCTCTTGTAAAGTAAGCGCTTGACCGCACTGAACTCCCCCTTCAATAAAATCTTACATATTGACCTCCCCGCACTGCCTCTTTAGAGCAGACTCAGAGCTGTGTGAGGTGCTGTCTCCCGGGCTGCAGTCCTCATTTGCCGCAAATAAAACTTGATTCGAAACTCTCACATTGTGCATTTTTTAGTTGACAATAGAAAAACAAATGTTGGGTAAATTAGTGTTCTTTTGGCCAGCAGAAACAATGGGGCATAGAGGGGAATTTTAGCAAAGCCATCCTGAGGATAACCATGGATATAACCGAGTATAGCTCCGTGTGAACGACTGCGGGGAGGAGAAAGGATACCTCCCCTCTGGAGGCTGCCCACAGCGAGGGAATGTCTGACTTTATTTCCTCCTGTTTTAGTATAAAAGAAGCCTGAACTCTAACTCAGGCAAGATGCTTCTTTGGGACATGAGTCCATTGTTCTCTTGGTTTGCTGGCTTTCTGAATACAGTTGCTATTCTTTGCCCAAATAATAATAGCAACAACACAAAATGCTGTAGACAGATTTCCCCTGTTTACACACCTGTCAACTTAAAGACACACACACACATGTGAGAGTTTCAAGTTCAGTTTTATTTGGGCCAAATGAGGACAGCAGCCAGAGCTCTGAGAAACTTCTCCAGAGAGGCAGGGCCAAGGCCAGCAGAGGCGACTCTGTTGAACGGGAAGTTCATACCGTCAGGCGCTTCTCTTTGCAAAAGGTTTTCTGCTAGTCACGAGAAGCTGATGTCACCACGATTCAGTGCTTGTCTGGATATGAGGAGATGCCAGGATTGGACTCATAAAATCAGTTCCTGAAAATCTGTAATTATCTAAAGGCCTGTTCCACCAGTTTTCTGAAGCACAAGATAGCTCATTCCTATTTTCCACCTAGAACTCCCTTCAGGGCAGGTTGAAGATCAACATCTGCAGCAGCTCAGGACTCGGTCCCCACAGAGGCAGGTGGCAAATGCCCTGGTTGTTGTTCAGTTACTGGCAGATGCTCTTGTTCAGTCGCTAAGTCATGTCCCTCTCTTCGTGACCCCACGGACAGTGGCACCCCAGGCTCCTCTGTCCTCCATCATCTCTCAGAGTTTGTTCAAATTCATGCCCATCAAGTCAGTCATGCCACCTAATCATCTCATCCTCTGCCACCCCCTTCTTCACTGTCTTCAATCTTTCTCAGCATCATGGTTTTTTCCAATGAATGGCTTTCACATCAGGTGGTCAAAGTATTGGAGCTTCAGCTTCAGCAACAGTCCTTCCAATGATTTTTCAAGATTAATTTCCTTTAGGATTGACATGCTTGATATCTGTCAGTCCAAGGGACTCTCAAGAGTCTTCTCCAGCACCACAATTCAAAAGCATCAACTTTTAACACTCAGCCTTCTTTATGGTCCAACTCTCACATCTGTGCATGACTACTATAAAACCCATAGCTTTGACTAAACAGACCTTTGTCAGGAAAGTGATGTCTCTGCTTTTTAACATGCTGTCTGGGTTTGTCATAGCTTTTCTTCCAAGGAGCAAGCATCTTTTAATTTCATGGCTGCAGTCACCATCCCCAGTGATATTGGAGCCCAAGAAAATCTGTCACCGTTTCCGCATCTATTTGCTGTTGTAGTGGCTGATGGATTGAGGGCCTCAGCATCCTTTGTTTACGACATGGCAACATTTTTCTTCTCTGTCTTTCTTTTCCTCTGGCCATTCTCTGCTTGTGGGATCTTTGTTCCCTGACCGGAGACTGAACCTGGGCCCTCAGCAGTGAGAGTCTAGAGTCCTAACCATTCTTCATCCCCAGCACATTCTGTGCAGGCATCTGTGTGTTCTATCTGAGAGGCTGTTTGCAGAGAAAGGGAAACCATGATGTGTCAGGGAGAAAGAAAGGTTTCACCATCCTTTCAGAGAAAGCTAAAGGAGAGGCCCTCAGGAGCTCACTTTCTTCAGAAGTCCCCACCAGAGCCAGAGCAAGTAGGAACTGCTAAGGAGTTGAATTTTTAAAAGTCAAACCAGTATATTAAAAAAAAAAAATTACATTGCTTCCCAGTGTTGGCTGTATTGATAAACCCAACTTTTTTTCAGAGCTCAGTATCCACTTGAGAGGGGAATAAATGTTGGGTCACAAAACCCCAAGCATCTCACCTCAAGGCTAATTGGTAGAGAACAGCTGGCGAAAGTCCTAAAGGTTTTATCTTCCCTACAACCGATACTGTTACGTTCTAACCCCAACACCAGAGCCCATACTCGTTGCTTTCGCTAATTCTGGAGAATCCAGCTCAGATCCGAATCCAAGGAATGACTCACTCTTGGGACCCCGGAGCGCATCCTCCAGGAGGGGCAGAGTGTCGCCGAGAGGGACTGGCCCGGTGGGACGTCCAGCTGCGCCCAGGCTCTGCTGGGGAAGGAGCCGGGGAGGAAGCCACCGGCCTGGCGGGCTTGCCCCTCCGGGGAGCCTGAGACCGACCACACATGCACAGACGCACCCGAAAGCCACCTCTCCAGACAGTGAACAGCCAGGCCCCGAAAGCCCTGGGCTGCAGCCCCTAGGTCTGGCTTCTCAAGGGGCTGGAAGATGCCACCCCAAGCACACCACTCTGCACAGGGAGGCTTCTGAGCTGAAACAGTGAGATAAAGAAAATACAAGATAAACTCTGCCCCACCCCCTGTCAGTAAGGGCTGGATGATTCTTAATTATTTGGCAGTTCTAGACTGTTCTCAGCCCACAGTCGGCACCTAGGACTCTGATAGCAAACCCTGCTGAAACACTTTTGCCTTCATCAGCCTGTGCCAGCCCGTCTTCCCTATCTCTGGGGGCTCGAGTCCCAGGCCTCTGTCGTGTCCCTTCTCTCCCAGCCCCTTGTTCTTCTGCTGGGACGCTGTGGAAGCTGTCGTGCCCAGCACCCCGGTGCCGCGCCACTGAGGTCTCGTGTAGATGCGCCATGCATGCCTTAGAAGCTCCTGTTGTTTTTCTCCCATCCATCTGTCTCAAGTGAGCCTCCTCTGCGGCCCCCATCTGTGCCCCTGAGACAGGAGAGAACTGAGGCGCCCTGGAGACAACGAGTGGCCGCCAGGTGTCAGGAGAGTCCACGTCTGCAGCTTGTCCTTGAGACGCCTGCGTTCTCTGGGCGACCGTGAGAATCACCTGGAAAATGGAGGGGTGTGAGGAGGCCACACTCCATCAGACAGACACACGGACAGACAGAAAGCCAGCTGGCTGAAATGAGCCAGACACAGAAAGACAGACACTGTGTGACCTTAAAACCAGCCAGACTCCCAGAACCAGAGCAGAGTGGTGGTCTCCGGGGGCGGGGGGGAGCGGTGAAATGGAGTGGGGATGGGGAGGTGTTCCTCAGAGGATGCAGACCTCCAGGTAGAAGGCGAAGATGCTCTGGATCGATGCCCAGCCTGGCGCCTGCAGTTGGTAACGCTCTTGCGTCTGCTTGGAACGTGCTCAGAGAGGAGATGTAAGTGTTCTCATCGTGAGGAATAAAAGGTGTCTGTGGGCATGCTGGACGCATCAATGGACCTGGTGTGGGAAACATGTCACATGTATGCAAAACACCGCACCACACACCTTCAGAAGCAATTTCCATTTGTCACGTTTACCTCAAACAAGCTGGGCAGAATAAATCAGCTTCTTAAAAGGAGGACCAGGACATGGGGAGAGGCTGGCGTCTGGCCCCAGACCCAGGCTGAGGGCTGAGCTGAGGACCAGAACCCCTGGCGGGCCCCCGCTTCCTTCCCGGGCCGCGCCGGTGCGTGCAGCCGGCTGATGTGTAATTACGAGCTATCAGAGAGCCGTTCCACTTGGTTCCAACCAGGAGGGCCTCCACCGTCCCAACTGAGGGACCCGAGCCCTCCTGGGATCAGGTGGCTGTTTGACGGACAGACCCTCAAGTCCTGGTCTCTGATTTTGTCCCATTCACTGCAGCCAAGGAAACGGGGCGGGGTGGGGGTTGTTACTCGGCAGGAATGCCGACCCCGATGGCTGAAGACTGCTGAGTGAGGGCGCCCCCCTCACCGACTGTCACGGGCAATTTGAGGACCCCTATGTCACAGATGGATGAAGGGATGGAGCTTCAGAGACGGGCAGCAGGGAGACTCAGGGCAGAGAGAGCCGGTCTGAAAAGCAGGAACACAGGTATTGATCGAGGACCTGCTGAGAGTAGACCCTGGTCGAGTAGCCCCCGGATTTCCTGTCCTGCGATCCTGGCTTGAACACAGCGAGGCAAGGAGTATCATTCCTCACTGGGTGGATGAGACATCCAGGGCTGGGCGTGAGTGGGGGCCACTGGCCCGTGTTTCTCAGGGGATACTGACTCACCGGACACCCCATTTCTGTAGCTGAATTTCAGAAAGCTAATTTTTGCTTAGAAAACATTCATCGCCGAGTTCCTGGTGGTGAGTGACCTTCTCTGTGGTCATGCGGGCCCCTGGTTCCGGCACCATTTTGCCTCTGGAGGCCATGAGGTCTCCCCATTCAGCCAGAGAAAGAGGAGGGAGGAGGCTTCCAGAGCCAGGCTGCCAGGGTCCCCGGGCTCATCCATGCCCTCCCCGGGCAGAATCGGCCACATGGCCGGCCCACCGGGGGTGGTTGGGAGTGGGGTCGTGGGCGGCAGAGTCCTGGGCTCAGCAAACCTGGCCAGGCCATCAAGGTCCCCACCAACCTCTGTCAGCCAGACTCCAAGCCGTGCTTTCTCTTGGACTTAAGGTTTCTGAAAACCAGGGGCCTCCCCCACAGAGTGGGGACCATTCCAGAATGAAAAAGAAGACCACTGTGGAAGGGGCATGACAAGAAAGGGCTGTGGCTGCTCCATCCTTCGCCCTGGGGACCAGGATCCTCACCAGACAAGAGCCGCTCCTCCTGCTGCCGCCACCCCGCCCCCAGCAGGAGCAGGCATCCAACCTCATGCCAGCCAGGCCGTTTGGTGAGATGTCCTTTGAAATCCAGGGCAGAACCGGAGGTGGCAGCAAATGAAAAGGGAGTTTTACTAACTGAGCAGGAAAACCTGGAACAGAGAAAAGAATATAAAGTTCCCGTCTGCAAGTGAGCAGTCAGCAACCGTAACACAGCTTCAAGGCTGCAGCTTTCAGAAACCAAACTCCTCAGTGGCTGTGGCCGGGAATGCCTTCCTCTGATGTTGGAGTCCCCAGAAATGCCCGGGGTTCCCTTCACACCCACGTGCAAGGGCTCGGGATCGTCCAGCTCTCCAAGAGGATCCTGGAAGCAGCCGTTGTAGGTTTGAATATTTCTGTTTCTCTCCCTTTCTTCAATTTACCCCAAAGAGAAAAGCAAAGAGTGGGAGCAGTGGCTTGACTGGCGGAAGCAGGGTAAGTGGCTGCTCTGGGTTATCATTCCTACCCCAGTGAACTTGGAGAGAACAGGTCATTTCCTGGAGCCCCAGGGATGGCCTTAGTTCCCCGACCTCATGGGCTGCAGGGGAAGCCATGCTCCCCTCCCTCCTGGCTGGGCCCCGGGATGCTGTGGAGGAAGGAGGGGGCGGTGAACAGCTTCAACACCCCCAGGTCAGACTTCAGTGTCTCCACGAGGCTCAAATCTAGCACGAGGCTCTTGAATGCAGTCAGTGTTGAGATGTCGGCGGTGGGAAGTAAAGGAAGGGCCTGCAGGCCATGGGCCATGCTCTGGCCTCTGAGTTCGCCCACTCAGCAGTGAGGACCCAGAGAAAAGAGACTCTGAAGGCAGAGCCTGTATGGCTGGAGGCCAGCCAGGGACAGCCAGGAAGCCTCTGGCCTGTGGTCAGGGACACACCGTTCCCTGCCCGGCGAAGGGCCTGAGCCTGGGGCAGTTCCCTCAGGCCCAGTGATCATGGCTTTAATCCCGTGCTTGGCTCAAAAATCATCATTATTTCAGACTCAGTAAGCCTGGACTCAGCTTATTAACACGGCATTTTGGTTGCAAAAGGCAGAATCCAGAAGCCATCTGTGAGCTATGATTTCAGGGCCACCAGAAAATCCCCCACCTGTCCCTGACTCTTTCTCTGTTATAGTTTATGAAATCTCCCCACCAGACACAGCTTATCTTAAGGCCTTTAGCTGACTTTCTAGATGGCATAGTTGGTAGAGAATCTGCCTGCCAGCGCAGGAGACTCAACAGACTTGGGTTCGATCCCTGGGTCAAGAAGATCTGCCGGAGAAGGAACTGGCAGCCCATTCCTGTATTCTTGCTGGAGAATCCCATGGACAGAGGAGCCTGGCAGGCTACAGTCCCCAGGATTGCTAAGAGTTGGACATGACTGAACAATTTAGCACACACGTTCCCAGATTAGACAGGACTCTGAGTGTGTGTGAGAGTGTTTCCAGATGAGATTAGCATTTGAATAGGTGGACTCAGTAAATCCCCGGGCCCCGCCCGTTGTGAGTGGGCAGCGTCCAGTCAGCTGGGACCCCAATAGGAAAAAGGTGCAGGGAGGAGGATCCCCCATTTCTCCTGCTCATTGACACGCTTGGCTGGCTCGTTCAGCCTCTCCTGCCCCTGGCTGGGGTTTACACCTTCCGCTCTGCTGGTTCTCAGGCTTTCAGACCAAACTGTCCTGCACCATCCTCTGGTCTCAGCTTGCAGACGGCATGTGGTGGGGCTTCTCAGCCTCTGTAACCATGTGAACTATTTCCTTTCATTGTGTATGTATATGCAAACATGTGTATGTGTGTATGTTTATGTATATATGCATATATATACATGTGTATATACATGTATATGTATGTATGTATATGCATATGTATATACACACACACACACATAAATATATCTCAGTGTGTGTCTCTGAGTCGGCGGGTGAGGACTCTGGAGGCCATCTGAAGGCTGGCCTTCCTCAGTGGCACCTCCCGTGGCCTCCACACCTCGCGCACGGCCTCCTAAAGGGATGCTGGCTGCCTTCAATACACAGTGCTGGCCTGTCCCCAGCGAGGGCTCCCAGGGAGCGTGAGGAGGAGCCACCTGCCTTGGTGATCTGCAGGGGAGTGATATGAGTCACGTCCACCGTACTCCACCCGTGGAAAGCGAATCACAGTGTCCAGCTCGCATCAAGAGGCGCGAACGTGCTTTAAAATAGCACCTTTCTTGAAAACCCTGCTATAGAATTTTTTTCATTCTTAGTGTAATTACCTTTCAGGAAAAAGTTGAGCGAGACCTGGCTATAGCGTGTGAATTCAAGCGTTAGGCTTCTTGCTATTTCATGAATAAACCAGGTTAGGGGATTAGGAACTAGACCTTGAGACGACACATCCTTGGTTTAAACTACAAAGTAAGATTTTCCTAGCCCTTGAAATATTCAGGAAACGGATATCCCCAGAGTCCTTATTGATCAATTTTGGGTATTTGGAAGTCTTTGTTTCATTGCATTCTAAATCCTTAAATAAAGATTTGTTTGGTTATTTCAGAATAGAGGCCGGTTCATTTTCCAAGTGTCTACAATTCCTAATTGTATCTGAGTATCAAAGCTTCTACAGCCCACACCTATAAATTGTGCTTTATTTTAGGAAATGGGCCTGAGAAATAATATAGCTTGGTTTCTAATGTTAAAACAATTCTCATAACTATCAAAATGACATGGTTGATTCTAGAAAGAGAATAAACTAAGCCTCTGCCATTTTGGGGGGGTAGGGTGTCATTCTTGGAGTCAAAACTGATCTGGGTTTTTAATCATGCCCTATAACTTAATCAAGCATTTGATAAGGCATGTAATTGTGCAAATGTTCTGAGTGGCTTTGGCAAAGAATGTGCTCTCATAAATGCCCTATCTACTCTATTTACATTTCCCACAGTCCTATTCATACAGATAAATGCATGTCTTTCAGCAAAAAATTAAATCATAACTCAGCTCACTTGCTAACCTGCCAAAGACAACACTTGTTTAGTCCCTCAATCGTGTCCCACGTATTGTGACCCCACGGACTGCAGCCCCCCAGGCTCCTCTGTCCATGGGATTCTCCAGGCAAGGACACTGGAGTGGGTTGCCATTTCCTTCTCCAGGGGAGCTTCCCAACCCAGGGGTCACTGCATCTCCTGCAAGTGTCCTGCGTTGCAGGATGACTCTGCTGCTGAGCCTTCAGGGAAGCCCAAAGACAACATGCCAGTCCTTAAAATGATCGGACCAAGGCAAGGCCACATTTGAAAGGCAAATGTGAAAGTCAATCGAGTTGAAATTTGAATAATTAAAGCTTTCTGGTTTATGTAGACAGCATAAAATTATAAGAAGCTAATTATGTCAAGTAATTAGCACATCTTCGGAAATCAAGTGCAAGGGCAGTCTGCTTGGAGACCAGAAGAAACTATACAATCAGAGAATTGAGAAAATGCCGTCGTGTTCTGTGTGGGGCCATGAACTCCACACAGGAAGGGGCAGCGCATCGGCTTGCTGCCTTTAAAGGAGCCTGCTCCCCACGTGCTTGCAGGGCTGGTTTCAGTGTTTAAAGCTGCATTCTTGTCTTCCTGGCTGAAGTTGAAAATTGGTCTGCAGAATGGATGGATCAGATCTTACTCATGAATGGATTTATATTTAATGGCATTTTAAAGGTTGTTTATAATTGGCAGTACAACAGAAAACATCCTTGACACCTATGAGGAAGGCAGCCTGTGAGGCCTGGGACAGAAAGGAGGGGGAAGGGGAGACAGACCTGCAGGGCAGCTGGGTAATCACGCAGGCGGGGAGTGGGCGCACCGAGTCCAGGGACCCTGTTCTCCGACCAGAGACATGCGACCCGGCCTCTCTGTCAAGAGCAAAAAGAGAGGTGGAGTTCAGGGCCGAAGCAGAGCACCAGCATCAGCCGAACCACCTCCTCCCCGCGGGCCTGCGCAGCCAGGGTACCAACAAGCCTACTGAGAGAGAAGCATTTTAATGACTTCCTCGAGGCTGCTGTGTTTTAAGGTTAATGTCTCTTGAGAGATGCCCTGGTCTTTTCTAAAAGATTACAGCATAAAGGAGAGTATTTTGGGTTTTTAGCACCTCTGCCAACAAAGGTATGTCTAGTCAAAGCTATGGTTTTTCCATTGGTCATGTATGGATGTGAGAGTTGGACCATAAAGAAAGTTGAGTGCAGAAGAATTAATGCTTTTGAACTGTGGTGTTGGAGAAGACTCTTGAGAGTCCCTTGGACTGCAAGGAGATCCAACCAGTCCATCCTAAAGGAGATCAGTCCTGGGTGTTCATTGGAAGGACTGATGTTGAAGATGAAACTCCAATATTTTGGTCACCTGATACGAAGAACTGACTCATTGGAAAAGCCCCTGATGTGGGAAAGATTGGGGGCAGGAGAAGGCGACCACAGAGGATGAGATGGTTGAATGGCATCACTGACTCGATGGACATGAATTTGAGTGAACTCCGGGAGCTGGTGATGGACAGGGAGGCCTGGCGTGCTGCAGTCCATGGAGTCGCAGAGTCAGACATGCCTGAGTGACTGAACTGATAAGACCAGGGAGAAACAAAGAGTCAAGAGCAGCCTTGGGGAAACCTTCTGTTTCCCCACCACTGACCGCACACAACAGGATCTCTCAGCTATTTTGCAGATACTGAAACCCCCTCCAGGGGGGAGAAGCTATTGAGTCACAGGTATGCTGCCCATAGGCATGTGGACACCAGACCAGTTGACCTGAAGGTTGGTGATGCTGACCCCGCCTCACGGCACCACCACCAGCCCATCAGAAGAGTGCCCACCAAGTGATCACGCCCCCTTTGAACAATTGCCATAGACTTTCTCACTGTCCTCCCCAGGTGTGCCCACTTGGATTTGAGGGCATTTGCCTGCTGTGGCTCCCTTTGCCTGGCTAAGCAATAAAGCACCCTTTTCTACTTCTCCCAAAGCTCTGTGTCTGAGATTTTATTTAGCACCAGTACGCAGAGAAGCTGAGCTTTCGGCATCGCAGGTAAGCTAGCCTAATCGGTGTGTAAGAAAGATGCAGAGGTTATGCAGCTGAAACAGTGCAATAACCACAGGGCATGGACGCGGGGGCCAAGAGGCCTGGCTGTCCCATGAGTGGTGACGTGAGCTTGAACAAGCCCCTCACCCCTGGGAGGCCCAGCCCCCTCCTCTGTGGAATGGAGACCTCACTACTTCCACAGGTGTGGCAGGTTGGATAATTGGTCCCCACTCTTCCATTAGCTATGAAAGAGTGTTCACCTGCCCTTTACCCTGTGACTTTGCAAGGCCTCCCGGAAGGATCTGACCATGTGACTTGGCCCATTGGCATCAGGCGTGCCCACCGAGCTTGCCTGGCAGGGATGTGGGTAGAGACATCAGTGTGGAGGCTCTGGAAGGAGGATCTAGAGGTCCTTACTAATTCTCACACTCCACCATGAAAGGAACAGCTGGTCAGCTGCTGTCCTTCAGCTATGGCCCCGGAATAGCATTCGGGTCAGACAGAAATTCAACCCATAGCTTGGAGCCAAGCCACCCACACAGCCAGCCCAGCCCTGTGTGGACCAACTGAACCACCAGTGACCTAGACACTCACGAGGATGAAACACAACGTGTGTTCCTGGGAGCCCCTGAGCTTGGGGGTGGCTTATTACTCAGCATTACTGTGATGGCTGTGGACAAATACACTCAGAAGTTCCTGTGAGCTTCTCCTAAGCCAATGAGCATGAGAGTGCTTCGTAATCTGCTTTAAAAAAGACACTCATCTGGAACGAATCCTCTAAAGGCAGAAACTTTCGTTACTTTACCTAGAAGAGCTCCTGGTACAAATGGATGGGTGGATTTTTGATAGAAAATATCCGTGTATGGGTTCAATCCCTGGGTTGGGAAGATCCCCTGGAGGAGGGCATGGCGACCCACTCCAGTATCCTTGCTTAGAAAATTCCGTGGACAGAGGAGCCTGGTGGGCTACAGTCCAAGGGATCTCAAAGAGTCAGCCACGACCGAAACGAGTTAGCACACACACATATATGTGTATGAACCCTGGAATTTCTACTCTAGGCACTGTTTTTCTTGGATTTAAGTAATTCATTTCAGTTAATATAAATATCCCTGAGAAAGGTGGTGTTTTTTTTTTTGTAACACTATGATTTGAGGACGTTTGAAGCCAGATACTTGGAATGATTATAGGATCTGTAGAAAATCAGAGGTAAGAGCAGGGGTCTAAGAAATGAATTTCCCACTTTGACCCATGGATAATTTACACCCTTCAACAAAACTTTAGGCGTTTTACTGAAACTAGCATTCTGTCCCCCCAAAAAATATCTTTCATAAAATAAAGGCACACAGATACACACCCAAACATGTGCACTAATACAGCCCTGAGCACATTTGCAGAGGCTGCACTTGTGTGGGTGTGTCTGTCTACCCACCCATCTATCTTCTGTTTATGCAGAGACAGATCTTTTGCAACCACAAGGGGACTCACATGCTCTGGGAGACAAGAAAGAGAGCTTTGAGAGAATGATTCCATTTGTGTTGAATCTGTACACAAAACGTGTGCTTCATGGACCTGGGGCTCAAGAATATGGGCTGGAAGCCTTGCTCCTTGATGGGACTTTGGACAAAGCATAAAGTAAGGGAGTTTGGGTTAGATAAGTTCCAGCTTCTTTGAAATGTATTCTCTGTACCTTATGAAGGGTGAGATTCTGAGTTTACCTGAACCATTTTGTGACCGCGCTGGCTTAGGGCACTGCTCCTTGAAAGCGGTGTCTGTGACTCTAGGGGTCAAAGTGGGAAGCCCATTCCTGAAACCCCTGCTCTGAAAGCTTAATTCCCGGTCTGCTGGCATGCTGGCTGTGATGTGCCCGTCACTCTCTCGTCCCACAGCCTTGGTGCCCTGGGCAGTGTTAACACGGTGTGTTCGAGCGTCTTTGCTGGGACACCTGCGAGTCTTGAAGGCCGGAGTGCGCACAGCACGCTACCTGATGAAGGGAGACTTTGCATCTTGGCCCGAGGAGTTGAGCAACCCACACGCGGCCCAGCACACAGCTGCTGGGTGCTTGCTTGTTTCTCCTGCTATTTTTTATGACCTTTGAAAGCTTTCCTAAACCTGGACTGGACGTTCCTGGGGCCACATGCTGCCCTCTGCTTGCTTTTTGCCGCATGACCAGTGGTGTCTGTGCCGGTCCAGTCTCGAGCCAGAGGGGAAGGCCTGGAGGCCCTCAGGGTCCAGGGGCTGTGTGTTCCCTCGTTGGGCCGACAACGACCAGTTTGGAGACCACGGCGCGTCCAGTGTGGGTTTCCGCGCTGCCTCAGCCCAGCCCCCTGCAGACCCGTGTTGTGTTCAGCGTGGAGACCCGGGCCCTGCGCTCTGACGGTCCTCCACGGAGCACCCCCAGTCCTTGTCGCTGGGCGAAGAGGACGGCACGGCCCCAGCGCAGGCCCTGGGCACCCGAGGCAGGCGGGCTGCGGGGCGCCCTCTCTGCACCCGAGCTTGTCGCCGCAGCATGCAGAGCCCGCCGTGGCCCGGCTGCCCCTGCTCCGTCCACCTGCCGCCCTTTCTGAACTCCAGGGGCGCCTGTTGTCGGCGTCACTGGGTGGGGACAGGGTTTCACACCCAGACCCTGTGTTTCGGGGGCACAGGGGCTCAGAGCTCGGGTTCAAACGCTCCGCTGACTCAGGGCCACGGGAGCGATGGCTGTCGTCCGGGTCTCGTTCTGGGGTCTTCACACAGTCACAGTCCCCAGGGCGTTGCCTCTCGCTGCAGGTGGGGAAATAGAGGCTGCAAGCTCGGGGGCCGCCAGGAGGCGCAGGGGACGCCAGCACCGACCCAGGAGGGACCACGCACCCCCCGGGCCCGGTGCTGCGTGCTGAATTCTCTCTGAAGAGCGCCCCCTCCAGGTACCGCCCGGAAGGGCCTCCCTGGAGCTCCTCTTGGCCAGGGTAGTCTTCCGGGTTTGGTGGAAGGACTGCAGTGAGCGTATGCGCTGGGTGGGAGATGGCATTTTCTTCCAGGAAAGACGGTCAGCGCTCCACTCCATCCCAGTATCTACCCAACAGCTGCAGCTGCGAGGGAGGGAACTTGCTGCCTTGCCAAGAACATGAGAGGCGGCCCGTAGCCACGTTGCAGCCCGAGTACTGTTCCCAGGGACGTCGTCAGCCTTAGGGGACGGCTCTGGCCTGAGCATGCGCTCCGTGATACTTAGCACAGCGCACGTGGCCCTTCTCCCAGAGAGATGCCCCGCGGGGAGACCGGTCCCAGCTGCCCGGCTCAAGGGCGTGGGGGTACCATGGGGACAGGCGGCCTGGCGCCCACAGTCCAGGGCAGGAGCGTCCTCCATCCAGCAAGGTCGCTCAACACACACAGCTTCAGCGGTGGCCAAGCCTGCCTTCCTTGATTTTCTGGGCAGCTTGCTGGGATGGCTGCAGGAATGGAGGGGGCCCTGATCCCTCCTCTAGCCTGGAACCTCCCTCCCCGAGCTGCTGGGGCTCAGGGAGCCGGGAGCTGGGGAATGGAGACTGCATCGGTCCGGGAAGGAGGCCCTCGTGAAGACGGAGCGGGCGGAGCACACGTGGGGTGGGGGCCGCCTCTGACTCCCCATCCCTGCTCCCCTGAGTCCATACACGGCAGGCCCCGCAGTGACCCCCCCCTGACACACGGTGCCCTTTTGCATTTTTTCTCGTGTAAAATGTCAGGCTGGTCATTATCCAGCGGGATCCCACGCCCTCCCCAACTGACTGCTTGTTGTTGATCGAAGTGAGTTATTCTGATTCGAGCATGTGTCACAGAACCAGCAAGTCATCTCGTTGCCTCCCAGAGGGGATGCATGTGGTAACACGGCCACCTGGGGACGGGCCTTAAAATGAGGGGCCCCAGCCCAGGGCTTCACACCAGGGTGAGATCTGATGAACGTTTACAGAATCATTGGGATGGGGGTAGGGCTTCCCTGGTAGCTCAGACAGTAAAGAAATAGCCCTCAATGCGGGAGACCCAGGTTCGATCCCTGGGTGGGGAAGGTCCCCTGGAGAAGGGAATGGCAACCCACTCCAGTGTTCTGACCCAGGGCATTCCATGGACAGAGGAGCCTGGACGGCTACAGTCTGTGGGGCCACAAAGAGTCGGACACGACTGAAGCAACTTAGCACACAAGGCCCTGCCCAGGGCATCCTTTCTGGTTCAGCGGAGCTGAGGCCAGGCCCCTGCCTCCCGGCCCCGACGGCCGTCCCAGCTCTGGGGTCTCTCCTGTGGCTGCGGCGGGGTGCTGGGGGCGCCAGCCGGACACAGGCCTGGGGCTCCTGTCCAGCTCAGCGAGCCGCTCGGCAGGAAGCTCCCGGCACTGGGAGCGGGTGATGGCTGTGACGTCTGCTCGGTGTTTGGGGGATGAAGCGAGTTAAACCACGTGAGGCTGTCAGAGCCACGCCTGGGCCGTGGGACAGGTTCTGAGATCCAGGCGTCCGCCTCTGCGGCCCCGCACAGTCCTCTGAGACGCGTACTTCGTCGCTCTCTGGCCCCGCTGGCCCCTCTGGTCCTAGAAGAGGCCTCGTGAATGCCACGCCTGCCCCGGCCCAGCAGCTGGCCCCTTGCACCTGAGCCCCGCGAGTGGCCCTGGATCACAGGGCAGCGTGGCCCAGCCGGGCGGCAGTCCCGTGGACACAGCCATCGTCCCCCGCCTGGCATGTGGGTCCCCACGCGGGAGAGGCTGTGTGCCTCCCAGGGTCACCGTGGTGCCGCCTCTCCACGTACAGGAGGAACTCAGCACCCAGAGGGCCACACGGCAGAGGGACGTGACACTCCAGAGCCCATGTGGGCCCTGGGCACCGGGACCAGGGCCCCAGCAGGGGCGGGGTCCCCAGGGCTCCTGGGGGGGAGACCCCATCCGCCAGGCTGGTGCTCCTTGTGATTCTAAACCCTTCCCTTCCCTGCAGGTCCCTGCTGGCCTCCCTGGCCTCAGGGTATCAGGAGTGAAAGGGGGCACGGCCCGCACAGGGGCTGGCCTGGCCGGCAAGGGCCGCTGGGGGAACCAAGGTGTGCAGAGAAGTAAACGTCTCCCTGTTTTTCTTCCCACGGGCCTATCAGAGCTTTTACACTCAGATTTTCTCCTCACAAGCTTCCCAGTAGCTCAAACAGTAAAGAATCTGCCTGCAATGCAGGAGACCCAGGTTCGATCCCTGGGTTGGGAAGATCCCCTGGAGGAGGGCCTGGCAACCCACTCCAGTATTCTTGCCTGGAGAATCCCATGGACAGAGGAGCCTGGAGGGCTACTGCCCACGGGGCCGCAAAAAGGGGGACACAACTGAGCGACACTTTCTCCTCTGTGGAAGAAACCCCCAAATCTGCACTGAGGGCTCTCACAGATGATGACGGCCTCCCAGCCCGGCCCCCGTGCCTGCAGGGGGACGTCCCGTGGGACAGAGCTGTGTGAGGAGGAAACTGGGTTTAGGTGGACGGCACTCGGCTCGTGGCAGAGGGCGATGTGAGCCCACAGCTGACAGGCACGACAAGCTGGGGCCGCAAAGGCCCCCTGTGTTTAGTGCTGACCCCCCTCCCCGCCCTGCAGAGAGGCCAGCGCACTCTGCACCCGCCCCGCCCTCCTGCGGCCTTGGTGAGCCTGCAGCTGCCCCCGGCCGCTCTCTCAGACTCGGGGGGAGGACGGCGGAGCTGCCTAGGAGGCTTTCGAGGCGCCCGCAAGCAGTGGCTCCCCCACAGTGCGGCAGGAGGCTTGCTTTGGACCCTGAGGTTGTTCACGTTCAGACCTGCTGGCTGAGGGGGGCTCGCGGCAATGGCAGTGACGGAGCTGTGTCCTCGTGGCAACCCCACTAGATGCTCCCCTTCTGCCTTCGCCCCATGAGACGGAGCCCCGTGTGCAGACGGGACCTGGAGGTCAGCAGTGACCCCTGGCCCGGCTGCCTGGCCCTCGGCCGGACTGGACTCCCTGGCAGGACTCGCTCAGCAGTGCGTTTGGAGCCTCTGACCGCAGAGTCCCCACCTTCGCTGGGGATGTGATCACTGTCCTGCTCGCAGCTTGGACAGCCACACTGGCCACCAGCACGTCCAGATGAACCTCTGCAGCTGCGTCTTCCAGACCCGGAGGGACCCTCTCTGCGGCCGCAGACTAGCCTCTTCCCTGGGCGGCGTCTCAGCCCCACGCCGGGCGCCTTCCAGGAAGGGGAGCCCAGGGCCCAGGCGGTCCTCAGGTGGTCTTCTGGTCAGTATGATCTGAGATCACTCGGACCGCGCTCCTCTTTTAAAAACCCGCCCTGATAATCCCGTCCCCCTCTGTTCAAATGTGAGTGTTAACTCTCCAGGGTTTGAGCTGTCGGCAGGGACCTCTCCCACCACACGTTTACCAGATCACTGAGCGTCACACAGGAGGACCCGGGGCAGATGGATGTGGGCCTGGCGGCTAGGGGTCTGGGACTCCCAGTGGCGTGTCTTTAAAGGGGAAGCCCAAGAATACTGGAGTAGGTAGCCTATCCCTTCTCCAGCAGATCTTCCCGACGCAGGAATCCAACTGGAGTCTCCTGCATTGCAGGTGGATTCTTTACCAACTAGAGAAGCCCCAAAGGGGAAGTCAGGGAGAAAATAAAATTTGCCTGCTTAATATTTTTCCCATAGTGTGCAAAAGTCTAGATGGACTGTTTCACGCCCTCGGCTCACAGGACATTGTAGGCTGTAGCTCTGCTCCTCTGCAAAAGGAGGAGACAGATTTCACCAAAGTCGTGGACGTGTGGTGCGTGTGTGACGTGTGCTGTGCGTGTGTGAGTGGGGTGTGTGTGCGTGCGCGTGCCTGTGTGTGCTGTGTGTGGTGCATGTGAAGAACATGGGGAAGCGGGGAGAGGACCGTGGTGGGGGCTCGGGGCCCAGGGCAACGCTGTGTACACACCTGGAGGGTGAGTGGAGCCAGCTGGAGACCAGCTGGGGAGACGCTTTGTATCGGGGTCGGGGGAGCCTTCCGGGCAGTGAGCGGGGCTGCGCGCCTACCCGCCCGCGGAGCAGACAGCCGAGGGGCAGAGAAGAGCTGCCAGCCCGTCAGCACCATCTGGGATCCGTGCCAACCCCCTTCCACTCATTGTGACAACTTTCCGACGTGTGATCGGAAACGACCTGCAACCTGAGGCTCAAATCTGTCTTCAGAAACGGGTGGCATTTGGATTTTCTGCTCGTGAAGATGACTGATCACAAACCCAAACCATTTCTGGCCCGGTTCCTTGCAGCCTTAAAATCCGCTAGACTGGAAATGCCGCAGGGACGGTCTTCCTGCGGAGCATGCAGGTCGACAGCTGGCCGGCCTGAGCGTGCTGTGGTCCTTTGTCAGCAAAGACAGACCTGCTTCTCAGGGAAAAAGCATTCCAGACCTTTCCCTGGTTGGACATCGACAGAACCCTTTGCCTTAAAGATGCTGTGTTTTGTCACAGACATTACTTTTTTCCTGCATCTCCATGCCTACCAGCCCCTCTCCACACACCCCATATGAAAATAATAGTAACAGCAAAGTGGTCATGGTGGTTAAAATTTCAGGATTTGGGCAAGCCTATTGTTTAACCCCACCGTTATTAAAAATGAAATTATATAAACTTTCAACTATGCAAATTGCATTTTAAAAGGCAACTATTACCCAGAGATCATCACTTCCTACAGGTTTTTCTACACTTCACGATTTCTCTGCTTTCGAGTTGCTCACTGTCTTGAGCCAGCTCGGATGGGAGGATGTGGAGATTCACAGGGGCCCCTCCCTCGATGGGCAGCAGGGGCGACCCCCCACCGGGCACACGCTGCAGGGCTTAGGTGTTCTGGGCTCCATCTGCCGAGACCCGTGAGCAGGCCTGCCAGCCTTTCTGGGCTTCCCTGGTGACTCGGGGGCAGAGAGTCCGCCTGCAATGCAGCGGATGCAGGTTCGATCCTTGGGTTGGGAAGATCCCCCGGAGGAGGAAACGGCAGCCCGCGCCAGTCTCCTTGCCTGGAGAGTCCCAATCTGTGGGGTCACACAGAGTCGGACACGACTGGGTGACTCAACAACAGCAACAACCGCCACCTCTTACCGATGCTGTTTTCCTGGAAGAGTGATGAGGCTTCTCATTTCATAAGTGCCCACGACAGGACTAAACACACACCTGTTCTGAACGGCACCTGTCAGCCGACCTGGCCATAGGCGACGGTCCCAAGTGACGCCCCTCGGACGTCCCAGCCCACACCCAGCACCCCCACCAACTTTCAAAGCACCTTCCGCGGGCTGAGCCTACCTCTCCCCGATCCGCTGAAACCCTAACCACTCCCTCCCCGCACCGTGACGGTGTCAGGAGGTGGGTCTTTGGGAGGTGATGAGGTCAGGAGGGTGGAGCCCTCCTGATGGGATTAGTGCCCTAAGGAGAGACCCACGCGAGGACACAGTGAGAAGACCTGGCTACGAACCAGCAAGTGGGCCCACCAGACAGTCAAAGGCAGCCAAATTGCAGATGGATTCTTTACCAACTAGAGAAGCCTCTAGTTCAGGGCCCCTCACTCGGGACCTGAACCTGTGCGTTTTCATTGCCGCTGCCCAAGCGGACTGAAACAGCTCCTTCACCGGAGAGCGAAAGGCCATGCTCAGGCCCGGGGCGTCCGACTCGTCACTGCTCCTATGTCGTGTCTGACTCTTTGCGACTCCAGGGACTGCAGCCCGCCAGGCTCCTCTGTTGATGGGATTTCCCAGGCAAATGAGTGCGTTTCCTCCTTCAGGGGATCTTCCTGGAGAATGAAAAGCTCTTTCCAAAACCCCTACGTAGTTTTGACAGATGTGTCTGCCCCTTACTTTTCCCATATTATTAATGTCAACACCTTGAAACAAATGCCAGTGCACGTAACTGATTTAACATACTAGCAATTGTTTTATTTTACAAAGGAATTATTATTACATCATTCTATGATTAATTACATCATTTAAATAGTAGTTCTTGTTTGGCTGATCTCAGAATAAAACAAGCATACTTGTTCTGAGCTTCTTAAAACTAATTGTAAACATGGAGGCTTATGTATTAATTATTGAAAGTTACATTTAAAACAATTGGCCAGATTATTTAAAGTCATACAGACTCACCGCATTCTTTGTTTTATCTTCACAAAGAATGAACCAATTACTTGAAATGTTTTAACATATATAAACTGTCAGCATTTCCTTTAGGCTCTAATTCCTGACATATGATTTTAAAGTAGAAAACATTTCCTTACAACGATTCATATTTATACAGAATCCATAACTTGGCTTCAGCTCTGAATTGTTATTAATTTTAAGCCTTCATTCAAATGCCCCATTTGCGAAAAGCAAGGAAGTTTACCGCTAAAGCACACATTTATTGTATTACTAGTCAACTAGTCGGACACGACTGAGCGACTTCCCTTTCACTTTTCACTTTCATGCATTGGAGAAGGAAATGGCAACCCACTCCAGTGTTCTTGCCTGGAGAATCCCAGGGATGGGGGAGCCTGGTGGGCTGCCGTCTATGGGGTCGCACAGAGTTGGACACGACTGAAGCGACTTAGCAGCAGCAGCAGCAGCAGCCAGCTAGCACCTTGGTCAAAGGAAAGACGATGAAAGCCACAAACGCTTTTCCCAAAAGCCTGAAGCTGTGACGTGTTGTTCAGAGGTGTTTGTTCTCGTCTTCCCTGCTGGTCATCAGCACTCAGGCTCTAGGATGTTTCCGTGGGCTGGAGATGTTGCTCTGTTCTCCTGCATGTCTTCATTTCCGGCTGTTTTCGGGCGGCTCCTCCGGCTGCTGGAAAGAGTTGGATTAAGACAGGCAGATCTTCCCTCCCACACTCCGCCGCTGGCGCCTCTGCTCCCACTTTTCCTAAAGAAGAGCCAGAAGTCTCTCGTTTTAAAGGCCATCATATTCCTTCTCCTTTCAAGCCCTTTGACGGCTTCTCTCCCGGTGCGTTTTGGGATGAAACACACCCTGGACTAAAGAGGGAGCTCTTGGGATGGGGAGCGGGTGGGGATGGGGTGGGGGCTGGGGGACCCTGGGGAGCCGCGGGCCGCTGGAGGCGGGCCTGGGGGCGCGGTGGGCGGGGACCCCGCTCTCCTGCCGGTGAGAGCAGCCTGGGTGCCGAGCTCGGAGAGGGAGGGGCTGGTGCTTCCGCACAGGACGGTGAGCCCCCGCTGCGCTCTCCAGCCCGGTGGGGTGGGGGCTCCGGGCCCCGGAGGGGCCCGCAGGGGCCACGACAGAGCGGCTGGCGAGGGTGCGAGGTCCCCCAGGCGGCCTGTAAGGGGCGAGGCCTCTCGCTGCAGTGCTGCAGAGCCACGGCCCCTCCACGGGCGTCAGAGCCCGGGGTCCCTCTATCACGGCAGCCTCACGGTGGCCCCCGTCTCCAGGCCCCGGGCCCTCACCAAGCCCCAGGACCAGAGCGTGGCGTCGACGGGTCGGGGGGCGGCGGAGGCAGTCGGGTCTCCTACTTTCCAGGTCAGAGCGGACGCGGAGGGGACCCCCGGCCTTGGTGTCCTCACGGGGCCCCTGCAGACGCCCCCCTGGCGAGCCAGCCTGCCCCCGCCCCCGCCCGGGAGCTGGGTCCAGCACCCCCAACCCCTCGGAGGGGCTCTTCCCAGGGCCTGAGTCCCTCCAGCCAAGGCAGACGTGGTTCTCCACGAGGAACGAGTTTCAGTGGAGAATGTTGTTCCCTCCCTCCTTAATTTTTACTTAGGAGTGGACATTTTCTCAAAGCAAATACATCAGGGGCTCCTAGCAGGGCTTCCAGGAGGACATCAGCGGCTGCTTCCATTCACGTCTTTATTTTCCCAGTATAGTCCCAGCTTCTTACTGTTGTGCTAACTTAACAGTAAAAAAACAAAGCAAAGTGAAAGGCACTCAGTCGCCTCCGACTCTTTGCGACCCCGTGGACTGTATAGTCCATGGAATTCTCCAGGCCAGAATACTGGAGTGAGTAGCCTTTCCCTTCTGCAGGGGATCTTCCTGATCTAGGGATCAAACCAGGTTCTCCTGCACTGCAGGCGGATTCTTTACCAGCTGAGCCACCAGGGGAGCCCAAGAAGACTGAAGTTGGGTAGCCTATCCCTTCTCCAGAGGATATTCCCAACCCAGGAATCGAACCGGGGTCTCCTGCATTGCAGGCGGATTCTTTACCAGCTGAGCTACAAGGGAAGTCCAAACAAAGCAAAACAAAAGCAAAAATTAAAAAACAGGTGAGAGGAGGCTTTCCTCCTGCCGACTAAGGGACCCACGTGACCACTCGGCCCGCCCCTAAGACCTTGAACTGCCTCCATCTCCGTGTTCCCAATCCACTGGCTCCCCGTGGCTCCCAGGTCCCCACAGCCCAGGTGGCTGCACTCCCACGAGACTTCCAGTCAAAGGAGAACGTCCGAAAACGTCTTCAAACCCACCGTGACCTAGTTTTTAATCAAGCACACCAAGCATGAGGGGTTTTTTATGTCCTCTGAGAAGGTTTTGAATGTCCTCCTCTGACGAACCTAAGATTTTTATTTAAATACGTTCTTCAAACAATTTCCTACAGGAAAACACATTTTCTCACTGAACTCTGTATCTGTTCCCATTTCCATAATTCCTGCCAAGTAAAAGCTATAGGAATTCAACATAATACCCACAAAACACTCAGGATCATCCTGACATGCTGTGAGCAGTGCTGTTTCATTATTTTCCTCCACACTCTGCCCTTGCTCTCATCCCCTTCCCTGTCGTGGGCCCCAGCTACTCTGCTTGATACCTTCAGACGCGTGTGGGCCCCTGAACGTGTAATACACTCTATCTTGTCTTCAGGTCTTTTAATTTACATAAATTATATTGTACTTTAAGTATCAGTCAGCGTCTTGCTTTTTCCCACTCATGCTGTGCTTTGAAATCTCTCGAGGGAAGGATTGGGAGTCTGGGGTTGGCAGATACGCGCTATTATATACAGGATGGGTAGACAGCAGGGTCCTATGGCAGCTCAGGGAACTACATTCAGTGCCCTGGGATACGCTGTGATGGAAAAGACTTTAAAGAAGAACGTATATATGTATAACTGAATCCCTGTGTTGTACAGCAGAAACTAACATGTCATAAGTCAACTTCAATAAAATGCATTGGAAAAGCTCTCTCCGTGCTGCTGCCTGTTACTGTAACCCATTCCTGGAACCCTGTAACGTGCCCGTCATTCACAGACGCCGTGACTTCCCCTCTGCCCCCCGAGCTCCCTGCTAATGAGGGCATCCTTGCGGAGGTGGACAAGGCTCCCCAGAGTCTGTGCCAGGAGGCGTTGCCGGTCTCGGGGACAGTGTCTTGACCCACCGCTGTGACTCCATCAACGAGCTGCATTTGTGCCAATCCTGGTGCTCATGGGTCATCCCATGTGCTTTTCTCTGAATGTGGGAGGGACTGAACATCTCACCTGCTGGTGGCTGCTGAGGTTGCTTCCTCTTTGTTAAAACTGTGCAGAACGTGCCAATTTTTCTCTCAAGCTGATGGTCATATTGCTGATTGGCAAGTGTTCCCCTGGACGTGTTAGTTCTCAGCTGTTTTCCTTCTGCTGCCATCCACGTGCTAACTCTGCCCCTGCCTCCTGTGTAACTATGATGCCATCAAGCCTTCAGTGTTACCGCCTGTGGTTTGGATCTTGGGGATCTTATGTAAAATCTCTTTTCTCTCCAAGATCCCTGGGTTGGGAAGATCCTCTGGAGAAGGGAATGGCAACCCACTCCAGTACTCTTGCCTGGAAAATCCCATGGACGGAGGAGCGGGG
Organism: Bos indicus; assembly: GCF_029378745.1. Lineage (NCBI taxonomy): Eukaryota > Metazoa > Chordata > Mammalia > Artiodactyla > Bovidae > Bos > Bos indicus. The sequence continues at coordinate 102,546,637 of NC_091768.1, forward strand.
TAGGTTACAGTCCATGGGGTTGCAAAGAGTCAGACACGACTGAGCGACTTCACTTTCACTTTTCTTTCCAGCAAGAACACTTGCTGCTCTTCCCTCTGCAGGACTCAGAGCATTTCCCTGCACGTTGGTGTCTGGGGTTGTCTGACGTTTCCTTCTGTGTATGGGCCGAGGAAGGGCGAGGCTGGTTCCTTCTCCACCTCTGCGCCTCTTTCCCTGACCCCACCTACGAATGACTGCACCTTCCCCGCTGACCTGTGCCGGGGCCGTGTCAATCAGTACGAGGTCCCCTCGTGTGCTCACGCCTGACTGCACGCGTCTCCTCAGGACTCTGCTGTCCTTCCCGTCCCCTAGCGGTGGGCAGGCCACTGTCCTGGGGCCAGTGCCCCGCCCCTCTTTTCTCCTAAGACCGCCTCAGCACGCGGTTTCCTTCCTGTCTAGGACTGGGGAATGTGCGCTCCTGGATCAAAAGGAAACGCATGGACTTTGCATCCTTAGCGCACATCTAACAGGGGCCCCAGTTGCGTCCTGTTCCATTGTGGTTGTTCCGCTGGCTTTGTGTGTTCAGGGCTGTGGAGACTGGGTTGTGAATGAGTGGAAACCTCGCCAGTTCCTGGGCCCCACGTCCCCCGCCCCAGAGCCCCCGGCCTTTTCTCAAGCTCCTGCTGACAAAAGCGCCATCCCGCCCGCAGAGCGCAGACCCTCCCCCAGAGGCGACGGCAGACCGCAGACCCTCCCCCAAAGGTGCTTTTGCACCCAAGCGGAGGCTGGGATGATGCAGGGGCTTAGACTTGCCCAAGGAGGGATTCGTGGTCCCAGAGGATGTGGGCTCAGAGACAGGGAAGCTGAAGTCCCCTGTGCTCCCAGTGACCCTGTACCCTCCAGAGCACCTGGCTTGTGCTGGATCCGTGTGTCCCACCCAGGCTGCCGAGAAGGAGCTCAGGGGAGCAGGGTGCTTCCTGCCCTGCATGACATCCCTCCTGTCCTAGAGCCGGAGGCCAGGTGGGGGCCCAGCCCACACAGGGAGGTCGGCCAGGGGTCTGAGAATGGAGTCACTGCCCACCACCCACGGTGGTCAGTGAGCCAGGAGGGGGCCTCTGGGGGGGGCAAGGTGGGAGGATGCGAGCCACGTCGGTGGGCCTGGAGAAGCAGGCTCCCTGCTCTGACCTGGCGCGGCCTCGGCCAGCCCCCCGGGGTCCCTGGGGGTCCCAGCCATCGAGGGCAGTGGTGCAGCCCCAGGAACTCCTGCATGGAGGCACAGCTAAGCAGTCAGGACACAGTCCAAGTTTCCTAGGAGTCCCCATTAGGGCCTGCAAAGTCCTCCTGTGAGACGGGCAGGCAGAGGGCTTGCTGGGGTGCTAAAACCCTGAGGCTGAACATGGGGGTCGTCCTCACGGGAGGAGACGCAGCCCCTCTGTGCCGGAAAGTCCTTGGTGGAAACGGGAGGAATTTTTAAAAAGTACTAGCGACCCTTTTTGAACACCAACAGTCTCTCTCTGAGGTGTAATTTCCTCTTTTCCATTTAAAATAAACCAGAGATAAAAATAAATACATCATTGTAAAAAAGACTAAGAATTATAAGATAAAATACAACAGAAGGTCAAGTAAAGGAAAATAAAAGGCCAAATAGATATGCATAATACAATTATTTTTGTTTTTTAAGAACAATAAAACTTAGGGCGAAGCCTTTGTCTAAACCTAAATGACTTTAAGGCAGTAACGTCCAGTAGAGTATTGATATGGTGTCCGGTAGCCTCCAGTGTCGCATATAATACAGACAGCTGTAGAAATATAAGGTCTGGTAGAAATTTAATGCAAACTACATATATAATAGTATACTTCCTAGGAGTCACATTAAAAAAATAATAAATAGCTGCAATTAATTTTAATGGCAAATTTTATGTAACTCAAATATCCAAAGCTCATCGTTTTGACATGGAACCACTATGACTCTAATGACAAGATGTTTTTGTTGTTGTATCTCTAACCTGGTGTGTATTTCGCTCTCGCGGTTTGTCACAGCTTGCATGAGCCGCTTTCACCTGACAAGTGGCCGGCCCACTGGACAGCTGAGTCTCAGCATAAAAGGGGAAAGCTCGGTGCCACCGCGCATTGGAAGTTCAGCAGCACCGACCCGGTGGCTTGGACGGGGTCGGGGTGGGGCCTCCAGCATCTGGAGCTGTCAGGGACGCGGGTCCCTTCTTCCTGATTCAGCTTCAGCCTGAGGGCCCGACACCTCCACCGGCAGTGTGGGAGGCAGCTCAGGCCCCCCAGCACCTCGGATCCAGTGGACAGTCCTATTCTGTGGGTTGTTATTTGCATTTCTTTGATCATCAGTGACATTGAATGATTCTCCCTGGTTTATAGGTTATTTTTACTCCTGCTTTTATGCTTAAAACCAGACTACTGAATTAGAAGACTCTCATACATAACTTGCCTAGCATTAAGGCTAGAGAGGCGGGAGAGAGAGATTAGGAACAGAGGGATTTTTCGAAACCCAGAGCGAGGGGCACAGTGACTTTAACCAGGAAAGTGTTCCAGTCACCGCTGGTGCCTGCCCTGCCTGCCCCACAGCCCCAGCGCGGACTCTGGACCTGCCCGGCTAGAGGGAGAGCGTGTCCCCATCCTGTTAGTCACTTTTGCTCGGAAGACTCACTCTGCTCCGAACGTCTTCCATAGCCAGGAGGAGAGGCACACGGCCCCGCAACGGGTCACAGGAGAGCACGTGAGCCGAGGCCCCTCTGACCTCAGCCCTGCAGCTGGAGTCCGCGCTGACTGGTGCGTGGGGAACACGTGGGCCTGGCTGCAGCCGTGGAGGTCGGGGCAGCTTGTTACAAAGCGTTAGCGTGAAAATAACTGACTCACAAAGGTGTGCCAGGCCTGGGGAGCCGTAGCCAAAAGTGTAACAGGAACGTTCCTGAACCCCTCCACTAGGGGTGCGCAGAATACACATATAAATGCAAACTGGTCAATTCTCTTGACTGTGTAGAAGGAAATGCTACAATTCCTGTGTGGCGGAAAGTGATTTATGAAGAAGAATCATACTGAGGAAGAATCTGGCCTCTCCAGACCAAGGCCCTTATTGTGACACTAAATTTAAAAAGTGGTTAGTATAGGAAATTTGTCTCTTGAGAGTCCCTTGAACAACAAGGAAATCAAACCAGTCAATCATAAAAAGAAATCAACCCTGAATATTCACTGGAAGGACTGATGCTGATGCTGAAGCTCCAATACTTTGGCCACCTGATGCGAAGAACTGACTCATTGGAAAAGACCCTGATGCTGGGAAAGATTGAAGGCAGGAGAAGGGGATGACAGAGGATGAGATGGTTGGATGGCATCACTGACTCAAAGGACATGAGTTTGAGTAAACTCCAGGAGTTGGTGATGGACAGGGAGGCCTGGCATGCTGTGGTCCATGGGGTCACAAAGAGTCGGACACATCTTAGCAACTGAACAAATAAGTTTAAAAAGCAGTTAGGATAGGGAATTTGAGAGAAAGAGTATTGGCATCCCCTCCTCCAGGGGATCTTTCCGACCTAGGGATCGAACACATGTCTCTTACATCTGCATTGACAGGCAGATTCTTTACCACTATGGCTCCACCTGGGAAGCCCGAGGGAAAGAGTATGAGAACCTAACAGTCAGCCAAATTGTTGTTTAACTTTGAGAGTAAAAGAAAGATATTTTACCTCCCATGCACTCTGTTTGAAAACAAATAAATTACTCAGTGAAATACACCACCCACACCAAGAATGAAAGAAAATTCCCCATAGATTTAGAGTCTAAGTCCAAAATCCATTGTTTTTCCACTGCACAGATTTTTCAAAAATACGTTCCAAGAAACATTAGTTTCAGAAGACATTCATAAAAATAGGCTGTATTGGTCTGATGAGTTTGGGAAACACGCGTGCTTCCTTTGCAGGAACAGCTAACGTGTGCGTGCACACTCCTAGGCGTGTCCCCACAGGAAGTCGCTCAGTCCTCAGACTGCTGGGGTGCTGTCCTGGCCGGGCCACAGGCGAGGAAAGGGATCCCTCAAGGTGCCTGGTGCGTCGGCCGACTGCATGCAGGTGAGGGAGTCTGGACCCCCAGAGCCTCCCATGCGGACCTCCCCCAAACAGCCACAATGCCCAGGCATCCCACAGCCCTGCTCAGCCACCTCACCGTGGCTTTGTCTGCAGGATGGAAGCTCACGTAGACGCAACTGAGATAGAGCGTGCCTGTCGTCTCCAGCTCCACCTGTGTGGGGGGTCCCCCCAGCTGCGAGCGCGGTGTGGTGTTTGCAGCCCCAGGCCCTGCACACGGGCCCAGATGAGGGCGTGGAGTTGCGCCGGGCCTGGAGGGGGCAGTGTCACAGGGCGGGTGACCAGTGGCCTTCCCTGAGGGTCACCATGAAGACCCTTTTCTCCCTAAGACTGTGAACCAGGCAGGAATATGTGTCCCTCCCAGTTCTGTTCAAGGCTGCACGAGCCAGTGAGCTAAGCCAAGAATGGAAATACAACTTACACACACTGGTAAGGCAGCCTAAAATCTGCCTTTATTTGCAAATGACATGACTAAGTACATAGAAAATTGTAAGGAATTGCCGCAGAAACCTTCCCGAGGTATGGAGTAATTGAACAAAATTGTAGGACGCCAACAATACCAACACAAGTCCATTATATTTACACACATTAGCAACGTAAAAATTGGGAAAAATTAAAAAAAATCTTGCATAAAAGCACAAAAAACATGCTTACGGAGAACTTCAACAAAATAAGTGCAAGACCTAAGAAAATGAAAATACAGTACATAGCTGAAAGAGACAATAGATGATTTCAACAAACGAAGAGATAGAAACAGACAGTGTTCACGGGTTGAATGAGTTAATAATTCCTCCCAACTGATCCATAGGTTTGATGAAATCCACACCCCACACCCCACACAAAAAGCACACGTGTATGTATGTGTGTGTGCATGTTTCTGTGTGTGTTTGTGTGTATGTGTTTTTTGTGTATATTTGTGTTTGTATGTGTATATTTGTGTGTGTGTACTTGTGTGTGTGTGTATTTTTTGTGTATATTTGTGTTTGCATGTATATATTTGTGTGTGTGTGTACTTGTGTGTGTGTGTACTTGTGTGTGTGTGTATTTTTTGTGTATATTTGTGTTTGCATGTATATATTTGTGTGTGTACTTGTGTGTGTGTGTACTTGTGTGTGTGTGTATTTTTTGTGTATATTTGTGTTTGCATGTATATATTTGTGTGTGTACTTGTGTGTGTGTGTGTGTTTTGTGTATATTTGTGTTTGCATGTATATATTTGTATGTATATATTTGTGTGTGTACTTGTGTGTGTGTATTTGTGTGTGTGTGTACTTGTGTGTGTGTGTATATTTGTGTGTGTACTTGTGTGTGTATGTGTTTTTTGTGTATATTTGTGTTTGCATGTATATATTTGTGTGTATGTACTTGTGTGTGTGTGTACTTGTGTGTGTGTGTATTTTTTGTGTATATTTGTGTTTGCATGTATATATTTGTGTGTATGTACTTGTGTGTGTGTACTTGTGTATGTGTGCTTATGTGTGTGTGTACTTGTGTGTGTGTGCTTGTGTGCGTGTGTGCACGCGTGTGCAGGTGTACCTGACCCCCAGCACCCCCTCAGGCCCCATCGCAGGGCGAGACCCCACCGCGCAGTCAGGAGTCACAGGTGACTCTGAGGGTCGAGGGTTTTAAGAACGACTAGAAGAATCAGAAATGGGGACACCCTGTTCCAGGAGCAAAGTCACCTTCTGCTGCATCCTTTTTCTCTGGATGGAATGTGGCTTGTACAACTTCATGTGTCTATCTGGCGGCCTGGGTCTTGGTTGCGGCCCTCGGGCCCTCCCTTGCCGCACGCCAGATCTTTTGCTGCTGAGGGCGGGCTCTTCGCTGTGGCAGGCAGGCTTCTTTCTCCAGCTGCGGCTCCGGGGCTCAGCTTTTGCTGTGGACTGGCTCCAGAGAGCACAGGCTCAGGACCTGGGGCATTTGGGCTTAGTTGCACCTGGCCATGTGGGGTCCTAGTTCCCCGACCAGGAATCAAACTCGAATCCCCTGCGTTGCAAGGTGGATTCTTACCCACAGGACCAGCAGAGGAGCCCCACCTTCCACTGAATTCTTGAGATGGAAAACACACACATCCTTGCCGTTGCATGACACTAGAATTACTACAGAATTTTGGACCAGAATTCTTTTTCTTATTTCCCTTTTCCTGCACGGTTCTTTGAATTACGGAGGTTGAAGGTGATGAGCAGGAAACTGGTGACAAGGCCGGCCGGGCCTCTGGCTTGCTCTGGTGGGCATCCCCAGGGCCAGCCGACGGGCGAGCGGCTTGAAGCAGGACAGAGGGGCACGCCTGCCTGGGTCCCTGGCAGGGTCTGCAGGATCGGGAGGCCGTGACCACAGCTCCATCAGCCTGGTCTGCTCTCAGGAAAACAGGGACGAAATGGTCCTGTGAATCCCATGAGATAATGCGACCTGACCAGGTCCCGGGAAAAAGCGCTGATGATTTCAGAAATCTTTCTAAAAGAGGCAGCCTTAGCCCACGTGTGCATCAAAGTCTGTGTTCTGACCATACCCGCCAAAGACTGTTTCAGAGGCGAAATGCCGTGAAAACTAAAAAGCACTTCCCTTCCACTTATCTTGCTGCTCTGAGAGGTTAAATTCTTACTTTCTCCCTTTCTCAACAACCTGAGAAATTTTTAGCTCTGCCTTACGTAAATATTAAGCCCAACTGGGTCTTCCTAATTAGACCAGCCTCTGTCCCTCGACCCCTCCTCCCCAGGGCCACCCTTTCTTTAAGGGGAGCACCATGCACTGAACCAGCTGCTCTGAATTATGCATGCTTCAACCAGGAGGTCCGCCGGGCCTGGACAAAGGGTACAGCGGGTTAGCATCTCACTTCTGTCTGCGCCTGCCGTCCTCTGTGAGGTGGCATGGGAAAGCCCTAATGAGGCTGCCGGCGGCTGCAGAAATTCTTGTCGGATAAAGAGGCGGCCCCCCCCTTCCACCTGGCGAGCCCCGGAGAACACGCAGCCCCCCGCCCTCACTCAGCCCCTGCCACGGCCCTATTTGGTATCCTAGGCAACGGAAAGCCAGAGGAAAACAAGGTAGCAAGGGAGGTGAATCTGATGTAAGAAAAGGCAGATTAGACAGCGGCATCGGGAGGCACTCCTGTCTGGGAGGGGGTGGGGGGAAGCGGCTCCATCCTCCCCGGAGGGCGGGGCGGCAGCTGATGGACCGCCTTCAAGGTCAAGGATGCTGCACCCTTCCCCGTTACTGAACGCTCCCTGGATGATGAGCTTAGTCTTAACCCCTGAGTCATTGCAGATTCACCAGCTACGGTGGACTGAAGCAATAACATCGTTAAAATTGACAGGGAAGCAGAGTCCTTCAAAAACATGAAATCTGCCTGTGAGATAAATGGAAAAAAAAACATGGCATGCAGTCATGGGGTCCCACCAGCAGCTAAGCATATGCGCTGTACAAACACAAATGGGAAATACGTGTTGAGCAAGGTAAGAAGCTGGGCATCCACCGGGTGCCTCGCGGAGGGTTTAAGAGCTGACGCTCAGACAGAAACCACTGTGCCGCTGTGTCTGCCAGCCCTGCCCCCCACCCCACCCCCCGGGGGACAGAAGGCCCCTCGCCCGTTTCCTGCGTCGTCACTCCACCTCCTGACGCAGGATCCCGCCTGCATCGCCGCCTTCCCTCCCGACAGCCTCTGCGCCCAAACGCACAGCGACTCCTGACAGGCGCGGAGTCGGTATTGAAAAGCAAGTCATGTTTTGGATTATTGTGGCTTTGAGGCACCAGACAATGAATTATTTCCTGCCTGGCCTGGAACCCTCGGCGCCTGGGGTGGGAGTGTTTTCAGGACAGGGAAACAATAGCTGACTGAGCCCCGGGGAGGAGAGGACCAGGCTGTCTGCTCCACGAAGTGAGTCAGAGAAAAGGGCTGGGGGAGTCATTCTGCACCCCTCTAATGCAGGCGCCTGGCGGAGGAAGTGGCAACCCACTGCAGGATCCCTGCCTGGGAGCTCCCATGGACAGAGGAGCCTGGCGGGCTGCAGTCTGTGGGTCGCAAGGAGTTGGACACGAAGGAGCGACTAAAAACAAAAGCAACAGCTCAGGAAACACACACATTACGTGTTTTGAGGCATGTGGACGTTTTTGTTACCAGGTAGAAAATTGTTATAATCTGAAAGATGGATTTTCACTGGGGGGAAAGGGCTTGCGTTCTGTCAACAATCCCTGCACCTCATGTCGACAGAAGGACAAAGAAATCATGTCCCGCACGCACCCCAGCTCAAGCCTGCGGGAGGCTCCACACCCTCCTCGGGCTAAGTCCCTTCAGTCGTGTCCGACTCTGCGGTACTATGGACTGCAGCCTTCCAGGCTCCTCTGGCCACGGGATTTCCCAGGCAAGAGTACTGGAGTGGGTTGTCATTTCCTTCTCCAGGGGATCGTCCTGACCCAGGGACTAAACCAGCGTCTCCTGCATCTCCTGCACTGAAGTCAGAGTCTTTGCCACTGAGCCATCAGGGAACACTCAACAGATGGTGTCTATAAGCTTAACTTTTACATAATGGCCCATCTCTGGGAACCTTGCTTCCAATACCTGGGTGTTGAAGTAAAATATCTTTAGCTCACAGGAAATTTCCTGACCAGCCCACCTGTGAATAGCTGAAGGAAGAAGAAATTATTAATAACACATTCCCTCCAGGGGCTGCCCAGAACCAGGACTTAACTCCCTCTTCTTTTAGTATAAAAGAGGCAGGGTGGATCTTCAGGACACAGGTCCACCATCTTCTCCGTCTGCTCTGCTGGCTTTCCGAATGAAGTTGCTATTTCTCGCCTCGACCGCCTGTGTCTTTGTTGACTGGCCTGTTGTGTGCTCAGCAGGAGGATGGTCTTGGGCCTGGAAACAATTACACACCCAGCCTAGCACGGAGTAAACTCCGTTAGTATCTGTCCTGCAAAAGTATTGCTGGGATTCTTCTTCCAGACTCTGCTCTTTCCAGCTATCGCCTCACCTCCGGGCACTCAAAGGACACCAGATCCTGAAACCAGCCCCACGCTCTTGCCTGAGGCAGCATGATGCCTGTGGAGTGGTTGGGAGTTCTTGACCAGATGGTGAGGCAGAGGGCAGTGCTGGATCTCGCCAGGCGGGAGGGCAGCCATGTCCCGTCCTACAGGGCCACAGGCAGACCAGCTCCGCAGAGAGTCAAGTCCCCCTTCGAGGCCAAGAGCCCTGCTCTTAAGGCCCCACAGGTGAGGACAAGCTTGGGGCCCGTGACCCTGACCTCAGGAGCTGGGGCACCTGCCCGGCTCTCTCCAGCACCATCGGTAGGTCGTCAGTAGGTCGTCATAAATCTATTGCTAACGAGTTCTTCTTAGTCCTTCCTGACCCTGTTCAAGGATTCAGCTCTTCAGTCCGCGGGGTGTCTCCCGAGGGCCAGGAGCCGTGTGGCTGTCTTACGCTGTCTATTTCAGTCAGGCTCTGATAGCACACCTCTCCCGTCGTGAACATAAATCCTCGCATTCTGTCTGTATCCAGAAAACCAGCTTCTCTTCACTTTGGGCTCACTCCAGAGCTCAGGAATCTGCTTACTCTTGCCCTCCCCTCCACCATCCCCGCCATCTGCAACGACCCTCTTCTCCACGTCTCAGCAGCGTGTCACCTCCTCCATGGTGTGGATTCCTCTCCACGTGTGTTTCTGGTGAATCTTCTCCGTGGGATCCAGGACTCACAGGTGCAGAGACCATGGCTGGCTCGGAGGATGGACTTAATGCCAGCAGCCAGCACAGAGCCTGGAACGTGAGAAGTGCTGGCACATGTTTGAAGAAAAAAGCACTGTGAATTTTCCTCCTGTACAACCTGAGGGTAGATTTTGTTCGGTTTCCTTCTCTGTGGCACACACCTATAAAAAAATTAGCTGGACCTTCACGTGGTACTTAGATGTATTGTGTTGCTTCCACTGGGTTTTGACAAAGTGTCTTAGATGACCACAGGCTCCCCGGGGACTTTTGGTTTTAAATTTTACCACGATTTCCCCAACTACCAGCTGTGATTCACTGCTCCGCACACGCTGTCTTAGATATTCTCCTTCAGCTTCCATTCAACATCTTTGAAGATTACAGCTCGGACCATAATTATTGGTGGTTCTCTTTTTCCTCATGCAGCTTTCATCATTCTGTGGAATTACTAATTGCATCGCATGGGCAAATCCCGCATTTTCCTAGAATCTCAACAATCCAGGAGTGCGCTCCAACCCTGCTCTGTTGATGATGATCCCTGAGCCGGTGCAGGAGAAGCTGGCCCGGTGATCGTCAGGCCCGAAAAAACCAGATTGGCCTTAAGAAAAGAGTTTCCAAGTCAACACCCTCCTGCGGCATCCAGATCTCAACAGAAGGGCCTGGTGGTTCCAGGCCAAGCACACCTGCCCTGAGACCCCCACGGGAATGGCACGTGGGTCCTCGTGCAGAGCAGCACTTTGCCGAGAAGGAGGTGGGCCGGGGGTTGGGGGGAGCAGGATGTGGAAAGAGGTAGGAGGTCTCCGGGGAAAGCTGGATCTGTGGGTCAGCGTGATACCCAGGCGAGGTCACAGCACACGCCTTGGAACGCAGGGCTGTGTAGAACTGAAGCCAGCCCTGCAAGGGCCAAGGAAAGGAGTCTCTGGCTGGTCATTCGACTGCCTGAGCTTTATCATCTTGGGAAACTTTGCGATGTTCTCGGGCAGCCTGCAGCCCTAGCTGTGATCAGTGGAATCACGCGTAAAAGAAATGACTGGTTCTGACGGCGTGCGTGTTAAGCACACAGCACGCAGAACAGATCTCACAGAGAAAGGACCCGTTATCAGTAAGCGATTGCAACTTTTGTAAGAAAAGAGCGGAAAGTGGTAAAGCTGAGGAAAGAAAATGTGTGTGTTCATGTAGATACACATGCACACACATACACATGTATCTGTGAACATATATTCACAGGAGAAAAGAGCATAGTGTAACACATGGCCGTGAGAGCTGCTAACTTCACAGCACAGATGGGAACCCAAATCGCCTCTCTCCCTGAGTTCTATTAGAGGCGCAGCTAATAGAACCGGGGCTGATAACACCACAGCCTGCGTGGCTCACAGCCTGCGTGGCTCACGGCACTGCCGCAGGGGCAGGAAACGCTCCCCACACCAGCCTGCGCACGGGAGGAGCCACTTCCTCTGAGGTTACGTCACGTGACCACGAGACATCGTGCCTTCCTTCCCTCCTACGACTGCCGGTAAGGAAACGAAACGTACAAAGGTCTCATGTTACAGGAATTCACCGGTTTTTCAGAAATAAATCCACCCAGCTTCTGGGACCAACAGAATGACTTCTGTGGAAATCTAGGGAAATTTAAGCAAGTTTCTAATATCTGTGCAAAGTTGCTTCAATCGCGTCTCACTCTTAATGACCCCATGGACCGTACCCTGCCAGGCTCCTCCATCCACGGGCTCCTCCAGGCAAGAACACTGGAGTGGGTTGCCATTTCCTACTCCGGGGGATCTTCCCAGGGATGGAACTCTAACATCTACATACTGAAGTAAACACACTAGGAGCTCTACCGCACTCACAGGGCAGTCGAGGGTTATTTGGGGAACTCTGTGGGAAAGCACTTTGGGAAAAGCACAGACCCAGCCCCACAGATGGGTCACTGCCACCCCCAGACGACAGCAGTGGGGACAGAGAGCCCTGGCGTGTCTGCAGGAAAAGGAGACCGCACTTTGTGAGACCCGATGCCAGCGAAACCTGGCAGACCCATGACTCTCTTGTGACCAAGCCTGCCGGAAGGCCGGCCCACTGAGGACTGGTGTCTCGTCATCCGACCTGGAGAAGGGGGGATCAGAGCAGAAGCGGGCACTTGGCCCAGAGCCCATCTGGCGCTTCGAGTGCCTTCTACCCTGGGCGTGAGTGCTCACCCTCCACACCCCCAGAGCCCTGGCAGCCGACAGAGACGCGGCATGTTGAATCCAGTCGTGTCCTGCTCTGAGGACGACCGAAGGAGAAGACGCGGATGAGCACACGGCCAAGGGCAGCGTTCCAGACCCTCCCCTCGAGAACAGCCCTCCACGCCCTGCGTGGTGGCAGCAGAAGGCTCACGGTCCCAGGGCAGGGCCCCTGATGGCATCTCGGCAGCACGTGCTCCTGCAGGACCAGGGTGTCCTGAGTGAGGTCCGGCCGCTGCTGAGGTTTAGAATACAAAGTGTATCTTCCCCTGAAAACCAGGTGACTTCCTCAGACTGGAATCCCCAGTGGAGTCCCTGCCAGGAGCAGGGAGCCGGCGCTAGGAGGAAGGGGTGGAGATGCAGACAGTCAGGAAGAACGGGGGGCCCCGCCACGGGAGGCACAACACGGCGCCCAGGACTCCAGCTGCGGCCCTGCGTCCACGGGAGTGGCCGCGTCCCAAGGGTCCCATGTTCGGTCCTCCCCCACCTGCTGCCGTAGGCCCCTCCTCACCCCCAGGTCCTGGGGCCCACTGTGAGCCCACTAACGGGATTCGCTGTCAGAGCGCTGAGCACTGCGACACACGGACTCTGGCAGTTCCCCACCCTGAGTCACCGGGACTTCGTCCGCCCCTCTCGCTCAGCCCCAGGCATTCTCGGCAGGTCGGCTCGTGCTCCCCCAAAGATGTGCCCAGGTCTTAACTCCCAGTACCTGTGACTCTGACCTCAGTTGGAGATGGCGCCCTCACTGAGGTCACTAAGTTAGGGATGTCGAGAGGAAGTCCTGGATTTGGGTGGGCTCTTAATCCAGCAGCTGGTGGCTGTTAAAAAAAAAAAAAGGAGAGGAGAGTTCAAGCCACAGGGGCACAGGGAAGATAGTGCGTGGAGATGCAGACAGGGATGGGTGGGGTGCGTCCTGGGTCGGGGACTGCGGCCACCGCCAGGGCCTGCAAGAGGCAGAGGGCTCCTCCACAGGGCCTCTGGAGGGAGCTTGGCCCTGCTCACCCCCTGGCTTCAGACTTCTGGCCTCCAGAGACGTGGGGGGTGTGACTGTGTGGCAAGACGCCACGGTGGTCACTTCTGTGGCTGCCCCGGGGCCCCTGCAGCAGTCACGCTGGATGGGAGCTGGGAAGGCCCACAGTCACGCGGCCGTGTCCTGTCCACGAGCCTATCTCCCACCCCTGTGCCCTCCTCACTGACACATGTGAGCGTGCACTCGCACGCGGGCGTGCACGACACACGAGCACACACCCAGCGTCCCGGAGTCTGCACCTCAAAAGCTCAGCTGGCCCCAGGAAGGCTGCTGTCCCGAGAACCGTGACTTCACCCCCATTCAGGTTTGCTGCCCTGCCTGGCCTCATCCTAAGTTCCCAGATGGGATCAGACACGAGGCCCAGTGACCTGTCAAGGAATATGTGGTCCTCCCTAAGGCTGTCCTTGGACGAAGCTGGAGGGGATGCACCCTCCCCCCAAGGAGGAGGGCACCCCACTCCTGACCCCTGGCTGCCTTTCTTGTTCATCCTTCTCTGTACCCAGTCATCTCACTTTGGAACGCACCATCTGTTCAATGTTAGCAAAGGTCAAAAATTCCTATTTTCATGTCGTGTGTCCAGCTGTTTGTGACCCCATGGATCATAGCCCTCCAAGCTCCTCTGTCCATGGGATTCTCCAGGCGAGAATACTGCAGTGGGTGGCCATTCCCTTCTACAGGGGATCTTCGTGACCCAGGGATCGAGCCCAGGTCTCTCGCACTGCAGGCAGATTCTTTAACACCTGACCCACCCGGGAAGCATCTCATTGCTCGTTAAATAGGGGAAGGCTGGTTCCTCACAGCAAAATGCTTGCCGTTCTAAGTAACAGGGATTCGAGACCCAGCAAAGTACAAAGACGTGGCTCAGGCTCGGAGTCGAGGCTTTCCTAGCTCTTTGTGCTTGTAACCAGAATTGCAGTAAATACCCAAAGGGTGCGGCTCTGCACTTCCCTGACCGGAAGCCCAGGCTCAGCCGGGGAGGCCAAGCCTCAGAAGGACGTCTGGAGTTCAAAGGCAGAGGGTGAGGCCAGGGAGGAGGCGGCCCAGCAGGCAGAAAGGAATGGAGCCTGCTCTGCTGGAGTGTGAAGCCAAGTCCAGGCTCCTCCTGCTGCGAAAATAGCAGTTCTTACAGGTATCAGGGAAAATCTGTTCAGAGCTATGATGCGTGTTTTAAAGCCCCAAAAGGAGGAAAAATGCAGTTTTGAGAGGAGGGCCAGGGTTTGGGGAATTTAGTTAAGAGAAGAATTCCATGAACAAACACGGCTAAGTTACAAAGTCCACAGAAAGGTGGTTGGAGCCAATTCAGATATTCCAGAACACGATATGCAAGTCACTGAAAAACGTAGATCTTTCAAGTCTAAAGTTTTATTTAGCGTCTGGGCTATATAAACAAAGCTAGTACAAATGAAAACCTTTTTTCAGATATACTTTCAGCACAGGCTTGGATGACAACGAGCACATCATTGTCAGCAACACAGAGTCTTCAAAACAGTGAAGGAAGCAATGGATTTTTAGCACAATTCACAGGACAGTGGTTAAGCTCCTGACTAATTGCTGGCTTTTGCTGCATTTGATCCGCCCAATGACTTCTGAGGCAGTGACCTAGTTGAAAAAGTTAGCCAACCAAAAAAGGAAGGTAAAAAGAGAGCGTCAGGCTAAATTAACTCACCCTCCTGGAGACGGGGATTGTAGTCTGGAGACTCGAGCTTGAGAGAGAAGGTCTGGAGAGCTATAAACTTCCACTGCGGAAAGCAAGGCGGGCTTCCCGGTGTGGGAGGAAGCTCCTATGGTCACAGGTCACAGGTCACAGGCTGTGCTCACCCGCCCGAGGGAACAGTCGGAGGTCCGGCTGGCCCTGACCGTCCCTGGAAGTTTGGGTCCATCTGAACAGGGTTCCCAGGATGAGCCGTGGGGGAGAGGGGCAGAGACCACCAGCAGTGGACTCTGAATTGGGATCCAGAGGGTCCAGAAGCCGTGGCTGGGCTGAGAGAGACCACCAGGGCCTGGAGGAGAACCTCAGCCTTGCCTCTGCGTCCCTCCCCCACTGCCCTCCCCCTGCCCAGGCACCAGCACTTCCCCGCCGGTCTCAGGAAACAACCCCAGACTGTCGGAGCGAAGCCAGCTGGGACCTGGAGGTGCAGACCCGGCTCAGATCCCCATGTGACACTTAGCCCCTGCGTGGCCTGGGGCCCAGCCTGCAAACCGCAGGGCTGACATCCCTGAAAAGAGGTAACTTCCACCTTCAGTCACCAGGGGGCGGTGGCAGGGAGCTCACACTACCAGCTGTAAGGCCCCGCCCCTGTGGTGACGTCACGAGGTGTGACCGTGTAAGTCAGCTCAGGATGCTGCTGCTGCCTGACAAAATGCTACGGATGGGAGGGGCTCAAACACTGAAATGTCTCTTCTCCCAGCCTGCAGGCCTGGAGTCCAAGAGCCCAGGGTCTTCTCACCGTCCTCCCCCTGCGTCCAGACATCCACTTTCACAGGGGCATCAGCCTTACTGGATCAGGGTGGTGACTTGCCTTGGATGGACGGCAGGCCGGGCTCATACAAAACGCCTTTGCCTCTGCTTCTCCCAGCATCTCCCAGCAGGGTTCCTGGATGCCTCCAGCTTGGAACTGGCTCCCCAAGACCCTGCCGAGAGCCAGCAGACGTCTTCACGTGCTGTCAATTCTGGCATCAATGTGTTTTTGTTTCTTTGGTGTGTTTTTAAGTAGAATTCAAGTTCATACAATGGAACTAACCGTTGCCCCTGAGTCATGACATTTTCCTGCCTTCCGTTCACGCTTGTCTCTCCAGCCGTCTTGTATTTTATTTATTCATTTGGTGTTAGTTATTTGATTAACACCCAAGACATATACGACTGGAGCAGAGGACTGCCACACTGCAGCTCACATCTGTGTTCCCCCGTCCCCACCCCTCTGCTCTCCACCCCCAGCTGCCCAGCTACAGGCAAGGCTGTCCTGAGTCTTGTCTGTGGTTCTCCTGATGTGTTCATCCAACAGCGTTAGCAGGGTGTGTGTGTGTGTGTGTGTGTGTGTGTGTGTGTGTGAGGAGGAATGTTTGGTTCCGATTTTGTTGCCTGTGTTCTGTATGTTTCAAGAGCTGTTTTTAAGTCACTCCTTACTAGAGTTTAGTCTCTAAACCGCAGCAGCTGGGAACCTGGAACTCACGCAGCTCACAAAAATTCTCGAGCAGTCCCTCCCCTGCCCCTCCACCCACCCATGAATCAGACACTGTGGTGTGTGGTTCTCTGACCACTAATGAGGGCGGCGACCTCTCAATGTCCTCGCTGAATGTTGTGTTGTCTCTGCTCTGAAATGCTTGGCAGAGCTTTGCCACTACTTTTTTCCTACTGGGTTATCATTTTACTATTGCTTTTAGTTCTTTATATATTCTTGACACTGATTCTCAGTTCAAGTGCACAGAGAATATTTTCTTCCTTTGTAGTCTGTGTGTTCTTTCTCGATGTGGCTTTAAGATGAACAGACCTTCCAATTTTCATATAATCAAATATATTTTGTTGTTGTTGTTGAGTCTTATATAAGAATTTCTTCCTTACCCCCAGGATAGGAAGAAAGAAATACACCTACGTGTTGCACGAAAGCCTTAAAGGATTTGCCCTAGACGTGTCCTAAACCACCTGGAATTTCTTCCTTACCCCCAGGATAGGAAGAAAGAAATACACCTGTATGTTGCACGAAAGCCTTAAAGGATTTGCTCTAGACGTGTCCTAAACCACCTGGAATTGCTTTATAGACCCTGTAAACTAGGGATCCAAGGTCATTAGTTTTTCCACAGGAATAATCTCTGCTCAGGACTCTCTTCTTTCTCTGAACCACGAGGACCCTAAGCTCCTATAGCTGTGGATTTCCAGTTTCCACACTGTCTTCCCCACAATGTCGGTCAGTCTCTGAGTCGTGTCCTTTCATCAGCTTCATAATAAATACTGGTGTCTGGTAGTCGGGGCCCCTCTCCCTGCATGTGTTGACTATTCCTGGACCTTTAATATTTCATAATTCTTTTTTCTTAGAAACAGCTTGTAAAGACCCACAAAATACCCCGGTGGGAGTTTGCTTGGGTTTTCATTAAAATGATAGATGGATTTTAGGAGAATTGCCATTTCCAGTGTTACATTGCAAGCTTCCTCCAGAAACCTGACTTTTCAGGTCAGTGGGCCCCCCTCGTTCTCAGCCTCTGCCCAGGTTACGTCTCTCCTGTATTTCTCAGCTCTCTGCCTTCCTCGTCTCTCCCCTCGCAGCCCGGCTCAGCCTCCCCGAACCTTCTCTCTCCAGCCCACGGGATGACTCTGTCTACTTAGATGGAGCTGCGCTGCTGGAGGAAGTTCTCTTGGGTGTTAGCTGCTATGATGGTTTGTAAATTGGTTCCTGATTCGCTGTAAGATTCTTTTTTTAGAAGGGCAATTTATTTCCCTTTACCTTAAACATTTCCCCCAAATTACTGTAATTCTCAAAATAGGCTCTTATTTTCTGTAACCATAGCAAAGAGGAGGCTTAGCAGTGACTTCTGAGCTTTCTCAGTGTCCACGCCCCACGGGGGTCCAGCTGCCTCCTACTGAATCCTCGTCCCACCTCCAGCCCGGGAAATGTGTCCAGATCATCGCTGTCAGAGATTCTGAACCTGAGATGAGGCCCTCGTTCATAAACAGTCTCCTTTCATTCTGTCCCCTGCACTGCGTGCTGTGCTGCGCTCAGTCGCATCCAGCTCTTTGTGACCCCATGGACTGCAGACCACCAGGCTCCTGTGTCCGTGGGATTCTCCAGGCAATAATACTGGAGTGATTTGCCATGCCCTCCTCCAGAGAATGTTGTCAACCCAGGGATCGAACCCGTGTCTTTTTACGTCTCCGGCATTGGCAGGTGAGTTCTTTACCACAAGTACCACCTGGGAAGCCCCTTCTACAGCACACATAAAGTAATTTGAACGAACAATTTCATGGGTCAGTTTCGCCGCAATAAAAATACCCTAAAGGTGACCCATAATTTTTGTTTCTGTTTGAGACAGTCAAAATTAGTAAATGTTCTATCTGGAGTCACTGATTTTGTTTCCAAAATAAATGCACCTACTTTCTGGGTATCATTATAACTGATGTATCCAGGATCATCCCAAGTCATAAACGTGAAAGAACGCAGCCGCCCTTCAGGCGCCAGCGGGCTCAGCGGGCATCCGTGTTCATGAGGTGCAGTTAGTGGACCATGACTGAAGTGCAAAAATGTCACTGAGCTTCCTTCAATTCAGAAATAAATTATTTTCGTGGGGGAGAGTTGTGGATTAAAGACAACTCCTGAGAGTCTTAAGACTTGAATGTTCAAGTAATTCCTGTAGTGAAAAAAAATCTCATTTGAATCCTTGTTAAATTTTGCATCAACAAGTTTGGTGTTGAGTAAAAAGTCATCCTAAATGCTGCAAGGGTCCCTAACTATGAAGCTGTAAAGTGGAAGTGAAAGTGACGTCGCTCAGTCGTGACCGACTCTTTGCGACCCCATGGACTGTAGCCTACCAGGCTCCTCTGTCCGTGGGATTTTCCAGGCAATGGTACTGGAGTGGATTGCCATTTCCTTCTCCAGGGGACCTTCCCGACCCAGGGATCGAACCCGGGTCTCCTGCATTGTAATTAAGCTGTAAGGATTTGTTAAATACTCTAATAAGACACTAAAAATTGTTTAATCTCATAGAATTCGATGATTCAGAAACATCATCACAATCTCAAAAATGTACCTCAGTGCAGTGTATATGCCCGGGGCATCTGTCCGGCCAGCTCTGTGAAGACCCACAGGTGGGCGTGGCCAAGCCCTCCCTGCCAGCTTCACGGCAGACGGCTCTGGGGCCTCCTCACCGACACCATCATCTTTGTACCGCAGTTAGCCACGCCCCCTCTCTTTCTGATGGTCTGGATTCTGCATCAACAGGAGTATTGATCAGCAACGAGCCTTGATTTATGGAGCAGGTTGCTTACCTGTCGTGCCTCGGTTATTTATCTTCGAGAACACAAGGAGAATCGGTCTGACCTTGGCAGATCGAGTAAGAATACCAGGCGCTTTCTCAACGTCTGAAAGTCCATGAGGCCCCCGGGCTTGTGTAGGGAGGGACTGTCCGTCCTGCAGCTTCGTGGAGCAGTCAGCAATCACACCCTCGCTTCCCCAGAGATGATGGCTGGAGCAGGACAAGGAACCCAGATGGAAATCAAGGAGATGCAGTGGGAAAGTTGCTGCTGGACCAGAGAACAAAAAAGATGGGCTGCAGAAACGTCTGTCCAGAAACCACGTTCACCTACTGTGTGACAGTAAGAACCTCTAGTCTGTTTCAGCGGAGAAGGCGATGGCACCCCACTCCAGTACTCTTGCCTGGAGAGTCCCATGGATGGAGGAGCCTGGAAGCCTGCAGTCCATGGGGTCGCTGAGGGTCGGACAGGACTGAGCGACTTCACTTTCACTTTTCACTTTCATGCATTGGAGAAGGAAATGGCAACCCACTCCAGTGTTCTTGCCTGGAGAATCCCAGGGACGGGGGAGCCTGGTGGGCTGCTGTCTATGGGGTCGCACAGAGTCGGACACGACTGAAGTGACTTCGCATAGCATAGTCTGTTTCAGAAATCACGGAATACGGGCAGAAGTTTGGTGGGACACTCAGGGGACGCAGTCTCAGGGTAGAATTCCCACTGCATTGAAACCGAGACCACTTCACCTTGCGCTTGATGCTTCACCCCGAGGTAGCAACACCTGTGGCTGTATTTGTGGAGATTCACATCCCAGCTCCTCTGGATTTTAAATATTTGGTTTATTTTCAGACCAATCCTCGAACACAAGTCTGGAGTTTGGGGTTTGGACACTATACTCTTGGAAGAGCATCTGTAAAAGATACCGTTGCCCGGTGGAAGCGTCTGATGATGGAAACGGAGGAGGACAAGCCCAGCACGGGTGCCTCCTTTCCCAGAGAGCACGAGAAACGTCACAGAAGGGCACGCACAGGCGAATGAAGAGGCGGCTTTACTGGGTCACAAAGAAAGCTCAGCACCTGAAATGCTTCTGAACTGTGGTGCTGGAGAAGACTCTTGAGAGTTGCTTGGACTGCATGGAGATCCAACCAGTCCATCCTAAAGGAGATCAACCCTGAATATTCATTGGAAGAATGAATATTCTTCCAATCAGTGATGCTAAAGCCGAAGCTCCAAAACCTAGGCCACCTGATTCGAAGAATTGACTTATTGGAAAAGACCCCGATGTTGGGAAAGACTGAGGGCGGGAGGAGAAGAAGGCGACAGAGGATGAGATGGTTGGGTGGCATCACTGACTCAAAGGACATGAATCTGAGCAAACTCTGGGAGATAGTGAAGGACAGGGGAGCCTGGCGTGCTGCAGACCAAGGGGTCACAAAGAGCTGGACACGACTGAGCGACTGAATAACAACAGCAACAACATTAAACCCACATTAAAAAAAAAAAAAAGAGTATTTGCTCTTCCAAAGAATCCTCTACAGGTTTTTACAACAAGGAGTCGGACACAACTGAGCGACTGAACAGAACTGAACCTCTTTATATGCAAAATATCATTTGATTTACAAAGAAAAGAGGGAGATTTGGGAGCTTGTAAGTATAGAACCAGACCCTCCTGCAACGAGGTCGACCTGCATGCATGGAAGGGCTTCTCTTCTCTGCTGATTTCCTGGAATTCTGGGTTTATTTTTCAGAATGGCAAAAACACAGCAACGACTGTTGGAACATGTGAAATAAAGGTCGCTACTAACAATGGAGGTGTTTAAACAAGAAATTTGTTTCTATGGAAGGAAGTGAAGAAATACAAGTAAAATAACCAAAGGATATACACTACTAAAAAAATTTGGAGGAGGGGCAAGTGAGTCTATTTGAATTTGTTTTATAAAAAAGGACAAGTAATTCTAAAAAGTGTTTTAGTAACGATGATTATTACTTTTTAGTTGACTTATTAAATACCAATCCCAGCAGAAACTGGGATTTAATTATGTAGCCTCTATCTGTGATCATCGCTAAGGTTTTTTACAATTTTGCCACTCAAAGTCTACATGTGATCTGATCTCCCGTGTGAGAAGTTGGATCACCTGTTTCATCACTGTCTTATAAATGTCTTCAAGAAATAGCAGATAGGGGACATGGTGATGTAACTACTGTTTTGAATAAAGGACCATAAAAATTCCAGTTGCTTTTTAAAAAATTGTAACCGCAATGCCTTCTTTAAAAAGTGGGCCGTGTGACCCATAGCGTATTAGGTTCTTGTTTGTTTAAGATTCCACTGCTGAGCTTGGCTGGTGATCATAAAGCCACCCCTTGTTTTGGTAAGACTGATCTACCTCCAAAGGAAATGAAATACATTTCCTGAGCTTTGAGAACCAGAAACCACTGTTGCTCACCACCTTTGATTAAATTCAGGTCCTGTGGATAGACAGAACTGAGAAGAAAGATGCCAGAGCAAGGGGCTTCAGACAACCAAAGCCCACGGGCCCCTTCCCTCGAGGGAATCAGTCGTAACAAGGGACTTCAGACAACCAAAGCCCACGGGCCCCTTCCCTCGAGGGAATCAGTCGTAGCAAGGGAGCTGAACACTTGTCCACCAAACTAGCCGTTTTTATTAAATTCTCTCCGAGTCGAAACATAAAAACACGGACGTGTAATAGGTGGTTGGATACAAGGAACTGAACATTTCTGAGTGCACGCGGATGAGCAACATCAGAGTGACATTAAATCTTCTGACGTGGCGTCTCTCCCCAGCTTGTTCAAGGATTTCCTTCAATGTATGAAAGTGTTAAATACACACTGGTGAGGAGAGGGAGAAAGCCGGGGGCCGAGGGGGAAGGCAGACAGAAGCAGAGCCTGAGCTCCGGTCCCTGGGGTGGGAGGTTAGGGCATAACCGCTCTCCCAGGGCTGCGTGGTTGCAGTGGCGGCTGAAAATGCCAGCCAACACTCCAGGGACGCGGCGTCTGCAGGCATTCCTGGCACAAACACCTCTGATTACAAGATGCGATTTCCCTGAGTGCTCAGAGAACCGCCACCCACCTTGTTTCTATTCATCCTCGTGATGGATTTAGGAGCTTCTTAGAGGCACGTGTTTTTGTGCCTCCATTTTCCATTTATTGAAAAATCAAAGCTCACAGAAATTAAATACAACCCCACACAATATGGTGAATCACCTCCAGGAAAACCCCCGCCTGGTTCCTATTCTCCTAGTGCCGCATTTCTCACTCGTCGAATAAATGTGAAACCAAGGGTGGGGCTGCCAGATTTAGCAGATGAAAAATACGGGACGTGCAGTTAAATGTGAGTTTCAGATAAGCAACAAATGCACGTCTGGTGTGAACATGTCCTTGGGGCTGTTTGGTGCACACTTACGTCTTGTCCGTCTGAAATCCACACTTGGCTGGGTGTCTTATATTTTCTCTGGAAACCCTGACCAGAGGAAGAATCTCCGAACATGAGAGAAAGCACGGATGTGCTCTGTCCTTGACACAAAGAACTGATCCTTCAAGCCCTGTTCCTTCCTCAAACTCCTTCCACCCCAGCCCTGCCTCGGAGCTCCCAGCACGTTCCGGGACCGTGGCTTTTCTCCTCGGATGTCACCTGGGTGGTGGGTGCTGGCTCTCAGCGGCCCCCCGTCTCCCGAGCAGAGGTAGACGTCGGCACGGCGCCGGCAGTGACCCCTTCCCACCCTCCCCAGGAGACCTGTCCGTCCCCCTGTCCCCCGAGCCACGCACAGGGCGGCCGAGGTTCCAGAAGGACTCCGGTTGCCTAGGGTTGCTGTAATAAGCCAGCCAACCAGGTCCACCAAACACTGACTAGCTCGGCACACAGGGCCTCTCTCTTCTGCTCAGGAGCTGCTATCGGCTATTTTTAAACTAACATATTGCTATTAACTTTGGCATTTTCAGCAAATAAAATCACAGTGTTGTGGACTTAGTAAACATTTGTGGAATGAATCAACGGATGAATGAATGAATGAATGAAAAAGTCAAAGTGAGGAAGAGCACAGCTCCCACTGGACCCCGAAGTGACCCTTCCACAGGGAGGCCAGGAGCCCTTTCTGCAAACACTGCCCCCTGGGGATTAGCCTGCGGCTCCAGCAGAAGAAAAGAAGGGACTCCTTTGGGGGCATCCTTTCCTTTTACCTGGCTGCCAATGCTCTCTGCTGCTGTGATGCTCGGAGAAGGCAATGGCACCCCACTCCAGTACTCTTGCCTGGAAAATCCCATGGGCAGAGGAGCCTGGTAGACTGCAGTCCATGGGGTCGCTAAGAGTCGGACACGACTGAGCGACTTCACTTTCACTTTTTACTTTCATGCATTGGAGAAGGAAATGGCAACCCACTCCAGTGTTCTTGCCAGGGACAGGGAAGCCTGATGGGCTGCCGTCCATGGGGTCGAACAGAGTCAGACACGACTGAAGCGACTTAGCAGCAGCAGCAGCAGCAGCTGTGATGCTGGGGGAGGTGGGCTGCACCCTGTGTCAGGGTCAATCAGAGTTAAAGTCAGCTCAGCTGAGAGTGACAAAGCCCGAAATGAAGACACCTGCCCGTCCTTCCTAATAGGTGCTTGATGTCTATTGAATGAATCAATGGATGGATGGTGAATGCATGGGTGAATGAATTAATGAATGGGTGGATGGTTGAATGGATGGACGCATTAGAAAGGCAGTGACCATCAGTGTCTCCATTGAGTAAACATCTGTTCAC
This sequence comes from Bos indicus, assembly GCF_029378745.1. Classification (NCBI taxonomy): domain Eukaryota; kingdom Metazoa; phylum Chordata; class Mammalia; order Artiodactyla; family Bovidae; genus Bos; species Bos indicus. Next base: position 102,570,375 of record NC_091768.1, read on the forward strand.
ATTTTCAGCTCCACCCACCATCACAAATCCTCCAAGTAGCACGAGAAAACTCAAGCATATCACAGTTATTTTATGAAGAAGTGTTTCTCATTCTTGTCACCCATTTGAATTCTAAAATGCAGTGCATCCATTTCTCAGGGTCTTTGGAGAAAGCACCCCAGCACAACACTTCTGGGCCTCCCCTTATTGCCACTGAACTCCCCACTATCTCTCCAGGGAGTAGAGATGATCCCAGGTCTGATAATCTGTTGATAATCTGATAATACGTTGGTGAGCTTTTATTTTCAAATGTTTAACATTTCATGTAAACATCTTTTGGTGACAAAATCAAATGAATCTTTTCCTTCCCCCTTGGCTCTGATTAATCCTCATTAAAGGAAAACTTCCAAAAACCCAGGGCGTGGTACCTGCACTGCCCGGGACCAGGAAGTGAGTGGATCGTGGATTCTCCTCCAGCATGTTCCTTCTTCTCCATGACTCGTCTCCACCCCAGTTTCTAATACTTCCCACATGTGCTCGTCCTAGATCTGCAGCTAGCAGCCAGCCCATGGGCAGCGAGTCCTTGCTTACTGTACAGGAATTCATTATTCTGTTTCACTCATAAGACCTGTAAGGTTTTGCTGCTGCTAAGTCACTTCAGTCGTGTCCGACTCTGTGCGACCCCATAGACGGCAGCCCACCAGTCTCCCCCGTCCCTGGGATTCTCTAGGCAAGAACACTGGAGTGGGTTGCCATTTCCTTCTCCAATGCATGAAAGTGAAAAGTGAAAGGGAAGTCGCTCAGTCGCGTCTGACCTTCACGACCCCATGGACTGCAGCCTATCAGGCTCCTCTGTCCATGGGATTTTCCAGGCAAGAGTACTGGAGTGGGGTGCCATGGCCTGGCAGCTAATATTTCTTTCTCAATGATATTCAACAATCACAGTCTAAATGTAAGATTCCATTTAGGGAAAATGTCTTATCCACCAGAAATTCAAAATTACTTTGTTTTGCATTTGTAACATCTGGTGTAAAAATAAGCACCTAATGACCACCACCATTAGCCGTCGGGGCTTCCCAGGGGGCACCGGCGCTAAGGAACCCGCCTGCCAACGCCAGAGACAAAAGAGACATGCGTTCGGTCACTGAGTCGGGAAGATCCCCTGGAGAAGGGCATTGCAACCCACTCCAGGATTCTTGCCTGGAGAAGCCCTTGGACAGAGGAGCCTGGAGGGCTACAGTCCATGGGGTCGCAGAGTCGGACATACCATTAGCTGTGATGTGGTGAATGACCATGAGCCAAGACATGTCCTTCTCCATCAAGCTGTCAGACCCTGTGTCATACAGGTCCCCCGGCTTCTCCCCGTTGGTGTGTAAGTATCGAGTCTTCTCTACAGCAGGTTTGACTACCTCTGGTCTCAGAGTCAGGAGCTAGTCCGCCACTTCCTTGTTAAAGCCCTGCCCTCGCGCTCTGAGCCCGCCTTCTGTTTGCTGACATTTCTCGTCTGCTCCTCTCTGGAGCAGCTCATTCATTCATTAATTCCTGAAGCTACTGAACGTCAACTGCGTAGATGCTAAGAGTGGAACAACGGTGAATAAGAAGTGACCCCAAGGCAAACCCAGAAGGCTTTCCAATTTACATTCCCTCTGAATGCCCCCTTCTGGTTGTAAAGGAAAGAAAGCAGATCACGCCGCTCGAGCCCTTTCCATGCTTCCTTGCAATAATCGTGCAGATTACAAACTTCTCTTTAATGCTACTTTGGATTTTAAAATAAATATTATTATTTAAAAGTGAGGGAGGGGTAAAGTAGGAGTTTGGGATTAACAGGTGCTCACTACTATATGTGAAGTTATAATCAACAAGGACCTACTGTACAGCGCGGGGAACTCCGCTCAATATTCCGTCATAACCTACAGGAAAAGAATCTGAAGAAGAATGGATAAGCACGTGTGTAGCTGAACCACTTTGCTGTATACCTGAAAGTAACACGCGTTGGAAATCAGCTACTCTCTGAAATAAAAATTAATGAAAGTGAAGCTATTTCCAGAATTTTCTTCGGAAAGCTGTGTATGACTCAGTTCCAACGTGAATTAACGTGAGGACGGATCTCTTTTGCTTGGCGACGATTTCCCGCTGCTCCACCGAAGAAGAAATGCAGTTGACAAGTAGTCAGAATGCCCGCCGATGATTGCTTACTGAGTGTGGGAGAAAGGATTCGGAACTCAAAGGAAGAACGTGATCAGCTCGGAAATATTCCATTCGTAAATGTCAGTCGACAACTTTACAAAGCTCTGCTGCTGTGATTTTGAATCTGTCAGTTCTGAAAATTGGATGTAAGAGAATTGGACACTTTAGGAAAGAATTCCCTCTTTTAACGGATCAAGGCTAGATTTATTTTTAACTTTGGGGAATCTATCATCTATTACACAAAACAGACATCCTAGAGCCAGACTTAGGAGGACCACCGAAAGAAACACCTTGGGGCGCACAGAAACTGCCTCCATAGATTTTAGTACAAAGAGGGTTTCTCTCCTCGGCGGGAAGCTGTGGTTGTTCTGGGCCCCTGATCCTCGGCAGGTGCCTTTGAAGATGCAGCTGTGTTCAAAGGCTCGAAGGTGCTTTAATACATGCCCTCTAGTCCCCCTACCCCTAGCTCACCACCCCAGAAAGCCCTCAGACGCGTCCCCCAGAGCCTCCCGCTGTCGGCACAGGAAATAAGGAAGTTGCTTTTCTCCAGGAGCTCAGAGCAGAGGTGTGATGGGGAAGTCGCCTGCCCAGGGTGGTAACTGGACACTCCTCCATTGTCGGCCCCTCCTGGTAGGCGAAGAGCTTCAGTTAACAGCTGAGAGAAATAAAAATCACCTTTTCTGGACTCAGAGGCATTCATAGGGGCACTGGCCACTTTGTGTCAAGAGTCCCACCGGAGGGGCTCTGGTTTAGCAGAAGGTCCCTGATGGCCCGGCTCCACAGTCTGCCTTCCCACCTGTGCCCTGACGTCCACCACTCCATCCTGCAGCGACCGACATCCGTTATGTCCAGCCCCCTCCCACCCCCTTTCCTGCTAAGCCGTTTTCCCCTTGGAGGCAGAGACAGTGGCAGTATTTTCATTGGAATCCAAGGGCCTAGTATAATGCCTGGCACGTTGAAAAATGCTCTGAAAATGTTGGTGCTATATTTCACAAAGTTTGAGAAGATTCCAAGAAGACATTTTTCAGAGACTTTAGACAGCCTATTGAATAAAAGGGAAGTAAAAAATAGGATTTCCATTATTTATTAAATTAATGTTTCATTGCTGCTTAAATCACTGTGACTAAGATAAGGTATATATAATCCCTGATATCTTGCTTCCAAAAATAAAACAAAACCGTCTCTCCCGTTCTGGAGGGCAGTTAGTCCTACCATCGATCGTTGGCTTAAGAGCACATTGGAAACGTTATTTCTGTGGAGGTGGAGTTTTCTAGGCTGTCAAACAGTTAAGACTTCCAGAGCTAAGATATGAGACACGCTTACTTGTGGGTTTGTGAATTTTTTAACCTCTGACATTTTTACCTTAAGGGGCTGGAACTATGCTTGGCTACAAAATAGCAGGTGTCCCTTAGGCACCAAATGAGACTCCCACAAAAGTACCAGCGACTGAAGGGCTCAGCAGGGGCCTCTGAGGGTGGCAAGCCCTGCTGGTTAGGTGTGGTCGGGCTCCTGTCCCAGGGCCCTTCTCTAGAGGCGTGGGCACCTCTGGATTTGACCTCAGAGGCTTGCATCAGAGCAGTGGGGGACAAGAGCTGCCCTCCTCTGCACCCCTCCCCACTGCTGAGGGACCCCCTCAGACAGAGGCAAGGGAGCCCCCCTTCACTGTGTGAACCAACACGGACTGCCAGCTGCTGAGCCCGGCTTAGCTGACGTCAGCAAAGGGAGCGGGAGACCTCAGCTCCATAGCTGAGAGTCTGGGCGAATTTGGGTCCAGAAGCTCAGATGACGTCTTTATGACCCAGTGGTCTGTTTCTCCTTCTTCTTGAGTAACTTACCTCCGCAGGATGCCCTCCTGGACTCCAGGCTCCTCCCTCATCTCCTTCCTGGCGGCTCCAGACAAAGGCCCGAGGCGAAAGCGGATTGCACGGCTCGGTCACGTGACCGTTTGCCACCCGCGCACGAGGCTGGGGGTGGAGGGCACGCAGAGCAGGCGGGCGGTGTGTCCACTCCCAGAGCTGGGGGGACACGGCCCTGCCCTCCCAGACGATGGTTCCCCAGACGGGCTCGGGCGGCTAGAGAGGCTGGGGGTTGCAGCAGAGACCCCACCCAGCACACCAGGTGGGGCCTTGTGCAGACACAAGGGCGGCTCACCTCTGCCAGTGGTTCCTACAGGTCCGCACTGCTGCTTGCTCCTTCTAACGCGCCACGGTCACCTGCTGTGTTATCTCAGGGAAGCTGTAGCTTACATCATTCCCTGCTGACGCAGTGGTAAAGAATTCGCCTGCCAGTGCAGGAGAAGTGGGTTCGATCCCTGGGTTGGGAAGATCCCCTGGAGAAGGAAATGGCAACCCACTCTAATATTCCTGCCTGGGAAATCCCACAGACAGAGGAGCCTGGGGTCAGAGTCCATGGGGTCGCAGTGTCGGACCTGACTTAGCGATTAAACAACAAACAAAACAAGCTTAGATTTATTTCACAAATATGAAGAGCTATCTTTTGGACCATCTGATCTTTGCTCATTGATTTTTACTGCTATGCTATGCATCATAGTAAAATTTCTAATAAAATAACTGGAGTAAATTCACTTATCTTTTCTTTATTTCTTCTTCCATTTTTCTTTTCCCTGCCCTGTTTTGTTATCTTCTTTCTCTGCCTCTCTCCAAGTGTCTGAACAGGTCTAGCAACACTGGCAGGCCGGCTTGAGTTTTTACTGCAATAATGGAGAGGATGGATGGACGGATGGATGTATGGACAGACCGAAGGATGGAGGGAGGGGTGATGGAAGAACGAGGCAGGGTGGGGAGGGGGAGAAAGATGCAGAGGAGGAAGGGATGGACGGGAAAATGGGTGACGCGCTGGTTGGATGGACGGAGGGAGGTGGGGACGGACAGTCAGCCAGCCACGAAGAGTGATGTATGGTTTAACGGCTCACACTGATGCACTGTCCGCTCAACGAGGGAACAAGCCGAACAAGTCTGAGCGGCTGGGAGGCCCAGCTGCCTTTGGTGGACGAGAGGGCCACGGCAGAGGCTGCTCGCTGTTGGCAATGGGAGAGGCAATCCTCGGAGATGGAAGGCTCCCCTTTCGGGCCACGGCTGAACTCTTGAAGCCTGTTTTCTGGAACCATCTTGAGTACTTTATATGGCATGAGAGAAGGCTTCTTTCAAGAGCAAAAGCTGGCTTTAGAAGCACCTGTATGCCTGTGCTCTTGGTCCTAACATCGTGTTTGGCAGCTGAGGCCAGCTTTAGGGCAAGCAGTCTTCTGCTCTGCTGTCAATCCAGGCTGAGGGTGAGCGGGCTCCAGGCCTGCTCCACTGTGAATCCAGGCTGAGTATGAGCGGGCTCCAGGCCTGCTCCACTGTGAATCCAGGCTGAGTATGAGCGGGCTCCAGGCCTGCTCCGCTGTGGGTCTGAGCTGAGGGTGAGCGGGCTCCAGATCTCCTCCACTGTGGGTCTGAGCTGAGGGTGAGCAGGCTCCAGATCTGCTCCACTGTGAATCCAGGCTGAGTATGAGTGGGCTCCAGGCCTGCTCCGCTGTGGGTCTGAGCTGAGCTTGACTGGGCTCCAGGAGGCCTGCTCCACTGTGAATCCAGGCTGAGTATGAGTGGGCTCCAGGCCTGCTCCACTGTGGGTCTGAGCTGAGGGTGAGCGGGGCTCCAGATCTGCTCCACTGTGGGTCTGAGCTGAGGGTGAGTGGGCTCCAGGCCTGCTCCGCTGTGGGTCTGAGCTGAGGGTGAGTGGGCTCCAGGCCTGCTCTGCTGTGGGTCTGAGCTGAGGGTGAGCGGGCTCCAGATCTGCTCCGCTGTGGACCGGGGCTGTGGTTCTGGGCTGAGTGTGCACGAGCTCCAGGAAGCCTGCTCCACTATAGGTCTGTGGAGGGTGGCAGGCCTCCTCTGCTGTGAGTCTGAGCTGTGGATCTGGGCTGAGGGTGAGCGGGCTCCAGGAGGCTTGCTCCACTGTGGATCTGAGCTGAGGGTCTGAGCTGAGCTTGACTGGGCTCCAGGATGCCTGCTCCGCTGTGGATCTGAGCTGAGGGTGAGTGGGCTCCAGGAAGCCTGCTCCGCTATAGGTCTGTGGAGGGTGGCAGGCCTCCTCTGCTGTGAGTCTGAGCTGAAGGTCTGAGCTGAGGGTGAGCGGGCTCCTGGAAGCCTGCTCCACTGTGGATCTGGGCTGTGGTTCCGGGCTGAGGGTGAGCGGGTTCCAGGAGGAAGGCGCTGGGAGGTGGGGTGTTGTCCAGACAGTCTCATGACTGATTCTTTGCTGCTGCTTTTTGTTAAAAGAACAAAGCCTGTTTTCTGCAGAGCCTCCCTCTCCCCTGGGTGCTGAAGGAGTGGATCTTACCAACTCGCCCAGGGCGGCTGGGTTGACCCTACTCAAGCATCTATCTAGGGGCAGACAAGGATGTGCAGGGGAGGCGGGGGTGCAGACTAGGGAAGAGAAAGGGTGTGGCTCTTTGCACTACAGCCAGCCCTCCAGACCGCAGGAAAACAGTGATTTGGCGGGAGGGGCTCTCTGGCCTGGTTTCCACCAGACAGGCTTCAGGATTCCCAAATCTGTTAATGAAATCCTCATTATGAAGCAGAGCACAGCGACGGGTGTGTTTTCCCACCGGGACCCAATTATAATTGGGGTTGGCTCTGCTCTCTATGCCTTCACCATCAAAACGTGTGACCAGGACGAATAATAGAACAAACAGGCGAAGAGGTAAAAGCTGTGAAGTCTTTGCCACCATTTAAAATCCCAGGGCTCTAAGTCCTGTAAAAAGAAAAAAAAAAAAAAAAAAAAGCCATTTATGAACTGTACACATTCTTTACAAATTGGGCACCAAGATCTGAATCTACCAAACACATGTTTAACCTAAGCTAATGAGCTGACAAGAATAAATTTCAACCACGCATTGACTCAACTGCCAGTTTTCATTTTTTGCTAGCCTTTAGGTGGATAACTTTGGATGGCTGCAGAACATTAATCTTTTCTCTCAATAATTCTCTTATGGGGCAGATCCACTTGAAATAATTTCTTTGTTTTTGAGTTCCAAGGTAGAATTCTCAAAACCCATCATGGCAGTGCAGAGATATTGGAAACCTTGTATAAGGACCCAGTTCTGGTTTGTCTTTTCTTGGTCCCACTAAGGGAGCCTCCGAGAGTCACAAGCTCCATACGGAATGAGCTGAGCTTAGCTGCCCTGTAGACTCAGAGAGCCTCAAAGCCTTGAAAGTTAGCCTCAGATCGAGGACTCTGCTTCCTCTAAATTCCACTGGAGTTTCATTCTCTCAGTAAGCCTGTGCTTGTGCTAAGTCAGTCGTGTCTGACTCTTTGTTACCCCATGACTGTAGCCTGCCAGGCTCCTCTGTCCACGGGGCTCTCCAGGCATGAATACTGCAGTGGGTCCCCATGCCCTTCTCCAGGATCTTCGTGACCCAGGGATCAAACTAGGTCTCCTACCTTGCAGGCAAATTCTTTACCAGCTGAGCTACCAGGGAAGCCCCTCAGTAATCCTATGAAGCATGGAATAAAATTAGGTCCGTTTTCCAAGTGAGGAAACAGAGGCTCAGAGACGTTCAGCACTTTGCTTGTGGTCACACAGCTCGAAGCCCAGGTGGACCTAAATCTAGGACCCCACGTTAATGTGCGGAACAGGGAGAGGGAGCTGTCCACAGGTGGGCAAGGACTCATGGAGAGGCCACTCCGCGGCAGCTGCATGCCCGGCCTGGCCAGAAAGGCCCTGTGGGCTGGGCAGGAGGCAGGAGGATACTCAGGGGGGACTGGGGGGATGAAGATGGCCCCTCGTCTCCTCCAGGCCCCTCCTCTGTGTCTCCTCCTCCCTAGCAGGCTTCCGAGCTGGCTCTCGGCTACTTTTGCAAAAGAGGTGTTTCCTTTGGAGTTCGCCTCTGGGGCACTCATCTGTAGAGTTCTAGAAGTTTCTTAATTAAAGAAAGGAAATACGTGAATTTCACTGGACTCTAGGCAAGGAGCCAAGGCTGAGAAGTCCTGATTGCTGCTATGGTGTATTAACTCTGGAAATGACATCTCCCTAGTATTTTCAATTTCTCAGAAGTTGATTCCTAAGAGCAGTGAGGCTTATGCGGGGGCGGGGCAGGGGGTGCAGGGGGTGCAGGGCTGGGGGTAGGATCTCAAGCGATTTGGAGGCTTGGGAGTTGAGCCGAGAAGGGGCCCTGTGTCACCGGTCAGGGGCTTCCACCAACTGGGACTTCCAACGGGAGAGGCGGGAAGTGTGGGTCTCAAGGGATCTCGGGTGGTTCTGGTGGCTTAGTCTCGTGGCTGAAGTTTCTCCTGCTTCAGTGTCTTGTTGACACATGGAGCAGGCTGCCACGATGGGCTGGCTACTCTCTGGGGTCACAGATCAGCCGCCTCGGCCTCGAGATGCTGTTGGAGGCAGAATCTCCAGGCCAGCTGGATTCTACCTAGATCTCCGGTGATCCAGTGGCGCGTGAGCCTCTGAAGGGCGTTGTCCTAGGCTCCTGGGTGCTCCCAAGTCAGCAGGCACCAGCCTCAATTGTTTATGGAAGCCAGAGAAACAGAACATCCTTTCCTAGGAGCCCAGGACTGCCCCCATGGGCTCCCCACGAGCTGCCCTCGGGCTGGGTCCTCCAGCCCTTCCCACCCAGCATGACCTCTGCTGCTTCCCTTGTGCCCCAGTCGGGCTGCCTCTGCCTGCACGGCTCACACCATCCTCCTCCTCCAGCGTCTGCCTCTCCCCCAGCTCTGCACCCCGGGAGGACGCTTGGCTGAGTCCTCACCCCACCCTGCTCTGCTTCTCAGCTGGTCGATTGATCAGACACCGAGGGCAGGACACGCTTCCTCCTTTTACAGACCTGCACCTCTGTACAGAGCTGGGCTCGCAGGCTGCACTCCGTGGAGACAAAGGATGAGATGTCCTTGCAAACCCTGGAGTGAGGGGCATCTGGCCCGGAGCCTGTTAAGCGCTGATTCGTGGACGTGATTAGATTATTCACTAGCCTCTGGTTACTGTTACCAAATGAGAAAGTAAAAGCGTGTCTGGGAGACGTCACAACAGCAGCAACGACTGGCGGGGTGGGGTGGGGGCTGGGGGCGCGCGAGTCGTGGGAACTGAGATCCTGACGTTTATGTCCTCTCCTGTGTTCATCTCCGGGGCAGCGCTGACACTCCTGTTAGGAAGGAGCCTCCCGCGTGGAGTCGCACTTGATTTCAGCAGGCCTTGCTTTTCCAGCTTCTGAAGGTCGCCTGCACTCCTTGGCTCACAGACCCTGATGTCCTTCCGCCTTCTCACGTCCAACACTGTGCTTTTCCTTTCGCTCTAACCCTCCCCACCGCTTACAGGGACCCTTTTGATGGCAATGGGCCCTTCTAGATAATCCAGGACGATGTCTCCACCTCAGGGGCCTTGACCTAACTACATCTGCAAACCCCACTTTGCCTGGTGAGGTCCAGAGCCACAGGTTCAGGGTTGGAGTGTTGGTCTCCTCGGGGCCGTCATTCTGCCCACAACTCACGGCCCACGGACGTTGCTCGGAGCAAACCCTCGGGCGTCCAGGACCCGCCCTGACTGGGAGCTCTCCTCGGGCACTGCCTCTCCCCTGTGAGGCCACCCTCGCGCAGCACCCGCTCTGTGCTGTCACAGGTCAGCAGTCCACCGTCTGCTTTCTAAATTGAAGTGCAGCTGATGTATAATGCTGCGTTAGTTTCAGCCGTACAGCAAATCACTCAGTTATACATGCCAACGTGTATCTATTTCCAGATTCTTTCCTCTTACAGACTATTACACGACACTGACTACAGTTTCCTGTGTTATACACTGGGTCCTTGTTGATTATTTCATATCCAGTAGTGCACATGTGTTAATCCCAAGCTTCTAATGTATCCCTCCCTCCCTTCCCTTTTGGCAACCCTGTTTGTTTTCCGCGTCTGCGGATCTATTTCTGTTTTGAAAATGAGTTCCTCTGTGTCGTTTTTTGTTCCGCATGTAAGTGGCACGGAGCGATAGTCCTCCCCTCCGTCTGACGTCCTTCGCTTCCTGTGATGGTCTCGGGGTCTGCCCATGTTGCTGCAAACAGCATCGTTTCGTTCCTTTTTACGCCCGCTTCCCTCGTCTTCTCTACAGATCGCTCGTCTCTGCCTCGTCTCTCTGCGCTTCCTCCCGTCCCTCTGAACACCTGCTGAGCAGGCTGCTCGGGACCGTCCACCTTCTCACGGGAGGAGCTTGGTTTCGGGGCCTGCACCACCCGTCGCCGTTCCCAACTCAGTTGCAGCCTTGGTGGAGCGGAGCGGGTAGAAGTGGAGTCTCCTTGGCTCTTCTAGGACAGCTCGCGTCCAGCTGTGTCGCTGCGGCTGTCACCGGTGGCTGCGGCCGAGCTTTCGTGTCCCGGGTGAAGGTGGCCGCACAGTGGCGCTGTCACGGGGCTCCCAACAGGAAGGGTGGGGAAGGGGAAATCCAGCCCAGGCCCATCAGAGAGGACGGTGGCCTTGCCCACTGCCAGGGCTCCCACTGCCAGGGCTTCCTCGTGCTGAGAAAGAAGGACGACGGTTTCACTGCCAGGGCTTCCTGTGCTGAGAAAGAAAGACGACGGTTTCTTTCTTTCTTGGTTTTGTTGTTGCTGTTGCTGTTCTGCCTTACTCCTTTTTTCAATGAAATGCTGGTGTTTTTCATCAGGAGCTCCGTGGGCGTTTGGCAGGCCCACCCCTCCCTCTGCAGCATGCCCCTCTCTGCAGGAGGTCCAGGGTCCCCAGGGCTGCCTCACCCCCATTATTGTGAAAACACCCCCAGATGTCTCCAGATGTCTGAAAACCTGACCATGGGATCCTTGAGAGTCTGCCTGCTCTGGGCTATCAGTAAAACTTAATATTTTCGAAAACTTTCTTTTCCCTAATAAGGGAGTAGGAGGGAAGATTTTAATTCAACTGCTGGTTAACCAGCGTGAACTGTATCCCTCCTGGAGTGGTGGCCTTTTGCAGAAGGCAGTTCTGGGTGTTTCCTGCACTTTGGGCTGCCTGAGTAAAAGAACCTGCCTGCCAATGCAGGAGATGTAAGAGACACAAGTCAATCTCTGGGTCAGGGCATGCAAACCACTCCAGTATTCTTGCCTGGAGAACCCCATGGGCAGAGGAGCCTGGTGAGCTAAAATCCATGGGATTGCAAACAGTCGGACACTGAGCATGCACACCTGCCCTTTGAGGCTAAGTTCACAGACACTCGGCTCTGAGCTGGAGCCACATTCAGGAATCAGCCCAGAAGTGATCACAGGCTGGTCCAGTGCTTACTTTTTGGGAAAAAAATTACTCATTTTATGAGTTCTTAATAAGAAACACACACACACACTTTTAAAAACATACCCAGTTCCTTAGAAGTCCTCTGAAATGGCAACAGGAAGGTCAAGATGAGCCAGGCCGCTTGAATCAGTGCCTCCTGTGAGCAAAGCTTGACGACGGACAAAGCGTACCACTCACTCCCCGGTCCCCAAGGCATGTGCTTTGCCAGCTGCTCTGCTTCCAGGCAGGCGAGGGTGTACAGACACTCACACACACACACACACACACACACACCTTTTCATTTTGGAAAGTGGCTGCGATCCCACATGGGGCCCCTTGAGCCCATTCTCTGCGATTCAGCTCAGAGGCTCAAGGTCCCCACCGACAGCCTGGCCTGCCGCTGCGCCCACTCCCACCCGGCGCAGACGTCGCCCTCCCAGCCAGGGTGTGTGTCCCTGCTTTGGGCGGATGGGACCTGCACGTCTTTGTCTCTGTAGCAGGGCAGGCAACGGCAGGAAGCGCAGGGATGAGTCCCCCTGCTCCCACTTCCAGGCAGGGTGCTTGCTCAGTGCTCTCTGGAGACTTGGGACGGCTGCAGACCAGTGGGCACAGAATCGTCCAGAAGGCTGCAGGGGCCTGTGTAGCTCCTCACGTCACACCTGCCAGCGGGGCGGGATACCCTGGCTGCTTCCCTCTGAATGCTCTCTCCTGCCATGGCCCAGACTCCGGGGAGCCCATGGTGCTTGCCCTGCAGGGCTCAGCTGTGCGGCCTGACTCTGGGCGTCTATTTGCCGGAGGCCTTACCTCTCAGGTCTGCATCTGATGGGCTGTCGCTGCAGAGAGCGCTGTCAGGGGAGCAGGGGTGTCTGCCATGCACCCAAAAGTGGGGCATGGGATCCACACCCTGGCACGTGTCTGAAGTGACCCTGTGATGTCACGCTTAGGAGAGTTCATCGTGCATGACAGATTTTCCCAGCCTTGAGCCAAAAATAGTTATTTGCACTTAACGGTGTTTCTAGAGCTTGACACATCTTTACACACCAGGGTGATGGGCTCAGCAGACCAGAAGTCAGGTACCCATGTCCTTACCTGGGCAACTGTATACCCGCCAGCCAGGTGAGGATGGGCCGGGGTGGGCTGAGGGAGCAGGAGACAGCAGTGCCCCGAGTCTGGCACAGGGGGGCCCCCGTGGGAGAGAGAGGTGCCCTGCGTCTGGCACAGGTGGGTCCCAGTGGGAGAGAGGTGCCCTACGTCTGGTATGGCTGGACCCCCATGGGAGAGAGAGGTGCCCGCGTCTGGCACGGCTGGGCCCCCTGTGGGAGGCAGTGGTGCCCTGCGCCTGGCACGGCTTGACCCCCGCACATACGCCTGCATGAGCCACTGCGGGTGGGAGCGGGGGTGGGGGCGGGGCCCAGGAGCGCCTGTTGATTCCCGTGTTTACTGGTCTGGGTCAGCGTGGTAACTGTTGGGGGATTTCCCGCAGGTCTTTTCCTCTAATCTCTGCTTCCTTCCAGCTCTCTGCAAGTGTCCCACAGGTAAGGGGTCGGGGGGAGTCCCTGGGTGGAGCTCCCAGGAGCTAGCCTGTCACCTCTGTTCCCCTCCACCCCGGCCTTACCTAGCTCTCATGGGGTTTAGTCCTGCCTGAAATCCCTGCAAATCCAAGAGAATGTTTCTGGCAGCCAGTTACGTGTGTGCACAGATGCTCGAGGCGAGTCTGGGAGACCCGCCGGGTGTCCAGGCCCTCGTCACTCAGCGCCCCGCGGTCTCCTCGGAGTGCTGTTTCTGGGGATGACCAGATCTCTACGCCATCTGGGAAGCCTCAGAGCCATTGGATCTGAAAGATGGATTTACACTTCGCAAGGCTCAGGGTGGGACTCAGCCTCCAGCCCTCCCTTGCCGGGATTCAGCCCATGCTATTAAAGCCGGAGCTTGAAGACCTGGGCTGAGCGGTCTCGTCATCAAGGACACGGGCATTCTGAAATCCACAGAAATGGCGCAGGCTGCAGCCAGAGGTGACGGGTCTGCGTGCTGGACACCCGCTCATTCCATCCGTCTCCTTTCGGATCAAAAATGCAGGTGGTCTTACTGGGAAGGCTTAGCGTGTTAGTGCTTCTTACATTTTTGTCCCGACGCAGCTCTACGAATGAGGGCCGTCAACCTAGCCCCGAGCTGTTGCGTCCATTTAATTAAGCGTCAGCTCAAGCGAGTGGCAGCTTCCACCTGAGCGGCACTTTGGCCGGCTCTGCTCCCTGTCCTTGTTCTGGTGGGGCTCCCACTTTCTTTTTATAACCCACAGATTTTCCCAAATCGGTTATTTCTGAAGGACAACATGCTGGTCATTAGATCCGTCACTGAGAAAAGATCACGTTGCTGCTGGAAGCTCTGTCTCCAGGGGTGCTGCCCACGCAGTTTGCAAACTGGCCCCTAAGAAGGTTCTGCAGGCTCTGGGTTTGGTTCTCAGTAAAGGAAAAGGAGAACGTGTCCTACACTTTTCTTTGAGGTCAAGAATTTCAACTTAGGCAAATGGTTTAGTGACGAAGTAGGTATAATGCTGGCCAGTGGTCCCTTGGGGGTCCCTGGGGGCTTGGTTTCAAGAACAGGAGTCGGGGCTGGGGTCCCGCGGGAAGCCCCAGAGCCCAGGGTTGCCTGCCTGCGAAGCTGGGGGCCCTCCCTCCCCCCGTGCAGGCCCTGGACGCTCTTCCTGAGAAAGGCTGCTTCTCGGGTCTGGGCTGCCCACGACATGCAGGCTGGATCTGAGTGGATCCGGGTGGATCCGGGTGCAGTTGCGGGGCCCAGGGCAGCTGATGGGGTAGGGAGAGTTGGGTGAGCACAGAGTGGCCATCAGGGGCCCAGAGCCCAGAAGGCGCTTCAGAAACTCGGGTCAGGCAGGCGTGGCTGCCGGAGCCAGGCCTGGGAGGACAGGAGCCATGGGCTCTGGTGCCGAAGGGTCAGACGGGCCTCCAGGGCGGGAGGGGCGCTGAAGGCAGGAGGCCACCCTCCCCCGAATGGCCAGGCAGGTGGGCGGCTGGCCTGCGGTTCCTCACGACAGTGGGTCTCCTGGTTTACGATTGGTTTTCACTCTGCCAGGCAGCCCGAGCCGTCCCACGGTGACAGGGAGCCCTCTGCACGGTGCCCGCGTTAGATGGACGGCTCTCTCGGGGCCCCACTGCCCCTGCAGCAGGAAGAGCGTCTGGGCCTGAAGGGGGCTTCGGGCCTCGGTGAGTCTGGGCTCTGCCCTCAGAGGGCTGTGAGAGGGGGCTCCGGCCTCAGGAAGCCGGCGGGAACCACCCCGGCCCCACAGAGCTGCAGGAGCCTGGTGTTGCATTGGCCTATGTGTCATCGAGTTTCCCACCCCGCATCAGCGGCCATTTCCCCAGGATTTATAACAGAGGACGCCTCTGCCCCAGAGACGAGGCTCTCGACCTCAGCCTGAACCAAGCAGAGGTTTCACCAGCCTGGGAGAAGTGACAGCCGTCGGGGTCCTGCAGGCCCCTGTCCTGGGCCTCGCTGGCCCGGCTGTGATGTGGGCTGTGAAGAGCTCTGAGCTCAGGGTCACCGCTATCCCCAGCCCGTGGGTGGGTGGGTCCTGGCAGGAGGGGGAGCCAAGAGGAGCCCCCTCACAGGCACAGACCTGCATAGACAGCCCTGACCCCAAGACAAAGGCCAGGGGTCTGCCCCCTAGAGTCTCCTTGCAGCAGAGCCTGAGGCACGGGGCGGTGGGGGCCCGGGGCACAGGGCAGGACCTCCACACCTTGCCTGGCGCAGAAACCCCGCATTTTTCTGATCTGACGATGGACACAGACAAGCCACGGACCGGAGCCTCGAGACCTGAGTTTTAACAAACGTGGTGGGGACGCCCGAAGCCCAGGCCCGCATCCCTCCTCACTCCCCCGGGAAGCGGGCAAGGCGCTGCTCTAACCTTGCAGGCCAGCCTGCTGCTTCTTTAACACCACACTTCTGCTCAGGTCCCCGTGACGAGACAGAGCTGCTGGGGTACGACCCGGGGAGGGGCAGGGCGTCCAGCCCAGCGGGGTCTCCACCACCCGCCTGGGGACAGCCCTCCCTCTGGAAGGCCCCCTTCCTGCCCAGACCCTCCAGGCTCCAGAGTTCCCAGCAGAGGGGTCCGCAGGGAAGGCGGGTCTGGGGAGCCTGATCTGTGTTCTCCGGGAGCAGCCGGCCCCAAGCTCCCCTCCGACACCTGGAGGCCCCGCCCAACCCGCAGCCAAAGACAACAGAGGCCCTGGAGTCACTGGGCACTTACCTGGCGTGGAAGCCCACTGCTTTTTTTTTTCCTGTTTTTACTTTTAATGATGACTAACATGTCACATTGGAGAAGGAAATGGCAACCCACTCCAGTGTTCTTGCCTGGAGAATCCCAGGGGCGGGGAAGCCTGGTGGGCTGCCGTCTATGGGATCACACAGAGTCGGACACGACTGAAGTGACTTAGCAGCAACATGTCACATGATGTACTCACAAATGAGGAGGAAATGATCAGATCCTAGGTTGAACTTCTTTTAGTGGGAAACATAATCCCTGGGACCAGTCTTTTTAAAACAGATTCTTCCATTTTATTTATTTGTTCACTGGCTGCACTGACCCTTCGTCGCGGCTCACGAGCTTTCTCTAGCTGCCATGTGAGGGCTTCTCAGCGCCCGTGGCGTCTCCTGCTGCGGCCCGAGGGCTCCAGAGTGGGTGGGACTCGGTACTTGCCGGGTTCGGGCTTAGTTGCCCTGCGGTACGTGGGATCTTAGTTCCTGGACCAGGGATGGAACCCGTGTCCCCCGCAGACAGATTCTTAACCACTGGACCGCCAGGGACATCCCTGAACAGATTCTTACAGTGACTTTACTAAGGCATGTTCTACACATTATAAAATCCACTTATTTCCAGTGTGTGATTCAGTAATTTTTGAGTCACTTTGCTAAGTTATGCAGCTGTTGCCATAAATTAGTTTTAGAACCTGTCTATCGCCCAGCGAGATTCCTCACATACGTTTATAGTTAACCCCCATCCACCTCCCTTGCCTTTTCAGGACAATTCATCTAAATGGAGCTGCAGTGCGTGGGGTCTTGTGTCTGGCTGCTTTCACTTGGCCTCATGTTTAAGGTTTGTTCGTGTGATAACATGTATCAGATACTCAATCCTTTTTAGTGCTGAGCAATAGTTCATTGTATGACTACATCACATCTTGTTTATCCATCACTCTTGATGGCTAATGGCAGTGTTTTCCTTTCTGTTGGGTCGATACCTGAGCGTGGAGACACTCAGGCACGTAGGAACTTTATGTTTAACTGTTAAAGTGCCAAACTGTTTTCCAAAGTGGCTGTGTTGTTTACATTCCTGCCTCCAGCGAGGGAGCTTTTCGTTTCTCCACATCTTCAGCCACATTTGGTTTTGATTTTGTTTTTTAAGCCATTCTGGTGGTTCATGAAAGACCATCTCACTAAAGTTTTGATTTGCATTTCTCTAGGGACAAATGAGAAAGCTCTTGAGCATCCCCTGGACAGCAAGAAGATCCAACCAGTCCATCCTAAAGGAGATCAGTCCTGAATATTTATTGGAAGGACTGATGTTGAAGCTGAAACTCCAATACTTTGGCCCCCTGATACAATGAACTGACTCATTGGAAAAGCCCCTGATGCTGGGAAAGATTAAAGGCAGGAAGAGAAGGGGATGACAGAGGATGGGATGGTTGGATGGCATCACTGACTCAATGGACATGAGTCTCAGCAAACTCTGGGAGCTGGTGATGGACAGGGAGGCCTGACGTGCTGCAGTCCATGGGACCGCAAAGAGTCAGATAGAACTGAGTGACTGAACTGAACTGAAATGAACACCGTCTCTAGTTTCTATGAGTCAGAAGTCCAGCAGCAGCAGCCTGGCCCTGTACTGGGGGCGCTCATCTCAGGCTTGCGGGGCTGTAGTCATCTGAAGGGCTGTTTGGGGCTGGGAGCCCCTCTCCCAGGATGGGTTCTGTGACCAGTTCTCGTGTGTGTGTGTGTGTGCACGTGCATGTGCGCGTGCATGCATGTGCGTGTGCGTGTGTGTGCACATGCATGTATGTGATGTGTGTGCGTGTGTGTGATGTGTGTGCATGCGTGTATGTGTGCATGTGCATGTGTGTGTGTGAGATGTGCGTGTGTGCGTGCGTGTGTGTGCGCGTGCGTGTGTGTGCGTGTATGTGATGTGTGTATGTGATGCATGTGTGCATGTGTGTGCATGTGTGTGCGTGTATGTGATGTGTGTGCATGTGTGTGCGTGTATGTGATGTGTGTGCATGTGTGTGCATGTGTGCGTGTGTGTGTGTGTGTGCGTGTGTGATGTGTGTACGTGCGTGAGCATGTGTGCATGTGTGTGAGTGTATGTGATGTGTGTGTGCATGCGTGCGTGTGTGTGCATGTGTGCATGTGTGTGAGTGTATGTGATGTGTGTGTGCATGCGTGCGTGTGTGTGCTTGTGTGTGTGTGTTACGTGTGTGATGTGTGTGTGTGCACGTGTGTGTGCGTGTGTGTGTGTGCACATGCAGGGTTTTCCCCCCACGACAACAAGGAGCCAGTCTCTGGCACCAGCTGGGTATCCCGAGTTTAATTCGATTCTGACATGGCCTGGAGCACAGCAGACCCCGAGGGGAAGGTCCTCGTCCTGCAGACTGCCCCCCTGCCACACGCCCCCATCCCCCCCTCAGATGCCAGTTGCCTGCGATTCTCACTGACCCGCTCTAGGCAGGAGGGTCCAATGCCCCCCACCTTGGGTCTGATTGATTTCTAAAGCAGGTCACAGAACCCAGAAAGATTTGCTTCCTTTCCTAGTTTATTATAGAAAGACGTGATAAGGACACAGAGAAGCGTCTGGATGGAAGAGGTGTGTGGGGCAGGTGTGGAAGGGCCCAGAGTCCCACACCTTCCCCGGGGGCTGCGCCCCACATCTCCACGTGCTCACCAGCTTGGGGGCTCTCTGACCCCTCTGCTTCTGGGATTTGGGGAGGCTTCATCACTCAGGCACGATGGATCACAAGCTCTGTTCTCAGCCCTTCTCTAGGGAAGGAGTTGGGGGAGCTGAAAATTCCCAGCTTCTCGTCCGGGCTGGGTCTTTCTGGTGACCAGCCTCCACCCACATGCCCACCTGGAGCCACCTCCCTAGACCAAAGGACACGCCCATCGCCCAGGAAATTCTAAGAGGCTTAGAAATTCTGTGTAGGGGCTGGGGTCAAAGATCAAGTATGAGAACGGAAGAGGTCCCCTCTGTTCTTATCACTCGGGAAGTCCGGAGAGTTTCCGGAGCCTCTTGTCGGGGTCGGGGAGGGAGCCTGGCACACATTTCCTCTCCTCTCATCGCCGGCAAGCGGGGCTGTCTGTCCGCCTCAGCAGCTGTCTGGGTGCTGTTCTCAGTACTGTATGCCTTGTGCATGGCATCTGCTTTCCCTGGACACCTGATCCAGGAGCCCAAAGTGGGGGCTCCTCCGCGTTCAGGCACACCTGTCTCCCTGCTGCCCTTGACCACGCAGAACAGCCCCGATACAGTGGCAGGAGGGCTTGGATTTCCAGAAAGCAGAGCCCTTATGACCCCCTTGGGGCTGCCTTCCACACGGGCTTGTTGCCCACAGATGTGACTCGTGGATAAAAGACAGTCTGTAAACAGCATCACTGCCTGCTGTCCACACACACAGTCAGTTCTTGCTTTTTGCAGCGTTCATGTCCCACCTGCTGAGGGTAAGAACAAAAAGCAGCTTCTCTTCCCAGTTAAACTAAACCATCATCTGGGATTGAAGCTCTCAGAGTGGGACCTGGATCTGAAATTAACACCAAACCACACCATGTCATGGATTTATCTTAGCCCACAGAGCCCACTGTGATCAGGAAAATGCCCACCCCCACCCTCGGCAGTGATGGATGGGTGTAGGGGTCGGTGAGGAGGTCGAGGGGGAGACAGAGATGACCCGATAACCAGCGAGGAGTTTGAGGACGTCAGGGGCGGGCTCGGCACAGTGTTGGTTCCGGTCTGAGAGGCAGCAGGAGCCACGGTTCAGGCTGGGCGGTGGTGGGCATGGCCGTGCAGATGTGAGAGGCAGCAGGAGCCACAGTTCAGGCTGGGCGGTGATGGGCATGGCCGTGCAGATGTTGTGAGAGGCAGCAGGAGCCACGGTTCAGGCTGGGCGGTGGTGATCATGGCCGTGCAGATGTTGTGAGAGGCAGCAGGAGCCACAGTTCAGGCTGGGCGGTGGTGGGCATGGCCGTGCAGATGTGAGAGGCAGCAGGAGCCACAGTTCAGGCTGGGCGGTGATGGGCATGGCCGTGCGGATGTTGTGAGAGGCAGCAGGAGCCGCAGTTCAGGCTGGGCGGTGGTGATCACGGCCGTGCGGATGTTGTGAGAGGCAGCAGGAACCACAGTTCAGGCTGGGCGGTGGTGATCACGGCCGTGCGGATGTTGTGAGAGGCAGCAGGAGCCGCAGTTCAGGCTGGGCGGTGGTGATCATGGCCGTGCAGATGTTGTGAGAGGCAGCAGGAGCCACAGTTCAGGCTGGGCGGTGATGGGCACGGCCGTGCAGATCTTGCTGGACCAGGACCAGTCAAGGACGGTGGGTGTATTTACCACTGAATTCTCACCGCGACCTTGAGGAAGACATCATGGTCACTCCCACTGTACAGGCCCAGAGACCCAGGCACAGAGAGAGGCCCAACATCCTCTCAGAAGCGTGCGGGAACAGACAGCAGACTTGGGGTTTGGATCCAGGCTGCCTGAGTCCAGGCGCTTAGCCACCATGCGGCCCTGGGTCTCCCGGTTCGTCCCCCCGGAGCCTGCAAACATGGTCACCAAGGGCACCGTGACATCCGCGGCAGCTACGTCACATGGGGTGAGGCTCCCCGAGGCCCCTGAGACCTCACGCTTCCTGCACGCAGGAATCTGAACCTTCCTCCTGCAATCCGGGCAAGCCCGGCTTCTAGGGCAGCTCCCTGCCAGCTCCACGGGGCTTCTGTCTCACCTTAGGAACAGCCCAAGGCATGCCGTACCATCTCAACATCTGACTTGGATCTCACAAAGTTTTCTGAGCACAGACTTACAATCCAGCTACACACTTGCAGAATATCTCACTGCATCCGAGTTGCACCTGCATTTTTTTCTCACTTCACTATCGAGCCTAGGCAACATTGCAACATGATGGGTGAGGCCATGGATGCAAAAAAGTCCTGAGAAAAACCCTTGTGAAGTGGCTTTGAATAAAACCACTACTTACAGTCTGGTACCTGATGGCTTAGGTTCAAATCTTGGCCCTGACACGTCCCAGCTTGGGGACCTGTGAAGACAGGAATTTCCTTCTCCCCTCCCTGCCTGGGACTGTCTACAGGGCCAGGACAGTAACCAAATGTGGGATGCAGGCTTGCTAGGAGGAGTCCAGCGGTTAGAACACGAAGACCCATGGCCGATGTGTGATAGACGCTCAGCAAGCATGAGTAACAGTTTTTCTGGATCTCGGGCAGCTGTCAGCTCCATGACTCACCATTATTTGGGGCACCGCTAAGAAAGGAAAAAATAAGGGTCAGTTAAAAATGCCTCTCCATCGACTATAAGACACATCCAATTTTGGAGACAGTAGAGTTGAGGGAAATGTATGTCTTCAAGTGGGTGAGACATGGTGTTACCACTGTGCCCAGCAATCTGCCAGGAAAACGGGAACAGTGGACTGTGACCCATGGCCGTGGTGGCAAAAAAGAATGAGACATTCCGGGGCACACCTCTGAACACAAGAGGAAAGGGACCTGGACATGGGACGATGGCGTAAAACCTGGGAAACGGAGCCTGGGTCTGACTCACGCCCACCTTCGTGTCGTCACACCTGTTCACCCAGTGTGGGAAGCCCAGTGAGGAGAGCAGAGGCTGGAACCACTCGCAGTGTCAGAGGGTGATTTTTATTCCGTCTGCTCTCGTAGACACTAGTGATCAGGGCCTACAGGCCGGCTGTGTTGTCAGGCTCTCGGGGTGAGAGCAAGGCACAACTTCTGCCCTCAAGGAACCTTCTCTCAGCAAAGAGACAAAAGGCGATGACTCACTTGCCCGCCGAAACAAGGAGACCCACACACCGCAGGTCGGTGTTTCAGAGCGATTTCATCGGCAGTGGGAATTCCCACAAAACCCACAGAGGAGGCAGGTTTACTGTGATGGAAACAGTAATGCAGGCCAGCGATCCAGCCTTCAGCCTTGGCTTAGTTCTGTTTTTATGCATCCTTTCCCCTCAGTTATTCACTTTTACCCTACGGTAATCTGTATGTGGCTTCCCCAGTGGCTCAGCAGTAAAGAATCTGCCTACAGTACAGGAGATCCCGGGATCAGGAAGACCCCCTGGAGGAGGGCATGGCAACCCACTCCAGTATTCTTGCCTGGAGAATCCATGGACAGCGGAGCCTGGTGGGCTACGGTCCACAGGTTGCAGGAGTCAGACACAACTGAAGCGACTAAGCACACACACACACAGTCTGTTTGTGTAAGCCTCTTTAACTCTTCCCTGGGACGATGAGCAGGAATAATACCTACACAGAACAAAATGACACGTACCACCATACATTCTCCCCAAGGCTAGGCACGTTCTTCCTGTACCCCTGGCACTTCTGTCTGGAGATGGTGGCAAAGTGGGGGAAGGCATGGCAGCTGTGCAGCGCAGCAACAGCAGGAAGGACGCGTCCCGACGTGCGCCGCCCAGGCCGTGGCTAGGGGGTCCCTCCACTCCTCTCAGTGGCTCTCCTGCCCCAAGGTCAGGGTTGGGGGCGGTCTGCAGGGCTGAGAAGGCTGCTCCTCCCCATGCAGGCTTCTTCCCAGTGCGGTCACAGAGAGACCCCTGGGTGGGGGACAGCTGGGTGCTACGGTCACTCTTCTCTACCATGGGAGACGGGGTGTAGGCTGAGAGTGAACATAGACTGTTTAACAGCGATTGTCTCTTCCTATTTCCTTTAATATTGTTGATAAATCATTTTCTTTAAAAAGGAAAGAGAATGTGTTTTACCCCAGGTTGCGGTCAATCAAGCACCGTGATCCCAGCAGCCTCTGAACAACAGAGGCTCAGGCTATTGGCAAAGGACACAGGGCGTGGTGAGCAGACAGCAGGGGTCGGGGCGGGAGGGGGGCAAAGGACAAGGAGAGATCGAGGAGGCCCCACTGCCAGGCCCCGGCTACTCTGTGGGCTCAAGGTGCGCTTGGCCCCAGCACAGCGCAAAACCCAAGTGGCCTCCACAGTGGACAGGTCAGCCCTCACTGCAGTGATGCCGCTGACTTCAGAGGGTCTCCATCAACCCACCAGGGTGAGAAGAACCCACTCAGCCAGGGCGTCACAGACACCGACGGGGTCAAAGCTCTTTCACATTAGACAAGAGAGGGCCAACTTCAGAAAACGGTGAGGCAAACACTGGCCAAGCAGACTCCTCCAGAGGAACCCTCCTTCCTCTTCCGCCTCCTACTGGGGGTCCCTCAATATGTATTAAATGCCCCCAAAAGGGCCCACACTTGGGGCTATCTTTAGAGACTCTGGCATGGTAGGATTCGGGAAAATGAGGAAAATCAAGGGGCTTAGTGAAACAGGACAGCAACACGAGTGCTGCTCTTCAACAAATGACAAGGGCTGTGTAACGTGGATGCTGTCTATGGTAGGAAGTGTGAAACGTGCTGTAAAAGGTGACCTATCCTTACGACACTAATTGGAAAGAGAAAAACTTATACTGATACAACAGAAATAAAATGGCAGCAGATGGCTTAATTCAAGGTCTTGTATAGATGCTAAATCTGTCAAAATCATCACCCCACCAATATTACCAAGATCATCACCATCACCACCACCATCACCATCATCACCAACACCATCACCACCATCACCACCACCATCACCATCACCACCACCATCACCATCACCACCACCATCACCACCACCATCACCACCACAATCACCACCATCATCACCATCACCATCACCACCATCACCACCACCATCACCATCACCACCACCATCATCACCAACACCATCACCACCATCACCACCACCATCACCATCACCACCACCATCACCACCACCACCATCACCACCACCATCACCACCATCATCACCATCACCACCACCATCACCACCACCATCACCATCACCACCACCATCACCATCACCACCACCATCACCATCACCATCACCACCATCACCACCATCACCACCACCATCACCACCACCACCACCACCATCACCACCACAATCACCACCATCATCACCATCACCATCACCACCACCATCACCACCACCACCACCACCATCACCACCACAATCACCACCATCATCACCATCACCATCACCACCACCATCACCACCACCATCACCACCACCATCACCACCACCATCACCACCATCACCATCACCATCACCACCATCACCACCATCACCACCACCATCACCACCACCATCACCACCACCATCACCACCACCATCACCATCACCATCACCACCATCACCACCATCACCACCACCATCACCACCACCATCACCACCACCATCACCACCACCATCACCACCACCATCACCACCACCACCATCACCACCACCATCACCACCACCATCACCACCACCACCACCATCACCACCATCACCACCACCATCACCACCACCACCACCATCACCACCATCACCACCACCATCACCATCACCATCACCACCATCACCACCATCACCACCACCATCACCACCACCATCACCACCACCATCACCACCACCATCACCACCACCACCACCATCACCACCATCACCACCATCACCACCACCATCACCACCACCATCACCACCATCACCATCACCACCACCATCACCACCACCATCACCACCACCATCACCACCACCATCACCACCATCACCATCACCATCACCACCATCACCACCATCACCACCATCACCACCACCATCACCACCATCACCACCATCACCATCACCATCACCACCATCACCACCATCACCACCACCATCACCACCACCATCACCATCACCACCACCATCACCACCACCATCACCACCACCATCACCACCACCATCACCACCATCACCATCACCATCACCACCATCACCACCATCACCACCATCACCACCACCATCACCATCACCATCACCACCATCACCACCATCACCACCACCATCACCACCACCATCACCACCACCATCACCACCACCATCACCACCATCACCATCACCATCACCACCATCACCACCATCACCACCACCATCACCACCATCACCACCATCACCACCATCACCACCATCACCATCACCATCACCACCATCACCACCATCACCATCACCATCACCACCATCACCACCATCACCACCACCATCACCACCACCATCACCATCACCACCACCATCACCACCACCATCACCACCATCACCATCACCATCACCACCATCACCACCATCACCACCACCATCACCACCATCACCACCACCATCACCACCACCATCACAATCACCACCATCACCACCATCACCACCACCATCAACACCATCACCAGGACCCCGCTATGGCATGAGCACACCCTGTTGCCAGGCTTGATGCTCCATGCTTTACATGTACTGTGTTACCTGGTTTTCACAAAGACCCTCTACATTGACCTGGCCTTTTAAAAGTAAGGTAATAAAGCTTAGGAAATTCATGACTGGACCACAGTCATCCTTTGGTCAATGTTAGTTCCAGGCCTTGAGCCAGGGCTGGACTGATTTCAAAGACTGCATCCCTAACTGTTCTGCTTCCCTGGACACCAGTCCTCCCAGCAGAACCCACTGTTGAGGTTGGCAAAAAGAAAGTAATAGTAGAAAGAACATCTCCAAATACATGAACAGTGTATGTCTCTAGTGCTATTTATCCCCTTCCAATTATTTAATTTTTGGAAAAACTCCATTTGCATCTAAAGCAGTTTACTTTTAAAAATCCTTCTGATTCCTTGAGTGGCACACACAAAAATGAAGCTAAAATCCTTGTGAAATGAGTCACTGAGTACTTGAGAAAGACGAAAACAATCAGTCCTGACAAGGCTGGAATTCAAGGCGCACTTGCCTGGTCTGTCTTTGTAATTCCACCCCATATAAATCATCCTTGTTTTCTGCCCTCGTGGGTTTATCACAGACATTCTTGCCTTATAATTCGTCCTGAACACACCAGGCTTTACCTTTGGAAAAGTAATGAAGCACTGCCCAGCTGAAAGAGATAAAGATTTAGCACGGCTTATACGTGGAGATTAGACTGTAAACACAGAAATCTCAATTAACCTTCTAACCTGTAGATCAGAAGGAGGGGGCTCCCATTTATAAGGAGAAGGCGATGCCGTTTCCTACAGACCCGTCCAGCTGGTGACAGAGTTCAGGGCACAGTGATTAGTTACCGGGACAGGAAAAGCCGAGGTGGGGAGCTTCATTCCTGAAGAAACCTGTGCCCCCAGCTAACCCAGAGGCTAAGCATGAGGCGGTGTCAGAGACAGCCCTCTGGCCAGCTGCAAAGCGATCTCCAGTCTCCAAGAAATCCCTGCTGGTGCCCAGGAGGGAGCAAGGGGGTGAGGGTGCTGAGCGGGCATCCCCAGCCTGGACGCTCATGGGGCCATCCGCGTTCAGACCAGCTTCCAGGAGCGCCGCCTGGCCTCAGAAGAGCAGCGTCGGGACAACGCTGGGGAACCAGGAGGGAGACAGGGCGCTGGACCAGCCTCAGTCTGTCTGCCCTGGGCCCCGAGACCCCGGGAGGGCCACCCCAGCTCATGCTCTGGTCCTCGGGGCTCTCGATACCCCGTCTCCAGCAGCCGTGACGGCCCGAGGCTGCCTCCTTTTCACCACGCCTCCCCTCTCCCCCCATCCATGCCAATCTTCTGTGTAAAATGTGGAAATTATAGGGGGCTTCCCAGTGGTCCCATGGTGAAGACCTTGCCTTACGGTCCAGGGGCTGTGGGTTGAATCCACAGTCAAGGGGCGAAGATCCCACGTGCCTTGTGGCCAAAAATCCAAAACAAAACAGAAGCGATATTATAACAAATTCAACAAAGACATTAAAAATCAAATGGACAGGGAAGCCCGGCGTGCTGCAGTCCACGCGGTTGCAAAGGGTCGGACCCAACTGAGCGGCTGAGCAACAACGACATCAAAAAACTTCATTTTTAAAAAAGCAAAAATTGTAGTCAAGCTTCTGGATGGGTTGGAAAACTTAGACTCAAAAAGCATCCATCTCCAGGTGTTTTTAATGAATCCACAGCCCCTGTTTGCTCCTGGAGGTGAGTCCCCACGGGCCGCTGAGCGGACAGCAGCCTGTGTCCGCCGGTCAGTCTCCCCCAGGCTCTCAGCCCAGCGGGCAGCAGGACGGGGCGGGGTGGGGGGCTTCCTGCTCTGGGACCAAGTCCCTGACTTTCCGCCCCTCCCCCACAGGGTCATTTTTAGCACAAGGAGCAGAAACGAATCTCCTGGCATCTCCATAAGCCTCAGTGACGCTGCTGACACACGTGCCAACCAAAGTGTCCCCAGAACCCAACTCCCACCCGGGACCTCAGCTGCAGGCTCACTTGGAAGTAGGGTCATTCCAGCTGTCACTGGTTAGGTCACAGTGAGCCGCACCCCCGTAAGAGGGGCCTCTGGCCTGTGTGACTGGTGTTCTCCAAAGGAGAGGAGACACACAGGTAGGGAGGAGCCCCATGAGACGGGGCAGAGACAGGAGCGGCGTGTCTACAGGCAGGGAGCACCGAGGAGGGACGAGGGATGCCCCGCCAGGGGCAGGAGGCAGAGCAGAGGGTCTCGGCCTGCCCACACCTTGACGCGGGACGTCCGGCCTCCGAAACCGGGGACGAATCCACATCTGCTGTTTGAAGCCGCCCGGTGAATAGCACTTGGCAGTGACTGTCCTCAGGGTCCTCCACGATCCCTGGCAGCAGAGTTTCAGAGCTCGCCCACCTGAACTGCCGTTGTTGTCATTGTTTAGTCGCTCAGTCGTGTCCAGCTCTTGTGACCACATGGACACCAGGCTCCTCTGTCCGTGGGGTTTCCCAGGCAAGAATACTGGAGTGGGTTGTCATTTCCTTCTCCAGGAGATCTTCCTGATCCAGGGTTCAAACCCGCACCTCCTGTGTTGCAGGCCGATCCTTTAGCACCGAGTCACCTGAAGCCCCCGCAGGAGTCGACCCCCGTGAGACCCGTGAGACCCAGTCCCGCCCACTCGGGCCGCCGGGCTGGACTCGGGGGCCCTTCTGGGCCGTTGTGCTCAGAGCGGCTCCCTGCTCAGCCAGGTGTGCCTGCAGACCCGGCCTGAGTCACACGGCATCTCCCTGCTCCGAGACTCTGCGGCTCCTTCCTGACCCCTTGTGCTCTTCGGGAAGAGTCTGTCGCTGTACCCACCCCGTAACCTTCAGACTTCCTGCCCCCACCCAGGAACGCCTGGCCAATTAGCCTCTAGTTGATTTTAAAACATCCTTTCAGGATCCCTCATTTCCTGCTAATATTTGGGTCCCAGTGCCTGGGCGGTGGCAGACCCCTTCATATTTGTTGAAGAAATGAATGAATGAATAGACAAGCCCACGAGTAAACCAAAGGACATCCTTCTTTCTTGGAAACCACAAACTTCCACCCCGTGTGGTCAGGACAGCCTCCCCCGTCCTTATCCCCTTCCCCTGCCCATCCCGCGCTCTGCACAGTGACGGGCCCATGCCAGCCAGCGGCCGGAGCTCCAGGAAGAGGCCGAGCGAGGCCTTCAAAAGAGGGGAGACGGGGGCCGGGACAGGGTGTTCAGGGGCAGTGCGCCCCTTCACAGCTTCACCCTCTCGCGGCTTTTCCAGAAGGACGGCCCCACAACACTGCTGTGAGCAGACGGCCTTGACAGCCTCAGCTCAAGCCCGTGCTCTGAAGGGCTCCCCGCAGGGGGCGGCTCGGAGCCTCCTGCCCTGTGTCTCCCTGGTCTGCTTTCACCGCCTTGGGGACCCTTGAATGGTTAGGGTTGTGTGTTCACTCGGGTAGACCGTGTGCCAGAGTCTGGCCAACAGTCTGCACGTCTGTGAGTGTATCTGCAAAGTGTGATTAACGGTCAAACCTGCAGAGGAGAGCGGCTGATCATCCAGACACCGTGGGCCTCGCCCAAACAGTCGAAGAGCTTAAGAGGAAAAGACTGGAGTCCCGGGAGAAGGTGGGCTTCTCCTCCAGACCCCTTCAGACTGCACCCAGGATGCCTGCTCTTCCTGGGCCTGCAGCCCAGCAGCCACCCCACACATTTCAGCCTGGCAGCCCCACAGCCCCCGCCCGCTCGTGTGCAGGCACACACACACACACGCACACACGCACACACCCAGAGCCCACTGGCTCTTTCCCTGGGGAGCCCTAACGCAGGCCATCTCCCTGCAGCACTGGCCCCACTGGAGGAGCTGGGGTAAGGCCACTTACTCTTGATTCTCGATTTGCTCATCTAGAAAACGGGAATGATAGTATCTACATCGCAGGTTACATGAGACGGAAGATGTAAAAGTACTTTGTAATAAACTGTCTCTGCAAAGTTATCGTTTCCAACTCTCAACCTCCCAGAACACGAGAAAGGCTGTGCTGTGCCGCATTCCTCCCCAGCGGGGGTCCCCCCACCGCCCCCACCCCTGGGGCCTCTGGAGTCTCTGACAGTCCAGCGCTGGCCTGCGATGTCCCCTGCCTCCCCAGGCCTGACACTCTCTCACCTACTGACATCACCCACCCCCCACAAGTTCCCAGCACGTGAGTCAGTGAACCAGGATGTGCTGACCCGGGGGGAGGATCAGGAGTGATCGTGGCCTATTCAAACGCGCCTGTAACTCGAACCTCAGAAGGAATGTTTCTCAAACTGCTGCTACCTGTCTGCAAGATGATGCCGAGTTGGGCGGCACCCCCAGGGCTGTCAGACGCCCGCGGGCCAGGCACTGGGGGTGAGCAGAGACTGAGCTGTACACCCCGCCCCTCTGCCCAGGCCGCACAGGCGGGAGGTGAGCGCTGCCCGCCCCGTGTGGCCAGGACCGCAGCAGGGCTGGGGCGGGAGCAACTCAGCCCGCTGAGCTCCAGCACCTAGTCCTGTCTGGAGGCAGCAGACGCCGCCGTCACTGGGCCGAAGCAACAGGAAAGCTTCCATGGGCACGCGGGATCCTGCTTCCCAGGTGGGCTCCTGTGTGCCCGGGCGTGGGCTCCCTGAGTCCGGGGAGATGGACACGGCAGTACGTGCGTTTCTGGGCCTCGCCTCCCACCAGCCCTCAGGGGCCGCAGTGCCAGAGTCACCGAACTTCACACCGGCCGGTGTCCCCGGAAACATCTGAGAAGTTCACCTGAAATTTAGAGAGAGATGCCTGCAGATTCCTGTGTTCAAATACAACCTTTCCCCAGATATATCAATAAAACTCACAAAACTGCTTTGCAAGTGGTGGTTGGAAGGGTGGGTTGAAGCAGGGGAGGAGAGCAGGAAGCTGCCCTCCTCATTCCCATGGCAACCCCAGGGGTTCCAGGGAACCGGCTCTGAGAAGCACGTCAGAGGACCAGGAGAAGGAGTCTGTGGCTCTGGAGCTGGCATGAGGTCACCCCGCCCCGGTTAGGGGCCCAGGGGCCTGGCCCCAGCTTGGGAGCAAACGTCAGATGCGGCTCTGGAGGTGGCGTGAGGTCACCCAGCCCCGGGTAGGGGCCCAGGGGCCTGGCCCCAGCTTGGGAGCAAACGTCAGATGCAGAAAACAGGCCTGCCCTCAACGTACCCCCAGAGACCAGACCCCTCACCCCAAACATGATGCCCACTCCACCTGCACTTCTGAGACGCTGCTCAGCCCGTGACAGTGCCCAGAGGACTTTTGCCTGCACGTTAAAGCCATCGCGATCAGAATGTAGTCAAGGTTTCCTTCGCTCCCTCAGCGTCTGCTCCACCACCTTGGAGACCAGCCCATGGATTCGGCCCCGGGCGTGCGTGGGGAGCAGTGAAGAGCCCAGCATTAGCGCATGCCCGGCCCGCGGTGGCCGGCAGCCTCCCAGCTACTCAGTCTTCAGGCTCCCTCAGCCACGTGGCACGCGTGCTCCCACGTCCATAGCATGACTGCAGGACAACCCACTTGGTCAGAGGATGACGACCAAGTCCTCAGCACACTCCTGGCCGTGCCGAGTGCGCCGTGTGGGGGCGCAGCGCTTGGTTTCCTTCCTGTGTCTCTCTGGCCCTTCCACACGGCCCCTGGGTGTCCCAACCCTTCCCACTGTTCTCTGCTCACTCCCTGGTCTGCTCTACCGGCTGCCTCATCCATGCAGGCTCCTACCACCCCTCCTGGCCCGAGGCTATAGCTCTGCAACCATGGCCTTGACTGCAGGCCCCTCACTCCCATCAGATGCCCTCACCACGCCCCCCTTCCAGGTGGCTCCTCAGCACCTGTGCAGCACGCAAGCATTCCTAGAGTCGGACTTGACCCTGTAGACTGACCTGACCGCCCTGTCCCCCACCACTGGCCCTGGCCCCAGGCAGGCCAGCCGCACCCCACACACACCCACCAGCTCCCTTGGAGTTTCCTGTCCACCTCCAAGCCTCTGCTCCCACCCCTCCTCCAGCGACACCCCCACTTCTGACTCTTCAGACTCTGTATCCTCACCGTCTCCCAGACTTATTCCAGATCTGCAAGGCATTCCCCCAAAAGGCCTCACATCCTAACTAAGACGGGGTTGTTGCCTTTATTAGCAGCTCCCAGAGAACGTGACAGGAACCCCAGTTCACAGCCAGCCCTCCTGAGAAGGCCCCTCTGCTGCTCTGGCTGGTCCCCTCTCATCCTGAGTGAAGTCTCCGGGTCTCCTGCTCCCTGGATTCACTCTCCGTCCTCCCTGAGACCCCCACATACCGCCCAGGCAGGCTCTGCTTTCTTCACCCCCACCCCCGCCCTGAGACTCCCCAGCCTGGAGAGACTGCACATGCCCCCCCCAGACCCCCGAGAGGACCTGCATCATCCCATGATGGTCTCCTGACTCCTCGGGGAGCAGGGAGCTCTCTGCGCATCACCAAGAGAGAAATCCTCACGGGCTGGATGGAAGTGAAAGTGAAAGTCGCTCAGTCGTGTCCGACTTTCTGTGAGCCCATGCACTACACAGTCCATGAAATTCTCCAGGCCAGAATACTGGAGTGAGTAGCCATTCCCTTCCCCAGGAGATCTTCCCAACCCAGGGTTCGAACCCAGGTCTCCTGCATTGCAGGCGGATTCTTTACCAGCTGAGCCTCAAGGGAAGCCCAGGAATACTGGAGTAGGTAGCCTATCCCTTCTCCAAGGGGTCTTCCCAACCCAGGAATTGAACTGGGGTCTCCTGCATTGCAGGCGGATTCTTTACCAACTGAGCTAATGTCTAATAAATACAGTTCTCCACCTCATTACAAAGGCCTGGCCTGCAGCGTTCCACGTGGACCGTCCCAAGGTCTCGTAACTGGTTCTTGGTCACGCCTCACCTTCCCAAGCAGATGAGGAGCTCCTGAGATGAGCAGGGTCTCGTTTCCCTGGACACCCCCTTCCAGCCTCATCCAGCAGGTCATAGAGGCTCCACAGACACTTTTCAGATGGAAGAAAGGAACGGTGTGCACTGCGGTTGAACAAGACGCACACTTCCTCCTCCCCACACGCCTCTCAGGAGATCTCACCTTAAATCACACCGTGGCGAGGCCCGGATTCCTTCCAGATCACAGGAGGATTCCAGCCCGCGTCAGCAGTGCCCAGAGCTTGCCTTGTGAGACCTCCCACCCCGGGTTCTCAGACCATCACTAAACACACGAAACGCAGTGCAGTTCCGTGTGGGCTCGGGCGTCTGCAGAGACTCGCTCTCAGGGTGTGAGCTCCGGGAGCATGGCCATGCAGAGCGCTGCATGTGTGTGGGCTCGGGCGTCTGCGGAGACTCGCTCTCAGGGTGTGAGCTCCGGGAGCATGGCCGTGCAGAGCGCTGCATGCGCACAGAGTCGGAGCCTGGGGTCTTCACGTGGTGCCATGAACATCTGGTGTGGGAATGTGGCTCCTCCCTAGATGGGTAGGTTTTAAATACCAAGCTCTTTTAGGTGCCTCGTGGGAGACAGAGAGGCAGTAAATTAGAATTTTTCCAAGGTTACAATCATGAGACGTATCACAGGCTCACACAGATATTTATTGACTTATGTTGCAGGAATATTTGTAAGTGTTAAACATCCCAAATCTGTCGTTTCCCACGCTTATTATTTTAAAGTATAATCTTCCCAACATTCCTCTAAGGGAGGCTGACACGCTGTAATTAAATACAACGTCGCATGGTGTGACACTGGTGTTTTCTGGGAAGAGCTGTTAGCATGCTATAAAAAGAAAGCATTCCGATCTGGAGACAGACGAAGCCCATGCCGCGTCCCTGAGGCAAGTCCATGCGTTTGCTCTGAGTTTCTTGAGGTCAGCAAGCGAGGTTGTCAGAATAATTCTGTGAAAAGTGAATCTGCCCAGGAGGCAGCAGAGGCCCCCTTGATGTGCGTCAGGAGGAGATCGAGCAACTTGTTCATCTGCTGAGATCACTGGGGCCTTGGGGTTAAGGCGGACAAGTTGCAAAGAAGAGAGCAGGTGTTCTGGAAGACACAAGGAAAATGTGCTTCCTTCCTGGCGTGCCAACAGTAAGTCCCGACAGAGCTAACCCATCAGGTACTCGATACCAAACTCCCCCGTGGCTGGGAGAAGGAGTTGATAAGAAGCATTGACGAGAAGGAGCGGGAGTGGAGAGTGGACTCCACCCACCTGTCCTGGGGCTGAAGAGGCGGGGCTGGAGAGCCAGTCTGCGGGCAGAACTGGCCACCCTCTGCCTCCACGTGCCTTTATCGTGCTCTCCGTTGTACCGAGACACGTTTCAGCACGTGCTTTAGACTGTGTGATGAATTTGATCCCTCGTCTTCACAAGAGCAGGGCC
Source organism: Bos indicus (assembly GCF_029378745.1). Taxonomy (NCBI): domain Eukaryota; kingdom Metazoa; phylum Chordata; class Mammalia; order Artiodactyla; family Bovidae; genus Bos; species Bos indicus. The sequence continues at coordinate 102,603,680 of NC_091768.1, forward strand.
CCCTCCTGCTTGGTTCCCGGAGTGAGCGGCACAGCAACGCGAAGTCTGCCGTCTGTTTAGGCCCGTGGTGGCTTGGAAACCCACGGTGGCTTCTCTTGACTGATGTTTACCTGTTGACACACAGACTGGTTAGACAATCCCAGGTTCTACTTGCGCAAACATTTTATTTAAGATGTAAAATGAGGCTTCTGTTCAACTGTATCTGTGTCAATAAAAGCTTAGTAAACTAGCATGAGTATTTTCAACAAAAAGGCTGGCTTACAACTCAACAACTCAACGAAGATCATGTCATCCAGTCCCATCACTTCATGACAAATAGATGGGGAAACAGTGACAGATTTTCTTTTCTTGGGCTCCAAAATCACTGCGGACGGTGACTGAAGCCTTGAAATTAACAGATACTTGTTCCTTGGAAGTAAAGCTATGACACACCTAGACAGAATATTAAAAAGCAGAGACATTACTTTGCCAACAAAGGTCCATTTAGTCAAAGCTATGGTTTTTCCAGTAGTCATGTATGGATGTGAAATTTGGACCAAGAAGAAGGCTGAGTGCTGAAGAATTGATGCCTTCAAATTGTAGTGCTGGAGAAGACTCTCAAGTCCCTTGGACTGCAAGGAGATCAAACCTGTCAATCCTAAAGGAGATCTGTTCTGAATATTCATTGGAAGGACTGATGCTGAAGCTGAAGCTCCAATACTCTGGCCACCTGATGAAGAACTGACTCACTGGAAAAGACCCTGATGCTGGGAAAGATTGAAGGCGGGAGAAGGGGACGACAGAGGATGAGATGGCTGGATGGCATCACCAACCCAATGGACAGGAGTTTGAGCAAGCTCTAGGAGATAATGAAGGACAGGGAGGCCTGGCACGCTGTGGTCTATGGTGTTGAAAAGAGTCGGTCACGACTTGGCGGCTGAACAAAGCATGAGCGTTTTCAACAAAGATTTGTAAACATTTAAGAAACTGAAAAATGAAAATGCTGGCTGAGCATAATGGTTAGTGGTTTGATGGTGCTGTGACGTTTTGAACAACCAGTCTCCTTGTGTATGCACTCACCTGAAGCACTTAGCCATGAGTTAGAAGGAGCAGGGGAGAAGGAAACACTGACCTTGTGTGGCAGGCGCTCGCAGACGAGCTCAAGGGACCCCTGTGACCGTCCCCCGCCCCGGGAGGAGCACGGGACGCCCTTAGAAGGCCTCTGCAGCTCTCCGCTCACGCTAGCATGGAGGTTCACCTCAGGACACTGTCTCTCATCTCGGTTTCACATGTGGGAAGCTTCTGTATTTCATCAAGTCCAGATTTTATGTCATAGTTGAGTTCTCCATTTTTCTCTGCTTCTGACACCATCCTCACCCCATTGCACTTCCCCAGGCCCCGTGGGGCTCGGGGGAAAGCGAGGGTCCGACTGCCAACAGCGTTGGGCAGACCCCCCTGAGATGGCTTTCCTCACCAGCCCCGGCTGGAAAATGTGAAAAAGAAAAAATTGTGCAATACCCCACGCTGCTATCCTCACTCATCTGTGTAGATTTTAGCCTCGTTATTATTATTTTAGGCACGGGGCTCTTAACATACATAGTGGTCTGGACAGCGTTACTCAGATGATCGATAGTTTTGGGCAGAACAGATACAGGGATGGAGCCCCAGGGCAGAGCACAGTTCTTCTCAGCTCGCATTGAAACTCCCTCAGGCCAGCTGCGAATTCACCCAAGGGGTTATTTCTGAGCCTTTTTCTCTCCCCCTGGTCCTTAGCGGAGATCGGTGCCTGACTCCAGTTGGCACAGACGGCTTCCCCGCCTGGTAAGACACACTCAGGATGAAGCCTTTCCTTTTAAGTAGGCCAGCGCCTGTTGCTTTCTTTCTCCTCCTTCTTTATTTACTTAGGCTGTGCGGGGCCCTTGTTGCTGCTCAGGCTTTTCTCGAGTTGCGGAGAGCAGGGAGGGGCTGCCCTCCAGTTGGGGGCCCTGGCCTCTCATCACGGTGTTTCTCCTGTTGGGGAGCTCAGGCTCTGGGGCACGCGGGCTTCAGGAGTTATGGTCCCTGGGCTCTAGAGCACAGGCTCAGTAGCTGTGGCTCGTGGGCTCAGTTGCTCCAAGGCACGTGGGATCTTCCCAGATAACGGATGGAACCCAGGTCTCCTGCATTGGCAGGCAGCTTCTTTAACACCGAGCCACAGGGAAGCCCTGCTCCTTCCTTTCCCAGGCAGTCTCTGAACACATTTTTACGTCTAGACTAAAACTCTCCACCAACAGGCAGTGAGCTCCCTCATCTAGTCTCCAAGATGACCCTCATCTCGGCCCTGAGAGCGGGACATCTGTCCATCTTTTTCTCCTGGCGTCTCTCTCTTGTTCTTCAAGGTTCCACAAAGATTCCCTCCAAGAACTTCACTGTCTCATTTCCAAGATCCGCTCGCTCATCTGAGTGAGACAGCTTACACTCTCTTTCGGGGAGCAGGTGCTGTAATCTTCCTGGCTATTTGGGGTTTCACTCCCCGTGGGTCTGCTGTGTCCTTTCTGTGTGACCACCGTTTTTCTATAAAGGAAGCGAGAAAAAAGAATAGACTGAGTCATTGTGGCTTCTTTTCCATCTGTTAACATGGGACCATCTGCTCTTTGCTTTTTGCCCTAAACGAAATGAAGCAAACCTGGCTTCAGGAGGTTCTGGACGAAGACGCCGTGGCCCAGACCTCAGGTGAAAGCGGCGTGGCCGGGGGGCCGTGTGGATCCTGGGAGTGCGGAGTGCTGGGCGCCGGGCGTGGGCAGGGGCCGTGTGGATCCCGGGAGTGCGGAGTGCTGGGCGCCGGGCGTGCCCAGGGGCCATGTGGATCCCGGGAGTGCGGAGTGCTGGGCGCCGGGCGTGGCCAGGGGCCGTGTGGATCCCGGGAGTGCGGAGTGCTGGGCGCCGGGCGTGGGCAGGGAGCGCTTTCTCTGTGCTCTTCCCAGGCCCGTGCCAGCCACCAGGCGCTCACAGACGGGACGGGACGCCCTTGATGGCAGAAACCCAGCCAGCCCTGCCCCTCCCCCACACGGAGCGGAGGCTGCAGAAAGCTGCGGGGTCCCAGGTCCCAGAAAAGCTTGATCACACCTGAGTGAGGGGTGGAAGAGAGAGCCTCTGCACTGCATGACCACTGACACCTCCCCCAAAGGACAAACATGGCAAATAAAAAGCATCAAGAAGAAGGTAGGTTTAAACGGTCTCGAATTTTTGGTTAAATAGCAGAGACTGTCAGATGAGACTCAGAAGAGCAAAGCCACCAACATGCTGCTTATCAGAAAGGAAAGCAGCCTGGCGGGTCTCATACCACCAGACGCCTCGTCCCGCCGTGCGGGGTTCCACGCGCCACGCTCGCCCGCAGGAAGTGAGAGCGTGCGTCCCTGCACGAGCCGTGTGTTCTGACTAAGGCACTCTACTCACAGCAGCAAAACCTGGAAACGGCTGGAGTGCCCATCAGCTGCTGAGTGGAAACACAAACTGTAGTGTCCTTTTCAACACTGCACTGAAAGACTTAAAAGGTATGTAGATTGAAAGGAAGAAATAAACCTGTCTTTATTTGCAGATGGGATAGACATGTATGCAGAAAAAAAAAAAAAAAAACAACTCTTGGGATTGAGAATTGCCCTGGCAGTTCAGTGGTTTGGACTCAGAACTCTCATTGCCAAGAACCTGAGTTTGATACCTGCTCAGGGTACGAAGATCATCCCACAAGCTGCAGTCCCATCAAAAGACAAAACAAAGCAAAACAAACAAACAACAAAAACAAAATAAAAAAAAGCCCTCTTGGAATTAATGAGCGATTATAGCAAGATTGTAGGTAATAAGCTTAAAAAGTCAATCACTTTCCTACATACAAACAAGAGTAAGTGGTATTTGAAATTTAAAATGCAATATCATTTACATTACTATCCCCTTCCTTAAAAAAAATTAAAATAAAATTTGCTCTGTGAAAGATAGTGACCAGAGAGTGAGAAGACAAAAGCCACAAACAGAGAAAATACCTGCAGACGTGCTTGATAACATGTTTGATAAACGACTAATAGATCTACAAAGAGCTCTTAAAACTCAAACAAGGAGACAACTGGATTCGAAAATGGGCCCAATATCTTAACGAATATCTTGCCAAAGAAGATACACGGATGACAAATGGGCAAAGAGGTGCTCTCCATGACACGTCACCAGAGAAATGCAAATTAAAGCAAGTGAGGGGTGGCACCACGACCTGGCAGGATGGCCAAATCCGGATCAAGGACAGCATCAAATGCTGGGGTTGTGAAACGGTCGGAAATCTCACGTACTCTGGCGAGAGTGCAGGAAGGTGCAGCCACTGTGGGAGGCAATTCGGCTCTTTCTTATGAAGCTGAGCGCACTCTTATCACGTGATCCAGCAGTCACACTCCTGGTACGCACCCAAAAGATCTGCAGCCTTAGGTCTACACAAAAACTTGCCCATGGATGTTTGGAGTAGCTTTATACATCTTTGCCAAAACTCAGACATCATCAAAATACCCTTTAGTAGGTGAATGGATAAACAAACTGATACATCCAGAAAACAGAATATTATTCAGAAGTAATAAGAAATAAGCTCACAAGCTATGAAAAGACATAGAGGAGCCTTAAATACATATTGCCAAGTGAAAGAAGCCAGTCTGAGAACGCTACGTACTGCGTGCTCCCAACTCTGTGGCATCCTGGGAAAGGCAAACCCATGGAGATGGTTGTTTGCCAGGGGTTAGGTGGGAGCAGTGAATAGAGCACAGAGGATCTTTAGGGCTGTGAAAATACTCTGCGTGATAATATAAGGATGGATAAATATCACTGTTTATCTGTCCAAACACAGAATGTACAACATCGAGAGTGGGTCCTGACGTAAGCTGTGGGCGTTGGGTGGTTATGACGGTCAATGCAGGTTCACTGAATGTAGTGAGTGTACCTTCCGTTGGGGATGTTGAGGATGGGGGAAGCCGTGCCTGTGTGGAGGCAGGAGAAAATGAGAACGCACTGCAGTTTCCTCTCAATTTTGCTCTGAGCCTAAAACTGCTCTAAAAGGATCTTAACTTTTTCTTTTTTTGAATGATCTTTTACCACCCTGTTGATGTTCAGCAAACATTTCATATTGACTAACTCTGTGATGGTCACTGGGTGTCACCGATCTCTCAGGTGGGTGCACTGTGGTGCTTCTTCCTTTAACTTCTGGTGTAAAACAGTTTTTCTGCAGAGCTAGCTCCTGAACTTTGGCCCATGACCCCTTTGGTCCATCAGTAGGGAAACGGCCCTAGTTCTGTGAGGGGGACTCCACTTAGAAGGAAGCTGGGAGCCACAAGCAGTCTTTAACCACTTGGATTGGGTTTCTAGAAATGTCATTGCTGAATGCACTCCCTTGCCATCGGCAGCAGTGTGAAGTCAAGCAGCATCTTGAATTTTCAAGATAAAAGTCCTTTTTCTCCTGCCGTTCCACCTGGAAGCATGGCTGCTGGAGGAGACTCGTCCCTGGGTATCTGGTGCCGCAGAGACAACTGTCAGTCATCTCAGCTGACCCAGATAATGTGCCAGGCACCTTGACTTTCACCTGGGGTATGTCCTTGTGCCTCCTGCCATCCTTCCTGCAAATGCCTTGTCTACAGAAAATCCCCACTGATTCAGAGAGATAAACAAATAGAAGGACATTTCAGGAATCAGGAAGAAGCATCTGGTTTACACACACCAGCTAGTCTAAAATCAAACCTCACGGTCAGGCTCCAGGAGAGAGAGACAATTTTTAAATGTCAGCAGAGTTTCCGGTCTTATGGACAAGCAGACGTCTTATGAGTTCCCTGAAGAAAGGTCAGGCCTGCCACTTCCAGATAAAAGGAGAGCCCTGTCAGAACACTCTGTGTGGTTTGGAAAGGAAATTGCTGGGGTAAGGAGGACTTTCAAGAGCACAGAGTATTCCTTTTTCGAACCAACATGTTTTGTATAATCCATTCCTCTTGACCACAGCAGTAATAATTCTCTTCGTGGAGTGTCTGTCAACTGCATCTGGTTGACATCATTCGCCAACGTTTTTTTCTAGGATGAAAAAGAAGTCTCTAGACAGACCAGAGAAGAGCTAGGTTCAACCTTTACTTTACCTGCACGAAAAACCCATGGTTCCAAAGTCAGCCCAATACTGCAGCTAAGTGCTTATCCTAATTCTAACTAACTTCCTACCCACACCAAGGAAAGACCAACGGTCTAAAACTGAACTGACAAAGGTATAGATCAACAGGAGGAAAGCGAGAACATTTTATTGAATGTCTACATGTGTACAGTAACTTTCACAAGGGCATGAAGACCCTAAGGCATGACTAGAGCAGGGAGCTTTTCCACCTTCTTGACAAAGAAACAACACACTTGTGAAGAATCCACAAGACAGAGGGGCTGGGACTTGGAGCAGTAACCGGAAAAGAAGTGACTGGAAGCCAGGGGTGAGTTTCACAAGGTTCCCGCCCTCCTGGAGCAGGGAGGCGCCTCTCACAGCTCTCCTGCTTTCAGGGAAGAAGGGTTTGGAGGGCGGAAGGTTCCTGCTTCTGCCCTTTCCCCAAACTCTTCCATTTAAGATACTCAGTATGTCTGGGTGCCTTATCTGGGTGGCGTGTCTTAGACCCCTTCAGGGCAGAACTCAATGAAATAGAAAACAAAAACAGTAATCAGTTCAGTTCAGATCAGTCACTCAGTCGTGTCCGACTCTTTGCGACCCCATGAATCGCAGCACGCCAGGCCTCCCTGTCCATCACCAACTCCCGGAGTTCACTCAGACTCATGTCCATCGAGTCGGTGATGCCATCCAGCCATCTCATCCTCTGTCGTCCCCTTCTCCTTTTGCCCTCAATCCCTCCCAGCATCAGAGTCTTTTCCAATGAGTCAACTCTTCGCATGAGGTGGCCAAAGTACTGGAGTTTCAGCTTTAGCATCATTCCTTCCAAAGAACACCCAGGGCTGATCTCCTTCAGAATGGACTGGTTGGATCTGCTTGCAGTAATCACTGAAACTAAAGGCTGGGTCTTTGAGGTGACCAGTAAAGCTGATAAACTTTCGAGCAGATTGATGAGAGGAAAAAGGAGAGAAGACAGAACATAGCAATATCGCAGTTGAGCTATGACGTCCCTACACAGGCCACGGGTATTGTAAGGATATGGGAACACTTCAACACATCCCTCCAAAATATATCAACAGGTGCAGCAATAAATGCTGGAACTTAGATGAAATGGGCACCAAATTCCTTGAAAGGCACAAACTACCAAACCTCATTCAAGAAACGTAAGCATCTTAAGAACCTCCCTCTTTCTCGATATATGTAGTATAGCACAGTGAATTCTGCTCAATATTACGTAAAAACCTAAATGGGAAAAGAACTCGAAAAGGAGTAGATGCACATGTATGTGTAACTGAATCCCTGCTGCACACCCGAGAGGAGCACCACCTTGGCAGTCAACTGTACTCCAATATAGAACAAGAAGTTTAAAGAAATAGAAATCAACCTGTAGGTAAAAATCTTCCCACAAAGGAAATTACAGTGTCTTCATCGGTCAATTCTACCAATATTTAGGGGCTTCCCTTGTGGCTCAGACAGTAAAGAATCTGTGTGCAGTGCAGGAGACCCTGGTTCAATCCCTGGGTTGGGAAGATCCCCTGGAGGAGGAAATGGTAACCCACTCCAGTATTCTTGCCTGGAAAATCCTGTGGACAGAGGAGCCTGCCCGGCTACAGTCCATGCGGTCACAAAGAGTTGGATACGACTGAGAAATATCAATAACCTCAGATATGCAGATGACACCACCCTTATGGCAGAAAGCGAAGAACTAAAGAGCCTCTTGATGAAAGTGAAAGAGAGGAGTGAAAAAGTTGGCTTAAAACTCAACATTCAGAAAACTAAGATCATGGCATCTGGTCCCATCACTTCATGGGAAATAGATGGGGAAACAGTGGGAACACTGGTTGACTTTATTTTGGGGGGCTCCAAGATCGCTGCAGATGGTGACTGCAGCCATGAAATTAAAAGACGCTTACTCCTTGGAAGGAAAGTTATGACCAACCTAGATAGCATATTAAAAAGAGAGACATTACTTTGTCAACAAAGGTCTGTCTAGTCAAGGCTATGGTTTTTCCAGTGGTCATGTATGAATGTGAGAGTTGGACTATAAGTAAAGCTGAGAGCTGAAGAACAGATGCTTTTGAACTGTGGTGTTGGAGAAGACTCTTGAGAGTCCCTTGGACTGCAAGGAGATCCAACCAGTCCATCCTAAAGGAGATCAGTCTTGGGTGTTCATTGGAAGGACTCATGCTGAAGCTGAAACTCCAATACTTTGGGCACCTGATTCAAAGAGCTGACTCATTTGAAAAGACGCTGATGCTGGGAAAGATTGAGGGCAGGAGGAGAAGGGGATGACAGAGGATGAGATGGTTGGATGGCATCACTGACTCAATGGACATGAGTTTGGGTGAACTCTGGGAGTTGGTGATGGACAGGGAGGCCTGGCGTGCTGCAGTTCATGGGGTCGCAGAAAGTCGGACACAACTGAGCGACTGAACTGAACTGAGCAATTGAGCAAGCATGTGCACCAAAATTTAAGGAAGGAATAACGCCAGTCATACACAAGCTCTTCAAGAATGTTGAAGGAGAAGGAACTCTCGCCACTACATTCTGTGAGGCCACTGTTACCCTGGTACCAAGACCAAAAAGAATCTTGACGAGGCGTGACAAAGCTTATACCCTCTTTGTGAGAGGGAGACTGCAAACACGTAAATTTCTTCAGGAGGGACAAGTGAGTGACTATATGGTGGTATATTCTACAGATGGACACTGCTTGTGTGTAGTATTACAATGCGTGTTTGCTAAGTTGCTTTAGGTGAGTCTGACTCTTAGCTCTCCTATGGACTGCAGCCCGCCAGTCTCCTCTGTCCATGGAATTCTCCAGGCGAGAGTACTGGAGTGGGTTGCCATTCCCTCCTCCACGGGGTCTTGCTGACCTAGGGATTGAACCTGCATCTCTTACATCTCCTGCGTTGGCAGGTGAGGTTTTTACCACTAGCGCCACCCGGGAAGGCCAGGTATTACTATGAACCCAAATAGTGTAAAGCTTAAAAAAAAATTGAGTTAAATAATACTGAGTTAAAAAAGCAAATTTCTATAAAACTGGAATTTGTAACAAAAAGTGTATATACATATGATGCCATTTATGTCAAGTTTTAAAAACACATAAGAGCAGATTGCTTATGCAAACGTACACCTGTAATAGAAGCATGAAACATACTTGTGCATGGTGAACATCAAATTCAGAACAGCAGGTGCCCTTAGGGAAGCAGGAAGAGGAATGGCTTTGGGGGACGATCACACAGCATGCTTGGACTAAATATGTGATGTCTTATTTAATTTTTAAACTATGTGAAGCAAATATGGCTAAGTGATAAAAAACTGTCAAAATCAGTAAATTTAGCTGATCACATTGATGCATTTACAGTTGCTCTCTGTATTATTTCCTGTTGCGTTTCTCTCAGGCTTGAAACGAATGACAGCACATGTGCTCAGTCACTCAGGTGTGTCCGACTCTTTGCGACCCGGTGGACCGGGCTCCTCTGTCCATGGGATTTCCCAGGCAAATACACTGGAGTCGGTTGCCATTTCCTGCTCCAGGGGATCCTCCCAACCCAGGGATGGAACCCGTTTCTCCTGCTTGGCAGGTGAATTCTTTACCGCTGAGCCACCGGGGAAATAAACACCTCGTGATAAAGCCATCGTGGTTTGGGAAGCCGGTTAGCAGGTGTGTTCCGCAGACCCGATCCTGGGCGCACAGGGGTGAACCCAAGATGCCACCACCTCCCTGGGAAGCCCCTGTCTGTGGCCGTGGACACGGGGCGAGGATTCTCTTACACCATCAGGGGTCTGTCCACCGAGACGCTCCCAGGTCCAGGTTGACTGTGACTCCCTGATGAGCGTCTGCTGTTAAACACCCTCCCTTCGCTGCCCTGGCTTCCCTGGGGGTTCAGCTGGTAAGGAATCTGCCTGCAGGGCAGGAGACCCTGGTTTGATTCCTGGGTCGGGAAGATCTGCTGGAGAAGGGACAGGCTACCCACTCCAGTATTCTTGGGCTTCCCTGGTGGCTCAGCTGATAAAGAATCCGCCTGCAATACAGGAGACCTGGGTTCTATCCCTAGGTTGGGAAGATCCTCTGGAGAAGGGAAAGGCTACCCACTCCAGTATTCTGGCCTGGAGAATTCCATGAACGATATAGTCCATGGGGTCACAAACAGTCAGACGTGACTGAGCGACTTTCACTTTCAGGCCTTCTGAGCACTTCCCAGATCACACCTTCAGCTGTGACCGCCCCCCGCCCCCAGGGAAAAAGACTCAGAGCCAGAAAACCAAACTAGGCTCATCTGATGCTCGAGAAATTTAGATTCACCAAAGCAGACCCTTAAATGGTTTCAGAAAGAAAGTCTGCCTTTCTGAGAGGTAGGCTCGGGGTGGGGGTGCGGTGGGGTGTCTGGGGAGAGAGATACACGTCTGATGTTTCCGGGGGAAGACCAAGCTCCATATAGGCAGCCCTTGCTCATCATCTTCACACTCTCCCTCCTTAATTTGGAGGCTGCCTGTTTTTCTGTCAGCACTTCTGGCGAAACCACACTGAAACACAAGCAGAAGCCTTTGATAATAAATCTCACAGTCCGCTCCATCTGTGTGTATGAATTACCTCCCCCTCAGGGGGAGCGAGAGGGACGCGGATAAATCGCCCAGGAAAAAAAAAAAAGATGATGAAATGATTTCCTCTGCTCCCGATAAGATAAAAAATAACAAACAAAAGTCACACCTTTCCCTCATTTGCCCAGCAGAAAACGTGGACTCCAAACTGGCCTAGTTTCAACTGCTCATGAGTCTTTACACACGTCAAACTGCTTCAGCCTTTGCTCCCTACAGCAGGATTTAAAATATATGATTTTCAGGTGCTTTCTTCCTTACTGCATCGTTATTTAATAAACAGAGTGACTGGAGGCGTGAAGCGGGCTCTGGGCAGTCCTCGGAGGAAAGGCCCGCCCTCTGAGTCACACCAGCACCTGGCCACCCCAGGGATCTCGGATGAACGTGGTTTTCCGAGGAGTGGGCTCACCCAGATGTTGTTTGTAATAACCACAGATACCAGATATGACTTCTCATAAACCCTTCTGACAACTGCTCAGATTTCCTGTCTAGAACATGTTGGGGTTCTTCTGAAAAAAATGATGTAATTTATAAAATAATGTTCATTTAAAAAATATGTTAGGTGCGGATAATGTAGACAATTATGGAAATCACTGGCAATAACATGAGATTGTCACCAAAGATACATTCAGTTTTGCTCTTCAAACCTCCCCCAGTGTGTTTGTCTCCGGGCAGGTCTGGGGGGCGTCCTCCGGGGCTCTCCGCCCACACGGTTTCTCGCCCTTCCGGTCGCATGAGGGGCAGTCCCTGCCCCTGGTTGGGTGGACGAGTCTCTGCTTTGGTCCGTGAATTCGAGCAAAAGTGTCGGCGGCAGCTCCAGATGAAACCACAGCAGCCCCGGGGCAGCTCGCTGCACGCCTTCCTTCCGCAGCGCCGACCGTACCGGGCCAGACGCTTGCTGTTTAAAGTTGGGGGGTGGGTGGGGGCAGGAGAAAGGTTATTACCTCAGTCCCAAGCTCACCCTAAACTCCAGCAGGACTTTAACACTTCCCTGAGCAAGATGTGGAGAGGGAGCCTCCATGGGCCCTTCTGACCTTCACTGGACCCAAAACGGGACCAGAGGGCGCTCCTGGTGCTGTCGACTAGGACGTGGGAGTGCTTGTTACTGCAGGGTAGTCTACCCCAGCCTGACCGAAACGGCTGGAAATACATCCTGTTTCTAGGTCAGCACAATTGCACTCATCTCACACGCTAGTAAAGTAATGCTCAAAATTCTCCAAGCCAGGCTTCAGCAATACGTGAACCATGAATTTCCAGATGTTCAAGCTGGTTTTAGAAAAAGGCAGAGGAACCAGAGATCAAACTGCCAACATCCGCTGGATCATTGAAAAAGCAAGAGAGTTCCAGAAAAACATCTATTTCTGCTTTATTGACTATGCCAAAGCCTTTGACTGTGTGGATCACAATAAACTGTGGAAAATTCTGAAAGAGATGGGAATACCAGACCAGACCACCTGATCTGCCTCTTGAGAAATCTGTATGCAGGTCAGGAAGCAACAGTTAGAACTGGACATGGAACAACAGACTTGTTCCAAGTAGGAAAAGGAGTACGTCAAGGCTGTATATTGTCACCCTGTTTATTTAACTTATATGCAGAGTACATCATGAGAAACACTGGGCTGGAAGAAGCACAAGCTGGAATCAAGATTGTGGGAGAAATATCAATAACTTCAGATATGCAGATGACACCACCCTTATGGCAGAAAGTGAAGAGGAACTCAAAAGCCTCTTGATGAAAGTGAAACAAGAGAGTGAAAAAGTTGGCTTAAAGCTCAACATTCAGAAAACTAAGATCATGGCATCTGGTCCCATCACTTCATGGGAAATAGATGGGGAAACAGTGGAAACAGTGGCTGACTTTATTTTTCTGGGCTCCAAAATCACTGCAGATGGTGACTGCAGCCATGAAATTAAAAGACACTCCTTGGAAGGAAAGTTATGACCAACCTAGACAGCATATTAAAAAGCAGAGACATTACTCTGCCAACAAAAGTCCATCTAGTCAAGGCTATGGTTTTTCCAGTGGTCATGTATGGATGTGAGAGTTGGATTGTGAAGAAAGCTGAGTGCCGAAGAATTGATGTTTTTGAACTGTGGTGTTGGAGAAGACTCTTGAGAGTCCCTTGGACTGCAAGGAGATCCAACCAGTCCATCCTAAAGATCAGTCCTCGGTGTTCATTGGAAGGACTGATGCTGAAGCTGAAACTCCAGTACTTTGGCCACCTGAGTGAAGAGCTGACTCATTGGAAAAGACCCTGATGCTGGGAGGGATTGTGGGCAGGGGGAGAAGGGGACAACAGAGGATGAGATGGCTGGATGGCATCACTGACTCAATGGACACGGGTTTGGGTGAACTCTGGGAGTTGGTGATGGACAGGGAGGCCTGGCATGCTGCAATTTATGGGGTCGCAAAGAGTTGGACTGAGCGGCTGAACTGAACTCTAAGTCAGAAGGCTTCCCTAGTGGCTCAGTGGTAAAGGATCCGCCTGTAATGCAAGAGATACGGGTTTGATCTCTGGATCGGGAAGATGCCCTGGAGGAGGGAATGACAACCCCCTCTGGTGTTCTTGCCTGGAGAATCCCACGGACGGAGGGGCCTGGTGGGCTACAGTCCATGGGGTGGCAAAGAGTCAGACACAACTCAGTAAATAACATCTTCATTTTCTGGGTCTTCAAATATACTTTTAAAAAATACACTTTCTACTCAAGTGGCAAATGATAAAACCATTGCCCTTTCCCCCATGTTCTCCAGCAGGGACTCAGGAGCAGCACCTCTGAGCTGCTTCCTCTGTGAGCAGGGGCACCCCTCCTGACCGTTCCTTTAAGCCCTCCCACTCCTCTGTCATCCCCACTGCTGCTGCCCACCGTCCTTCTGACCTGCCGCTCCTCTTCTCATGGTGGCTGGGCCGGGAGTCAGGCAGAGGCCAAAGTAAAGCCGGATCTAGGGATGGAAATCAAGACTGGGCATCCCACCTGAGATCCGCCGATGGCCAGGCGACCCCAGCCCGCAGCTGTCGGCCCAGCAGGGGTCCACCTCTTCCATCCGTGTGGGAATCCCTGCCCTCGAGTCATCGGACTGGGAAGAAGTCAGAGCTGCTGTGCTGGGACGCACAGCCCAGGAGAGCATGGGCAATTTCCCTGCCACCTGCCCGCGCGCTCTTTGGGGAAGGCATCCACGCCCCAGGGCTGACTCCAGGGAGGGGCAGGAGGAGGCCTGGCCTCCGAGAACCGTCCACAGCCAAGAGCAGAGACCCTCCCTCTGATCGTCCAGTTGCCTCCTGTTGTCGATTTTCAGTCGCGTGTTCGTGTCTGACTCTTGCGACCCCGTGGACTGCAGCACGCAGTCTTCCCTGTCCTTCACCATCTCCTGGCATTTGCTCAAACTCGTGTTCTGGATCGGTGACACCTTCCAACTGTCTCGTCCTCGGTCAGGTGCAGGCCCAGGTTTAAGGTTAAGGCTTCGAATTCAGTCTTGGAATGGGAGAGTGCAGAGCTGGCGGTGGGTTTTGCGGGGGAACACCCGTCAGGTCGGATACACAGCCGGCTTCAACCAGCTGAGCCGAGAGAAAGGACTGGGTGCCCGTGATCGCTGGGGCCTTTGGTGACCGGCCCCCTCCCTGATGGAGGGACAGAAGCACCCAGCACCGAACAGCAGGGAGCAAGCCACCTCACCATCAGGAGGGGAGCCGAGGCCGCCAGCAACAACTCTCCCCAGTTTCTGCTTTTGCTCAGAAGGTCGAGAAAGAGAAACACACCTGGCCAACCCTAGAAGCAAGCAGCAGCCCGGGTGGTGCTGCTCCCCGTCTGCTGTGCTGGAGTCAGCGCTGCTTTGGGGCCGGGGGCAGGTGCTGATTTGTGACTAGCTCTCTGGGCCTGCCCACCTCCTCCTTGAGCCCCACACTCACCCTCCCCTGCACCCCGAGTCTCCATGTGACTGTGTGGTCCTCCAGCGTCCAGGCCTGGGAGGGCCCTGTGGACCACCGAGGAAGGAGAGACGGCCCTTCAGAAGGAAACATGCCACACCGTTCTCAGCCGAGTTAGTGTTCAGCTGCCCTCACATGAAATCAAATAAAATAACAACTCCCAGGCATTATGGTTTTATTGCCAGCCGGACCCCAGATAAGGGCTTCCTACCCTGCACTATCAGCCTCACGCTGGGCGGACAGTCTGGCCGCTGCCCCGTCTGGGCCCGGAGCGGCAGAGGCAGAACTGGAGCCAGACTGTTGGACTCTGCCCCCTGCGCCCCTGAGTTCTGTGTTGGCTACTGGGCAGGAAACAGCCCTGGTTTCCTGGTGAGTCCTGAGTTAGGACCGAGGGTGGACACAGGGCAGTGGGGCTGGGCGGCCCGGGGCCAGGCCACCCAGCTGCCCACCCCAACCTCCCCGGGGCCTGGTCCCCCCAGCTCCCTCCACTCCCCCAATCCCGGGGCCAGTCCCCCCATCTCCCCGCCCCCAGCCGACTCCTCCCTGGCCCCCTGGGGAGCCCTGGGGAGCCCTGCCTCCAGCCCCTCCAGCCCCACCCGCTCCTGCCTCCCAGCACACTGCTGTTTTCTTTCGGATTTGCAGGTTTTGTTCTATTTTTCAAAACAGAGACAGCTTTATTCTGAACAGATTTCATCAAAAATTGATTCCCAGCAGAGAGAAAATGCTAATCAACGCAGAAATGCTTCGAGGCTGCGGGCAGCTTTACATCTTGGAGCAAGCGGTCACAGTTTCCCTTTAGGATGTGGCCGGCATCCTGAAAGGCAGGTCGCCACGGCGATGTCAGCTTCACGGCTGCACCCAGAGTGCAGATGACACAGACCGCCCCTGAGCTAAGCAGCTGCTTCAGAGGACGATCCCTTCCTTACAAGGACTGATGGCGTGGTGCTGTGAACACCCCATGCTCTTCTCACATTTAATGATGTTTTAATTTTAATAGGTTTGATAGAGACCTACCAATGGCTACAGAAAATTTCATCATGCTGATACTTGTGCAAAACACCTGGTCTGAACAGAAAAGAACAGACTTTTCGCCTCTCCTGGCTCAGATAGAATGGAATCTGAATGAAGTCAGGTCAGGGTCCATTTAGAGACAAGAGTTGGCTTCACTGTGTCCAGTTGCCAGGTTTCTGGACGATGCGACAGGCGGGCCGGGTCCCAGCCCCAGTGTGTCCTGGATGCCTGGTCCGCGCAGCAGCTTGGGGCCCCCTCACCCCACCCGACGTCTGCCCTCTGCCCACATGTGCAGCTGTGGCAAGGACCCTCCTCCCGGTTCCCACCCCATGCCCGACTTTGAAAGTACATCACCATCCCAGTGGATGGAAGTAGGGTGACTATTATCCAGAAACCATGAGAGCCTGTAGGAAGACAGCATCATTCACTCCGGAAAACTGACCTGGGCTGAGCACGGCCTGCTCCCAGCCGAGTTGGAAGGAAATTCAGGGCTGTGGGCAGGGGCAGGGGCAGGGGGGTGGCAGCTGGAGGGGAGAGGGAAGCCGTTGGCCTGAGCCGCTGGAACACCGCAGCCAGAGCACTTGGGCTGCTCCTCCAGGGCCACAGCCTGTCCTCTGGGGTCTTGGGGACAAGCCCGGCCACACTTGTGCCCGTCCCCTGGAACTAAGAGTTGGGCCGGGGGCCCTGGTCAGCCACCGCAGCCACAGGCCCGATGTGGTCCAAGTCTCTACCCAGGGGCACGGTTAGGGCCAGCGTCCACGATGCCTCTTAGGCTTCCATTTCTGCACAACAGGGAGGGAGGGAGGGAGGCACGGGGGCCCTGGAGCTGGGACCCACGTCTCTCCCCACCCTGCCTTTCTCTACCCGGCTCAGCGCTGCTGTTCTCCTGGAAACCTGGCCTCCGGGATCCACCGTCCAAAAGGGCGGGTCTCTCTAACACCAGATACGCTGATTCCATTGGATTTGCTCCTGTGAGGGGCCTGGAGACATTTTTAAAAGGTTGAAAAAGAAAATAAAAAAAGAAGAATATTTCATGACACAAACCAATGATATAAAATTCAAATTTCAGTGTCCAGAAATAAAGCTTTATTGGAGCATGGCCACACTGACATATGGGTGTTTCTGAGCGATAAACAGCAGGGCTGGACAGATGCTGCAAGGGGCCTGTGGCCCTTGTCGCTGAAAGTATTTGTCCCCTAGCTCATTTCAGGGCAGATCTGCTGCACCCAGGCCTGGGTCGCACAGGGACTCCTCTGTAGATGGAAATACCCCACCAGGGGTGTCTGGAGTGTTTTCCTGACTTGTGACTGTTGCTGACTTTTGCTAAATTATTTGACTTGTTTTCCCTTAGTCGTATTAAGAGTAATATACATTTGCTATAATAGACTAAAAAAAGGAGATGTGTATGTTGGAAGTAGTTCCTAACGCCCCTGCTAGCGAGCCCCGACCCCGTTCCTCTGTGGTGATCACTGTTCACATGGCTTTGCTTCTCTGCTCAGACACAGATTCTTATTGTCTCTGTTTTTTAGGAAATGTGATTATGCACACATGCCTCTCTGACTTGTTTTGTTTCACTGAACACCGGATATTCCTTCAGATCCATTCAGACATCACTGATCCAGTATTATTAATAAATGCATAAAATTCCAGAGTAGACTTGGAATCGTTTATTCAGCTCTGCCCCATCAGTGAGCATGCAGGGCCATTACCTTTTTTTACATGATATAGAGTTCTAAGGACACGCTTTTGTGCTCTGGTTCTTCTAGATCAGTGATTTTATTCCATAGGATAGATTCCTAGAGGGATGGGTGAGTCAGAGACGTCGGGTATGTCTCAGCTGAACACACAGTTTATTGTGACCAAACATGGTCACACTGGCCGGTGAGGACACGGACATGGCCGGTGAGGAGGCAGGAGATGGCTGGTGAGGACACAGAGACGGCTGGTGAGGAGACGGCCGGTGAGGACATGGAGATGGCCGGTGAGGAGACAGAGACGGCCGGTGAGGACATGGCTGCTGAGGACACGGAGAGGGCCAGTGAGGAGACGGGACACGGCCGGTGAGGAGATGAGAGACGGCTGGTGAGGAGACGGAGAGGGCCAGTGAGGAGATGAGAGACGGCCGGTGCGGAGACGGGAGACGGCCGGTGGGGAGACGGAGACGGCCAGTGAGGAGATGAGAGACGGCCGGTGGGGAGACGGGACACGGCCAGTGAGGAGACGGACACGGCCGGTGGGGAGACGGGAGATGGCCGGTGAGGACAGAGGGTGATGGACAGTCTTCTCCTTGTTGCCTGAGTACTTTTCTGTTTTTTTGTTTTGTTTTGTTCTGTTTTAATTCTCTCAAACAATGCCTCTCTCTCTCTTTTTGTTTTACATGTAGGTTCACATTTTGAGGCTTAATCCCCTGAGGAGAGCAGTCTGGCTAGTGGGGCCTCGGGAGCTTGAGCCTCGTGAGGCAGGTTTCCTTGGGAGGACAGACCGCAGTCAGGCTGCTCCATCCCCGCCGTGGGGGCCTCATGGGGGCTGAGGGGGCCGGGAGTTGCCTGCACGGGGCTGGAGAGAGAGCGCAGAGCGCAGATGGGCCTGCTGCTGGGCCTGCTGATGGGCTGCCGCGGACCTTCTCCCGGGGCTCCGAACCCCCTCCTCCGCCGCCCTGGGCCGCAGCTGGCAGCCTCCTGCTGACGCCCTGGACTCGGCCCTCCACAGACTGCCATGGACTCTGCTGGGTGTAGAAAAAGCGCGTGTTTTGCTTCTAGAACACAGCAGCTCTTTTTTTTTTTTTTTTTTAAAGGTAATTCTCCATTTTAATGGCTTGCTGTGCTCAAATCAACTTCTAATGTTTAACTAGCCTGACCTCACATTCCTGGGTGGGGTCGGAATAATAGTCATTGTATTTATTTTCTTTTTCTGTTAAAAAAAAAAAAAAAAGGGAAGCTACAGAAACCTTGCGTGATCTCGTTTTCTTTGAACGGCAGACACAGCAGCAGGTGGTCCCTGCAGCCCTCTGGGAGGAGGTCGGTGACCAGAGCTCGCCCCAGCTCCACACTCTGTTCCAGCTCTGCACTCGCCGCCAGCCCGGCTCCAGCCCCATCTCTGTCACCATCCCCTGCTGTACCCGCCCCACCCCCACCCCCCACCGCCATCCGGAGCTCTCCTGAGAACTCAGGCCCCAAGCCCTGTGTCCTCCCGCCAGCTGGGCCCCCGCCCCACGCCCAACCTTGGGAGGGTTCCTTGCCCCTCTACTCAAGGACCACAAAAGTGCTTCCTACGGGGGCTCTAAGCCTTTGACTGCGTGACAGCGTGCACTCGGGGTGCCTACCGAGGGGCCACTGCTAAAGCGTCAGAATTTCGTGTCGTACACCACTTCATGGCAAATAGACGGGGAAACAGAGGAAACAGAGGCTGACTTTGTTTTTCTGGGCTCCAAAATCACTGCAGATGATGACTGCAGCCGTGAAATTAAAAGACGCTTACTCCTTGGAAGGAAAGTTATGACCAACCTAGACAGCATATTCAAAAGCAGAGACATTACTTTGCCAACAAAGGTCTGTCTAGTCAAGGCTATGGTTTTTCCAGTGTTCATGTATGGATGTGAGAGTTGCACTGTGAAGTAAGCTGACTGCTGAAGAATTGATGCTTTTGAACTGTGGTTTTGGAGAAGACTCTTGAGAGTCCCATGGACTGCAAGGAGATCCAACCAGTCCATTCTAAAGAAGATCAGCCCTGGGTGTTCATTGGAAGGACTGATGCTGAAGCTGGAACTCCAGTACTTTGGCCACCTGATGAGAAGAGTTGACTCATTGGAAAAGACTCTGATGCTGGGAGGGATTGGGGGCAGGAGGAGAAGGGGATGACAGAGGATGAGATGGCTGGATGGCATCACTGACTCGATGGACGTGAGTCTGAGTGAACTCCAGGAGTTGGTGATGGACAGGGAGGCCTGGCGTGCTGCGGTTCATGGGGTCGCACAGAGTCAGACACGACTGAGCAGCTGGACTGAACGGAACTGAACTGAACTGAGCTCATGCTAAGGAGCAGCTCACACCCGCAGCACGTCTCCTGCTTCAGAGGTCCCTCGGGTGGGTGGGCCCCGGGTCCCCATGCCCCCCAGGGGTGGGGGCAGCACTGACTCAGGCCCGCACTAGGGACCCCTGACCCCTGGAACTGGGGTCCCTGAAGCCCCACAGGCCTCATCCAGAGAAGCAGGCTCGACCCCTCCAATGGGCCCTGATCTCCAGAAAGCCCATCGACCCCGGAGTCTGTGCCCCAAGCTCTCGGCTTGGCAGACAGGCCAGGAGGGGGTCAACAGGCCAGGAGGGGGTCAACAGGCCAAGATGGGGGTCTGACAGGCCAGGAGAGGGGCCAGCAGGCCAGGATGGGGGCTGACAGGCCAGGAGCGGGCTGACTTCACCCACTCACGCCCCAGCCAGCCTGGACAGCCGCTCAGCTCCCTCTTCACAGGCAGTGTGATGTCCTCTCCTGTACCAGCTTCCAGAAGATGGGAGAGATGGTGCACGGAGCTTCCAGGACTGTCCATTCCCCAGTCCTTCACAGCAGAGTGTGTGTGCACATGTGTGTGCATCTGTGTACATGCACTTGTCTGTACACCTGTGTGCATGCATGTGTGCCTTGCATGGATGCCCATGCATGTGAGCACGCATGCATACTTCGGCATGCGTGTCTGCACACGTGTGTCCAGTCAGATTCCCTAAGGGGGGGACAGAAGGGCCTGGAGTCCCTGTCCCTGGGCCTCTGGTTGACAGCCACTCTCCCCATCCTCTCTGGGCAGGGCGGCAGAGCCCTGAAGGTCCGGACCTGCAGCTCAGAGGGCTGTGGGCGTGGTGTCCTCAGCTTCTTTCCAGTGCAATATCTTGGATGCTGAACAGAAGCCTAGCACAGAGGATGTTTAGTGGGAAGCAGGCAGGTGGGAGCCATCCTTGGCCACGGGAGCAGGTGGAAGAGAATTAAGGAAAACGTTGTATCTCCTGGTAGACGGGCTTGATCCGGCCCCCAGGGTCAGGTTTCCCTTGAAGCAAGGGAGTCGTGAACAAGGGCCTGTGAATATCTGCAGACCCGCCTCCTTCCGTCCTGAGTGCCGTGGCCAGGCCAGCGGTGCCCTCTGCTCGAGCGGGAGGTGGAGGGCAGGGGGCTGTCGCCTCCCACCCCTCCTTGCCTGGATCACCAGGAAGCACCGCCTCTGGGGAAGTGCAGTCATTGGTTCACGGCAGGATCCTCCCCCTGCAAGCTGATCACAGCTTCTTTGTTCAGAATCCCTTGTCAAATGCAGGTGGCCGGAGACCTCCCAAGGTCACAGGCCAGCGGGAACAGCAGTGAGTGAGGAGGATTTTTCCAGCTGGCCTTTCCCTCCCTTTGAAATGTAGGTAAATCCTGAGACATGAAAAGCAGGAAGTTCCACAAATAAAGAGAACGGTAGCTCTGTGTTGTCCAAGTGCCGAACGCTGCGCGCTTTATAACACGTGCTTGGGGCTCCTGGGGAATCCACCTGCCCCTGACGCTGGGGGTCTGGGAGCTTACCTCCCCCAGCTGATAGACGAACACGTCACGGCCCGCTTTATTTCCTGACACGCTTGCCAGTGGCCTCGTCATCGGGGAGCAGCCCCCCAGATCTGACCTGTGTCTCCCTCTGAGCCGCGTGGACTCCAGGAGTGAGGGGTGACGGCCGCACCTCTCTCCTCTGCTCTCACGGGCATCAAGTGTCGCTGACTCCCGAGAGCCCCACCTGAAACGCCAGGGCTCTTTCTCTCTAAAGACCTCTGTGTTTTATCTCATTTAATAACTTTGAAAATTCAGAAAAGCACAGCTACTGTTTTTAAACTGACCTCAGGCATCTGTATGACAGAGCACATTTGTACAATCGACAAAAATAAGCCAAGAGTAGGTCCTGTTGTTTCCCCAGCGGTTTTCACAGCAGGACAAAGTCACTGTTGGGTATTTCTTTGTGGGGGCAGGGGGGTAAATTTTATTAGGGCTTCCCGGGTGCCCTAGTGGTAGAGAACTCATCTGCAAGAGATATGGAAGATGCAGCTTTGATCCCCGGGTCAGGAAGATTCCCTGGAGGAGGAAATGGCAACCCACGGCAGTACTCTTGCCTAGAGAATCCCACGGACAGAGGGGCGTGGTATAATTCCATGCAATAAGAGACACCCATTTTAAGTGTAGAATTTGACAGATTTTGGCAATATTACCTTCATATGTGAACTCCGAAACCTCCAAGATCACTCCAAAAGTGTTCCCCTGTTCTTTGGAGTCTGATCCACATCCCAAACCTCCCTGGCCCTGGGCAGACGCTGGTCTGACTTCCGTCACCATCAGTCAGTTCCACCTGTTCTAGAACCATATCATCATGTCACTGGACTCACACAGTAAATGCTCTTTATCATTTGACTTCTTTGTTTCTGAGATCAGTTCATCTTGTACTTATCAGTGGTAGCATTTCTTTCTACTGTGCAATAATTGTTTGCTGTATGAATATACTTTGATATGTTATATATTCTGCTTTTTGACATTTGGGTTGTTTCTAGTTTGGAACTATTATAAATAAAATTGCCATTAATATTTGTGTATGAATTTTGTATGGACCCGTGTTTTCATATCTCTTAAGGAAGGAGCAGGAGCAGAATCACTGTGTATTTAACTTTATAAGAAACTGCCAAACGCTTCACCAAACACTTGTCATTTTACATCCTCAGTAACAGGGTGTGAGCTCTGGTTATCTGACTTCTTTGCCAACATCCTAATCATTCTAGAGGGCATGAGGTAGCATTCCACTGTGGGTCCCTGATAACCCGTGCTGGCAGGCATCACTTCATGTGGTTTTGGATTATTTGTATACCTTCTTCTCTGCAGTTTCTGTTCAGATTGTTAATCCATTTATTACAGGGTGACCCATCTCAACGTTATTGGGTTGTTGGAATAGATTATATATTGTCCTTGGTCAGATAAAAGGATCGACAAATTTCCCTCCCAATCTGTGACTTGCCTTTTCATCTTAACCGTGTCTTTGAAGAGTAAGTTTGGAATTTGGATGAAGTCAAACTTAACAGGTCTTTTAGGTATAGAGAGTTTGGTGTCCTTCTCGAATGCCGCAAAGATTTTTAGACACTGCACAATTCTAGCTTTTCTATTTAGGTCTGTGATTCATTTCTAGTTAATTTTGTGTGTGTGGTGTGACGTAAGGAGCTGGGAATCGTCTGGAGACTGGTTTGTTCCAGTAAGAGCTGTTGAAAAGAGACTATTTTATCCCCATTAGAGTAACTTATGGAAACCATCTTAACCATTCACATGTGGGTGTGCTTCTGGAAAACTTATTCTCTTCCATTAATTTATGAATGTCTCTGTATGGTAATATTGCTCTTTTTATATACTGCTAAATTTTATTTTCTAACAACTTGTACATATTTTTCAAAAATATGTTCTTGAAGGATACTGTTCTTGTCATTTTCTAGTTTGGGCATCAGTGTTATGTTGACCTTATGAATCAAAACTAGAAAATGTCAGTCCTCCTGAGCTTTCTTAAAGTGACCGTGAAATTGGTCTTACTTTTTATAGTAACTGAAAAAAGGAGAAATAAATAGAATACAGAGAAGGCACCTGAGTCTGGAGTGTTCTCTGTGAGACGGCTCAGCATTGTGGAGTCTATTTTAGCAGATATTGGGCTATTTAGGTGTTTTGTCTCTTCTTGAGTCAGCTTTGGAAAGCTACGTCTTTCAAATAATTCATCCACTTATTTTTATTATTATTATGGTAAAAATACATAACATTAAATATATCCTCTTAACCACTTTAAGTGTACAGTTCAGCAGTGTTTTAAGGCTCTTTACAACTTCTTAATCTCGTAACATTAAACTCTACTTCAGTGTTAGTCGCTCAGTCGTGTCCGACTCTGCGATCCCACGGACTGTAATTCACCAGACTCCTCTGTGCATGGGATTCTCCAGGCAAGAATCCTGGAGTGGGTTGCCATTTCCTTCTCCGGGGGATCTTCCCAAACCAGGGATCGAACCTGGGTCTCCCGCACTGCAGGCGGGTTCTTTACCATCCAAGCCCCTGGGACGTCCTCTGCATCAGTTAAACACTAACTCCTCTCCCCGCTCCCCTCAGTCCTCTACACCATCTTTCCTCTTTCTGTTTCTGTGAGTTTGAGTATTTTATATATCTCACATGAATGGAACTGCACAGTATTTGTCTTTTTGTAACTGGCTTATTTCACTTAGTGTAATACCCTCAAGGTTCCTCCAAGTTACATCATGTGACAAATCTCCTTATGTTCATGGCTGGACAGTATTCCGTTGCATATACGCCGTGCCTGACACACGGACGTCACATCTTCTTTATCCATTTACCAGTGGAGAGTGTTGGGCCGCCTCTACCTTTTGTGAGCATCTCTGCGAGGCACACGGTGTGCGCAGCTGTCTCTGCGATCCTGCCTTAAGTCGGGGTGTACACCCAGGAGGCAGCTTCCTGGGTGGACGGTCGCACTACTGTAATTGTTCGACGCGTCTCCGTGCCGTCTCCCTAGTGACAGTACCATTTACGCTTCATCCACGGTATACAAGGCTCCGGCTTTTCCACATCTTTGCTAATAGTGATATTTTCTGCTTGTTTCTGGTTTTTTGACCGTGGCCATCCGTACGGGTGTGAGAAAATGTCTCGTGGTTTTGAGCTGCATTCGCTTGACGATGAGTGGTTGTGAGCACCTTTTCACGTGTTAACTGCGTACGTCTCCTTTGGGAAAATGCCTGTTCCGATGGCCCAGTTTTAACTGGGCTGTTTTTGTTGTGGCCACTGTTAAATTGAGGCAGTTTCTGGCCCCAGGGCAAACCGATCCAGCACAGACGTGTGATTTCTAGCAGCGAGATCGGGATCTTGGAAGAGTCGCGGTGCTGATGCCAGGATGGCTGTGCCGACGGTGGCAAGTTCTTCTGCCCTCCTGTGCCTCAGTTTTCCCACCCATCCAATGGGCTCCCAGCGCCTCCCTCAGCCTGCTGTGGGATCACACAGGGAGCCACGCGTTTGGCAGAGCCCAGGGTAGCGTCCGGGACGTCAGCTCTGATTCTTCTCATCTGTTTGCTGTTTACTGGGTCTACTGGCCTTACATTTGCTGGGTCCAAGTGTTGATATAAGAGTCAGATCAAGGAATTTACTGCAATGACCAAAACCACTATTGGGGGAGGAGACAGGGTCATCCTGCCATTTCCCCAGAGGCAGGACGGCGTGAGGCAGGCTGAGCAGAGGTCATCGTGGCCAGCGGGCGGGCCGTGCACGAGCCTCACGCCAGACTGACCCCGACTGGTCACTTCTCTTCACAGAAGTGAAGCGTCCGAATGAGGCGGAAAGTTGAAACTGGTTCGTTTAATTTTAGCTTCATCCACACACAGCATGAATAATGAATTAAGGCTCCAGACAGGTTGAAAACATGATCCAGCTGCAACAGAAATGCACTTCAGCCCAGAAAACCACCGGCTAATAACCCGACGGGGAAAACAAACCACATGGGAGAATCGGCGGAGGGGCGTTTACAGAAGAGCAGCGTCTGAGGAGAGGGAGAAAGCGTTGGTGGGTGAGGGCCCCCCAACCCAGCCCATCCGTGGGGAGGGGTCTCCTCGAGTCTCCTCACACTGACCAAGCGCTGCTGCCGACCCTATGACATGGCCGTGCCCCCCAACGAGAGGGTCTCCTGCCCACCAGGCACACTGCTGTGGTCCAGGATGCTCAGTCCACACGGGTTCAGATGAAGGACCCGGAGCACATCGAGGACTTGTCCTCTCCGGGGGCAGGGAGGGGTGGTCAGAGCACATCCGACCGCAGCCAGCAGGAGCTCTAACCTGTCGGGCAGAGGCAAGGGCCACACGAGATGAGCAGAAGGGCAGAGGGGGCAGGACGGATGAGGGCAGCCTGGACTCCCTCCAGGGCCAGCAGCCAGGCCAGCTGGAGGGAGGGGGCTCCCAGAGCAAGGCCAGGGGAGAAACCTGGGGACCGCTGGGGTGGAGGAGGGAGCGGGGCAGGAAAGAGGAGCCCATGGCAGGTCAGCCAGCCGGGCACCAGGGCATCCACAGATGGGGGCAGTCCTGAGTGTCCATCCAGACCGAAACACCCAGGTTCCATGGGGCCCAATTTTGACTCAAAGCAACATGCAAGGTTGAATGGTTGATGTTGAAGCTGAAACTCCAATACTTTGGCCATCTGATGAGAAGAGATGACTCATTGGAAAAGACTCTGATGTTGGGAAAGATTGAGGGCAGAAGGAGAAGGGGATTACAAAGGATGGGATGGTTGGATGGCATCACTGACTCAATGGACATGAGTTTGAGTAAACTCCGGGAGTTGGTGATGGACAGGGAGGCCTGGTATGCTGTAGTCCATGGGGTTGCGGAGTAGGACACAACTGAACGACTGAACTGAACTGAACACCCAAGAAACACAGCTTGGCTGTCAGAAAAATGAAAGTTTTAAAAATGCTTAAGTTCTGGGCTTCGCTGGTGGCTCAGAGGTGAAGAATCCTCCTGCCAATGCAGGAATCACAGGTTCAATCCCTGGGGAGGGAAGATCCCACGTGCCACAGAGCAACTAAGCCCAAGCCCCGCAACTACTGAGCCTGGGCTCCAGAGCCCGGGAGCCACAGCTGCTGAGCCACGGGGGCCACTCCTGAAGCCCACAGGCCTGAGAGCCCGTGCCCCACAGCAAGAGAAGCCACAGCAACCGGAAGTCAGTGCGCACTCTCCACTCACCACAGCCAGAGGAAAGCCCGCACAGCAGAGAAGACCCAGCACAGCCAGAAATAAATAAAAAAATATTTTTTAGAAAAACTTAAATTTTGTGTTTCTTTCTCTGCCTCCCACCCGCCTCCGCCTCCCACCAAAACACACACACACCCAGGCAGAAGTACAAGCAAAACTCCCAGCAGCATTCCTTACAATTCTTCTTTGACATCTCTGCCACTCCCCAAAATTCCACACTCACGGCAGCTCCTAAGAATCTTTCCTTTCTGCTCTTGGGATTCTTACGGGGTTAAGGTGGCCACTCTGCTTCCCCCAGACGCCCTGCACCCCTGGGCCCACCTGGTCCTGTGATTTCCACGGGGAGGGGGCAGGATTGGAGGGCCTGGACCTAAGACAAGTGAGGGGCTCTTCTTTAAAGAAAAAAGCAAAATGTGGGTGCTGAATGAAGCATAGAGGAGAAAAGTTATTTGGGAGAAAAGTTATTTGGAAGAATATAGAAAATGAATTGCAACAAATTTTAATTATTCAAAAGCTGGCAAAAGCATAACAAAGAAGAGAAAAAGCAACTGTTTTGGTAATTATGTCAGTGATGGTGCCGAGCATTTTGAAATTCTTCCTACAGAGAGAGCGGAGGAGGAGGTCAGAGCCTTTCTTCTGTGTCCTTGTTCTCCACTCCCTGAGGGCCTGCAAATCCGGGCTGTGGTTGGAAGTGGGTGGGTGGGCTTCCCCTCTGGGCAGCTGGCCCAGGTGAGCTGACTCTGCGAGGCCCTCCCCTCCTCGGGCCCTGAGACCCTCAGCGTGCCCTGGCCTCGGGGAGTGAGAAAGGCCGGGGCAGCCTTTCCTCGTGAGACCGCCAAGCCCTGCCTTCACCCGGAGATGTGGGCTCTCTAGGACTTGAGCATCCACAACTGAGACCGCCAATCAGGGCCGAGGACCCGCGGTGCCAAGGAGGTGTTCCCCAGGGTCACGTGTGAACTCAGGAGACGAGCCGTTGCCGCCCTTCATGGTCGCCAGGTCCGGTGGCCGGCCGTGCTCCCTCCGTTGCTGACCGTGCTCCCTCCGTTGCTGTTGTTTAGTTGCTAAGTGTGTCCGACTCTTTGCAACCCCGCAGGCGGAAGCACGCAGGCCTCCCTGTCCATCACCAACTCCCGGAGCTTGCTCAAACTCATGCCCATCAAGTCAGTGATGCTATCCAACCATCTCATCCTCTGTCATCCCCTTCTCCTCCTGCCCTCAATCTTTCACAGCATCAGTCTTTTCCAATGAGTCAGTTCTTCGCATCAGTCAAAGTATTGGAGCTTCAGCTTCAGCATCAGTCCTTCCAATGAATATCCAGGGTTGATTTCCTTTAGGATTGGTGGGTTAGATCTACTTGCTATTCAAGGGACTCTCAAGAGTCTTCTCCAACACCACAATTCGAAAGCATCAGTTCTTTGGCGCTCAGCCTTCTTTATGCTCCCTGTTACACTTTCCTTAAATGCCTAACAGCTTCCTCTGGGACCTTGGGGATCGGGGCCCCTGACCAGCTCAGAGGCTGAGGGACAATCCTAAAAACGCATCTGGGCAGCAGGTACGTTTTTATGTAAAACAGGCCATAAGCATCGGCCTGAGTGATGCCTCTAAATACGCTTTTCTTCCCCCTTTACCCAGTGTCTTTGTTTCCCGGGGCGGTTGTAACAAATTCCCAAGGGCTGGGGCTTCAAGTAGCAGAGACCTGTGCTCCCGTGTCTGGAGGCTGAGCCCTAGGAGTTGGCCGGGACACATGGTGGGCCCTCCGTAGGCATCCCAGAGAAACAGGGAGAAGACGGGGTCTGCTTATTTCCTCTCATGTTGAAAAATCAAGTCAGACACACGCATCCACCCCACCACACCTCCATGGAGGGCAGGAAGGAGGGCAGGACACTGGGGACTTGGAGAGCCTGAGGACAGCAGGCGGGACGGGGCAGCCTTTCCTGGGGATGGAACCGGGGGCTGAAGAGAGACATGCAGCTCAGGACCTGCCAGCGACAGGGCCCAAGCTCCCCCCGGGGGGGCAGGCAGCTCCCTGGGCATCTGAGCTCCCACTCTGGGCCAAACAAAACCCCAGGGCCATTCCAAAGGCACAGTTTCCATCCCACAAAGGAAGTAAAGTCACGAACTTGGTCCTTGACAGACCCCAGATCCTGGCTGGGGGGCGCCGTGAGCTGGGGGAGGAAGCGCCCCCCACTCCACCCACTGGCCGGGCCCCCAGCCAGCGAGAGAGACGGACCGCAGCCAGGACCGCTTGCCTGTGCTGGGTGGGGGGACATCACCGAGCTCTGCAGGCTCAAGTCTGAGCTCTCCTTGCAAGTTTTCCCGCAAACTTGGGGCGGGATCCTCAGCTCCAGCCCGGAGTGTCCCATCTGGGTGTGAGCAGGGCGGTCACGCTGGGACCTTCACAGGAGCTCAGAACGGCTGCTTTCTCCTGTGGCGTGACAAGGAGCCGCGTCAGCAGGACTGTGGGTCCCGGGGAAGGAGATGGTTGAGGGGGCCCTGGATGGGGGAGGTGTCCAAAGAACTCATGCCCGGGGCTCCCCGGATCCCAGGAGCAGAGTGAGGAGGTGAGGGGCCGGCCAGGCTGTGTGCACGCCCGGGGCTCCTGGATCCCAGGAGCAGAGTGAGGAGGTGAGGGGGCCGGCCAGGCTGTGTGCATGCCCGGGGCTCCCCGGATCCCAGGAGCAGAGTGAGGAGGTGAAGGGGCCGGCCAGGCTGTGTGCATGCCCGGGGCTCCTGGATCCCAGGAGCAGAGTGAGGAGGTGAGGGGGCCGGCCAGGCTGTGTGCATGCCCGGGGCTCCTGGATCCCAGGAGCAGAGTGAGGAGGTGAAGGGGCCGGCCAGGCTGTGTGCATGCCCAGGGCTCCTGGATCCCAGGAGCAGAGTGAGGAGGTGAGGGGCTGGCCAGGCTGTGTGCATGCCCGGGGCTCCCCGGATCCCAGGAGCAGAGTGAGGAGGTGAGGGGGCCGGCCAGGCTGTGTGCACGCCCGGGGCTCCCGGATCCCAGGAGCAGAGTGAGGAGGTGAGGGGCCGGCCAGGCTGTGTGCACGCCCGGGGCTCCTGGATCCCAGGAGGAGAGTGAGGAGGTGAGGGGTCGGCCAGGCTGTGTGCACGCCCGGGGCTCCTGGATCCCAGGAGCAGAGTGAGGAGGTGAGGGGCCGGCCAGGCTGTGCTGTGCCAGTGTGTAGGGATGGCTCTGGGCCTCCAGAGACATGGGCCAGTGGGTGGAGAGAGCAAGTCACCGCCTGGGGAGGTGTCCAGGGACCATCGGGGAGTTTCCTCCCACCCTCAGCATCACCCTCCCCGCCCCCCACCTCCCCCAAGTGCCGGAGTCACAGGCTCACATCTGGCCCCACCCAGCAGGCCTGTGGTGGCTGGGACCCCACACCAGCGGTGGGGCAGCACGTGCCCACAGGTGCAGGCTCCTGCATCCCTGGGAGGTGAGAGCTCTCTAGAGGGAGCAGGCAGAGCAGGTCTCACCCCTCAGACAGGCTCGGCGCCCACATGGCGGGGATCGGGTAGGCCCCCTGGCCGGGCCCATGGACAGCAAGACAGGCCATCAGCAGTGTTCCTGCAGAGGCCCTGGGGCCTAGCCACCCGCCACCACGAAAACCCTGCCCGGGAGGGAGAAACCCCTCCGTGGACAGGACGGTGGGGTGCGGAGGGAACCTGAGACGTGGGGAGACCAGGCTGTCCCTCAGCCCCTTGCCGCGGCCCGCAGGGCTCACAGCCTCCTCCCTGCAGCCCTCCCCCGCTCCCCGTCAGCCCCTAGCCCTGCACTGCCCTGCACCTTTCGGAATCTGTCCTTTCACCTGATAAACGACAGGAGTGAAAACCTGACGGAACCTCTATGACCGTAAATCAGAAACTGCAAGATAAACGCTCTGTCCAGGGCAGCCGGGCGGTAAGCTCAGAAAAATGTCTCCTGTTTCAGAAGAGAGGAAACTAACGCTGTCAGATCTGGAGGAGTTCCCAGGGTGGCTGCTGCTGCTGCTGCTAAGTCGCTTCAGTCGTGTTCGACTCTGTGCGACCCCATAGACGGCAGCCCACCAGGCCCCGCCGTCCCTGGGATTCTCCAGGTGGAATGCTACTTAAAATCAGATAGTTTTCTTCTTTTCAAGTTCCAGCTTCGAGAGTGGGTCCCAGTGCGTTTTAGGTGAAAAACAAGCAGGAGGGCTGACCTGTGCTTTGGTGTTTGGTTACAGAACAGGGTGGGTAAAAGCCAGAGAAACCCAGTCTCAGAAGAAGGACCATTCCGCACCGGCCGTCAGCAGCTGACACGCCCGACGGAGCAAAGGGATCAGATTCCCACCTGCAGTGCCCAGCGGGCACGGCCCAAGTTGACCCCAGACGGCCCGGCCCCCAGCGCGGTGCAGCCATCAACGTCAGCCTAGACCCTCACGGGGCACGCCTGCCTGGGGATGGCATGTGGCAGGCCTGGCTTCCAGGCCCCACCCTGCAGGTGGGGAGAGGACAGCTGGCATCAGAACTGACAGTTGGCATTGACGGCAGGTGGGGGAGGGGGGTGCCACGCTGTCAGAGCTGTCACTCCGGAGCTCAGGGCTGGGGTGGAAAGCGCAGAGACCCCTGCTTCTCCCTGAAAAGTCATCAGGCTTGAAGGAAGCTGGCAGGGGAACCACTAGAGGGGCCATGTTTGCATCACGGCCGAGGCGGCCCGAGCCAGCAGGAAGGAGTGAGACCACCCTGCATGGCTCTGCTGAAAACTCATGGAGCGAAGAGTCAGCCCCCGAGTCCTTGGGCTTCCCTCGGCCCAGGGGAGCTCGGGGCAGCCTTCTGGGAAGGCGTGGGGACCTCAGCGTCTTGGAACATTCCCTGGGGAGAGGCCCAGTGCCCGTGTGGCCAGGGTGTCAAGAGGACTCTGCTGAGAACAAGCGTGCTTACCCTACAGCCTGTGATTCACACACTCAGGACTCGCCAAACGCGGTGATCCCTCCACCGACAGGACGGTGGGGACGTGGAGGGGACGTGCCGTGTGGCACACGCGGGGCCGTGCTGGACTCTCCTTGTCCCTGTAACCGCTGTCATGGCTGACGGTGGACACCGCGGAGCTCAGACGCCCGCCACAGCCGCCCGCCACAGCCGCCCGCCACTCTAGGTCCGTCTCTGCAGGCTCCTCCAGGAGGGCGGTTCGTGGGATCGTTGTGCTGGGCAGCTGAAGGCAGCACCAGCCAGTTCTCTCACAGCGCTGTGGCCAGACGTCTGAGGTCAACTGTTGGCAGGGCCATGCTCTCTGGGAGGGTTGGGGGTGGAGGCTCTGTGCCCACCCTCTCTGTCCCTCCCGGCATTGTGGGAGGCAGCCTTGGCGCTGCCCTCAAGCGGCCACCTCACGCCTCTGCTGCACCGCCAGGCATTCTCCCGGGATGAGTCCCCACACGGCATCACCCCTCCTTATAAGAACACCCACCCTAATGACCTCAATGTAATTTGATCACGTCTACCTCACTCTGTATCTTCCCTGGTAGCTCAGATGGTAAAGCGTCTGCCTGCAATGCGGGAGACCCAGGTTCGATCCCTGGGTTGGGAAGATCCCCTGGAGGAGGAAATGGCAACCCCCTCCAGTACTCTTGCCTGGAAAATTCCATGCCTGGAAAATTCCATGGACAGAGGAGCCTTGTAAGCTACAGTCCATGGGGTCTCAAAGAGTCAGACATGACTGAGTGACTCCACTTCACTTCACTTCACCTCAATCTGACCTTATTTCCAAATAAGTTCACTTCACAGGCACAGGCTTAGAACTCAGGTCTGGCTTTGGGGAGGGGGGCGTGGAAGACAAAGTTTGACCCCCAGCAGTTCTAGGCTTCACGTCTGGGGTGTTTCTAAGACAAACAGGCCCGGGACCCTAAGGGGCACAGTCTCTGCCCTTCGCTCCTGCGTCTACTTGAACTCAGGCCCGTGGGATCTGTGTATCATCTCACACTCGCTGAACCCAAGTCCCCTGAAGGTGTGGACCATGTCCGTGCCCCCCAGGAAAGTGCTTCGAGATGCTGCCACGGCCCTCCAGCCCCCGGGCCTGTGTCCAGAGAGCTCACCACCCTCTGCTGTGACCTTCAGCTTGTCACTGAGCCGCCTGCCGGATGGGCCGTCCCGCTGCCCTGAGGCCCTAGCCTGGGGCCTTTCTCCCGCTTCTTTGCTGAAGGACAGAGTCTGAAGCTCTCAGCACCATCTGCGGGAGGCTCCGGGCCCCAGAGGACAGTGGGCAGGAAGAGGGACGGATACGGGGAGAGAGGTCAGGGGCCGGGCAGGGCTGGGTGCAGACAGCCCGCAGAGGTTCGGTCTGCAGAAGCAGGAAGTGATGAGCCCACGGCCCTGCTGTGCGCTAGGGAGACCCTCCCCACGGAGCACCCACCCCGGGGCCGCCCTCTCCCGACAGCCTCAGAATTAATGGGACAGATGAAGCCTGTTATCTGCTCGGCTCCGATGCCAAGCGCGTAATGAGACGTCAATAAATATTCATGCTTTCCATTATTGGCGGTTTTCATCTGCATGTGACTCTTTAGATGTGCTAGTGAAAATGCTCACAATGGAAAAAAATAAAAGATTGCTTTGGTTGACAGTAAAGGGGTCTGTCTCTTGGTGGGAGATGAAACAGTCCCATCATTTTAGGGATTTTCCTGGGTGTGTGCGGTGCCTGCTAGACGCGACACTGGACGCACCGCCCGCTCTTTCAAATAAAGTCGGTGTCAAAAACGACGTCGGCATTTTTTTCTATAAAGCAAGAGACACAGGAGACAGTAATTCATTGAAATTGAAAGTTGAAATTCAAAGACATTGAAAGCCAATAATAGTAATAATACCAGCTGTCGATAAAAGGAGCAGAGAATTAAAGACACATCTTCCCAGGTTCATGTTCGGACAAGCGAGGAGCATCCACGGACCAGACGCACTTTGCACTGCTCTTTCCTTTTCTGGAGCAATAGTATGTAGCAGTCAGGGTGGAAATTAGAGGAAAACTAAGTAAACTCATGGAAGAATTATAAAAAGATGCCCCAAAGGAATTACGGAATATATTCTTCTATTCAAAATAGTGAACAAGAGAAAGATAAACCATCAGAGAAAGCTGAGTAAATACCCATTTCTTCAAAGTGGACATTTTGAAGCCCGCACACACCCGCACGGCCCTCCCTGTCGCCCTGCCTCTGCAGACGTCCGGCTTGGCCATGTCCACTCTGAAGGTGGGCAAGGAGACCCTCTAGACAATGAAAAGGAGGCAGTTACATTCCCAGACATGCTTGTTTATGATTTCTCTCTGGGGCATCTGTTAATACAACAGCCTTGCTCCATGATTCATAGATAAACTGGGAGCTGCCTGCTCAAAGGTTTCTACTGGCTGGGCGTGTGCTGGGACACCACCCAGAAGACTGGACATCGACAGGACGCACGGACAAGGGGGCGGAGGGGAGGTCATGACAGACCCGGAGCCAATGACACAGGATGTCCCGCCCAACGCGAGTAAGGCCCCGCCCACCTGGCGCTGGGCATCTGGATGCGCCCTGAGAAACAGGCTTCACTCTTCAGGAATTCTCACACTGTAGAAATGAACATTTTTAGAAGATACTCCTGTAAGATTTTTTTAACTAAAGTGTGTATGCTTAGAGTATGAAAATTTCAAGGCTAGTTTTTAGTAAATGAAATAAGTTTTAGAGGTTATCTGCAGATTTAAGACTTCATCTGCTTTTTATCTGCATCCAAGCTGAATAAGAAAGAACCTGAGAGTCTAACACGAGAAGCCCTTCCTGTGTGGGGCGGGCATGCCATGTGCAGCTGAAGACTATGCTGCACCAGCTACCCGACGGCACCTGCCAAGGGCTGGAGGGTGCACGCATTCCCTCTGGCTCCCTAATCTGAGCGTGTGGGCACCCCCGAGCTGCAATGTCTGCCGGAAAAAGAATGACAGGGAGGGTTGCCTGGGGGTGTGCTGCCCTCAAAATGCATCCTTTGGAAAAATGGGTATTCACTCAGCTTTATCTGATGATTTCTTTTACCCTTCCTTTCTCTTGGTCACTATTTTGAATAGAAGGACACATGGCCAGCTCTGGAACCCTGGCTTTCTGCTTTGATCTACAGTCAGAAATGCGGCATTGGGTCACATTGCCTTTAAGAGAGAGGGATAAGGACCCCCAGCCTCAAATGACGTTGATTTTTTTTATCAATAAAAGCTTTCTCTAGATACATGCATGTATCTGTTTAAAAACAGAGAAAGACTTCTGGTCCTAACACTGACTGAGCGCTTACTGTGCCCTAGAGACTAAATAAGTAAGTTTAAGTGAACAGAGAAAGACTCCTGGTCCTAACACTGACTGAGCGCTTACTGTGCCCTAGAGACTAAATAAGTAAGTTTAAGTGTTGGTCACTCGGTCGTGTCCAACTCTCTGTGATCCCATGGACTGTAGCCGGCCAGGCTCCTCTGTCCATGGAGTTCTGCAGCAGGAATGCGGAGTGGGTTGCCATGCCCTCCTCCAGGGAATCTTCCAACCCGCGGTTCTAACCACATTTCCTGTGGCTCCTGCTTTGTAGGTGGGTTCTTTACCACTGATCCACGAGGGGACCCCGTGATAGTGTGTTGACCCTTGAACAACTCAGGATTATAAGTTGAAAATTTGAGTACAACTTTATAGTCAACTCTCATATCTGAGGTTCTATACTGTAGTACTTACTGGAAAAAACTTGCATATGAGTGGAACTTTGAAGCTCCAACCTGTGCTGTTCAAGGGTCAAATGTATACGTTTATATTAAAATATCACTTGTATATATTATTTTAAATATATAATAACTATATAATCTATTCTCTATACATAAACATTCATGTTATACATACATAATAAACACATTCCAAAATCCTCTTGGGAATGCTGAAGGCCTCGGAGCTATCTGCTGTCTGCATCTCCAGGGCCAGGAGACCGTGGCTGTGGACCCCTCTCGGGCTGGCTGGCCAGGTCGGTTCGGGAGAATCTCATCACCGCTCTAGATTTCTGCTCCAGAAGGCAAAGCACCTCCCAGAAATTATGGGGTGGGGTTGTCCCTGTAACAGAGGGGACTTCTCCACTGTAGCTGAGACCCCAGTCGTGGACAGCAGGCAGGAACTGAGACACAGGGCCTGTGCTCTGCTCCCCTGAGTCATGGGCTAACAGTGAAGAGGCCCCGGCCTCCGGTTGGAAGAGGGCGGAGGTGGCCAAGCGGGTGAAGCAGGTCTGCTGGCTCCCCTGTCTGACGAGCAGAGTCGCACCTGCAGGGCCCGAGCCTCCACCCAGAGGGGTCCAGCCGGCACCGCGCCCACCCTGTGCCAGCTGCCTCCCCTCTGCTGCTCACTCAGACCCAGAAACGTGTCTCCCGCTTCAGCAGCAGGCTGTGATCGGGCTCCAAGTCTGATCTGCTTCAGCTTCACACTTCAAGCTATTCATAGGCTTTAATCACAGCCTTAAATTGCAGAGGAAACCATCGCACATCACAGTTATCTGAAGCCGCTCTCCCAGCAGTTCTTGATTCACAGCTCGGCCTGGAGACCTTTGAAAGCTGGTGGAGGTGTCGCTCCAGGCAGGGAGGGGTCCCAGCTGTTAACAGCACTGGACCACAGGCACACTGCCCTGATCTAAGGTTTCTCTGCTTTTCCATCAAAGACTCTGAAATACCAAATCAAGTCACTAGGGAGTGGATCTGTCATGACTAGATCCAGCTCAATTTTTCTGCCTTTCTATTGACTTTACTCAAAGAGGAGAGCTCATTAGTTTTCATCTATTATCTTGCTTTTTGTTTCCCTTTTGGGCTGTGCCATGCAGCGTGTGGGATGTAGCCCCCCCACCAGGGTCAAACCTGTACCACACACCTTGGGAGCACGGAGCCTTAACTGCTGGATTGCCGGGAAGTCATGTATCCATGGCTTTCTTGTGTTGAAGGGAAGCACAGCATTTATTGCAAGGTGTCAAAGAAGGAGAGCAGGTTGTTAATGCTCAAAAGACCTCGACTCCCTAGTGGCTTCCCGGGAGGGTTTTTCCTGGGTTGATTTATTTTTTAGTTGAAGTTTACTTGACTTACACGCTGTGTCAGCTCAGCTGTGTAGCAAAGTGGCTCGTACATATACATATTGCTCCCCAGATTCTCCTCCCGTATAGGTCACCACAAGACACTGAATAGAGAGAGCTCATTATTTTTAATGTTTTCACTTGCTTTGAAGTGTCACGTTCCCTATTATCTCATTAATAATATTTTCAACCACAGCACCATCTCCAAATGTGGTAGAAATCTGCATTAATAATATTTTCAACCACAGCACCATCTCCAAATGTGGTAGGAATCTGCATTAATAATATTTTCAACCACAGCACCATCTCCAAATGTGGTAGAAATCTGCATGCTTTCTTTCCTTGTTATTTTCTCTTTCAATTCAAGTGGCCTGGGGTTGGTTCCCAAGTGAATAGGTTCATACGACCCCCCAGAATTGGCATCAGTTTCAGGCGACTAGAAATAAGAGGGAGTTCTAAACTTTAACCAAGAGAACTTAAAGGACACACGCTCAATGGGAAAAAAATACATACATGCATGTATCAAGGAAAATGAGTCATTCACATCCGCCAGCAGCTCAGGGACTCAGAAGCATAGAACCGAATCCAAGAGGCGCAAAGAAAGTCACCAAAGTGCACACAGTGGGTCTCCTTCAGAGACCTGGGGCAGAATCCACGGGGGGCGCACGGCGTGTGCATGAACTTACACAGAAGTACTAGACAGCTTATCCCAGAAGTGAGGCCAGTGGCTTCCTCCTGGGGGTGGGGGTATAGGAAAGGAACCCCCAGGGCCAGTGTGTGGGGAGCAGAGAATGTGGTTCTGCCTAAATTGAATAAAGCTGATTAATCATTGATCTCTCTTTTATTTGGACCTAAATAGACCCAGGCCTGGCGGTTCATGCTGAATCGCCTGACACGGATTACATCACCCCAGCCGATTTGCACACATGACCGGCTTCAGGGTCACTGCCTTATTGGAGCCACGGAGAGTTTTTCATTTTGCCGTTGACTGTGTGTGAGAGAAGCGCCACCAGCAGCGGCCTGTGCTGGCCTCCATGAAGGTCACTTGTCTTTCTGGGACAGGACAGCATGCCTCTGCGCTCCTGTCCCTGCCCGGGGCCGTGGGTCAGCCTCCCCTGGGAGCCCAGCCCTCTGAGCTGTTTTCCGTCTGAACCCAGCCCCACCCCCTTCCCAGCTCCATCTCTTCCAGCCATGGCAGAGCTCAGCTTTCCTTGGGGAGCGGGGGAAGGGAGGAAGGGTAGGCCACAGGAACCCAGCTACTTTGGAGAAATTTCGGCAAGTCTGAATAACGTATAGGGACTAGGAGTCTGCACTTCTTCCCTTGCGGTTCATAAACGCTGAGAGTTCAAAGCTGTGCTGCATCCCAGCCCCGGGGACACCACTTGGGCGGGGGCCTCTTCAGGACCTGGAGAAGCCTCGCTTCATCCGGAACAGGAGTGCCTGTTCTCCTCTCCCCTGGCTGGAAGAGATGACTCGTGAAAGATACGCCAGACAGAGGTGCCTGGTAACAAGCCCAGTTCACACTGTGACTCCAAGCCACCTGAGAGATAAACCATTGCCCTAGGTGAAATAGATCACCAGAGATCTATTTCCACAAGACCCTGGAAAACCCAGCGCCCACAGTTGTAAAGTAGTAAGGGCAGCAAAAATGGTTGTAAGATCAAGACGCCGATGAAGTGATGACGCAGACGCTCAGCCCGTCCTCGCCGTGGGAAGTGTTTCCAGCTCCGCCCAGGCTGCGGCATCTCTGTTGGCCAATATGTTACTCGCCCTGGCTGCATCCTGCTGTGTGACGGTGACCCCAAAGCTGAGGGGCCCACAGCATAGGGTCCTGCTCCTGCCCCATCGACGCTGGGGGCCTGGGGCTCGGCTGGTCCAGCTGGCTTGGCTGGGAGGCCCTGTCTGGTCTTAGGGACAGAACACAGGTTGGGTTTGAGTTACTCCAAGTATCTCATCCTCCCAACACTAGCATGCTCGTCACAGTCAACAGCAGGAACTCAAGAGCCAAGCCAAGCACAGTTCAGCTCAGTGCAGTCGATCAGTCGTGTCCGACTCTTTGTGACCCCATGGACTGCAGCATGCCAGGCTTCCCTATCCATCACCAACTCCCAGAGCTTGCTCAAATTCGTGTCCATTGAGTCAGTGACGCCATCCAACCATCTCATCCTCTGTCTTCCCCTTCTCCTCCTGCCTTCAATCTTTCCCAGCATTAGGGTCTTTTCCAGTGAGTCAGTTCTTTGCATCAGGTGGCCAAAGGATTGGAGTTTCAGCTTCAATCAGTCCTTCCAGTGAATATTTAGGACTGATTTCCTTTAGGATGGACTGGTTGGATCTCCTTGCTATTCAAGGGACTCTCAAGAGTCTTCTTTAACACCACAATTCAAAAGCATCAATTCTTTGGTACTCAGCTGTCTTTATAGTCCAACTCTCACATCCATACATGACTACTAGAAAAACCTTAGCTTTGACTAGATGGACCTTTGTTGGCAAAGTAATGTCTCTGCTTTTGAATATGCTGTCTAGGTACAGTCACCACCTGCAGTGATTTTGGAACCCCAAAACATAAAGTCTGTCACTGTTTCCCCAACTATTTTCCATGAAGTGATGGGACCAGATGCCATGATCTTAGTTTTCTGAATGTTGAGTTTTAAGCCAACTTTTTCACTCTCCTCTTTCAGTTTCATCAAGAGGCTCTTTAGTTCTTCACTTTCTGCCATGAGTGTGGTATCAAATGCATATCTGAGGTTATTGATACTTCTCCCAGCTATCTTGATTCCAGCTTGTGCTTCATCCAGGCCAACATTTCTCATGATGTACTCTGCATATACGTTAAATAAGCAGG
Organism: Bos indicus; assembly: GCF_029378745.1. NCBI lineage: Eukaryota > Metazoa > Chordata > Mammalia > Artiodactyla > Bovidae > Bos > Bos indicus. Next base: position 102,642,956 of record NC_091768.1, read on the forward strand.
GTGATAAAATACAGCCTTGACGTACTCCTTTCCTGATTTGGAACCAGTCTGTTGTTCCATGTCCAGTTCTAACTGTTGCTTCTTGACCTGCATACAGATTTCTCAGGAGGCAGGTAAGGTGGTCCGGTATTCCCATCTCTTTCAGAATTTTCCAGTTGTTGTTAGACTCAAACTCCGTACCCTCCAGAGACACTCTGAGGGCTCAAACATACCTTGTGCGCACCAGGACCCAGAGACCCCACAGAGACTGAGACAGAGCCGTGACTGAGTGTCTCCTGCAGAGGTACGGGTCAGCAGTGGACTGCTGCAGGGCAGGGGCTCTGGGTGAAGCAGACCTGGGTATGGCATAAGCCCTCTTGGAGGAGGTTGCCATTAACCCCACCATAAAGCCTCCAGAACATACACAGGACTGGGGAAACAGACTCTTGGAGGGCACAAACAGAACCTTGTACACACCAGGACCCAGGAGAAGGGAGCAGTGACCCCACGGAGACTGACCCAGACTCGCCCCTGAGTGTCTGGGAGTCTCCCGTGGAGGCACAGGTTGGTGGTGGCCTGCTGCAGGGTCGGGGGCACTGGGGCGTAGCAGTGCATGCGTGGGGCCTTTGGAAGGAGGTCACCATTGTCTTCATCACCTCCACCATAGTTTGGCCTCAGGTCGATAACAGGGAGGGAACCGAGCCCTGCCCATCAACAGAAAATTGGATTAAAGATTTACTGAGCATGGCCTCACCCATCAGAACAAGACCTCAGTCAGTCTCTCCCATCAGGAGGCTTCCATAAGCCTCTTATCCTTCTCCATCAGAGGGCTGCTGCTGCTGCTGCTAAGTCGCATCAGTCGTATCTGACTCTGTGTGACCCCATAGATGGCAGTCCACCAGGCTCCTCTGTCCCTGGGATTCTCCAGGCAAGAACACTGGAGTGGGTTGCCATTTCCTTCTCCAATGCATGAAAATGAAAAGTGAAAGTGAAGTTGCTCAGTTGTGTCTGACTCTTAGCAACCCCATGGACTGCAGCCCACCAGGCTCCTCTGTCCATGAGGGCAGACAGACTGAAAACCACAATCACAGAAAACTAACCAATCTGATCACATGGACCACAGCCTTGTCTAACTCAGTGAAACTATGAGCCATGCCATGTAGGGCCCCCCAAGACGAATGCGTCATGGTGGAGAATTCTGACCAAATGTGGTCCACTGGAGAAGGGAAGGCAAACCACTTCAGGATTCTTGCCTTGAGAACCCCATCCCATGAACAGTATGAAAAGGCAAAAAGATATGACACTGAAAGATGAACTCCCCAGGTCGGTAGGTGCCCAATATGCTACTGGAGATCAGTGGAGAAATAACTCCAGAAAGATTGAAGAGATGGAACCGAAGCAAAACAACACCCAGTTGAGGATGTGACTAGTGATGGAAGTGAAGTCCAAGGCTGTAAAGAGCAATATTGCATAGGAACCTGGAATGTTAGGTCCATGAATCAAGGTAAATTGGAAGTGGTCAAACAGGAGATGGCAAGCTTGAACATTGACGTTTTAGGAATCCGTGAACTAAAATGGACTGGAATGGGTGAATTTAACTCACATGACCGTTACATCTACTACTGTGGGCAAGAATCCCTTAGAAGCCAAGCAAATAGCACATGTAGAGCTTCTGATGACATCATGTCCCCAGGCACTCCATTGGCTGCACCAAGTCACCTGACCAAACTCAAGTTCCATAGGGAGGGCCTTACCTCCTGTCCCAGGGGAGGGGGTGTCCTTCATCCCAGGGGCTGTCCCTGTGGTTCTTCCCTGGTTATTGAAGGTTGGACATTTAATACTGAAGGTGTGTGTGTGCCCAGTTGTGTCTGACTCTTGTGACCCCAGGGACTGTAGCCTGCCAGGCTCCTCTGTCCATGGGATTTCCCAGTCAAGAATACGGGAGTGGGTAGCCATTTCCTACTCCGGGGGATCTTCCCGACCCGGGAATTGAACCCGAGTCTCCCGTGTCTCCTGCACTGGAGGCAGGTTTTCTACCAGTAGTGCCAGCTGGGAAGCCCCGAACACAACGTAAGGTGATAAATAAATACAAATACAAATACAACGTAAGGTGATGAAATAAAATTGAGAACCTTGCAGAAGGCCTTATCCCACGAACTCAGTGAAAGCACAAGCTTGCAGGATGCGTAATCCTGTGAATTCAATCAAAGTATGAATGCGAAAGAACTGTTTGACCCTCCAGACAGAGGCACAAGCATGTGAAGCTCAACTTCAGTGGCAAAAAGAGAAAACTGAAATGGTGGCAAACCACAAATTCACGAGACAACTATTTCAGGTCAAGAATGGCCTTTGGGAAAACTGACCCAGACATTTGCAAAAATTGCCTTCTTTCTGCTTCCAAATCGGACAGGCGGAATCCTGCCACCTAAAATTCCACTGAGAAAAGTATACCAGGCAACACCCCCACAGCGCTGGATTCGTTACGATTTTAATCAAAGTCAGAAATACTTGTGATGAAAACCTAAATTCTGCTAAACCTGTGGGAAAAGAAATTTATTTGCATATCTTCAAGCTTTATTTTTCAATATAATGCCCCAAACAAAAACTGTTTATGTTATTTATTTTGAATTTTTGGTGCCCATGTTAAGCAAATTCCTGGTAAGTGGATAGTGAGGCTCTTCTGAATGGAGACTCAGGGTTTAGACTCAAAGACTGCAGACTGGCTCCAGTCTCAGTGCCTGTGACAGGCTGATGACCTTGGACATGTTGCTTAACCTTCTGAGTTTCCTCATCCATCCCTCACTAGAAAGGTCAGGGTGAGAGTGTACCCTAAGCAAACAATCCCTGGCACGCAGGAGAACAAACAAATATTATTACTAAGATTATTAGATCATCCCATTTCTGCTCCTAAAATTGTGTTTATTCTCTTTATTGTTTTACATATTATTTCAGGTTAACTAATTGCAGTAAAGTTCCCATAACTTAATTGACCAAATGCCTTGAACTCAGTCCACACATTTTGGGAGACGTTCTCACCTGTTTCTTCTGGAATCTCTTATCTGTTGCATAAGCAAAAGAGGATAAAAACTCAGAAATATATTTGTGCAAAAATGAACGTGTCCTGAAGGGATATAATTAACTATACTTAAACAGTTCCTGTGCATCTGGGTGTAAAAATTCACATGTTCAGTGATAATTTAAGTATAAAGTTACATAAAAGACAGGATGAGATGGTGGAGCGCACATCTATATAGATCTATGGGAAATGTGTCTCCCACCCTGTCTGCTCTTCATTCATCTCTCCTGTTCCTCGGTTTGTGTCAGCAGAGGGGTTGTGGGTGACCAGAGAAGGAGGGAAGGAGGGAGGAGGGAGAGAAAGGAGGGAGGGCAGGAAGGAGGGAGATCCCTGCTTCTTAAAGCTTGCTATTGCAAAGGCAACGTGAAATAGTCTGCATTTTTCAGCACCTGAAATCAAATAAATTAGTCAAAGGCGAAAGCTAGTTATTAGAGCAGGTGGTCATCAACCCTGCTCTGGGAGAGGAAAGGTGTTTGCAAGTTGCGGCAGCCAGGGAGGCACGGAGGCCTCGGGAGGGGTCGGCACAGGCAGTGAGGACCCAGTGAGACCCCTGTGTCGCCAGAGGGAGCCTATCCTGGGGGAGGAAGCCGCCTGAACAGAGCCACGGAGACGCGGGGGATGCGCTGCACCCGTGCGTGCATGTGTGTATATTGAGCTGCAAGTTGACATATGCGTTGCCAACACGCATGACATTAGAAGGGCAGGGACAGAGGGTGCAGTGGGGAAGCGAGCACGTCAGGCCCTAGGGCTCCACACACCATTCTGATGGGTGGAATTGCATCACCAAGGTCAGCGAAGAGAGACGGGCTGAGGCCTGGCCTCTAACCCGGGTGAGAATGGGCGTGTCCTCGCCTGAAACAGGCAGGGCATCAGCACACGTGGCACAGGCACTTACACACCCACGAGTGAACCAGCAAGGGAAAGTTCCCCCGGGAAGAGGGGCGCTGGGGAAACAGCTCGCAACCCCTGCCGCCCAGGGCCGCGCGGCAGCTGAGCCGGGAAGCCTGGCGACCTCCTGGTGGCCAGGAGCGCCCATGGCCCCGGCGCAGCCACCACCAAGCCAAGGCGGGGCACCCTCACCCCCCACCGCCATCCTCTCTGGGAAAACAGGAAACGCCTGTGCTCAGGAAACAGGAACCACCTTAAGTAGAACGGAAGCGAGAGACGAGCGGGCTCCTCCGTCTTCCAGGAGGACAGCCCAGGGGCTGGGCAGGGCTGAGATGGAACAGTAGGCACCTGGGCCCAGCGGACCCCGGAAAGGGGCAGGATGAAGGCAGCACAGGCAGGTCCAGTGAGACCCAGGCTGGAAGGACAAAGCGCGAGGGAGAGAAGAGACCCCAGCAGTGCCTCCCGGCTTCAGAGGGCTGATCGCAGTAGGCCAGAAGAGAGGAGCGGGCAGGCAGACAGACGGACGGAGCCCTGAAGGTGCTGCGGGAGGGGGGAATAGTAATGGGATGCGTCGGGGGAAAGTCATCAGGCCTGGCTCTCGGGGAAGCTGTCTATCCGAGGGCAGATGGCACAATGATGCTGCCAGGCGCTGCCTCTGATCAGACATGTGTTTGTAAAATGTTCTGGCAGTGCTCTGGGTGTGCCTGGACAGACCTCTTGTCCCTCCCCGCTCTCTCCTCTGACTTCAGAGACTTCCCTGGCCGCTTGTTCTCTGCTTCCTTCCTGACCCGTCTCCTCTCCCTGGCTATTAAATGCCAGCATTCCCAAGACTTGTTCCTGCTCATCCTGCTCGTCCGAACTCTCTCCCTGGGGAATCTCACCTATGACCCCGACTCCAGTCAGTCTTCCATGGAAGACAGCTTTCGTGGTCTTGTCTCCCACCAGACGCCTTTGATGAGCTCAGGATCAATCCTGTCTTTAACTGTGCTTCCGTGTGGATATCGTAGCTCAGAGTCAGGATAAAAGGCGCACACCCCACCCGCCCTCACAGGCCATCTTTGAGTGGGCCCCCACACCCGCATCCGCGCAGTTCTACAGCAGCCTCGTGTCCAACCCATCTTCAGTGCGCGTTTCTCTCCCGCAGAGCTCTGGAATTCACCCTCTCCTCTCCGTCTTCTCTGACACCATTCTTGTTCATCAGGGCCTCCTCAAGGTCACTGCTTCCCACTGCCTGCCCACTCCACACCACTTTGTCCCCATCCACACCACCCAGACCCTTCCAAGCAGCACTCCAGAGGCCCAGCCACGCTCCGGGTGGAACGGACCGCACAGACCAGTGTGCACCCCGCACAAGGATGCTCTCATGTTAGCTTCTGCTGCTGCTGCTGCTCAGTCGCTCAGGCATGTCTGGCTCTGTGTACACCATGGACTGTAGCCCACCAGGCTCCTCTGTCCATGGGATTCTCCAGGCAAGAATACTGGAACGGGTTGTCATTGCCTTCTCTAGGGGATCTTCCTGAACCAGGGATCGAACCCAGGTCTCCTGCATTGCCAGCAGCTTCTTTACCTCTGAGCCACCAGGGAAGCCTGCTCTCAAGTTATGCAGACATCCAAAGACAAACCAACTGAGATGATTTCATCTCAATTCTGGGACTTCTTGACAATTCTCAAGGAAGCAGAATTTTTCTTCCTCCCTGCTCAAGGAAACGGCGCTGGTACTCAGATGGCCATCCCCCTTCCTCCCTCCATCGGGATCCTGGGAAGGACCCCAAGAGGCCCAGCCTGGAGTGGAGCACAAACGGGGCCACGTGGTCTGCAGCCAGGACAGAGCGTGCCTGGAGTTACAGGCGCGAAAAGCTCTCCACTCAGAGTCCATCTACCTGTTGATCAAGGTTTTCTGTAAAGTAGAGCTCTAGTTAACTGAAGGCAGAGGCTCTGGATAACTGCGGGGCTCAGCACATATTCTGATGTCGTGAACAGCCTGTGAGCCAGGGAATTCAGGTTGTGTGCAAAGTGAAAGTGTTAGTCACTCAGTCGTGTCTGGCTCTTTGCACCCATGGACTGTAGCCCACCAGGCCCTCTGTCCATAAAGTGAAAGTGTTACTCGCTCAGTCACGTCTGACTCCTTACACCCCACGGACTGTAGCTCACCAGGCTCCTCTGTCCGTGGAATTCTCCAGTCAAGAATTCTGGAGTGGGTTGCCATTCCCTTCTCCAGGGAATCCTCCCAACCCAGGAATCAAACCCGGATCCCATGCACTGCAGGTGGATTCTTTATCATCTGAGCCATCAAGGTAGCACAAAGAAAAATACGTAAATTCCTTTCTTACTCTCTGAGTTGTGGAATTGTCTTTAATATAGAAAGACAAAGGCAGATGAATGGGAGATGGGTTGGTTCTATTAATAATATATTTATTAAATGAACCGAATACCTCACGCTGGTTCTCAGGGGCCCCAGATAGATCCATTGTCTCTGTAAATTTCAAGAATTCCCTTATTTTGTTTAGTAATCAGGAGTTAAACTAGGAAGGGAACAATCAGGTAAATCTCTTTCTGATGATCCCTAACCCACCCCAACAGACTTGTGAACCAGCAGAACACTCCCAGGACATCGAACCTCACTTTCGTCCCTCCCCTCCCTAAACTGGGGGCAGAGATGAGCTGAACACCCCGAGATACTGGCAAGTTAACACGAGTCTGGAAAATCCTGAGAGTTCTTTCTCCTGAGACAAGCCTAAACTTCCCAGGGAATTGCAAAGCCCCCACTGACCCAGCCTGGCCGCCACCCCCCCCCCGCCCCCCGCCACTCCCAGACACACCGCAGCTCCACCGGTACCAGCTCACAGGGTCAACTGTGAATCTGGGGCAACTTTTCAAAATAATTGTTAATCACAGCCACGATGAAACAATGCACTGCTCAACATTGTTCTCACCCCTGCAGCAGTGTGAAAAGCTAAAAAAATAAACAAAAGAAAGACAGCACTGTTCCCATCGGGAGTGCTGACGCTGAGAGAAGCCTCATTTTAATCGACTGAATTTGGACAAACCCAGAGTGAGAAGCCATTTGGGCAGATCACATATCAGATGGGAGGGTGACAAGCTCACTGAGAAAGCAAGCAGACTGAGAAGCAGCTCCGTGTGTCGGGTCCTGGGGGAACGGCATCCAGAGGCCATCTGCAGATGCCGAGTCCCACAAGCCACCTGCACCGTCCCATGGGGATGAGCTGACTTACAACGAGGAGCACAGTGCACTCCTCATTATTCCTGAGTTTTGTATTTCACAGGCTTTCTGTCAGAAAGACTGACTTGCACGCACACACACACATGTGCACACACGCGCGCACATGCACAGACACACGCATGTGCACACACATGCACAGACACGCATGTGCGTGCACACACACATGCGCACACACACATGCACAGGCACACACGCATGTGCAGGCACACACACATGCGCACACACATGCACAGGCACAGGTGCACACACATGTGCATAAACACACGCATGCACAGCCACACACATGTGCACGCACATGTGCACGCACATGTGCACGCACACATGCACAGACACACGTGTGCGTGCACACATGCACAGGCACACACATGTGCACAGACACACACGTGCACAGACACACACGCACACACACATACACACACATGCACAGACACATGTGTGCGTGCACACATGCACAGGCACACACACATGTGCACAGACACACACACGCACACGCACATGCACACACACATGCACAGACACACGCGCATGTGCACACACACGTGCACAAACACACGCATGCACAGACACACACATGTGCACACATGCATGCACAGACATACGCAAGTGCACACATGCATGTAACACACGCACGCACAGGCACACACATGTGCACAGACACACACGTGCGCACACACATGCACACACATGTGCACAGACACACACGCGCACACACATACACACACATGCACAGACACACGCGCATGTGCACACACACGTGCACAAACACACGCATGCACAGACACACACATGTGCACACATGCATGCACAGACATACGCAAGTGCACACATGCATGTGCACAGACACATGCATGTGCACACACACATGTGCACACACACACACGCACATTTTTCTGAGATCCAGCTGTTAAACAGTTGCCAGCACCTCATGCCCCCACCCCCGCTGCACCCCCCACCGCCTCCCATATACTCTTTCCTGATCTAAAAATACGTTTCCTGGTATCAGAGCCTGGAGAAACCCCATCCAAGTTTCGAGGATCTTGGGTGAAGGAGGCATTGTCTTGCCTTGGAAATCTTCCAGAGACAGAAACATCCTTATTTAACTTTTTTTTTCCAAACCTGCCTGGGGCCGAGAGGGTCCCTGGCTGCTCACTGTGATGCTTTATTAAAATTTCAGAGAAGAGCGTTATTTCTGCAGTTTGTTGATGTGTGGATTTATAGGATGTGACTTGAAAGCAGTGACGGCTGTATTTCTTGAAGCAGATTCCCTGGCTTTTGAAATAGTTACCCCAGAAGCCCTTCATTCACACCAATCCCATTCACAGACAGAATCCAGTGCCCCCCACCCCACTCTGGACTTGACTTCAGGATGGCGTGTGAACCACCTAAGTAACCCACCAAAAAGGATACTAATCCAGCATTATCATTCACTTTATTTATCCCCAAAGTTCCAAACAACATCTGCTTGGTTATAAGAGGGAAGCTCTAATTTCAGAATTAAAAATTTGACATCATGGAGTGGGATGGCAGGCAATAGGAAGAGAGAAATTTTCTATCTAAGACATATTGTCTTAGCCAAAAATACAGCAAATCCTGGAGGAAATTCCAAAAGAAGTCCCAGAAATTCTTGAGCTGCAGACAATCATCTGAAAAAGCGTGTGACCTCCCAAGGGGATGGGTGGTTTGGGAGGGGCTGTGGTGGGGGAAGGTAGGGGCCTGGGGGCTTGGGGGGTTGCGGGGAGCTCGTGCTGGCATAAATCATAGCTGTCCCCCCCTGAACAGAGGGGGCCTGAGCTGCCACAGGAGCAGGTTGGGCGGCATTTTCACCAGCCCCCCCCCCATTGTTCCCCTCTCTGAGGTTCGATAACCATCTTATTACCGCAGGGCCAGCCTGCCTGCAGGGCTCCAGACACCAGCTCAGGTTTCAGACAAAAGGGCCGGTTCTCCCCAGCTCCCTCTGCTCTTGGCTCCATGGGGCTGAGGCCCCGGGAACATGACGGTAGGCCGGTCCAAGTGGGGCCACGGACAGGCCCCATCCATGCACTCCCAGCACCCTCGCGCTCCCCCCATTAGGAGCTCCGGGCCATCACCTGACAGGTGTCAGCCATGACCGTGACTTGGGCCTGCATCGACTCTCACCTGGCCCTCTGACCTAGGAGTGACCTGGAGTCTTCGGCTCAGACCCGGGCAGTACCTGGCTGAGAAAACCCAGTGAGCAGACGGGGTATGCCAGCCACGAGCCTCCCTGCTCAGCCTGGAAGTAGGCCCTGAGATCACATGAGCTCGCAGCTCAGGGTCCAGCTCTCAAAGCCCCCCGCAGGCGCGGGGAAGCTCAGGCCCACCTGCCTAGACGGGCGAGGGTGAGGGAGGACACGCCTGGACGTCCTTGTCGGGGTGCAGACGGAGCGGGACCTTCAGCAACACAAACAGCAGTGCTGAGCCACAGGTGGGCGCAGTGGTCCTACTTGGCATGTCCCCACCGGCCCACTTGGCACCCACCAGTCCTGACCTAGCTCAGGGCAGCTGGCCGGCCAGGCGCCGAGACGTCTCGGCTCGTCCTTGGACTCCTGACTCGGAGACGCGGGGGAGAAGGCGTTGCCCCTGCAAAGGCTCGGCCTCAGAGTCTGCTTTCCTTCAACCCTTCTCATGCGCTCCCTGGTAGACCCGGGGCCCCTGGGGGCATTGGGGGCCGCAGAGATGACCCTGCAGACGTTCAGGGAGGAGAGAGGGGTCTGCAGCGTGTAAAGCACTTCACACACACGAAGGCCGAGAAACCGCTCCCCTGTGTGAGGCGAATGGACACGGCACACCCTCGCCCAGAGCAGACTTCAGCGCGCCACACTAGAAACGCGCCCGATGAAACGCAGAGTTAGGACACGGTTCACAGAAACACCGTCACCCGAGCTGGAAACTCACAGAATGAACGCCGCGTTTTCAATTCTAAAGGGAATGAGTGGCAACCTTTGAGGTTAAGGTGAAAGAAAATCACGTGAGAAGCAGTAAGGAGGTTGGAAGTCGCAGGATTGACGTGGTCCTGATTGGGTGTCGGGAACTTTGGAGACCCTGGGTGTCGAAGATGAACTTGGTGCCACTTCAGGGCCCCGGGAGACGGCAGCTGACGTCGGAGGACGTCCCTAAGCCGTTTCACGGGGGTCTCGTCAGCATGATGCCAGGGGGGAGATATATCCACTGCTGCTGCTGCTGCTAAGTCACTTCAGTCGTGTCTGACTCTGTGAGACCCCACAGACGGCAGTCCACCAGGCTCCTCTGTCCACGGGATTCTCCAGGCAAGGACCCTGGAGTGGGTTGCCATTTCCTTCTCCCAGATAGCGCCACGTCAGCCCTCGGAGTGGGGGGGCACACAGAATGTCCAGGGCTGTCGTCACTGAGGTCACGAGCAGCTTGTGTGCGGTCCTGAATCATGTGCTTCATCTACACCTGTATTTCACACTGCAGCTGCCTTCTCCTTCTGTGACACATTTAAAACACACCCGTTACCTCCGTCAGCTCAAGCTGCCATAACAAAAAGAGCAGGCTGCATAAACAGCAGACATTCACTCTCGCAGCTGGGGCTGGACACCCAGGGCCGAGGCGCTGGTCAGTTTGGTTCCAGCCGAGGACTCCCCCCTGGCTTGGAGATGGCCGTCTTCTCCCTGTGTTCTCGCTTGACTTCTTTGTATGGAGACAGTCGGACAGACAGACTCTGGGGTCTCCTCCTGTGAGGACACTAAGCCTCCTGGATCAGAATCCCACTTGGAAACCCCACCTCCAAATCCAGCCACAGTGGGTTAAGCTCCGATACATGACTGAATTTTAAAGTACACAACCTTAGCCCCTAATACTTGCGTAAAGGAGATGAAGCAAAGGACACGTTGCCTTTTGCAGAATGAGTCTTCCTTTCAAAGTTCTGAGTTAGAGAGCCCGCCTAAGGTGCTCAGCTAGGGGCCCCTCCCGACCGCAGACAGAGTCCACAGCGCGCCCTCTTCTTTCAAAGCGGCAGCTTGCTTCTCCGTGTTCTGAGATGGGACGTGTGTCTCCAAGGAGGCTGGGCTCTTCAGCCCCAGCCGGGTGCCTGGGTCCCGGGTCTGAGCCCTTGGCTGCTCTGCCCTGTGGTCCAGCATGGGCATCAGGAATAGTCACGTGTCGGCAGAGACCAAGGCCAGGATTCCACGCGACGACTCTCGCTCCATGCACGTGTTCAGCTGAGATTCCACGTGACGACATGATTACTCCCGCTCCACACACGTGTTCAGTCTCAGGACGTGAAGGGTCTCCGGCTCTGGGAGATGTCTGTGCAGCTCTGATCTGGTAGGACGGGGTGGGGCGGGCAGCGGGGTGGCCTGCAGTCCCAGGCGTCCATGCAGCTCTGGTCTGGTAGGATGGGGCGGGGCGGGCAGCCAGGTGCCCTTCGAGTGGCCTGCAGTCCCAGGAGCTGGCTGATCGTCAGGTGGTTTCCAGATAAACAAAGAGCCCTTTCAAAAACGGCTGCCTGGGGACTCCAAACATCTACCACACCCCAAAGGGTGAGACCACAGAGCTCTGACGACAGAACAGAAGGGCTGAGAACAGGGACTGTTTGTCCACTTTCAGAGCCCAAGGAGCGAGGTTCCTCATAGCCATGGACACCCAGCCACCTTGGACGGCCCTGGCTGCTCCTGAGTGGGGTCCTCCCGGGGGCCCTGCGAGAACCATCCAGGTGATGCTCATGGGAGGGCTTTGGAGACCATATGTCAGCATGTAAACAGCAGGCTCTTGTTGGGGAGCCCACCATCTAAGGAGCATGCTGGTCCATCCCTTCTCCAGCGGCCCCGCCTCCCCAGTGCCTGGTTCTCCTCCTCCCAGCCTAGAGGGCTGGTCCAGAGGGGCACAGGGCTCAGTCTCAGCTCCTCCAGACCCCACGTGCCTCCCGTGAGGCTTTGGTGGGGGCCAAGGGGCCGGGGGCTTTGCAGCTGAAGGACATAAACCACCGAGCCTGACGGAGCTGTCCCCACTCCGTGACTCTGCAGCCAGCGTGCTGGGTAGAATAAGAGCAAACGGAGCATGCGTGCGCCACAGGACAAAGCAGAAATTGCACGAGCACCTCACATTCTAGGACATTCTCTGTCCTAGACACACTCCCACAAGTCATGCAGGGTGAGCGCCAGTTCGCAGTGGGATCCTGCCCAGTCCAGCTCATGGCAGGGCCCCACTGTCCATGCTGAGGCCGCGTGGGCGTCAGAGCCGAGCCTTGGTGACCGGCTTGTGCCTTGGCAGGAACTCCCCCCCATGAAGCAGCACTTCCCACCTTTATCCGTCCTAAGTCAGAGTCTGCAGGGGCCAGGGGGCACGTGTTCACACTCCTGCCTCCCGCACTGCATCTGTGACGTTGCTGTGAAGACCAGGCTCAAAGACGCAGGAGAAACCAGGGGCCACCAGTGCCCCCGCTGTTCTTGCCTCCCCTTTCACAAGCCTGCTTCCTCTCACAGGGAGGCCGAGGGGCTTGAGTTTAAGCTCAAAGACCCCATTAGCATGCCTGCACCTGTCCAGTGGCGGTGGAGACGGCCGTGGCGGTATTCTGGTAGAAGGGGACTTTGTTGGCTTCTGCTTGTTTATTTTGAAAGCAATTGTCTGTCTCCTGTGGCGGGGGAAACGGCTATCTCGCCCTCAGGAGACTTGGTCAAAGCCAGCACCCTTTTGCACTCACTCCCTGAAGCACGGCCCCAGGTTGTCTTAGGGGACATTCTCTTTCACTGCTTCGTGGACCAAGCGGTGCACGCGCAGGCCGGCAGCCGTGACCCAGGCTTCTGGGGACGGTGGCTGTCTGTGGATGAGCCTCGTGCGTCATTTTCACATGTATGCGACTTTTCTTGCCGTTCAGAGACCCAGCTTTCCCCAGAAGGTTGTGCTTCTGTTTACAGCTTCTGACCCGGCCTCTTTGCCACCTCCTCATCCCCTGCCTGACTCCACAAAGCTGGAGAGGGAGGGAGAACCTGCATGTGTGAATTCTGTGCTTGGCCAGCTTGCTGCCTTTGTGTCAGCGTCTGAGGCCTGCACAGCCCTGGCCTTGGGGAGCCCCCTGGGTGGGGGGCTGCAGGAGAGTCTGGGGGCACGTGAGCAGCAGCAGGTCAAGGGCACGGAGCCCAGGGAGGGCGCCGGGGCTGCGAACACTCAGCCCTCCCCACGGCAGCCAAGTGCATTACGCTGAACCTCCAGCGTGGCGAGTGCCCGGCTGGCCCCGCGCCCTCACTGGCCGGCCAGACAGGCGTCCCCCGCTGTCCCATGGCTCCCCTTCCGTGTCCCCGGCTGGCGGAGGTGGAAGGGACAGGAGCTCGGTCAGACAGGAAGTAGTTGATCTCCTGAGCACATTTTTCAAGAGTGGCATGTTTTCCAGAAGCCTGCTTCAGAAGCAATGCGTTGGCATAGCAACCGTGAAGGTTAGGATGAAGAGGTGTTAGGGGAGGCGGGGTGAGCATGAGGCTGGTGAGTGGGGGGTGAGGGGAATGGGGGTGAGAGCCTCCGTCCTCTGGGCCGTGGGACAGCAGGGGAAGCCTGTCTGGCCGGCCAGTGAGGGCACGGGGCCAGCCGGGCAGTCGTCCATCTGTGCCGGAGGTTCAGCGTGACGCACTTGGCTGCCGTGGGGAGGGCTGAGCGTCCGCAGCCCCGGGCGCCCTCCCTGGTCTCCGTGCCCTTGACCTGCCGCTGCTCACGTGCCCCCTGGACTCTCCTGCAGCCCCCCACCCAGGGGGCTCCTGGCGGGTGGGCTGGGCTTGGACTGCTGCGTTCACAGGAAAGAAGCGGGTGGAGACTCGCAGAAGTGCTGGTCGTGAGACTGGGGGCTCACCTCGCCAGCCTCCGGCCTGATGGGGCCCCGTCCCTGGAAGGAGCCCTGGCCAGGCTGCACTCGCTGCTCTGGAGGCACACGAGCCTTTTGCAGCCAGGGAGTCCATTCCGGATCGCGGGGCCCAGGGTGCATCTGGTCCCTTCCACCTGGGACTCGTCACAGCAGGGACTGGCCCGAGAGGGCTGCCTGCGTGGGGGCCCGGGGCTCGGTCCTCTCCACCCGGCCCTACACCACCCCCAGGAATGTGGCCCCGTTCATGGACAGTGACGCTCAGGACTGCAGCTACCAGGGGCCCAAGATGGAGGAGGCTGACCTCACCCCCTCCACAAGTCCTGGGGGTCCCGCAGGTTCCTGGGCTGGCCCAATGCCCCCCAGGGGTGCTGGACACACAGATGTGCGCCACAGGCTGTGACCACACATCTCTCAACCTGCAGGCCTGGAGGAGCAGAGGGCCCACCACGCCCAACATGAACAGGCTCTTCTGAAGCACAGTTAAAGGTAGAGATGAGGAGCCTTCCTCAAGGAGCCAGCAGGAATCCTGGGAGAAGCCAGGTTTCCCTTGACCACACCAGGGTGCGGCTGGGAAGAGGCCATAGCCATCACCCCGCTAAAACCCAGCTTCCTCCGAAGGCTTGCCTCCACTGCTCCGGGGCCCCCATCCCTGAGGACACCGCCTAGCTCAGCATCCTCATGCAGACAACGCTGCTCCCTTCAGAACAGCTGGTCTGGAGCCGTGACTTTCCTCATCCCCCTGGACTCCCTGTAGCAGGAACCACGACCGAGGCTGGAGGACCTCCAGGAGGAATCTGGGTGAACCATTCTCAACCAAAAGGAGATGCAGAGACCCTGCAGGACCGAGGGGCATTCCACGAGAAACAGGGGGTCTGTGGGGCTCAATGCCGGTCCCCCCAGACCCTCAGCACCCTCCTGCGTCCTCCTCTTCATGGCACGAGTTCAGCCTGAGCACTGCCCGGGAGGAGTCCAGGGTCTCACCCTGGGGAGCAGAGACAGCTTTGTCCCAAGAGAGGACTGTGGTGGAGACTCCTTCCCCGGTCCTGGAGGCACCCCTGCTCATGACTTCAGGCCGGGGAGCTCTGACTAGTGGAATAGCCCAGACTAGCACATGAATCCTCTAAGCTTCCCAAGAAGGTTTGAAACGACTTAAGTTTAATACAATGAGAGCATTAAGTGGAGCTCCTATTAAACATCTAAGGAGCCCAAGAATGCACAGACATCCTTCATGGAAACCGCATGTGACCAGCAGGCCTGTGACCTCGGGCCTGGTGACATCCACATGCTGAACATCCACCGTCAACAGCGAAGGCCCAGGGCCATGTGGAGAGAGTCACAGACAGGCAGCTTCCCTATACACAGGCTGATTGGAATGTAGGACACCGATTTTATCAGCTCAAGTTAAGTGCTGTTCTTTGGAATCAAATAAATGACAAAATTCAAGTTGCTGTTTAAAGGGATCTGTAAAAAACCCAAATGTGGAGGCTCAAGGCAATTGTGAGCTTGCTCAGCAGTCCCAGGTCATGTCAAAATAACCTCATACATGCAAGCGAGCTGACCAGATTGCTATTAAGCTTTCCACCTTAATTCAACTGTGCAGTCTAATACAGAGTTCATCTTGTTCTCTGTTTAGTGTAGAAATATACACCCCAGCCTGTTCAAGTTTATTGCAGTGCAATCTCCTTACTGTCATAGTCACCAGGACCAACCCCATCAGCATCACCATCATCATCATATCATTACTTGAGAAGGGACTATAAGACCTCACCCCATGCTTCCTTCTTTGCCATGCCGTCATCTTGCATGAATAAGACTCCCACACTGCATGTCTACTTCAAAAGACAGAAGAAAAGCAAGCCTTACCAGACTCTCCCTCCTAAGAGGCTCAAAGTACTCAGTATCTAAACAGAAGACCGTTCAACAGGAGGCGGCCAACTCTGACCATTTCTCTCACTCCACCCTGCCTCAGAGGTCAGCGCTCAATGCAACACAGGAAAGCTAACTGAAAACCAGTCAGAAGGTGAATGACCCTTTTTTGGAAACCGTGACACTCCAAGTGGGGGCTGCTTGTGCGGTTCCCTGGGGCTTTCTGGCGTTTCGGTACGTACTGCAGACCTAGACCCCTGGGGTGGAGTCACCTTACAGGGAAAGTCCTTCTGTAACTTGTCAGGCTACAACGCAGGCGAGGAGACTAGAGTGAACAATAAGACTAGGTGGATCGGCACTGGCTCAGATTTTCAGGGAGAAAATAAAGAATCCGATATACTGAGATTCCAACTGAGATAGAAAAGATCCTGGAGAATAGTGAGTTGCCCTCTTTTCCTTCCGTCCATCCACCCTTCCCTTATCGTGTGTGTACTCGACAAACCCTTATCACGCACGGTATGTGCATCAGGCCCACGGAAACGGGAGGTGAGGCGGGGCCCTGCGCCCTCCAAGGATCTAAAGGCTGAGAGATGGGCAGAGGAATTTACCATACGGAACAAAAGTAGTATCGGATGCTCGGTGAGAGTTAAATTTTGCTCCCAGTTCTGTCCTCAGGACTTCACCTAGAACATCTCATTTGACCCCAATGAGATGTGTACTATTATAGTATCATCCTTTATACAGTAAGGAGCAAGGCGTAGCGAGATGCAGGACTGAACCCAGGTTGCATTTCTAGGCTCTGACCCTCCCTGTCTGTCTAGGTGACGGAGTCTTCCATTCATTTGCTCATTTAAGGGTAATTGCTGAGCTCTTGTGTACAGGCAAGCAGGAAGTAGCCATGGTCCCTTCCTGGTTTTGCCCACAGTTATGATCTAAAGAAGCCCCCAGAGACCAGGCCATCACAGAAGAAGGCTTAGCCCGGCTCCCTTCACCAGAAGCCCCTGTAAACCCTCCGAGGCTCCCCTCCAAGCCTCTGCTCCTCTGTATTCAGATTTAGGGGGTTTCGTGTGTAGCAGAGATTCCCATCACTCACAATTAGAGCTACTCATCTGGAGGCAGCTGTAACCGGGGACAGTCATCCTTTCGTGCAGGTGAAATCCCCCTGCAGGGTCTCCTTTTCGACGCTTGCTGGCTCTGCCCTCGGGTCCCCCCACAGACTGTGTCTGCCACTTCTTTGATGTGATAACTTGGAAATTTTTTTGCAAACAGTTCTCAGATTTCTTAAACATCCTTTTGCTTTCTTCTCCAAAATAAACATCAAAATAAATGCCCTTTCCTTTTCTTCTAAGAAGTGGTGTCAGAATGTTTATCAGCCTGGCCAGGCCCTGAGGATGGCCTGGGAGCAGTGACATTCCAGTAAGAGGGGGTTATGAACTTGGTCCAGGGCTGACTTCCAGGAGGCAGTGAACCGTGGGTCACATGCTGAGCATTTGCTTCTGGATGTCTTCCGAAGAGCCTTACTTAGCGGGGTCCACGGCCTCTGAGGCTCAGGACTCAGGAAAGAAGTGGCGGAGACCCCAGACGGTGTCTGCTCACTGTAGGTTTGACCTTAAACTCACCGTAAAGAAATCACAGGTTGGCGTTAGTACGAGCCGTGTTTGCTCAGGACTCCAGGACAGGCTGTGGAGTGAGGCTGTCTGCATCCAAGCCCACTGTGTGAGCTTCGGCTTATGACGCAGCCTCTCCAAGCCTGTCTCAGCCTCTCCAAGCCTGTCTCTTCTTCAGGAGAGCTCGGTGTGTCCTGTGGCGTGTATCTGTGTGTCTGTGACACATATACATACACACGTTTAATGCTTGTGTGAGTCGTTGGTTGACACAACATTAGCTTTTATATTTCAGCACAAAACCATTCAGAATCCCAGTCTCTGAGACTCCGAGATCTTGCCGAGATTTTGCATTGTGCCCTCTGCGCGTTACCTTCCGAGCGTCTCTGCTGGTTCCCCGTTTCACTTCCTCTGGTTGGCTGAGCTCATGGTCCCTGGCTTTCAGACTGTGGGGAACCTCGCTTTGTCAGTAAAGCATTAACTTCACCTTGAAGATATGCCTAAATTCGGAAAGCTTAATTCTTATTAAGCTTATTCAATAAGCTTATTCTTATTCAAATAAGAATTCTTTGAATTCTTATTCAAATAGCATATTTCCTTGACTCTTACATGTACTTTTCTTACTGCAATTTTGCTAGGGTCAGGGTTTATTTCACATACAACAAGAGTCATGGTTTTTCCCTGAAAATGAGTGTTAGGTCAGTGCTTGTTTTCCACCTCATGGCACCCCACAGATGAGAAAGGCAGTGAGTTATTTATGAGCAGGACCTTGGGGGGTTCTATCCAATGACTTGTTTCCAGAGCAAAGGCTCCCAAACTGGGCTACGTGCTGGAACCACGTTGATGACATTGAAGATCATCAATAATGCATACAGGTGCTCAGGCCCCCCACCAGGAGACCCTGATGAACTGGGAACAGGGGTGTTCCCAGAGTGCCCTCATTTTCACCATGTCATCTCGCTAGGAACGGGCAGAGGGAGCAGCTGGGGGCTGGGATGGAGCTCAGAGCCTGGGCTCTAACGCTGGGGCCGCTTCCCGGTGAGGACCCATGTGCCCAGGGGAGGGCTTATGTGAGCAAGGTGCTATTGAAGGACTGCTCTCTCGAATCCTCCGTCCGCCCACACGGCACCAGGGAGCTCACACCTTGTGACAGCGTTACCTTGAACGCGGCTTCTGACTGCTCCCAGCAACGCCCCCAGAAAGGACCCTCCCTGACACGTGGCAGCGAGGCCCTCGGCCAACCAGCCCGGACTCCCCAAGCCCAGGCCAGGCCAGGAAGCCACAGTCAGGTTAATCCTGCAGCAGGCGCCAGGCTGTCCTGGGCCGGGACCAGCCAAGGGACCCCTCAGCAGCTGAGACACACACACGACACGGGAGCTGCAAGTTGACTTTTATTTGGGGCAAAATGAGGACTACAGCCCGGGAAACAGCATCACAGACAGCAGTGGGGAGCTGCTCCAAAGAGGCAGGGGCAGGGTCAGCATACACATGATGCTGCTGAGGGGAAGTACGCTCAAGCACATGTTTTCACAGAAGGCTTCTGCCGGTCACAGGGAGCGGACATGACTGCTGATTTTAGTACTTTTCAAGATATAAGGAGATGCAAGAAATTGGACTTGCAAGAGCCTCTCCTGAAAACATCTACCTGAAGGCTTGTCCTGACGGTTGCCTACCCGCCCCGCACCCTGGTCGTCCTCATCGCCACCCTGAGCTCCTTCAGGGCTCTTGGAGGTCAGCAGCCGCAGCTGCTGTGGTTTCAGCGCCATAGAGCAGATGGCAGGTGCCGATGTTTAGTCTCACCACTGACTTGTGTTCCCCTCCACACGGGCAGCTCACTCGCACACAGACTCTCCTCCTTCAGAGCAACATAGAGCCGCCCACTCACCAAGGGAAACAGAGCTACAACTGATCGGGGCTGCAGACTCAGACTGCAGCTCTGCCAGAGATGGATGCTGACAAGCCTGGTGCTCCTGCAGCTGGAGGCCTGCCGACCGCCCCCTGCAATGACCACAGCTGGGGGGCGGCCGTGCGCCTGCCTGCCTGCCTGCCTGCCACAGACACACACAGCCAGGCGTGTCTGCTGGGCTTCCCTGCTGACTCTGCACCAGCCTGTTTCACTTCAGCCCCAATTTTTGACATGTAAACAAACATCTTGGGTGCAGGACACCGTGACCAGGGCTCTAAGATGGACCGCAGGGCTGCCGTGGTGACGTCCACCTGGCTGAAGTCACACACCCTCCTCTAATGGAGACGGGTCCTGTCACGTTGCCCTTAGATGCCATTTGTCACCTTGAATATTCACTGGAAGGACTGATGCTGAAGCTGAAACTCCAATACTTTGGCCACCTGATGCGAAGAGCTGACTCATTTGAAAAGACCCTGATGCTGGGAAAGACTGAAGGCAGGAGGAGAAGGGGACGACAGAGGATGAGATGGTTGGATGGCATCACCGACTCAATGGGCATGGGTTTGAGTAAACTCCGGGAGTTGGTGATGGACAGGGAGGCCCGGCGTGCTGCAGTCCATGGGTCGCAAAGTCAGACACGACTGAGTGACTGAACTGAACTGTTACCTTGATAGGAATGAGCTTAATAAACTAAGAATTTTTCTAAGAACTTAAGCTGCGCAAATACTACAGCAGACACACACACAGGAAGGTGAACGCGTTGGCCATTTAGTCGCGTCCACTCGTTGGCAACCTCGTGGACGGTAGCCCGCCAGGCTCCTCTGTCCATGGACTTCTCCAGGGAAGAACACTGGAGCGCGTTGCCACTCCCCTCTCCAGGGGGATCTTCCCAGCCCAGGGGCCCAACCTGGGTCTCCTGCACTGCAGGTGGATTCTTTACCAGCCAAGCCACCAGGGAAGCCCCCGCGGCAGGCCCCACGGCAAACCCAGTCCCACAGCGGTAGGTGTGCGTGCCACCCACACAGGCCCTCAGCCCCGCCTGAGCTCCAGCCTCAGGGTGGGCAGGGAGCCTTGGGAAGAGAAAGCCGCAGCTCTGCAGCTCCCAGCCGGCCCACACGGCTCTCCTGCCTCCTCTCCCAGGAGGGCCCTCAGTGCCGAGATGACGGGGACCACACCCCAAGCCCATGCCGGGGCCTGGACATGCACAGTCCCACCTGTTCAACAGCTGTGCTTTCATTCCCATTACGCCCAGGAGAATGCGGAGTCTCAGGAGTGGACAGGTTCGGGAATCGACCCGCCAGGGCCCGCCCCCTCTCCTTTCCGCCTGTGACCCCCCACCCCCACCCACAGCTCCTGCTTTCCGCCTGTGACCCCCACCCCCACCCATATCTCTCTTCCCACCTGGCGCCCCTCCCCAGCTCACCCCAGCTCAGCCCACCCCAGGAGGCGCGGTCCCTGCAGGATGACTCCAAACAGCGGCTCAGGCTGGCACCACTTTCTCTCACAGTGATTAAGACGCTCCTTAGCCTGTGGATCAAGGTGCCCCAGAGTCAGCGTGGCTTGTACAGCCCTCCTGGGCTCCCACATGGATGAGGCCGCAGCTGCCTGGCCTGAGGGCTCCAAGGAGTGAGCAGGTATCAGCTTCCCCGTGGGGGGGGAGGGGGGCAGACAGTGGCGAATCCCAAAGTGGCCTGGAATCTGGACCAACTGGGAGGCAGAGGCCTCTGCTGGAATACCCCTCCCCGGCTCCCTTGGATTCAGAACCAAAGAGCAGGCTGGGGATTCATCTGGATCACAGGACTTGAGGAATTTCCCTCTAGGACGGGCGCCCTTTGGGTTTCCTGCAAAAGTCCCGCGGCCCAGGCTTCTCTGTATCGTCATTCGGGAGATGAAGATGAACTCATGTTCTGCGGTGGCTGGTCCTGTCCATGCTGTGAGTTACGTTAAAGCAAGGAGGTGCCCAAGAACAGCGGTGCCATCACACCTGCCATAATGCCAGCAAAGGGGCCTGGACCTAGCTGATGGCCAGTCCGTGTAAATGGGTTTGTATTAACATCAGCTATTGGAAAAGTGTAGGTCGTTACTACACGATGATTTTCCTAGAAACGAACCCTCCACGTCAGTCTTTCATTATCTCCACTTTAAGAATCACGGGAACAAACTGTTCAAGAGGTCTGAGGATCTCGTGATCTGGGGTCTGCACACGAGAAGAGGCGTTCACGTATGGCCTGCTGCCCGCCATGGCACCACACACCTGCTCAGCCCTTCCTGCCAGGGCCCAGCGCAGCCAGCCTCAGCTTCTGCCGGAATCCGTCCTTCTTCCCGTCAGCGGGGACTGGAAAGCCCTCGGGAGGGTGCCGGGTCCCCAGCTTCTTGGTGGCCAGCTCGTCCACCTCGTTTTCCTCACACGGTCTGCTTAGTGGGGAGCCAGGCGTTAAAGCTTTGCCGTCAGCAGCCCCTCGGGTACAGCAGCTCCTGGGACACCGACTGAGTGACCCTGCGGTCATTCTTGGTGACCTGAATACTGTCTGTCTGTCCAGGAGGGACGCTTCTGCTGCGGCCAGCCTTTCCTGCAGGAGGGGGGTTGAGACTGCCCATGTTTCTGGCAGGTTGGGGCCCCTCTCCCCTCTCTCTGAGGGTCACAAGTGGGGGACATACACCCCTGGCCAGGGGACCACAAGCTCCCTGCCCCCGTCCCCGGCCGACACTGGGCCTCAGCACATGCAGACCCCAGAGCACGTTTCCAGAGGCGTGGCCAGGGTCCCGCAGGGGCCCAGGGAGGCCGTGAGGCCTCAGCGTGAGCCCTGCAGGCGTCTGTCTGGAGACGGTGTCCATCACAGAGACAGGTGGTCACCAGGCAAGGCAGGAATCACAGTCTCCAGGAATCGGAGTTCGTGGGCTGGGACTGCATCTGAGTGATCTGGGCAAAGCTGGAGGAATGAGAGGCTCCATCAGGACAGTCTGGGACCTGGGGTCTCCATGTTTTCTGGGGAGGGGCAAGCCGGTCAACATTGGTTCCTGGGAGCCCCGAGGACATGTGGCCGCCTTAGTCTCATCCAGGCCCAGTGAGTCAGCGTGGATGGTAACTGCCCAGCGGTGAGGTCCAAGGGAAAGCGTCAGCAGAGTTCGCAGGGGAAGGACGCCTGCCTCCCTCGTGCCGTGCGGTCAGTGCCTGCGTTAGACCCACTAATTCCCCAGACTCTTGGGTTCTCAGATGACCAGGCAATGCACAGATGTAAGATACACGATGACCTTCCTCATCAAAACAAATTCAGTCAAAATATGTCAAGAGGTTGTTTGGGACAAAGAAAGTTGTTATATATTTTCATTGTGCTAGATAGAGGGGAATATGGGTTTGATTTAAAAACCACTGATCAACCCCAAAGTACTTTGATGACAGGATCTGTGTCCCCAGGGCATTTGTCGAGGGAGATGCCCGGGTCAGGATGGACTTGGGGGTACGGATTCATCAGCGATGACCAAACCCTAGGGGCCCTGTCTTTTCCGCTCCAATAAAACCAGAAAGCGTTTGTCTTCCTCCAAACTCACAATCGTGTTGTGTTCTCCCAGCCACTTCTCCGGGCTTGAGGACAAGACAGTCTTGTTTCTTGTTTGGCCGGGAGGTCAAAGTCCACTGCGGAGGGCGTGTGGGTTTTCCTGGCCCAGACGGCTCTCCCGGGGATGTTTCCTCAGTGCCCAGTGCCTCCTGGTGCCCTCCGGGCAGGGCGTGCCCCCCGTCACGGGCAGACGTCCAGCCCTGCAGTGACCGGGCCCTCTGGCCCTCAGCCCTCAGCCCTTCTCCAACTCCGGGAGCAGCTTCCTGTGGCGGCCCCTGCTCCCCGAGGCAGCACCACCCAACGGTTCTGCCCCAAATGAAACCCACCCGAGCCCACAGTTGTCGTTGCCCCTGATGGTGCTGGCCCACACTGCCTGACTCAGTGGGAAGTACAAGGTGGTCCCCAGTCTCTAATATGGTTTCGGTATTCGTGGTTGATGACAGAGGCCACAGTGACACCTCCTGAAGGGAGAAGGGGGACTCTGACCCTGTGCCCGACGTGAGGGAAAGCAGAACGTGGAGCAGCCAGGAGCCGAGGCCACAGTGCAGGGCCCGACGAGCCGGCTGCTCCAGCGTCCTGCACTGCTCGCTTTTTCCACCAGCCCCAGCCCCGGCACCAGCCGGCACACTCCTTCCTGAGAAAAGACCCGCTTGCAGGGCAGATGACGACCGTCCCGCACTCAAGATGTGTGCACTGAAGCTCACCCCTGGCTGCACCCCTGGCTGCACACCCAAACCGAGTGTCTGCCGCCCTGTGGGAACCACCAGGCCGATGCTGTAACGCAGCCGTTGGCGTGGGGACCACCAGGCTGATGCTGCAACGTGGCCATCGGCAAGACGCTCGCCTGTGTCTGTGAGTCAGTGTCTCGCTCTGGGTCCTCAGGATGCGTCTTGGAAGTTCAGGGGTTTCTGCTGGAAATTAAGCCCACCCACCCACCCCCAAAAGAGCGGGAACACCTGACAAACCACCATCTGAGAACCTTGCAAAGAAGAACGAGCCCTTGGCCCAAGCTGGGTGGGGTGGCAGTGGCCCTGCCGCAGCCTCTGAACTGGGTCTGCTGTCAGAGAGGAGGGAAGCGGAGTGAACGTCAGGGCTGCTGGGTGTCCTCCGTCACTGCAAGCAGACCACACGGGCTCCTCGGTTCGGCCCCACCCGTCTGGACACGTCCAGGCCCCTCGCCTCCTCGGCCTTCCGTGTCTGCCCCGAAGCCCGGCCCCAGGGCTGCCTGCGGTGGGCGGGGGCCTCCTGTGTGGACTTTGCAGGCCCGGCGCCCACGCCCTTTACCAGGGGCTCCCCGGGGGCTCAGACAGTGAGGAGTCTGCCTGCGATGCAGGAGACCTGCATTTGATCCCTGGGTCGGGAAGTTCCCCTGGAGGAGGGCATGGCGACCCACTCCAGTGTCCTTGCCGGGAGAATCCCATGGACAGAGGAGCCTGGTGGGCTGCAGTCCACGAGGTCACAAAGAGTCGGACTAACTGAGCGGCTGACACGTGGGCGCATCTGCCATTGGTCACTCCCGGGTGGCCCTCAGAGCCCATGCTCCGACAGTGGTTCTGAGAGGTTGATCTCTACTCTCTGCTTTTTCCACGCTTTACATCTCGCCTCCTAAACTGGAGGTCAGCCTCCCAAGCAGACTGCTCCCTGCTGTCTTCCCTGACCCCAGGCTGTGCCTGCACACGTCCTCCCTGCTCTGGGGCTTTCTCGATGACTGCAGTGTAGTCCTACAGGCCTCAATTCCCTGGCCCGGCTCCCTCCTCACTTCCCCGTGGGGAGCAGGGGAGGAAAGCAGTGGCTGGCCAGGACTCCTGGAAGCAAGGGGACCCCGTCCCCTTCATCTGAAGTTCCACCATGACAGAAGTGGAGCCTCCTCCCTATTGGGGGGCAGGGAGGGGGCGGCCCTCAGAGTCACCACACATTCCTCAGATCTCTTCTCCCAGGAAGCCTCTGTCTTCTGATGGCAGTAGCCATGTCCTATGGGCAGTGGCCAGGGCTGGTTAATATGTAAACGTGTGTGATTGACCAGCCTCACCTCCCACCCCCTGCCACTGGGTCTGTCCAAATTTGAGCAAGAAGGGCGAAGGCAGAAGGAGGTGGGCACGACCCTACCAGCCTCTGTCCCCAGCCAGGCACCAGAGAACACAGGGGCCTGGTCAAGCCTGTCCCTGCCTCCCTGTACCACTGGCCCGGGCAGTGACGCAAAAAAGGATGACCCCCCCATTCAGCTTCATGCCATTCATGGTCAAGAGCAGAAAACACTGGATTTATTGGTCCAGGAAATGAAAAATGTGGTTGTGCATGAGTGTGTGCCTGTGTGCGCTCAAGTGTGTGTGTGTGTGTGTATTCAAGCCCGTGTACATGTGAGTGTGTGCTTGTGTGTGTGTGTGTGGGTATATGTGTGAGAGCACATATTTGCATGTGTATATTTGTGAACATATGTGAAATGTGAGTGTGTATACTCCAGTGTGCAAGTAGGAATGTGAGTGTGTGTGTATGTACATGTGTGTATGTGTGGGTATGTGAGTGCGTATTCAAGTATGCGTGTGTACATGGCTGTGTGTAGCTGTGGGGATATGTGTGTATGTGAGTGTGAGTGCACACACGTGAGCTCTCACAAAGGCAGACAACAGTGAGAGCCTTCATTCCGAGCCGAGCAGTGGACCCCTGCCTTGTTGCTGGCCTGTGGCTCTGGGTTGCTGGGCTCTCACTGAAATCGCCTCCTTTCCAGTGGCGTGAGCTTGGGTTTCATGACTACATGGGAAGCAGGCTTCTGTCTCGGTGAGTGGACAGATGCCAGGGCACGGCAGAACCAACAGGGACCGAGGGGCATCGGGGGCTCAGGGAGGGTCGCATCGCTCATCCAGCATGGCGTCTGTGAAGCCCACCACCACTGCTGGGGGTTTCACTCGGAAGGACGGGACACTGCCTTCTGAGCTGCCCAGCAGTGAGCAGATAAAAGTCCAGGCTCACCTGTCCACGTGGCCTGTCAGGGACCCTCAAAACCCAGCACAGTCCACCAAGGCCCCGACAGGGAGGCAGAGCCCTCCCCTGCAAGCCCCCAGGCTGCGCACTCATGGGGCCCTGGCTGCTGACCACAGAGGCCAGAAATCAGGAAAGGTCAGTGCCGGGCACTGGGAGCTCCAGGCCCCAGATGGAAACACATTTGCAGAGCTGACCTTCAGTGAGCGCTAACCACCCACCTGATTTCCTGGGTCAACAGCGAACACTAAGCTTTAAGTACAAAATCACTCCTTGTAATTTTGAGGGTGATACTTTTGTTCAGTTTGAATGGACTCTGAACCTGTCGCTCGGCAGAGAGGAAGTGCACCAAGGCCCCTCTGGGCTCTCCTTGTCGCCCCCCACCTCTCCATCCGCCTGTTAACCAGCCTGTCCCCTTGGAGCCAGACTCACTTCCCGCTGTCTCGATGCCATCTCCACCTTCCAGCTCACGCTCCGGGACTTCTGTCTGCAGCGGAGGAGATGTCTGTGCACCAGGAACAGACCTGAAGACCCGAAACAGACTTCCTCGGGTTTGCAGCGTCACGAGGTGCTGTGGGAGCCGCCGTGTGCACCAAGCCGGGCTCTTGTCCACATAAACCGTCAGATCAGAGCATCTTCATTTTCTTACGTCAAGTTTACTGTCAACATGACCACAGCCGCAGGTCAAGGATAAAGTGTGACACTGTACACTTCCCAGGCGGCGCAGTGGTAAAGAACCTGCCTGCCATCGCAGGAGATGCAAGAGACGTGGGTTCGATCCCTGGGTCGGGAAGATCCCCTGGAGGAGGAAAGCCAATCCACTCCAGTATTCTTGTCTGGAGAATTCCATGGGCAGAGGAGCCTGGTGGGTTACAGTCCACAGAGTTGTAAAAAGTCGGACATGACTGAGTATGCACGCATGACACTAATCTGAAATCCTCTTGATGAGATTAATTCGCATTCTTATCATTCTTATCCTTATAAAGGAACTGAAGCTAAACTATTCCAAACACGAGAACCTGACACACAACGGGACCTCATCCAGGTCCGTTTACTGACTCACCCGTGGCTCAGTTTGCTTGTGTGTCTCCCAGCTGCATTGGAGTGATCTGCCTGCCAACATCACGTCACCACGCGGTGACACTACTGCCCAGAGCCTCGAGAGATGCTGAAGCAGTGATCTGCGCGTCCACTCACAGGAGCTCACAGTGAACTCAGCAGAAATGCCAAATATGACAAACGCACCAAAGAGCTGTGAGCTGTGGGGCCTCAGAGATCCCAAACCTTCTCCAGCGAGGGACATTCAACCCCACGGAGAGCTCTCAGTTACACCCCTGAATATACACCCTCCCAAGCACCCACCCCTGTGACAGAGGACCCAGAAGCCCATTGATCACCAGAACTCAGCTCCCCACTGCAAATCTCCCAGAAGAGCTGACTTCAGACACAGCTTACAAATTCTTAATATGCAGTCCTTGGGCCATGATAGCAGGAATAATTCAAATTTGGTCCAGGTAGATAGAAGCTAATGATGGAGAATCAGCAGCAACATTCCTGGGAAGATAACAGGCTAGAATAGAACTTCCCCATTCAGAGACGAATGATCATGGGGAGAATCCAGCAAGGAAGCTATAAAATGTCCTCATCCGAACAAGAGAGGGAGGGGGGGAGGGAAGAGAGCGGCAGGTGGAGAACACACTGGGTGTTCAGGAGACAGGGGACAGGAGGCATGAGCACAGGAAGATGGTCTTAAACCAGACACCTGAGCACCAGAGGCGCAGCACCTACAGGGGCAACCATCAGCCTTAAACCAGACACCTGAGCACCAGGGGCGGAGCACCTACAGGGGCAACCATCAGCCAGCCTCAGACTTGTCCTCAGTAACGACAGTCGTGTGCAGACGGAGGGACCCCGTGCACACAGAGAGAAGGACGCCCGGGTGTCGCCTGTACGTATGACGCGGGAGCAGCTCCATCTCACGCACGGCCTTGGGAAAGAAAGTCCCTGGGGACCCTTCCTTACACGTCTGCTTAACTTCAGAGCATGATCCGGCGAACCCTGGGCGAGAACAAAGAACGCACACTTTTCTCTCTTGCTTTCCTTCCCCTTCCTTTCCGTCTTATTTTCTTGAAAGATATGTATTAGTCCTCTTCCTTCCTCTCCCTTGGTCTTTCTTGAGCCATCAGGACCAGTAGGGTCTGCAGAACCAGAGCCAAGAAGGTGAGCTGGGCTGACAAGAGGCTCCAGACCCACCAGAATTTTCTGCAAGATGGAGAACCTATAAGAGTTCCATTCCAGGAGAACCAGCAGAGGCTGCTACAATGTTGTGTAAATATAGCTGCCATAGGCCCTGGGGAACCAGAACATGAGTGTGGCTCACTGTTCCCAGCATTCACTTTAGTCTGCTGGTCTGGAACGGAACCACTAGCATCTTCAAGGTGTGCCTATTTAGTTGTTGAGTCACTCAGTCGTGTCCGATTCTTTGCAACCCCATGGACTGTAGCAAGTCAGGCTTCCCTGTCCCTCAGTATCTCCTAGAGTTTACTCAAACTCATGTCCATTGAGTCGGTGATGCCATCCAACCATCTCATCCTCTGTCCTCCCCTTCTCTTCCCACCTTCAATCTTTCCCAGCATCAGGGTCTTTTCAAATGAGTCAGCTCTTCGCCTCAGGTGGCCAAAGTATTGGAGCTTCAGCTTCAGCATCAGTCCTTCCAATGAATATTCAGGGTTGATTTCCTTTAGGATTGACTTGTTGGATCTCCTTGCAGTCCAAAGGACTCTCAAGAGTCTTCTCCAGCTCCCCAGTTCCTGTACGTTTATTCTTTCACAATATATAAAGGCAAAACGGAATAACATCAAAGAGAAAAACAACCAGAGAGAAAAGACATGTTAATACTACCACCAAAAAACAGTAATTTAACTGCAACTAGGCTGACACCAGATTTCTTGTGAAACTACACTGAATTAAATTGTTATTCCACAGAGGGAGAGAAGACATTTTCAGACAAAGACCAAAAGAGATCCACCTGCAGGCCCCCAATAAATGACTGAGAAAGGACTTCAGTAAGAAGAGAATTAGAACTGGAGGAAAAATGGGATTTGGTAGGAAAGGGGAGCCATGAAGTGTATACAAAATAATGGAGAATTTACACAGTAAATAAACACAGTAAAATGGAAAATAAACACAGTAAAAATCCATCATCATAATAACAGGAACAAGGATATTAATGACTACTAGGCGACTAATAACAATAAAAGGAAAACTAGACCAACATCAAGGAGGCCAGGCCAGGGAGACGGAGGCCCAGATGTCCCCACGTCCTTGAGCTCTTCAGACCAGGACACGGGTACCAGTTACCCCCGGTCTTGTTAAGTGGAGTGGACCGCTGAGGTGTTTGGACCAGCCCCGGAAGGGTAGATGGAGGACGTGTAAGCTCCAGTATCCAGAGGAGAAGGGGGGACACGGGAGACTTGATCATTTCAACAAAAAGGCAAAAAATTAAATCTAAAGAAAGCCAAGGAAGATCATGGCAAAGAGAAATAGCCACACAAGGGACTTCCTTAGCAGTCGTCCAGCGATTAAACTCCACCTTCCAATACAGGGGTTCGGGTTCAATCCCCGGTTGTGGCGTTACGATCTCACATGCCCCAGAGCCAAAAAGCCCCAAACATAGAAAAAACAGAAGCAATATTGTAACAAATTCAATAAAGACTTAAAAATAATCCCCATCAAAAAAATCTTTAAAATAAAAAAATATAAGGACATACCAACATGAGCTGGCCACAGAAGTCCACCTCTAGGAGGAGCTCAGTCAACCCACGATGTAAACTCAGCTGATGTGCAGAGAGCAGAGCCCTGATCCGTGTTCTCAGGGGACAGTCTGGGTCCGAGGGTGGCAGAGCCGACTTGCCGCCGATGGAATCCTGTCCCCAAGTTTCTAATTCAGACAGTCAGGTAGCAGGCTTTGAGAAATGGCTAACACCAGGAGAGAAGACAGACGGTCTGCGGCTCGGAGTTTGCAGTCTTCTTGCCGAGTGATTCGTGCTTCGTGTGCTTGAGCGTGTGTGTTCAGCCACAGTCGTGTCCCACTCTTAAGACCCCGTGGACTGCAGCCCACCAGGCTCCTCTGTCCATGGGATTCTCCAGGCAAGAACACTGGAGTGGGTTGCCATTTCCTCCTCCAGGGGACTTTCCTGACCCAAGGATCTCATGCATCTCCTGCATCTCCTGCATTGGCAGGTGGGTTTTTTCACTTCTGTGCCACGAGGGAAGCCAGGGTTGATTCTCCCTCCTCCTTGACACTGAGCCTTCTCCAGCCTCGTGGGCCCCCGGGGCACACAGCTCCTCAGGCTGCTCCCCTGACTGAGCGCTTTGCTGCCTACAAAGCCCCACGGGGCCCTGCCCGCCCCTCCCATCCTCCAAGGGGGCTTGGAAAAGACACACAGACTCCTGGAAATATGTAACCCAAAATACTCAGCTAAGCCACAACGATTTACGTACACAGATATAATAACAAAAGGCAAGGTTCTTATGGCTTAGATGGTAAAGTCTCTGCCTGCAATACAGGAGACCCGCGTTCTATTCCTGGGTCAGGAAGATCCCCTGGAGAAGGGAATGACAACCCACTCCAGTATTTTTGCCTAGAGAATCCCATGGACTGAGGAGCTTGGTGGGCTAGTCTGTGAGGTTGCAAAGAGTTGGACACAACTGAGCACCTAACAAGTATTATAATAGCAAAAGTTTGGGGAAACAGATGTGAACCAGCAAGCGCTTGGTTCACAAATGCGCACAGGGCAGCTGTCAGTAAGAGAATAGAGCAGATCCACAGCCTCTCGAGGTGGAGAGACGTCCCAGACGAGTTGGTTAGTAAAAGACAGTAAGAGACTCGCACGATAACAGGATCCAGTTTCATGAGAATGCATTCATGCGAGGCCTTTGCTTCGGTTCAGACCCAGGAAAACAAAACAGGAAGGGTGTCTGCAGTCTCTGATCGTGGTTTTTCGAATGGAATGTGGGCAGGAACAGTGGTTATGGAAGTTTTTATTTTCCAATCTTTTCCCGCTTCTCCATTGTTTTTTTCACTAGATTGCATTTATTGTACAGATGAGGGGAGGGAGTAATAAATAGAGGGGTTTTTTTTGTTTTTAATGTAATGTTACCTTAACATGAGTTTTTAAATTGCTCTCGTCCTTTGTAATATGAAAGGATTTACCCTGACACCCCAGGCTTTATCTGCTGTGTTTATCCACCCGGAATTTTCAGGGTTATGACTCTTAAGCAACTAGGCAGTGCCAAGGGGTTTTTGTTTTGCTTTGTTTTAATGGCCTTTTTAGGGGAGGAGGGATGTGGACTGTGAAAAACACACTTGGCAAAGGATTCCTTTTGTGCTGGGAAGGAGTTAGTTTGGAATATACACCACAGGGTATTTTTATTCGTATAACAGCCCTCAGAAATTCCAAACTGATTTCAATTATCAGAGTATTTATGGACAAAGCAACTTTTACTTTGATAAACAAAACTAATGAGACAGTTTAAATAACATCTTCACAGCCTTCACCAACCTTAAACCACACGTCAAGTCCTGTAAAATGTCTGCGCCCTGAATGGACGGCAGGAGCGTGCTCACTTGGTCAGACCCGGTGGGCACCTGCTGCCAGGCCATCTCAGGACGGCTGCTCACTGCTTCTGCAGCTGCCCGCCGAGGGGCCTGTCCTGAGCTGCGTCCTGCTCCTGCGGCAGGCCTTCCCTGCCCTCCTTAGCCTTCTTTCTTCTTCCCTTTCCCTTCTCGTTTGTTCTTTCTTTTTCTTAGCATTTTTCTTTCTCTTTCTTCTTTCTCTTTCTTCTTTTTCTTTCTCTTTCTCTCTCTTTCTTTTTCTTTCTCTTTCTTCTTTCTTTTTCTCTTTCTTCCTTCTTTCTCTTTCTTCTTTTTCTTTCTCTTTCATCTCTTTCTCTTTCTTTTTTTCTTTCTCTTTCATCTCTTTCTCTTTCTTCTCTTTCTCTTTCTCTTTTTCTTTCTCTTTCTCTCTTTCTCTTTCATTTCATTCTTTCTCTTTCTCTGTTTCTTTTCTCCCCCCTTTCTTTCTCTTTCTTTTTCTCTCTTTCTCTTTCCTTTTGTGTCATTCATTCTTTCTCTTTCTGTGTCTCTCTCTTGCTTTCTCTTTCTTCTCCTTCCTTCTTTTCTTCCCATTTTTCTTTTTCTTTCTTCTGTTTTTGTAGGATTTTAGAGACAGCATTAATTTCCCACTGGGCAGGGCGCGGGGCACCCTGCGGTGCCCATAATTTGCTCTGGGATTCCTGATGTGGGTCCCAGTAACTCTGCCCCTCTGCAGCAGCTGAAGGAGAGACAGTGGTTACACTGTACATGGGACTCACAAGCACTTTGGGGACCCTCTTTAATTTACCCCTCCTGTGCCACATTACACAGGGTAACGACCACCTCCGCTTTTCTAGGTGATAAAACTGAGACTTAGGGCCATGACAGGGCTCCCCATGGTCACGTGGCCAGTCTGCCCAGGAGGGAGGAAGCTGAGATCTGAACCCAGACCATTCACTTCCGGCTGCCTAACTGGAGGCTCCAGTGCGTCCGGGGGAGGGTCACAGGCAGTGAGCAGTCTGGAGGGGCCTGGCCAACACCCCTGCCCTGCTGGACCAGGACGTGCTCGGGGACAGTCACCACCTGCCCACCGGCGCTGTTCCGGGGTTTGATGTCTGAAGTTCGGGGGTCACGGAAAGGGCGGCAGCCTGAGTGGGAGGGCGGGGTGGGCACAGAGGGGCAGGGGGCTCGGGAAAAGCGGGGGTCCAGGGGAAGGACCGCGGGTCTCCTCGGGAGGCGGCCACTCCCCAGGGAGGAGCCGCGCCCTGGACAGGGTCCAGCCGGGGGCGGGGCTGTGGGCGGGGCTGTGGGCGGGGCTGTGGGCGGGGCTGTGGGCGGGGCTGTGGGCGGGGCTGTGGGCGGAACCGGCAGGGCGGGGCTGGGTGCAGTCCCGCCCCCACCCGCAGAGGCGCTCACCAACCAGAGCGCCGTCTGTCTGGGTGACGGACAGGAGCCAGTGGAGGGAAGCCAGGTCTGCGGGGCTGCGAGTCACTGTCCCGGGGCGGAGTCTGCACAGACCCCACCTCCTGCCCGAGGCCGCCTTGCCCCCTCCTCAGGCCGAGTGTCCCCAGGCCTGTGGTCCGGGCGCAGGGCGGGTGGCCGGGCGGGTCCCCCTGGACCCAGCTCTGCGGAACTCACGCTTATACAAGCAGCCCCCCGGCCCTGAGGCAGGGAGAGCTAGGGGGCCTCAAGCCCACCAAAGCGCCCCATCCTCTGGGGCTACGAGGCACCGGTTCTGTTCGTGGAGCCGATTCTTCAGCCTCCGCTGGGCCTTTCCTCGTCTCCACCAGTTAGAACATGGAGGACCCCAACTCCATCCACTGGGACCCTGTTTCCCTGCTAGCAGAACCACAGTGTTTTAAAATTTTATTAAAGTATAGTTGGTTTACTTTTTTTTTTTTTGGTTTGCAATGTTGTGTTAATTTCTGCTGTACCACAAAGTGACTCACACACACACATATGTATGTATATATGTATACATTATTTCGCATACTGTTCCATTCTGGTTTATCACAGGATATGATTAATAGAGTTCCCTGTGCTCTACAGTAGGACCTCGTTACTTACCCATCCTATATGTACCAGTTTGCATCCCCTGATCCCAAACTCCGAGCCACCCTCCCCACCCCGTCCCCTGTAGCAACCACAAGCCTGCTCTGTCTGTGTGTCTGCCTGTGTTTGTAGACGCAGAATCAAGATCTTGTTTCCACTTCGGTCCCCTCCCCATGTGAGCTCGTTCTCCTGCAGCAGGGGCTGCACAGGGCCAGCCTGACCAGGAGTCTGCAGCCTTGGTGTGTCGGGGCCCCGCTCCAGGGTCTGAGGCTCAGGACCCCCACGAGACCCCGGGCACATGGCCGGTGCCCCTCAGGGAGCACTTTAGGTCCTACGGAGAGGACAGCCCATCAAAGCCGGGAGAAGGCTCCCAGTCCCAGGCTGGGCAGGGCCCTCTCCCTGGGGCGGGCATGGAGGACGCAGCCCAGCCTAGCGGCTTGCCCATCTTGCAGCAGGGAAAACCAGCCTTGGGATGGAGAGCCGCGATGACCGATGACCGAGATGAGCCACTGATTCACAGCACCCACACCCCCCATCCACCCGGTACTTCCCGTTTCCTGATGCGTGAGGTCATGCGTTTCCTTTTTTCTTTTAAAGCCGGTTTGAGTCAGAGTTTCTGTCCTTATAGCTGAAGGCACCACCTATTTCCTTTCATGGGTAAAACCGTGAACCCACAGCCTAGAACCACAGAAGCTAGAGTGCTACAGCCTGAAGGGGCTCAGGGGTCCACCTCCCCCAGCCCTCCCGGGGTGGGGACTCAGACAGCCAGGCCCCTCCTCCAGGCTCTGTGCCCCCTGCCGCTCGCTGTGGATGGAAAATCCACAGACAGCTGCCCTGGCCCAGTGTTTTTCTTACTTAGAATGTCTTTCTTAAGAACTCAGTGCATTGAAATGTTATTTCTTAGGTCTATTGAAATATTAAGTGTCTGATCTTGTCTCCATGGATATTGACTTTAGGAGCTATAAATAAGGATTTGTGAATAGCAACACAGTACATCTTACTCACCCTTAAAAATATTCCCAAATTGCAGTAATAGTCAAAACATTGCAAACACCAGAAGGAAGGAGTAAAAAATGACATGTAAAGAATCATAGATTAAGATCATCTCAGGGCTTCCCTGGTGATACAGTGGCTAAGAATCTGCTTTGCAACGCAAGGGACCATGGTTCGATTCCTGGCCCAGGAAAAGCCCACATGCCGAGGAACAACTAAGTCCATGCGTCCCAACTACTGAGCATGCTCTCTGGAGCCCCCGCACTGCAGCAGGAGGAGCCCCAGAGTGGGGAGCCCTAGTGCCTCCCTCACACCCCACAGCTGGAGAAAGACCGCGGGCAGCAAGGAGACCTGCCACAGCCAAAGTCAAATAAATAAATAATCTCTTAAAAAAAGATTACCTTCGATTTCTACAGTGCAGCCTCTGTGCCAGCATGTAAGGAAGCCACGTATTTTAAAACACACTTAGAAGGAAGACGAAACGTGGCCCTCACACCATAAAGTCAGGCAAGCTTGGATTCCTGTGTACAGGCGGGGTTGCATGCTTAAATCACCCTCTTGTCCTTTGTTCAAAAAAGATAATTTAGTTAAAAGCAACAGGAGCCGTGTCAAATTCACAAGAACTTACAAAGCATACACCTTCCTGGAAAATTTTACTTGAAAATACGTTTCAGCCGCTGAGATAAGAAGGAAAAATTAGCTCAGGAAGGGGAAGGTCATCCATGGAAACACTGACCAAGGCCCTTGAGACCAGTTCAGAAAAGAACGAAACTTCTGCATCTACCAATATCCCCCCAAATCTACAAAATATAAAAGGGACATCAAAAGCTACCGGAAACAGAACACCCAGATTAAATGAACAAAAGCCAAGAAGTTGGGGGCAGAAGGATGGCGGGCAGGGAGGAAAATAAAGGGTCCCTCAAGGCCTTTCTTCTGCACCCCACACACACACTCATGCACTCGCGTGTGCACACAAAACCCACCCTGCATGCCATTTCAAGTATATAAATTATTCTGAAATCATAAATATACTCACTAGTGTATTATAAAATATGTGATTTTTTCAAACACCAAAAACAGTGACAGCAAAGAAGATAAGTCAGTTTATAAGGGTTGTATTGCGGTTATAAGATACATGAATAAAACACAGAAACTTAAAAAAAAAAAAAAAGCGACTGCAGCCGTGCAATTACAAGACGCTCCTTGAAAGGAAAGCTATGAGAAACCGAGAAGGCAGAGACATCACTTTGCTGTATACTCAAAGCTGTGGTTTTTCCTGTAGTCACGTACGTATGTGAGAGCTGGGCCATAAGGAAGGCTGCGCACCAAAGAATTGATGCTTTCGAGCTGTGTTGGAGAAGACTCTTGAGAGTCCCTTGAACTGCAAGGCGATTAAACCAGTGAATCCTAAAGGAAATCAGGCCTGAATATTAGGACTGATGCTGAAACTCCAATACTTTGGCCACCCGATCCGAAGAGCAGACTCACTGGAAAAGACCCTGATGCTGGGAAAGATTGAGGGCAGGAGAAGGGCACGACAGAGGATGAGATGGTTGGATGGCATCACCGACTCAAAGGACATGAGTTTGAATAAGCTCCGGGAGATGGTGCAGGACAGGGAGGCCTGGCGTACTTTCTTTGGGGTCACAAAGCGTCAGACACAGCTTAGTGACTGAACAGCGACAGCTGTGAGAACAGCTAGGGAACGTGTTATATTCATCCTTTACAATCCTCAGGTTTTCATATTTCCCATAATTTCAGCCATATTTTCTTAGCACACGTGGCATGATTGTCTTTTCTTATTCCTTTGTTGGTTCACTGTGTGATGTAGTATAGCCGGCCGGCAGGCGGCCTGGAGCACAGGCTCTGGCCCCGGCAGGCGCCCTTGGGAGCACCTGCTGAACTTCAGGCGGATGTTCCTGTCCTTCCCAGGCAAGCCCATCTGCACCTTTTCCAGGACACGTTTCATGGCCCAGCTCCAAGAAGAGATTAAACCAGAGCATCCAGCAGCTGCCCTGCAGCTCAGGAAGAGCCCACACTTCCCTCGCATCCCCTGGGGGCAGGATGGCAGGCTGTTTCCCGGATGTGGTTAGGGGGCTTCTCCAAAGCGTCCTGGGTCAGTCCTGACTTTGGGGTGAACACTCAGGAAGGGGGAGAGGGATGGCAGAATGCAGGCTTCAGAGAAGTCGTTGACTTGATGACACAGCTCACAAGGGTCAGAGCTGGAAGTTAGACCCAGGCCCATGTGACCCCAAAGCCAGCGCTCTTTACATCAATGAGCGCAAACCATGTGAGAGAGGGGAGCCCTGAGCATCAGTAACTCTGATCCCTGAGCTCCGACCCAGAGAAAGGTGTGCCGATACCTAGGCTCCGGGCACTCCCTCCTCACCCTTTCATTCATTCCCTCGTGATGGGTGTGGAGGGATAAAGTGAGGCGCGTGGTGTCAGATGCCCCGCTTTAAGAGCTCAGGATGAGCTGAGAATATGAGACAGGCGTCTGTCAAAGTCCAGAGGCTGACAGGGAAGCAGGAGAGCAAGTGCCAGCCTCCTGGAGGGGACAGGATGCCAAGGCTGGCTCATGAAAGCCTGGGCCCGGGGCCTCACCAAGAACTTCTCTTTCTGGTGTGAGAGTTGTTGACAAAGGAAGTCGTCAAGGGCAGAACGCTGATGCACCGTCTGTGAATCTTCGAAAGACTTCTCATGTTAATAAACTCCCCCATCAGAAAAACATATAAGCAGGCTGACTGCCCTGGTGGGGTGGGTGCTAGGAGGGTGCAGGAACCCCAGGAGCAGAGCTGAAGGCCCTGGGGGCTGGGGGCTGGTGGGAAGGTCTGATGGGTTTCAGGGGGAGGACGGGGACCCAAAGGCAGGACCAGGCCCCCTTCCTCCTCATGTTCCCAGTGGCCAGCAAGGTGCTGGGCCCTGGGAGGCTGCCGGGTTGTCCTTCAGGTAAAGGCGCTGCCCGTGTGCAGGTGGAAACACGCCCAGCACGTTCCTGCAGGGATGAAGCAGCCACATCCACAGAACGCTGGGTGTGAATACAGACCCTTCCCGACACCTTTGCTCCAAATAAGGAGGCTTCTTGGGATGAGTCCTTGACATCTGCTGATAAGATGGCTGCAATTGTACGAGAAACCTTATTTTCAAAAGAGAGTGTCTTCTGGATTAAAGGGGAGGGAAACTCTGGACCTCTACTAGGTTACCCGAAACATAGCTGGGTGGGAGTTGGACGGCCGGTGATTCCCAATGTTTCTGGAAGGTTCCCGGAGGACACAGGTGAGCGGGGCCTGGGAGGGTGTGTGCTCCTGACGGGGTTTGTCCCGGGGCCGCAGGCCTGGCCGGAGGAGGAGGAGGAGGAGTAGCTGCTGGAAAGACAAGGAAGCAGGCGACCAGGAGAGCGGAGGCCACATCTTGATGAGCGGAGCCCTCGGCCTGCAGCAAACCAGCCCTGCCTGGCCGCCGGGTGTCGTCATGGGTGATTTAAGGCTCTGAAGCGTCCTTGCCCGTCGACTCACTTGCGACAACTCATCAGAGGCAGACCAAGCATGCAGTGACCTCACTCCAGTTTCAGTCCTGTTTCCGTGTGTCTGTCCTGCTGAAATAATGCTCACGAGACCTGAGAGTCTCCCTCTGGTTTTTGGATGGCTACTTCACAATAGTGTGATGGCTTTTGCCATCAGCATCAGCATCACTCGTCAGCATGAGTCAGCTGTGGGCAGACACGTGTCCCCTGCCTCCTGAGCCCGCTGCCCCTGCCTCCCCAGCCCGTCCCTCCAGGTCGCCGCGGAGCAGCAGCGCTGGGTGCCCCGCGTCAGGCGCCCGCCTCCCCGGCTCACACGTGGCGCTCTGTGTCCTGGTCCCTCTCAGCCATCCCACCCTCTCCTCCCACTGAGCCCAAAGTCTGATCTTTACATCTGCATCTCCACTGCCCTGCCTGAAGGATCGCCGGTACCATCTCTCTGGAGTCCATATATAATTTTAACTTTTTAATTTTTAAAAAATTTCTTATTCATTTTTTTCTCCCCCCCTTCCCCCCTTTTTTCTTTTTACCCTCATTCTGTCCTCATATGGTTCTTTATTACTCTTTTAATTTTTATTTTTTATAGCCCTGAGATTCTTAACAGTGCCAGGGCTTCACAAATAGAAGGTTAGAATCGTGGAGGTCGGGGGGTGGGAGTGGGTCTGTTCCCAGACGACATACAGAACACACCCCTGCCTCCTTCCCCAGGGGGCGGGATGCCCCCGGGTCCCTCACGTCTAAAGTGCGGCTCAAGCTCCTTCCTTCCCCGCGTGCCCTGGTCACTCAGGTCAGGGGCCTGCCAGGTGGGATTCAGTGATGTCAGAGAGAGATTAAGAGCCTCTTTCTCTGTCCTTCAAAGAAAAGCTGTTAAAGAATCACTCATGGAAATAAATCCTGACCACCTAGGACCTGCATAAAACCAAGGAAGGAAAGTGGAATTCTAGAAGGTTGGTTGTAAATTTGTCATGTCAGATTTCAGAGGCCTGGAGCATTGTTCCGAACTTCCATAATTGTCACTACGATGGTGATGTTATGTAGTAGGAAGAACAGCAGCCTGACGCCACCAAAATTAAGCTGAATGATGGAGTTTCCATGTGCAGGTTGAATAGTAGTCGCCGAGTCTAGATCACTGAAATTTCTCAGTGAAAGATGGAGTACTCAATCTAATAAATATTTTACAAAATTAAATTTTTAGAGTTGTCACAAGTGGTGTGCTCCTCTGGATTCCCCAAAAGTAGTCATTAATAGAAGCTCGGGGCAATGAGAGGGGGTGACAGCTGCTTGCCAGAGAATCCATTCCAGGGGACAGGACATGAAGCAGGAAGCCTGATACGGACGCCCCTTCCAGCCACATGGACAGAAAATGATGGTGGTGGGAAAGATGGAAGGACTGTGAGTCCCTGGATCTGGATATTGAAGGTGGGGTCGCTTCCCAAGGACTGGGTGTTGGGGGTGGGGGGAGAGCAGGTTGCGGGACACGAGGCAGGGCGGCATGGGGGCCGCTCACCACATCGCAGCTGTGAAGGAAAAAGAAAAGAAGCGGAGAGGAAGAAATCGCACCCAAGCACGGGGGCTACACCTCCTCTTAAAACCTACTTCCTACTCTCAGTAATAGGAGGAGTGTTTCAATAATAAATTCTGTGAAATTTGGCTAAAAATAAAGAGAACCAGGAATGACAGAAACGAATTCCCAGATGAAATGAGTCAACAGAATAACATGGAAAGTTGCAGAGGCACAGAGACAGATCGAGGCCAGTGATTCACGGTTAGAGAGGGGAGGGCCGGATCCAAAACTGAAGCAGCAGGTAGCACAGCCCACGACTAATTAGTTCCATGGAGGAAAGCTGGTCACCTCTCATGGAACATTCACACAGTGAGGACAAAGATCCACTGAACCAGGAACAAATGCCACGCTTGTGGGTTTAAAAAGGGCCAAAGATGGTAATTCCTTATGGTTAGGCCTCCTTAGATGCAGTAAAAGTCACTCAGCATGTCCAGTAAACCCCATGGACTGTAGCGCACCAGCCTCCTCTGCCCACGGAATTCTCCAGGCCAGAATAGTAGAGTGGGTTGCCATTTCCTTCTCCATGGGATCGTCCCGATCCAGGGATCGAATCTGAGTCTCGCACATTGCAGGCAGATCCTTTACTATCTGAGCCACCAGGGAAGCCCAATTATACGCGTCAAAACTGAAAGTGTTAGTCATTCAGTCGGGTCCTACTCTTTGTGACCCCATGGACTGTAGCTTTCCAGGCTCCTCTGTCCATGGAATTCTCCAGGCCAGAATACTGGAGTGGGTTGCCATTTCCTTCTCCAGGGGATCTTCCCCACCCAGGGATTGAACCCATGTCTCCTGCTTGGCAGTTGGATTCTTTACCACTGAGCTCCCCAGGAAGCCCGTTAGCATTCTCATAAATGCAATAGTTATCTATAAAAGATAAGAAGAGAAAGTGTATCACTTCCGTGGTCCCAGCCAGACTGTCCACATGCTCACCCAGGGCTTCCTCTTCAGGGCCAGGGTGCCTGTCATGGGTGGACCTGTGAGGTCCCTGCTCCATCTCGTTTCAGACATAGAACCTTGTCATCTCCATCTAATTAAAATCATCTGAGAAGGGACCACAGGGTCAAAACTGTCCTCTGTTAAGGAGAAAGTGAAAGAAAGTGAAGTCGCTCAGTCGTGCCCGACTCTTTTCCACCCCATGAACTGTAGCCCACCAGGCGTCTCTGTCCATGGGATTTTCCAGGCAATAGTACTGGAGTGGGTTGTCATTTCCTTCTCCTGGGGATCTTCCCAACCCAGGGCTTGAACCTAGGTCTCCCGCATTGTAGACAGACTCTTTATCGTCTGAACCACCAGGGAAGTCCGTCTGTTATGGAGAAGGTGGTCATTATTCCAGCGGGTTAGTGATCCGTGAAAAGGCAGCCTGACTAGATTATAGTGTTTAGAACAGAACAATACCGAAAAAGGCCTTGGGTCAAGTAGTGATTCGCCCACAGCCCCTGAGGCTCGGGAGCCCATGAGCCCTCCTCTCCCCCTTGCCTTCACTGAGCTGCTCAGAGCAGGAAACGCCCGCAGACCCCTGACTCATGCAGGCTTTGCAGGGGCTCTGGGGACACCAGGGAGAAGGAGGCAGCTCACTGGGCAGACAGCCAGGCAGTCCAGGTAGCAGGTCACCAAGCGGCAGCCTGTCACACACACTGGGCAGAGCCCAGAAGGACGGGGGAGGGGGCGGGTGGGAAGAAAGGGGAGGCAGCAGAGGGAACAAGGAGGGCACAGGCTCTGCGTCTCACAGTCAGGAGCTCACACCAGGCACCCACAACCCTGAATCCAACAGCAATTCTTCTCCTTCTCTTTTGGGTCTCAGAACTCCTACAACTTGGAAGCAGAAATGTGTATACTTCCCAGCTTTTGCTATAAGGATGGCCATCCTTGCTTCTAGGATGAGAAGTTGTTGGGTGGGGCTTCCAGAAAAGCTATGTAAAGGTGACTGAGTCAGCTAGATGGAATGTAGATGTGATGGCCACAGCCACAGCAGACATTTTGCAACCATGAGGAAACTTGGAGCAGAAAGACAGAAGAGGCCCAGATCCCCAATATGGGGGAAGGCAGGTGAAAGAAACCAGCTCTGGACAGCCTACCTCCAGATTTCATTTACAGAAAAGAAAAGTAAATCATTATCTAGTTGAAGTCTCTCTTATATTAAGTATATGTTTTCTGCTACATGCGACTGAACCTAATCCTTAAAGATACAACTAAAAAATTTTTATTAAAAAGTCAGCTATTTATTTCCCTAAACTCCTGCAATATTTACACTTCACACTAAATAATTTATCCCTGAGTTATATTTATATGTATTATTTATTAACCAACTGCATGATAGATGACCCCCATCTTACCGCAGGATCATAAGCTCTGTGTGTGGAGATGGATGGTTTCCACGGCCTGCTGGGGGCTTGGAGCCCCCTGGGCCAGCTGGAGGGGTCACTGCGGCCTCCCCTCTCTTCTTCTCATTTACGGGGAGCATGCAGAGGGTGGGGAAAGTGAGTTTTGCTTCTACTCTTCAACCAGTGATGTTGGTGACGATTCCACGGGGGATGAGGAGACCAAGGTTCAGAAGGATGAGTCGCCGTCCAGTGGTGAAGCAGGCAGATGGCAGAAGTCGGGGCAGCCCGCTGGGCAGCCCAGCCCCCGGGGCTCTGGCCCCGCCCGCCTTGACCAGATAGCTTTGCTCTGAGAAGCACTGCAATGGACAGGCTTTACGTGAGAGGACAGGAGGGTTCAAATCACTTCTGTTTAACCCTTCATGCTTGATCTTCCGTGGACATGTTGCCATGGGGACCCCAAGGGCAGGGCTCGATCTAGGATGAGCAGGAAGCTGGCGCATGCCCCTCATGGCTCAGAAAACCACCCCAGGAGGGACAGGGGTGTGTCTGCTGTCCCCTGCCGCCCCCCTCCCCACGCCTCTGGCACAGACTGGTGGGCTTATCCAACCTCCCTGCCCACACAGGTGAGCTGAGGCCCCGAGTCTGGGGGTTCTGGGGTTCCCCTCCCTGTTTCCCCAGTAGGTCATGATGAGAGGCCACTGGGGGGACAGAGCTAAACCCTTCTTCGCTCCTCCCCACGGCCCACTTTTCCCAACCCCCTAGAGGCTCTCGGCCCACCTCTGCCTTGGCTGCTGCATCCGCCTGCCGTCCCCGCTGTGCCGCGGACTCGGGACGAGCCCCCACCCGGCTCCCCCGGGGACCTCCCCACAGGGCAGCGAGGCCTGAATCCTGGTGGAGAGCTGCCCGCATCCGGGAGGGCACCACCGGGCTCTCGCCGCTCGGGACTCTGTGGTTCCTGTGTGGTTTGGCTCTGACCCCAGAACACGCTTCTTTTACAATTATTATAAAAATTATAATAATAATTATTATTATCATTGGCTATATGAATTTCCATGGTGGCTAATTTTCTGCCAAGTTTAAATTTAACAACAGCTCTCGGAGCAGCAGCCATTCAGTCCTCTCCTGCGTCCTCTGTGATCACTGGCATCGACTTTCCATCTTCGAGGGCTCAGCCTCGCGGCCTCTGTCCCCCAGGACCACATGCCTCAGGCCTACCTGCACCAATTTACAAAACAGAAAGGCAGGGTGTTATTGCTGACCTAGAAGGGTTCTTTTAGAAGACAAGGGAAAAGAACTAAAATGAGAGAAGCCCTTTAAAAGCAAGAGCAATGCCTGTCATGATTTCAGTGGGCTGGATTTTGCCTGTTTCTAGGAAGGCCATGTCCCCACAGTGGGTCAGGAGTCCAGCTAGCATCATGCCTCCCCAATGTTTTCTGGCATCAGAACCCCCCTCTCCCATGGGAAAGGGTTGAAATTTGAATGGAAGGGTGAAGTTTGTGGGAGTTGAAGTTTGTGGGAAGCTGAACCCACTCCCCCCACAGCCGCCTCCAGGGGCTCAGAGCTCCGGCCACCTGGTGGGTTCGGGGTGGGCGTGGCTGCCTCCTGAGGGTCTCCTGCAGCCCTAGGAAAACAAAGACCTCTCCTCCTCACAAAGGAGGGTGAGAAGCAGATGTTTACAGAATAAAGCAATAAACAGAGAAGCCATGCCTGTCTCAGCCCCTGGGTTGAAGTTGTCTGGTAAATACAATTGCCCCAATAAAGCTGAATTTCTGGGTAAAGGAGGGGGAACACTCCTATGCTAGAAGTCATACTTTCTTCATCTGAAATTCAGCTGGAATCGGGTGTCCTGGGGCGGCTTGGTTTTGCTTTTTGCTGAGTCTGCACTCGTGCCCTGGATCCACCTGTGCCTGAAGCCCAGCTTGTCCTCGCCTTCCCCGCACGCAGCTGGGTGTCTCTGCTCGCAGACAAAGGGGCGTCCCTGGCCTGCCCTCTGTGGAGCTCACTCTCCTACATGAAAGA
The DNA here is from genome assembly GCF_029378745.1 of Bos indicus. Lineage (NCBI taxonomy): Eukaryota > Metazoa > Chordata > Mammalia > Artiodactyla > Bovidae > Bos > Bos indicus. The sequence continues at coordinate 102,686,943 of NC_091768.1, forward strand.
CACAGGGAAAGAGAAAGTTATCCCAGGGTCCATGAGCAGCGGCCCGAAAGGAGGAGCGATGTGCTTGATAGTGCTGTCCCTAAGCATAGAGACGCCCGGGGCTCTCCCGGAAGCCGGCGGTGTTGAGTGGAACGCAGCAACTGCTCCCATGGGGTAGAATCGAGTCCTGAGGGACCCACGGGACGGGGTCTGCAGGGCTGTGGGAAGGAGTGCTTCTGAGGTCTGCTGATGAGCGATGGGCGCCCCAGAATGAAGCTGCTGAAAGCCACCCAGGGTTAGTCCTGCTTTCTGGGCTGCAGTCCTGAGCTCGGCCTGCTGGACGGCGCCTCCCTCACTCGCAGGCAGTGGATGCTGGCTGTCGGCTGCTTGGTCCTCGCTTCTCTGACCCAGGACCTGGGTGTCTCAGGTCTGTGTCTATGAGGGAATCTTCCACCCGAGGCAGCAGAATCCACAGACCCCTTAAGGCGCAGCCTCTAGGTCGTGTGGTATCTGCTGATCACAACGAGTCACAGACTGGTGTGTGTTGCTCCAAGTATGTGATACGAAAATAAAAGCCTATTGGAAAATTAAACAACAAATTATCTGTGGTCAGATTCATCAGTCTTTCATTTCATTGTCTCCTTTGGGTCTTGCTTACTTGGGAGGGCCTTATCTGTTCCTGAAAACTGAAATGCACTCAGTTATTTGTATTCATTAGTTTTAAGATCTTTTATAACATTCAATTTTTTATCTGAACATTATTTTTGTAAATATTGTGAATTGAAATGTAACTTTTCCCCCCAATAGATGAATGATTGTCCCAATACCATCTATTAAATAATCTGCAATTTTTCTTACTAGTTCGAAGTGAATCTAGGCTCTCCATTCTGGGCCAATAAAATGCTTTCTTCACTCCTGCCTCACCACACTGATTTAAATAACCTCATAGTGGGTTATAATACCTGAGAGGGCAAGTTTTCCCTCTTAGTTCTTTTTTATTTGGTTTTTCTTTGGTCTTGCTGTTCTTAAACGTCTATCCAACAGTAACACAACACGATCATCTTTTACCCTCGTAATTTACCTTCAACTTCATATCCTGTACAACGAGCAGTTCCTGTAAAGTGCTCTCAAATCCATGATCGTGTTTGATTTTTTGTTTTCACAAACGGGACGACACGCAGAGAGGCTGCCGGCCAGACACGATGGCAGGGGGACCAGGCGCTCAGGCCTGGGGTCTGGTCTGCGGGTCAGCTCAGCTGGGCTCTGCCTCCTCAGCCTATTCAGTGAGCTGCTTCCCAACCTCCCGCCGCCTCCGTTTGGTAAGCCGCACGTTACCATGGGCTCACTGGCAGGACTCCCATGGCTCAGGATGGAGGCCCTGCACCCGTGTTCTGTGTCATCTGGGCTCCTCCACGGCGCATGGTCGGGCTCTGGGCATGGTACACGAGCTGAGCCCAGTCGGAGCCCGTGAGGCCGGGGTGTGGGCAGGCACACCCTCCCTGCCCACTTGGCTCAGGGTCAAGTTGCTGGCTACTCAGCCCATGCTGAAAGCTGCTCAAGCGTTTAAAATCTGTCTGTCTCGATAGGAAGTGCAGAGAGGAGCCCTGGGTGATTGGCAGAGCAAATTGGAGCCTGCGTGCCAGTTCTCTCCCCATTTGCAAATAAATCAGTAAGACGCCCAGAGCGGTCCGCGGGCTTCACTAACCCAGCCTCACAAAGAGAGACCCTCATCTTAGAACAGAAATGGCACATTCCAGATTTCACAGCTGTTTGTTTGGCTAGAATTCATCCTGAATTCAAAAGAAGAAAAGGAAATCCTGGCTGAAGAATGAGGATTTTACAGGACAATACCTTTCCAATTGTGGCAAGACAGGCAGTATTATTGAGCTGATGATATCAAAAGCCCAGATGTTATTTAAGTCTGGCACAAGCATTTGGCCTAGGGCAGTTCCCTGTTAGGGAGACTGAGAGAAAAACAGGCTTTGTCCTTTTATAATTTCAGTGTTTCGATCATTTTTCTGTGACAATTTCCAGAACATGTTTATTAAATGGAGATTGACAACAAGTCAGCATTGCAGCAGGGTTGTGATGAGACCGTCAGAAATGCCTGCATCCGTGGCGGCTCTGGGGCCGGTGACCAGGTTGTAGGGCTGGGAGAGGGCAATCAGCACAGAAACCAGTCCTTTCTTTCCTTCTCTGTCTCTTCCTTGAGGTCCTCTTTCAAGGAAGAAATGAAACAGAAAACATTCAGGACCTGTCTCACACGTTAGGTCATAAAAAGCTCACCCATTTGGTGGATAATTCCCCAGCACCCCGTGTCATGGAAGCAGCCGTGGGCTCTGGAGACACAGTGCTTCCTGGGAGATGATGGATGGTTGGGAGGAGCGGCCGGACGGGCACACTGTCCCCGGACCCCGTGGCCCCTGCTCGCTCGGGGTCCTCCTTCCGCTGGGCCCCGCTCTCCCCTCAGAACTGAAGATGCAGCTCTTCAGAGAAGGTCTGGACCGCCAGGCCCTTGGGTCCATCCGCCCCAGACCCCGAGCAGCTCTGCGGCTAATCGTGCCTCTTCCAGGCCTTCATCTGGAGCTGGAGTTCACCTGGCGCGTGGTCCTGGTTGGTGCTCCAGGCCTTCATCTGGAGCTGGAGTTCACCTGGCGAGCGGTCCTGGACGGTGCTCCAGGCCTTCATCTGGAGCTGGAGCTCACCTGGCGAGCGGTCCTTGACGGTGCTCCAGGATGTGCGCTGCACGAACGCCAATAGCCCTTAACGCCCAGTGCCATGAGCGCTCAGGCTCTTCATCCCGCTGTAACACTGCCGCCAGCCAACGTGGACCCAGAGTTTCACCCGCACGAGCTCACTCAGCACTCAGTCAGCACGCAGGTGCCTTCCACAGATGGGGAAGCTGAGGTCGAGATGCGAAATGCCCTATGTCATTGGAAAATAGTCACTGGAAGGACTATTGTTGAAGCGGAAGCTCCAGTACTTTGGCCACCTGATGCGAAGAACTGACTCATTGGAAAAGACCCTCATGCTGGGAAAGATTGAAGGCAGGAGGAGAAGGGGACGGCAGAGGATGAGATGGTTGGATGGCATCATCGACTCAATGGACATGAGTTTGAGTAAGCTTCGGGAGTTGGTGATGGACAGGGAGGCCTGGCGTGCAGTCCATGGGGTCACAAAGAGTCGGACGTGACTGAGTGACTGAACTGAACTAAGAAAACGTGCCTGCGTGTGTGCACGCGTGTGCCCACCTGTGGCTTCTGGGCCGTCCATGTCACCCTTTCTGGAGGCCCCCCTGTCTCCAGGTTGCCCTGTTGTCCACATGGCTCCATGCGTCCACCCCCCACCTGGAGGGGGCATGCAAGGCCTTGCAGGGCCCACAGGGAGATGGTTCTCCCCTCTGGCACCCCTGCCCTGGGTGGCCCTGTGCCCCCCACCCTCCCTGAGGAGTTAGCCTGCCTGGGAGCACAACCAACGCAGAAGCCAGGGATGCAAGTGCACAAAGCCCCCACCCCTGCCTGAGCTGGCGGGAGCTGACCTCTGTGACTGGCAGCTGAAGCCTGGTGAGCAGGGCAGCGCTGGGCACCACTGGGCTGGTGAGGAACAGGATGGGATCTGAGCTCCTTTATTGCACCCAGATATCCCAGGTCTCCCCTGTGCTGGGGACACTGGTCATCACCCCTCCTCGCCCTGGACCCCATCACCCAAATCTACACATGATCAGCTCAGTTCTTCTCCATCAGACTTTCTAAAATCACCCACTCAGCCCCAGATGGGACACTTAGAGACACTGAGTAGCCACTCCAGCCAGGGCAGCCCAGGGAGGCAGGGGACGGGGTGGGGGCTGCGGGGGGCAGGTTCCAGCTTGAGCGGTGTGTCCTGAGTGCAGGGCTGAGGGTCTCTCTGCAGGTCCTTCTCAGCCCCACTGGGCCCTCACTTGCGGCCCTCTCACAGCGGCCCGAGCCGCCTGCTCCACCCCCTTCCCCTGTCCCTGCCCACCTGGCCTCCTCTTTCCAGAGAGTGAAGTGTTACCCGCTCAGTCGTGTCCAACTCCTGCGACCCCATGGACTGTAGCCTCCAGACTCCTCTGTCCCTGGGATTCTCCAGGCAAGAATCCTGGAGTGGGTCACCCTGCCCTTCTCCAGGGGAACTTCCTGATGCCAGGATTGAACCAGGGTCTCCTGCATTGCAAACAGATCCTTTACCTTCTGAGCCACAGGGAAGCCCTCTTTCCAGAGCCATCATTCATTCAAATGCTGATAAATCTTCAATCAGTGTCTCCAGCCCAATCTCTTCACTGAGCTTTGAACCACATACAGGGTCCCCAGCTGCCCCTCCCGTCAATTTGGTCCAAGTGGTTTCAAGTCCAACATGGTCAGAACTGTGCCCATCACCTTCCCAGATGCCAACCTGCCCCTGCCCCCACCCCGGTTGGCTCTGCCGAGTCGAGCGTCCAGTTGTTGGAGCTGGAAGACATCTGGACTCACCCCCTCCCCCCCCGCATCCAAGCTCAGCAGTCCCACACCTGGACACAAGCCAGCTTCACATCGTCTTTGTCTCACAGTATGGCCTGGAGAACAGTACCCACGGTCTCTCATGGGCTGCCCTGCCGCTATCCTAAGAGCCCCCAAGAGTCCTGTGAGTGGGGAACCCTGGGGGAGAATTCTGCTTGGGAGTGCCTGGGACGCTTTCCTGGGAGCGGCTCCAGCCGCCCGCACGACGGAGCCAGAGCCGGGAAGAAACCCTGTGCCTGGGGTGCCTCCCAGGCCTTTGACCCCAAGCCCAGCTGCGTTTGATCCTCTGCCTCCGGGGCAGGACGCCTCCCTCCCGAGGGCAATGTGAGGCTGCTGGCCCGTCCCAGGCAGAGCCGCCCTCGCTGACTCACTGGGGCCCCTGCCCTCTTCTGGTGTTTGGACAAGCGTGGGCTTTCTGACCAAATGTTTTATTTTAAACAATGGCCTAAATTCATCCCTCGGAGCCTGACATCCGACCTACTGTCCCCGCCTTTGAACTCTGCGTGTGCTTGGGCCCGGCAGAACACTGTGCAACTTCCTGCAGGCCGGGCCCCCGGCAGGGAGGGGCCAGACCCCCACCGCCACACACCCCACCTCCTCCGGCAGTCCCCTGAACTCCCAGTGCCCCTCGGCGGTTCAGGTTTAATTACAGTGTTTTCCAAGACGGCTTGCCCTGTCAGCCTCCGACAGCGGGGTCTGAGTGTCAGTTCCACGGTGCCGAGGGTGTGGTGGCCATGGCTGCAGCCTGGGGGTGGGGGGCTCCCAGATGCCCCGGCTCTTGGGCAGGGGACCCCTGATGCCCCGGCTCTCGGGGTGGGGGACGGATGGGCAGCACACTCTCCCACCCCTCAGGGAGGCTACGGGTCCGCTGCACGAGGCTCTCTCGAGGCAGCGCCCCGCCTGCATCCCGGGAGGGGGCTGGACCGAGACCACCCCCACCCTGGGCTGAGCTGCAGGCGGGGATGACCCTGGGAGGCAGCGCCCCGCCTGCATCCCAGGAGGGGGCTGGACCGAGACCACCCCCACCCTGGGCTGAGCTGCAGGCGGGGATGACCCTGGGAGGCAGCGCCCCGCCTGCATCCCAGGAGGGGGCTGGACCGAGACCACCCCCACCCTGGGCTGAGCTGCAGGCGGGGATGACCCTGGGCCTCCCGGCGCTGCGCTGGCTTCGTGGGCCGTAATCACAGACGCGCAGCTCCGTCTGCTCTCTCAGTCCTGCCCTCCCTGTAATCAGCGCCCGCTGGGTACCAGGCACCGTGTAGAGTGACCCTCCTGCGAGGCCCAGGAAGCTCCCGGGGGAGGTGGCTCAGCCAGGACTGAGCTTCAGGCCAGTGCTGGGGACGGACCCTCCCCCAGTGCTGAGGCAGCCTGGTCCCGGGGTCTCCAGGGCTGCAGAATCCTCGTGGCAGCTCCACTGCTGCAGCAGGCCATTCTACAGATGGACAAACAGGCTTTGAAAAGTTAAGTCACTTGGTCTGGGTTACACAGGGAGAAGAGGTGACAAGAACTCTGGAGCCTCGCTCCTGACTCCATACGGCACTGGCGCCTGGTGGGCTGACAAGCTGGGAGCTCCTGGGGTCACTGGGGGTGGCCGGCCGGCCCGTGGGTTCCTGTGGAGGAGAAGCTGCCCCACACCCACTGCTCACGCTCACGGAGATGTCTGTGCCATCCCCCGCCTCTGCCAGCGGCTGCCCGACCGGAGCCTGGCCCCCCTGCTGCTCCGCGTGCTGGCCCCAGTCCTCAGGGGCGGCCCTGCAGCCTCCATGGCCAGGGGGCGTGTGTCCTCAAGCCTTTTGTGGGAAGCGCTGTCTCAGGAGTCCTGGTCACAAAGCACCGAAGGCAGAAGCAGCTGCTTCTCATGGGGGGCGGGGGCGGGCCGTGGTCCTCACACAATGGGACGGGGTGGGGGCTCCGCAGGGCCTCGGGGGTGGGGGTGGGGTGGGGGGTGAGAGGATGGGAATGGGGGTGGGGGTGGGGTGGGGTGGGAATCAGAGGATGGGAATGGGGGTGGGGTGGGGTGGGGTGGGAATCAGAGGATGGGAATGGGGGTGGGGTGGGGTGGGGGATGCGGTGGGCTGGGGGGAGGAGACAGCGCTGCAGGGGCTGGGGGAGTGGCCCAGCCTGCACACCCGAGCCAGTGTGGATGGGCGGTGACAAGTGCAGGCCTTCTCACCCCGCCTGCCTCACGTGGGAGGCAGCGCAGGACCCCTGCACACGGCTTCAGAGCAGGCCTGTGGCCGGCCAGGAAGCTGCCCTCTGTATGGCCCCTCCGGGCCGCTCACGGGGGCTCGGGGTTGGCCCCGTGGCCTTGATGGGGGCAGTCACCTGGCCCCTGGTCGTCCCCACCACGTGCGTCTCCTGCGGCCCTGCCTGCCCCGCGGGAGCCGCACGCCCCTCTCCTGGGATGGGGGGGTCCCCGGAGGCCCTTGGAGTCTGCTTCCCCGAGCGTGTGACCCCAGTCACTCTGGGATCTGGCCCCCAAACAAACCCCCGTTCAAGGAGCTGGACCCAGAGGCTCCCGGTCTCGAGCCCAGGCCGGCTCTCCCCAGCCTGTCCCCGCCCCTGCCTCACCCTCCGCGGCTCAGACGCGTGGCTCACACTCACCACTGGCCTCTGACCTCCCGGGGTGCCTGCTTCCGCTCTTCACCCGTCTGTAAACACTGCCCGAAAGGCCCCTCCTTAGCTCTGGAGCACTCTGCGCCCCCGAGTTGCAGCAGGACTGCCCACAGGGCCGGTTTGTGCGTGTGTCTAGCCTCTTGGACCAGGCAGCCCCCACTGGCGCCCACCCAGCACCTGGACGCACGCCAAGAACCCACCTGCCCCCAGCAATGTCATGCGATGGACCTGTGAGATGCCCTCTCCGAGGGTGGCATGAACCTGTCTCCTTCGCTGGCCAAGTGAGAAGCCCCGGAAGCCGCCCTGGGCAGTGGTGTCCTGTCAGCCAGGCCTCTCCTCCCCGTGGGGACACACCTTCTGGTTGGGGGGGTCAGGGTACAGGGTCCACCCGCTTTTGTCTAAGAACCTTCCTCTTCACTATGCTTATCAGCACAGATGGTTTAGTTGGGATTCACATGTATCGCTGGAGTTAATAGAGCGACACTGATTCTGATTTTCATGTAGACAAATGGAACACTGAATGCGTTTTTCAGGGTAAGCTGCTCTCAGGAGATCTCTGGCCTGGGGGTGGGTTGCCGAGGACCTGAGCTCTGCTGGCTCCCCAGGCCGGCTGCCATGCTGAGTAGCCACCAGGCCCGGCGGGGATCCCCGACCCAGGGCATCTGCGCCCAAGTCTCCGGGAGTCACCAGGCCTGGGCCCCCAGACACCCTGCTGTTCAGTCCAGGCGAGCCCTGATGGGGATGCGGACCCTAGAGGAGACTGGGACTGGAGAGCCGGCTGGGAGCTGAGAACCAGCACGAAGAAGGCGCCACGATCACTTCACGGCTGAGAAACGTCCCGGGGAGCCATGAGCAGAAAGGCAGGGAGGTTCCCTACAGCACAGCGACTCCAGCCTGATGTTAAACATTCCTGTTATTGATGAGCATGTGGGCAGCTGCTTTGGAGTCCGAAGGCCCTGAACTTGAACCCTGGACTCTGAGGACAAAGGACACTCTGTGGCTAACAGCTGTCAAGGTTTCGGGTGTTACTGCTGTGCGTACGTGTCCCACATGTGGGAACCCCCCCAGACCAGGACCCCTGAACCTCTAGGAGGCCATAGACAGTGGCAGGGACTCACCCTCAGTCCCCTGAGTCACCCACAATGAACCCCACATCTCCAGGACAAAGTGAGGGTGCTGAGCGTCAGCCCCTCCTGGGTCCGCGGCAGCTGTAAGTGACCAGCTGTTCCTAGGGACATCCCAAAGCCACCAAGGTCCAGGGACAGGTTTCCTCACGTCCATGAAGCCTCCGGGTACAAATCAGGGTGTGCGTGCGCTCGGGCCTGTTTTTGTGGACAGGCTTCGCCGCTTTCCACAAACCCTGACCTCATCCTACTCGTGGAGGGAGCCAGCGGGGAGGCCGTCAGCTGTTACCAGCGGGACTCCCTGCCCCCAGACTACAGCGCGGCGCTCCCGGCAGGTGTGGGGTGTCGTGGTCATCGCCCCACATTCTGCACATCTGGACAGCTGCGTTACATCATCGACGCTTGCTCTGCAACCAGCTTTCATCTGGGCAAGCTCTGTGCAAAGGCAGATGCCTGGGTTGCAGGGTCGGGTGCAGGAGGCAGGCACGGCCGGGTCTTCTCAGTGCATCCAGACAGATGACTCTCACAGATAAATCAAAGCGCAGAGAAGGCCCGCTGCCCGCTGGGGTCACATGGCAGGCCCCGGGTCAGGTATTTGAAATCTCTCAGACTCCAGAGATTACCAGCTTTGGGATAGAGAGATAGCAGCCCGGCCTTCTAATTTCAGAGATAAGGGCCAGAAATGCCCCACCCACAGAAAGTCGCACAGAACGATGGGGTCGGGGCTGAGACGGAAGCCCCCAGGCCGGTCTCCCCCTCCTGGGCCCGGCTGCCTGCCTGCAGGCTAGGATGTGGACTCAGAGGGAATTCCAGGCATTCCGCCGGCCTCCTTATCAGAGGGCTTGTCAGGCTCCTGTTATCTCTTTCTTCAGTATCAGTGATGGAAGTCTTCCATGACCCCTTTCATTCATCTGCAAAGAATCCCAAGGGGGTATGGGAATATTGCAGATAAGAGGACCAGGGGTTGGAACCTGAGGCATTTATTTCCCTTCAAACCTGTAACATGAGCACACATATTTAAATCACATATAATAATAATAGAATATAGTAAAACCTTCTATTCTGTTCTTTTTTTTTTTTTTTTTAGAATATAGTAAAATCTTAGGGGCTTTCCTAGTGGCTCATATGATAAACAATTGGCCTGCAGTGCAGGAGATACAGAGACGTGAGTTCGATCCCTGAGTTGGGAAGATCCCCTGGTGAAGGGAATGGTAACCCACTCCAGGATTCTTGCCTGGAGAATCCCGTGGACAGAGGAGCCTGGGGGGCTTCAGTCCATGGGGTCACGAAGAGTTGGACATGACTGAACGGCTAACGCTAACTAGTAAAATCTTACATAATACGTGAGTATATTAACTGACATATGTACATATTTTTTAAATATTTTCACATATTTAAATCTTAAGGACCACGAGCGCTCAGGGCAATGGTCTACCCGCGTTGTTGAATGTGTAGGTCAGCTAGCCCCTTCCAGGGAAGAGATGGCTGATTCAAAGTATAGTAATCAGCCAGCCCTGCAGACAGAACTTGGCATTTGCCCCAGAGATCGGGGCTCCACCCGGGCCCGGCCTCACCCGCCTGCGGACCCGGGACAGGCCGCCCGCTGCTCGTGGCCTCGGGGTCCCATCTGCGGAATGAAGGCTGGACTCGGGCCCCAGGCGGGACATCTCTCCTGTAGGCCTGCTGGTCTGCCAGTGCTTTTATGTGATGAAATTCCATTTAAAAACTTAAATATTTGGCTTCTCTTTTTTGTGTGACTCTGCGACCCTCGTGGACTGTAGCTTGCCAGGGACCTCTGTCCATGGGATTCTCCAAGCAAGAATATGGGAGTGGGTAGCCATTCCCTTCTCCAGAGGATCAACCCAACCCAGGGGTTGAACCCAGGTCTCCTGTATCACAAGCAGATCTTTTACTGTCTGAGCCCCAGGGAAGCCCATGTTAGAGAAAGGGGGCGCTCCGTACACAGGCCCGTCCATCTCGCTCTATCTAGCCAGCCCCCCAAACCCCGGCCGGGCCCCCATCACCCTCCCCGGAGCTCCCGCAGGTCGAGCTGGCCCGGACCCCTGGGGCTGGCGGTGACCACGATCCCAGCCAGCGCTGGCCCCCACGGCTCCCTGGTCCCCAGCCAGACGGCTGCCGGCACGCAGGGTCAGTGCCTCGGTGGGAAGCAGGGCCGCCCTCACCCAGCGCAGAGGAGACCCTCGGCTTTCACAGAAAATATGTGTCCTGTCTCTGCCGCAAGGCCTCCACCCATAAAAGTGTCCGCGTGAGCTGCAAACCTGCTGCTGGAACACGGACACGCAACCAGGGAGCTCTTCAATGACACAAGCCAGGAGGGCCAGCACTTACGGCCCGGCGCTCCTCCAGGCCTTTTCTCTGCCGAATCCCAACAGTGACACCCGGCCGGGGCCAGGATGGGGGCGGGCACGCCAGAGCGGTCCCCGGAGCGGCGCTCTCCGCTGCCGGGGGCAGCCCTGACCCCCACGTCTGTGTCGGCCCGGCCAGGCCCCTCACGCCTCCAGGGCCACGCCTCGTTCTGGGCGGCGTGTTTTCGGGGGTTGTTCTGAGGGGGTGGGTTTTGGGGCTGGTCACAGCCCGGTGGTTTGGGGACAGCAAGCGTGCCCAAGGCTGGCTCCTGTCTCACAATCGGCCCAGACACGGGGCTTGGGAAGACGCCTGGGCTGCTGTAAGCAGACAGTTTATCAAATGACTCCTCGCTGTTTGGAATATTTTAATGATTGGATTTTATGACCTGTGCTCTGGGGTTTTTTTTAGTAAAGAGCAATTTTAAGATTATCCTTACGAACTTCTATATGGGAAAAAACCAATAGCTATCTGTGTACATTTCTTTCCCTGGACGGTCCTCCCCCAGAAAAGGTCTTAACTCCTTTGGACATGACTGTGCAGACTTCAGCTCTTCGGGAGCTCAGCCTTCGGTGTTCGTGTTTACTGACCGCCAAGCACACGGAGAGCTCGGGGGGGCCTGAGGCTTCTCCGGTGGGCGGAGCAGGCAGGGGAGGCGCGTCTGCTCCGTCCTGGGGTTGCTCTGCCCGCCTTTGTCTGGACGGCTTCGTGAGCATATTGACTGCAGAGGGTGGAGTGGTGAGAAATCTGAGTCTAATTTGGCGTTTTGGTGCTTGGCCTGAAGCAAATGAATGTTCTCCAGTCGGATGCATTATTGATGGGCTTGTTGTAAATTTTTAAACAAAATAAATAATGTATTTAGAACAGTGTCAGTTTATGTCTGTTTACCAGCGGGGTGGTTTAAATGTTGAACTCAAACAACGTAAAAATATTCTTTTTGAATTAACAGTGTTTCAGTAAAGAGACGACAACAAAGTCTTACTTTTAAACTCTTCTTTTTGTGCCCCATGTTACTGTGTTAACTAGTGTCTGTGGTGTGGAAGAAAGAAGGGGAGGAGGGAAGGAAAGAGGGAAGGAAAGCGGGAAGGAAAGAGGGAAGACTGAAGAAAGGAAAAGAAAGAAGAGGGAGCGGGAAGAGGAGGGGTCAAAGAACAGAGAGAGGAGGGACATGTGATCGTGGTGGTTACTCTGTTCCTGCGGTCAGACTTGGTGGTGGGGTTCACGTGTGTGTGTGCGTACATGTGTGCATGTATGTGTGCATGTGTGCACGTGCATGTGTGTGCATGCGAGTGTGTGCATGTGTGCGCACGAGCATGTGCACTCGCATGCACGCACGCTTGTGAGTCATGCATGTCTGCACACATGTGAGTACATGTACATGCGTGTGAGTGTGTGCCCGTGTGTGCATGCATGTGTGCGCGTGTGTACATGTATGCATGCATGTGTCCACGAGAGTATATGTGCATGTGTGTGTGCGAGCATGTGTGTGCGCATGCATGCACGTGTGTGATAGTGTGTGTGTGCATGTGTGCACACGCGTGTACTTGTGTGCATGCAAGTGCATGTGTGCACTCACGTTTGTGTGTGTGCCTGTGTGTGTGCTCGCGTGTGCATGTGAGTGCATGTGCATGCATGTAAGAGTATTTGTGTGTGCACGCATGTGTGCATTTGAGTGTGCATGCATGCGTGAGTGAGACTGGGAGGGAAGAGGAGTGGGTGTGAAAGAGGGGCCTGACTGTGTCCAGGGAAAAGCTCCCCGTCGTCAGGCAGAGGATGCCCTGCAGCTGTGTGCCCCCTGACCCCAACCCCAGGAAAGCCCACGTCCCCACATGGCTTCCGCTCTTCGGAGCCCCCAAGTCTTGGGAACCTGCAGCACATGGGCGGCAAGCCCTCAGCAATTATTCTCTGTGCTTACTGATGTCACTTAATTCTATTCACTGCCCGCTGGCCCAGACAGAAGCGAAGCGGAGGCTCTGTGGCCCGCCTGCTCCTGGCGCCTTCCAGGAATGTCTTCCCCAAAGCTCCACAGCACTGGGGCCCCAGGCCTGAGAGTCCCCAGCCTGGGACTGAAATTCCGGAGTCAAAGCACCCTGGGCGGCGAGGAGCCCTCAGACCGGCCAGGCCTCCTCCGATGCCGGGGCTCGCATGGCCGGGCTGCGTCAGGCCCTGAGCATCGCGTCGCCCTTTGTCCGCATCCCTCGGAGGCGACACTGAGTGTCCTGGAGCGAAAGCTGCTCATCCGTCCCCACTGTGGAGGGCCAGCCCCACAAGGAACGGGGCAGAGCAGCGCCACCAGGGGGACGAGAGGGGAGTGAGGTCAGCCTGGGCCCCTGGGGGCCTCGAGACCAGCCCTCGGCTGCTGCCCCCTTGGAGACGCGATCAGGCTCAGAGTGGGGAGGAGACCACGCCGCAGCGTCTCTGAGGACCTGAGACCCGGGGGCAGCCTTGCAGGGTGTCAAGTGTGCAGGGCCCTGGGGACTGTGCGGGCGGCAGCCTCGGCGGATCAGAAAGGTGCTTCCTCAGGATGGCTGCTGAAATGAGATGCAGGCCGCGTGGGGACAGGCTCAGCGGCATCTTCTAAGGCCTTCTTAAAAAATCATTTTTATTTATTTTTAATTGACTGATGACTGCTTTACTACATGAGTTTGATTTGTCATACATGAACATGAATTAGCCATAGGTGTACACATGTCCCATATTTCTTGAATCTCCCTCCCTTCTGAGGTCTTCGAAGGAAAAAAAAAATCTCACAATTTACTTTTATTTGTTTTTAAAGAATTGATGGCATAAATGTCAGGTGGCATCATTTATTCTCACCTTGGAATTCCATGTCGATTAAGACCTTCTGTTTACAAGCTTCCTCCTCCCCGAGTTACCCGTCCCATGGAGGCCTCCACACACCCTTGTGAACCCACAGTTTTCTGATGAGCTGTAAACTGTCTCGGTAGCTTTTTTATTAGAAACGTAAGGTAAGCCGCTGTGTCCTCAGCCTGGCGGGTGTGGCTCCTGCTCTGCGGGGGGCGGGCACGTGAGGCTGCGAGCCCAGCACGCGTGCCAGGCAGAGGGCATGCAGCCGGTGGGGGGCATCAGAACGTGAGGTCAGCCTGGGTCCCTTCACGATCCAAAAGGCTCTGGCTCTCCGCCCTCACTCCAGGGAGTCTGAACAGCCATGACCTCCCGGGTTTCCATCCTGGGTGAGGTTGGGGTTGCAAACCCCCTGTGTTCTAGGGACCCTGTGGACTCCCTCCCTGGGTTTCCACAGAGACTCTGGGCGAGGAGCCCGCTGGCGGCCCCAGGACCGAGGGCGGGTCTGCCTGACTGGCTTTTCTGGAAGTGCCAGACACAGCATCCACGCCTCCACCCAGCGCAGACTCTGACTCCCATGGAGAGGCGGGGCCGGCTGGGGACTGGGGAGGCGGACGTTTGTTATTTCAGGAGTAAGTTGCGCAAGTGACCAGGTCCCACCCAGCTGGATCCATTCAGGGATCTGTGCCCACATCCAAGGGAGGAATAGTGAGTCCGGAGGCCACACTGGAGATGCTGGGCGCAGAGGGGCAGAGGGGCACAGGGGCAGAGGGGCAGAGGCGCAGGGTGTGGGGCCAGGGTCGCCCTCTCTGCCCCCTCGCCCTCCCCACCCCCTTCTCCTGCACCCTAACCTCCAGGGACCCCTGGTCCCCCTCCCTGTTCTTCACAAAGAATCGCAGCGCCAGGTGTGAGGCTCCGTGATCTGGATGGATGCACCCTTAAACGGTGCGTGTACAGATCTACTCTCTCTCACAAACCCCCAGCCCTGGACAGACCTAGACCCACCCCCGCTGTGAGGAGACCAGCTCCTTCCCGGGGTAAGAGGCTTAGAAACTTACATCCATGACCTGGAGACTGCTGTTTCAGTGTTCTCCCGTCGTTTCTGGCTTCCCAGAGTCCTCTGCAGCTCTGACCAACTCCCCCGGCCCCCAGACGCTGACCAGCCCTGAGGTGCTGCTGAGCAGGCAGAGGCTGGGGCGGGGGGCAGCAGCTCCCGGAGCGGGCGGGCTGAGCAGGGCTGGGCTTTCCCGGGGCAGCCTACCCACTGCCAGAGACCACAGGCCTGGCCCTTCCCCGGGGCTGGCGGCACCGTAAGCAAGGCATGGTCCGAGGCCTCATCTGCTCCGGGCTGTGGAGAAGGCCTGGAGGTCCCGATCACGCCCGGGAGAGTGGGCGCGGTGTTGGGGCCTCTCAGTGGGTTTCTGCCCCTGCCCAGCCTGCCGGGGGCTCTCCACGGGGCAGAGGGGTCCTCCCGACCCACAGGGGCCCTAGTCTCTACGAACTTCAGCCAGGTTTCCCTCTGTGCACAGAGAAAATGGATTTCTGTGTTCCAGGGGTTATTACAAAACTTTTCACGTGAAATGCAGACCGAAGTGGATAAATTCAATGAACAGAGTCCTCAAAAAGCGAGGCTGAAGGTATCGATTATTTCTGAGGTGAAAGGTAGAAAAGCCAACGCAGATGGAAGCAGCTGACAGCCCCTTCCTGGATCCCGAGTCAGACGCACACATGTGGTACCAGGCCGCCTGACGCCTCTGCGGCCAGCCTGCAGTGCTCCCTGGAGCGGGGCTCCCAGCTGCGGCACCCGTCCAACAAAGAGCCCGGAAAACCCTGAGACGGAGGTGGCATTCCACCTCCTCCTCCAGAGAGACGGAGCGCTGGGGGCCGGGTCCTCACCTCTCCCCCGGGACCAGTCTCCCCCGTGACAGCCCCTCGCTTCCCCCCACGGGCAGTCACTCTCTCCTGGGACCAGTCTCCGCCGTGACAGCCCCTCGCTTATCTGCTCCAGGCAGGCACGGTGGCGCCAAGCCAACTCGGAGGCCTCCTCCCTGGGCTGCGGTCAATTCCCAGGCCCCACAAGCTGATGACAGGCCGCCCCCCGCCTGCCCACCTCCCCCTCCACCCTCTCTCGGGCGTCTTCAGATGCCCAGGGCCCTCCAGGTGCAGCTCAGCGGGCAGAGGCCCCGCCTCTCCGTGCAGCCAGGTGCCTGCACTCTGACTCTGCACATGAATTCATTCGGGTTCATCTCCTGAAATGCTCCCAGGCGGGCCATCCCACCGCTCCATCCTCTGAGCAGAGGCTACTGCTGTCGGATCAGCCCCACAGGAGTTGGATTATGGACCAGACAGTGCCTGTGGGTTCCTCTGCTGTTCCCAGAGACCCGGTCAGACCGGCCTGTTGTTTCAGCGTCTCTGAGCAGAGCTTCCTACAGGGCTGGGCCAGCTGGTTCAGGGCGGTTGGGTAGGCGGGGGCAGGGCAGGAGTGGACGGGGGTGTCGGGACCCAGGCCTCTCTGCTGACTCAGGACGCAGCCCGTGACCTCCGTCTGTCTGTCCATCATGTAGCTCGGCTCTGGGGGCCCTGGGCGCTCCTATTACGCCAGGTCGCTGGGCAGGAAGCCTGGAGGCAGACACAAGGCCCTGTTCCATTCGTCTCAGCCTCACTGCTCAGGACGTGGGCCTTCTCTGGGGCCCTGGTCCTCTGCACCTGGAGCCCTCAGGGCATGAGGGTCTAAAGGTCTGTCGAGAGACGCAGGGTCAGAAAGACGTGCGGTCACAAAGCAGGGCGGTACCCGGACGGCGTCTTGCCCCACCCACGCCCCACCCTGCACCCCCATCACCTGCACCCCAGGGTCAGGAACCGGAGGCACTGGGGTCACAGCCCGCCCCGTCCTCCTCGCCCACCCCTTCCTGCAGGCGGGCTGACTGTACAGAGAGGGCTCCCGGCGTGCCCACCCACCCTCCTCTGTCTGCACTGACCAGCCCGACCCTGCCTTCTCCCCCCAAACCATCGGCGACAGACAGCCGGCCTCGTGGACCCTTATGCTGACCCCACAGCCCTAAGGCAGGCCAAGCGTCCGATCTGGACATGGAGGAGTCTGGCCTAGTCCAGAGGCCCAGCCCCCACCCCCACCCCTGTCTCACCCACCTTAATCTTGGCCCATCCAGTCACTTCTGGACAAGCCCCTGGCATCAGCTCTGCTGCCCCACAAGTTTTATTGCTGAACAAACAATTGAGCTTCCACTTAAATAGTGACTGAGGAAAACTACAAACAAGATCCAAGTCATCTCAAGCCTTAAACCACAGAGGAGAAAGCAGAGTAGCCATGGCTCCTGCTCTGGGCTGTCTGCAGACCGCAGCCGGGGTGGAGAGGGACAGGAGAGTGGGGACCACCTGCTGCCAAGGAGGCTGCCCACGAGCCCCCCAGCCTGGCTTCTGTGCCCCCAGACCCCAGAGAGAGCCTGACCCACGAGGCTGCAAGGTTTTGAGTTGTTGTTCAGTCGCTCAGCCGTGTCCTACTCTTTGCGACCCCATGAACCGCACCACGCCAGGCCCTGTCCATCACCATCTCCCGGAGTTCACTCAGACTCACGTCCATCGAGTCGGTGATACCATCCAGCAATCTCATCCTCTGTCATCCCCTTCTTATCCCACCTTCAATCTTTCCCAGCATCAGGGTCTTTTCCAATGAGTCAGTTCTTCTCACCAGGTGGCCAAAGTATTGGAGTTTCAGTTTCAGCATCAGTCCTTCCAATGAATATTCAGGCCTGATTTCCTTTAGGATGGACTGATTGGATCTCCTTGCAGTCCAAGGGACTCTCAAGAGTCTTCTCCAACACCACAGTTCAAAAGCACAGTTCAAAAACACAGTTCTTTGGCACTCAGCTTTCTTTATAGTCCAACTCTCACATCCATACATGACCACTGGGAAAACCATAGCTTTGACTAGACAGACCTTTGTCAGCAAAGTAATGTCTTTGCTTTCTAATATGCTGTCTAGGTTGGTCATAGCTTTTCTTCCAAGGAGCGTCTTTTAATTTCATGGCTACTAGCACCATGTGCAGTGATTTTGGACCCCAAGAAAACAAAGTCAGCCCCTATTTCCACTGTTTCCCCATCTATTTCCCATGAAGTGATGGGGCCAGATACCATGATCTTCATTTTTTGAATGTTGAGTTTTAAGCCAACTTTTTCACTCTCCTCTTTCATTTTCATAAAGAGTATCTTTAGTTTCTCTTCACTTTCTGCCATAAGGGTGGTGTCATCTGCATATCTGACATTACTGATATCTCTCCCCGAAATCTTGATTCTAGCTTGTGCTTCATCCAGCTCAGCATTTCACATGATGTACTCTGCGTACAAGTTAAATAAGCAGGGTGACCACATACAGCCTCGATGTACTCCTTTCCCAATTTGGAACCAGTCCGTTGTTCCATGTCTTGTTCTAATTGTTGCTTCTTGACCTGCATACAGATTTCTCAGGAGGCAGGTCAGGTGGTCTGGTATTCCCATCTCTTTAAGAACTTACCATGGTTTGTTGTGATCCACACAGTCAAAGGCTTTGGCATAGTCAATGAAGCAGAGGTAGTTGTTTTTCTGGAATTCTCTTGCTTCTTCTATGATCCAATTGATGTTGGCAATTTGATCTCTGGTTCCTCTGCCTTTTCTAAATCCAACTTGAACACCTGGAACTTCTGTGAACAACAGAAGTTCACATTCTGTTGAAGCCTCGCTCAGAGAATTTTGACCATTATTTTACTAACATGTGAGATGAGTGCAATTGTGCAATAGTTTGAACATTCTTTGGCATTACCCTTCTTTGGGATTGAAATGAAAACTGACCTTTTCAAGTCCTGAAGCCACTGCTGAGTTTTCCAGATTTGCTGGCGTATTAAGTGCAGCACTTTCACAGCATCATCTTTTAGGATTTGAAATAGCTCAGCGGGAATTCTATCCCCTCCACTAGCTTTGTTCGTATTGATGCTTCCTAAGGCCCACTTGAGTTCGCATTCCAGGACGTCTGGCTCTAGGTGAGTGATCACATCATCGTGGTTATCTGGGTCATTAAGATCTTTTCTGTATAGTTCTTCTGTGTATTCTTGCCATCTCTTCTTAATCTCTTCTGCTTCTGTTAGGTCCATACCATTTCTGTCCTTTATTGTGCCCATCTTTGTTTGAACTGTTCCCGGTACCTCGAATTTTCTTGAAGAGATTTCTTCAAGGTTTAGAGGGACCTCAGAAATCTGCACAGTGCTCAAAGCACCACCCTTCAAGGGTCCACGTGCCCAGGACCCCAGCATCCTGTGGGCAGATTCCAAGCAGTGTGCTGGGGTGCCTGAGACTCTGCATTCCTCAGGGACTCCGGGCAGCTGGGGCCCAGGCAGCAGGCCCTCACTGAGTGTAGGCTCAGGACTCCTGGCCTGACCCCAGTGACCAGAAGTGCAGCTCACTGCCCCGTGTGTCCTGACACATGTGCCCCAGGGAGGGCCAGGACCAGCCGACCTGGTCCCAGACAAGCTCCCGCAGCTGCAGCTCCCCCTCCCAGCCACGGCCGGGGACCCGGCAAACTTGCAGGTTCGTGATCAAAATGCTGAGCTTTACAACTGACTTCCAGGCTTTCCTTTGTTAATTCTTTTTACAACTTTAAACCAGCTCTCAGTCTAGTTCTCAGAAGGGCTTTCCTCCCTTTGAAGAGTGTTGGCAAAATGCTTCAGGTTAATAAAGTGTGTCATTGAGGTCGGCGTAGGCAGGCGGGTGTGGAAGGGGTGACGCGTGGTATGTGCCCCTTCGGGGCTTGGAGGCCCGGGGCCAAGCGGCTTCGTTTCTGGGCTTCAGCAATCTCACCTGCGAGACGCGGATGGCTGTGGGCGCCTCAGTGTGGCGGGGAGAACATGGGGGTGACACAGGCCGGGCCGGCGTGTGATGAGCAGAAAGCCCTCGTCAGGCGTGAACACGAGCTGCTCGGTGTGGTTGCTGCTCCTCTCACCTCCGCTGGTGCCTGTGGTGTGGGGGGCTTACACAGACGTGTGGGGATTCCACAGCCTGGATCGCAGACTCGAGGGTAGGAACTGGTCTGCACAAACGTCAGTAACGGTGGTGAGTTCCGGACACGAAGCTGACAGGAGGTGAGGCTTAGATGACACCGTGGTTTATATGGAAGACGCTGACCCAACGGAGCCGGCCTGCAGAGCTGGGGGCAACCACAGGCCCCCTGGGACCCGGGCTCCTGCGCTGAGTTAGAAAGGCCCCGCCTGCCTGGAAGGTCAGATACCCCTGAATCGCTGAGAGCAAAGGGGGTGCCTCTGAAGTGGGGGCTGTTGGCTTCCCCCAGACCCGGCTGGAGCTGGGGGGCAAATGTGGCCTTCTTTAGGGGCCGAGGAGACAGGCAGGTGAAAGGCCGGCCAGGAAGGCTGTCAGCCCGTGCCCTGCCGCCTGGGGTCTCGGGATGGGAAGCGCTGTCGGAAGACACGTGGTCGTGCGGGAAGGTTACATGTCTTCTAGAAAGAGCACTCAGCACCAGTACCCCCTCGGGCGAACCCTCCCAGGAGAACCCTCCCAAGCCTTCCCGTCTCAGGCCCAGGGCCGTGCTGCGGGGTGACCGGCCACCCTGCCCACTGACCTCTCACATGAGAAGCCCTCAGAGTTTCTGAGCACAAGAACTCAGTCAAGCCAATCGAGTATCGATCTGTAATTAATGTCTCATTTTGCGCGTGTGCGTGCCAAGTTGCGTCCGACTGCTTGTGACCCCATGGACTGTCGCCCACCAGGCTCCGCTGTCCGTGGAACTTCGCAGGCAAGAACACTGGAGTGGGTACCATTTCCTTCTCCAGGGGATCTTCCCGACCCACGGATCAAACCGGCGTTTCCTGTGTCTCCGGCATTGGCAGGCAGATCCCTTACCACTGCGTCACCACCTCGTTGACTGTTATTATTCTGTTGCTGTTCTCATTCGCTGAACATCACATTTTTCCTACTTGATGACATTCTCAAGTTACTTGGCATGTGTAGACACGTCCGTGGAAACTGGGAAAGTGCAGTGCAGGAATATGAGTGTTCCACCTTCATGACGGAAATCGGACGGCCGTTCCCTGGGACAGGACTCAGCGGATCAAAGGGAGCCTGCCGGCCCACAGCCCCAGGGTTGGATAGAGTACGCCCCGGGACTCAGTGTCCATGGCATCCCACAGTCAAGCCAGAGGCGGGCACTGATAGAACCCGGGCGTCCCAGTCCATCCTAGAGAGCACCCAGCCACGGACTCAGCTTCAGAACCAGGCGCCCGGGTGTGAGCCCTCCGGGGGATCCCCTGAGTTATTCATCCCCCAGCAAATATTTGCTCAGTCAGCCACTCCATGCGAGGCGCTGCGATGAATAACACACAGTTCTCTCCCTCGAGAAATCTATCATTTAGGGGAGACAGGCAGGTTAATTACTGACTCTCATGCAAGGCTGGGTGAAATAAACGCTTTAATAAACGTCTAGGAGGTGCATCACGGAGGGGCTGAGAGCCAGTGATTGGACCTGATTGGAGGCGTCGGGGTGAGCTGGCGTTTAGGCTGGGCCTCAGAGGATGCCACGGGCAAGAAGAGCGAGAGACGCAAGACCCAGGTCCTGAGCTGTGACCTCACTCGTAGCTGTGTTTACCGGTGAACTGTTCAAACAGTGTCCAAACGTGTCTGTCCAGTGCCCTCGCCTCCCCGTGAAACTGAGCACCTGCCTCGGGCCTGCACCTGTCTTGCTGTGTTTCTGTAAGCAAACGAGAGTCATGCTAATAGCAGCTTCTTCTGCACCCCTCCCAGACACAGTCTGTAACCTGCTTCTCACTTAGCACCGCGTTCCGAAGACCTTCCCCACAGGGCACAGAGACCCCCGCCCCTTCTCACCCCTGTGGGTCACCCGGGTGCCGGGGGCCTTTCCCTTTCTCGCTGGGACGGTGAACGGCCATCTCCAGGCGGTTCTCACTGGTTTTTCATCTGTCATCCCCCTAACCAGCCACCGTCGGCGTTAGGAAGTCAGCAGCTACACGTCCTGAGCGCTGGCCATCAGCCTCAATGTCTCTGACATGAGCGAAGCGTCGGAGTCTGGGAAGAAGCGGTCTGTGAGCACCAGGCCATCCGCTGCCCGGGGGTGTCCCCGCAGCTCAGGGCCGTGCGGAGGCCTTGCAGGTGCTCAGCGCCCACAGCCAGGCTGCCACGGAGAGAGCACCGGCCACGTGTCCTGAGTCTGCATGGGTGCCTCTCCCATCACAGCCGGGACCCGCTGCTCCGCGGCTGAGGCCCCCAGGCTGGGAGAGGACGCGCTGGAGAGGGAACAGCGGAGATGGGCTGACACGCCCCCCGCCCCGGGGACGGGAGCTGCTGCGCCTCCCGGTCTCCCTCCTCATCTGAAACACTAAAGACGGGCCTGGAGGACTCTGCGGAGATCAGTGCAGTCATCCCAACGGGGAGCCTGCAAGTGTCTTCTGATTGGAGGGAACACACTTGCTGACGGGTGGGCGTGTGGGATGGGAGGTTGTGATGGGAGGGTGACGCCCCCCCAGGGGGTCCGTACGGCGGAAACACGGGTTCACCCCAGCCGACATGGCAGGCGCGGGGTGCAGGCTTGGGTGGGAAGGGACATGCGTCCTGAGATGTCCACTGGGCACCTGAGCAGAGGGCCCCGGGGCCCCGCCAGCTGCTCAGGTGGGTCTGGAGTTCGGGAGAGGGGCCGTCCTGGAGCTCAGACTGAGAGTCACCAGCGCAGAGACGATGCTCCTCTAGGGGAGAGGAGACCCACCCACCCCCAGGCAGAGAGGAGGGACAAGCAGGGAAGGCTGGGCTGAACACCAGGGCCGGAGGGGAGGCCGAGAGGGAGGAGCCTGACGGTGGGGGCTGGGGGTGCCCAGAGCGGGGCTGGCTTGCTGGCCAGACGCTCACAGGGTTCAAGGTCAAGAAGACAGATCACACCTGGGATCAGGCAGCACGGAGGAGACGGCGGCAGAGCAGAGGGGTGGCCCGGGTCTGCAGGGCCACACGGGGGCTTCTGACCTCAGACAGAGACAAGCCTTTTGGGAGTCTGCTGACAGGAGAGGCAGGCACCAGGGCCAGGAGGAACTGGGGATTTGCTTTTCCCTGAGAGGAGAGAAACAGCTGCACATTCGTGCGCGAGTTGGTAAGACCAGGAAAGAAAGACGTGGGGACGATGCAGGCAAGGAGGCTGGAACTGCTGCTTCCTGCCCTGCGCAGCCGGGGGGTGCGGCCTGGTGCTCAGGGAAGGGTCTGGCCTCCGGAAGAGCTGGGCCGCTCACCGGATCTGGAAAGTGTGATCCACTGTGATGCTCAGACGAAAGCAGAGCCGGGGCCCCCACGGGTCAGCCGTGTGATTTGTTCACAACAGAGCCATCTGAGATACGGGTGGGCGTGAGCACTTGGCAAAGCTCTCAGGAGATGTTTAATGCCACCCCCCTCCCCAGCCCGGCCACACCACACACAGGATGCCATGATACAGCCAGGGGACGGCCGGGCCTCTGTGGTCCCCGGGACGAAGGCGGAGAGGGCGACAGGTGCGGGTCCGGGCACAGGGACAAGGGAGCAGGATGCAGGCAGTGGGGCCTGCAGCCGGTGAGAAGTCGTGTCCCCGTCCTTCACACAGATGGCTCTGCGCAGATCCGCTCATTGCAGGTTTATAGGTTATTTTCATCTTAATGTGCCATCCATCTTTCCTCTTTCCAAGCCTGCAGGCATATTTCACTCCTGCCCCCAAGGGTCCCTCTCCACGTTCAGCTGCCTTGAGCAGAAGTCACACCAGGGCTCGCCCCAGGAAGGGATCTTCAAGGCGGAAGGCCTTCCGCGTGGGGGCTGCCGGCCTCTGCTTCCTATCCAGACGGGGCGCCCTCGTCCTGAGAGTCCAGCCAGAACCTGCGTGGTCTGAACGCTGCCAGCAGGGAGTCCTACCCACCGTGCCCCTTCCCCAAGCACATACAGACTGAAAGTATCGGGGCCCCACAGCCCCGATGTAACCACCCTCTGCCCTGGGTGTCAGGGAGCGCAAGTCTCCTCCTAGGCCTTGATGTCCCGTCTCACCCCCGCACCCCTGGGAAAGTTATCCCAGCTCCGCAGACAAGGGCCCCACGTGAAGGGGGGAAACTGAGATGAGGTTTGCGGAGGAGACATGGAAGGAAGGGACTGAGCCCCGTCTGGCCACCCGCTGGCTCCTCCTCGTGGTTCTGGGAGAAGAGGGTCCTGGACTTGGGCCACCCACACCCCAACCGGAATGCCTGGCGAGCATCAGGACCACACGGAGTGGAGCGGGGGAGACGGTGTTACGGAAACGGCCTGACGCAGGGCGTGAGGCTGCCGTGATGGCTCCTAGAGCCACACCCGGCAAACAGCAGGCACTTAGCAAGGATCTGTGAGGGGCGAACGGATGAACGGAGGAGCAAAGCAGGAGTCGGTGGGCAGAATCTGCTCGATGCCTGCCTGGAGCCTTAACATGCGGAGTGGGAGCCAGTGAAGAGCGGCTGGAAACTTTCCTAAAGACCCATTCCCGCTCCGCCAGACCACAGGTTAAGGGTTCCCGTCAGCCTCTGAGTGCCAAGATCAAAGGACAGGAACACTTTGAAACCAGGAAAACTCAGCCCCTCTGTCCAGAGGCCGTGTGGTCTGTTCCCTGAGTGGGGTTTGCACGATTTTCCTCCAGCCCAGCTGACGCAAAGAAGCCAAATAGCTGGGAGGCTCTGAATGGTTAACCTTCATGAGGAGACAGAAGACTGTTCACACACTTTCACGTGTTAACTCCCATAATCCTCACAACAGCCCTGCTTTTATTCACATCAGACGTTGAAAAGACCAGGCCCTTCAGCCCCACAAGACCGTGGTCAGTGTATTGATCGCTGGGAATTAGACCCAGGCAGTGTGGCTCCGTGGGGCTCACTCTTAATCTCAATGCTAGAGTCTCCCTTCGCCAGAACACTGGGTTATAGCTATCCACTCAGTGGCCACCTGTCCTCCCATCCACTCATCCATCCATTTGTCCATCTGTCTATCCATCCTTCCAACCACCCATCCATTAATCCATCCAAACATTAATCCATCTATCCATCTGTTTGCCTGTTGTTTATCCATCCATGCTTCCATCCAATCATCCATTCTTCCCACTGTCCATCCATTCAGCTGTCCACTCACCTGTTCCTTTATCCTTTATCCACCGGTTAATCCATGTTTGCCAGTCCATCCATCCACCCATGCAACTCTCCACACACCCATCCATCCACCCATCCATCCACCCAGCTGTTCATTTATCCATCTGTTCAGCCACCTATCCATCCACCCATGCAACTCTCCACGCACCCATCCATCCACCTATCCATCCACCCAGCTGTTCATTTATCCATCTGTTCCATCCACCTATCCATCCACCCAGCTGTCCATTTATCCATCTGCTCAGCCATCTGCCCATCTACTTGCCTGTCCATGTCTCGGTCCATCCATTCATCTGTGTATCCATTACCAGCAGGTCTTCTGGGTTACAGGTGAGCCGGCAGCCCACACACGTTGCCAAAGGGAAGGATGGGAGATGGCAAGCTCTGCTGCGTGCCTTCTCACACACGTTAGTCTGTACACACGGAGGAAACACGAAAGGGAAGGCTGATGAGATGCGGCCCCGGAGGAAGCTTCCCCAGGCGTCTGCCCCGTCGACCCCACTCGGGGCCCATCCCAGCCTCATTCTCCTGTTAGCTCCACACTTAACACAATCCTTACACTCCCCGCGAAAGCCTTTCTCCTTTCCCAACAAACTCCACCTTAGTTCTAGACAACACTGCGTTTTTGCTAAGGCTTAAACTTCATTGACGGAAGGATACTAACTGGGTTTTTGTGATCAATTACCAGGGCCAGAGTGATCAAAGGGCTTGATTGCCTCGTTGGGTGAAATCACAGCCAAGCGCATCTCATGCCCCACAGCCTTGGCACCGTGCCCTGTGACAATGAGACTCGCATTCCCGGGCCGGTTCCTATTGTAAATACAACAATGCACTGTGAGCTCTTTCTCAGTCTTGTTACCAGCAGCGTAAATTCACATGTCAGCACGTGACTGTTGCCAGGAGACAGCATGAGCTCCAGTCCACCATGGAGGCTCCGTGTTTCATTCTGGTGCAAAGGAGAGGAAACAGCTTTGGTCGGTAGAGAACGTCCATGGTTGCCAGGGGTTTCAACACCGCCAATCAGCACAGTCTTAGAGTTCTGCAAAGCTGTGCTGGCCTTTCATTTCTTTGTACCGACTTGATCTACCTTAAGATTCTTCTGTTCGGCTGCTGCCCAGCGGACAAAGCCGAAGGCCAACAATGAGAATGAGAGAGATAAAAAGTAATCTCGCTTTTCCTTCTGATTTTGTGTTTATATTTATTCATTGATTTGGCTGCACCGGATCTTAGCTGTGGAACACGGGGTCTTCAGCTGTGGCCTGTGAGATCTAGTTCCCTGGCGAGGGACTGAACCAGGCCCCCTGTATCGAGAGCCTGGAGTCTTCGCCGCTGAACCACCGGGGAAGTCCCTTCCTCCTGATTTTAAGACAAGGTCACTACCTTTGTCATCCGTGTTTTATATTACCAATCTCAAGATCCTCATCTCCTGTTAAGTGAATGCTTGGCCAGCTAAGCTCTTCTGGACATCACATCAAGGGCTGATGCTGCTCAGGTGCGGAGGGGGGGGCTGGCGCTGCTCACTGACGTGAACAGGTCCTCCTCTCTCCCAGCGGACGGGGGGCTGGTCTTCCTGACCCCCTGTGGGGGGTGTGGCCATGTGACGAGGTGTGGAGGTTCCGAATGCCACACGCATGGCCCCAAAAAAGAGAAAAGATTAGGGCAATCATGCCTACCTGGCAAGGCTGTGGAGCGGCTCCAGCCCCATGTGGACCGTAAGGCTGGTGGTGGACGCCGGGGTGTCCACAGGCCTGAAGGGCGGCCTTCCTGGAAGAGGCAGCGCAGGGCTCGGTGTGAAGGGTGGGGAGGCGGCTGGCCTGGCCTCCGCCGGAGGAGGGGGAAGGCCAGGGCGCTGCAGCCACGGCGGACTCGGTCCTCGGCCTTTCCTCGCTCAGCTGTGGGGAGCAGACCAGAATGCGTGGCTGGCGAAGGAGGTTCTAAGATGACAGGCTTTGGATCCTGGCAGAACTCCTGGGAGGCCTCGTGCTCCTTCCCAGCGGATTCCTAATTCTATGCGAGTTACTCCAAACGCCGTCATCTTCAAAGATGTTCACTGGCCCCACGACATTTGAATTAATCAGAAAATTGGTCTCCTGGAGAAGAATTTCACCCTCCGGGCTCCAAACACGAGGCAGCACCCGGGGCAGAAACAAGACTGGGAACTCGCTTGGCCTCAGGCAAGAGGAAGAGCGTGTGCGTAAGAGCACAGCCAGACTGAATGAAGCTTTCCGTCCTCAGCACAGCAAAGCTGGTCCTTGCGGGTGACTCTGGCTCCGGGGGAGGCAGGCTCAGCGGGCAGGGTCTCCTGATCTCTGGCACTTGGCCGGCTCTGCTCCCAATCCAGGCGTGGGGGACAGGGTGGGTGGTGAGGGTCCCATCGTCCTCCAGTCAGATACTGAGATACCGGGGTGCTCTAAGCCCCGACCTGACCCAGCCAGTAAGAGACAGGACACAGACCTCAGTTGGGGAGAGGTGCTGGTCAAGCCTCCCAGTCGACCTCTCCAAATCCAACTCCGACATGGACTCTGGGTTCGTTCATTGACCACGCTCCCCACCTACTGTGCCCTCCAGGGATGCCCAGGAGTCACCTGCTCTGCAGGGGACACTTCACGCACTTAGCCCAACTGTTTTTGCTGACCTGGCTTCGTCAGTCTGACGTCCACCTCAGATTTCAGCTCGTTTTGAGCACGCTTTCCCTGGTGACCAGGCTGTGAGCTGACCTCCACCGTCACCTGTGTGCAGACCCTGGGAACACACACTTGCCTTCCCAACATGGGCGGACACCCTGCGGTTCCTGCCAGGCCTGGGAGAGGCGGGTGGGGTGGCCTTCTAGTCTGCTGGGCTCACACTTTTTGGTCGGGCTAACCTGCCTGAACAAGCTGCTCTATGCCCGGGAGCGCAGGCCCGTAAACTGGGAAAGACGCAATGCCCCGCCGAGTTGTGGTGTCTGTGTGTGAAGTGCCCGGGGCATCCAGCAGGCATCTGGTTTGTGTTGATTAGTGATGCCTGCTGGCTGGGTGACCGCTGTGCTCCCCACGGGCACTCGCAATGACCGTGCTCGCTGGCTCTCAGCCTGCAGGGCTGCGACCGCCCCAGACGCCCTGGAAGCTGGCAGTTTATGTATCGAAAGAGTGGCTGGGAGCTAGAGATGGCTCAGGCCATCCCGCCTCTGGGGTCTCCTGTCTGGAATGGGGGTGCGCTTGGCCCTGTGGGAAGGTGTACACAGCAGAGCCAGCCTGGAGGGCGTCAGAGCAGGTCTGACGGGGCTGCTTAGTCTCAGCAAGTCACCCGGGGCTCACGGTCTCCCCGGCACGAGTCCTTGGTCCAGTCACCATGGCACAGCATCACTGATGCTGGAAGGACCCTGAGAGGCTGGTCAGCACGTGTCAGCCATGCTGGGCTCCTGGGCTTTCCCCGGGGTGGTCTCTGGTGGCCGCTGTGAAAGGACTCCCCAGCATTCCAACCGCGCCGGGCTGCGATGAGGGTTAGAGGGAGCAGTCCCGGGAGCACTCCCGCGGCCCCCTCTGCCCCCAGCATGACGTGCACACCGGCGTCCTCACTGGGTACCTCCACCCCCGACTCCAGCCTCGGAAGGTCTCCTCGGTGGCCGCTTACTTCCTCCCCAGTTTATTAAAACTATTGGAAAATGCACACGCTATTTTTCCAGAGTCTTTCTTTCCTGCTTCAGGTTATGAGTCTGCAGGTACGCTTGGGCGAATCTGGAAGCTCAGGAGATGGTGCTGGTCTCGTCTCCCGTGAACGTTGTCTTTCTCAGGAGATGGCCTCTCTCCCTCCCTGGTCCTTCTAGTCCTCCTCTACGATCGTCAGAATAATTTGGCGAGAATCTGTTCAGTACTGTGCGGGGACCAAGTTTCAGCTGAATAAACAGGCCGCATGACCAAATGGAGACTCGAGAAATACCCAGTTGGGCTCCCTTCTAACACACGGCTGTAACATAAGAAGTGTGTCTGACGTGGCTCTCCCTCATGGCACGCCCCTAAAAATGCACAAGGCAGGTTTGCCTCCATTTCAGTGAAATATTTTGCCTTAACACAGCTAGTGCCCCCTGTTCCACCTGCAAACCGCACATGGCTCGGTGTCCCCTGTCCCCGGGAGGCAGCCAGAACCCCAGAAGCAGGCCTTCTGACCCAAGTCCCACACGGCAGGGCTCCAAGGATGAGCTTGCCTGACGGGAAGGACGCGGTGTCCTCCCAGGAAGGACAGGCCGGCAACCCCGCCCGCACCCGAACGGGTTTCCGCCCTTCCCTGCCAGCCCAGCCCGGCGATGCACCCCGCCCCTCCAGGCCAGGACCCCAGCCTGGGAGGGCGGTCGGCACACACTCTGAGCCGAGGCTCCAGCGACCCCAGCCCCCGGCCGCCTCACAGGATGAGCTGGTGCCCCTCGTCAGGCCCTCAGATCCCGCCACTGTGGGAGTTCAGATGCCACCCTCACCTCCAGGCCAGAGCAGCCCGACCAAGTGACTTCTGCCCCGAGTCGCCCCGGGAGCCTCTGTGGTCGCTTTCATCTGATGCCCCACACAGGCACGGAGGTGGCCCCAGAGCATGGCAGCACCTTCAGAAAAGATGAAGACCCACCGGGTGAGTCGTCACAAACCATTGCTCCTGGTCCCGACCAAAGAGATGCTCAGGGCAGCGAGGAAGCCTCGACACAGGTGACTGAGCAGCAAAGCAGTTGAATACGGAAAGCAGCATATGCTTCAAAGGGACCAGAGAGCTTCCTCTTCATCCTCCAAACTGTATCATTATCTCATGAACACCCTTCTGTACAACCATCTACCAAGGTACATGAATTGTGACCCAAATCGTTTATCCAACCTAACAATTTCCAAATCGCCAACAGGGAGCTGAGAACATTGGTGTGATGCTTACTTGACAAAGCTGTTCCCATAAGATGCCCCTGACTGAGCCACGATCCACATGGGGCCCCCCAAACCCTCCCAACTTCCCCACTAAGCACCGATACTAAGCACCCCCACCGTTGTTAGGTGACGCTAGCTCTTTAACACCCATGACACAGCTCACAGGGCAGGAATTGCGTGATCACCCGTGACGCTAACACCCGTCACATGCAAATATTCCTTCCATCCCCAAGACCGCTGTCGGACATTTTTGCAAATTCAACATCTCAGCGATTAAACTGAATCTTGATAATTGGTTCCTGGGCTGTCATATTTAATAGCCAGCTGAATTTTCTTTCTCCATGGAACTTCACACGTGTCATTTGATCTAGTTTCAGAATGCCAAATTTAAAAGCCTTCAGTTCAGTTCAGTTCAGTCGCTCAGTCGTGTCCGACTTTTTGCGACCCCATGAATCGCAGCACACCAGGCCTCCCTGTCCATCACCAACTCCCGGAGTTCACTCAGACTCACGTCCATCGAGTCAGTGATGCCATCCAGCCATCTCATCCTCTGTCATCCCCTTCTCCTCCTGCCCACAATCCCTCCCAGCATGAGAGTCTTTTCCAATGAGTCAACTCTTTGCATGAGGTGGCCAAAGTACTGGAGTTTCAGCTTTAGCATCATTCCTTCCAAAGAAATCCCAGGGCTGATCTCCTTTAGGATGGACTGGTTGGATCTCCTTGCAGTCCAAGGGACTCTCAAGAGTCTTCTCCAACACCACCGTTCAAAAGCATCAATTCTTCAGGGCTCAGCTTTCTTCACAGTCCAACTCTCACATCCATACATGACCAGTGGAAAAACCATAGCCTTGACTAGATGAACCTTTGTTGGCAAAGTAATGTCTCTGCTTTTGAATATGCTGTCTAGGTTGGTCATAACTTTCCTTCCAAGAAGTAAGCGTCTTTTAATTTCATGGCTGCAGTCACCATCTGCAGTGATTTTGGAGCCCAGAAAAATTAAGTCTGACACTGTTTCCACTGTTTCCCCATCTATTTCCCATGAAGTGATGGGACCAGATGCCATGATCTTCGTTTTCTGAATGTTGAGCTATTTCAAATCCTGAAAGATGATGCTGTGAAAGTGCGGCACTCAATATGCCAGCAAATTTGGAAAACTCAGCAGTGGCCACAGGACTGGAAAAGGTCAGTTTTCATTCCAATCCCAAAGAAAGGCAATGCCAAAGAATGCTCAAACTACCGCACAATTGCACTCATCTCACACGCTAGTAAAGTAATGCTCAAAGTTCTCCAAGCCAGGCTTCAGCAATACGTGAACCGTGAATTCCAGATGTTCAAGCCGATTTTAGAAAAGGCAGAGGAACCAGAGATCAAATTGCCAACATCTGTTGGATCATCAAAAAAGCAAGAGAGTTCCAGAAAAAAACATCTATTTCTGCTTTATTGACTATGCCAAAGCCTTTGACTGTGTGGATCACAACAAACTGTGGAAAATTCTGAAAGACATGGGAATACCAGAACACCTGACCTGCGTCTTGAGAAACCTGTATGCAGGTCAGGACGCAACAGTTAGAACTGGACATGGAACAGCAGACTGGTTCCAAATAGGACAAGGAGTACATCAAGGCTGCATGTTGTCACCCTGCTTATTTAACCTAAAAGCCTTGACGTTTCATTTTCTTTCCCCTTTTTTCATTAAACCACAAGTACCTTTTCCCGTAACTTGTAGGCGAGCTGCTGGCTCCTCCACGGGCACCAGCCACCGTACGTTTTCATTGGAAATTCCACGTCTGATTTCTTCTCTTGAGCATAATCTTCTCCTTTTCCTTCATGACTTCATTTATTTCTTTTATGTGCTCACTCACTCAGGAAATAGTTAATGGAGCACCCATCAGGGTGATGCACACTTTAAGCACGTGGATACATGAGTGATCAAAATCAACAATAACATTAACAAAATCTCTGCCCTGAAGGGCTTACAGTGTAGAGGAGTGTGTGCGTGCTCAGTCGCTTCAGTCTCGTTGCCCTTTTTGTGACCCCAGGGACTGTAGCCCGCCAGGCTCCTCTGTCCATGGGATTCTCCAGGCAAGAGGACTGGAGTGGGCGGCCATGCCCTCCTCCAGGGGCTCTTCCCAACCCAAGGATCGAACTCACATCTCCTGTACTGCAGGTGGATTCTTTACCGCTGAGCCCCCAGGGACGCCCACAGTGTAAAGAAAAGAAGCAAAAAACAAGCAAAACAGGAAGGAAAGCGTGCGTTTAAAGGTGATAAGCGCTGTGAGGCGGGAAATCAGAGCTCAGAGGGGAGTTCAGAGTTCTGGGGACAGTGGGGCTGCTTTGAAGTTTTAACCTGAATCTCCAGGCGGGTCCCACCTACAGGAGTGCACGTCTGAAATCTTTCTTCGTCCCTGCATAACTGAAACGTCTTTCTTGCAATACTAGAGAAAGTACTGACAGCTTTGTGGGTGGGCAGGAGAAGGGAATGGCAACCCACTCCGGTGTTCTTGCCTGGAGAATCCCAGGGACGGGGGAGCCTGGTGAGCTGCCGTCTATGGGGTAGCACAGAGTCGGACACGACTGAAGCGACTTAGCAACAGCAGCAGCAACAGTGTTTATCAAAGCCCATAAAAATAAATAAAAATAAATAAAAATTAAAAAAATAAATAAATAAAATAAAATGCTTACCCTCTTTCAGATGACAAATTTTGTTAGAGGGGCTGAACTTACTTTTAAAATGCTACAATACCTCTAGCCACACAGGAGATAGGCTAAGATCCAGATCTTCTTCCGATTTCCCTTATTTTTATTCCTACTTCTTCAGACAGAGTATTTCATCAGTCTGCTCTTTCCTTGGTGGATGAAACAAATATGAAGCTTTTTGAGAAAAGCTGTAACGTGATAATTTACATATTTTATTATATCATTCGGATATAATCGAATGTGGTCATTTTAGATGATCTAAATTAAAACACCTGGAAATTTTTATAAAAATTAGCAGAAGTGACACATTTTCTCTCTCCAATTAATTGCAATTAAACTACAATCACAGTGTAATTGTGACACATGGACACCGATCATACATTTCAAATTTATTCTCTGTGGGAAGGGTTTCCTCTGAAATTTTTTCAAGTGTTAAGAATAATGATTGATGGGTAGCTACATCTACCCCTTCCAGAACCACGAAATCAACCACACCATTAAACCATTTCCAGAGCCCTGCGTTTTGCACTTCAAATATAGTACCACAACATTCTTAAGTGAAAGAGATGAAGTATGACCAAGGGACAGAGGTTTTGCTGGCTTGGCTTCTAGATTTTTCTCAAACTTGCTTTCACATTTCAGTAGGTGCACATTTTCAGTCAGGAGGGTCAAAAATCCAGATGACAACGATTCAGCGATGTCCATGTTATTTTTTCAAAGTTCTAGTAAATATTTCATGTCTGAAATGCCTGATTTCAGCCACAGAGTAGGAGGTGTGAGAGATTATGATAGTACTTTCTCCACATTTTTTAATTTGATTATCAACATCCTTTAATAAAAATATTTATGCTTTTATTATTTTAAATATTTATGATATGAAACTGAATTATGATGTCCTTTACAATTTTTACGCATTAATTATCACAAATATTCTTTATATAAACTATGCCTTCAGCAGAACAAGATTACCCTCTTGTTAAAATAGCCGGGTGATTAGCCGGGTGATTAGCAGTTTCACTTGTAACAAATGTTGGCGCCGTTTGCGCCAATACTTAGGTCAATGCCGATGGTTTTGTTGAAATAATCAACCTGCTTTCAATTCCAGAAATAGAGCTTTCCTAATTCATGCTTGCATATGTCAGATCCTGCTCCAAGCCAGCCTGGTATGAAGTGGCATCCACAGATGCTCCAGGTGGCAGATCTGAAAACAGCGTCTCTTCCTTGGTCTTTGAAAGACTCAGAGGACATGCTCATGAGGTTGGAAGGGGGCGTTAGCACACCTGCCCGGATCAGTGCTGACAGTATTTCATTCTGAATCTGCAGTCACTACTTACATGAGAAACTCAGTGAACCACTGCAGGAAAGCCTAAAGGGTTTCAGAAAACAGCGAAACAGGAGGCGACTTTATCCATAGAGGTCGTAACGTCTGTAACGAGCGGCAGCGATGAGTCTCCATCAGAATTCACACCACTGTGGTGTCACACGACACTCACTTTGTCACAGCCACCGTCGTGCTGGTGACCACCCCCCGGGGAGGCAGCCTGGTGTCCTCGCCCTCAGCTCCTTCCCGAGGGCCTGTCGCTCGCTGCAGGGCTGAACCCGGTGCACAGCTGGCGCTCGGACGGCAGATTACTAAGTTATGCAGGGCGGGCCTCTAGAGCATGCAGGTGGCTTTTTCATCCAGCTAGCAGAGCGAGGAGCTGGCTACAGTCCTCTGTCCTCACCCGCCCCCAGACTCTAGCCCACAGGCTGGCATGGCCTGCCTGCTCTGTGGTCAGGGGGTGTTAGCGTGGGATGGACCTGGTATCCATCACCCCTCTTTGGGCACTTGGCCCAGACTGCTAGTCTTGTCCTGGGGAGGGGCATGGGTCATTTTCATCATCCCAGGAGCACTGCATCAACATTGTCAGGAAATGGACCAGTGAGAATTCTCAAGCCGCTTGCCCAGCTGCCTTCCGTGAATGCTCCGAGGGTGCAGCGAGGAGATGAATCCAGAGGGCCCGCTTCACCTTCAGCCCCGAGGAGCCACCAGCACCAGCTGCTCTGGCGATGCCGTGCCCGCCCCAGCTCCAGACGCTCATCCTCGGCACCACTGCCTTGACATTTGGGTCCACTCGTCCAGAAGCGAGCCTTCTTCCAGCCACAGTTTGCCCTCCGGGCACCTCCTATCTGCATACTTGAGGCTCGATTGCAAACTCGGCGACTCATCCTTTGATTTGCCCACTAAAGGCCTGACTTCAGTCAACTCTCTGCTAACTGGGGTCTGACAATCCAACTCAAGTATTTGATTTTAACAAAGATTCTGTTTCTCTTGTGCCTTCCACATGGTCACGTTCCCAACATCCTAACAGAAGAAGGCAGGCGGGAGAGTAACTGAAGCCGTGACAGTTACGGGTGTGAGCTGCAGACTAACCTTGCCATGGGATGATGGCACCACCGTGATTACTCAGGGTTGGAATTTCTTGCTGTCTCTCTCGACTGTCTAAATATTTAGATGCATAGGACCCACACTATACACATTTCTTTCCGCAATTACTTAGTTCTCAGCTTGGCCCACGAATAGAGAATGAGATCGTTCTGTTTACAGTGGGATGAGAAAATCTTTTTTGAGAAACCCGGAGAATAGATTTTCTAAACTGGGCAGGATTCTTTACAGAAGTGGGAGACTTGCTATAACTATTCTTTGGAGGCGAGTGGGGAGCAAGGGTTTTATCGGCCTCAGAGAAGTTCTCGGGCGTTCAGCCTGGGGTTGACATCAGATCTGCAGTCACCGTGACCTCCAGGGTAGCATCATCCACCCCCAGCATCCGCTGACCCCGGGGACCACAGCCCGGGAGCCCCGATGCTCCTGCAGTTCCCCACCTTCCGCCCGTGCTCCCCCTGTGCACCCGCAGGCTCTAGCGGCTCCACCGGCTCCAGGGGCCCCCAGGTCTGGAGCTGAGGACCCTGGCCGAGGAGGATGAACAGGAGGCTGAGGGGTTGACTGGACATCGTGTCTCCCTGAGTCCTGAGAGTGAAGGGCAGTCAGGGGCCAGTCCTGGGGGCCCAGGGAAGGGAGGGCATCTCCGGGGAGATGCAAACGAGAAAATTCAGATAGAGAACGCGAAAGTGTCAGCTTAAACAAGTGCAGGTGAACAGATCATGAGCCGTGGTCCTAGAGAAGAAGTACCGGCTTGTGCGGCCTGTCCGTCTAAACGCGGCTTCCCCTCAGTCACAGCACACAAAGCACGCGCTGCTGGTGGGTGGACACGGGCCCTAACTAGGGCGAAGCGTGCGCATGTTACTTTGATCATGTAGGAGCGGGAACTGTCCCCTGTTCTATTCAGAACAGCATCTCTGAGCTCCCTGGCCCAGCGGCCGCTGCTTCTGAATAGGCGGCAGGGCCAGTTACCCTTGCAAGGTCGTGTTCACGTCCCAGGGGCCTCTCTCCCCCGGCCCCTGAGCCCCAGACAAGGAGGGACCATGCTTATGGTCAGCTCCTGGCCCCGACACCCCCGGGCCGCAGGCGGGCAGGTCCTCACGGCGTCAGCACTGACCCGGCCCCCAGGCTGGTGCTCAGCAGCTGGGAAGCCCCGTCCTCCCCGGGAAAACGCCGCCGCCTCCTCTCTGTAGCCTCCACGCCTGCACTGGGATTGCGGGGCCTCCAGCCACTGCAGGGCCCCTGCTCTGTTTCCAGCTCCTCTCCCCACCCCGACCCGAGCAGGCAGCTCACAGCCTGATCCCCACTCCCGCCACCCCTCCTTGAGCTCCTCCCTGCAAAGTCCCAGCCAGCCTCGCCCCCGGATGCCCCTCAGCCAGGCCTCTCCCACGCTCAGGAAGATTCCCGCCTCGTAACTGCTGACCTCGCGGGGCCCCAGCTCGCCTGGCCTGTTCCCTAGCCTGCAGGTGCCACCTCCACCCAGCACGCCAGCCACGCCCGCCTCCTGTCTCCTCTTGGCCCCGGTCCCACCAGGCTCCGGCCGCCACCATGTCCCCGGCCTCTCCCCACTTCCCAGCAGGGACCACCGGGCTCCGTGATGAGTGTGGCCCGCCACCTCCCCACGTAGCAGGCCAGGGGTGTGCCTGGGTGCCCACTGCACAGACTGGGAACCGGTCTCAGGTGGCCACGGCCTGCTGGGATTACACACCAGAGGAAGGCCAGGGCAGGGCCCCCTAACAGCCTGGCCCCTGGGAAGCCCACGGGCCCCCTCCCCCAGCTGCACAGCCTCTCTCCTCCAACTTCTGGACCAGGTGTGCGAGGCCCCCTCGTGCAGGAAACACTCTAGATAACGCTGCAAGTGCTCGGCCTGAGCGAGCCTGCCGGAAGTCAGCAGTAGGGAGATGTGAGCGATAGAGGGACTCTTAGTGCTTAGCACCACGCGAGTGGAAGCGACCGTGCCGCGATAGGAGGAGGAAAAGGCGCATTTGAGGCTAAAATGGCCCGGACAGGGCATCGTGGAGCAGGCGCCTCTGAGCTGGGCCTGAAGTGCCGGGTATGTCCCTGTGGTCTGGGCCAGCAGACCGGTGTGGAGGGCCGGCCTCCGGAAGGGCACACCCCCACTGACGCCTGCAGCTCCCAGGCCCCCCTCACTCTGCGCACATCTGCTTCTCTGCTGGGTTGCTGTTTGTTGCTGCCGATCGTCCCCTAAGATTTAGTCGTGTCTTCCCAGTGAGGCGTGAGGGATCGTCCTACAGACACAAACACGCCTGAGTGTTGAAATATGCGCGTCCTCCTCCTCAACCAGGCGGCAGGGTCCACGAGCTGGCCTTCCACATGCTGCTCATCACTTGCAGAGCCACGTGTCCCCAGGGGCTGGCCAGTCACCTGTCTCTGCCGTCCACCCATCTTGGCATCCTGAGAGGCAAAGAGAAGGGCCCGCTTGAGTAGCCCCGAGTCGCCACGGAGGGGAGTGTTGGAAACAGAAACGCTGGGTCTCCGTCTGAGTAGCTGCGGGGCCAGCAATTACTCTGTTTCAAGAGACTTGCTCTCACTTTCGCCCACAGTTAAGAGTCAAGTGGTCACGCGCAGATTCCGAATCTCTGTCCGAGCATCGCTCTGTCTGCTCGGTACCTGTACTGAAGATCAGGGGTGTCGAGCTTCACTATTCAGAGTGAATGGAGAGGATCCAGCGTCAGGAGACTGAAACTCCTCCTGGCACTCTGTCCTTGCACACGCGCCACGGAGCCCGTCAAGCAGAGCATGTGAGCCCTGCTATTGGCCCACGTGTATGTAGGAGACCAGTGGCTCCTTCCTGCCCAGAACTCTGCACCGTCGGGAATCAGGCCCTCATCAAACACTTGGTGGGTGCATAAGTGAACGACGGGCTGAGTCACCGAGCGACGTGGTCTCAGCCCTGCTCAGGCTCAAGGGACCAGGTCTGGCAAAGGCCGGCAGGGGAGCAAAACCGAGCAGGCCCCCTGGTTGTAGACCCCCTTTCCTCTGCCTGCCTTTTGTCTGTGGAAAAACTTCAGCCAAGAATAAGTTTAATCAGCAAAGTGAGAAAATGCAGAAGCAAAGAAAAGTAGTCAAACAAGACAAAACAATAATAGTCTAGTCGGTAAGCAAGGTCAAGGACCGTCAGCGTCTCCTCAGGGGCTGTAGGTAATATTCTGAGCCGTGTCCCGCGAGCTGTCATACGGATACTGAAACCCCGCCCCCCCCAGATGGAGAGGTTAACTGCACGATGACCAGACTGTAGGCATAACATAAGCAGCTGCAGTTCCCAGAGCTGGCCTCGAAGAAAGGGGAACACACCGACCCTGGAACTGAATACTAGCCGTACGTGATTAAGGTGATGCTGGTCAGACCACCGGTGACCCATTTCAAGATGACCGTCTGGGCTGACTGCACTGTTTCTGCAGGGAGCCCCCTCTCTTCCCCTGGAAAAGCTCTTGCCCGCTGACTCTCAGGGGTGGGGAGTCGGCCTTTGGACAGGAGTCCGCCCTCCCCACTCCCATCCCCAGTTGCCAGCCTCTGAAATAAAGCAAAGTGCTTTTCCACTGAGCTTGTCTCTTTAATGGCCAGACCCCCACTTTCCGTTCCCGGAGGAAATGCTTCTCAGAGTCGGGGCTCTGTTACACCCCACCCCCACCCCATGGCAGAAGCCGCCAAATGTCACTCAGTCTTCCTGGAAGACACGTCACGTGTCCTCTCCTGGGCTCAGTAAGTGATGACGCCAATCATCACCCTGCTCAGGAGCTCAGCTGAGGGTGGGCACCCGTTTCTGGGTCTGACCCCGAACTCCAGCCTCTGAATGAAGACGCTGTGGTCATGCCTCTCAGATCAAACACGGACTGGAAAGGCCAGGGCTGGGCCCGACCATCTGCGTGTTGCACAACTGGCTGTGCTGGTGGCCGCCAGACCCCAGTTCACAATTCCGGGTCAGTGCCGTGGGGATCTCTCCACTAAGGCATCGCCCACGGCTTGCCTGATCATAGGTTTGATTCCAGAGCTTTACTGTTGCGATTCACTTCCGTGTTAGTCAAGATTCCCCAGGGAAGCAAAACCGGCAGGCAATACCAACACGCATGTAGACGGGACTTCAGGCCCCGTGACCCGAGGGCGGCGGGCCTGCAGCACACGGGCCAGGTCGGCAGGCTGGAGACCCGGCCAGTCCTGCGCCGGCAGGCGGTCTGGAGGCAGGACTCCTCAGGAGGAGATCACAGTCTGCTCTCCTAAGACTGATTGGCCAAGGCCCAACACATTCCAGGGTCACCTGCTTTGCGCACAGCCGGCCTACTTAAATGCTAATCGCATGCCCGCAGCAGCCCGAGCGCGTCTGAAGGCGTTTGAAAGAACAGCAGGTCCCATCTCACCGAGCTGACACGTAGCAGAAAGGCTCCCAAGCGTCAAGCTCCCGGAGCGCGCCGCCGCTCCTTTCCCTGGGTATCTCCTCGTCAAGCTCCCCGAGCGCACCGCCGCTCCCTTCCCTGGGTATCTCCTCGTCAAGCTCCCCGAGCGCGCCGCCGCTGCCTTTCCCTGGGCATCTTCTCTGCAGGCTCTACCGTCTCTGCCTTTGGAATGGTCTCACCTACAGCCCCTGCTCTCCATTGCCCTTTCCCGTCTCTAATTTTCACTCAAAGCCTCAAATTTATGCTGCCGAGATCCAGTGTCAGCGATTCCCCTTGAGGAGACCTCGCTTCACCTGTTCTCCGGCGAATGTCTGCCGGGCGCCCGGAGGCCCTGTCACTCGTTCTTACAAGTAAAACAGAAGTTCGTGGGGCTTCCCGACATCTCACAGAGCAGACTTCCAGAAGCGCTTATCACACCCCGGCAGCTCGGCCTGTGCAGCTCAACCGCTGGGCTCTGCTTTAGGGCCCAAGAGCAGCAACTGCTGAAGAAGGCGGGCTGCTGGAGGCCCGCGTGCCTGGGGCCCGCGCCCCCCAGACTGTGTGCCCGGGGCCTGTGCCTCCAGCCCACGTACCCCGGGCCCATGCCCCCCAGACTGTGTGCCCGGAGCCTGTGCCCCCAGCCCGTGTGCCCAGGGCCTATGCACCCCAGACTGTGTGCCCGGGGCCCACACCCCCCAGACTGTGTGCCCAGGGCGTGTGCCCCCCAGACTGTGTGCCTGGAGCCTGTGCCCCCAGCCCGCGTGCCTGGGGCCCGAGTCCCCCAGACTGCGTGCCCGGGGCCTGTGCTCCCAGCCCGCGGACCTGGGGCCTTTGCCCCCCAGACTGTGCTCCCAACGGGAGGGCCCCTGCCCCACCTCGGGTGAGAAGACGGTACCCTCCAGTGAGAGAGCAGCGCCCACCTGCTGCAGCTGGAGGAAGCCCGAGAGCAGCAGTGCAGACGCAGTGCGGCCAAAACTCAGGTGATTAACCGGTAAAAAGAGACGGAAAGAATGTTCCACCCAAAAGTGAGGCGTGCAGCTTGCAACCCAAGCAGCCCTCGAGACCACCGTCCACGGCGCCTCGCTTCCGCAGACGGCTGTGCACACCCGCCCCGCGCCTCTGCGCACGTGTGTAAAGATGGTGGTTGAGGCCTAGTGAGGTTCACCACGGCACGTTCCTAGCTGAAACGGGCAGCATTCTGCGCAAAGTGCTTAGTGCGAGGGTGCGGTGACCCCAGGGCCTCTGTCAACACTGCGACAAAGCCGAGCAGCACGTGTATTCTTCCTACGCATATAATTTTATTTTCAGCTTTATGTTCACATGGAGTTACGATGAAGCGGTTTCGATCTTGCAGACACGCGAGGACGTTGGGGTTCCCCAGCGCCCCACAGGCCTCACTTTGAGAACCAGCGGCCTGGACTGTTACCTTCTGCTCCTTAGCTCCCAGTGCCCTTCAAAACCTGGCCCCTCCCCCGATTACCTGGTAATTCCACTTCTCACATCATCTTCAAAAAGACGAAGACGTTTGTGTCAGTCAGACCTACATTATAACCCCAGCTCTGTTACCAGCTGTGTAACCTGACGAAAAGTAGCAGGGCCGTATGAACTTCAATTTTCCTCATCAAAAAATAGGGGTAAAAATACTTTACCCCTCAGACAAGTGTGAACATTAAAGGAGTGAGTGTTTGTAAAGCGGGTGTCGTTAATAAACATCACGTCCCTTCCTTTCTCCCCCACTGTGGCTAGAAAGGCAGCGATTCTCTAAAAACTCTGTCATGCTGTAACTCAGCTTTGATCCGATTCCCTCATCTCTGCAGTGAATTCCCAGGGCCCCAAACTCACACTTGAAGCCGCCTCCTTCTCCAAAGCCTGCCTGGCTTCCGTCTCCCGCCTTTGCGCATGACAGGCAGGTGTTTTCTGAATTCTTCCATTTACATTAGTCACATGCTTGTTCATTAGCTATTTCACAAGTGCGTCTTCTCCCTCCGAGTGAAATCTAAGCTTTCGGAAGATGAACTGTTTTAAAAACGTCATAGCTCTTTTGTATCAGTGATCTATCTCCAGGTGATGGCTGACCCCAAACGCGGTGGTTCAAAGACAACAGTGGCCATGAGGCTCCCCCTGTTCTCTGGGTCAGGTCGCTGTGAGGTGCGACCTGCTCCGTCACGGCTGGGGCTGCGGCCGTCTGAAGGCTCCCACCCATCGGTCAGGGGATGATGGTGTCAGCTGGGGGCCTGGGGGCTGGACCGCCCGCATGTGGCCTATGTAGCCGGGGCCCCTCACAGCATGGCAGCCGGATTCCCAAGGCAGGGTCTTGATGGACAGACAGCCGGGCAGAAGCTTGCTGCCCCCATGCCCCAGCCTCCAAGGTCACACAGCCTCACCTCCACCAACGTCACGGGCTGGGACAGGAGCCAGGCCCCACAGGGACTCAGAGCGGGGAGACCTTGGCCCTTACCTCCCCAGGAGGAAGGTCGCCTCCATGACGAGTTCCAGGGACAGGGCTGGGGTGAGCTACACAGGCAGGGTGCCCCCCACACCCCCTAGAAACGCCCTCGGGGAATGCAAGTGAGCACCATGGATGGGGGAACGGAGGCAGAGATGACTGTCATTGGAACAGAAAGTTCTTCTCAACTGCGATGTGTCAGGGTGTAGCCCAGACTGTCACCCTGAGTCCTGTTCCCTGCTTATGCCTCTGGTTCTCCTCCTCCAAGTGGTGAGCTCCTTGGAGGCAGAAACTGTGCCTGGGGTCCCAAGAGTACCCAGAGGCAGATGGGCAAACAGAGCTCAGTTAAGTACTGGTCCAGAAGAAGGAAGGGAGGGAGGGAGGGGCAACGGTCCCCTCAGTCTGCTGTGAGCTCTAAGGTTCCGTGGTGGGGGGCTCTGGTCTCAAGAACCCACAGTTCTCATCTCTGCAGGAACTGCAGCACAACCAGGGTGGAAATGAAAAACTAATTCACTGCATTTTCTCCCTCCAAGACCAGGAGCCATCTTTGCCTGAAGGGAACAAAAGACCCAGTTTTGGTGTGGTTTTTTTTTTTTTTTTTTTCTTCAAAAACCCTCACCTTTGGGCACATTTTAGAAATTTAAAAGGATGCACCAGAATGTTCTGTTTCAAGTCCAATAAAAGCTACTGTGACAAATAGTGCTTTCACCTATTTTTTTCCTCCAGGGCATGTTTTAGAAGAAATCATTCGCTTACACTTCTACTGTACATTTCCTTTGAAAGCATAGTGACGAGAACACTTCAGAGATTAACGTATTTGCTAGTGTTAATACTGAGTCGGAAAGGAGAGCTTTCTGTTTTCGAATTAAACTTACCTTTTTAAAATAGCTGATGGAAAAACAAGCGTTAAATCCTATCAGAAGCCTGGAGATTTACATAAAATCTGATAACAAAGATCAGCTTCTTTAACGACTCCAACATCATGAAAAGGGAGGATATTTTCCAATCAGTCCTGAGTTGGGAATTCTACCAAGTCTGTCTCGATATCTCTGTGTAACATCGCGGTCATCTGAAGAGGAAGACTCTCTCCCCGTATGTTTCCCAGCCTTCCGTTTTTTCTCCCCATGTGTTTTCCTGGCCTTCCATTTTTTTTTCCCCAAATGTTTTCCCAGCCTTCCGTTTTCACCCATTTTCAAGCCGAAGTTCATGCCACCTGGTGTCTGGCTGATT
Source organism: Bos indicus (assembly GCF_029378745.1). Classification (NCBI taxonomy): domain Eukaryota; kingdom Metazoa; phylum Chordata; class Mammalia; order Artiodactyla; family Bovidae; genus Bos; species Bos indicus. The sequence goes on from NC_091768.1 coordinate 102,729,582, forward strand.
AATGTGGGCTTCCTCCCTTCTGACCCCAGCCCAAGGCCAAGACACGGCTGTGGATGTCCATCTCTCAAGCCGGACCTTCCACCAGCCACTGACCTGAGAGCATTCAAAATCATTCTAATCAATATTTTTAGTGTTTTACCTGTGAATGTTTAAAAATATTTATCTTCATTTCATTTCTGAGTGGGTCCTGTATTCCTACGCTCAGACACCACCAGCAAAGTTCCCAGCCCCCAACGTGTATGCGCGGTTCATGGTAAGCAGAGGTGACTCCACGAAGTGTCCCCAGAAAGCCCACTAGTTACTCTGGAGCCCAAAGGGCAAGCAACCCGAATAATACAGGCTTTTTTAAAAAGGAGAGAAAGAAAAACCCTGCTTCCTTATTAACAAAGGGCACCTTGGGGTGAGCTTTGTAGACGCCACCTGGCCGGGGTCAAACGTGCAGCTGCCCGCAGGGTCGTCTCCAGAAGGAGCCTCAGCCATGAGTGGCTGGGTGACCCGCACGGGTCCCCGTGGCGGGAGCGTCCCCAGCAGGTTCTCATCCTCTGCGGCCCGTCAGTTTATAACTGCAGAGGCCGATCACGATCACTTCTTACCCAGAGGTGCCCCTGCCAGTCCCTCTGAAATCATCCACACTGGTTGACTGTAAAGCTCAAAGGTTACATCCCAGCCAGTCTCCCCGCTCCTCCCGCCTCGCCAGGCCCCAGTCTCCCCGCTCCTCCCGCCTTGTCAGGCTCAGAACTGAAATGTTCAAAATGCTGTGTTTGCGAAATCTGCGCACGCATTTAACTCTCAGCCTGCGGGCTGCCCTGGGGGTCAGCTGGTAAAGAATCCACCTTCAGTGCAGGAGACCCTGGTTTGATTCCTGGTCGGGAAGATCCCCCGGAGAAGGGATAGGCCGCCCACTCCAGTATTCCTGGGCTTCCCGTGTGGCTCAGACGGTAAAGAATCTGCCCGCAACGCGGGACACCTGGGTTTGATCCCTGGGTTGGGAAGATCCCGTGGAGAAGAGAAAGGCTGCTGCTGCTGCTGCTGCTGCTGCTAAGTCACTTCAGTCGTGTCCGACTCTGTGTGATCCCACAGACGGCAGCCCACCAGACTCCCCCGTCCCTGGGATTCTCCAGGCAAGAACGCTGGAGTGGGTTGCCATTTCCTTCTCCAATGCATGAAAGTGAAAAGTGAAAGGGAAGTCGCTCAGTCGTGTCCGACTCTTAGCGACCCCATGGTCTGCAACCTATCAGGCTCCTCCGTCCATGGGATTTTCCAGGCAAGAGTACTGGAGTGGGGTGCCATTGCCTTCTCCGAAGAGAAAGGCTACCCACTCCATATTCTGGTCTGGAGAATTCCATGGACTGTATAGGCCATGGGGTCACAAGGAGTCAGACACGACTGAGCGGCCTTCACTTTCACCTCTCAGCCTGGCTGCACCAAGCCTATGACCGTTAGTGAACAACCACATTCCTCCAAAGGCCAATTTCATTCAGTGTTCAGAGCACATCAGTCACTCAAAAACAATCTCAGAAAGAATATCATTTTACTAATCACTGTGAAGGGACTCTATAACTGTACATTATGAATAATATTCATATACACTGACTGTGAGGAGTCAGATGTAAAAAGGATACATTATAAATAATATTTATACACTGACTGTGAGGAGTCAGATGTAAAAGGACAACGCTGTTAGGTCTTTGTATGATCTTTTGATGGAAAAAGGGTTTTGTTTTGTTTTGTTTTCGGCTGCCCTGCATAGCTTGCGGGATCTTAGCTCCCAACCAGGGATTGAATCCATGGCAGTGAAAGCATCAACTCCTAACCGCTGGACACCAGGGAATTCCCAGAAAGGCTATTTTTTTTAACACACAAAAGTGAAGAAAGAACCCATAAACAAAAGAGTAGCAGCTTTTTTTACCTAAAAATATAAAATCTTTAGCAGTCAAAATCTCAATTAACAAAATTAAAAGCAAATGAAAATTAGAAGAAAATATTTGAATTATACATAATAAACAAAGCATTACTATTTCTAATATGTTTGATTATTTTAAATATCAATAAGTAAAAGATAATCCCCATGACATAGATGCGATCAGAGTATTAACTGGCAATTCATGAAAAATAGGTAACAAATACATCAAATAGTATTCACCTTCTCTAAAATTCTAAGAAGAGTCTATCAAAACAATGAGAAATCCATTCGTCATTGAAAATACTGTATTCATTTGGTTTTTATTGGTTTGATAAAGGTCTTTTTTGGTAAAGATCTGATACACCAGACATTCTCAAACACAGGTAGAAGGAATGTGAATTTACCAAGAGACTTAACAATTTCAGACGCTGTAACCTGTTTACTCCAGTTCTGTGAATCCAAGGAAGAATCAGAAACGCGCACAGTCTGGGGACTTCCCAGTGGTTAGGCTTTGTGTCCCAGTGCAGGGGCCAGGGCTCAATCCCTTGGCAGGAAGCTGGATCCCACAAGCCACGCGTAAAGAGCCTGCAGGCTGCAGCTAAGACCTGGCACGGCCAGATTTTAAAAAGTGTTTTAGAAAGGTACAAAGCTTTGGATATAATGGTATTTGTGCAGCATTACTAACAATGCGGCTGCTAAGTCACTTCAGTCGTGTCTGACTCTGTGCGACCCCATAGATGGCAGCCCACCAGGCTCCCCCGTCCCTGGGATTCTCCAGGCAAGAACACTGGAGTGGGTTGCCATTTCCTTCTCCAATGCATGAAAGTGAAAAGTGAAAGGGAAGTCGCTCAGTCTTGTCCAACTTAGCGACCCCGTGGACTGCAGCCTACCAGGCTCCTCCGTCCATGGGATTTTCCAGGCAAGAGTACTGGAGGGGGTTGCCATTGCCTTCTCCACAATACAAACAAAAAAACAACAAATTACTTGGGACATCCTTTCACTGATGGCCCAACTCAGACACCAAAATTAGGATAGATTATAGCAGAAGACAGAGCTGTTAAAAATGAAAATAAAGACAATGCAGAAGCACACAAAACATTTATGACACAACGGGAAGAGAAAGAAGTCAGAACACAAATCATATTTATACAATGAATAGAAATCTGGAAAAATAGCTAAGCAGGAAGCCAAGGGTTACGCAATAATAAAATAGTTGTCTTGGATATTTTGATCACCCTCCTATCCTGCCACCACAAAAAAATGGGTTTTTCATTATTTTATTCAATATCACAACAGCTTTTAAAATAGTCATCCAACAACTGAATAATTCAACTAACAAAACCCTCTAATGGGTCCTAAATGTTCGAGAACAGGAGAAGGGAGAAATTAATTGTGTTTTTTCCTCCACTTGGTAGAAAACTATAGTCATTTAAAGAATCGGATTTTGAAAAGTATCTATTGACGCTGGAAAATGTTTGTGACAAAGTGAAGAGGAAAAAAGCAGGCTCGGATCTCTGTAAATAACAATGATTTCCCCAGGAATGCATATCAAAGTTACCCGTGTCTCTGTATTTATTAAAAGTTCACCCACTGATTCTAACGTGCACCTCTCCCCTCCTCTGAGAGTCACCAACACGCTGCATTATCCCAGCTCTATTGCACAGAAAAAGATTGAAACAAAATTTACAAAGTATTGTGTCCCCTCCTAGAAGGTGGAATTAATGGGCAATGTTATCCCAGTTTAAAACACTATTTTTCCAAGTTATTAATAATGTGTGTTCATTACATTTATCATTTTAAGAGGGTCATTTTTTAAATGCAAAAAAATCCTTGATTTTGGGTGAACTACGCCTTAAAAATGTTGAGCAAGCTTGATTCCCAGAGCAGGGAAAATGCCAGACATCCTTGGTAACGGTATAAAGAGCGTGTTTATTGAGTGGCTAACAGCTTATAATCAATCCAGCTCTGACTGTTTAACAGCTGTGTTCTCTTTCTATCCAAATCCAACCCATTGTTTAAAACCTGAGGATCGAAGCTCCTGTACTCGTGGTCTGCTATAGATTCTTAGTCTCCTGCATTCTGGCTCAGATCCTCTATTTTTTAAACTTATCTTTAACTTTGAACAAAATTGATTTATTTGTTTACTTTGGGATGTGCTGGGTCTTCACCGCTGCGCTGGCTTTTCTCCGGCTGTGGCGACCGTGGGCTCCCCTCCAGCTGCCGCCCCTGAGCTCAGCTGTCGCAGCTCCAGGCCCCGAGCAAAGGCTCAGTGCTTCGCTGCTCTGAGCTACGTGGGATCTTTCTGGACCGGGGATTGAACCCGCGTCTCCTGCACCAGCTGGCGATCCTTACCACTGGACCCCCAGGGAAACCTCGGGTCCTCTTTTCTGCCTTCATTCCCCCGACACCTGTCATCTTCCGGCTCTCGGTTAAGCTCAGAATCTCAGGTGCAAAGTCATGGATCCTCACAAACACATCACGCAGCTCAGGAAACATCCGGCTCAAGCTCCTGATGGCACAGCGGACCAGGGTCTTCCAAACCGAGGTGCTGACGCCCTCACCTCCCAGCAGGTGTGTGCTGGGGCCGTCCTGAGTGGGACCCTCCAGCAGGCCGAGGGCCGGCCTGGGCCGCACGTGCTCCAGCTGCACAGGCCCCACGGGTCACCTGCACTCGGACAGGTGTGTGCTCCCAGTGCCCAGTGGGGCCTGTGCCCGTGAGCTCTCCTGGACCCTGCACAAGCCCTGCCTGCTTCCCCAACACCCCCTCCCGTGCCACCCACAGGCCACCGCGGCCCCGAACGTCCCCCGACCCAATGTCTCGCCCTGTTCTCTGCTGGGCTCTAGTGGTTACAGAGTCTTCCTGAGGTGAGAATAAATTCAACACAAATCAGAAATCAAGGTGGAATCTGTACCTTGGTACACAGCTGACCTATGTATGCTACGGACGCTCAGGATAAGCATATTTCTCTGTCTACACATACGCTTCTCCGCCCGTCATTACAGCTCATGGATGAGATCGCCTCTTTCCAGACTGATGTCCTGGACGGCAGACCCGTCCCGCCTCTGGGCGCCTCCCCCCAGAGCAGCTGGTGATCTGTGGCCGTACTGGGGGATAGTTTCTCAGTGTTTCCTGAAGGGTGGGCACTTGATTGTGTGGCATTTAACATAATCCTAGCAGTGATTTTTTTTTTCTATTTACATGTAATTAAATTTTACTTTTTTTCCTCTTTACATCCAAATTTTAATGTTTTGATTTTAAATCTCCTAAAGTAATGTGTTTTGAAGGAGAAAATCGAGGTAACTAAGGGCACAGGCTGGGACCTGCAGCACGTGGTGCGTCAGTTAACGTCTCTCCTGCAGAGACGGGCTGAAAGCAGGTGCCCGGCCGCCCGGTCAGAGGCCACGGCCGGCTGAGCTCCGGGCTCCATGCTCTCTGCCGCTCACCCACATCAGAGGGGTCGCCCCTTGAATGCATTTTGTCCCATGTTTTTTATCCCGTCTGATTTCTCTTAAATTATAACTGTGAAGGGTGCACGTGCTTTGCGCTGGCGGGGCATGGACAGAAGACGCTGGAGAAGCATCAGGCAGGAAGGAGGAAGGCTCAGCACTCATCCAGACCCTCTCACCCTCTTGCATGCCCATGAGTGCGAAGCCTCAACTAGACAATTTTCATGATTGTGAAATGGCTTGATTTAACGAATACCTGCTTCACCCATGATTATCTACTTTCACATCCGATTAAAGCAAATTGTAATCAAACCTCATCAATTTACAACTATAAAAGTAATGCCCCTCTAGTTCGTTAAGCATCTGCATTACAACATAATTGAAGAAAAATGCAGCTTTCTTACTGGTAAACTCAATGAATTGTATAAAGATGAAAATGAATAAAAATATAATGTTTTATAAAAGGACTTGTATGCTTAGATTCTAGACTGCTAAATGCAAATTAAAAAAACACCCTAACAATAAAGTATGGGCTTCCCTGGCAGCTCAGCAGTAAAGAAATCACCTGCCAATGTAGAATGCAGGTTCGATCCCAGGGTCGGGAAGATCCCCTGGAGGAGGGCATGACAACCCACTCAAGTATTCTTGCCTGGAGAACCCCATGGACAGAGGAGCCTGGCGGGCTACAGTCCATGGGGTCACAAAGAGCTGGACATGACTGAAGTGACTTAGCGCACACGCCGTAATGGCGACGCAGACATAAAGGCTTATGGACTCCGTGGATGAAGGAGGGGTGGGACACGTGGAGAGAACAGCATGGAAACATATACATCACCATATGCAAAGTAGATAGCCAGTGGGAATTCGCTGTTTGAGTCAGGAACACAAATCTGGTCTCTGTGACAACCTAGATGAGTAGGAAAGGGAGGGATGGCGGGGGTTCATGAGGGAGGGGACTTCTGTCTACCTACGGCTGATTCATGTTGATGTGTGGCAGAAACCAATACAGTATGTAATAAAGCACTTATCCTTCAATTAAAATTAAGTGAATTCTAAAAACAATTAGAAAATTTTAAAAAGAAAATTAACTAAGACCTGAAAAAAACTAATGAAAAATACAGAAAAATAACAAAACAGAAAAAACTTTCAGAAGTCAGCACCATGGTTGGGATTGGGGGTGGGGGGTGGGCAGGCAGGAAAGCGGGGAGGATAGGCAGGGAGGGGGGAGGGTAGGCAGGGACTGGGGGGGCAGGCAGGGAAGGGGGAGGGGAGGGCAGGTAGGGAAGTAGGGAGGGGAGGCAGGGAGGGGGAGGGGAGGCAGGGAAGGGGGAGGGTAAGTAGGGAGGGAGAGGGCAGGCAGGGGAGGGGGAGGGCTGGCAGGGGAGGGGAGGCAGGGGAGGGGGAGGCAGGGAGGGGGAGGCAGGGAAGGGGGGAGGGTAGGCAGGAAGGGGAGGGTGGGCTGGGGTGACAGAGCCTGGAAATGGCTGGCGAGGCGCCGGGGTCCGAGGGTGTGGCTGAGTCTCCCCTGACCAGGCAGGTGTGCCGGGCCTGTGAACCCCACCACGCTGGGGATTTGAGGACCCTTTTCTGTGCATCATTACTTCCGTAAGGAGTGAGAATTGTCACACAGATCAGAAGGCCCGCAGGCATGCCGGCCGTCTCCACGGCTCTCCGCAGGGCCGCCCTCCACAGGGTAGTCAGACGACTGAAGCCACATCCTTAAAATGCAAAAGCCCAGGAAAATAAAGCATCCTGTGTGCATCCCTTCCTGCCAGCCCCGTTTCCACTGACCGCGTCCTGGCCGGGCCTGCCAGGTGTGCAGCCCGCTGGCCAAGGTGTGCGTCTGAGTAGCCCCCTCAGCCGTTTGAAAAGAAACGCACGTGAGTGCTGTAACGACATCCGTGCTTTATGGCCTTGTCTGAGGCCACAGCTTGCTTTCCTTTTATGACAGTACTCAGAGCAATTTTTGATAAGAACATGACCAAAGTCCTCCTCACCTCCAACGTCTCAGAATCTCAAAGCAGCCCTCTTGGGGTTTTGGCTCAAGTTCCCCAAGGTTAGATGCTGAGTATCATCCCTTGGACGGCAAGGAGATCCAACCAGTCCATCCTAAAGGAAATCAGGCCTGAATGTTCATTGGAGTGTGCAGCTCCAGCTGGCGGTCTTGTCTGCCCGCCGGGGCTCAGGACAGCCACCCTGCTCCCACCCGCAGCCTGGAGGCCCTGCCCCTCACCGGCAGTGATGGCCGGTCCCTGAGCACCCTCAGCCTGCTGCCCTGGACGACGGAACGAACACCAACGAGGGGTAAACAGTGGGTGCTCAATGCATGTCTGCCCGCCATTTCTCAGCACAGAGCTCTCCGGCTGTTTTCCATCTTCCCCGTCCCTCTTGACCTGGTGGCAACAACTCCGATGAAACTTCATTTTCTTAACTAAAGAAGGGCCTGTGACTTAGTATTAATATTTAAATCCCTGAGAACAGTGGGCAGTGGTGAGATGGGCCAGAGCGGAGCCGAGGAGGAGCTGCACCCCTGGCCTCCCCTCCCAGGAACCCGGGGGCAGCAGACGGAGGCTCGGGGGGATGGAGATGACCCAGGGGGCAGCAGATGGTCAGTGGATGGAGGCTTAGGGGGGATGGGGGCCAGAAGGCGGGGATGGGGGCCAGAGGGCATCGGTGGGGTCCCCGGGGACCAGAGGACAGAGGCTCAGGGGGTTGGGAACCGGGGGTGTCGGGAAGAACGGGGCCTTCACTGCACACATGACAAGGGCCACTGACCCAGGGGAGCCCTGCCCGCTGCTGAAAACCCTCTGACCTCCTCCAGGGAGGGCTGATGGTCGTTCCGGCTGGGGCCGTCTCTATGCCAGGCCTGCTGAGGGGACGTGGTCCTGGGCAAAGCTGACCGCGACTCCGGCCTGCGCGCCCGAGTCTCCAACTCTGAGGTGGAAACAGGAGCGGCGTCCCGCGGCCTCACCTCGGGTCCTGACCTGAGCGGGGCGAGGCGCCCATGCTCCGGAACACGTGTGCGGGGCCGAATGTGGGGCTTACCCCTCAGGGGAGAGTTCCAGAAAAGTGTAGGACCCACAGATAAATAAACTGTCCCCCTCATGGATGAAGACGGAAAGCCTTCTTAGGTCAAACAGAAACTCCGTAAGTTAAGTGGTTCTCACCAGCCAAGCGAAACAGAACTGAAGTCTTGCCCACGGTCCTGAAGGTCTCCAAAACTGGAGATACTTTGTTAGGTCAGGTTCTGAGTACCGCATACGGTTAACTTCACCCTTCCTTTGTCCGAATTGCTCAACGTGTGAATTTGTTTTTGAGGAGAATGAGTCAGATCAATAACTAGATTTTCCCCATCTCTGGAATGAGCGACATTAAGTCTCCTGCTGATTCAGATTCTACCCGTAACCTTCACTCTTTCAAATTTCGCTTTGTGACGGAGATGAGGCTGTCTCAGCTGTGCACAGCAGACAAGAGCAGACAGTGGGAGAAGGGGGCCAGCCCTCTCCACCATCTGGCAGCCTAGGGAGCTGGGGTACGGTTCCTGTGCCCCTCAGTGACCCCAGGGGCGTCCGGGGAGGCAGGGCAACCCCATGGAGGCGCTGGGAGCCCTGCTGAGTGCCGCGCTGGCCACGCAGCTGCCTCCATCATGCCTCCACATTCCATCAGCAGGCTCATCTCCCGATGGGTGCAGACGTCTCCGTCAGCTACTGGTGAGACGGAGCAAACAAGCAGTGTGCTGACTGTCGTGGAAACGGTACGTTGTCGCTCTAAACAGGCCGGCTTTCTTGGCTTCAGGCCGGGTTCTGCAGGTCAATCGGATCGCGTCTTTGAGCACTAACTAGACACCCAGAGCACACAGAGGGTCATGGGAAGGGCCCTGTGACAGAGGAAAGGTGGTGCGCAGGTGGAGACATTTATGCTCTGCAAACATTTATATTCTAGCCCAGAAGACACACCCGAGAAGCCACAGTGAGAAAAGCGAGAAGAGGAAGACAGTTCTGGGTGGGGTCAGAGAGGGTCCCTCAACGGAGGCCGGACCTCTCATCCTAGCGTGCTGGAGGCTCCTTGTCAGGGCGGGGATCCGAGCTAACAATGTCGCTCTTCATACCTACAGAGGAAAGCTGAAAGGCAGAGCTTCTGAGGTTGGATACATCTGCCTGAAACACCTAAATTTAATCTGGTAACAAACTGAACCAAGTTTCAAGTTACTCAAGTTGGCAAGTAGTCATCCATTAAAAACTTTTTTTCTTTTTTCTTGAGAAGAGGGCCTGGGACAGCTCAGGCGACCCCTGAGGGTCCAGCCCAGGAAGCTGGCGGCCTGTGGGACCGGGTGTGCGGCTCCAGGGCCCCAAGGCCACAGGCTCCAGGGCCACCGCCCAGACGCGCTGCTCCGCTCCGCACTGTCTGTGACCACTGGGGTGCCAACACGTGATTTGGTGGGCGTTACTAGAGACTGAACGTTTTCACACGATTTATTTTTCTAAACAGTGGAAACATTCCTTTAAGGGCTAATACTTAAAAAAAATTTTTTTCATTTCAGTTTAGTCGCTCAGTCGTTTCCGACTCTTTGCGACCCCATGGACCGCAGCAAGCCAGGCCTCCCTGTCCATCACCAACTCCCAGAGTCCACCCAAACTCATGTCCATTGAGTCGGTGATACCATGCAACCATCTTATCCTCTGTGGTCCCCTTCTCCTCCTGCCCTCAATCTTTCTCAGCATTAGGGTCTTTTCAAATGAGTCAGCTCTTCGCGTCAATTTTTTTTTACTGGCGGATAACTGCTTTACAATATCGTGTTGGTTTCTGCCAGGCAAAGGCATGAATCTGGAAAGATGGTACAGATGAGCCTACTTGCAGGGCAGCAGTGGAGATGAAGACACAGAGGGGAGACTTGTGGACACGGGGTGGGCGGGGAGGGTTCGAAGAGAGTGGGATGAGCCGCGAGCTGCATGGAGCCGCACACATCACACATGTCAGCCAGCCGGCCAGGGGAGACCTGCTGGGTGACGGAGCAAGTGCAGCCCATGCTCGTGACAGCCTAGATGGGGATGGGGAGGGACAAGGGCTAACACTTCTACTCTAGACAGTTTGCAATGTGTGAAACCTTTTTTCTGCATTCTGAAACACGTAACACTTTAACCTTTTAGTAAGTTTGAGAGTCCCTTGGACTGCAAGGAGATCCAACCAGTCCATCCTAAAGGAGATCAGTCCTGGGTGTTCATTGGAAGGATTGATGCTGAAGCTGAAACTCCAGTACTTTGGCCACCTCACGCGAAGAGTTGACTCATTGGAAAAGACTCTGATGCTGGGAGGGATTGGGGGCAGGAGGAAAAGGGCACGACAGAGGATGAGATGGCTGGATGGCATCACTGACCCGATGGACATGAGTCTGAGTGAACTCCGGGAGTTGGCGATGGACAGGGAGGCCTGGCATGCTGCAATTCATGGGGTCGCAGAGTCAGACACGACTGAGCGACTGAACTGAACTGAAGTATGTGATTCCGTGCCTTTGTTAAGAGAGTAATTTTTGGACAATTATGTCATTTATAGCCATTGAATTAGAGAGGGTGCTTCATACCCACAGTCAGTGGTTCCAGACTTCAGTGACCTTAAAATCCTGTATTTGTTCTATGGTTTTTCTTCTTCTTCCTCATACTTCTTGCTGTATGTTTCTTTAACAGATTTCATATCTCAGCTTGTCAGCTAAGAAATGTGATCGCTAAGGAATTAGAGAGAGTGAAGGGAAGTTCAGGACACAGCGGGCTCAGGATAAAGAGAAAACACCGAAGCTGAGGGGTGCTGCTGCTGTTAGAGAGACCCCCAGCCCCTCCGCGGGACGAAGCACATGGAGGTGGGGCCAGAATGGAGACCGTGGGGCAGGTGCTCCCTCCCGTCCCCTCTGCGTCCTCACCCCGCTCTCCGCTCCTCTGAGGCCGCCCCGTCGCCATTGGGATGTATTCCACGGGGCCTCCTTGGAAATCCTCAGACTCTGCTCTTCTATTCTGCTGCGTTTGCCACCAAACTTCTTAAAACCTTGCACTTCCTGATTTGCCTTCCACTCTTTCCTTCCACTCCTTCACCCTCCACAGAGCTGAAATCTGATTCCCAACCTCCCAACTAGTAGGGAAACAAAACTCACCAAGCCTGACTCCCTAGAGAAGCCGTCCTTGCTGGTTGCCCATGAGTTCCAAAACTGATAAATCTGAGAGCAGGGTCCCCCCTGGGACCCCGACGGCCCTTCCCTGACTCTCCCGGAACGCTTCCCGCGTCTTCCCGAACAGTCTCCTCGGTGGACTTCCCTTCTTCCTTCTGTCCATCAGTGCTGGATCCCCCAAGAATTCATCTAGACTTCTGCTAACTCCATGATCAGTGGAGAAGCTAGAGCCCATGGAGCCCCCAGCCTGTCAAGAGGCCACGGCTCCATCCACTGGTTCACTCCCCTTCACTCCCCTTTCTGCAAACTTGATCCCATTTGTTGCGGGACCGGAGCCAGCCTTCTGCGGTGCAGAACACCATGGGGTGGAGGCCGAGCAGGCCAGGGACACAGGGACCGGAAAAGGGCGTTGGAAGACGCAGCTAAAGGCGTCCGAAGGGTGATGGGGGCAGGAGGGTGGGGCTGGGGGGTCTTCACGCCCTGCAAGGAGCAAAGAGAGCCTGGGCTGCTCCCAGGCTTCCTCTGGTCCTGAGCTGGGCCTCTGCGGTGGGGGCGGGGGCTGGGGGCAAAGGGTGGGGGTTCAGGACAGAGCTGCAGGGCTACAGTAGCTCCTGAGCACCAGGGTGGCCCCCACTGAGCAGGCACCTTGTGGCTGATCAGGGTGACTCCAACCGGACACCTTCTGCTTCCACTTCTTTAGTAAGGGCGTCACCCACCTGATGCCCAGAGCTGGGAAATCAATTGCTCTTTCTTTTTTTCACACCAGATTGGCATGCAACTCTAAGCCAGTGGGCTCCCAGCCAAAAGGGTGGCACGCCGCTAAGGGTTCAGCCGAGGAGAGTTCTATGGAGGCACTGTTTACACAGGCGTGGGCAGGGCCACGGAACACGCAGGGAGGGGAGATGGGGGAGGAGCCCCTTCGTGCGAAACGTCCAGAAGGAGAGGGGCGCAGTGCTTCCCTCGGGCCAGAGGCGTGGGGCCGGGGTGGCCGTGGATTGCGTGGGGTTTTTTCTGGGCTATGGACAGCGATCTAAAATTGCTGGTGGTGACAGCTGCACGAGTCTGCGAATGGAGCCCTAACCACCGCATGGTGTACACGCGTGAGCCGTACGGTATGCGGACTGTATCTCAACATGTATCTCAATATATAGGGCGGGGTGGGGGATGGAGCTTCCGGACCACTCGGAACTAAGCAACAGGGAGCGGTACCACCTGTTGGACTTCCAGTCCACCTCCCAGACTGGAGGGCATGGACCAGTGATGCTGAAACACGGAGGCTGTCCCGAGGCCCCCTCGGCAAGAGCCTAGTCCAGAGGATAAAGCCACTGCCAGGCGGCAGGAAGTTGGGGAGCAGAGGAGAGAGAGACCCCACCCTCTCTCTGCCCCCCACCCTCCAGCCTGTGCCGCCTGCAGTTCACACGGGGCAGGTCACCCGCCCGGGGCATAGAGCGGGCCAGGGAAGGCTGGCTGAGAGCAGGCAGTCACAGGAATTAGGAACCGTGTCGTCCCTTCCTCCACCGTCCATACGTCACGAGGACCCTCACGAGGCCAGGCCTTGAGCTTCCTAACATCCTGCTTCTAGTCTCTCTACAAGCCAGCCAGGATGGGGAGCAGTGAGTTCCCGAGGACGCGGAGGGGGACACACGCGTAGAGAACTGAGTGTTGGGAAGACAGGCGCCGTCTGCCCAGAGCCTGCACGCGGGGCAGGGTCCGGCTGGCCCAGGCTGCCCTGATTGGGCGCTTCTGGTCTGTTCTCGCCCAGACGGCGGATCACACCGCTGTTCTCGGACAACGAAGGGGGCAGCCCCCACACGTCGTGTTGCTGTCGCTCGTCGCCCGGTTGCAGCCAGACCCATCACAGATGCGAACAAGGCGCTCGCAGGCAGAAACGTGTCCCAGAGTAAGAGGGAAACTCAAATCTTCTCCGACAAACAAGGTGCAAATCAGGCTCACAGGTGTATGATCTGGGAGAGCGGCTCGAAAGGAAATTGCCCAGAAGCACGTTACAAAGACACGGTTCACTGGGACCAAACTCGGCACAGCTGGGTGGTTGCGGATGCTTTCCTTAAACAGAAGCTACAATGAGATGTTTTTTGACAAAGAAATGCTATATCACGTGGTGTAATTTCACGATTTCTCTGTGAAATTTTTTTTAGGAGAAGCTCTGGCAAGAATTCTTAAACATTGTGAACTCTTGTAGGGCAGTGATCTTACACACGATCAATATCCAGTGTTGGGAGAGGTCCAGCAGGCAAGGATGCGGTCACAGAAGTTAGGAGGACTCCGCCCTGTCTTCAAACGGGAACTGGAAACAGGGGAAGCCGCCGCAGCACTTGTGAGGTTCTCAGGAGAATCCACCCCAAGAACGCGACATGGTTAGTCTCCTGTCGCACTGCGGTGCCGTGGCGAGCCCTGGGAGTCAGCTTGTACCTTCTCGAAAACGAGTTCTCCTTCTTCTTTTCATGGTCTATTCACAGCCTACTCTTCTATTTCCTGTACAAGAAACACAGGACAAAATTAATGCGTGATGGACATTCTTCGCTTGCGCATTTCTTTTTAAAACAAACGTGCTGTACTGCGCAAGGTGCACATTTGATGGATAACGTTTAAAACAGGCCCCGACACCACACACTCGGGCACCACCCGACAGCGAAAGCTTCAGTCTACCCTCGGAGGTGCCTGAGCAGCCGACTTGAGCTGCGAGAAAAACCGTGGAAAATGCACTTCCTTTTCATCTGCCTGTGTGCCCAGAGGGATAATTAGGATATGGAACTTGAATCTAATTATGGGTATCAACTGAAACCTGAAAGAAGGACGAGTTGACAAGTATTTGTAGTGAAAAAAAAGCTCTTGGTGTCAGAGAAGAAGGGAGCATGACTTTGAGAGACTAGCATTTGCCAGGGTGATTGAGTGCTTCCGCCCATCCTCCCAAAAACCTGAAGGTGAGCGTCAGCAATGGGGAACGGGCGAGGCTTCACCCTCCGTGGAAGCTGGAGGGTTAGCCTGGCACAGTGCCAGGGAAGCTGGTGGAAGACAGGAGTCTCCAGATCAGAGTCAAAGGGCCCACCACTCCCAGCTCAACAGGCAGCCTGAGTTCCATGCCTACCTCTGTCCCCCACCCCCAAGTCCCGTGGGGGTTTGCGCCCCAGGGGACCAACTCCAAGCCCCCCAATCTTTTATGATGGGCTGCAAGCAGCCTGCCCCCGACTCCAGAGGGAGACACTGTGTCTACTACAAACATCAGCCCCTTGAGATTCAACGGAGGGAGCTGCTCCATCCTCCAGACTGTTTGCTCCACCTTCATCCTGGGAAAGACGGTTGTGACAAAGGACATCAGTGCTCCATCATTGCGAGAACCATGTCCTGACGGTGGGCAGTCTGCTTCCAGTTATTACAGATACATAAATCAAACACAGCAAGGAGATCCAACCAGCCCATCCTAAAGGAAATCAACCCTGAATATTCATCAGAAGGACTGACGCTGAAGCTGAAACTCCAATACTTTGGCCACCTGATGTGAAGAACTGACTCATTGGAAAAGATGCTGATGCTGGGAGAGATTGAGGGCAGGAGGAGAAGGGGACGACAGAGGATGAGAGGGTTGGATGGCATCACTGACTCAATGGACATGAGTCTGAGCAAGCTCCAGGAGATGGTGATGGACAGGGAGGCCTGGCGTGCTGCAGTCCATGGGGTCACAAAGAGTAGGACATGATTTAGTGAGTGAACAGCAACAAGAACAAAGTGAACACCAAGGAAGGCGTCTGAGCTGCTCGAGGTCACAAAGCTGAAGTTGAAGCATCAGGATTCCAGTGCAAGTGGGTCTGACTCCTGCACTCGTCTCTACCAGATAGCTGCACAGCACCCTTCCACATGAGCGAGAAATCGTAATACAAAAGGCTGTATACCACAAACGCCAGATCTTCCCTCCTAGCTCCCTGAGTATCTAGATTTTTCAGTGACAGGTCTATTACCGTCAATGCTTTTAAACAGGCCTCACAGCCTGGCACTACCATCCTGCGTTTTTCACATGTAGAACATGAAACAGAAGGAAAACCAGTAGGGGAATCAGAGTTGTAGCAGAGACACGGCACATCCTGACAATTTCCTTCCAGCTCTGGGACTCCGCCCCCCAGCTCTGGGACTCCGCCCCCAGCTCTGGGACTCCGCCCCCAGCTCTGGGACTCCGCCCCCAGCTCTGGGACTCCGCCCCCCAGCTCTGGGACTCCGCCCCCAGCTCTGGAGTCTTTAGACCCGGCCACTTTCAGCGCTACTGGATGTGGCACCTGAATGTGGGCACATTGTGCAATTTTTTTTCTTGCAAAGCCAATAATATTATGTTAATATTTCTCAATAGCTTGATTGTTCTGGTCTCTACACAAAATTTCTAAGTCATTATTATGTGTGCATTTCTGCAGGGATTTCTTACCAGACAACACTTTAAAAAATTTATATTTAAATTTAGAGAGTATACTTCATTTCTAGACACAGAGAAAGATTTTACACAGTTGAAACGTATGTTCTATTTCCAATATTGATTGCTGATTTACTTCTAACATGTTTGTGCTATATTTGCCCATGAAAAAAAAAGCAGCAAAGTTGCCAAAATGAAATCTACTTAAAAAGGATCAGAAAGAAAAAAGTAGCCAGATTTTTGCCTAAGCCTAACTACTTCAAGAAGTGAAAACCACACAGGAAACCACTTTGACCAAGGGCACATTTAGTAGACATATGACATGATCGAGGTTTCCGATAGGGGAGAATCTTTTTTGCCAGCTTTACTGAGGTATAATTGACATACAATAAACTGCACATATTTAAAGGGTATACTTTTTTTTAGTTTTCACATACATACACACCCATAGAAATATCACCACAGTCAAGCTATTGCCTTGTGATCCATTACAATCTTCATTTCCTCCCCTCCCCAGACGTGTGTGTTGTGAATATTCGAGACTTGAGTAGAATCTTGGCATCTCATAGAACCTCAGGCCTGAATGTTTCCAAATTAAAGCTTCTCAGGTTAGCTGTGAAGTTTCACATTTTTAATTTGTATAGAAAAGCAAGATGAGTTACCCTCTATTTTTAATGAAAGTTTTCAATTTAATAATTACATCATTCAAAATACATTATCCAATTTTTTAGTTATATTTAATAATTTAGGAAGACTTCTTCATTGACTAAGAATACATTTTAGAAATATTAATTGTACATCATTACCCTGCAACATTTTTGTCCCCTTTCAACAAAATGAACTAAGGCAAGAATGTTTTAATCTATAAAATTCATTGTAAATATTAGCACCTTATGTACAAAACACACTGGGTAGGAATAACTAAGTCTATTATTGTAATGGTTTTATTTTGATCACAGTATAGGATTTGTATGGTAACCTTTTTCATTTTAAAATTGTTCTGCAACATGGACCAACCTTGAAAACATACTAAGTGAAAGAAGCCAGCCACAAAAGACCACATACGGCATGACGCCTTTTAAATGAGACATGGAGAGCAGGCATCAAAGTGGAGACAGAGGCCAGTGTTCACTGCGGTGGCGGGGGTGGGGCAAGATGAGGCCTGACTGCTAACCGGTGTGGGGGTGAAAAGATGCTCTGACATTACTAGTGATGTTTGCACGACTCTGAGTGTATGAAAACTCACTGAGATGTACACTCGTAAAGGTGAATTTTATAGTATGTGAATTACATTTCAATAAAGTGACTATTTTTTAAAAATTTGCTGAACTTCCTGAAAAATATCAATAAAGCCCATCTTCTACTCTAATAATGTGAGTCTCTTTGTTTTCCCAACCTGATACTCAACATTTCCCATCATTCACTGTCAATTTACTATATATATTGAAATTCAAACTGCAGTTTTGTCTTCTTCAATTAATAATGGTGTGGGGAAATTTATAATTAAAAATTGCTTCTTGAAAAAAATCTTGTTATTAAACAAAAAAAACCATTTCCAGAATCCCAAGGAAATAGAAGGACTCAACCATAGAAAATTATCTCATAATAAACTGCTGACATTTATGTTTTAAAAGACACTAATGATACTTAAGCTTCTCATGAGAACTACATCCATGAAATACTGAAACTGCACACCACCTGGTACTGTGGGGTTAGAAATGCACGTGCTCCTGACCGCTCTGCGGCTCTCTGCTAGCCTAGTGAGAGAATCACGGTCTCAGGATGTATTAACATATAAGGAGAACTTACTATCCAAACAACAAATTCCTTCCATCTAATCTAAAACCTCTTTCCACCTTCCCCAGTGGCTCAGATGGTAAAGCATCTGCCTGCATGCGGGAGACCAGGGTTCAATCCCTGGGTCAGGAAGATCTCCTGGAGAAGGAAATGGCAACCCACCCCAGTATTCTTGCCTGGAGAATCCCACGGATGGAGGAGCCTGGCAGGAGGAGCCTGGCATGGAGTCGCAAAGAGTTGGACACGACTGAGCGACTTCACTGATGAAGGTGAAAGAGGACAGTGAAAAAGTTGGCTTAAAGCTCAACATTCAAAAAATGAAGATCATGTCATTTAGTCCCATCACTTCATGGCAAATAGATGGGGAAACATTGGAAACAGTGACAGACTTCATTTTCTTGGGATTCAAAATCACTGCAGATGGTGATTGCAGCCATGAAATTAAAAGATGCTTGCTCCTTGGAAGAAAAGCTATGACAAAGCTAGACAACATGTTAAAAAGCAGAGACATCACTTTGCCTACAAAGGTCTGTTTAGTCAAAGGTATGCTTTTTCCAGTGGTCATGTATGGATGTGAGAGTTGGACCATAAAGAAAACTGAGCACTGAAGAACTGATGCTTTTGAACTGTGGTGTTGGAGAAGACTCTTGAGAGTCCCTTGGATTGCAAGGGGATCCAACCAGTCCATCCTAAAGGAAATCAGTCCTGACTATTCATTAGAAGGGCTGATGCTGAAGCTGAAGCTCTAATCCTTTGGCCACCTGATGCGAAGAGCTGACTCAGTGGAAAAGCCCCTGATGCTGGGAAAGATTGAGGGCAGGAGGAGAAGGGGACGACAGAGGATGAGAAGGTTGGATGACATCACTGACTCAATGGCCGTGGGTTGGAGCAAGCTCAGGGAGTTGGTGATGGACACAGAGGCATGGCGTGCTGCAGTCCACGGGGTTGCAGAGAGTCAGACATGACTGAGCGACTGAACAACAACCATCTAAAATGTGCATTACTCCACGTTTGTTCATTCTGTCCTTGATATTTAAGCAACCATTAAACCAACCAAAAAAGAAAAAGAAAAACCCTTGACACCAAAAATTGTTCCACATTTCAAAATAGTTAGAGACTCAGGTCAAAGGTAATTGGAGACATTATATTAACAACTAAACTTTTTCAGTCTATGATTTTCAACTTTTCTGATACATATTTGGCTTTTTAAAATTGATTTTTATAAATTTATATAAAAATCAATCTAAAAATTTTTTTAGAAATTAAGATTATTGAGTAATAATGTTATCAAATTATTTATAGCTATGGTTTGCCTTGTTAACTACCTTAAAGAATAAATATCTGTGCTTTATTTAGAAGAAATCAAACTGGTAAAATTATTGGGCATAAAAATTTATCTGTTCAGTCTTGTAATTATTCTATAAATTGCAGAAAAATAAAAATAAAATCTTACGCTCTGGGATTACTTTAGGGTTGTGCAGAACAGGGGATATTTTTGTGTAAAAATGTAGAGAAAGCAATTTAATAATAGTATGTGCATAAACACCCTCGAAGTACAAAGGAAACGAAAAAAAAATAGTTTACTTACGTGAAATGGGGGTTAGATGTGGAAAACAGAAATGAGACTACTTACAATACCTTTGTAAATAGTTCTGATTTTTGGTCCACATCAGTGTATAAGCAAGTAACAATCTTTTTAAATGAATAAAATCATTGTCCCTTTTGACTATTAAAAAAACAAAACATAAAACAGAGGCAATATTGTAACAAACTCAATAAAGACTTTAAAAAGGTCCACGGGTCAAAAAGAAACTGAAAAGAAAGAGGGTTCGGCATTAGTAGCCAATGGCAGTTTGACATTCAGAGAGGGTCACCCTGGGTTATGACCACAAATCGAGCAACAGACCACGGGAGAAGGGACCCCGCAGTCTGGTTGGTGGGAAGGGCGCATCCACCTGTGACAGGAAGTCGATGGCGGTTCTGCAGACAGGCCAGGCTGTGCCCTGGTAATAAGCGGCCCTAAACTGACGTGTTCAAACCCACCGCGGGGCTCAGCGACCCTGCAGGGTCAGCTGGGGCTGAGACGGCCGCTTGGCTTTATGCAGCCTTCATTCCCACGTGGACTAAGTCACTGCCGGCAGGGCAAACAGGGCTGGATGATCACTCACTGGCCCCTCCTCCCGGAAGAGACACTTTAAGTCCACACCCTTTCATTGACCTAAACAAGTCCCGTGAGCTGCCTGACTTCACACATGTAAGGTGACATTCTGCATGTTTGAGAGAGGAAAACAGAAACCAGCCCTCAGTGCTAAGGTCTAAGGGGGATGGTGAGGGACCCCAGCAGTGGGTCTGAAGGGGCCTTCCCCCTGAGGGATGAGTGAAGCTGGGAGGTACGGGGCAGAGGGTGTTTGTAAGATGGAGTCGGGGACAACCTGCCTGGAACTCACATGTGAGACAGTAGGAACTGAGCTAAAAAAAGGAACTGGGCTGGGTCTACTTGGATGACTTGGTTTTATTGGTGTGGACAGAGATATGATCAGAGCAGCGTGTTGGGAAGATGGAGACGGTCTGGCCCGGGGAGAGGGTGTGTGAAGGGCCCCTCAGGTGGGGAGAGTCATAACCAGAGTTGTAAGGCTGGGAGCCCAGTAGGGAAGAGCAGGAAAGGGCAGGCAGGGCCCTGAGGCCAGAGGGACACGCCCCTGAGCCAGGCTTTCCCAGGAGGCTTGTGCCGGGGTGGGGTGGGGTGGGGACGGGGGCTGCAGAGGAGCGGGGGTGGGCAGCAAGGCACCCTGAATCCCGCACGTGGAGACCAGCTGGAAGGTGGCTGAGGAACTCAGGAGGGGGAGGTGAGCACGCGCTTGCTCTCCCCCACGTCTAGGATGCAGCGTTTAAACATGTACAGTATATACCGACTGCAGTGTTGCAGTGCAAACAATCACAGTGAACCACAGCCCAAACAAGGACAACACAGTCTGTTGGTTCTTACACATACTATGGCTTGAAACCCTCCCAAGGCTTGCTTCAGTACTCTACGCAAACAGAAGTGCTAATGTAGTGTCTTTTAATAATTCAAATTTGCATACAAAATTAAAATTTAATGATTTTTCCCCACACACACATAAGCATGAATACTTCTGTACTGTTTCACTTCCATCCAAGTCTGTTTAAAAAAACATTTTTTTTTTCCCCTAGACTTTCCTCCTCTTCATGTACCTTTCTAACCCCCTGCAGGACCAACATTCAGTGGCCTTCCCAGGTGGCTCAGTGGGTAAAGAATCTGCCTGCAATGCAGGAGATGTGAATTCTATCCCCAGGTGGGGAAGATCCCCTGAAGAAGGAAATGGCAACCCCCTCCAGTATTCTTGCCTAGAGAGTCCCATGGACAGGGGAGCCTGGTGGGCTACAGTCCACGGGGTCCCAAAGAGTGGACGGGACTGAGCACTCACATGCCAGCGTTCAAAAGTAAAACGAAGGTGTTCCTACAGCCACAGGCACTTGGAGAATGCATTCACATGCTTAACTTTAACTTAAAGCTTGTGATCAGCTCTGTAAGAGGGGTTGCTGGGGTCACTGCCATCATGGAGTTTATTCTTCACTGAGGAAACTGCGCCTCAAGAGAGCTACAGTGATCCGCTATCCTATGATTCAGAGATGGACCTCACACCTGAGGGCTTGACTTTCCCCAACAACCTTCTCATTCTAGCACCTCTGATCACACGCATAAAACTGATTTCCAGGCTAGTTCAGTGATACAAGGGAACCAGCTTCACCCAGGAGAAAGAAGAGGTGTCACTGTAGACGTGTGACATTGGGAAAGTCATAGTCTCAAGGTCAGAAAGGACCTCACTGGTCATCAGAGCCAGTGATGATCAGACCTACTCCCAGAATCATGTATGCTTAGCCCTGCATTTTGATTCTGCGTCTGGGACTGAGCAGACAAAACAGAGATTTCAAAAGTCCTCTGAAGTGTGAACACTGAGTTGATAGTTGATGACTTTAAGGAATGACTGTTCAGTTTCACAGTATGACAATAATATTAGGGGAATATGTATTTTAATTACTTTGCCAACAAAGGTCTGTCTAGTCAAGGCTATGGTTTTTCCAGTAGTCATGTATGGATGTGAGAGTCGGACTATAAAGAAAGCTGAGCGCTGAAGAACTGATGCTTTTGAACTGTGGTGTTGGAGAAGACTCTTGAGAGTCCCTTGGACTGCAAGGAGGTCCAACCAGTCCATCCTAAAGGAGATCAGTCCTGGGTGTTCATTGGAAGGACTGTTGCTGAAGCTGAAACTGCAGTACTTTGGCCACCTGATGCGAAGAACTGACTCACTGAAAAAGACCCTGATGCTGGGAAAGAATGAAGGTGGAAGGAGAAGGGGATGACAGAGGATGAGATGGTTGGATGGCATCTCTGACTCAATGGACATGAGTTTGAGCAAGCTCCGGGAGATGGTGATGGACAGGGAGGCCTGGCGTGCTGCAGTCCCTAAGGTTGCAAAGAGTCAGACATGACTGAGTGAATGAACCAATGTATTTTAATATTTAATAGTCCTTGTCTTCTGAAGATATTAATACATCTAAGATAGTAATGAATCAATACGTCTAGTTCTCTGGTTTATTTTTTGGTTCTTGTTTTGAAACAATCTGGGGATGAGGGAAGAGGGCAGAGGGTCCATGAGGCAGGCTTGTGGTAATCGCTGGAGCTGGGTCATGGGGACGGGAGGAGAAAAGCGCCTTCTTATGACCCCGGTGTGTCTCGCTGAAGCTTCTGTAAGAAGAAGCTGAAAAACAAAGCTCCCAGCAAACGCTTTTGTGACGATGCAGCTCCAGTGACGGCGGCTGTCTGTGACTTGGACCGTGCGCACAGCTACGTCTTAGCGGGGCTGCTACAGACACGCGCCCACACGCGCCCGAGTGCGGAACCGGAAACGGCGGGACCGCAGAGGCGTGCAGAACGCAGAGGGGGCGCCCGCGGCCAGCAGCGCGTGTGCTCAGGGACGGTTTGCTCCCCCGAAGCCGGGACCTGTCATCTGGGTCCTGTCTCTGATTCCACCCTTTCCTCTCTGTTTTAAGTCTGTTTCCACTTTGACCTTTGCTCTGCAGTTCCACTACTTTGTATCTGCCCCGAGTCTGAAATTCTTCTAACCTGGAGGCTCATTTTTCGCATTCTGGAAACTCCCCAGCGTTTATGGCTGCTCTGCGTTTCCTCTGTCCCCTGGAGTGCTGATGAGACTGAACTCCACCAGCCAACCTGAGGCTCACAGACGCTTACGTTTAGAAGCCTCTTTCTTCCCATTCTGCTTTCCAGACGTGCTTCTCAACACTTTTCTTTCTTCTATGGTGGTTTTTTTTACGTCAACGCCCTCATGGATCATTTCTAGAATCTCTATTTGGTTCTTTATAAATGTGTTGCTTTATTTCTTTGAGTTCTTTGTGGATTTTACTTCATCATACATTCCCTTAAGTTTCCCAAATATTGGGACTCCCCTGGTGGCCCAGCCGCTGAGACTCCGAGCT
Organism: Bos indicus; assembly: GCF_029378745.1. NCBI lineage: Eukaryota > Metazoa > Chordata > Mammalia > Artiodactyla > Bovidae > Bos > Bos indicus. The sequence goes on from NC_091768.1 coordinate 102,752,814, forward strand.
CCCAGTGCAGGGGCCATGGGTTCAGTCCCAGGCCAGGGCACTGGATCCCACAGGACAAAACTAAGACCTGGTTCAGCCAAGTAAATAACTAATTTTTTAAAAAAGGTTCCCAAACACTTAAAACTGTTTCTAGAATGTTCTACTACTTTTCCTCGAGTGAGTTCATCTTTAGATCGCTGCTTCTGATGGTCCTTCAGCAGCTGGTCACACGTGGGCCTCGGCATGTTGGGTCTGTCAGCTCACCCCAGGTCAGGGGCCATCTCCCTTGGTCTCTTGGTGCCTCTCTGCTCACCCCTCTCTCTGGCTAACACAGGCCTTGCCCTAGCCCACACAGGGCTCCTCCTCCTGGAGTGAGTATGTTCTGGACTGGACGTCTCCCAGAGGCAGCCATTGCAGGGCTCAGCTCAGTTCTAGGCCGCAGGATGGATCAAGGCCTCCTCTCCTCCTGGGGTGTGCTCTGGAGTCCCTGACTTGACAGGAGCCCAGCTCCTGGCAGATCCACTTCCTCAGGCCCCCAGGTCCAGCAGGTCGGTTCCTCAGGCCCCTCTCTCTCTTTTTTTTTTCCGTTATTTTTTTTTAGTTTTATTTTATTTAACTTTACAATATTGTATTGGTTTTGCCATATATCAAAATGAATCTGCCACAGGTATACATGTGTTCCCCATCCTGAACCCTCCTCCCTCCTCCCTCCCCACTCAGGCCCCTCTCAACAGCTGTGCACCTCTGTGCAGACGCCGATCTGCAGTGATGGCCACGTGGTCCCCTCTCAACAGCTGTGCACCTCTGTCCAGACACCGATCTGCAGTGATGGCCACGTGGTCTCAAGTGACCTCTGAACTTATATTTTCTCTTTACTTTTCACCTGTCACTCATGTATAATCAGAGTTGGAGTCTCTGAGCACAGACCTGTAGCACCATCTGTAGTAACAGAAGCTGACCCAGGCCTTCCACGTCTCACGGAATTACTGCAGACATCAGAGTGTCTTGTTTAAGTTGTGCTGCACGAGCAAACACCTGTGGTTTGGTGTTTCTGGCTTCCAGAGACGCTTGTGGGTGAGGAAGAGCTAGCTCCCAGGCTCCCGTGGACAGAGGAAACTGGCAGGCCACAGGCTACTTTCTTCTTCGGTTTATCTTATTTTTGCTGCTGTGTTTGTGCTGTGCTTAGTTGCTAAGTCGTGTCCGACTCCTTGCAACCCCATGGACTGTAGCCTGTCAGGCCCCTCTGTCTTTGGGGATTCTCCAGGCAAGAACATTGCAGTCGACAGCCATGCCCTCCTCCAGGGGAATCTTCCCAACCCAGGGATTGAATCCAGGTCTCCTGCATAGCAGGCAGATTCTTGACCTTCTGAGCCATAAGGGAAGCTGCTAAAGCCTTAATAATATGCATTTCCTTCATTTGGTATGCTTCTATTTGTTGAAGTACAATTTAATGGGAGTTTGCATTTAAAAATGTTTTCCAACAATTAAAAAAAAAAGCCAAAGAGACCGATGGAATAAGAGAAAATATTTGCAAATGATAGGACAGGCAAAGGCTGACTCTTCAAAATATATGAACAGCTCATCCCACTCAACCAAGAAACCAAACAACTCAATTGAAAAATGGGCAGAAGACCTTAACAGACATTTCTCCAAAGAAGACATGTAGATGGCCAGTAGGCACATGGAAAGATGCTCAACATCACTAATTATTGCTGCTGCTGCTGCTAAGTCACTTCAGTCGTGTCCGACTCTGTGTGACCCCATAGACGGCAGCCCACCAGGCCCCCCCGTCCCTGGGATTCTCCAGGCAAGAACACTGGAGTGGGTTGCCATTTCCTTCTCCAATGCATGAGAGTGAAAAGTGAAAGTGAAGACACTCAGTCGTGTCCGACCCTCAGCGACCCCATAGACTGCAGCCTACCAGGCTCCTCCGTCCATGGGATTTTCCAGGCAAGAGTACTGGGGTAGGGTGCCATTGCCTTCTCTGCACTAATTATTAGAGAAATGCAAATTAAAACTACAATGAGGTACCACCTCACACCAACCAGAATGGCCATCACTGGAGAGGGTGTGGAGGAAAGGGCACCGGCCCACACTGCTGATGGGGACGAAAGCTGGTGCAGCCACTGGGGAAAACAGTAGGGAGGGTCCTCAGAAAACGCGAGTTACCGTGTGATCCAGCAACCCCACCCCTGGGGATGGGCCCAGAGAAGACTGTAATTCAAAGAGATGCACGCACTCGTATGTTCACAGCAGCATGGTTCACAACAGCCAAGACACGGAGACAATCTAAATGCCCATCGACAGCTGAACGGATAAAAAAGAGGCAGTACATACATACAACGGACTACTCCTCAGACACGAAAAGAAGGAAGTGACGCCATTTGCAGCAACATGGATGCAACTAGAGATGTCAGACCAAGAGACGAAAGAGAGACAAACCCCACGTGACACCACTGACACATGACATCATATCTGTTGCTTAGTCGCTTAGGCGTGTCAGACTCTTTGGGGACCCCATGGAGTGTAGCCCACCAGGCTCCTTTGTCCACGCGGATTCTCCAGGCAGGAATACTGGAGTGGGATGCCATGCCCTTCTCCAGGGGATCTTCCCCACTCAAGGACTGAACCTGCCTGTCCGTGTCCCCTGCACTGCAGGCAGATTCTTTACTGCTAAGCCACAGGGGAAGCCCAGGGAAGTATATCCAGGGACACTTCAATAAAAAAGAACAAACAAACATATGTTTTCCAGCAAAATCATACATATTCCATATCTCAGGATATACCATACAATTATATATAACATATAAAAGGTTACATACCTACATCCATAAGTATTATATATATGTGTGTGTGTGTATATATATATGCGATATATAAACACCCGTTTTCTAGCAGAACATGGTATGAGACACAGAGAATAACAGTTAATGTATCTGTACCATTTGTCCTCTTAGGTCTGTTAAGTCACTGATCTTTTTCCTGACACTTTGTTTTCTGGAGCCTGTGAAAATTGCTGCAAGAGTCAGCTTTATTACATTCAGTTCATCACAGAACCTAGTTTCCATAGTCTCCTACATTTTCTTTTGCTTTGTTGTATCAGTGGCAGTCGGGTGACGGACTCCTACAGAAGCTGCTCAGGAGCTCAAGACCTCAGTTTTAGGAATGAGGCAGTCTCATAGCTCCACTGTCCGGGACTGTGGTCACGAGAATAGGCAAAAGCTGATGGAAAGCTTCCCAGACCTCCAGGCTGAGGACCCTGCCTCGTGAAGACCCCTTGCTCGAATGCTGGCCCGGGGGAGCTGGCCGGCAGCTGTGGACGCTGTGCTGGCGGCCCACAGCGTGCCACGCTCAGCAGTCGGGGTGAGGGTCTGACCCCCTCTGTGCGCAGAGCTCGGTGCTGCACTCAGCGCTGGGAGAGGGGGCAGAGTCAGGAACTGCAAGACAGGCCTGGTCACCGGGGGTCACCACATGGCATCACTCTACAGCACATCACGAGGGGGAGTGGGCAGTGTCCATGCGGTAAATTCTCCATCTACCAATAACACACAGAGCAGATACACACAGACACACAGACACTCACACACACACACACACACACACACACACACACACAATCTGACATACACTCAGACACAGACAGATGGACACACGGGCCGTTTTCTTTACACTCAGTGTAAACATCTTATTTATCTGTTTTATATAAATAGATCTGGTTTTTTTCCAGCATTATCTTTAGTTTAAAAACGCTAGAGAACACACACCATGGAAGTCTTTCTGAGTTAGTAATATACATATGTATATATACATATTTTTAAATAAGTAAGATTAAATTCTCATTTTAAGGGCTTTTTATGGCTCTGCTTTCTTTGAACTCTACGTGATCTAAAATTTAACTATCAGGAACACTGGAATATAAGGAAGAGAGTATAAAGTATATCTCTTTCAAGCATAAGTATATATTTCTCCATTTACCCAGTAAAGTAACACATATCCTACTTGTAGTTCTTGAGATCTAATCCTCTGGAATTTTTTTTCTTTTTTAAACTGAATTAACCGCACTGACCTTCCTAGCCCTGGGCTAGGCAAAGGAAGAGTTTGGTTACCTAACTTTTAGATTAGCAAACTAAATTAACTTTCAGTGCTTTAGGCTACTAAGGACGGTGCTCTACCCTAGGAATTCCCCTGTTTGAGCTTTTATTATACCCCTTTACTTTTCGTTTAAAGATGATCCTCTGAATTGATATCTACAAGAAAAAGCTTGTAAGATGCTTAGTACAATTACAGGATGAAATACTTTAAATTTCGTTAATTTACTGAAATACGAAATCTATTGGTGGCTAGAAAATGACCCATAGGTCATTAAATATAGTTGATATAGTTAAACATAGTTAATATATTTCTATCATTTTTTTCTTCTGAGGTGGTTTAAGCTCCTGATCTTCTCCCTGGCATTTTCTATGTTCCAGAGCCTGTGACAACTGGGGCAGGAATAAGTTCATTTTGGTTGGTCTCAGAACATGGTTTTCATAATGCTTCAAAAAATATTTCTAAATGTTCAAAGCTTAACCAGAATTTTAAAATTATCATTATTTATTTGTCCTTATATAAGATATGCCATTGCAAGGTTTTATGTAGATTTGTTTTACAGATATTTAGAATTATTGGTAGGTCAGTGTTGACTTAAACAGGACCTCTTAATTTTCTTAAAATGTAGCTAAAAATAATACTTAAAAAGGAAAACAAAAGGTAAATATATAAATTGGAAAATTAATTATAAAAAATAGACTCAGATTAAAAAATCTTTTCACCCTCATCCAGTGCAGAGTTGTTTAGCTTCAGTCTGGCCTCTCATTCCACACCTCAGTTCTTATCTACACGGCAGGATTAATCATAAACCCCACACAACTCAATTTTCATATAGCATCTCTTGAATAGCACTTACATGTGATTTCCGAAATGTATCAGAACTCAGCAGTGCAATGAGAACAGAAGATGGAGGGCATGCCCACTTATTCTTCTTATAATGTGGCATCAAAATTAACATATGGCTCAGCACATTTTCTTGGGCCTTGAACAATAACAACTAGCAGAGGAATTTGTTACCCTTAAATTTTCATGGCCTAAATAGATAGGGGTCTTCATGATTTAAGAACTTCCCTGTAGCTCAAACGGTAAAGAATCTGCCTGCAGTGCAGGAGACCAGGGTTCAATCCCTGGTTCTGGAAGATCCTCTGGAGAAGGAAATGACAACCCACTCCAGTATTCTTGCCTGGAAAAGCCCATGGACGGAGGAGACTGACAGGTTATAGTCCATGGGGTTGCAAGAGTCAGACACGACTGAGCGACACACACACACACACACACAATTTAAGAATCATAGGTATTCTATGGGTTTCACCTTGCTTTTAAACCTTTGTCAAGAAACTCACATTGGTTGGGACCTCCTATGAACTGTATGGGCTTATGTGGTGGCTCAGACAGTAAAGAATTCCCCTGCCAAAGCAGAAAACGCAGGTTTGATCCCTGGGTCAGGAAGATCCCCTGGAGAAGGAAATGGCAACCCACTCCAGTATTCTTGCCTGGAGACTCCCATGGACAGAGGAGCTATATGCTCATACACTCATAACACCAATGGGGATTTTTAATGAGTCGAAAAAATGATAAAAATGAGCTTTGATTTAGAGCCTTCTCTGCATCAAACTGTAGGCATTTCGTGTGTGCTTTATATTTTTATTACAAAAACACCACTACAGGAAGCCCATTTTTATTTTCCAGCAATACTAAATTTTCCACGTGTACTTATTCAGACACCAGCAACCTAACTGCCAGCTTTGCAAACTCATTTTTTTTCTCTAACAGCCAAGTGATCCTTGCTAACAGCATCGTCAGGAATAAAGCTCTTACTGTTAGAATTCAGCTGACAGTATAGCTGATGACCCACATGGCATGCGTGCAACCTAGCTGGACAGTTCTGAGCTGTATGGACACTGTGATGTTCACCACAACAAACAAACAAAAAACCAAAATCTCAAAACAGAAAACGACTTGAGTCTATAAAGAAGCACAGGAACTAAAAGGCATAAAGGAACAGAATGTCGGAACAGGGATGTGCTGTTTATACACATATGCTTTTCTGCAAGTCACCACATTTTAATTTTGAGAAAGGAGGCCAGAGATCTATTGAAGAATTCATCCCCCCGTGGCACTGGTTCAACACCGCAGGCTTCTCTGCTGAAAAGCCTCCTTATGAAGCTGAACTGTACCAGTGCTGCAGAAAAGAGAGCTGAAGACAAAACCCAGCAGGGATGATAGAATTCTCATCTTTCCCAGAAAAGAAGAAATCCAATTGGTGGAGAGGAAAATCGTCTCCACGCTGCAAAGGACAAAGTAATGACACAAATAAAGAGGCTCTGTCAAACGCAGCTCGCTGTTTTCATCACTTGGCGTGGTATTTCAGAGATGAGGGCTTTTTGTTCCCACACATCACAGATAAGGCAGGAGGCTGGTTTCACCTGGCCCCGCGCAGCACGGAGATCTGTCTGCTGACAGGTGTTCTGCGGCCAGTTTATTATTTTTTTTTAAGGGGGCGGGCACGGGGGAGAGGCAATTGAAAAACCCCTAATGACATAAGCATTCCTAAAATGGACAAAACTGGCTCCTGAAATGAATGTGGGGTCTGCGCGGACACCGGGAGCCTGAGAGGCGCCCGCGCAGTAGACAGGCAGCATCTCCCCGCGGGGGCACCTCGGGGGACCCCCTCCCCCGTGGCTGGAAGCCTGTGCTGGGAGAGGACAGGTTTTCCGGTCCACACGTGACCCGGACACCGCGGGACAAACACGGGCGAGGGGGCCCAGGCCCGGGCGGGTGGACAGGGTCACCCGGGTGCTGGCCTGGTCGGGCGCTGCGGGCCCCGTGTGGTCAGCGCGCACAGGGGCTCCGCGCGTCCTGGCCCGGAGGCCTCGACAGCCCAGCGCGCCTGGCCGAACCCGGCCCGCCCGGAGGACCCGGTACCGTCCATCCGAACTCCACCCACGAGCCCGACCCGAGGCCGGCCGACCCAACACATCAGCATATGGACCCAGCCAGCCCGTCTGAACCCAGTACCGTCCGAACCCGGCCCCCCGATTGGACCAAACCCGGCCCCCCGATCGGACCTGGTACTGTCCCTCCGAACCCCGCCCACCCAATACCCCGGTCGGACCTGCTACCGCCGGTCCAAACCCGGTACCGTCCGAACCCGGCCCGCCCATCTGACGCGGGACCGTCGGTCCGAAGCCGGTACCACCTAAACCCGGCCCGCCCGTCTGAACCCGGTACCCGCCTCTGCATCCGGCACGGTCCGCGCCCGGCGCGGCGGTCGGACCCTACCGCCCGCCGGGACCAGCCCCGCCCGGCGCGCGCGCAGCAGCAGCACCTCGCGGAGGCCGGCGGCGCGGGCGGGCGGGGCGGTGCGGGCGGGGGCGCGCACGGCGGGCGGGGCGGCGCGGGGCGGGCGCTCGGGGCGCACTCACACCGGCCGGCGGCGGACGCGGGGCCGGCGGACGCGGCCGAGCAGCCCGCGGAGCCGAGAGCCGAGGCGGCCGGGCCGGGGCGCGCGGGGGGCGCAGGGCGCGCGGAGCCGGGAGCGCGGGGCGCCGGCCGGTGGGACCGAGGCGGACAGGCGGCGAGCCGGGCCCGCCGACCCCGGCGCGCGGCCCCTCGGCCGAGCCGACCCCTCGGCCGGAGGATGTCGGCGGGCGGCCGCGACGAGGAGCGGCGGAAGCTGGCCGACATCATCCAGCACTGGAACGCCAACCGACTGGACCTGTTCGAGATCAGCCAGCCCACCGAGGTGCGGGCCGCGGGCGCGGGCGGGGCGCGCTCACCTGCGCGGGGCGGGGGGCGCCCTGACCGGGGGGCGCGGGGCGGGGGCGGGGGCGGGGGGCGCGGCGGGGACGCGGTTGGCGGGGCCCCCGCCCGGAGGACCTTTGTCCCCGGGGCGCGCGGGCGTGTGGCCGGCCGCGGGGCTCGGCGCCGGGCTCGGAGGCCCGGCGCGCACAGCGAATGTCGGGGAAGTTGTTCCGACCGTGCGGCCCCGCTGATAACGCGGCCCGGAATTGAACTCCGCGGAGAGGCGGTCCCTCCCATTCGCTGCCGGCGCTCAGGTGGACGGGCGGGCGCCCCTCCCCGCGCCGGCCGTGCGCGCGGCCGCGGGCCCGGGTGGGGGAGGGGAGGGGGCTGGGCGGGGGAGGGGCGGGGGGAGGGGGAGGGCGAGGGTCGGGAGGGGGAGGGTGTCGAGAGGGGGAGGGGAGGGGGTCGGGGCGATCGGGTGGGTGGGGGGGCTTTGGGGAGGGGCGGGGGGCGCAGGGCGGGGCGCGCACGGTGGCTCCGGGCCTGGCTGGGGGTAGCCCGCCCTGGGTGTGCTCCTGGAAAAGGAGGAAATCTCGCTTGCCTTCGGCCTGGGACAATGGTAGTTGTTTGTGGCAGAGAGGCTGAAAGAATTCCCAGCAGTTTTCTGTTTTTTAAATAGGTCTCCTCCCAGTGCGTTGGTCTGGGAGAGGTGTGGGAGGGCCGTGGAGGGGAGGGCTCAGGGAGGGACCCTGAGAGCCCATCCTCCAGCCGCGGGAGAGACACCTTACCCGGGACTCGTGTCCTCCTAGGGAATGGTTTTACTAGCATCTATTTCTGATTTGTCCCAGTAGGTAATTACAAGTTAATACTGTTTACTGAAATACCGTCTTTGGGGCCCCAATCCTGTTGGACGAATTTGAGCATTCTCATGAAATTGAATGCCTTATCATTAAACCCCAGTTCATAGTTTTGAGCAAACTTGACTTTTAGCGTCTCAGCGTCTTAATTTTGCCCATGATGGGGGAGGGGGGGAAATCCATTTCTTCCGTCTGCACTGGCAGAGCCATTCGTTTTAATACGTAGTTGAATGCCAATATGAATTATTAGGTTCAGGTTGCCAATTGATAAGTTACTCCTGGTTCACAACTCACCTTCTCTAATGATTTTATGAGTTAGGTGCTAGTAAACAAATGAATAATGCGTAGTTGTGTTCATTCATAGGTTTATTAGCAGGTCTTTGAAAAGAGACGTGCAGTCATTTAGCCTTCAGGATTATGTTGTCTTTCAGAATAATGAGTTCATTTTTCTTTTTTCTGGTTTAAAAAATTCAGATGTAAAATATTTTGGTACATAGTTGTTTTGTTTTTCTGTTTGAATGGACCTATTTATAATTTTTTTTTTTTTTTTTTTTCAGAAATTTCCCAACTCTGGTTGAGAAAAGGAATCTTTTTTCACTTTAGTGATAGATAATTCAGTTTACTCTTTGGGATTCTGAATGCACTGGCATTTTAAAAAATCCTGAATCAGAAACACAGTTGATTTTATTAAATTCTGTTTTTAAGCACTCGGTTGAGACTTCTGTCCTTTCTGAGATACACCGTCTGAGTAGTTTTTAAAGTAAAACTGGCCTGTCATTCAGAGAACTATGTTTTTTCTGGTTATTCTGCGGGTGAAAAGTTGCTATGCAGATGTTGAAGCAAAGCAAAAGTTGAAGGACATTTCAGGCAAATGATTATATATTTCATTTAGAAATGGCAGCCCACTCCAATGTTCTTGCCTGGAGAGTCCCATGTAAAGAGGAGCCTGGTGGGCTACAGTCCACGGGGTTGCAGAAGTGTCAGGCATGACTTAGCAACAAGACACAACAGCCGCCCCGCTTACACCTGAACACGTCTAGAAATGGTCCTCCAAGATTATATTAGAAAGTGTTTCTTGATGAAATAAGTTGGCTTTTTACAATATCCGTGTTGTCTTCTCCGCTCTTGCATTATGTCTGGTACTTGGTTTACACTTGTATTCTTTGTTTTCTGGAGAGCCTTTGCCTGCTGTGTGTCTGTTTATTCTGGCCTTTGGAAGTTTAAGCTTCACATTTAGCATGTGTTTTTCATTATCATGAAGGTAAACTAAAGTTAATAATTCCCTAAATCAATATTTTAAAGCCAGTGGATTTGAGTTGCTTTATCTAAACTTTTTCGTCTGAACTTTTTTTAATATCTGGGAAACGATGAATTTTTCACTCTATTTCTCCATCACAAATAATTTTCCTTATAAGAATGTAACATCATACTGGCCTTTATTATGGTCAGTAAATGTCGAGCAACTTTACTTCAGAATTTGATTTGTAAAGATAAGTTGTAAGGCACGTATTTATATATTTGGAGAATCTTTTTTATGTACATATACGAGAGTGTAGTTGTTGGTTTGTTTTCTTTTGGCGGCTTTTTTGGAGGGGTTACAGTGATCACAGTGAGTGAAGTGAAGTCGCTCTTTTCGACCCCATGGACTGTAGCCTACCAGGCTCCTCTGTCCATGGGATTTTCCAGGCAAAAGTACTGGAGTGGGCTGCCATTTCCTTCTTCAGAGGATGTTCCCGACCCAGGGATCAAACCCCGGTCTCCCGCATTGTAGGCAGACTCTTTCTGGTCTGAGCCACCAGAGAAGCCTCTTACCAAATTACAGAACTATTGACCGTCTGTGGTTGGTGGTTTCAGGCAGCATTGCTAACTTCTGATCTGAGGTGTTTATGTTTAAGGAGATGATAAGCTTGGCTCTTTGGATTACTCTCTCTTTAAAGAAAATTAGAATATGTTCTAACTTCAGCTTCGTTAAGTTTGCTTCGTATTCACCTTTGTATGCAGAAGGGCTTCCAAAGAAGAAACAGACTATATTTTATCATTGTGTGTTTTTCGTCCCTGATTATATTTAAAATGAAAGTTGGTGATCTAAACTTAGAGTCAGTGCTTTATCACCAAGAAATTGATATTAAGCTGAATTAATCTCTTGATTACCATGGAGAGCTATAGTGCTTGATAATGCTTATAAGAGCTTCTTAGTCCCGCCTGTCCTTGTCTTACTTTTAATGTTAAGCCTTCACTTCTTTTAGGGGTTTCTGATAATTTATCATAGCAGAGTTCTTGTTGCTAATCTCTGTACTTCCTCAGAAGACTGCTTCTCTGGTTACCCAAAAGTCTGCATGCTGTTGGGTGTTCCGTTGTTTAGCTCATTTTGTCATTGTAGCCACTGGTTTTGTCTGAGTCATTCTCTGATTGCATGAAGGCGAGAGCTTCGCATTTTATTGTTTGAAATGTCAATTGCACGTCTGTCACGTGGTGCGTGCTCAGTGAATACTTTGTGAAAAGAATGCTGAATGTGGTTTCCTTTTTGTGTACCTTTATTCTTGACTACACAGGGAAGTGAGCTTTTTAAAAGCTTAGTGAAATTGTCTGTTAGACTGTTAAATATTTGTCGTTTCGTGTCTTATTCTTCTGCATAAACTGTACACCTGAGTGCAAAGCCTGTGCTGCGTAGTTGGCTGACCACTTTTGGGAGATACGTATTACTTAGTGAATTCATTGCCTTTTTTTGGCATCGATGGGAAAAAGGTTAACCTAGAATTTTTGTGGACACCCCTCTGTTCTTTACTGAAGGTGGATATGTTATACTTTGGTACTCTGATTAGTCTGGAGAAGTAACGTGGTGCTTCATACGACCCAGACCACCCAGGGGTGCGTGTGAAAAACAGCTCGTAGTTTGTCAGCAGAGGTGGAGGAGGAAGTCTTCAGATGAGGTCGTAGTAATTGCGTAATTTGGAGCTTGAACTGGGCTTCCCTGGTGGCTCAGATGGTAAAGAATCCACCTGCAATGTGGGAGACCTGGGTTTGATCCCTGGGTCCGGAACATCCTCTGGAGGAGGGCATGGCAACCCACTTCAGTATTCTTTCCTGGAGAATCCCATGGACAGAGGAACCTGGCGGGCCACAGTCCATGGGGTCGCTAAGAGTCGGACATGACTGAGCAAATAAGCACAGAGTTTAATCTATACTTTGGACTAATGCTTAGGTTGTAACTATGCTTTATCATACAACTTAACTATATTTGAGACTATTTTGGAAACAGCAGTTGTGTTATTAAACCTTGGTACTTCGGAAGATCTGGTGACTAGTGTGTGATGAGATAGGCAGCTGCCACTGATGTGTTTTTAGTATTTATAGGCATCTCTATTCCTTTAAAAAAATTTTTTTTTCTTCTGTAGTAATTGGTTGTGGTTTGTGTTTGTGGGTGTGAGGTCAGGGCACCGCTGTCTCCTTACCTTGACTTGAAGCTGCATCTCGACCAGCTTCACTTTGCTGTGTTCCTGCCAACGAAGCAGTAATTTTTCCTTTATGTGGTTTATGGACTTAATGGAATGTAAATGTTGTAAATACAGGCATTTCTAGAATTGCCAGATTTTGATTGTGGTTAATAGTAGAATACAGAGCTCCAATACTTTGGCTACCTTGTGTGAAGAGCTGATTCACTGGAAAAGACCCTGATGCTAGGAAACATTGAGGGCAGGAGAAGGAGGGGGTGACAGAGGATGAGATGGTTGGATGGCATCACCAGCTCAGTGGCCATGAGTTTAAGCAAATTCTGGGAGACGGTGAAGCACAGGGAAGCCTGGCATGCTGCAGTCCTTGGAGTTGCAAAGAGACACCATTTAACAACCAAACAGCAGCAATAGTTGAATAGCAGAACTTTCATATTCGCGAAAAAATTTGATTCACAGAAAACCAGGATATGATACCAAGTTGGTGGGATGTTTAAGAGAAGAAGGCTTAGGGTTATGTCAATAGGGATTTAATTGAGTAATTGTGGTACATAAAGCATTATTATTAGTGGTTGGTTATTATTCTGGTGGCATAGATTAATCTGCTTATAAACAGTTTTGCCAGACTTGAACTTGATGTAATATCGGAAAACACTAGTAGATAATATAGCAGTTATTTTGGTAGAGGCTTGCTTTCCTCTATTATACATAAAATAGACGCGAACAGTACTCATGTAACATAAACTGAACTGACCTCTTCAGTGAAGACCTGTTCAGGTGGAGTCTGCCGGTCTTCGCTCCTGGTTTTTCTGTTGCTTTTGGTTCCCTGGCTGGTCTTGCTTCCGGTGCACTCAGTTACCGTGCTGACGCCCAGGACAGTGGCGGGAAGGTGCGTGACCTGCGGTCGTAGGTTAGAGACTAAGCAGCGTGCCCGCAGCCCCCCACGCTGGGGGAGGACGCGTCACCCTTGAGTCTGTCTGAGCCCCCGACCGCGGTGCAAACAGCGGGGCCCGGGCTTCCACAGGGGTTCGGGTCTGCCCTAGCTCCCTGCAGCCCCCCAGCCCAGCCCGAGAGCTGCGTGGAGGGCCTGGCCCGCGACGCTCTGCTCATGCTCACTGTTGTCTGGTGGGTTTGCTGTGTTCTGAGTCACGGCTTAATAGTTCTCTGTTGCTCCATTTCACACATGTTCTGTTAAAGGAAAGTCAGGCTCCCACTCTCCACTAGTTTAAACCATTTGTTCCTTTAAAGAACATACTTTCTCTGTATCCTTGTCGGCTAATAGTGGTACTTCCCATGGCGACTTACTATTCTTTTTATTTCCTGAGTCTTGCAGGAGAGCCAGCACAATTTCTAACTTGTAATTTCTTTTTGTGCTGCTATTATCGGCTTTTGGTGTGGAGGCTGGACGTTGCCAGTTTCGCCCTTTTGCTCTGAGTCTGGACTAGTTCTACATGGTTGGTAGAGAAAATGGTTTGGGAGCAACAGCACAATCAAATATTTAAAAACCACTGTGTTCTTAAAAGCACGTGCCTCTCTCCATATACATACTTAGTTCTGGACCTTGGGAAGATGTCTTGCAGAGACATTATTTTTAGGTAGGTGTTGATATTATTTTCTGAATAAATTTCTGAGTGCTCCAGATTTACAGAAAAAAGCTTGTAAAATCTACCCTGGTTTTATATAAGTTTATAGTGTATCATTATTATACATGAGCTTCTTAATGAGTTCCTAGGTTATCTTACATTTTTCACTGTAATGTATTTTTGTGTTGGCAAATACTTGGGGGCATTATTGGCGTGATTATTTCTAAAAGACATGGATAATAAAAGTTAAGAGTCAGTTTTATGAAGATTTCTGCTTTGAGCCTAAGTGTTTCTGTTTCTGGTACTAATTCTCCGTTGGAAGATTGTTTTAAATCTTTTTCCTATTGTTCGGTTAACACCCATTTGTCTGTTTTGCACTTTGAATGGGTCTTGTACCCACGTGTGGTTTTGGGCCACGGAGCACTGACTGCTTGGAAAATACAGGTTCTCTGAGTTATGTGGATTTTCCCCACATGTTGATACATTTCTTTAAACCATATAAAAATAGCCCATTTGTTAATGTCAGCATTGACTAGAAAAATCTTAAGTGTTGGGAAGCCTCCCTCCTAGCTCAGTTGGTAAAGAATCTGCCTGCAATGCAGGAAACCCGGGTTCGAGCCCTGGGTCGGGAAGATCCCCTGGAGAAGGAAACGGCACCCCACTCCAGTGTTCTTGCCTGGAGAATCTCATGGACAGAGGAGCCTGTGGGCTACAGTCAATAGGGTCGCAAGAGTCGGACACGACTTGGTGGCTAAACCCGCACCACCAAGCACAGTGGTGGAGACCCGTTTTCGGACATCGGAGTCCCTGTCCAAGCTCGGGTGTGCTGGTCGCTGGCGGCCCTTGCAGGAAGGGGCTCGCTTCCCTGGTCTCTGAGGAGAGGCCGAGCCCCCGAGCCCGCGAAGCCGCGGTGCGCCCTCAGCTCTCCGAGGTGGACGTGGTTTCCGTGAGAAACGCGCCTCGTTTGGTCGCTGCCCACGGGCTTTCCGGGACGTTCGCTGGGCTCTGACGAGCAGCCCTAGTCCTTCATGCGCGGTTTGCACTTCAGCAAGTAGGGTGCCGGACCGAGGTGCTTGAGTCCACGTCCGGTAAGACTGATCGTCCCTCCAGCTCCCCCAGAGGCAGGCCTGAGCGAGATGGGCCCTCTTTAGGCGTGACTGCCGCAGGGACGGGCGCCCCACTGTGGTCGGCGCGCTGAGCCCGCGGGTTGCCCCAGCCGCCCGCCTGCCGGCCGCGCCTGCGAGGCTCCAGCGCCTGCGGGCCCAGGAGCGCGTCTGACCTCACCGCGGACCTGAGAGGGGCCAGGGCCTCCTGCCTTGGTGTGAGCTCTGCCTGGAACACTTGGTGATTGCTTTTAAGAGCTTTGGTTTCAGCTCATTTTTGAAACATTCTAAGGCAGATATTAAAGTCTATGTTCTTGGTATTTTCGGACTAGGGCTATACAGTTAACAGATACATATCATTTAAAGTCGAACGTAATTCTCCTTATGATAGAAAGATAGGTTTTAACATACATTCATTTATTTTGCATGTATTTACTTATTTTTATTTATAAATAATACCTATTTTCATTTGTTGTTGTTCAGTTGTGTCCGACTCTGTGCGACCCCATGGACTGCAGCACACCAGGCTTCCCTGTCCTTCACCATCTCCCAAAGCCTACTCAAACTCATGTCCATCGAGTCAGTGATGCCATCCAAACATCTCATCCTCTGTCATCCCCTTCTCCCACCTTCAATCTTTCCCAGCATCAGGGTCTTTTCCAGTGAGTTAATTCCTTGCATCAGGTGGCCAAATTATTAGAGTTTCAGCTTCAGCATCAGTCCTTCCAATGAATATTCAGGACTGATTTCTTTTAGGATGGACTGGTTGGATCTCCTTGCAGTCCAAGGGACTCTCGAGAGTCTTCTCCAACACCACACAGTTCAAAAGCATCAGTTCTTCACGGTCAGCCTTCTTTATGGTCCAACTCTCACATCCATACATGACTACTGGAAAAATAGAAAAATTTGAATTTGTGAGATGCAAGCATGTACATTTTTGCTGTTGAGAGATACTGGCTACAACCTAGCTGAAGGGTGACTGAAGTTTCATTGCTCTGATTCACTCGGGCTGTGGTGTGGCCCACTTCCTCCTGGTCAGTGTCTAGTTCTGAGCGTTGGAGTCTGATATTCCAGGTAACCTGGTTGGTAGCTGTGTTGCTGATGTGGGCTCTGTCTTCTGGCACTTGTCTGTGCTTCCAGGCCTCCCCTTCCAAGCTTGCGCTCCGCACGATGGCAGCGACCGACCCTGAGAAGGCTTTCTCCTGCTGGGTTTGGCTGTGCTCCCCCATAGCGTTACTGTCTCTCCGGAGAGAGACAGACTGCACAGATTAGTGTTTATATTCTAAGATCCACTGTGCACGACATGGGATTTTAATACTTATAAATAGTATGTGAGCATACTACTTTTAAAAATGCATATGGCGAAAACAAAATATGAGAATATTGAATTTATGTTAAAGATTACCAACACTTAAGATTAATTTATCTACTTGGTGGCAACTTTCTGCCGCAGATATGTTGTGCTGTTCTTTCATGGCGAGGTGTGAGTTCATTTGAAGCTTTGGTGACCATTTTCTTTTTATAGGTAGTATTACTAAATCGTTTTGATGGAGCACTGTTTTTAACCACAGAATGAGACATATTTATTAATAGACATGTTGTTTTAATTTGCCAGAGTAATACAATACAGATCTGAAACCTGAGTTGCTGAATTAGTGAATCTGTGAACGGCTCCTTTGTAGATGAGCTGGGCTTATCTTACTCAGGAGGGTCCTGCCCAGAGCACTGTGGACAGTGTCTTCACCATGGTTCATGTTGAGGACCTCAAGTATTTTGAAATATGTTTTTAATTCTGTTTTGGCAAAGGTGGCCTTGTAGACTTCATAGAATAATTCGTGTGTTTTTATGCCAAACTTGTTGATTTCAGTTTTTAAAAATCATTTTTTATAACTACCCTTATGGCAGAAAGTGAAGAGGAACTAAAAAGCCTCTTGATGAAAGTGAAAGTGGAGAGTGAAAAAGTTGGCTTAAAGCTCAACATTCAGAAAACGAAGATCATGGCATCCGGTCCCATCACTTCATGGGAAATAGATGGGGAAACAGTATCAGACTTTTTCTAGGCTCCAAAATCACTGCAGATGCTAACTGCAGCCATGAAATTAAAAGATGCTTACTCCTTGGAAGGAAAGTTATGACTAACCTAGATAGCATATTCAAAAGCAGAGACATTACTTTGCCAGCAAAGGTCCGTCTAGTCAAGGCTATGGTTTTTCCAGTGGTCATGTATGGATGTGAGAGTTGGACTGTGAAGAAGGCTGAGCGCCGAAGAATTGCTGCTTTTGAACTGTGGTGTTGGAGAAGACTCTTGAGAGTCCCTTGGACTGCAAGGAGATCCAACCAGTCCATTCTGAAGGAGATCAGCCCTGGGATTTCTTTTTCTTTTTTTTTTAGCCCTGGGATTTCTTTGGAAGGAATGATGCTAAAGCTGAAACTCCAGTACTTTGGCCACCTCATGCGAAGAGTTGATTCATTGGAAAAGACTCTGATGCTGGGGGGATTGGGGGAAGGAGGAGAAGGGGACGACAGAGGATGACATGGCTGGATGGCATCACTGACTCGATGGACGTGAGTCTCAGTGAACTCCGGGAGTTGGTGTTGGACAGGGAGGCCTGGCGTGCTGCGATTCATGGGGTTGCAAAGAGTCAGACATGACTGAGCGATCTGATCTGATCTGATCTGATAACCTTCATTAAATTGTTATTTGGAAATGTCAAGAACAGTAAAATTAAGGCCAGTAAATCTGGAAAACCACTAAAAAATTTTATGATGTTGTTTTATGGTTTATTTTTGAAGTATATTCTTGAAAATGTTATTAGACATGAAGGAGTTAAGGCATTTGCTTTCTTTGTATTATGAAAATTGTGTGTTTCTTTTGAACATTTGGGAAATGCTTGAAGTATACATACTTAGTTATTAATTACTTACATTTTTAACCCAGTGCTGGATCATTTGTTATTGATCATGTTATTAAGTTTACAGTTTTTGTCGGGAATCCAGCTTTTAAAAGCCTTGTAGGTTGCTGTGATGACAGGTGTGAGAGGTAGCGTTCTGTGGGTGTGTAGTGTCTGTGCGCTTGACATTCGTGTGAGTGCATTGCCTGTATCACCTCCCTTAGTTTTCAGAACAGTCCTGTAGGTGGGGGACAGCTGGTAAGCTGGGGGCAGTGATCTGCCCAGGTTGCATGGTTCTGGAACAGAGTGTTCCTGTAACTCAGCACTGCGGACTCTGAAGGTGTAGGATCACTGCAACAAAAACAGTGCCTGCAGGTTTTTTAGAAAAATAATTTATAAGTAGAACAACTTAGGGCATAATTTTAAGGAATAACCAGAGGTATGATACAATGAAACGTTACATGTATATGTATATATATCTTCTATTAGGTAGGTACAAAAGTAATTGCGATTTTGGACTGAATTTTAAATGATTATAACTAGCCTCAAATGCATCGTTATTAACCAAAATAGGAACCGTTACAGTCAACACATTTTTGCCGGCTTGTTTGTTCCTGCAGCATAAAAATCCGTGCTTTGGGGTTTGAGGAGCTCTCGGAAAGCATCTCCTGCCTCCTGCTGGTGGTGGAAGCGTTTTCCCTGCAGAACGTTGTTGAGATGCTTAAAGAAATGGCGGAGGTCAGATGAATATGGCAGATGGGGCAAAACTTGGTAGCCCAATTTGTTCAGCTTTTGAGGTGCTGATTGTGCAACCTGTGGTTGAGCGTGGCCACATGTGGAGGAGGACTGGGCCCTTTCTGTTGACCGGTGCTGCCTGCAGGCGTTGGCAGTTTTCGCTGCGTCTCATCGATTTGCTGAGCATACTTCTCAGATGTAGTGGTTTTGCCAGCGTTTAGAAAGCTGTAGTGGATCAGACCGGCAGCAGACCCCCAACAGTGACCATGAACTTTTTGGTACAAGTTTGGCTTTGGGAAGTGCTTTGGAGCTTCTTCTCAGTCTAGCCACTGAGCTGGTGATCGCCAGTTTTATAAAATCCACTTTTTGTCACATGTCACAATGCAGTCAAGAACCGGTTCATTGTTGTTGCAGAATAAAAGAAGACAGCACTTTAAAATGACAGGTTTTCAGAATTGAAAGAGATGTGTGTACCCCAGTGTTCATCGCAGCACTGTTTACAACAGCCAGGACATGGAAGCAACCTAGATGTCCATCGGCAGACGAATGGATAAGAAAGCTGTGGCACATATACACAATGGAGTATTACTCAGCCATTAAAAAGAATGCATTTGAATCAGTTCTAATGAGGTGGATGAAACTGGAGCCTCTTACACAGAGCGAAGTAAGCCAGAAAGAAAAACAGCAATACAGTATACTAATGCATATGTATGGAATTTAGAAAGATGGTAATGATAACCCTACATGTGAGACAGCAAAAGAGACACAGATGTATAGAACAGTCTTTTGGACTCTGTAGGTGAGGGCGAGGGTGGGATGATTTGAGAGAATAGCATTGAAATGTGTATATTACCATATGTGAAACAGATGGCCAGTCCAGTTCGATGCAGGGTGCTCGGGGCTGGTGCACTGGGATCACCCTGAGGGATGGGATGGGGAGGGAGCTGGGAGGGGGTCAGGATGGGAACACATGTTCACCCATGGCTGATTCATGTGAATGTATGGCAAAAACCATCACAGTATTGTAAAGGAATTCACCTCCAATTAAAATAAATAAAAATAAATAAATAAAATAACAGGTTTTTTTGGTCAGCTCCCGAGGCATCCACTCATCAAGCTTTTTCACTTCTCCAGTTTGCCTCAAATGCTGAACGGCTGTAGAGTGGTCGACACTGAGCTCTTCAGCAACCTCCCATGTAGTTGTAAGAGGATCAGCTTTGATGGTCATTGTCAGTTAGCCGTTGTCGGCTTCCGATGGCCGGCCACTCTGCCCCTGTCTTCAAGGCCCTTGTCGCCTTTGCAGACCTTCTTGGACCCCCCACTGCGCTGCATGTTCGTTGGCAGTTCCTGCCCAAAAGTGTTGATGCTGCGAGTCGTCTCCATTGCTTTACAGCCCATTCTGAACGCGAATAAAAAAATCGCTTGAATTTGATTTTTATCTAACATCATTTCTGTAGTCTAAAATAAATATAAAATAAACAGCAGGTAATAAGTCGTTGGCAAAAAGAACGTAAAGCAAGAGATGTGCGCTGAGACGTGTGGCAGCCGTATCTGACAATGTGTCCAGCGTCAGGAAGGTGGCCAGTGCCACTCCGCAGCTAGCTTTTGCACCAACCTGGAGATAAACGTGAGTGTATCGGTTGGAAGGCCTTGCTGTGCCTTGTCTTTAGATGGGTGAGGGTGCTGTGTGGTCAGCGTGGAGTGGCCGCCCGTCTTTTCTCGCTGTCTGCAGACCTGGACAGCTTGTGTCTTGCACGGTCACCAGCAGCTGGAGTGTGAAACGTGTGCGAGATGGAGCAGTCTCCTGTCCCCAGGGAGGCACAGGTGGCCCTCGCTCCCCGAGACTGGGGTCCTGCCGCGTGGAGACCCTGCTCCGGCCGCAGGGTTCGGCCTGGGTCCGGTGTCTCCTCACCTGGCCCCTTGCTTCCTGAAGGGCCTCCCGCCCCTGGGTCCGGGTGTGGCCCTGGCCCTTCCCTGGTCTGAGCCTGAAATGGAGTGACAGGCGAAACCTGTTTGCCCCGCTGACTCTCTGCCTTCCCAGGGTGCTGTTTACATATTAACTAGCCGTTTCCCCCAGGTGACACTGCGGTTTCAGCAGAGTTCTCTGGAGCTGTTCCCTGCTTGTTGCTGACGATTCTAACTAACATCTCCCGAGTAAATAGTTGCCCTTCCCAACATAGAAGGGAGGATTTCAGACCAAACGGCCGTTTCAGGGGGCCTCCCAGATCACGCTCTTCCTTCTCTGCTCAGGAGCCTGTTTCCTCCTCTTGAAGGAGACAGTAAAGCGTGGAGGAGCTTCCTCGATGGGAGCTGAGTGTGCTTTTCTTTTACGAGTCAGGGACTGAATACTTGACTTGGGGAGCTGCACGTCTGCTGCCCGGGTTTGCGAGGCCAGCGGCCTCGGCCTGCTCCCTAAGCTGGTCTCCCGGGATGGCTGGACGCAGGGAAGTTCAGGTTGGCACCCGCCCCGCTGTCTGTGTCTGCACCACTTTGAGGTTGCGTTTGCTTCTAGAGTCTTGTGGCTCATATTGCAGTGCAAAATGTAATTTAGTGTTAAGGTTATTAGTGTTTTTCACCAAGTGTCCTAAACTACCAAATACTACATGTTTGTGGTTTGCACAGCTTCTAAGCAAGTTTCCAACGCTCAGAAATGTTCCATGTATTAGTCTAATGACATTTTTAGACATTTTATATTAGTGTGTGTGGTTACAAAAGCGTGTGATTGGTACCAGCAGCTCGAATCTTGAGAAACCGGGCAGATTTTACATTAAATAGAGTGGTAGTTGCCGTTTGCTTCTATGAACGTCTGAGCAAAAAATTCAGCAACGGTTATGCACTTACCTCAGGGCCTGAGTGTTGTGAGAAATTGCTCCTGTGGCATATCTCTGTTTATTTCTTTTTTAGTGGCTCAGTGCTTTTAAAAGGATGACATTTAAGCCTTCTCTCGGGTCTGTCATTGGGCCGGTGCAGCGGTCGCTCATTCAGGGTGGTTTTCCAAGTGCCCGCCGTGCTGTAGGCGCTGTGTGCAGGCGGCCTGCTCTGCCGTCTGGGGTGGGGGTGAGGGGCTGCCCGGTGTCAGGGGCCCGGGGCGCCCTGAGGGGCAGCAGGCCCTCGGCCTCCAGCTGCAGCTCCCTTGGTGCTCCCCTCCACGGGCCGGTCCCTGCGAGCCCCGTGCACGCCTGTGCTTTCCGCAGCGGCTCCCGTCTGAGTGCAAGAGCACCGGGAGGTGTGTCTGGAGCGCGGTGCGCGCCCCGTCTGGATCCTGAGGGGCAGGCGCCCTGCGCAGCCGTTGACGTGGATCTTCGGATGACAGGGAACCTTCTCGGTGGTTCCGCGGAGGGCGTTCCTGGCCAAGAGCCTGACTCACTGAGCAAGTACGTGCTCAGCTGATGCCCGTGGGGCTGGGGTGAGCTGGGAGACGCTTCCAGGGGCGCAGCCTGTGGGGGGTGCGCCCAGGTCTGCAGGCCGCGCCCTGTGCCGTGCGGGGCTGGGAAGCGCCTGGGCCGAGCCTTTCCTGGGGCGTAGGCACAGCTTCCCACAGTGCGTTTCAGGAAATGTTCGCTCTGAATCCTGAGGAATTTGTAGAAAACGTGGAAAGCTGACTTAGAAAGAACCCGCTGAGTCTGTCTGTGGGCCCGTGCTCACACAGGCACGCCATTCCTCGGGGCTCTCCGCGCCTCCCTGAACCCGGGTCCCGGGAGCTCGCCTTCTCGCACCAGGCCTGACCGTGTGTGCCTTGCTCTGGCCCGTGAGCGGCCCCCCTGAGCAACAGCTCTAAGCCCCAAGCCCACCTTCTGTTTCTGCTCATCCCTCTCCCCAGGCGGGGCGGGTGCGGAAGCCTGGAATAGAGAGGTGTGTCGTGGTGAGAGCAGTGAGACTTGGGAGCGGGGCACCTGGGCTCTTGGGTTTGTTTGTCTTTGCGGCATGGCCTAGTGGCTGAAAATCGTGTGTGTCTGTGTTTGTCTGGACGTACAAGCGTGCAGCTGACTCATTGGAAAAGACCCTGATGCTGGGAAAGATTGAGGGCGGGAGGAGAAGGGGATGACAGAGGATGAGATGGCTGGATGGCGTCACTGACTCAGTGGGCATGAGTTTGGGTGAACTGCGGGAGTTGGTGATGGACAGGGAGGCCTGGTGTGCTGCAGTCCATGGAGTCGCAAAGAGTCAGACATGACTGAGCCACTAAACTGAACTGAACAAGGTGCTGGCCGCTGACTGAGGAGCTGCACGTGTTAACAGGTGGGTTTCTTATGGGCCTTGTAAGCCAAGGTAAGAACATTGTAGGTGAAAGAAGGTGATGACGTTTGCAGTTGAGCTCTCCGGCCCTCCCAGGCAGCAGAGGCCACAGGGCGAAGGGGGAATGGCCTGGCGGCAGGAGACTGATCAGGTGTAGGGCCTTCGTCTTGTGGAACGAAGGCCGCAGCTCACATGCAAGCAGAGGACGAAAGAGAGCTGTTCAGGGTCATCCCAGGTTTGCACTTGGCTACTAGTTAGGTGGGGGTCCCCTTGAGTACATGCGTGCGTGCTAAGTCACTTCTGTCATGTCAGACTCTTTGCAGCCCCATGGACTGTAGCCCGCCAGGTCTGTGGGATTCTCCAGGCAGAATACTGGAGTGGGTTGCCAAGATCCAAGGGATCTTCCCCACCCAGGGATCAAACCTGTGTCTCTTTTGTCTCCTTACACGGGTAGGAGGGTTCTTCACGACGAGCACAACCTGGGAATCCCGGTGGGGCCCTTCAGCTCAGCTCAGTTCCTCAGTCGCACCCGACTCTGTGACCTCATGGACCGCAGCACGCTGGGCCTCCGTGTCCATCACCAGCTCCCGGAGCTTGCTCCAACTCACAGCCATTGAGTCGATGACGCCATCCACGCATCTCATCCTTTGTAGTCCCCTTCTCTTCTTGCCTTCAATCATTCCCAGCATCAGGGTCTTTTCAAATGAGTCAGCTCTTTGCATCAGGTGGCTAAAGTATTGGAGCTTCAACTTTAGCATCAGTCCTTCCAATAAATATTCAGGACTGATTTTTCCTTTGGGGTGGACTGGATCTCCTTGCAGTCCAAGGGACTCTCAAGAGTCTTCTCCAACACCACAGTTCGAAAGCAGCAATTCTTCATCGCTCAGCTTTCTTTATGGTCCATCTCTCACATCCATACATGACTACTGGAAAAACCATAGCTTTGACTAGACAGAACTTTGTCAGAAAAGTAATGTCTCTGCTTTTTAATATGCTGTCTAGGTTTGTCATAGCTTTTCTTCCAAGGAGCAAGCTTCTTTTGATTTCATGGCTGCAGACACCATCTGCAGTGATTTTTGGAACCCAAGAAACTAAAGTCTGTCACTGTTTCCATTGTTTCCCCATCTATTTGCCATGAAGTGATGGGACCGGATGTCATGATCTTAGTTTTCTGAATGTTGAGTTTTAAGCCAGGTGTTTCACTCTCCTCTTTCAGTTTCTTCAAGAGGCTCTTTAGTTCTTCTTCGCTTTATACCATAAGGGTGGTGTTATCTGCATATCTGAGGTTATTGATATTTCTCCTGGCAATCTTGATTCCAGCTTGTGCTTCATCCAACCTGGTGTTTCTCATGATGTACTCTGCATAGACATTAAATAAGCAGGGTGACAATATACAGCCTTGATATACTCCTTTCCCAATTTGGAACCAGTCCGTTGTTCCATGTCCAGTTCTAACTGTTGCTTCTTGAACTGCATACAGATTTCTCAGGAGGTAGGTCAGGGGGTCTGGTATTCCCATCTCGTAAAGAATTTTTCAGTTATCCTTTAGCCAGAGTTGAAAAAAAAAAAAAAAAAAATCCTGACCCCTGCTTTCTTTGTCCGGTCCTCCCCTGCTGATCTGCTCTTCTCCAATGGCCTTGATGTGAAAGTGTTAGTTGGTCAGTGGTGTCCGGCTCTTTGTGACCCCGTGGACCGTAGCCCACCAGGCTCCTCTGTCCATGGACTCTTCCAGGCATGAGTATTGCAGTGGGTAACCATTCCCTCCTTCAGAGGATCTTCCCGACCCAGGGATTGAGCCCACATCTCCTGCGTTGCAGGCTGACTCTTTACCATCTGAGACCCCAGGGAAGCCCTGATGTGCTCATCGCCACGCTGGGCGACCTCGCTGGCCTCCCACCTCCTGTAACGGTGTCTCTGTGTTCCTGCCCTTCCCTGGTGTCACGGGTGACTTCATCTGGCTCCTCTTTCTTGGCGCTGTATTTTCACATTGGACTCTGTCCTCTGTTTATTTTTTCAATAAAGAAAGGCCTGGCACCATTATCCTGAGATCAAGGAGGCCACGGGTAAGGGCTGAGCCTGATGGTGTGGGCACACTCAGAACTCAGTGACTCTAAGGTCTGCGTGCGCCCCTCTTGGTTGGAGCTCCGTCTCTAGTTGGAAGCTCGGTGGCTGCGTCGGTGTTAATGTCTGTGTCTGAGTTTAGGAGCAGAACCCCCTGGGGGCAGTGGCTCTTGCAGAATTAACAGTAAGCTTTTTTAGGTGAGTGGTACCTGGGTTATTTTTACTTAGAAGGAAGCTATGGACACTTTTATAACACTTACATAAAATGCTCTTGTTTTTTAATGGCGATGTAATATTCCTTGTAGGAGTCACATTATTCACACTTTTCTCTACGATACACTGTTTTAGTACTGTTCCTGTGAGTATTTTGCCTAATTATCTCTGTGTAGTTGCATATCTATAAAATAGAAATGGATTTCCAAAAGCAGTTTGCATTGGAGGGGTGGACACAGGGAGCGTTTTGATAGCCTTTGCCGTTCTTACCTTAGCAGGCTCTTCCAGTTCGCACGCTGCTGCACTGGGTGTGACCCTTCACCCGACCCTGTTGCTGGGAATTCATCTTTTCTCAGCCTGACAGAAAGTCCTTGGTTTCAAACTTCACATTTCCCAGGTCACCGTCGAGGAGGAGCGTCTTTCACAAATTCATCGACCGTTATACTTTCTTTTTTTTTTTTAATTTTTTTTTTTTTCGTTATACTTTCTATGTGACATGTCTTTTTTTCTTTTGGGATGTTTGTTTTAATCTCTTCCATTTGCACAAATGCTGTTTATAAAACATGTTGATGTTTTATCCTGTATTAAAATTTTTTTTCTATTTAATCATTTTGGTCTTTTAATTTTCTATCCATCAGTGGATGTATTTTACTAGTCATTTGTTTCTTCGTTGTTATGTCTTGAAAAGTCACTAAAAAATCAAGGGAGCACCTATTTTAAACTCGTGATTGTCTTAGCTTGAGTTGCGGCCTGTATTCTCTTGAGTTTAGTGATGGCCTTGTTTTTTAAGAGTGTGGGCTGTCTTTTTTTCTTAAATCAGGCTCCATTCTATTAGACTCTCTACCACCAGAATTTATAGTATCAGGAGGAGACTCACACAGATAGGTTTGTGTCTTAAGGATTTTCATTGTGGAACTACTTTGGATATGAGGGGTATATTTTTCTTTTTTAGCAGTAATTCAGCATTCAGAAAACGAAGATCATGGCATCCGGTCCCATCACTTCATGGGAAATAGATGGGGAAACAGTGGAAACAGTGTCAGACTTTATTTTGTTGGGCTCCAAAATCATTGCAAATGGTGATTGCAGCCATGAAATTAAAAGACACTTACTCCTTGGAAGGAAAGTTATGACCAACCTAGATAGCATATTCAAAAGCAGAGACATTACTTTGCCAGCAAAGGTCCATCTAGTCAAGGCTATGGTTTTTCCAGTGGTCCTGTATGGATGTGAGAGTTGGACTGTGAAGAAAGCTGAGTGCCAAAGAATTGATGCTTTTGAACTGTGGTGTTGGACAAGACTCTTAAGAGTTCCTTGGACTGCAAGGAGATCCAACCAGCTCATCCTAAAGGAGACCAGTCCTGGGTGTTCATTGGAAGGACTGATGCTGAGGCTGAAACTCCAGTACTTTGGCCACCTCATGTGAAGAGCTGACTCATTGGGAAAAAACCCTGATGCTGGGAGGGATTGGACGCTGGAGGAGAAGGGGACGACAGAGGATGAGATGGTTGGATGGCATGACCGACTCAATGCACATGAGTTTGGGTGAACTCTGAGAGTTGATGACGGACAGGGAGGACTGGTGTGCTGCAATTCATGGGGTTGCAAAGAGTCAGACACAACTGAGCGACTGAACTGAACTGAACTGAATGAGCTTCCCTGGTGGCTCAGACAGTAAAGAATCTGCCTGCAATGTGGGAGACCTGGGTTCACGCCCTGGGTTGTGAAGATCCCCTGGGAGAAGGGAAAGGCTACCCACTCCAGTATTCTTGCCTGGAGAATCTGATGGACAGAGGAGCCTGTTGGCCTACAGTTCATGGGGTCACAAAGAGTCGGACATGACTGAGTGACTTAAGCACATACAGCACATAAATGAACTTAAACAAAACCTTTCCAAAAACCAGAGAATGAGCTTTAGAAGTTTGGAATTAAGCCACGAGCCTTGGACAAATCAGCCTTATTGGTAGTTGCAAATAGTTAAGGTTATCTGACTATTTAAAACTTCCTTTTAATTTGTTTGATTTTTTTTAGTGATACAATGTTTTTTTCAACTTATGTCTGCAAACATCCCAGTAGAGAAAATAATAGGTTAAAAAATGATTCAGTTCAGTTCAGTCGCTCAGTCATGTCCAACTCTTTGCAACCCCGCGGACAGCAGCATGCCAGGCCTCCCTGTCCATCACCAACTCCCGGAGCTTACTCAAACTCATGTCCATTGAATCGGTGATGCCATCCAACCATCTCATCCTCTTTCATCCCCTTTTTCTCTCGCCTTCAATCTTTCTTGTCATCAAGGTCTTTTCTAATGAGATTAACATTTTTTTAAAAAAAGGTGGTTTTGTTTCCTGGAGTTATCTTTTAGTCTTCTCTGTGGTGTGTGGGAGAGTGGTATATTGGTCACGGAGTAAGTGGCATCTTCAGGGGAGTCCTCATTGTAAAAGTCTTCATTAGAGCTCCAAGGTTGCCTGTGTATATATTAGAGTTGCTTACCTCTGCTAACCATTCTGCGCTGTGAAGACAACCAGTGACTATGTGATTGTTTTGCCAGTTTGGGTGTTTGTGGATGTGACCAGTGGAGTGCAACTATCAATGTCATTTGTCTAATTTTAAAGATGTAAATGAAATTTTAGAACTTTTATTTTGCTTGTTACCCTAAGGGCCCAACCCTCGAGTTCACCCAGACGGCTTTTGTCTGGGTCACTAATGTCCTTCGGGCTGCCAGGACCCGGTCATCACCTCCAGGCCCTCTGATGCGATCCCCTGGCTTTGTCTCCACTTGGCCCCAGGGTCCGGTCCGTTCTCCTGTGCCGAGTGGAGGAGCCCCGGTTTGCCGCCTCCTCTCTGCTCCCCGAGAGCCTTCCTCCTCGGGGCATCCAGTGCGCACACTGCCCTGAGCGGCCGCGCCCGCACCCAGCGCCCGCACCGCCCTGAGCGGCCGCGCCCACACCCAGCGCCCGCACCGCCCTGAGCTGCTGCGCCCGCACCCAGCGCCCGCACCGCCCTGAGCGGCCGCGCCCACACCCAGCGTCCGCACCGCCCTGAGCAGACCGTGCCCACAGCCTCGTGCTCTCTCCGCTCAGCGACTCCTGCAGCCTTCTGGCCAGAGGACCACCCGGCTGCCCCTTGTCTCGGTTGCTGGTGCCCCTTTGCCCCATTCTTGTCTCCACCGTTCTCCCAGGCCTCAGCCCTCCCCAGTCTGGCGGCTCTGCCTCCAAAGCATCGTTGGCATCTTTCGCGTCTCAGCACGTCTTGCTGCTGGCGCAGTCTGGGCTGTGCGCTTCTCAACCTTCAGTTCAGTGGTGCAGTTTCCCGTTCAGACCCTCAGGCGGCTGAGCTGTCACCCGGAGAGCACCGTGGCCGCCGGAGCCCGGTGTGGCGCTCCGTCCTGAGAAGCCCCGGTGCCGCCCGCCCCGTCTCCTTCTGCCCGGACCGTCGCGGTCCTGCTGCTTCCAGACGCGCTGCTGGCCGCCCCTCCCTCCAGATCCTGGGACTGGTCCCTCCGCATCCAGGGACTGGGTCCCTCCGGCTCCCGGGACTGGTCCCTCTGCATCCCGGGACTGGGTCCCTCCGGCTCCGCGGACTGGTCCCTCTGCCTCGCTTGTCGGTGTCCGCCTGTCGCGAGGTTCTCCTGTTGGATCACAAGTCCCTGAGAAGAGAGTCTGTTTGCTATTCTTCCCCATCGCCTGGAGTTGGAGGGGGTGAAGATGATTTAGCTGAAGAGAGAAGCATCTTATCCCCTGGGCTTAGTGTCTGTTCTGAGTCTATTTTTTTGTTTCTAAATTACAGTTTTCATGTCGTTTTAAAACATTTATTATAGATTGCTATTCTGTTTTTACTGAACGTTTGCATTTAATGTGGTTTAAAAATGTTACTATGAAGTGGGCTTTGCCTTTGAGCTGATTTGTGCCCCAGCTTTGGAAGTCTGACCTTGGGTGTTGGTTTTTATTGTTTCCTTCCTTCCAGACAATCCTTCCCCTCCTTCCCCACTTCTTCCTCTCCACCCCGTGGGAATTATCACTGCACGACGCAGGGAGCCTTTGTCTTGCGGCACCCCGGCCGGCCCCCAGCAGACTCGTGGCCCCAGCACCGTCTGCGTCCTGGGGCCTCTGCTGTGGGGGAGCTCTGCTTGGGGGGCCAGGCCCTCCTGGCCACCTCCTCCACGAGTCACTGCCGAGCTCACACCTCTGACGCAACGCCTGCCGAGCAGAGGTTTAGACACACAGCTGGCCCGTTGGTCTGTTTAATTCCCAAATCAACAAGGGAGGTGTAGTTGTTATCATTGAGGTGTCTTTCAGCTGAAGGTGGCCGGGCAGCCTCAGGATGTCGAGTTATAGTACAGCCACCCCTCCTGCCCCTCTTGCCCCCTTTCGGCCTCCAGAGAGCACGGCCGCCTGAGGCTGCCAGGGCAGAGCTTCAAGTGTTGCAGCGGTTGCATGGCCGCCCTGCCCCGCATCTCCGCTCCTGCCTTGGGACGGCCAAGCTGTGCAGCGTCGTCCCTGTTACAGAGCAGGCTTTCCAGGGCGCCCTCGTCCCTGTCTTCTGGGCCGGGGCGGTGTTCAGGAGGACACCTAGACGTGTGATTTCTCCGTCAGAGGCCAGACGCACATTCTGCCACATTGATCTTGAGATGGGTTTGCCAGTTTACGGTCCAGACCTCAGACGTCCCCGCATCCTCGGGATATTCAGATTTCTTTTGATAAGCTAGAATATATGAAGTAACAATCATGACTAATATTATTAACCTGGTTTCAGTGAGTGAGCGTGTTTTCTTGTGTGTGGTCCTTCTGGTTTTCTCTTTGAATCGCCTCCTTACACATTTTGTCCGTGTTTTTTTCCATGAGCTGTTTGTCCTTTTCTACTTGATTTGTAGGAAATCTTTGTAAACTCTGAATACTAATCTTTTATGTGTATGTTGCAAGTATGTTTCAGTTCATCTTTTTTTTGTCTCTTACAGTGTTTTGTCACAGATTTAAAGCCTTAAAATGTAGTTGGGTTTCTCGGTCTTCTCCTTCGACTTTCGTTTTTATACCTTTTCTCTCTTGTTTCAGGGATATGCTCAGCGCTCCATCTGAAGGGTTTACAGTTAACTTTTTGCCCGTAGGTGTTCACTGTACCTGGAGTGCCTTTGCCCGAGGGACTCCCCACCCCCTTTTACAGCCTCAGTGCGGGTTTTCCGGGCTTTCCCTTCTGTATGCTCGGTGTGTGTCAGAGTGCTGGCTGTGTTACCTGTCCACTAGTGGGATGTTGACTGGCTGTGCAGTCTGTGTGTGACTGGGCGTGGGAAGGCTACAGCCTTTCTTCACAACAGGGTAACAGGTGAGAGGCAACTTCGCTTTGTGGGGAGAAAGAAGTGCAGCTTCTTGTCTCATCCGCCTTCTGACCTAGGGTGCTGCTGTGTGGTCGGGGTCAGGCAGCTTACCGGTTCTGGGCTCAGCTGAGGGTCTGTAGACAGAGGTGCCCACCCTGTAGGGTCGTGTGTGGAAGTGCTGTGGTTCTGGGCTCAGCTGAGGGTCTGTAGACAGAGGTGCCCACCCTGTAGGGTCGTGTGTGGAAGTGCTGTGGTTCTGGGCTCAGCTGAGGGTCTGTAGACAGAGATGCCCGCCCTGTAGGGCTGTGGCTGGATGTGCTGTGGTTCTGGGCTCAGCTGAGGGTCTGTAGACAGAGGTGCCCACCCTGTAGGGCTGTGGCTGGACGTGCTGTGTCCTGGGCTCAGCTGAGGGTCTGTAGACAGAGGTGCCCGCCCTGTAGGGCTGTGGCTGGACGTGCTGTGTCCTGGACTCAGCTGAGGGTCTGTAGACAGGGCCGTGTCTAGAAGTGCAGCGGACGTGTGTAGAAAGCGCTTGGCTCCGGTGGTGCTTCCTTCTGCTCTGGTGATGCTTCTTGAGGATGGATACCTGTTGCTGTTCCTGTTGTCGTTATTAGCTGTGCCTTTCCTCCTCTCCCGTGTTTCGCTTTGTCTGCTCCAGCAGAAGGTCGTCCTTGTTCATCGCAGGACAAGCTCAGATCTGTTGGCTCAGCCCTGTGTCAGTTGAGGTGCTTTGTAGGGGAGGGGAGGTCCCCAGCACCACGTTCTGGATTAGTATTGCTCGTTTTAGGTTGATTCTGCTTTGCATATCTCTTTAAGCTGAAAAAAAAAATCTTGTTACTGTTTCTGATTTTGTCTAGAAATGGTAATATCTTCTTTAAAAGATATAGTGTAACTTTATATATAAAAACAAATCAGTGGTTTTTGAGGTTTTCATTTTATGGAACCTAACACTTTTTTCTTTCATCATCGTATTTCTGTTTCTTTGTCTTTGAGTTCATGCCTATGACATATTCCATTAGTTATCTAAAGAATTTATTACAGAATATACTTTTTTTTTAGCCCATACACGAATACATTATAGTTAAATACCCCACATATTTGTAATACTTACTTCAGTATGGAAAATTCTGGAATAGAAGTGTTATTTTGGTGAGCAGAAGGACAGTCCACTCTGGCGGTTGCTGCTTTTCGCGAACGTTCTCTTGTGCGGTTTCGCGAGGAAACCCAGCGGAACAGGGAGTTGGTCTTGCCTGTGTCGCTCTGCCCTCCTGGGTGCCTTTCTGTGTCAGTGCTGCCAAACATCCTCCCGAACCGTGCGGCCCTTTCTGAAGTCTGCGTGCTGCTCTGAGCAGCTCACCTTGGCTCGCTCTCGCCTGCTACCAGGCGGCATTCCGATCTGCTGTGCTCACCTGATAAGGCAGAGTGAGGCAGGAAGTGCGGTCCGCACGTCCCGCTTGGCACCAAGAATGCGGCTCGGGAGCCCCCATCAAACCAGGCAGAGAAGTCAAGCTTGGTGCCGACTTCTCTGTGAAACCCCAGCTGGAAGGCGATCGTGTTCACGTCACTGCTCTTGCACCCTCTGCCCCCAGATTATTTTGTTTCTAACTTCTCTCCCCCCACCCAACCCCCTTTCAAGAGTCTCATAAAGGATATGAAAGGCCTCAAAATATGGAAAGGACTCAAAAACCGTTTCAAAGTGTATTTGGTTACTAATGCAGTGTACAACAGTGAAGATTTGAAGATAATTTTTTCATTTAGATAAGTTTCTTGAGTTTTTTTTTTTTTTTTAATAGAACAGGTTGAGTACTGTGAATTCAATTTTTAGTATACTATAGAGATTCAGATGGTAGCATTTCAATTGTACAAAGCTTCTTTGAATCAGTTGTTGCAGCTGAGTATTTACTTGGAAGTTATGTAAATACAGTAAATGATAGTCTACCAATTTCTGCATGTAGTTGTATGGTGCATTACCCTTGTTCAGACTTAGAAACTTCTCAATATTTCACATACTTCAGACTCAGCGCAGATATAAGAAACAGGTTTTAAAAGAAAATTTCCTTATTTTATTATTGAAGCTGAGTTTAGGGACATGGTTATCTGAGAGAAGACATTTCATCACTTCCCATCTAAAAATTCTCAAGTGCTCGTATACTTAAACACGAGAAGATAGTTTGAAAAGTATCTCCAGCCAAAAAAAAAGGCAAAAAACAACTGAGCATATTAGTACTGTATATGCATCATACGAAAGGAGCAAAATACCAAGATTCACAGAGTAGAACACCGTACATTCATAATCCCGTTTCTGAAGTTCACTGTCCAAAACTTCCAATCACTTCCAGCGGCGGTGGGGAGTGACTGTTTCTGTAGCTTTGGAGCCGTGATGGAGCTGAGGTCCACACGCAGGTCCAGGAGGGCCTCGGGGGCTGGCCCTGAGCTGGGGGCGGAGGCGCGGCCCTGACAGCCCGCCCGCCGCACCCTCGGGGCCGGGTGGCGGCCTCTGCCTCCTGGCTGGGGCCCTGCCAGTCCTCGCCCGACAAGTAAGGGTTGAAAAAATCCTGATTTCCCAGTTCTGTCGTTTGTTTCACGGTTACTGGCTGGAGGTTTAAAAGCCTGTCTTCCTTGTCTGAGCTGCAGGAGGACAGTGAATCCCGCGCTCTCTGAGTTGAGCTGCTTGTTTTCCGACTCGGTTGGTGTAGTGGCCTGCAGCGGTGACAGTGACCTTGGCTTTGGCGTTCTCCCTGCTCTTTACTTCGCTGCGCAGTTGGGAGTTTTCATGGCTTCTCTGTCTCGTCACTTGCAGTCATTATTGCTGCTGGTAATCAAATTGTCCAGATTTGGCCAGGTGCACCTTTTGGTGGCTAGACGGTTTTTCTTTTTCTTTTTTTTTTTTTAAACTTCTTTGTTTTCTGGTGTAATAAGGTGTCCCAAACTCATCTTGTCCATTTTCTGACCATACCTGGATTAGACCATTTCTCCAGGGATCCTTGGTTCTTTCTAGTGGAGAAAAGGATTGAGAGATAGCAGTCTGGGTGCTAGAGATGCTTAACTTTACATCTTGTCTTTTGCTTTGAGACTTCTTGAGTGACAAGAGCTGTGGTTACTGAGTTGCTAAGTTGTGACTCTCTGCGACCCTCTAGACTGTAGCCCGCCAGGCGCCTCTGTCCGTGGGATTTCCCAGGCAAGAATTGGGTGGGTTGCCATTCCCTTCTGCAGGGGATCTTCCCTGTCAAGGAAGCGTTTTGGTTTGTCCATTTTAGGGAGGGTTTCCTTCTGCAGGTGTGGTCAGGCGTCACGTGAAAGGAGCTGACTGGCGCACACACAGTTGTGTCCTGCGTCCACGGAAACGTGTACTTGTGTTCCGTGCTGCGTCACGGCGTAGTGGCAGCGTTTCATTCCGTTACGTGAAGAGACCAGAGCTTACTGAACCGGCGTCCCTCGCCGCGTCTTTTCCAGAACTTTGCTGTTATCACCGGCGCTGCAGTGCACGCCTTTGCCGGCGTGTCTCCGGGACACACCCACCGAAGGGGACGCTCTGTGCCCCGTGCGGCTCGTTTTGCCGAGCGCTGCCCCAGGTCTGCACCGTCGACATGCGTCTTGTATCCGCCCCACAAGTAGAGGGGTTCTTAGACTTATACCACTTTGATTGAGAAATGTGATCTTATTTTCAAGTTTTACAGTTATTTTGTCTTTAAGGAGGTGGTTCATCCTTTTTCCTATTTGAGTCATGTTCACTTGGTGAATATGAGGTTTTTTTAATCCATGTTAAAGTGGGTTTTTTTTCTTCTCATATTTTAGAGACTCTATATATCTTACATTTCGTTCTTTCATGTAAGTTGGAAATGTTTTTTCCCCCAGTGTGCCCCTTGTCTTT
Source organism: Bos indicus (assembly GCF_029378745.1). Lineage (NCBI taxonomy): Eukaryota > Metazoa > Chordata > Mammalia > Artiodactyla > Bovidae > Bos > Bos indicus. The sequence goes on from NC_091768.1 coordinate 102,786,933, forward strand.
GGACCTTACTTATTCGTGCCTTTTTTTCCCCCAAATGAAAGTTTATTTTTATGTAGTCAACTTTATTTACATTTCTTAAATCGCCTTATGATGACATCTATAATTTTTAAAGTGTGGGTTTCCATGAAGACGTTTATTACATAATACAGGTTTCGAAAGCAGTGTGTGAACTGAGTGTGCGTACTAACGCTGTGAAGATGAACCCAAACTGTTCTTAGAAGTGCCCTCTGGTTATGGTGAGCCTGAAAGGAAGTGGGGGCTGGGAAGGCTGTGCGGTTCCACTCGCAGGAATCGGCCCGGCTCAGCGGACACAGTGACGTCACTGTGTGTGTGCCTGAGAGAGTGGGCTGCCAGCTTTGTAGATGAGGGAAGTGGATTAGTCACGATGTGTCTGGACGTTATCATGGCTTTCATCCGGCTGTTGAGTTGAAGGGCTGGGTCTGAGCACAGTGAGATGAATTAGGAACAGCTGATGTGCTGTGCCAAGTCACATCTTTGTGACCCCAAGGACCACAGCCCGCCAGGCTCCTCTGTCCACGGGATTTCCCAGGCAAGAATACTGAGTGGGTAGCCATGCCCTCCTCCAGGGCATCTTCCCGAACCAGGGATCGAACCTGTGTTTCCTGCTTTACAGACAGATTCGTTACCTCTGATTGGTGGGGAAAGCCCGGGAACAAGTGATTAGTTGTACTCAAAGTCTATGGTTTAACAGGCTAGTGCTGAGCTGGAGCGAGGCTGCAGGTGGACAAAGGTGGCAGCGACTCAAGAACTGTCATTTTACTGACGCCTCCTGTGAGTCAGCAGTCTTAGGTGGTCACCGTCAAGCTGGGTCACGTTAAATCGCGTTAATCACAGGTGTGATGTTAGATTTAGCAGTCCGTTTGCACCTGGAGTTCACTGACCACGTCTGGACACTGCGGCTCGGACGCTGGAGCAGAAATCTGTTCAGGAGAGAAGTGGGATCATGCCGCAGGAAGGCGGGCGCTTGGAGGGATGGGAACTGGAACGCCATGCTGCCGGGGGCCCAGCTTGTCACCGGGGGCCCAGGCCGGAGTCTGGAGGCAACCTGGTCTCCCAGCTGGCGGGTGCTGCTGGCATCCTGTAGGTGGAGGCCAGGGGTGGTCCAGGCACCGCACGGCCGTTCCTGAGGAGCCCAGGGGTGCCCACAGCTGCAGTCCTGGGCCCGTCCTGCCCGCTGTGCCCACCTACACCCTGGAGTGCACGGGGCCTAGGATGTCTGCACTGCCCCTGTGCAGAATGTCATGCTCAAACTGATTGAGCATCGGGCCCAGGGGTGCCCGTGGGTAAAGTTCAGCCCAGTTGGCAAAGTAACATGAGTTTTGCTTTTGTAAACGGCAGTATCTTGTAGCTGTCAAGCGTGTTTGTCATCTCTGGAGCTGCTCCAGGGACGCCTTCTTACTTGAGGGCTATAGATACATTCCATGGATGAGAAAATAATGACATCTTAATTTCAGTAAATACATTTTTATTAGCCTGTAACTGAAATTTAGCATTTTCTTCCCATACAAGTTTATACTCCTATTTCCTTCAAAATTGAAGTTGTAAAATTTTTAATGCACAAAAATAAGGTCTAGACCTTACTTAATATGTTAATAAAGACCACTCATATTCTATCACAGGTTTTAAAAATATTTCAGTCGTTGTACTTTTTAAAAGATTCTTTATCGGCTGCGCTGGGTCTGCATTGCTGCCCGGGCTTTTCTCTGGTTGCAACGAGTGAGGGCTGCTCTGGCTGTGGTTTGCAGGCCTCTCATCGCAGAGGCTTCTCTTAATGGTGGGCTCCGGGGGCGAGGGCTCAGGAGTGTGGCTCCCGGGCTCCAGAGTGTGGGCTCAGGAGTGTGGCTCCCGGGCTCCGGGGGCGAGGGCTCAGGAGCGTGGCTCCCGGGCTCCAGAGTGTGGGCTCAGGAGCGTGGCTCCCGGGCTCCAGAGTGTGGGCTCAGGAGCGTGGCTCCCGGGCTCCAGAGTGTGGGCTCAGGAGCGTGGCTCCCGGGCTCCAGAGTGTGGGCTCAGGAGCGTGGCTCCCGGGCTCCAGAGTGTGGGCTCAGGAGCGTGGCTCCCGGGCTCCAGAGTGTGGGCTCAGGAGCGTGGCTCCCGGGCTCCAGAGTGTGGGCTCAGGAGCGTGGCTCCCGGGCTCCAGAGTGTGGGCTCAGGAGCGTGGCTCCCGGGCTCCAGAGTGTGGGCTCAGGAGCGTGGCTCCCGGGCTCCAGAGTGTGGGCTCAGGAGCGTGGCTCCCGGGCTCCAGAGTGTGGGCTCAGGAGCGTGGCTCCCGGGCTCCAGAGTGTGGGCTCAGGAGTGTGGCTCCCGGGCTCTAGAGTGTGGGCTCAGGAGTGTGGCTTCTGGGCTCCAGAGTGTGGGCTCCGAAGTGCTGTTCCCGGGCTCCGGGGATGGGGGCTCAGGAGTTGCAGCTCCTGAGCTCCAGAGTGAGGGCTCAGGAGTGCTGTTCCCAGGCTCCGGGGGCGAGGGCTCAGGAGTGCAGCTCCGGGGCTCCGTAGTTGCTCTGCAGGCTCTTCCTGGACCAGTGATCTGTCCAGTGTCCCTCACCACCGCACCACCAGGGAAGCCCTAATGATTGCATTTCACTGTGATTGTTCACTTTGCAATCCTCTGTGCTTTATGCATTTCACATTTTTATTCTGAGAGCAGTGGCATAGGCCTCACCAGTCTGCTGCAGGATCCCGGACAAAGTTGGATAGAACCCCTGGACTAGAGAGGTGGCTTTTTGAAGGGTGTTTTCTTTACTTGCCTTGTGGCTCAGCTGGAAAAGAATCCACCCGCAATGTGGGAGACCTGGGTTCGATCCCTGGGTTGGGAACATCCCCTGGAGAAGAGAAAGGCTACCCACTCCAGTGTTCTGGCCTGGAGAAGTCCATGGACTGTACAGTCCATGGGGTCGCAGAGAGTCAGACACGAGTGAGTGACTTTCACCTTCACTTCACTTCTTGCCTTCTGTACATTTGCACTTCACGTTTGTACAAGTGCAGTACTTAAGAGTCACAGCAGAAATCAAGACATCATCTTTAATCACAAGTGTGGTTTTTGTCTTTTGTTACTTGGGTTTAATTAGTGTATCCTTCGTTACCGTCTTTCACATCTCCGGTGCACATGGTGTGGTAGCTTCTCAAACAGAGATTAAAGATTTTCAGAGGACTGTGGGGAGAACGTCACTGTTCATCCCCTTGTGACGCTGACTAAGGGGTTGGGTAGGTTTCCACTTTCGCTGGCGTCTCCCAGCGAAGCGCACGGGGAACCTGCCTCGGAAGCTGACAGTTGTAAGTATACGGTGCTGAGGCCATAACTGAGGCCTTTGAAGACCGTGTTTGCTGATCGGTTTTCACAGCAGGCTGTTTCCTGGCAGAGAGTTGTCTTACTTACAACGCTCACGTGGTTGGATACAGGGTGGTTTGTTCGAGTTCATAAAGCAGTGATCTGTGTGCGTTCTCTGTGGGGTGTGTGCCTTGGGGTTGGTTTTTTAGACCAGAGAACTTGTATAAACTCTGAAATCTTCCCCTGAAAGGTGACTTTTCCCGCGTTCAGTGAGCTTACTCCACCTCGGCTCTGGCGATGTTAGGAGAACAGTGGTTGGCTCACCTCTAGAAGGCGTGCACTGGGATGTGTGAGAGAGCGTGCCTTTGTTTTCAGACAAGGAGCCGTACCAGAACCACTGGATCACGCAGACCCGTGAGGCGTGTGCCGTGGATCGTGCTCCTGGGTGAGGACGGCCCCGGCTCGCCCCGGATGAGCGGATTCGGTCCAGAGCGTGCAGCAGGCTCACCACTGTGCTTGGTTTCTGGTTGCAAGTAACGGTCACGTTCGCATAGTCCTGCAGGCTGCAAGTGTGTATACCTGCCTCCACTGCAAAACACTTCAGTGCTGAGAAATGCTGGCCGTCTGTCATGTGACCCTCCCGGGGGGCCTCACCCCTCCGCTTGTAGAAACCCAGCGCCCGCGCGGCGCAGTGCCGTGAGGCCCCCGGGGGCAGGTTGTGTGCAGCGGGGCACGTTCCCCGGGAGGGGTGGGCTGAGGTCCGCCCCAGACGGTGCTGAGCCTTCGGGAGTATCTGTCATGTGGAAGTTACAGGTAATGAAATGCAAATAGTCTTAAAAAGTGTCCTTCAGTCCTGGTTTAAAACAGTTTAAGAAGTGGTTTATACAAGCTTAAAAAATAGTATTTATACGGCTCTAAAAACCTGTGATCAGGTGTTGTGTCCATTCTCTACCTAAACTGTTGGCATCAAATGTTACTGCTGTTTTTGACAGTGTGAGTAAACGGCCATCAGCTTTGTGCACAGTAATGTTTGTGTTTTGAAGGCACACAGCTGTCTTGGAGGCAGCAGCCTTGGGAATAGGTGTGTGTATGAAATAAAGTCATGGTCTTGTAAACCAGGGAACTGGAAAGGTGATTACCTGTTGCAGGTAGCGTTGTTGGGCTACAGGCCGGGACCTGGTTTTCCTAGGAATGCTGGAAGCAGTGAGAAGAATGTGAACACAGCCTGGTTATTAGCCTGTTTAAGCTCTAGAGCAGGTGGCTCTCCGTAGCTTGAACAGAAGGAGATCTGGGGTTGTCTGGGTGAGTTTCTCCTGGTTCGGGTAAGAAGGCCAGTTGGTCATCAGTCTCATTAACCAATGAGGTGTTGGCAAAATGCTGAAAAGCAAACCTCCACCTGTGCGTCTCTGCTCCTTGTTTTGACCCTGTGCGTGCAATTTCTTAACGAGCCTTCTCGCTCGCTCTTCTGGTCTTCTCGTATTCCTTCTGATAAACACAAGAACACTTCTGTTTCAAGAGTGGTAACCCAACTCCGAGCAGTGTTCATTACTGTTGTGGTGACCGTGGGTGATCGTGTTTCTCAGGGACGAATGTATCTGAAGGTGAGGATATACCTTTAGGTAAAAAGAAGGCAGTTTTCCTGTCAGGAAAAGTGACCCCTGAGGAAAGGAACCAAGTGACCAGTCTGTTAGGTCGCCCTGCCTTTCTGTGCATCGAGCTGCAGCGCCGGCCGCGGAGCACAGGCGATGGGGTCACGCCGCTGGCCTGGAGGGACTGGTGGCCAGGAGGGTGCTGGCCGCCGGGCGGCTGTGTGCTGGCGGCTCGCGCTTGGCCTCCCCGGACCTTCTTTGTGCCCCTGCGCAGTGGGCGTGATGGTGGCACCTGCCTCTTAGTTTGGGGAATTAAATGCTGAAGACCGTCCGTATCTGGCACATGATGGCCTGTGACATACGTTAGTTACGGTTATTATTGGGTGTTAGCTTGGTCACTGCCTGCCCAATTTAACGTTCAGGAACTTGATTTTATGTCTTCTCAGTTTTGATAAAATTCTGTAGACTTATGCACACCTGCTGAAACTGGCTGAATAATTGAGCAGAAAGCTAATGTGTTCCTTTACTAAGGGACTCGCCCAGTAGTGACTCTGCTTATATGTTCCAGTGTGATGTTAAGGAGACCCGGCAAGTTGAACTGCTATTTATTAATGCTTATTTAGTGCAAATCAAATCAAAGGTAGTTTTTAATAGTCTACTTTATTTAGGCTTGATCGAGCCTGGAGAATTGTTTCTTTAAAAGCATCAATATAGAGGTTTCTTTCAAAATGATTGTCAGCCTGATTTTTGGCTGCTTGGTCTGGGCCAGACACAGACAACTCCTCACTTGCTTTCTCTGCTGCCACCCTGCGCCCATGCCTGGCTTCACCCCGGCATCTGTGGTTTGGGTTGTCCTTCCCACATAGCCCTGATCCTTGCGTTCCTAGCCCAGGGTGGGGGAACACAGGGGGCGGGCGGCCTGCAGCAGAGTCGGGCAGACACAGTAGGAACCCAGGGTCTGGAAATGTGCCCAAAGGTGTCTTTGTCCAGTTTAATTTTCAAATAGACCATTAAGCCCGTGCTGATACTCCCTGTCCCTTACTCTCCTTCAGGTGAAGACTCGTTGGAGGGTGCCTTTCCGGGAAGGGCAGGCTGGCGGGTTGGGATGCAGATAGAAGTGGCTGTGACGGTCTCTGAGGCCGCAGGGACCTCTGCGAGGAGGAGGGTGAGGGGGGCTCCCCTGCCTGCCCTTAGGGCGGGGGTGGCTCTGGATGCTCGCGGATGTGGGAAGACGTCACGTGTCGTGACGGGCGCTTTGAGGACTCCCGCCGAGGCGCTCTTGGTGCCTGGGACGTGCAGGGAGCCTCGGGATTGGAAGTGTCTGCAGAGGTCTGCAGGGAGCTGCGCTGTGTCCAGGGGGTCCCGAGGTACACAGCATCATCTGCTAAGGTGTGACCCACCAGACAAACACAGGTACTCTGTGTTGCAGCAGGCCCCTGCCCGGGTGTGAACTCCTGAGTCCTGATATTATGGTGACAGGAAGAGTGTTGCCTAAATAAAACCTGTAATTGATTGGACAAGCAAAGGAGGCCGGGAGGGAGCCTCCCAAGGTCCTGTGTGTGGGCTTCAGCCTCCCGAGAAGTAGTCTTGGTTGGCATCCATTGTACTTTTCTCTGGAAGTAAGATTATTAAAAAACAAAGAATTTTAAGAAAAATCCACATTGTGCCTGTTGATCTGGGGCGAGTAGTTCATACTGAAAATACTTACAATTACATTCAGCCAAAGGGAGTTTCCATTCATTCACATTCATGCTGGGGTTGGGGTTAGCGTTGCCCCTTTGAAATCTCGGGACAGATGGGCCCTCAGGGTCAGATGGGTGTGCACCTCGGAGTTCTGTGCATCCAGGCTTAATTCTAGACTTGCTTTGATCCTGCTTGAACGGGATACTCAGGCTTTGTGCGTTTTAGTGGCCAGATCTTGAGGCTGGGGCTTGATCGTAGCATCTGCTTCACTGGGTGGTTATAAAGACTTGACCAAGTGGTGCCCGGCCCTAGCTGAGGGCCCCGGTCCGAGTGGCAGCTGCTGCTGACACAGGTGCTCTGCAGCCGGACCTGACGCTTGAGCCACGCAGGGGGAGGCAGACTGTAAATAGCTCGTCCCAAGTCACTTGACTAAATTTGAAGACACCTTTTTTTTATAGGCTATGGTTTTTTCAAAGATGTATCATTTCATTCTCCTTTCAGGATTTGGAGTTCCACGGAGTGATGAGGTTTTATTTTCAAGATAAAGCCGCCGGGAACTTCGCCACGAAATGCATCCGGGTGTCCAGCACCGCCACCACCCAGGACGTGCTGGAGACGCTGGCCGAGAAGTTCCGCCCCGACATGCGCATGCTGTCGTCCCCCAAGTACTCGCTCTACGAGGTGCACGTCAGCGGAGGTCAGTGTGCAGGCGGCCGCGGGCCGTGGCGCGAGGCGCGCACTTTCCTGGGGCCCAGCTGCACCGCTGCCCCGTCCTGTTCCGAGGGAGCAGTGAAACGGAGCAACGCTCGAGTGTCTGTGAGGTGTTCCAGCAGGTTCCTCGCAGGTGCAGTTTGGGGAGTTGCCTTCTCCTCCAGAGATGAGGAGTGCAGTGCTTCATTGAATTCTCCAGGTCTGGAACATACCTTGATGATACACGGGGCTGCCTGATTTTGCAGAAACACTTCGTGTAACTCTGTCTGTAGATTGTAGCGCTACAGCCGGAAGTAGCCCACTGCTGTGAGTGTGGACCGTCAGTCTTGCTGTAGCGTCTTTGTCCTGTGGAACAGGAACCGTGTTCTTGGGAAGAACAGGGGTCGTGAGGAAGCTCTTCTCCTTGTTTTAAGGTTTGAAGTTTCTGAAAATATCCTATATCATGTGGCAATTTAGGCTGAACTGTTTAGGAATGTAGAAATGTTTAAATGTTTATGAGTGCTTTGGAAATACTGAGTCACCTGCAGAAAAAAGAAGATAGCAAAATCCAGTTAATGTTGTAAATAAAGAATTACAGATAGCACAAACCTTATTTTAATACCTATTTAAGTTCTAGCCACAAAACCTGTTTGAACATTATTTATTTAGTTTTCTTCCCGAAGTATAGCTTTCTTTGTTTGAAACGGATCATTCTTTCAAGCTCACTGGGGCACCACCTGCATACATTGTACCTCGACTAGATTTGACAGGAGAGGATGGTCCCGATTTTGGATGTTTTCTCTGAGGCTGAGTTCTCCTTTTACCTCAGAATCTTCGTACGAAGCTTACAGAGAGGAGGATAGTATTTCTCATCCTTTCACTCTTCTTTCTGCACCGTTGGTCATTTGAACAGCACCACGTGAGGTCTTTGGAATGACATCTACGGTTGGGATTTGAGATCTAAAAATGGAATGGGCTTGATTTTTTTTTCTAAGAATATTTTTTCCTTAAACTTCCGTTGCTAGATTTGTTTTTAATTAAAAAGTAAGATAAGTTACTTGTATGGGATGAAGTGACCAGGAAGGTGTGTAAACAAGCAGGTGTCTGTTCCCCAGCCCCAGCCCTGTCCCCTAGGTGACGCTCAGCCAGGCTGGCCTGCCTATGTCCTGTACCTCGTGTGGCCCGGCGCGGGGCCTCAGAGAGGAGGAGGCCGCAGGTGTGAGTCCTAGAGGAGCGGGCCCGGCGCGGGGCCTCAGAGAGGAGGAGGCTGCGGGTGTGAGTCCTAGAGGAGCAGGCCCGGCGCGGGGCCTCAGAGAGGAGGAGGCCTCAGGTGTGAGTCCTAGAGGAGCAGGCCCGGCTCGGGGTCTCAGAGAGGAGGAGGCTGCGGGTGTGAGTCCTAGAGGAGCGGGCCCGGCGCGGGGCCTCAGAGAGGAGGAGGCCGAGGGTGTGAGTCCTAGAGGAGCGGGCTCGGCGCAGGGCCTCAGTCTTTTTCGGGTCACAGAGCCCATAGTGTGTCAGGAAGTTTTTGTGGCATCCCCAGGCCAAAGGAAATACTTAACACTTTATTTTACTGCGTAGATCCAGACAAGTTCATAAGGATTTATGTTCTTAACAGCTTGCTGGTTATTTGGGAAAATAGTACACATAAAAGGAAAACCGGTGATTTCATGCCGTTCCCAGTCATAGCAAACCCGCCTGACATGGATGGGATGCCCACAGGAGGGACGGTGCTCAGCCTCGCAGGGACCAGTGGTTCCTGCCGTGTCTGGCAGGTTCAGCTCGTGTTCCCTGGAGGGGTGACATGTGCCTAGTGAGCCCCTGGCACCTCAGCCCGTGTGGGACAGAGCGCTGGCCCAGTACCGTGGAAATGCCACTCGCAGCCCTTTTCCACATTAGAATTTCTTGTGTGAAGTCAGTTATAAAACTAAAGGCTTTTGCTGTTCTAACTTGAGCAGAGGATACTGCAGATTGTAGCAGGGCTCTGGCTGTATCTGCATGAAGTTGTCAGGCACACGTGATGTAGATTGTAGACTGTAGCAGGGCCCTGACTGTTTCTGCATGAAGTTGTCAGGCACACGTGATGTAGACTGTAGCAGGGCCCTGACTTATTTATGTTCATGCAGTTGTCTGGCACATGTGTTTCAGGGCAGCTCCTTCTTTGCTGTTTTACAGTTTAGACTTAATTGTCCTGAATATTCATTCTCTAAAAATGTGCTATGAGGGATTTCGACCCAGTGCAAATTTTGCCACTTGAGCAACTTGGTAATTTTGGTTTGAAGCAGGAATTTCAAACTTCTTGGCCCAATCTCCAATATATGACTCCGATTTATTGTATTGTTGATACAATAATACTTCAGAGTTGGTTTGTCCTGTATTCTGATAGTTAACATTGCTGTTGATCTGTGACGCTTGCTGAGGCCTCTGTAAATCTTCTGGATTCGTCCGGTTGATCCCGCCTCCTTTACCACAGTGATTGCCCATCTTTGCTGCCCTCTTGCCTGGATAATCTTTGCCAGCTCTCATTTCCTAGTATGCGGTCAGGTGTGGGGGCCCTTGGGGAGCTGCCAGGAGCTTTTTAGATTTCAAATAAGGAAGGAAGTAGACTCTTAGCCCTTTATCTAGAGAATGGTGGGGTGGTGCTTGCTGGCGGGAGGGGTGTGAGGGTAGAGCACTGAGCGTTTTGGAGCCAGAGGCAGGACACAGGTGGGAGGAGGAGGGTAGGGGTCACGCCAGGACGGATGCTGGCCGGGCAGGGCCACGTCTCGTCGGCACGTAACGCTGAGGTGAGAAGAGCCTCATCCATCAGTGGAATGTCTCGTTTTCCAGTTGTATCTGAGAGAACTTGATTTACAGAAATAAACATATAGCAAGGCCCTACATGTGTTTTTTTCCTAGTCCATGTATATTTCTCGTATTTTCCTGGTTAGATTCTAAATGTTGTCAGGAAGTTGTGCCTGGCCATCTCTGGCACTGGACACGTGATAGGTATACATATAGTAGCACCAGAATCCTGAATTAGTCATTGAAACGCTCACTTCCACATGAGAGGAATTAAATTACATTCAGTCTATCAGCAAGTAATGAAGGTTACAAGACATTTTTCGTCTATAAAATTTACTGTGTATCAGAATGTAGTAATGTTGTATTGACTAGTGCCATTAAATAACCATGGCTTTTTGTTTGTTTTTTTTCTTTTCATGTTGTGAAGAAGAAAGAAGATTGGATATAGATGAGAAACCCCTGGTGGTGCAGCTGAACTGGAATAAAGATGACCGAGAGGGCAGGTTTGTCCTTAAGAACGAGAACGATGCTGTTCCTGCAAAGGTGAGAGCCGGGGGTCTCGCTGATGCTGCTCCAGGGCCACCTCTGATCGAGGGTCCCGGGGCTCATTCTGCTCTTCGCTTCTCTCCCTAAACTGCCCTTTTACCTTCCTCCTGGAAAGTACTGTAAGAGTAGCCCAGCTTATCCCTGCTTCATCCTCTATTTCACGAAATAATCCCAAATATTATTCTCTCCTTTTCGAAGAATTATGTAAACTGTTGTCAGAGACTTCATGATCAAGGAATTAGCTTCAGGTTTTTTTCCCCCAAATTACAAAGTTGAAATATGTTTTAATAAGAATCAAAAGGGAAAATAAAATTTGAATAACCTATTTATCTGTGAACTTGGAGATACAGCTTAATAGTAAGGCACGTTTAAGACCTTTTTTGTATTATCACATGGAAGGTTAATACTTCGTAAACTTCCTTGAGTTTCTTTGGGTGCTGTAATAGAGTGAGTCTAAAACTTTCTCAGCTCGTAGGACACCTGGAATTCCTGTGCCGCTTCTTTTCATGTGGCAAAGAAATACAGATAGAGCTTTATGAAATACAGGTATAGCTTTAAAATGATTATAATTCTGTTTCGAGTCGGGTGGCCTCTTACAGGCTAGAATTCAGTGTTGACAAGTGATAGCAAAGGCAGAGGTTAAGGGTATTTTGAGAAAAGTCCTGCATTTCATTTTCCCAGTGGATCTGGGGAGAGGGCCGCTGCTTGCTTCTGGCAGCCGTTTTCAGCGTCTGTGACGTCAGCGTCCCATGTGGAAAATCCAGACACACAGCTGTGCTCCCGGGACCTGTCGCCTTTGTGGTAAACATATACGAAATAAGAATGGATAACTTTTTTCTGCCAGAGGAGCCTGGTTGGCTACAGTCCACCGAGTCGAAAAGAGTCAGACACGACTGAGAGACTAAGCACACGATTTCAGCTGGTGTGCCTTTTGGTGGCCCGGGTCCCGCTCAGTGTGTAGTGGAGCCCTTCCTGGGGTCGTGGCGACTGGACGGGGCCCAGGCAGCTTGCACGGAGACAGAGGTGCTCGCTGGTACAGCTGAAGGCAGTTTTCTTTCCCCATGAAATAATCACTTATTTTTTTTGATTCTTTACCAGCCAGCCTATTAAGTCATATAAAAAATAATTTGTTTCTGTGTCTTCTTCAGGCAGATCATGGTATAAATTAAGAATAAGCAAAAAAAAAAAAAAAAAAAAAAAGATCTGGAAAAGAAATTAGAAGTTTTTGCATAAACACAATACTTAAAACTTTGCTTCATAAAAGCCAATTTTTTAGGGCTATTCTTGACATTTCTTCTGATGTTAAAGGAAATCTATAAAGTAGATAATGTTTCAAATGGTTATTTCTGTATATCCATTAGGTTCCATTCATTTAAGTTACTAATTATTTGGATTTTTATTTATTAACAATGATAAGTAAGCTGGTGTGATTCCCACCCCAGTTTTCTTACTGGGTTTGGGTTTTCTTGTGTGCTTGCTTCCTTGGTTATCAGTTTGAATTTAGGTGAAATTTTCACTCGGTGAAATGAGATCTTGAGTGTGTGAGTGTGGATCAGCACACTCATGTACCTGTTGGCACAGTCGAGACAAAGCCCATCTCTCATCCCAGGCCTTCCCTGCCCCAGTGGCTGTTTTCGGCTGTAGCGTGTAAGGTGCGGTTAGACCCCCATAGGTGGCTCTGTGAGCGTGTAAGGTGCGGTTAGACCCCCATAGACGGCTCTGTGTGATTCTGTGTCGTAGTGGTGGAGTGATAATGTCGCTTTTATCAGAAGGCTCAAAGTAACGGACCTGAAAAGCAGGAAAAAGAAGGCGTCATCCAGAACTTTAAGAGAACTCTCTCAAAGAAGGAGAAGAAGGAAAAAAAGAAGAGAGAAAAAGAGGCAGTGAGACAGGCGTCTGAGAAAGATGACAGACCTTTCTCTGGGGATGACACGTAAGTTAATTGTGGAGATATTCCTGTTTCTTTGTGTTCTAAGCCAAATGTTTTTAACGCAGCAGGCCTCCTTAAACTCCCAGATAAACGGGGGAGGGGTGACTTCATCTCAGTGGCCAGCGTGCCCTGGCTCCGCGTGCCGAGGGGATCCAGGCGTCTGCCAAGCAGCGTGTGTTGCTGACGCTGCCAGTCTGCGGTGCTTGCTCATCTTAGCGTGGGGAACCCGCGAACGGGGCTGCCTTTCCCGGTGAACCATGGGGTCAGATTCTCCTCATCCCTGCCTGCCTTCCCTTCCCTTGCTGCTGTTCCAGTCCTTAAGGCAGCAGTGGTTTCTCAGATACCTCAGATACGCGTAACACCTGATGGGAGGTTGGCAAGACTGGTGAGAAAAGCTGGTGTCCCCGTCTCAGCTCAGAGGCGCCATCGGGCCCACCCAGCCCCTCTCCTTCCTGTGTACCGGCCCCCGCACAGGTGTGCTCACCTGTCTGAAGGGACTTGCGCCTCGGATCTCGGAGCCGAGGGGGTGACAGAAGGGAGGCGTGAGGAGAACCTGGCCTCTGCTCTTCACGGCATCTCCTGGCCTCCGTGTAGCCTCATTGGTGTTCAGCTCAGTCAGTTCATTCCATCATCAAGTGCTTTTTCCAGGGCCACCGCCTTGTCTTGGTGTTGACCGCATCCACTCCAGCGAATGTCCTTGTTTCTAGTTTTGAGGACTTGTTTGAATATTTCCTTAGGAAATATTCCAGAAGAATGGCTCAGATACACTGTGGCAGGCTTGTGTTGCCAGACAAGGGTCTCCAGCCCGCAGGCCCCTCATGCCTCCCTTAGGACTGCCGAGGGTATCAGAGCAGTGTCTGGTCCCTGCAGTGTGTGTGAGCGCCAGTCAGCACAGCTTGCTTTACCATTAACACGGCCATTTCTCTGCACACTTGTGAACTGTTTATGCACTTCTGCTGCAGCAACCTCTTCAAGTCTTTCCCCATATTTTGATTGATTCTAAGTGTTCCATGTGTCTTGAGGATGTTGCCCGTTTGTCAGTGAAGGATGTTTATTTTAGAGTGGGGTTGGAGCCCGCTGTGGGTTGCATCAGAGTGGGTTTAGGTCTTAATCTGTTAGGCAGAGATGCCTGTGTGATGAGCGTGAACTCTTGAGTATAGTATATTACATAGTAAGGCTCTACTCAGTGTATTTATGCAAGAGGAAGAACTTGTACACAAAGGTTGCTCACATGAAAAATGTCAAGGAAGAGCAGACTTTAAAACTTAGGCTATAGCCATTCTGTTAATTTAGTGTACAGGATGATCAATTACTTGTGTTAAGAAAGTAAGCTACTTAAAATGAGTTAAGTTCAACTTGATAGATTCAGAGCTTAACTGATTTAATGAAATTATTTTATGATTTTTATGAAATCTTTAAAGTATATTTATCAAAATTTAGTCAAGTATATTGGTCTTACCTAAATATTTACTTTTCAACTCATCATTCTATACACTTGACTCACTGTAGGGACTTCAGGAGCTATTTCCTTTTTCAGTCTTTCAGTTGTTAAAGAATCACGCCGTGTGAGTTCTTCAAGACTTACTGGGTCGCAGAGTTGGACATGAGTGAGCGACTGAGCATGCATACATAATTTGAAGACAGATTTTTGCTAAAGTATATTCATTTCTTTATTTCTTGTGGTTGCAATGCTGTATCACTTAATCTCTTTGAGATAGAGAAACCTTGTAGAAATAACTGAAACGTATTTTCTTTTAGTTTTATTAATGAATCTCAAGTTCTGTAAACTCAACTATAAAATTTTAATTAGGAGTTTCTGCCTAGTTCAGCGGTTTAGTTTGTACCGAGAGAAACTTCATCTGTCGTGATTAGACCAGGGCAGGGCAGAACTGCTCAGGGTTCGGGAGCGGCTGGAGGACGCGCGCCGTGTGAGTCCGGTGAGCCGGTCTCTAATGGAAACCTGGTGTGTCTGGCTACTCCCTCTCTCCCCACAGTGAGAATTCTCGCCTGGCCGCTGAGGTCTACAAAGACATGCCTGAGACCAGCTTTACGCGAACCATCTCCAACCCTGAGGTGGTCATGAAGCGGCGGCGGCAGCAGAAGCTGGAGAGGAGGATGCAGGAGTTCCGGAGCTCGGACGGGCGGCCAGACTCGGGTACGGGCCCCGCGCCGCACCCGCTTCTCCCTGACGCGCGTGCTGCCGTCTAGGGACGCCCCTGACATGCGCCGTCGTCTAGTGACGCGCGCGCCTGCTGCTGCGCTTGACGCGAGTGCTGGGGTCTAGTGACGCCCCTGACGTGCGGCGGCGTCTAGTGGTGCTCGCCACGCCCGCTGCTGTGCTTGACGGGAGTGCTGCCGTCGAGTGACACGCCTGACGCGCGCCGCGCCCGCTTATCCCTGACGCGTGCGCCGCCGTCGAGTGACACGCCTGACGCGCGCCGCGCCCGCTGCTGCGCTTGACGGGAGTGCTGCCGTCCAGTGACGCGCCTGATGTGTGTGAATACGTGTGGTAAAGTCACAAGTTAGTTCCTCAGTAGTTTCGCTTGTTAGGAAATAATAGACAATCGTTTGTTTGAGAAAGGCTCTGTATTGGAAGGCTGTGTCGCTGACGCGGCCTTTCCTGAAAGCGCCCGTCCTGGTGGGTCGTCGGCCCTGGCTCTCCCACAGGGGCACGTTGCGGTGCTTCGGAGGCGGCGCCGTCGGCCTTTCCTGTGGCGATTAGGGCCTTTAGGAGCTGAGTCTTCATTATGTGTTTCATGGGAATTGTAGTGTCGGTGACAAAAAACTAGGGCGCTGAGAGACTCTTATTCTATAAATAATTTAATAGATGGCTTTTGAGACCTATCCTGTCTTGTTCCAGCAGGGATTTGAAATGACTTAAAAATACATGCATTGAAAAAGGAGGAGGAAGAAGCGAGGAACTACAAAGATGAGGAAGGAAAAATGTAAACGTTTTAGGAAAAATGTCGGAAAAATGCAAGCTGGGGGCTTATCAGTAGAAAGCGTCCAGTGTACCCACGCCTCAAATCCGGGCGGTGGCTCTGAGAGCGGAGCAGAGGGTCCACGTGAGGGGCTGCGGTTGGAAGCAGGCGCCGGCGTCCGCCGCGAGAGCAGCCCGAGGGCGGACCCGGCGCTCATGGCCGGGCCGTAGGAGAGAAAGCAGGGGCAAGCGCCCGCAGAGGAAGGAAGGCAGCCGGCGCCTTTCAGCTGGATGGCTGTGGGTCTGCGGGGTCCAGGGCCGTCTGGAGGGGAAGCCCGCATTCACTTGGGTGCCAGCCTGGTGACTGAGAACCAGTCAGCGGTGTCACTGGGCATGGAAGACACTTGCTGCAGGTAATACAGACCTGGAATGAAGGCCGTTGTTGAGGAGCAGACAGAGGAAACAGGATAAACCTCTGGAGGGTGAGGAGAAACGGCAAACATCCAGGAGAGGAGGGCTTGTCTGCTCAAGGGATGGTTGCGGTCCAGGGAACCTGTGCAACCTTCCAGGAAGCCCTGAGAAACCAGAGTGTTGGTACAACAGCCGTTTGTGTTAATACTGAGACAGTTAAATAGAGTAAGTTGAAGTGTTCTGTCGGTTTGTGTCTAATAAGTAACCTAGAGAAATGTATCCCTTTAATCTCCTGTCTGCTGGGTTGGTGTGATGTCAGGGTGGGAAGAGAGTAAAGCAGAGTCTGTCGTTCTGCCGGTCTCTTAGCCTCAGGGCGTCCCCCGGGTTCTCAGGAGGAGCTCACACACACTGTCCCGCTCCCTTCACAGCGGGTCAGAAGTCGTCACTTGCAGCAGCCTCTGTCTCTGCACCTTGGAGAGTATTTTTAGCACTCAGATGCCTCCCAAGTGTGAGTGACTTCAGAATGCCCGTGGGGTCAGCCCTTCCACTTCAGCTTCCTGTGAACAGCCTTGGGAGCCGTGTGTGCTGCCCTGGATCCTTCTGCTCTGTGGGCCATGCTTTGTACATCTCCCCAAAAGGGGAGCAATCCTCCCTTAGCTTTAAACGTGTATTTATATAGACGGGTTATAGTTGCCAGCAGGAGTTTTAAAATGTTAGCTTCTCGCCTGTCTCTCCCTCCTCAGAGATTAAGGAGACGTCTGTTTCTGTTGTGCTGATTCTGTGGTATTATGCTTTTACAGTGAAAACCTCTTAAATCAGACTGTATCCATTTGTCTGTCTGTTGACCTGTCCCTGGATGAGTTGGGTGTTAGGCTCCCTGGTGCTGTTGTGTTACCGTCAGGCCCTCTCCCCATGCCTGTTCAGATCAGCTTCATACAGTCAGGGGTTCACGTACAGGCACATGCGTGTGAATGAGTGTATCAGCATCTTGTATATTTATCCCTTTATCATTATTGCTGCCCCTACTTTCTTGTCGTTTGTTTGCATGGATTGTCTTTTTCTAACCCTAACCCTAACCCTCACTTTCAGTTGGTTTGTGTCTTTAGCTCTGAAGGAAGTTTCTTATAAGCAGCACGTAGATGGTTCTTTTTTTTATCTAGTCAGCCGCCCTGTGTTTTTTACTTGTAACGTTCAGTCTGTTGACATTTGAAGTAATCACTGATAGCTGTGTACTTACTGCCACGTTATTACTTGTTTTCTGCTAGTGTACGTAGTTTTCCTCCACTCGTTTCTTTGTTCCTTCCCTTGTATTTTGTTGATTTTCTTTAGTGGTATTCTTGTGTTTCCTTCTTTGGAGTTTTTGTGTTTCTTGTAGGTTTTGTGGATACTGTGGGTCTACATACATTGGTCTGTATCTACTTGTGTTAAACTAGCAGCCGTTGAAGTTCAGACTCATTCTAAAGGATCTACAGTTTTTACTTCTCCTTCTTGTTAGTTTTCTCCCCTTAATTTCTACCCTTTACAAGCTGTTGAGAGCCTGTGACAGTGACCCGTCCGGGCTCTGTCCTTATTGTTGAGCCGGGGGGGGGGGCTTCGTCCCTGTGAGTCTGTAGATAGCTTGCCTCCTGGCCTATGTCAGCAAGTCTGCATTCTAATGCTAGCTTGGACTTGCTGATTATCTTAGGAGACCAGAATTATTTTATTGTTGTCAGGTTGTCATGATGCAGTGTGTGCCAGACTTGTGTGCAAAGAGTGTAAGAAGCATTCAGTAGCCAGAATAACTGCATTAGAATTTAGCAGATGCGGGAGTCACAGAAGTTTAGAGTTTGAGTTGAGGTGCACAGATCTTTATTCTCAGTCTTTAACTTAAAGGTGGGAGTCTTTTATCTAGACTTAAAATTGTAGGGCTTAAAAATCTTGTAAGTAGAAAGCAAATTATGACACCAAAACAGCAATAATACAACATGTAAAAGAGTCCATTAAAGAGAAACATACAAAGAAGAAAACCTCCGGGTATCCAAATTGCTCTGCTCTAGTTCACAGTTTTTCCTCCCAAATGAGTTCGCAGGTAGAAGGGATAAGTTTCAGATTGTTGGTCAGGAAGTCGAGGAACTGGGGAAGGTCGGTGTCTAGCTTGGTGCAGGTGACGATGTAGGAAAGCAGGTGGAGAAGAGGCAGCGCTCAGGATGCTCCTTTCCGTCCTTTACCGAGAGCAGATATGGAAGCAGCGTGGGCTCGAGGAGAGGACACACGCAGCCTTACCACACAGAACTGTTTCTCGTTCTCTGTGGCTAAGGGTCACTGGGCCAGCAGGGCCCTGCCGTGTGTGTTGTTTAACAGGAAGTGGGGCTGGAATTTGTGTACTGCTCTCTGTTTTTGGAGTAAAATAAAAGTTGTGTTTAAAGATGTCAAACTTTTTTTTTCAGGTGGAACATTGAGAATTTACGCAGATAGTTTAAAACCAAATATTCCCTACAAGACGATCCTGCTGTCCACTACAGACCCTGCGGACTTTGCTGTGGCCGAAGCCTTGGAGAAGTACGGCCTGGAGAAGGAGAATCCCAGGGACTACTGCATCGCCCGTGTGAGTGCTCGCAGGTCACGCGGGCCCGGATGTGGTGCTCACATGGACAGATGTGCTTTACATGGGAGTTGAACATGGGCTGACTTTCTCTCTGCTGTATTGCTAGAATCTGGTAAACCGAGACCGTGGGCATATGTATAAAAGACAACATTCTCCCTCCATTACAAAAGTAGTTTGTGTTTCTGTTTGTTATAAACTAAGTATAAAAAGATAAATCGAAAAAGATAAAAATTCTCTGTAGTTCTGATACCAAAGGATAAGCGCTGTTTACATTTTCATGCGTACCCTTCCAATTTTTATTTAGCGTATATACTAATATATAGGTAACAATTTTATTTTAGTAAAATCTGCTTTAGTGATTGTTTTCTTAACATAACAACTCAACATTTAAATAAATCTTGGTTTGCTGTTTGTCACTAACCAACATTTGGTTGATAGACTTAGTTGCCATCCATAATTTCTTGGAAATGAAGGTTGTATCTTTGACCCGAGTTCTCAGGAAATAACAGTGAAATTTTATACCTCAGAATTGATTTGGTCACACTGAGTAAAATCAAGCAGATTTTTCTCTTGTAAGACAAACTTTCTGGTAAATCCCTCACCTTTAAGTCAGTCCCAAGTAGGTGTTAGCTCGTTGTAACCGTTATTTCTGTCAGAATCTCATTGAAAGTAGATTTTAAAAGGTGTCCTCCTTTCTTTCATCCTAGCAATTGATTGTTAAATAATCAAAGTGCGGTAGTCTTAGTTCCTCCTCCCACAAGATTATTCAGGAATAATTAAGGTGCAATACGTCACATGATACCTCACATGCATTAAAGCTCACAGCACTGTCCGTTTTGGCGAGTCAGCACAGTGACCCCTCAGACGATTCCTTGTGCCTCTTTCTACTGTGTATTTCGTTAAGTGGGTGTGTCATGGTTTTTTCACCCATCACCTGTTGATGGAATTTGCGTTGTTTCCACTTTTCATTTTTGACTCCTACAGTAAAACTGCTGTGAACATACGTTGCAAGTCTTCTCGTAGAAGCACTTCTCTTCTTGAGTAAAGCCTCAGGAGAGGGCTCAGTCCCACAGGAGGCACTTGTGTGCGTGTCCAGCGTGGCTGTACCGCTTACAGCCCCCCACACGTAGACGAGAGATCCCGTTGCTCTCTCTGCACTCATCTTTTGTTTGGTCAGTCATCTTACCTGTCATTCTGATGTGTGTCGTTGTATCTCATTGTTGAAAAATCTTACATTTCCCTGATGATCTATATGTATATTAAGTCCTATGTGTGATACATAAGCTGTGAATGTTTTTTCCCAGTCTGTGGCTTGGCTTGCCTTTTCATTTTTAAAGTGGTATCTTTCAATGATTAAAATTGTTAAAGTCTAACTTGGTAATTCTGTTTTAGCATTCTATACTTATTTTATTCTATATGAGAATTTGCTTCCTCCAAAGTTGTGAACACTTTTACCGGTATTTTATTTTAGGAGTGTCATAGCTTTAGGTCTTAGATTGGGGCTGTATGTTCCGTTTCAAGATAATGTCTGTGTATGGTATGAGGTTAGAGTCACTTCTGTTCAGACACCCAGGTTACCCAGGGCCATTTGTTACAAAGGCTTTCTTTTTTCCCTCTCTGCTTTGGCACCTTTGTGGAAAATCAGTTGGCCATATATATTTTTGGTTTTAATTCTGGAATCTGGTGTTTCATTTACATATCTTATATCTTTTTGCCAACATCAAGCTATATTGATTACTATAGATTATGGTAAGTCTTTTAAAATCATATAAAGTCCCCATTGCACTTTTTCCTTTTGCTTTAATAAATTGCTTTGGTCATTTCAGCTTATTTGCATTTACACATAAGTTTTAGAATCAGCTTATCAGTTTCTACATAAAACCTGCTGGAATTGTGGCTGGGTTTGCACTGACTTTGTAGACGACTCAGAACCCTAGCAGTGTTCAGTCTTTCAAGCTGTGAGCTGAGTGCTGTCTGCTCTGAGCTCTCAGCGGTGCTGGTAGTGTTGCTACAGAAGGGGTTAAATAAGAGGCCTTGCTTGAGTTTTATGGCTTTTTCTTCTCGTTATAAAGCTGAGAATTTATATTCTGCTGGAAAAACCATTTGCTAGATCTATAATTTTATGAGTAAAGCCCAATTTTCAGCTGGAAATAGATGAGAAGACAGATGTTTTTATCCCACTGAGATGACAATAAAGGAATGAAGAACTCTGTGTAAATGCACAAGAACAAAGGGCACGAGAGAAGAGATGGCAAGAGCTGTGAACGCAGTCCTCCCATCCAAGTACTAACCAGGTCCAACCCTGCTTAGCTTCCAGGACCAGGCGCTTTCAGGGTGGTGTGGCCGCAGACACGAACGCAAGACCTGAAAGAGGCGTGTGTAACTTGCTGGCGGGAAGCCGCCTGCAGAGGGGCCTGCGTCCCAGTCCCGAGGACCCAGGAGTACGGGGCTCTAGCACTCCCCGGGCAGCATTGAAAACCATCTCAGGACAAGCTGTCCCGAGAGTTGTTTCAGGGAGTATCGTCCACCAGCCTACCTCCCCCGTTGTGGCTGTCCTGTCACCTCCCCTTCTGAAGGCCATGGTCACACTGCAGGGTTGGGGGTCCTGGCATAGCAAGGTCTTCACCACAAGCAGGAGGATGGAGGGAGGCTGTGCCCTGAGTCCCGACAGCCAGAAGATGAGTGATTCCTTCCAGACGGCACCATCTCTCAGGGAAGAGCAGCCTGTATGAACTCTGACCTGCGGACATCCTGGCTCACTAGTGGGCACCCTCACCAGAACCACCTGCTCTCCCTGGGCTCGCCGTCAGTGTGAGAGGATGACCCGGACTCAACAGATGCTGGAAAATGCCTTGAAAGTGAAAGATAGACCAGCCCAAGCAGATGAGAGAACTTGAGATAAACGAGACAAAGCAGATGGAAGTGTTCAAAAGCTGAGACTTGAGACAGAAGGGCTGGGCTGGTGCTTGGGGGAATGGACCAGAGTGCTGTGGCAGGAGCCTGCAGAGAAGGGCCAGGGCGCGAAGTGTTAGCAGGAGGGGTGAAAGGGGACGTGAAGGACATCGGCAGAGGACAGAAAGACAGGAGACGGGGAGATTTAGGGTCTGACGGAGGATCAGGTAGAAAAAGCAATAGGAAGTGGAGAGAGAGAGAACGTCAAAGAAATAACACTAGTGTGTCTCCCAGACCTGAAGGATTTGGGTTTTCTGGGTCCATTTTCCTCATACTTCCAGTTAATAACCACTATGGAAAGTGTCTGAGGATGAAAACAGCAAAGCAGTGGTGTGAATGGAGTCTGCATTGCCGAACAGAGGCCTGGCCCTTTTCCACCTGGGCCTCTTAGGCTGTGGCCCCGAGGCTGCCACCGCCGCCTGACTCTTGGCGTGGAGGCCCAGGTGTCTGCCAGGGGAGCGGTACTGTGTCTAAGTCTGTTCAGTGATTCTCCGTTCCATGAAGCTGCATTTGAGAGACTGTGTGGTAGTAGACTTCATAATGTGGGTTTTCCTTTCCTTAATTTCCGCCTAATTTTATTGATGAAAATGAGAAAATGAAAGAGCACCTTAGTCAGAGGCATGAAGTTGTAAAATACTTTCTTTGGGCTTTTTCTGACAATCTCTTTGAAATCGTTTGATGATTCTTTTGAGGGTCGCATAGTTTGGGGCTTTTGTTCTAAATACTGTGTTCTTGAGCATTTTTTTCTTTTTTTTTCCGTTAGTTTAGGCAAAATGAGTTAGGGGTTGATAATTGTTTTTATCCTTGAGATAGAAGTCCTTTGCTTTCTTGCCCTCTTACTGATCATGTGATACGAAGCTCTTTCATCTTCATCCACTCATCTGTTCTCTCTTCAGTGAGTTATTCAGGGCATAGGTAGGTTCTGCTTCTTTGTTAGGTACTGTGCTAACTGTGTTAGATACTGTGTTAGGTCAAAGCTGAGACCTGCCTTCAAAAGAGTTCACAGTAAAGGGAGACAAGCCAAGAATGAGAAATACAGGCACGCAGTCTGCGCCGAGCACGGAGGTTGGGGAAGCCTGTCTGGGGGAGTTGTCCCCGAGCCGAGGGGTGAGAGGGGGTGCTTGCTGGACCCCGAAGTTGGGAGGCACGTTACAGGTGCAGTGCAGCATGGGGTCTTGTGGCCTGGTGGAGAATCCAGAGAAGTTCTGAGGAACTTGCTCTCTGAGGCTGCGTGGCAGAGTGTGAGACCAAAGAGACAAGTGCAAGTCAGACCCTGGAGCAGCATGCGTTCCAAGCCCAGGATGCTACGTTTAGTACAAGACACTATGAGGAAATATCAGTTACTTAAGCGTAAGGGTGTGTCGTATTAATAATAAACGTCTTTTTAGGGTGATTTGTAGCAGTGTAGAGAGAAGTTACACGGTTCTGTAGACGTCCAAGCCACTTGGTATATGCACATATGATGTAATTGGGCATAATGTCTGTTATAACGTTATTGAATTAACTCGAGTTTGAAAGTCATCTCCAGGTGCCAGTGACTGGCTTTGGTTTCTGTAGTTGTGTGTTGGTTGGTGTTGAGAGATGGACTGGAACTCAGCAGGGCATTGGAGACTGGGCCCTGGTCACTGGCTCTTTTTCTCTCTGTCACAGGGTTTTTCCAATGATTAGGACATTGCTTGCCGTTAGAATAGAATAAAAAGTTATACAGCGCTGCAGATGTGTGAGTGTCGTGCGTGCAGTGCCGTAAAGCCCTTGTTCAGTGAACGCCGTGTACCGCATCTAAATTTAATCCTAAAAATGAACTTTGTACACAAAAAGGGAAGCTGGTCTCTTCTGCTGCTGCTCTGTGATGGTTTTCCTGCAGAGGATGTGTTAGATGAAACTGCCTTCTTAACACCAGTGTGACAGTGGAAGGCAGGCTGTGGGCCGGCGGGTCTGCGGTGATGCAGTCATCTTTCTTTAAGAGCCTCCTCACAGGTCGAGCATCCCAGGCAGCCTGCCAACAGAGCGTGTCAGGGAGCAGACCCGACTAGCGTTTGGGGCGGGACAGAGGGCAGGCCAGTAACAGCGTTCTGGTCAGCTGGCTGAGGTTTTTATTGGAAACTTTTCCCTCACTTTTGTCCATGTTTTTCAGGATTGTTTATAGTGTTTGAACAATTCAGTTCTACAGTGACTTTTTTTTTATTTCCTCAAAAACAAAAAATTCTTTTAAATACCCGCTGATTCACTTTTTGGGTGTAGTCACAGTTAATTGTTATTCCCTCTTAGGTCATGCTTCCTCCTGGAGCCCAGCATTCGGATGAAAAAGGTGCTAAAGAAGTTATTCTTGATGATGACGAATGTCCTTTACAGATCTTCAGGGAATGGCCGAGTGACAGAGGTAAAGAGAGATTGTATCTGTTAAGGAATTAGCTCTGGGATACCTGATACGTTAGGGTCTAACCTGCCGGAAGAGGCAGGTGTGCGTGGCAGTGTCTCTTGAGGACTGTGTGCTGGGCCGTCTTCCGCCTCCTTACTGGACTTGCTGGCTCCTCTTCCTGAGGCTGCTCTGTGCCAGGTGGGTCTGGCAGGAGGCCTGGCACAGACCGTCACGCAGCAGCAGGGCCACTGTGTCCTGCAGAAGCCAGACCAGAGCACCTTGTCAGTTCATGAGGGGTTGGCACCTGTTGGCACCTGGTTCCTTCCCTGCTGACCAGACGGACTGGTGACGTTTGGACAGGCTTGTGGTAATAGGGAAGATAACCTTCAACCCTGAATACTGTCTAATCCTCTAGTCATTTTGTATAAGGAATCCGGACTTTCCACCACTCAGACAATTTCTCCTGATTATTTCAGAGCGGTGAGGGCATAAAGGTGCATTTTTGACGAGAGAACAGTTTTCTTGCTTTCAGAAATACTTCTGAAGCTCGCTGTTGCTCAGTGAAGGGCCTTGGTGTTGACAAAGACGTGAAAACCTGGCATATTTGAATGTAGATTGGTACTTTCAAATGTACACTTGCTTCGTACTTTTTCTGGACGATATGAAGTTAAACTTTATTAAAGTCAAATTGATCTTAATTGTGATTTAATTCAATTGAATTAAGAATATTTGTGTGTATGTATTAATGTGCGTCTGTGTTACTACATGTGTGTATGGACATATTGATCATAGGGTTGTTTGCCAATAGAAGCATTTATTCTGAAATATGTTGTTTTCAAGCATATAACATGTTTGCATGATTGTTAATTTAAAATGCTTTGGGGAAATTGCTTACAAGAGTTTTCAGGAACACAAAGTTAAATTGCGTGAGCTTTTCTTAATTATGCCTTGGGCAGTGGTGTGCAATCCTAAGTTGCTTCAGTTGTGTCCAACTCTTTGCGCCCCTGTGGACTGTAGTCCCCCAGGCTCCTCTGTCCCTGGGATTCTCCAGGAAGAATACTGGAGTGGGTTGCTGTTTACTCCTCCAGGGGATCTTCCCAGCCCAGGGATCAAACCAGGTCTCCTGCATCTCCCGTATTGGCAGGTGGATTCTTTACCACTGGAGTCACCCTGGGAGATGTTAAATTGCATTTTCCTGAAGAACCTTGGGCAGCTGATGGTCGATCAGCTGTCCATCGACATTCACTTGAGTCGGTTGATAATTTACAGTTTCTATTCTAGGGATTTTAGTCTTTCAGTTGAAGAGGAGGCCACCAGACCACATCCCAAAGAAAAGTAAGAAGCACACGGACGGGAAGCCCCTTCAGGGGAAGGAGAGAGCCGATGGGTCGGCCTACGGCTCCGCCCTGCCCCCCGAGAAGCTGCCCTACCTCGTGGAGCTGAGCCCGGGTGAGCAGGGCCACGCTGGGCGTGCTGCGCTTTGTGGTGAACCTTACTCGGATAGACTTTCTTTTGGTTGACATCCTTTTTTTTTTTTTTTAAAGACCATTTATTTATTTATTTTTTAAAGTAGCCATCATAAGACGGTATTTATTAAAAAACCCTTAAGATCATAGGGTATGTATATTCATGCATAAGAATAAACTTAACATGCACAAAAATGGATATTGAAAAACAAAATCTTAAATAGTGAATACAGAGAGTTTTTGAGATGTTTAAATGATCTACTCCCTTTAAAAAATTTTTTTCCAAAAATAACCTTGTAAAATACTTTAGCTACTAAAAATCAGGAAACTGAGACATACTTTTCTCAGGACAGATTTTCTAGAGGCAGATGTGTGTGTATGTGTTACACTGTTGCTCAGTGTATGAATCTCCTAAAGGATATCTGTAAAGTCAGCTGTATATCCAAGAAGTCCATGCGTAAGAGGAAGGGTATGTGCGTAGTTTTAAATGACAATAGACTCAGTGTATATCAGGTCAGCCTTCTAATAGACTAAGTGTACCTTCAGGTCAGCCTTCTAATAGACTAAGTGTACATTCGGGTCAGCCTTCTAGACTGTGTGTTTGTTGTGCTCTCTTAAGCTAAAGCTGTTGTTACAAGTTAGTCATCAGGCAGAGAAATATATTGACTTTCCTAAAATGTCTTATGCACACACATTGTTATACAATGTACTTAATCTGCTTACATACTTGATACGTGTGTGACACGTGTATCGTTCTCATTCAGCTGAACTGCGTCATTTCTGTTTATTTGGTTAAAATGGTGCCCTGTGACCTGTACCGTAAAATGCTATCAAGACCAGAGTCGACCCTCCCACCCAGAGTTTCTTTTAAATGAAGCTTAGTAAGTAATCCTACAAAAGGTTAGCTAGAAGCAAACTGTTACGGAGATAGCCTGTGGATCCTTGGGCAGGAAGTATGTTTTGCTCTTTGATTCCTGAGTATTCATTTTTGCTTACAAAATTATGGCTCACTAATGATGGGCGTGGTCCCTGTGGTGCAGGGTGTCCTCTGGGTGGTGTGGTGTTGATACAGGTAAAATGGCTGCTGTTTTGACTGACTGTAGTTTATAGTCTGTGGCCCTGTGCTGCAGGCAGTAACTTCTATGTCTGAAGTTTTTTTTAAAATTGATTAGCTGTTTGTGGGGAAATGTGAGTATTGCTCTGTCTCTGAGTTCTCTGGCTGAAAAGTTCATGGATGCTTTGGTTTGGAAACCTGGCGTGTCTGGCGTCTGGACACTTTGGTTTGGAAACCTGGCGTGTCTGGCGTCTGGGTGTGAGGGTTGGTGCTCAGACGTGTGCAGCAGTGCATGGTGGCTGGGAGATGGCAGTTGGTTTTGAAACTTAGTCTTTGGGTCTTGGGTCTGTCCTTAAAAATTCTGCATTACGTGCTGGAAATTAATGATTATTTTCTTTCTCCCAAACCAAAATGTTTGAAAATAGTATTAGCCCATAGAGACTTCATACACAGCAGCTGACATAGGGTAGTTTTGAAATGCAGACCAGCAAGCTGACTTGGGTGGTGGCAGGGCAGGTGACGAGTGCTTCCCAAGTGCTTCTTAGGTGGCGGCGCTGCTCTGGGCCTTGGAGGTGGAGCAGCAAAAAGTCAGATTAAACCCCCGACCTTGGGACTCATGTTTCGGCGAGAAGTGCTGTTTTGACTGCTGATCTCACACTTAGCGTCTCCCAGGCTATAAACTGTGTAGAGCTGTTCCGTGGGCGTAGAGGGACAGAGGGTGGGTCCTGCGCAGATGCCAGTTGTGTCCTGCTTGCCACCAGACGCTGGCGGCGTGCATCACACACTTGTTAGTGCCCCGGCCTCTGCTACGTCCAGTCAGGGTCGCAGAGCTGCCGCCAAAGCCTGGGCAGCGGGTGCAGAGGGGCCAGAGGTCTCGCTGTCCTCCTGCGATTTGCGGTCTCAGTCTGAGTGGGTGGGCATTGTGCGCCCAGGGCTTTGCCGCCCTGCCAGGTGCGGGGCCGCGGGGGAGCCTCTCTGCTCATGGAGGCCGCACTCGGGGGTCACGGAGGCAGGCCCAGTGCCTGCCACGGGCTTCTCACCCCAGAGCCGTCCACCCCAGAGCCCCCTGGCCTGCCGGTGTGGCTGCAGCGCTCCGAGCACGGTCTGCAGGCGGAGTGAGAGGGTGTTTGCCACCCGCCGCTGGGTGGCAGGTCGGGGGTGAGGACCGCGTGGCTGCACGTCAGCCAGCACGTGTCCTCGGTGGGGGCGGGGGGGACTGAGGCCCGCAGGTGTTGTCCAGGCTTCTGAGACGTGGGTACACGCTTCCACTGTCTTTTGGAGGGACAGGGGTAGCGAGTCATGTTATTCTTTGGGTGGAAGCGATCGCCTCCTCCCAGCAGGGTGGGGGTCTCCCTGCGCTGGACTAACTGCTGCCCGCCTCGGGCACTCACCTGTTGTCTCAGTGTCTCCCTAACAGTGGGCCTCGGTCTCTCACACTCGCGCCGCGTGGAGCACGCTGCCGTGTCCGCGCCCCGGGCTCGGGTGGCGCGCTTTTCCCGCGCACGGTCGCCCCTGCAGCTTACCCTCTCTGTCTCCCCCCACGCCTTCTGCACGGCCTCTGTCCTGCTGCGGCCTTCACCTGGGGGCCGTGCATGACTCCGACCCCAGGGAGAAGGAACCACTCGGCCTGCTACAGCTCTCACGCTTCCGAAGGTAACGCTGTGCTTCCTACTGCTTTCTTAACCAGAGCACTGACCGCCTCGCGGGCAGAACAATGTGGACTGACCACATGCGTGATGTGTTCATTGTTCAATTAATATAACGCTTCCTAAGAGTTTAATGTCCTTTCATTTTATACCTATCTAGTAATTGTTCCATATCCAGAATTCATTTAAGAGAAGCTTGTTTTGCAGACATTTCCAGTTCCTTTGTTCAGGATAAGTCTTAAGTGAGAATTTGGAGTGAAGAAGGAAGAGACTGGTTTTCTTGACCTTCAACTCCCTCTCCCCCAAGACAATCAAGAAGAGGGGCGAGGCAGGGGAGGAGGAGATGGACGGGGAACAGACAGCCTGAGACCCAGGCCCAGAGAGAGAGGGCCTGGGCTGAGAGGTGGGGCATGGTGCGTGGGGAGGGCCACGTGTGTGATGCCCCAGGAGGCTGCAGAGGAGGAGCCGGCCGGCCAGTGGTGCCACTCACCCCTGGCCCCTGGTGGGGCTCTCACTGGTGTCTGGACCGGATGCAGGGTGTCTTAGGGCTGTCCTCGTTCTCCCGGTTGAAACTCATCTCTTGTCAGCAGAGCTGTGCTTTCTTACTTGGGGTTTGTTTCTCAAGTTTTGTGCAGTAGAGTCTATCTTAGATAGTACATGGAATTATTTCTTTGGTCTGTTTTTACATTTTAAATGTCATTTTTTGCATGTCGAATGTAATAGTCAAATACGTTCTTGTATAGAAAGCTTATTCAGCTTGTAGCATCTTATATTGGTTTGTTGAACTTTGTCCAAACTGATCATACAGGTTTTCATCAGATATTAGCCAAACTTGGAGTTTGGGGGGGTTTTGTTCATTTTTTAAAGAAAAATAGAAACAATTGGTGTTTACCACCTGTGCTGTGTGCTGCGTTTAGTTGCCCAGTTGTGTCCAGCTCTGTGGGACCCCACGGACTGTAGCCCTCCAGGCTCCCCTGTCCGTGGGATTCTCCAGGCAAGAACACTGGAGTGGGTTGCCGTGCCCTCCTCCAGGGGATCTTCCTGACCCAGAGATCAAACCCAGTATGTATCACCTACTTTGATGTAATACATAAATAGAGTCTTAGACATGTTTCAGTTGTTATTTTATTCCTGAAAAGGACTCTAATGTCTTCCTGTGTTTTTTAATTTCATACTGTAAAATAATGGAACAGTAGAGAATACATTTCTTTTTTTACCTGGCATGTACCAAAAATACACATGATACAGCCATCGACTTCACTGAAGTGTCCTTAGTTTTTGTTTGAGGAGACAGTTTTTTGGATTTTTTTTCTAATAGAGTTAGTGAAAATATTCTCTCGATAGTCATGTTTCAGTAAGATTCACATTTCTTTTTTGTTGATGTCTTAACTGTTCTCTTGGTTTGTTGAAGTGTGAGCTCTCTGGGCACGTGACCATCATCCACTTCCTCACTGTGCATCTCCGGCGTGCAGCACGGCGCCGGGGCCGTGCTTGCGGTCAGCTGTCCTTAGGTGCGCGAGTCCCCTCCCTCCATCCACGCAGGGTGGCTGGCAGGACCCCAGCCGCTTCGTCCAGCCGGCCGCCGGCGGCGGTTGGGGCAGAGGCGGAGCTGGCTGTGTGGAAGTGCTGCCGACTGAGAATGCAGGCGCCCTTGGGCCCGCTCTCAGGATGTGCTCAGAGCGGTCTCTGGGAGCGCTGGAGAAAGCCGCAGCAGACCAGCGTGCAGGGCAGAGTGCTAGGCGTGGGGGCGTGCTGGCAGAGTTGGCAGATGAAATTAAGGTTGAGTTTCAGAGGAAACGCCGGTTAGTCAGGTGTTGGACGTCTGACCGGGTTTTGTGCAGCTTGTTCGGGAGCCCCGAGTGGGTCTCTGACAGGTGTGTGAGCGCCGGAGACGCTGGGCGTCAGGTTGCCCCATCCACTAAAGGCAGACGCTGCAGGTTTGCTTCTGGGCGGAGGTGGGGATGTTTCACCTGGACTTGTTGTGCCTTTTGAGTTTTGAACCATATGATTGTGTTGCATACCTGTTTGACTCGACGGAAGTGAGTTTGAGCAAACTCCAGGAGATGGTGAAGGACAGGGATGCCTGGCGTGCTGCAGTCTATGGGGTCGCGAAGAGTCGGACGAGACTGAACAACAACACATATTTTTAAGGCAAAAGTGCAAAATTAAAGAAAAACTTTGAAAACCTCTGGGAGAAGCTCTGGTGCGTGTGGTCGGTTCCTCAAGAGGACTTACTCCGCCTTTGGGCCACGCCAGAGCTGCTGTGGCTTGAAGGGAGAAGGGTGCTCCCGCCCTCCGGGCAGAAGCAGTGTTTACAGGAGGGGACGCAGCGGGGCTTGTGTGACACAGCGGTTGTGGTGTGTGTCCGGCCCCTGAGATGACTGCTTTTGCTGAGGAGAGGGGCGCGGACCCACGAGGAGAAGTCGGCTCCTTGCACATTCCTTGCCTCCATTTCCGTTTCTCCCCATGGCCCCTCGGCTCCCTTCTGTCTCCGGCATCTGTGGCCCCCACTCCGGGTACTCTGGACACACCTGTAAAGGTGTCTCTCTCTCGTGTTACTCCTGGGGAGCAGTGAGGAAGGAGGGGCTTGAAAGGTGGTTTCTGTCCGCCTGTCGGCAGGTTTCTGCTACAGGGAAGTGGTGAGAAAGGAGAGGATGGGGAAGTCTGTAGCGCTCCCTTTCTTGCTGCTGCTGCTAAGTCGCTTCAGTCGTGTTCGACTCTGTGCAACCCCGTGGACTGCAGCCCCCCAGGCGTCTCCGCCTGCTACAGGGAAGTGGTGAGAAAGGAGAGGATGGGGAAGTCTGTAGCGCTCCCTTTCTTGCTGCTGCTGCTAAGTCGCTTCAGTCGTGTTCGACTCTGTGCAACCCCGTGGACTGCAGCCCCCCAGGCGTCTCCGCCTGCTACAGGGAAGTGGTGAGAAAGGAGAGGATGGGGAAGTCTGTAGCGCTCCCTTTCTTGCTGCTGCTGCTAAGTCGCTTCAGTCGTGTTCGACTCTGTGCAACCCCGTGGACTGCAGCCCCCCAGGAGTCTCTGCCCGTGGGATTCTCCAGGCGAGAGCACTGGAGTGGGTTGCTATTTCCTTCTCCAATGCGTGAAACTGAAAAGTGAAAGTGAAGTCGCTCAGTCGTGTCCGACTGATAATGACCCCGTGGACTGCAGCCCACCAGGCTCCTCCGCCCGTGGGATTCTCCAGGCGAGAGCACTGGAGTGGGTGCCATCGCCTTCTCCTTTCTTGTTATGTTTCTAAATTCGTGGCTGTAAATGTTGATGTAAAAAAAAGTTTGTATTATCAGGTTATTAGCTCACAAGATGCCCTTCAGAAGCATTTAGAATTTCAGAAGAAAGCATCTGTGCATTTTTCTGTCACCGCTAAACACATTTTTCATGTTCTTCTGTTGTTTTTTTTTTAAACATTGTAATTGAGACAATTGTTCTGGACCACTAATTTGCTTCTTTTGCTTTCTTTATGATTCATTAGTGTAATTCTGTGTGGCCACACTGCAGTATTCTGTTCTCTCCATTTTTAGTTAGTAGCCACTCCCTGTTAACCGGTCCCAGTTTACGGGATGCACACTGTGGACCACGGTCCGTGCTGAGGGCCAGGTGTAAAGAGACCATTTTAGACGCCCTTCTGCGCCGGAGCCCAGGGGTGGGGGTGTGAGGAAGCGGCTGCTTCGGGGGCACAGCACGGCTGACGATGCCTCTCAGCTCGGACTGACCCCAGGGCTGCCCGAGGTGTTGAAAGGCAGCAGAGTAACACGCCCCCGGCAGGTCTGACGGAACTGGCCTGTCCAGGAAGGCCCCACATGATGGATGCCCTGTTCTGAGTCAGTACTTGGAGGTGAAACAGAAAGGCTCAGACGAGGCTTCCGCTGCGGCCGCCTCCCACCGGGATGCCCCGTGTGGGCTCTGTTCGAGGCGAAGTCTATGGAGCCTGGCTCGGTCTCTTCACCCGATCTCAGAATTGCTGCAGTAGCTCGCAGATAGGAAACCTGCCATCAGCCTGCTGCTTTGTGCACTCACAAGTTAGCGACCGTGCTGACGGCTTGCGTGCCCTGCTCCCGGTGTTGGTCTGCGAGAGTTGGGACCATCCTCTGTGTGCTCTGGCGGGCCCATCTCCGACCCCTCAGTGAGCGAGCGTCCCTGACCCCTTGGTGAGTGGGTCTGAAGTCATCGAGCCTCCGGTGCGGCGGGGACCCTCGAGGCTGCTGTCCGGGCCGGGATCGCGTCCTGATGCGGCCGTGTCGGGGCTGAGGCCCGTCCCCGCCTGGGCACCAGGGCTGGGGTCAGAGTGGCCTGCGCTAGCTGGGATGTAGTGGGGGGTAAGTGTCCGGGCCTCAGTGGGCAGGGGTCTCAGCGCATGTGGTCCCCCTCCCCCTCCTGCTCTACCCCCAGGCAACCCCATCAGGTCAGAGAAGTTCATGCACAGCCAGGGGGAACGTCTCGCGGCTCCAGGAAGTTTAAAATGACACAGAAAGCTCCAGTCTCTGTTTGTGTTTCTCCCCAGTTGCGCTCCATGGAGGTGGGCGCCTCACCGCAGTTCCTACTGGGACTCGGCGCGGTGGCGGCCGGTGGGTGGCGTGGGGCCGCCTCCTCGGGTCTGCCCCTGGACCTGGGAGAGGGCTTGCGTTTCCCCGCGGGCTGTGTGCAGGGCACATGGGGCAACGGCCAGTCTGGAGGCGCCCGATCTCCTCCCTGGTCTTCATTCAGGACCAGATGGGTCCAGTACCATGTGGTCAGGAGGCGTTTTTTATGCAGTAAGCAAGGTTAGTAGGAAGGTTGGTGTTAGTACCTTGTAGTGTAATAAGCAGAAACTGATACGTTCGTGTCTTCGTTTGCATTTTGTGCACCCAGTTAAACTGCAGGATGTAAACCTGGGGAGTTCTTTGAAAAGAAACCCTGAGAACTGAGTGGTTGTCTTTTCAAGGATTGCCCGTTTGCTTGTTTCAAATCACGTGGCGAGAGCCTTGTGATTTGACTCGCAGTGAAGCCTGTTCTCCTCCCGCAGACGGTTCTGACTCCAGAGACAAGCCAAAGCTCTACCGCCTTCAGCTCAGCGTCACGGAGGTGGGGACCGAGAAGTTCGAGGACAGCTCCATCCAGGTGCGCGGGCGGTGGGCGGGGCCGGGGCGGGGCCGTAGAGAGCAGATTGACGGGTGGCGTGAGCGTCGGTCCTCCAGCCCCTCAGGGCCCTGGCCTGCTCGCTTTTCCCCGGGACATGGGGCTGCTTTTATAGAGTGCTTCAGTAGACAGTACAGGCAAGCGCATCACCGGGGCCCACACGCAACGGGAGGCAGGCATCACTCCCGCTCGGCGCGGCGCTCGGGCTAGACTGGGCCAGGTCCTGGGTGTCTGTGAGTGAGGACGTTCGCCCCTCGCCTCTTGGGGCTGAGCTTGGCAGGCCGCGCTCTCTCTGCCCTCATTTCTCAGCTTGGAGCCACGGGGCCGAGGACCCGTGTCCGTCTCCTTCTCCATCCTCCCCACAGCAGAGCACTCCAGTGATCCGTCCGGATAGATCCATTATCATCTCATAAGCATGCAAGCTCCTGGAAGCTAAAAATAAAAGTTACCTTGACAGTGTTTATTACTTTTTTGCTATTGAGGGAAGTTCCCTGAAAGCACCAAAGATCCAGAATTTATTAGGTTGTATTTATTATGAAAGGGGGACTCCAGAATCTTAAAATTCAGTTTTAAATGCTCTATGCTTGATGGAAGTTCCTTGGATTTTCCTTCCTTCCCAGTTGTTTGGTTCAGGCATTCAGCCCCATCACTGTGACCTCACGAATATGGACGGGGTGGTCACGGTCACGCCGAGAAGCATGGACGCTGAGACCTACGTGGATGGGCAGCGCATCTCGGAGACCACGATGCTGCAGAGCGGGATGAAGGTGCAGTTCGGGGCGTCCCACGTGTTCAAGTTCGTGGACCCCAGCCAGGACCACACGCTCCCCAAGAGATCCGTGGACGGGGGCCTGACTGTGAAGGGCCCCAGACATAAGTCTGGGTAAGAGCACTGGTGCCTTTGAGAATTCTGGAGAGTGTGATCACGCCAGAGCAGATGTGAGTTAGCCGTGGACTGTGTTTTATTGTCTTCTAATTTCTAAAAATTCAGAATTCACCATCTGTGGTTCAGGTTGGGTTTGGGTTCGTTTCAGAGAAGAAGGAAGGAAGGTCTTGACTTCGTCTTGAAATTGGAAGTTGTGGCTGGTTTTTTAAATTCTTTTTAAATTTTGTCTTTTAGCTGATACTTTAAAGCCATACTTTGAGTTACAGTGTTCTGAATCTAGGTAACTAGGTTTTTGTTGGGTTTTGTTGCAACGTATGTACCATTTCTGTTCCTAGTGATAAAACACGGTCTTTTTTTAAAGGAACGTAAAGTGTTGTGGCTCCACCTAGTGCCTCTCTGAGGACCTGCGACACGGGCCTGTGGCAGGAAAGGAAACGCTTACTGTCTGCAGGCTGGGAGGAAGACGCCCTCTCTGACGGTGACTGTTGTTAGCGAGTGTGCTGGCCCAGGGCTTTACTGCCGGTGTTCAGGCTGGTGGGCGTGGGTCTCGGGCCAGCAGGTGCGCAGCCTGCCCCGTGGTGTCGCAGGCCTGCCCTGGAGCCTCCCGGGCCGCGTGCTTCCAGCCGTGCCTGGGTTGTCTCCTGGCGGCTCCTCGGCGGGGGATCCAGCCTCTGCCTGCCCTCTCCTCGCCACGCCTCTTGTCTGCCGCTGGGCTTACTTCTAGGCTTTGTGCCGTCTCTCTTCTGATGGTGTTCGTCGTAGCATCACTGTCACGAGCTGTTCTGTTAGCCGTCTGTGCCCCCGTCAGAGTCAGTCTCAGTCTTGCTAGGATGTGCGTGCGTCTGAGAGCTCGGCCTCCTGCTGCTGTTCCGGCACAGAGGGTCCTGCTTTGCGGGGCTGCAGTGTCTAGTCCAGTGCAGTCACATCTCTGGGTGAGCCGAGACCGTGTCGGCGTGGTGCCACTGTGAGACTCGGTCTCTAGTATCTTTCTCCTGCAAAACGAGTGGGAACCGCTTGGTAGTTGGTTATACCGGTACCTCTGTGCACATCCATAACCAGGGCAGACTTCTCACTTTTATAGAGATGCGTGTTGTTCTAACATTAAACTGTTACGTAAACTTCTAGGTAAGTAACTTGTGTTTTCTTCTTTACACACATCTCTGTATACCTTTAAAACGAGACATAATCCCCATGCCAGTGCAGGTGTGGGGCGTGGACTCAGCATTTGCACACACGTGAGGTGGTCACAGTGCGTGTAGGTGCTGTCCTCGCCATCAGAGGTACAGGAGTTCTTTCCTTGGGATGAGAACACTCAGGACTGCTCTCTTAATGACCACTGAACTCTGGTTCCTGCGCTGTGCGTTACCCCCTCCCTCTACCCACAAACCTCTGCCTCTGGTCACCACCGGTATGTTTGTATCTATGACCTTGGTGTTTTTGTTACTACTTTTAATAAGATTTTTTAAAATTTATTTTTAATTGAAGGATAATTGTGTTACAATGTTGTATTGGTTTCTGCCACACATCAGTGTGAATCAGCCGTGGGTGTGCGTGTCCGCTCCCTCGGGAGCCTCCCCCCACCCCTCTACCTTGTCATGGAGCGCCGGGCTTGCGCTCCCTGATTCACACAGCAGGTTCGAACCGGCTGCCCGCTTCCCCTTTGCTGATGCGCGTGTTTCTGTGCCAACTCGTCCCCCCTCTCCTTCCCCTCCCGTGTCCACAGGTCTGTTCGCTGTGTCTGCGTCTCCGTTGCTGCCCTGCAGATAGGTTCATCAGCACCATCTTTCTAGATTCTCTATGTGTGTGTTTTAATATACTGTTGTTTGACTTGCCACTTCACTCTGTACAGTGGGCTCTAGCTTTATTTACCGCAGTAGCACTGACTCAGAACGCAGCCCGTTTGTGGCTGAGTGACGCCCCACTGCATCTGTACGCCACAGCGCTCTGTTCATCTGTCCGTGTCAGCCAGGTGGTTTCCATGTCCCAGCCATGAACGTCGAGGCACCTGTGTCTTTTCAGTTTTTATCTCCTCAGGATATATGCTCAGTAGTGGGATTGTTGGGCCATGGGCTAGTTTTATTCCTAGTTTTTTTTTTTAAGGAATCTCCATCAGTTTACATTCCCACCAACAGTGCAGAAGGGTTCTCTTTCCTCCCCCGCCCCCAGCGTTTGTTGTTTGCAGAGTTTTTGAAGACGGCCATTCCAGTCAGTGAGGTGACGCCTCTTTGTGGTTTTGGTTTGCATTTCTCTAATAAAGAGTGAGGTTGAGCATCTTTTCACGTGTTTAATAGCCATCTGCATGTCTTCATTGGAGAAATGTGTATCCATCCACTTTTTCATTGGGTTTTTTTTTTTGTCCTGGTGTAGAGCTGCATGAGCTGCTTGTATATTTTGGAGATTAATCCTTAGTCAGCTGTTTCATTTGCTATTATTTTCTCCCATTCTGAGGGTTATCTTTTCACTGTGTTTATAGATTCCTTTGCTGTGTAAAAGCTTTTAAGTTTAATTAGGTCCCACTTGTTTATTTTTGTTTTTATTTCCATTCCTCTAGGACATGGGTCACAGAGGATCTTGCTGTGATTTATGTCAAAGAGTGTCCTGCCTGTGTTTTCCTCTCAGTTTTATAGTTTCTGGTCTTACATTGAGTAGAATGGACATTTTAGCTGTATTAATTTTTCCAGTCCCTGAACACAAAATATCTAGTATTTTCCATTTATCTGTGTCTTCTTCCATTTCTGTGACGAATGTCTTAAAGTTT
Source organism: Bos indicus (assembly GCF_029378745.1). NCBI lineage: Eukaryota > Metazoa > Chordata > Mammalia > Artiodactyla > Bovidae > Bos > Bos indicus. The sequence continues at coordinate 102,823,594 of NC_091768.1, forward strand.
TCAGTGTATTTGTTTTTTACTTTCTTAGTTAAATTTAGGTGTTCTATTCTTTTTGATGCAATTATAAATTGGAATTGTTTTTCTAATCCCTCTGATACTGTTACTAGTGTGTAGAAACAACGTTTTTTTTGGCTCTATTGTCTTCCTTGCAGCACACGGGTTTCCTTAGTTGCAGCACACAGGGGCTTCTGTAGTTGTGGGACACGGCTTAGTTGCCCCGCAGCATTGCCCAACCAAGAACTGAACCCACACACCACATGCATTGGAAGGCAGCCTCTTCACCACCGGGCCACCAGGGGGGTCCCATACATGGCTGTTGAGTTTTGTCGAACCTTGTGTGTGTGTTGAGATGATCATGTGGTTTTTACCCTTCCTTTTTGTTAACGTGGTGTACCACGTGGATCGACTTGTGAGTGTTGAACCACCTGGCTTTGCTGGGATCGGTCACCATTATCTTGGTGAATGAGCATCTCACTATTTTGTTGAATTGGGCCTGCTGATGTTTTGTTGAAATGTTTGCGTCTGTGCTCAGTGGGAACGTTGGCTTGAAAGTCTCTTTTCTTGTGGTGTCCCTGTCTTGTTTTTGGCATCAGGGTGATGATGGCTCATAAAATGAGTTTGAAAGTGTCCCCCCACCCTCTTCTATGTCTTGGAATCGTTTGAGCATTTGTGTTAACTCTTCTTTAAATGTTTGGTAGAACTCATCAGTGAAGCCATCTGGTCCTGGACTTTAGTTTGTTGGGAGGCCTTTGATTACTGATTCACTCTCCTTTCCAGTGATTAATCTGTTCAGATTTTCTGTTTCTTCATGCTTTAGTCTCGCAAGATTTTGTTTCTGGAGATTTACCCTTTTCTTCTGGGTTGCCCAGTTGGGGCGTTGCTGTTCGTAGTGGTGTGTTCTGATGTGTCCCTGTGTGTTGCCTGTAGTATCTTTTCTTTCATTTCCAGTTGACTTGAGTCCTCTCTCTTTTTTTCTCGGTCAGTCTAGCTGGAGGTTTGTTTTGCTCATCTTTTAAAGGAACCATCTCTTATGATCGTTTCTGTTGTCTTTTTAGTCCCTGTTTCGTTTATTTACACTTGGGCTTCATTTGCTGTTCTTATTCTGGTTCCTCAAAGGGTGCATGATGTGTGTGTGTTCTTAGCTGCAGACTCGGGGTCTCTGTCTTCAGAGCCTTGGTGGTGGGGCACCCCAGGATGCCACAGTTGGTGTTGATGATGTGTGTGGGTGATCGGTCTGGCGCTGTGTCGATGGCCGCGTGCTCGTCACCTGCACCCCTGAGCTCCATGCCGTTGTGGGCTCTGCCGTCCGAGTCATGGCAGAGTCACTGTGTGATTGTTCACATGCCCAGCATGCAGTGCAAACGGGCCCATGCTACACTGGGAAATTAAGAAACTCGCACAATGGATGAGCTCCTTTTCTTCTTTATGCTTCTTTTCAATTTTGTGTTCCTAGTTTTAAAAACTCTGATCTTGAGAGCGTTCAGTACATGTTGGAAAAAACAGCTCATAAAGTCAGTATAGTTTTTTTTATTCGTTAGATTCATATTCTGATAGTAAAGTGATTTCTTGAAGATCTTTGCACACTGGGTTATTTAACAATTTGTACTATTAAGAGAGTGCCTCTGATCATTTGAGAGCTATTAATTCTGTGGCTGTTTTGTTTTATCTCAACAGAATTGTTCAGGAGACAACTTTTGATTTAGGAGGAGACGTTCACAGTGGAATGGCCTTACCAGCGAGCAAGGTGGGTGCTTGTCCGTCACCGATAGGACCGTGTCCACGTGGCAGGGCGGCAGTGGAGAACCGCTGACACGCGCAGGGAAGCGTGGTGCGGGCTTTGCGGGGCCTGTGTGCGGGCACCCTGTCTCTTGCGGTCCGCGGGAGCAGCCGCAGAGGCCAGGAGCTCGTGCTTTCTCTCCAAGCAGTGTGTCCCAGGCTTGTCCTCTAGGACCAGACTCCTCGCTCAGATCAGGTCACCCCAGAGGTCACGGCTGCTGCGCTTGTGACCTCAGCCTGGTCCCAGCTCCTGGCCGCCCCTCCTCTCCGCGGGTACTGCACTTGCCCGGGACCCTCCTCTCCTGCACTGTGCTTGCTCTGGGTAGCGGCCCGCCACCAAGGAGAGGCCCCCCGCCCCCGACCTGGGCCTGAGACGGCAGCTGTTTCTCTCTCTGTAGTTGCTGTCTTGCCGCTGGTTCCTGGGGTGGGTTGGTTGGTGGCTGGGACATGCGGTCTCTCCGCTTCCCTGTCACTGCTCTGTAACATAAAAATCGTACTACATGCTGTTCACCACATGCGGGAAAGTGTCTTCAGAGCAGGCTGTGCAGCCTCGTCTGGGGCGATACGAGGAGTGGGCGGTGCGCTTCGCGCTGTGTAGGTCACTCCCTGCTTGGCGGGCTCCGCGCCTGCGCTCAGTATCCACACGGAGGGGCACTGAGAAGTCTGGCAGAGAGTTTTGCTGCCGTGAACTTTGCACCTGACTGTATTGGTCTGTTCTGATGGTTCTCTGAGCGTCGGTCGCCATCCCCACCGGCCATAGGCTGCTGGCAGTGGGCACTGCTTGGAGGGGCTTCTGTGTCCCACGTGGGTTGCTGTGTGGGCGTCCATTCCTTGTGTCAGTTAAGGGCAGGAAGTGAGCCCGTTTCTGCACTTAGTTCTTCATCGGGCTTTGCGCTGTCATAGTGAGCTTGCACATCCTTTCTTAAAACTCACAAGTAAACAGAGACCTGCCTCTTCACACCACGCGTGTGCTCTCTCTGCTGCCTTCTGACCTGAGAAGCGCATGGGGTCCAGATGCCGCGGGGGCCCTCTCTGCCCACGCCCGAGCAGCTGGTTCAGAGCCGCGCTCTTGCTCTCTGCCCAGGACGTGGGTCTGAGTGCTCGGGTGCGCGGCTGTGGCCCCTCTCCCAGGCCGCCGCCCACATCCCCTGCCACACCGGGTGTCACACACACGGCTGCGTGCTCTGTTTAAGCGCCTGTGTCTCCCCGGCTCAGAGCACCGCCAGGCTGGACAGCGACAGGACGCCGTCCACCTCCAGCACCGCCGAGCGGGGGATGGTGAAGCCGATGGTCCGCGTGGAGCAGCAGCTGGACTACCGCCGGCAGGACAGCAGGTGGGGCAGGGCCCCGTGCCCGGGGCTGGGGGGCACAGAGGGGCTGGGGCAGAGATCCGCTCTCGAGGTCCAGCTGAGCCCTCCGGGATGTGGGCACAACCTCACGGGTATTTGCTTTTCATGTCACCGAATTAAAAAAGTAAATGCTCAATTAACAATTGTATCTCTCACTTTATACCTCGACCATGTCTAGGTGAAATAGTCTGAATTAAAATGTTGCTATGTTAAATAGGCTAGCTACTCTGTAAAAACAGGAGAAAGGGAATTTTTAGAGGATTTTAATCATTTGGTAATTTTTATATTTAGATGAGCCTAGTCATTTTACCCATATCTAGAAGAAGTGGCATTGAAGCTGCGTGTTCAGGAGTCACAGAGTGCCCACCTGCCCTTTCCCTGCTCCACGGACTGACAAACGGGATGTTGTTTCTTCTTCGGGTTTTGTTCTTGCTTGGATCCTTTGAACAGAGAGCTTGGAGCTTTTCTTACTTCCTTTTCTTAGGATTTTTCAGTGTGCAGGACCTTAATAAGTCGGGGTTCTGTTTCCCTGTGGCTAGTAGCATACTTCGGTGTGGGAGGGCAGATGGTTCAGTTCTGTGCTGAGGTGGAAGTAGGGGGCACCGTGTGACTCTCACCATCACCATAAGCATGGACCTCAGATTGTTAACGGAGCCCTTTGGACCATCGCGGTGCAGCTCCAGTAACCAGGGCGTTAGCCAGGGCTGCTCAGGGACCAGTTGAACGACAGGTTGCAGGTGCAGTTCTGACGTCGTGCAGCAGAGGGCACTGTGCCTCCTAAGATTTTAATGACATTCATCCCAGTAAGTAACGGAGAAGGCAATGGCACCCCACTCCAGTACTCTTGCCTGGAAAATCCCATGGACGGAGGAGCCTGGTAGGCTGCAGTCCATGGAGTTGCTAAGAGTCGGACACGACTGAGTGACTTCACTTTCACTTTTCACTTTCATGCATTGGAGAAGGCAATGGCACCCCACTCCAGTACTCTTGCCTGGAAAATCCCATGGACGGAGGAGCCTGGTAGGCTGCAGTCCATGGAGTTGCTAAGAGTCGGACACGACTGAGTGACTTCACTTTCACTTTTCACTTTCATGCATTGGAGAAGGAAATGGCAACCCACTCCAGTGTTCTTGCCTGGAGAGTCCCAGGACCGGGGAGCCTGGTGGGCTGCCTTCTATGGGGTTGCACAGAGTTGGACACGACTGAAGTGACTTAGCAGCAGCAGCAGCCAGTAATTAAATCTGTAGACTCATATGGGAACTTCATGTTTTTACCTCGTTTTTATTGTCTGCTTTTGGTTGTTATTCAGTATTTTTTTTTGAATTTTTTATAATTACAGTATGAATTATATTGTAATTTTTTTTTTAGCTGTAATAATGAGTAGTCTGCTTTCTGTGTCCATGCTTGTTTTTGGTAGTGTGTTCTAGAGGAAGATGTTCAGGATGGTGAGTTAGTACTATGCGGCGTACCTCCGTCTGCTTATAAGGTGATCGAGATGTATGTATAGTGGTTCTTAGCCCACAGATATTTGAAGAAGCAAATAACTGAGATGGGGCAGGGGAAGATTGATGGCATAATGTCTTCAGGATGTGAAAAATTAATAAGTATACACAGTTAATAAGTAAATGTAGTACGATAATGCATCAAAATAACCATGTGATGATTAATTGTATGTCAGAAATTATTTTATCTATGAGCATATATCTTAATTAAATTTTTTGCAAGGTCATTTGTTTTGCCAAGACTTTAATTAAACTTTTATTTGAAATGTTACTTTGTTGCTATGAAGACAGTGATGGAAACATGGTTCTTCCCATTTTCAATCTCTTGTTTCTCACATCTGCAGTTTTCTTCACTGGTTTAGTCATAAAATCTGAGAGGCTTAAGCAGTGAATGATTAAATACTAATTTTAGTTAAGGAAGAAATCTTTTTGAATGATTGGATTAACTTTTAAAGTATCATTGACACATTTTTTAGATTTTTCAATGAGAATTAAGTTCCTAATTTGTATTAGATTTGCTGAAGTGATAAAGCATTAAAAAAAATAGGTAAACTGTACCCAGGTTCATGTTGTGGGTATTAGATTGAAAAATAAGCGCTTTGTCTGCAGTTCTAGATGTTTACAAATATGGCAGTGTAAGAAAGACATAGTAAAAATAATTGAGCTTTTGAATTATATTCTAAGAGCATTTTTATACCTAAAGTATGGAGTTAAATCCAAATTAATAAATTAGAGACTGGGTAATAAATTCGGAAGCACATAATTTGGTGAAAAGGTTTTTGTCTTCACTTTTGACATCCATAGCAGCTTGAATGGATTCCTGTTGTATCTTCCCCTTACTCGCCTTTGGTGCATGGAGAAGGCGAGCGTGGCAGGACGAGACTCTTGCTGGAGCTGCTGCGGTTCTCCGAGCCGGCCCGTAGCCCTCTGGTCAGCTGTCTTGGTCACCCTGAGGTGCCGTCGCTGTGCGCCTGGACAGATGCTGACACAGCGCAGCCGCGGGCCGGGCTGGCAGGGACCACCCGTCTGATTGACCAGGAGAGGCAGGTGGTGTCCGGCTGTTAGAGCGTTTTTCCCTCTCGTGTGTGAGAGCTCAGTTTCAAGCTCAGGGAGGTTTAGACTTTCTCTTTCTCCCAGTGGTGTCTTTCACTGTTACTCAAGCCGTTGTGGTAGTGGGCGCCCGGCAGCCCCGTCTCTACAGCGCAGGGCGTCTTCATCAAGAACTGACTCGTGGTCGGGTGTGTTCTCCTGACAGAAGCAGATACTCAGGATCTGACCCGTGAGCAGCTGGGCTGGGATGACCCCCAGTTCCCTCACCCGCATATTGGAAGAGTCTCCACGTGAAAATGAGCCGAGACTTTGTATGCAATATTGACTTTTAAAAAATAGTTGCAGAATCCGCACTGTTTGTTGGGGTGCTGTTAGCTAATGTGACCTGGTTTTAAGAGATGGCCACTTTGCTTTTTCAGAACTCAGGATGCTCCCGGGCCTGACCTGATTCTGCCTGCAAGCATTGAATTCAGGGAAAGTTGTGAGTAATTTCAGATTCTACTGGTAGTGAATTATTTCTTATTCCATTTTTCTTCGTCTGAGTTTTCATGTTTTTTTTTTTTCTTTTTTGAAATCTTTTCACAGCTGAAGATTCATTTTTATCTGCCATTATAAATTACACTAATAGCTCTACAGTCCATTTTAAGTTGTCACCTACTTACGTGTTATACATGGCGTGTCGGTATGTATTGTCCAGCCAGTACAGACCCGACGTCAGCCCCGCGGAACGCACGCACAAAGTCATGGCCATCGTCAACAAGATGGTGAGCATGATGGAAGGGGTGATCCAGGTAAGCGCTGACTTGCAGGGCCGCACCAGCCCATGACTGTGGTGATAACTTTTAAATCAACTAAGTCAGTTGTTTTTTTTTTAACGTTTCAGATTTGCTTACATGCTTGACTTTATCTGAATAATTTTTTTTCTAAAGCAAAAGTTACATAAGCAGGATGCAAAATTGTACAGCTTTCAAAGTTGAAATGTAAACCTTTCTTTTGTTTTCTTTCCTACAAAATTTAAGGGAAGGGAAGGTTTGTGTGTGGTCACATAATGACCGTGAAAAAGGCCCTTAAAATCACACTAGGTGTGAGAGGGCATTGAGAATTAAAAAATAATTCACGTATCGTAAAATGAACCGTTATAAAGTGAGTAGCTGGGTCGCATTCAGGGCCCTCAGTGCTGTGTGGGTGCCTGTGCTTGGCTCCACGGGGTCCCCGTCCCTCCCGATGGACCCCTCGCCCACACGGGGTCCCTGTCCCTCCTGACAGGACCCCTCGCCCACCAAGCAGTTCTCTGCATCACCTGCCCCATGGGTCCCTGACGACCACCTGCAGAATCTTTTAGTTGCTGTAAAAAAGGACTCGCTCTTTGATGATGGCCCCACCAGGCTGCTGCTAGTCAGCCTCTGGGTTTCCCATCATGGGCGTAGGTATCGTGGATGTGATGACATTTCTCACTCACGATGAAAATCAGGTTCAACTTCTTTCGTAAACCAGTTTTCAAATTTCAGGAAATTAGCATATTCTCTCGGTAGAATGGTTCGTTTCCTTTATTACTGTTTGCCTGTAGTTGATAAAATTGGCATAACAGTTTTTCATACTTAGAGGTAACTTGAAGATTTAATCTTTAAAGTCCTTAAAAGTAAATTTACAGACTTCTAAAAAAGTTTTCCTAAACCACTCGTCAGCATTATTCAGCTGTGACACTTGAGGTACGTGATCTTAAGCAACACATTAGATGATTTGGTTGCTTTTTTCCTGTCAGGATAGTTGGAGGCAAGCTAATCTTTTCATCCCCTCAGAACTGTCATAGAAGGCTTTTTTAACATTTTCAAAAAAAGGTTTCTCCTGTGTGAGTGGTTAGCCTGTGACTCTGAGGAGTTTTAAGAGTCTTCCCCCGAGGGAGGAAGTAGATGAAAAGGAAGCTCCTTCTGTTTGGGCACTATCAAGTCACGCCTGTTATTTTATACACAAACGTGGATTCCCTTTTCAGCTGTTGTTCAGAGCTGGCTTCTGTCTCCCTCGTGCTTGGATTTCAGATTATGAAACTCCCATCAGCAGACACTTCTGATGGGCTTTTCTTACTGGAACTGGCAGTGAAATCACATTATTAAGGCTTTCATACTTAAGATTTAGGTTCAGTGTGTGATTGAAAGAATCTTGAATTTTTAGGAGGAATTTTAGAATAATTAAAAATCTTAAATTCATAAGAAACCTACTTGCAAAAAGCAACTTGCTCCTTTGTAGTATAGAAATAATACAAGTTTTTGATACATTTTAGAGTTTTCAACTCTTACTGATTTTGTTGGTCTTTCCTGTGTCTCCATCCTTATCCGCTGGTCCAGGGGAATAGACTCTGAAGTCGTGTACCTTTAGGTCGCCTCACACACACAGTGTTGCTCAGAGATGTTAGGAAGCCCAGTCTTTGTACATCTTTCAAAGAAATCGGTGTATTCATTTGTTCACGGCAACATCTTCTATACAAACGAAGTCTAGGAACTCCCTTCGTTTTTGTGCCAGCATTAAGAGGAGGAAGCCCCCCCTTTATGCCCTATATTTCCCGAGCTCCTCGCAGCCACAAGGAGTGTGTAACGTGGACTAGCGTAACTGAATGTCGTGCCCTCGTGTCGTGCCTTCATGTTAGTGTTTTGATTTTTTTTAACGATCATGACTGTTTACGAGTTTCTTTCTCTCGTTCTGCTTGGTTTCCCCTCGTCTGTTTTTCTCCAGGAAGTAGACCAGGTTGATCAGGTAGGACATACTGCTGGGAGCCGATCCTAGCTGTGTTGGCTTAGCTGAGTTTCTCATGCTGCTTCCATGTCAAAGTACAAAACAACTGGACTGAGGCTCATAACACTCATTCAGCAGCTGGAACATGCAGTACTAAAATCCTTTTTTGACTGTGCAACCTTTATCAGCATTTCATAACTTTTGCTTAATGCACTTCAGTGTGGATATGAAATGACAAAAGTTCTGTTTCTCCTCTTTGTTGTTTATCCTTGGTTCCTATTCTTTGGATCTCATCTGAGGTTGCCTGGCCTGCTCATGTGGTCGGGAGATGACGCGATAGATCAGTACTTGATACCAAGTTGCTTGGTGTCCGTGCCAGTGACTTCGAGTATCAGGGTGGCGGTGGGTAACCATGGATACATGTGTGTGTGCGTCACAGATTACCAGATAAAGTGCAGTCTCCAATTCGGTGTTGTAGGACTGATGGCTCCTTTCCGCACTAATGCCATAAATTGTTGCTCACTAGAGCCATGTGTCTGTACCTGAATCCTGAGAAGTTGCAGTGGGCCTCACTGCCCATTGCTGCATCTGCACCCAAATTCCTCTGCAAGTATCTGGTATCTGTGCTCAGTACCCTGGCGAGAATGGGGAGGTACTGGTCTATCTTCGGCAGCTTTTCAGGAGCATTCCTTTCGTGTGTGCTGTTTGTCTGTCCTGTGGCTGCTTACGGAGTTGCCTTCTGTCTGCAGAAACAGAAGAACATTGCAGGGGCCCTTGCCTTCTGGATGGCCAATGCGTCCGAGCTGCTCAACTTCATCAAGCAGGACCGAGACCTCAGTCGGATCACACTGGATGCACAGGACGTCCTGGCACACTTGGTGCAGATGGCCTTTAAGTAAGAACCCATGTCTGTAAAGACTTCAGTCATGCTTTCTCTTTAAATCTTCAGAACTCATTTGAAAGATTTTTATTCACCCTAACTGAAGATAGATATCAAGAAGTGTTGGTGTTGTTCAGTTGCTAAGGCATGTCCGACTCTTTGCCACCCCACAGACTGCAGCATGCCAGGACTCCCTACCCTTCACTGTCTGCTGGAGCTTGCTCACACGCCTCATGTCCATTGAGTCAGTGATGCCATCCAACCATCTGGTCCTCTGCCGCCCCTTCTCCTCCTGCCCTCAGTCTTTCCCAGCATCAGGGCCTTTTCCAGTGAATTGGCTCTTCGCATCAGGTGGCCATTTGAGTTTCAGCTTCAGCATCAGTCCTTCCACTGAATGCTGCTGCTGCTAAGTCGCTTCAGTCGTGTCCCACTCTGTGTGACCCCATAGATGGCAGCTCACGAGGCTCCCCTGTCCCTGGGATTCTCCAGGAAAGAACACTGGAGTGGGTTGCCATTTCCTTCTCCAGTGCATGAAAGTGAAAAGTGAAAGTGAAGTCTGTCAGTCATGTCCTACTCTTCTCGACCCCATGGACTGCAGCCCACCAGGCTCCTCTGTCCATGGCATTTTCCAGGCAAGAGTAGAGTGGGGTGCCGTTGCCTTCTCCGCTTCCACTGAATATTCAGGACTAATTTCCTTTAAGATTGACTGGTTGGATCTCCTTGCTGTCCAAGGGACGCACAAGAGTCTTGTCCAACACCACAGTTCAAAAGCATCAATTTTTCAGTGCTCAGCCTTCTTTATGGTCCAGTTCTCACATCTGTACATGACAACTGGTAAACCTTAGCTTTGCCTGTACGGACGTTTGTCAGCAAAGTAATGTCTCTGCTTTTTAATATGCTATCTAGGTTTGTCATAGGTTTGCTTCCAAGGGGAAGTGTCTTTAAAAATTTCATGGCTACAGTAACCTTTCACAGTGACTTTGAAGCCCAAGACTGGATACCATGATCTTACTTGTTTTTTGCCTTTTTTTTTTTTTTTTATTTTTAATTGAAGGATAATTGCTTTATAAATAATGATTTGATTTCTGCCATACATCAGCATGAATTAACCATAGGTGTACATATGTCCCCTCCCTCTTGAGATATCTTAGGTTTTGAATGTTGATTTTCAAGCCAGCTTTTTCACTTTCCTCTTTCAGTCTTATCAAGAGGCTCTTTAGTTCCTCTTCACTTTCTGCCGTAAGGGTGGTGTCATCTGCGTATCTGAGGTTATTGATATTCCTCCTGGCAGTCTTGATTCCAGCTTGTGCTTCATCCAGTCCAGCATTTCACGTGATACACTCTGTGTAGAAGTTAAATAGGCAGGGTGACAGTATACAGCCTCGATGTACTCCTTTCCCAATTTGGAACCAGTCTGTTTTTCCATGTCCAGTTCTAACTGTTGCTTCTTGACCCACATACGAGTGAGGTAGTCTGGTGTTCCCATCACTTTAATAATTTCCCACAGTTCACTGTGTTTTACACAGTCAAAGATTCTCTCATAGTCAATAAAGCAGAAGTAGATGTTTTTGTGGGATTCCCTTTTTTATGACTAAATGGATGTTGGCAATTTGATCTTTGGTTCCGCTGCCTTTTTCTAAACTCAGCTTGTACATCTGGAAGTTCTCAGTTCAGATACTACTGAACCCTGCTGGAAGGATTTTGAGCATTACCTTACTAGTATGTGAGCACAACTGAAGCATAAATAGCTACACGTAGAATGTGTTGGTTTAATGAATTGAGTTTAATTAGGTATGAATCCTGAGAGGAAAACTATTACATAGATGTCGTACATGGAAAATATTTCTAAACGGTACAGATTGTTTTACCTGTGTGATAGTAGCAGGGCGTCATGCTGAGGTTATTAAAACTGTCAATGTTTTTCAGGTACCTGGTTCACTGTCTTCAGTCAGAGCTGAATAATTACATGCCCGCTTTTCTGGACGACCCCGAAGAGGACAGTCTGCAGAGACCAAAAATAGGTTAGGCCTTTCTCTTTCTGCTTCAGCCCCTCCTTCCAGCCTCTGTGTTTACCTTCATTTTAATATCCGCGGTCTGAGGGGCGCTCGTTTTCAGCATCCGCGGTCTGAGGTGCCATTGATTCAGCACCCGCAGCCTGAGGTGCCTTTGTTTCAGCGTCCTGCGGTCTGAGGGGTGGTCATTTCAGTGTCCGTGGTCTAAGGAGCTGTCTTAGGGGCGCTCACCTCAGCGTCCGCGGTCTGAGGGGTGGATGTGATCAGAGTCCGCGGGACGTCCTGCTGGTATGGCGAACCCCCCTGTGTTCCATACAGGAACAGCTCTCATTTTGGGGGCCCACTGGGGCTCTCGGTTGGTGCGGTGGACACTGGCATGTGGCTGGATGGGCAGGTGTCGAGCAGAGCAGGGCGGGCACTGACCACAAGCCCTCTCCCCTCACAGACGACGTGCTGCACACGCTCACGGGCGCCATGTCCCTGCTGCGTCGCTGCCGGGTCAATGCCGCGCTGACCATCCAGCTCTTCTCCCAACTCTTCCACTTCATCAACATGTGGCTGTTCAACCGGCTGGTGACCGACCCCGAGTCGGGGCTCTGCTCCCACTACTGGGGTGCCATCCTCCGCCAGCAGCTCGGGCACGTGGAGGCCTGGGCCGAGAAGCAGGGCCTGGAGCTGGCGGCTGACTGCCACCTGAGCCGGATCGTGCAGGTGAGTGGGGCCGGCCGCGTGGCCCCAGCATCTCTGACTCCCCCGGGGCGTCTCGGCACCTCCCCGGGGTCTTCACGTGCGCTTCGGATGAGACAGTGGTGTACTTGTCTGCCTGGGCTGCTCTCACAAGGTACAGCAATCTGGTAGCTTAAACAAAAGAAGCGCATTGTCCGGAAGTCTGAGACTGAGGTCGGGGCACACTGGTTCCCAGAGGGAGAGCCTGTCTGTAGCTCCTCAGCCTTCCGCTGTGGCTGCTGGTCTCCAGCATCCTGCCTGCGCCTCGGTCTTCAGGAGGCCTCTCTCAGGCCTCATCTCTGCCCCAGCGTCTGCCTTTCATAGGGACCCCAGATCTACTAACTTGGGTTAACCTGATTCCTTCTGTCAACATCCTTTCTCAAGATGAGGTCACAGTCCGAAGTTTACCCCAGGTTTACCCCCTGAGTGTTGGGGTTTCACAGTGTGAATTTCAGAGGACACAGTACAGCCCGTAACAGGTGGCGATCAGCAGAGTAAACACCTGGAACAGTGAGGTGTGTGTCATGAAGCTGCATACCCTGAGAAACTCTAATTTTAAAATGGTTGGTAGCTGGCACTTTAAAAATACGAGGAATAAAATGGATAACCAATAAGGACCTCCTGTGTAGCACTGGGAACGCTGCTCAGTATTCCGTAATAGCCTAAATGAGGAAAGAACGTGAAACAGGACAGGTTGGTGTGTGTGCCCGAGCCCCTGCCGTGCACCTCCGCCTAGCACATGGCTGCCCGTCGCTGCCCTCGGCCGTGACGCGGAGAGTCAGGGCCACACGCAGGGCGACACGAGGCAGAAACGTGACGCAGAAAGTCAGGGCCACACGCAGGGCGACCCGAAGCAGAAACGTGACGCAGAAAGTCAGGGCTACTCGCAGGGCGACCCAAGGCAGAAACGTGACGCAGAAAGTCAGGGCTACTCGCAGGGCGACCCGAAGCAGAAACGTGACGCAGAAAGTCAGGGCTACTCGCAGGGCGACCCAAGGCAGAAACGTGATGCAGAAAGTCAGGGCTACTCGCAGGGCGACCCGAAGCAGAAACGTGACGCAGAAAGTCAGGGCCACACGCAGGGCGACCCGAGTCAGAAACGTGATGCAGAAAGTCAGGGCTACTCGCAGGGCGACCCGAAACAGAAACGTGACGCAGAAAGCCAGGGCTACTCGCAGGCGACCCCGAGGCAGAAAGTCAGGGCTACTCACAGGGCGACCCGAGGCAGAAAGTCAGGGCTACTCGCAGGGCGACCCGAGGCAGAAAGTCAGGGCTACTCGCAGGGCAACCCAAGGCAGGCGACCCGAGGCAGAAAGTCAGGGCTACTCACAGGGCGACCCGAGGCAGAAAGTCAGGGCTACTCGCAGGGCAACCCGAGGCAGAAAGTCAGGGCTACTCGCAGGGCGACCCTGAGGCAGAAAGTCAGGGCTACTCGCAGGGCGACCCGAGGCAGAAAGTCAGGGCTACTCGCAGGGCGACCCGAGGCAGAACCCTCCCGTAGAAACACAGGCGACGGAGAGAACTGTGCACACCCCCTCAGAAACCCATCACATCGCCAGGAAGAGGGCAGGAGCAGCAGAAGGGACGCGGGACACGAGAGCCTGGTCCTCGCGGCTTCACCCGCTCTGGGCTTTCCCGGGGCCTGGAGACTACACCCTGGTGCTCTGCAGTTACGGAAAGGAGTACCTGGAACCTGCTTTGTTATTTTTAGTGTGTAATTTTGTATTTTTTCCTCAATCTCTTAAAGAGACACAGTATAGAGATTTCTGCCCTTTTACTTTGATTGAATCAGCTAGTTATTAGAAAGGTCATTACAATGTTGTTTTATTCAGACCTTAGTAATGGTAATCTGGTTATATAAGTGTTTAAAGTTTCTAAGGCTTTTTAAGTGGTTTTTGCACATAAATTATTGGTTCTTCTTATACATACAATTTTAATAAAAGAAGATCCCCTGGAGAAGGAAATGGCAACCCCCTCCAGTATTCTTGCCTGGGGAATTCCATGGACTGAGGAGCCTGGCGGGCTACAGTCCATTGAGTCACAGTCAGATACGACTGAATCTGTGGAGCACACACGAGGTTATCTAACACCTTTAACTAGATGGTGCTTTGAGTCCAACTTGACGCATATAAGTAATGTGAATGGAAATGTGTTTTCTTAAAAACACCCTGCATTTGAAAGTCAAATTAGCAAGTTACTTCAGTTTCACAAATATTATATAAAGGGGAATATTTATGAAATACTTTTAAATCATGGTTTTCCTGTTGCTTGTTCATAGGCAACCACTTTGCTTACGATGGATAAGTACGCACCTGATGACATTCCAAATATAAACAGCACCTGCTTCAAGTTAAATTCACTGCAGCTCCAAGCCTTACTGCAGAATTACCACTGTGCACCCGATGAGCCTTTTGTCCCTGCGGTAGGTGGGGCGCCGGTCACCACGCATCGCGTCTGTGCAGGGAAAAGGAGAAAAGAATGAGAAAGTTTACGTAGTCATCTTACAAGGTCACTTTTGCTGTTGACGTCTGTAGGAGTTAGGGCGCCATGCGAGACATAGAGACCACGTAAGCGTTTTAAGTAGACGGGGATTTAATGCAGGGAACGAGGTTCTTGGAAAGCCAGGGCAGGGAGTGAGGAAGTTGCCCTCACCCTGAGTTCGGGGCTCAGCACTGTGACCCGAGACCCCAGGGCCCCTCACGTCGGCAGCCAGCAGCAGGGCAGGGCCCCCCTCGAGGGCTGCCTCCCAGAGGTGCTGAGGCGCCTGCCTGGGGAAGTCAGATCCTCACGCAGAGCAGAGTCTGTTACCCAGAGATCTCTCCAGAGGAACAGAGAGCACAGAGAACAGTGCGTGATGCAGCCGGCTCTTCATGAAACACTGCCCGAGCACAGCCCCGCGGTAACAGCAGCTGGGCACAGGTGTCCTGAGAGTCCAGTGTGCAGGGGACCCAATCCCACGGATGGCTTCACCTCCAGTGCTGAGTGTATGCCAACAGAAGGCGGGGGCCAAAACCTGGAACCCACTAACTGTCCCCAGACAGACTGGGTTACAATCCTGAAAGGGGTCCTGACGCGGCTGCATGTTGGGAGGGGGCTGTGACCACAGCCCTGTGGGAGGGTAGAGCCGCGGTCCACACTCTGGGCTTAGGGACACGGGAGGACCCAGGGAGAAGCCTGGGGGCCATGACTTTGAGACAGAGGACAGGGCAGGGACGGCAGCTTCTATGGGGTGTGGTTCTGTCACCTACCTGGGGTGAAGAGGGGGTGTTCACCCTGTGAACTGTCCTGTATGTACATTATCTAGTAACTGGAAGTTCTTAAGCAGAAATCACCTGTAAACCCATCATAAGGCAACAACCTCTACATAACTTGGGAATATGTATTTTTTTAATATTTAACATTGTGTAAACTTTTTCCTGTCATTAAGTAAAAAAATAAGGTTATTAGCAACTTGACGTTTAAAAATGTGCAAGGAAAAAATTATTTTTGAAAAGGAAAAAGACTTATTTTCTTGTGATCAAACAGTTTCTATTTAGAACTACAGATGTTTATTCACAAAGTAATAGTGTCTTTAGCACAAACAGAGTGTGTGCCGTGCTAGTGCTCGGTTGCTCCCCAGGCCGGTCTGAGCTGTGGATGAACTGGCTTTCCCTCTGCGAGGCACCCTGCATGTGTGTGTGTGTGGCCACACCCCACGTGACCAAGCACGTCTGGTCATCACTGGTCAGCCGCGCCGAGCGTCTCCCAAGCCCGCGTCTGTTTTCTGAGCAGGACCTGATCGCGAACGTGGTGGCCGTGGCCGAGAACACAGCAGACGAGCTGGCACGCAGCGACGGGCGGGAGGTGCGGCTGGAGGAGGACCCTGACCTGCAGCTGCCTTTCCTCCTGCCTGAGGACGGCTACTCCTGTGACGTCGTCAGGAATGTCCCCAGCGGCCTGCAGGAGTTCCTGGACCCTCTCTGCCAGAGAGGTGGGTCGCCTTCCCAGCCCGGGCGTCCGCGCCCCCCACATACCGGCAGGCCTGGTGCTCGTTGTGTGTTGATGTGTGTCAGGCCACCCCATGTGCGCACACCCGGTGCACTTCTGGGAAGGTCGGGGCCCGGGGAATGGAGGGATGCGGTCAGTGGGGATGTGGGGTCAGAGCCAGGCGTGGCGCGGCCGCCCGGGGCGCCTCTGCTCACCTGGCGTCACGATCAGGTCAGAGCAGGTGTGCACGGCACCCCGGGGCACCTCTGCTCACCGGCCCTGGTGCTGTCCTCTCTCTGGTTCCGTGTGCGCCTGGGGCTCCATCCATCCTGTGTGTCAGTGCCACCCGAGCAGAGCATTCAGCAGCAGGGCCAGACGAGCCCTGAGCCCCCCGTCACTCTGACCTTCCACCCGGGTCGCAGCCATGCCGCGTGCCCCCCCACGGTTGTCTTGAGGCCCGAGTGGAGCCCCAGTGGTGCTGCAGTGCAGGGTGGGCACGTGCGTGTGGTGATGGTGGGCGCACTTGACACAGCTCAGCTCGTTTCCCTGGCTCTGTCTGCCTTCATGTCGTGCGTGTGGAGGAGGACACACTTCAGAGATACTGCGGCTTTAGTTCAGACCACGGCAGTGAGTGTTGCAGACAATCAAGTCACATCAAGTTTTTGGTTTCCCAGTGCATGCGGAATTAAAGTTTACACCAAGATGCAGTCTGCTGAGTGTGCAAAAGCAGTGTGTCTGAAAAACAATAGACAAATTACTTTATTGCTGGGCTTCCCTGGTGGTCCAGTGATTCAGAGTATGGCTTGCAATGCAAGGGACGGTCCCTGGCTCGGTCCCTGGTCTGGGAATACGCCACGTGCGACGGGGCAAGCAAGCCAGCAGGTTGCCACCACTTCAAGCCCTCAAGTCTAGAATCTGTGCTCTGCAGCAGGAGAAGGTGCTGCAGTGGGAAGCTTGCACACTGCAGCGGAGAGTAGCCCCTGCTTGTTGCAAGTAGAGAAAGCCTGTGCAGCACCAAAGACCCAGTGCAGCCAAAAATAAAATAAAATAAGTATTTTAAAAATACTTTATTGCTAAAAAATGTTAATCACCACCCCTGCGTTCAGCAAGTCTTAAGTCATCGACATTTCAGAACCATGATGATTATGATTCCCTAAAAGAGCGGGAAGAGAAACAAAGTGTAGCTGGTATTTCAGCAAAACTGGATTGAGACAGTGACTTAAAAAAATGAAAGGCTAAAACTAGATAAAATTCATTTATGTCGTTATTATAATGGAGTGTGTTTGTGACATCTTTTTCTCATCTACCATAGACAGCCTCATAACTGTCCTGAGATGCTAGCCAGGTGATCCTTGCTGGGGGCAGGAGTGCAGCGAGGACCCCCGTGGGACAGCCAGGACCCCCGGCGCCTGGGGTGCCCAGCATGCAGTGTGCTCTTCCTAATTGCCAGCTGGTGCTAATAAGACCGCTTGAGAGAAAAGAATTGTGTTTGTGCGTGATACAACTTTGTCACAAAATCTCTGAAAGACCCTGTAAGATCTGACAAATAAGGGATGATGCAGGCTCAGTCTTGTAAACATGTCAGTAGTCCCTGTTGAAAACATTAAAGGTGTTCTTTAAAATGTTCTCATATTTTTGGGAAAAATGTAAATGTGACCTCTAAGGAAATGAGGACAGAGAGGAATGAGGAGGCCCCCTTCCCCGGGATCACTGTTCCCCTGGAGTAAATCACTGATTTTGGGGGCGAGCCTGCCGGCAGGCTTCTACCAAAACTGCCTTCTGGTCCCTCTGACCTTCCCTTCTGTCTGTCAGGGGTTCTCAGCCTGGCTGAGGAGCTCCTAGTCGAGCAGAGGAGATAGATCTGCAAGGAAGCATCTCGGTGCAATTCTGTAATTTCTCATAGACGTGAGGGAGAAAGCTGGGGTGAAGAAGAGAGGGAAACCAGTTTCGCTTTTCTGCTTGGTGTTGAAATTACATTGGACCGAAACAAATAGATTTTAATCATGAATAAAGCTGATACAAATATTTGTGTACAGGTTCTGTGTTCACATGAACAGGTGATGTTTGATGTCTGCTAATTCACTTCTCAGAGAGAGTGAGGTTACAGACTGAGAGCACGCAGCAGCTCACTAGGGAAGCGCCGTGCGGCCGACGCCTTACGCTGCCCCTTGTTGAAGCTCAGGGCTCAGACGCGGCGGCTTTTCATGCTCACAGCCTGCCTGTTTTTCTCCCCAGGGTTTTGCAGGTTAATTCCTCACCCACGCTCCCCAGGCACCTGGACGATATATTTTGAAGGTGCAGATTACGAGAGTCACCTTTTGCGGGAGAACACAGAACTGGCAAGTATCGTGAGGTGGCAGGCGGACCAGAAAAGGAAACTTGATTCCTTTTGATTTGAAAATACTTGGCTGTGTCTGTGCAGTGTCATCTATAAACAAATGTTGCTTTTAAGAATACGCTTGTTTGGGGACTTCCCTGGTCACCCAGTAGCTGAGACTCTGAGCTCCCAAAGTGGGGCACAGGTTCAGTCCTGGTCAGGGAGTTCAGATCCCAGAGCCCACACAGAGAGGCCAGATGGGAACAATGATGCCTGTTGATACCCACAGTTAAACCTCACACGTATTTTTAAAATACATTACTATGGTAATCTTACGGAGAAGGCAATGGCACCCCACTCCAGTACTCTTGGCCTGGAAAATCCCATGGATGGAGGAGCCTGGTAAGCTGCAGTTCATGGGGTCGCTAAGAGTTGGACACGACTGAGCGACTTCACTTTCACTTTTCACGCTCATGCATTGGAGAAGGAAGTGGCAACCCACTCCAGTGTTCTTGCCTGGGAATCCCAGGGATGGGGGAGCTTGGTGGGCTGCCGTCTATGGGGTCACACAGAGTCGGACACGACTGAAGTGACTTAGCATGGTAATCTTAATGGGTTTTATTAGAAAAATTTTTCTGTGATAAAAGTATTTCCTATTTTCTAGTCAATTCTGACTTGTTTTAGTGAAAATGTTAGTTGCTCAGTCGTGTCTGACTCTGTGTGACCCCATGGACTCCAGCCAGCCAGGCTCCTGTCCACAGAACTTTCCCGGCAAGAATACTGGAGTGGATAGCCATTCTGTTCTCCAGGACGTCTTCCCAGCCCATGGATTGAGCCCACGTCCCCTGCTCAGCAGGCTGATTCTTTACCATCTGAGCCACCAAAGATGCCCCTACCCTATCTTAGCTATGTACCAAATCATTTACTAATATTTTGTATCTTAGTGAAAGACTGGCCAGTCCCATTAGTGTTTACTGGCTCATAGATTTTAGGGGAAACCCTGCCTTGCTTCCTGCAGAGAGTTTTAACCTAGAAAAGGAGCTTCACCGTGTCTTAGAAAGGGATGCCAGACCAGAGTTGTCTTTTCCTACGTACACTGCACGTCAGTCCAGAGAACACAGACGAGTCAAGTCTTTCCTTTGGGAACGTCCTTGTTCCATTTCATTCACTGTAAGTGTAACTGACTCCTAAGCCACGCGAGGCTTCGGAGGAGCCCGGCAGGTGTGGCTGCCTGTCTGGCAGGTAGTGGTGGAGGGGGCCAGTGTGTTCCGTGCGGGGGGCGTGGTGGCCGTTTGGCCCCCCGGGCCAAGGTTGGGGGCTCTCGGCTGTGAAGAACGACCACGAGTCTTCTGGAGCTTTAGAAGCGTCCTGTGGTGACCTCCTGAATTATCCATCGATCACTCAGAACCACACCTGGTTCTCACCTAGTTTCTAAGAAGACAGGTCACGTGAGGAGGCAACACTTAGACGTAAGGCAACGGTGGGCGTGCGTTTTGTTTATTAAATCCAAAGTAGTTGTTTTTGCTCAGTAGAAAAACTGAGCAGTTTTGTTTTGCACTCGAGCATCTCCACACTTGGCTTAGCTGGTGATTGCTGTTACACCAAGTAGATCACACTTGACTGTCAGCACAGTGACTGTGCCACGCATGCCCTTTATTAGCTGTTGTTGAGCTAATAGCAGCAATTTCTAGTTTCCAGATTTTATAGAAAAGCAAGCACCTTGGATGGAATCACTGATTTTTTTTTTTCTATCTTTCTAGTTTATTTATGGATCCCTCAGTCGATTTTAGGTCCTGATGCTTTGTAGAAGCTTTGTCACCTGATCTTATTTATTTCCCTTAAAATATTCTCATACAGACTTTGGTTCCAAATAAACAAGCTGTGTGTATAATCACTACTTTTTGGCAGTGTGCCTTCATACTTACGTATATGATTAACTAAATTCCCAGTGTGTGGGCCTGGTGATATTCTTTTTTTGTTAACTTGTTCACGTGAGGCAGGACATATGTAGAACGTGTGACTTCTGTGGATGGCTTCCCTTTCTCATTGTGGATCTGTTGGGAACTGGCCTTATTGGACACATACTTCGTCCCTTCCGGTTGACCCCCCACCACAGGCTCACATAGGCACGCTGAGCTTTGGGCCCGCTGCCTGAAGGCTGAGGCAGTGTATTTTTGCTGTTGAATTTTCACAAGATAGGTTTGTGGTGGCTCAGACGGTAAAGAGTCTGCCTGCAGTGTGGGAAACCCGGGTTCAATCCCAGGTTTGGGAAGATCCCCACAGAAGGAAATGGCAACCCACTCCAGTACTCTTGCCTGGAAAATCCATGGACAGAGGAGCCTGGCAGGGTACAGTCCATGTGGTTGCAAAGAATTAGACACGACTGAGCGACCTCACCGGAGAAGGCAATAGCACCCCACTCCAGTACTCTTGCTTGGAAAATCCCATGGACAGCAGAGCCTGGTAGGCTGCAGTCCATGGGGTCACGATGAGTCGGAGCAACTTCACTTTCACTTTTCACTTTAATGCATTGGAGAAGGAAATGGCAACCCACTCCAGTGTTCTTGCCTAGAGAATCCCAGGGACGGGGGGAGCCTGGTGGGCTGCCGTCCATTGGGTCACACAGAGTCCGACACGACTGAAGCGACTTAGCAGCAGCAGCAGCAGAGCGACTTCACTTTTCACAAGATAGATGCGAGAGCATCTTTGTTATATTATAACTGTCCTCCCCTGTGTAGTATAGAGTAAGTTTAAGTTTCCTTAAAAAATGTCCAGTAATTTTGTTTTAAAAGATAATAAAGTAAAATTGTAATGTTGTCTTTAAGACCAAGTTTTTCTTACATGGTGGTGATGCCAGGGTTGTTTTGTTTTGTAAATTAAGGTGTTTAAATAGCATGTAAATATTTAGCGTTTGTGGTGATTCTCTTGATGGCTCTGGAGTCAAGAAAGAATATGGTATTTACTTTACTAGGTTACCCCGTCAAGGCTTGACTTTTACTACTTCTGTTTCCTCTTTGGTTTCAGCCCTCCGTAAACTTCTCTCTTCATCCCTAGGCACAGCCTCTGCGTAAAGAACCTGAAATCATCACTGTGACCCTCAAAAAGCAGAACGGAATGGGCCTTAGCATTGTTGCTGCAAAGGTAGGATGGGGTTGGGGCGTGGGCTGCCGTCCTCTGTCCTTTAAGCCTGAGTCAGCGGCGTGTCCAGTTTGATGTCTAGGGGCCAGGCGTGGGAATGAAGTGCTGTGTGCATGGCGTTCTCGGGGTACTGGCTCCAGAGCCCGTGCGTGGAGGGGCCACTGGGCCCCTGTCCCCCAGCAGGCTTGGGCTGCAGGGGGCCGCTGGGCACCCGTCCAGACGAGTGGTGTGCTGGGAGCTACAGCGAGGGAGCAGTGCCCCAGTCGTGTCGGGGGGAGCAGAGGGGGAGAGGGGGCTTCTTCCCTTTTAAAGACACTCGGTTCGAGGGTAGGAGCTTGCCCCGCAGAGAGACGAGGGTTTGAAACAGCAAGGGGACGGGTGGGAGCCGCGATCTCAGGGCAGGGCGTGTGGGAGGACTAACATGCCAGGCCTGGAGCCAGGGGCCAGAGCGTGGCAGCAGGCGTGCTCCAGGGCACGGCGGCCCGCCCAGGCAGTCCCGGGCCCCATCCAGGGCCACCTGGCCCAGTCCACCGGCTGGGACTCGAGCCGACCCCTTCCATACAGGTCCTGAGCGCGGTGCTCGGGATGCCGGAGTGGGTGGGGCGGGCGGGAGCAGGCAGCTGGCCTGGGGGTGTTTTCCTGTTTGCTTGTGTTGGATATGAGCGTGTGGAACCCAGAGGGCAGGAGGCAGAGATACAGACTTGTGTTGGCTTACAGGTGCTGTAAAGGAAGTAACTCAAAGACTGTGCCCTGGTAACTGGGTAGCATGCCGTTCTCAGGCATGAAGGCATACGTTAGAGTTTGTTCATCTGTGGGCTTGACTGCTTGACCGAATCTGCTTTTCTCCAGCTCAGTTGTGGTTTCTCTGGGACTTGCAGGGAAAACAGGTTGTGTGCTTACACATGTGGCGAAGCGGCGCCCTACTGGTGCCCTGCGTGGGTCTGTGCCGATGGCCACATCCTCCACGGGGGCTCAGGCCCACCCTGCACCCCCCGCTGGGCAGCCATGGAGCCCTGGGCGTGGCCACAGCTCAAGCCCCGGGAGAAGGCTGGGGGCCTTAGAGCTTGTCCCCGAGGTCACACGGTCCCGTCGGCCTGTGTTGGATTCACCCCGTAGCCCTGACTGGAGTCTGGGGGCCTTGTTTTTCCCTGTGAGCTGTCTGGGCCTTTGTGTCAGTATTTGGCTCTGTCCTCTGCCTTCCCAGTCAGCCTGTGGCTTCGGGGCCATGCGCCTGGAGGGCTCTGATGTCAGCCTGCCGGCGCCCCTCCCGGCTGCGGCCGCTTTATGGAATCCAGATGCCGTGGCTCATCCGCGCCGTCCACGGTGGAAGCCTGCCGGGGGGCTGGGGGGGTCAGGGTGCTGCCTCTCGTTCAGCTGAGGGCCGGCATGGCGCTTCCTGTTTAGTTTGGATTTTTAAAATAGAAACTGTTTCCTCCTTTTTATTTTTCTAACTCTTTTTAAAGTTTAATAAAGTACAAAGTAAGCGAGAATCTGAGCTGCCTGGTTACGTAAGAGCCTGAGGTTGCCTGGGCGCTGGTTGGAGTTGCTCAATGCCCTCGGTGGCCAGTCTTCAGAGACCAGCTGTGTGTTGGCCGTCGCCACTGCGGGGACCGGGCAGTGGTATTCCGCCTGAGAGTCCATGTGCCCGAGAGAGATGTGGTTCTCCGTTGTCGGGAGAGCAGAGCCTGTGGTGAGTCTCCTCGGGGCCCCGGTGGCCGCTGTCCTCCCCGTGAGCTGCTGCAGCCTGTCGGTGACGCCCCGGCTCGGGGAGCTCGTGCTCACACCCTGGGGTGCTGCTGCTCTGCAGCTCCATGCCGCGGCTTCTCAGGGCTCTGGAAATAAGAGGCTGCTCCATACTCTATGCAAGAAAAGGATGGACTGTGGTGGTGGACGCTGTTGGAAACAGTGGTCACGACTGTAGGACTGCTGAGCACAGACACGAGAGTGGCCACAAGGCAGGAGGTGGGCCGTCCGGCGGTGCTCACTGTGCGGGTCTGTTCTGAAGGCACGAAAATGACAGTTCGGAGGGCACTTATTAGGAGGCTTTACTGTTTTACGTAGAAATGAACGGCTAACTGAGTCTTGGCTGTGGTCTAACTGTATGCAGTGTTATGTTTTAAAGTCTTTAGTTAGCTTAAAAGAGGTGCTGTGCCTTAGAGAGGAGACAGTGAGAGCAGTGGTCACGGGCGTGTCGCCGCCTCACCGCTGGACCGGCGCGTGTGAGCCACGCTCAGTGCGCGAAGCTCCCGGGCCTTCGCGTGCGTCCTCGCCGCGAGCCGGCGGGAGCGACCACGTCAGGACCCGGGAGGCGCTCGGCTCCTTCCCCGGAAGCGCAGGGGGTCGTGTGGCGTCCCCACACGGCTGTGCTGCAGGTCTGGACAGTTTGTTTCTGTCCTCACAGTGAAGTGTGTGAAGGACAACGTTCTTCGCTCTCTGCAGTCGTGGCTTCAGTGCACGTTTCTCAGGTTGTCTGGCACACTGACTCAGTTGCAGTACTGAAACAGTGTCACTGGAACAGGAATGCTAGTTCCTGAAGCAGAACCTCCTTTCCCTTGGTGGTTCCCGTAGAAAAAGATGGTGTGGGGCGTCCGGGTGCAGGGCCGTGGTGGGGGGCCGCCTAGGGACGGTCCAGAAAGCCCAGCCCCACCTGGCGCCCTCAGCCCTGCCTGGGGTCAAGGCTCCCCACACCAGCACACCTGCCTGGGTGTCTGTGTGCAGAGGCCTGCGGGCCACCGGCATCACCTCTGTCTCGGAGCCCCAGACGCTCTGAGACCCTCGGGAGGCTGCACCTTCGCTCTGGAGACCCCTTCTTGCACCCTCTTCTGCCTGCACCCTTCAGGACCCCACGGCCCCCTGCAGCCCATCTGGGGCCCCGGCATCAGAGGCTGTGTGGTTTGCTTCCTTTATCTCATGGAGAATGGGAAGATAGATAACACGCTGTGTCCTCTGTACTGAACATAAACAGGAAACTGCACAGCCCTGACCTTCCAGGCAAAGGGGCGCTCACCTCTCGGGGCTGTTCAGGTGGCCAGGGTGGGGAGTGTCCTGGGCCTGGGTTTTGACACCAATTGTCTCAGAAGTAAGGTCACTCCTAGCAGAGAGCGCGAGCGCGGCGGTGTCGTTGAACCTCTAGTCTGAACCTCAGTTGTTCATGAATCAGAACTCTTGTCTGACTAGAAGCAGCGGCTCCAGACCCCGAGGAGGAGGCGGCGGAGCATTGTCTTGACGGCCTGGCCTGATGAGTTTTAAACACGCCTGGCTCTTAGGTCATCCTGCCTGTTTCCACGCCTGGGAACAATAGGCTGGATTCATGCTCTTTGGCTGGCAGCTCTGTCTTCCTTCTGCTGCTGCCTTTTTTTCCATTTTGGATTGTGTTGTAATGATGTTTTTATGCTGTTAGTCACATCACACTCCCACGCTCGGTCGGAAATTGCAGCTGGAATGTTGGGAGCGTGGGCCCCTCTGACGGAGCCTCTGAGCGGGAGGTGAGCGCACCTGCGCTTCAGTCTTTCCCAAGGTGCCTGAGAAGGTAGAGTGGCGGCCGCCTGCAGACTCGCGGCTGTTCCCTTGGAGCGCAGGGCAGCTGCCCGAGAGGTGCGCGTGTCGTCCGTGCTGGGAGGCGCGTGTGGCTCTGCCGGTGTCCGGGCGCCCCTGCCAGCCCCGCCGTCCCTGCGTACCTGCCTCGGGTAAACTCAGGTGAGGTGCCGCCCTCCCCCTCCCCCTCCTCGCAGACTCCTCCTCGGACCTCCTCCTCTCCCTCCTAAGGGAAAGGAAAGCAGCTCCCAGATGCGTTTTAGGATGAAATCCTGGGCTCACACAGGCGTGCCCCTCGTGCTTCACCGTGGCTGCCTGCTCGGGTCCGAGGTCTGGCCCCCGGCCTCCTCCTGTGCCCTGGCTGGTGCGTGTGGCTCCTGGGCGCTCTGTCCGAAACCACGTCCCACGGCCTGGAGGCTGGACAGCGGCTGCAGGGCTGCGCTGCCGTGTTACCCTCAGTAGCGCCTCTGGGAGGGAAGACTTGATTTTGGTTTTTAAAAATGTACTTTTAGTATTTAAGTGGAATTAAATTACAAAATGGTATCCAGTGGAATTTGCCATTCCTGATACATGTGGAATATATCACCGCTTTTCAGAAGGTAGTTTTAAAAAGGAATTTGATTTGTCACATGGAGAGTGGGTAATTGTGAACAATGTTTCTTTTCATTTTGATTTCATAAATAACAAATAGACCCATAGATAAGAATACAAATAGACCAAAAATACAGTAATATTTTTTCAAATGCCAGCTTAGGTATCTTTAGGCAAGTAGTTACTGAAATTTTTTACACTATGCATTTAGTTGTTATACTGTAGTTAACTCTTTTCATGGTTGGAAATCAAGGTGTATAATGTTAGCATATATGTTGTGTTATGGGAAGATTTTGTTTTTACACAATTATCTGCATAATTACAGATTTATTGTTAGTATCTGTGGTTACTGATGACATAGGTTTACTATGAAAAGCTTAGTTTGGGGGCAACATCGTCCTGTAACTCAGGCCATGTAGGTAAATCAAAATTTTCTATTAACTGCATTAAAAAAATAAGGGAAACTGAAATCAGCAGTGTGTCTCCGATGCAGTTGTGATTTCCGTGTCGTCACTGTATGTTGCTGGTGAGACACTGTAGACTCTTTCTACTCAGTCTTTGGAGTTGGGAGGACTTTGCTCTGGACTCCAGTTTCAGTTGGGACGCACCCGCCCCAGCACCCGCGCCCTGGCCTTCCTGGCTGCCAACACCAGCGCTGACACGGCTTCGCCAGCATCAGGATCTCATGGTCCTCTGCTGGCTGTCGGTCGGTGCTTAGGTAGTTCATCTTTATGTTCTTTTAATGACAGGTGGGATGCCTTGATTTAGCAGCAAGAAGGTGTAATTTCTGGGCCCTATTTTTATGTGTTAATTTAAAAAGTAGGGTTACCAGCAAATGAATTTTAATCATGTGTATGTGTAAATAGAAGAGGAACTTAGTGGAATTTGTTCGATACTTTTTAAGTTCAGTCTTACTGGACTAGTGTGTACATTATTATATAGAAATAGGACATGAGTGGTTTAATATTTCTGAAAGTAATTTTGTTTTGTTGAATTTTTTTATTGCAATCGGCAGTGTTTTTATTCAGATGAAATGGGGCTGGTGGCAAGAGAGCTCCGTAGTGTTGAGGAGCGCCTGTGTCTTGGTTTCTTCCAAGAGCTGACCTGCTCCCAGTTCAGACGGCAGTGGGCAGGGGCCAGGCAGAGCTCACCAACTCTGTCCCCTGAGTCCCGGGGTCGGTCTAGTCCAGCCTGCCCTGGCCAGACTGAGGCGCTGGGTCACCTTAGCCAGGCACTGGGTCAAAGGTTGTGGCCTTTGGGGTTGAAAGGGTTTAATATGTGTACTGTCGATTTAATATATGTATTTGGGTTGGCTAAAAAGTTCATAGTAACTTGCAGAAAAACCCATGACTTATCTGTACGCTAGTTGCATTTACACATTTTTATGGTCACTTTATAACTGTGAGCTACACGTGAAATACGTGTAAGACTCAAACCGGCAGAGACAGGCAGAGCCTGGCCAGAGAGGAGGGTGCCCCCCAGGGACAGTCACTCTGCAGAATCGAGCAGGTGTGCGGGCCTGGTGACACGCTGGCAGACGTGAGTCACACAGAGAGTGTGCACCAGGTAAACAGTGTGAGGCTGAGCCCACATGTGGAAGGCTCAGATGTCAACCAGAGGTTGGACACCTCTTAGAATATTACCCTACCCCCAGGAGTCTTTTTAAGCAATCATATTTCACGGTGCTTTCTCAGTGACTTTTTATTAAAGTCAATTTTTATGGCCAACCTTAAATAGACCTTTTAGATGCTGGTGGTCTTTTGAATTGAGGTCCTTTTTTTTCCTCAGATGTAAATCTTTTGTCACAATGACATATACTTATAAATTGAACTTATTTGGAATTAAAAGGAATGACCATCACTTAGAGTTTAGATAAATTCCCATCATGTAAGAAAGCAGTGTTTCTCATCGCTTGGGTGCTGTCCCTCGAGGACGGCACACGGTGTCACGGTCAGAAATGCTCAGGGTTCTCACTTCTGCACCAGGAGCTTGCGGTGTCGTCAGTGTTGTGTCGTCAGCTCACCGATAGTGGATTATCAACTGGTGTGTTCATTCAGGTAGCGTCTAGATCGACCACGTTGTCCTGGCCTGACGACAGGGGTTTGGGAGCTCCCCTGGAAGGAGCGGGGTAGGGCCCTCTGTACCGACTTCAGGAACAAGGGAGGTGCCGTGGGAACACGAGTGAGCCGGGGCGGCGTCGTGCCTGGGCAGGTGGAGTGAGTGGGTGGGCAGGTGAGCCCAGGAGGCAGATGATCAAAGGATTTGGGCTGACCTGTTGCATCAGAAGGTCATTGTGTGTGGCAGGAACGTGGCTGAGGGGTGGAAGGGGGCACGTGGTGGTGTGGTGGGCCTGCACTTCACATGGGTGCCCCATGCAGGAGGCTTCTGCTTGCTTACAGGCAGCTGGCCACCTCTCAGGGTAGGGGGCTGCCTGCAGGAAGAATTTCTTAAGGCAGCTTGGATAGAGGAGCCAGCGGGTCAGTCTTAGGAGAGCGTCTGGGTCTCGCCAGGATTGTTCTGAAATTTACAATGTAAACTAATGCTTGTTTACAGATGTGACTTCAGTCAGATTTTTCATAAGGCTGTCAGATATCTATATTACAGGATCTGTTGTTGGCATATTTAAACTTAGATTTATTAAATTGTATATTGCATGTGACGTGTGGTAAATTATCTACTTAAAGACACGACAGGGTTCAGGCTGTGTCACTGCTGGCCGCGGTCCATGCCGAGTCCGCAGAGTGGAAGCGTGTGTGTCGTTCTAGAGTGGCGTGTGATGGCTGGTCTGAGTGGAGCAGCGGGAGCAGGACATGGGCGTGGAGTGCGGCCTTGGGAGCCGGGCGCTGCGACGCGCAGACGCCTCACGGATGGACGTTTAGCAAACGTACGCTCGCCAGGCCTCAGTTTGTTAGTGGACAGGACTGGATTCCTGCTGTCTGCTGTGTCATTCCATTTTGTGATCTTAAAGTTTTCTTATTACAGCTGACCTAAATAAATGAAAAATTTCCTTTGTTAATAATACTTTTATAAAGTATACCAGAAATGGGGGAGGAAGTCTTGATGTGATTCTTTTAAAATATTCATTCATATTAAAATATCCATACATATTGAAAGTGTGTATTTGGTATTTCTTTTACAGCAGCCTTACTAAAAATACTATGTTGCTGGTATTACTGCTAGGGATTTCTTTAGTCATAGATGGTGGTAATTGATTATCTCATTTAAGTGCAATTTTTATTACTTAAATTACAAGGACAGTATTGCACTCCCCAAGACTAGTGCTTGTGGAAATGTAGTCTGTTCATTCACACTGAAAACTGGGAATCTGAAGTTTAGAAATGTTGCTTTTCTATGAGTCAGATGGAGAACAGAAGAAAAAAGTAATTATGCATTAAAAGCCTTAAAAAAAAATCTGGTTTAGTTATAAGGGCATAGTGGCAGGAAAAGAGGGATTTTCGGGGACCCATCAGAAACAGTGTCTGACGGGCACAGAGAAAACCGCGTGAGCGTGAGCTGCGTCGGAGGCGGGGTGCTGTCTGTTTGCATGTCTAAGGAGGTGGGGCGATGCAGGAGTTCTGTGACTGTTGTGGGATGAGCTGAATTAGGTAACGAATCATGGATTGCACAGAAGCACAGAACAGTGTGGAAGAAGCTGTATGATCAGGTTGTGTGGGAGGTGGGCCCGAGGGGCTGCCCTGGCGGTGGTTCTCCTCAGCCATCTGACCCTGAGCCCAGCCCAGGTTCAGGGAAGACCATGCTGGTGTCATTGAAGGTGGTTGGAAGCTGTGTTTGTTGACTCTTGGGCTAAGAGACGGGCTAAACTTTAGAAAGTTACCTGTATTGAGTGATTGATTCATCGTGCGCTCAGTTGTGTCCAGCTCTTCCTGGCCCCATAGACTGTGGCCGCGCAGAACCCCTCCAGGCTCCTCTGTCCATGGGACTCTCCAGGCAGGAACACTGGAGCGGGTTGCCAGTCCCTCCTCCAGGGGATCTTCCTGACCCAGGGATCACACTCGGGTCTTCTGCATCGGCAGATAGATTCTTTACCACTGCACCACCTGGGAAACCCATTGAGTGATTATACAAACACGTGTCTAAACGTGTGTGTGTGTGTGTGTGTGAAACCTCAACTGTACCCCCAAAGTGCAAGTTTTCCCAGGTACCCCAGTAACTGCGCGTGTGGCAGAGGGGCCCAGCCCGGAGCACAGGTGGGGGCACTGTGTCGTGTGGAAGGACCGCTGCGTCCTCCGAGGGGCACTCGTGTGTCTGGACCAGACGTCTAGGAGACGAGTGACGAGGTCAGGGCAGACGTACAGACTGACAGAGACAGGTCTTGAGGGGAGGAGTCGGGAAAGCCAGGCGGGACCCGGGGGCTGCGTGGAGCGTTCATGGAGTCCGTTCGCAGGTATGTAGGCACGCGGGTCTGGGATGGAGTTGCGAACCTGGCTCTCGGGGGGCGGGGGGTGCTGTCAGCCTCACAGCAGGGTCTCTGCTCAGTCCTCCCTGACCAGGAGCCGCCAGTCGGTCCTGGACCCATTCTGTTGACCAGAGAGGAAAGGGAGTGTGTTCAGGTGGAGACTATGGAGTTCCAGGGCGTTGTAGGAAAACGTGTCCAATAAGTCGTTTATCAAACTGTCTTATAACTTGCTGTGATACCTTGTATTGTTGCTTTTGTGACACCATAGGTTCACAAACCAAGAAATACACTCAGCTGTAGGATATCGACAGAAACATCCAATGACATTTCATACCTATGCACGCTTCCTCTGGACGGGGGCTTGTAGCTTCAGGACTTCCTTAGCATGACTGCACACGACCCTTAAATGGAGGCAACACGGAGTATTTTCTCCATAGTTGTCTCTGTTGAAGTCCCTCTCATTGTTTACAACAGAAAGATTTTTCTTGTTTTAAATTTTAAACTGTGTGTTCAGAAAGAATAGGGCCTCCCAGTGGCTCAGTGGTCAAGAATCCGCCTGCTGTGCAGGAGACCCGGGTTCGATCCCTGGGTCAGGAAGATCCCCTGGAGGAGGGCATGGCAGCCCACTCCAGTATTCTTGCCTGGGGAATCCCATGGACAGAGGAGCCTGGCGGGCTACCGTCCATGGGGTCACAAAGAGCTGGACACGACAGAGTGACTGAGCAACAACAGCAGTGAAGGAGTAAGGGTGTGAGGGAGGCGGGCGAGCACTGGACACGGACCCCTGGGTGAGCTGCTTGTGTGCTGCAGTGATGATTGCACGTGTCTCGGCGCAGCTCACCCACTGGGAGAAAGCGCGTCCCTGCCTTCAGGGTGCGGGTCTGTTGTGGTCCGTCGGCTGACTGGTAACTGACTGAGTTTTCAGGAGTGAAAGAGAAGTGAAAGCGAAGTAGCTCAGTCGTGTCCGACTCTGCGACCCCACGGACTGTCCTACCAGGGTCCTCTGTCCATGAGATTTCAGGAGTAATTTTTCCTTATCTGAAAACAAAGCAGGTACATTTCCTGTGAGTCTCCTTTTGTTTACCTAGGTGTTCATTCTGTTAACACAGTTTCTGTGTTTCTAATTTCCATGGAAAACACGAGCTGAGAGTCTTATTCCAGTCACCTATACACACACTGTATTCTTTCTCCTGGGTGTTGTGTTTCTCACTGTGTTTTCAGCGTGGGGTTTTTCCTTGTCTTTGTTTAGGGCGCTGGTCAAGACAAACTTGGGATTTACGTCAAGTCCGTGGTGAAAGGAGGCGCTGCGGACGTGGTGGGTATACGTTCGTTACGGTGGAACCCCCAGTGTGCTGTGTGTTTGTCCAAAGCCCAAGTCTGAGTGTGCTCACCGCTGGCCTCCTCCTTCCCTTCTCCCCCGCTGTCGCCCCCTCCTCACCTGCCCACGCCTTGGGGTGCTCAGGACGGGCGGCTCGCCGCGGGTGACCAGCTGCTCAGCGTGGACGGACGGAGTCTGGTGGGACTCTCTCAAGAAAGGTACCGTTTATTTATTTAAAGATGATAGTGTGCACTTCTGGGGGTAGTTCGCATTAAATTTTGGAATTAGAAGACAAAAAACCACGCTGAAAGCTGTGCCCTTCTCCTTCAGAGGAAAGGACTTAGCAGAGCATCTGCTTTATTCTGAAAGACGTCCTTGCCGCCAGTGCGTGCTGCCATCTTTGCAGGTCGCCTCGCTGTTCTCAAGACAGCGAGAGGAGCTGTGTGCAGAGTTGTCCTCAGGGGCAGGACGCCTGAGACCCCAGCTCAGACTAGCCGGGGGCCACGGGGTGCAGCCTGCTCTGACCCTGGCCTGCCCTGGGGACAGGGGACCTGCCCACACTCTCACCCTTGACCTCTCTTCCCAGGGCAGCAGAACTGATGACAAGGACAAGCTCCGTCGTGACGCTTGAAGTAGCAAAGCAAGGAGCCATTTACCACGGCCTCGCCACCCTGCTCAACCAGCCTTCCCCTATGATGCAGAGAAGTAAGGGGGCGGAGGGGCCGTCTCTTCCTGGGCCGCGCCTGCCTGCCACGGGCCGGGCAGCCAGCGTGACCTCTTCCAATACTCAGACCCTTTGAAGCAGGCCCTGTTGTGTTCATTGTCCTGATTGTAGAGAAGGGCGTGAGGATGAGCGCCCTCGAGCACAGAGCCCGGGATCGCAAGCTCATGGGTTCCCAGGGCCCAGGCTAGGTGTGGCCAGCCGGCCTTCAGACACGGTGTGAATTTATTTGGTTCCCCAAGAGCCCCTCACCTCACCTGCACAGGCCTGGTGACTGTGGGGGACCCCAGTGTCCCCCATGCCAGCACTCAGGGAACTCGGTCTATAGTGAGTGGAGGAATGATTTTTCAGCTCTGACAGGCAGACACAGGATGTGAGTCTCCAGAGAACAAGCAGAGTTCTCTCCTGAAGGACTGTTTATAAACAGTTAGGTCCAGCTCACATGCTCTGAGACAGGACATGATTGTTACAGGGAGAGGCCACTGTAAGAGGTCAGTTTTTGAATAATAATTTGCTGATAAGAATCATGGTTTTGTAGGTACATCAAAAACCTCAGAAAAAAGTCAATATAAATGTCAGGCTTTTTAAAGAATTAGTTCAGAAACCAGGGGAAAACCGTTCTGACTCCCATTATCTTAGAAATTGCTGTCTATTTTGCATTTCCTTGGCTCACCATAGGTGAGCAGGTTGGTACCCTGGGCAAGCCCGGGGCCTGGCCTCACACTGACCTCATCCGGGTTGCTCGAGAGCCTGGGCTGCTGTGCGTGGAGATGGGCAAGAGGCACAGCCTTCATATACGGCACCTTTTTTTTTTTTGCTTTTTTCATAGCATAATATTTAACGTATTGGTGTTTTGATTCCCAAGTTTATAGTCATTTAAAAGAAGCAAGCTTGATGATGAATTAGGAATCACTGAGAGAACGCGTTGGAGCCAAACGTCAGGGCTGTCAGGTAGCAGGATGGCAGAGTAAAGTGTAAGGAGTGCGTGACCACAGCAGATGAGAGCGGCTCAGGAGGAGGACACCCTGAGTGAGCGAAGAACTGATGCAGGTTTTACAAGTGCGGGAGGGGTGTTCGCACTTCAGTGAGGATGTCCCTGTGACGGCGGTCTCCTCGCCGAAGCAGGCGAGCTCCGAGAGCGCTCTGCTCCCCCGTGTCGCTTTCTCTGAAGCCCCTTCTGGAGAGTCGTTAGATAGACTCTGCTCTCCTGTAAAAATACCTCATTCCTGCTGATGAGAAACCAACTTACTGTGGAATTTTAGAT
The DNA here is from genome assembly GCF_029378745.1 of Bos indicus. Taxonomy (NCBI): domain Eukaryota; kingdom Metazoa; phylum Chordata; class Mammalia; order Artiodactyla; family Bovidae; genus Bos; species Bos indicus. The sequence continues at coordinate 102,856,882 of NC_091768.1, forward strand.
GTTGGTAAATCATGTTGCCTTTAAAACTAAACTAAGATACAATCGATAACAAATGACCACGTCTTGAATGTGTTTTGACTTCAGTTTCAGAGCGCCGTGGGTCAGGTAAACCCCGACCAAAAAGCGAAGGCTTTGAGCTGTACAACAACTCGGCTCAGAACGGGTCCCCGGAGAGCCCGCAGACGCCCTGGGCCGAGTACAGCGAGCCCAAGAAGCTGCCGGGCGATGACCGGCTGACGAAGCACAGGGCAGATCACCGCTCCAGCCCCAACGTCGCAAGTGAGGGAGCCTGTGGCCCTTCCCAAGGCCCGCCCCCCACAGCTGCTCACCGCCGGGGTGGGGGCCACGCGGTCAATAGGGAATGTTCTCGCCTGCGTAGATTAGCCAACTGGGGTGTGTTTCTCCTGAGAGACGTTACAACTAAATTTCTAACAGGCGCTAAAAGCTGGTTTTGGGGACCTTGATTCGGGGGGGTGCCTGGGCAGGTGCACTGATGCGGCAGAGGGTGGCCGGCCCCCCGCGGACACGGACAGTCTCTCTGCTGTGAAGGGCTGTCGGCAGGAAGCGGCAGGCATAGGAGGCTGTGGTCTAGGTACCAGGTTCACAAAGCCTGACGTGACGTCCCGTCTGGCCCTTTGTCAGACGGTTAGAGGTGTCTGCCCGGCCCTGGTCCACACAGGAAACTCGGGGCTCCGGTCCAGTTACTGAAGAGCCCCCAGCTCCGCGGGCCTCGGGCTTTAGGTCTGTGCTCCGCTCCTCACTGCAGTGACACTGCTGACACGGGCGCTGCCCGTGAATGGCTCCCGGCCGTGACGTCAGGGTGACTTATTTAACACTGAACTTTCTTTCCTGTCTCCCACCAACAGATCAGCCTCCCAGTCCTGGCGGGAAGAGTGCGTATGCCTCCGGAACAGCAGCCAAGATCACATCTGTCTCCACGGGGAACCTCTGCGCTGAGGTCTGGGCGATGAGCAGGCAGACACGGGCTTCCCCTAGTGCCTGCGTCCTCTGGGAGAACGTCCCAGTGGTTGTGAGGGTTTTAATATAATGGGTCAGTTAGCTTTAAGTTAGTAACTCAGCACAAAGAAAACGTTTTTTTTTTATTCTCGGTATAGGACCGAACACTTTACATTTTTAACATTTTTTAAAATACACAGATTATATTTTAACACAGATCCCCTGAAGTTAAGTCAGTCAGTGGTACGCACTGCTAAACGCTGCTCCCTGCCCGTCCGCAGGAGCAGACGCCTCCGCCCCGCCCCGAAGCCTACCCCATCCCCACGCAGACGTCCACCAGGGAGTACTTCACCTTCCCGGCCTCCAAGTCCCAGGACCGCGTGGCGCCCCCGCAGAGCCAGTGGCTGGGTTTCGAGGAGAAGCCCCACGTGCTGGCAGACGGAAACCACTCCAGCGCTGCCGTCCAGGTGAGAGGTGGGCCCAGGGCATCCCCAGCCTCCAGGAGGCCCACACGGGCAGACGGGCACGACCAGCGTTCTCTGTAGAGCAGCGCTAGGGCTGCTGCCGCCTCTCTGTCCTGGGCTCTGTGGTCACCAGGGAGGGGGCCTGTCCTGATGTGCACCGGCTTTAACATGCGCTCATTGTCGCTTAATGAACGTCTGCGGTCTGCGAGGCAAGGTTCCTAGGCTGTGGGAGGCAGCCTGAGAGCCGGGACGGCGTCCATGCACATGGCTGTTCCGCGCCTGGGGAAGCAGAGAAGATCCCGGTCCTGCCGGTGGGGCTGAAGCTGCGGGCAGGAAGCCGGCGGCCGGAGGAGCAGGCAGGGCGCTGGGCACCGGTGCCTCTGATCAGGGCCGGGCCTTGCGCTATGTACGGGGCACGTGGCAGCTTCTGGCGGACAGGCAGGGTTACCACAGAGAAGGGCTTTCGGGGCCAACCCCAGGGCCTGGGATTTTATGAAGTTAGCAGGTAACTTGGATAACCATCCATGCTTACTGGGAGTGGGCCCCAGCCGCCTCCCCGCCTGTGCGGATGCACCCAGCCCTGCCACCACACCTGCCCCCACACACACCCCCACCCCCGCTCCCGGTTTCTGCCGCAGGGAGGTGGCTGTGGCCCCGTCAAGTGGAAGTTGAGCAGGGTGGGGCTGTCGGGGGTGTTTGCATGTGTGAAAGGTGACCGTCCACCCTGAGAGATTGGGGAAAGAAGTTAAATGTTCGCATAAAAGTAGACACAGCCTAGGCTTGGTGACAATCACGTGCCCCACTAATTCAGAGGGACTGTCCTCCTGGGATCTCAGCGGTGGGGAGACGGTCCTGCTGGGCCTGGAAGGGGCAGGGGTGTCTGCAGTCCACTCTCTCACTTCAGGTGCTGGGGGGTGTGGGGCGGAGGCAGTCGCCCCGCTTGTCCTGGGATCACAGCGGTCGGGAGACTCCAGTTGAGCTGGGTCCGGCCAGGCCTGGAAGGCAGGGAGGGGTGTCTGCCGCCTCGGACTCACGGTGCCAGTCCAGTCGCTCAGTTCAGGCGCGGGCTCCTGCTGCACCCCGTCTGCCCCGGGGGTTGTGGGGCGGAGGCAGCCGCCGCTTGTGCTGGCATGGGAGTGGCGGGATGGCCCCTGCGCGGGCCTTGCTGCGGTTTCTCAGACGCCCGCTTCTCCTGGGAGGAACCTCGGGGAGTCTCTGGCTGCCCGGGGCTGAGGCGTGCGCGCCCCTCTCTCACTCCAGCGTGTGACCCGCTCCCAGGAGGAGCTCCGCGAGGACGCCTACCACCCCGAGCGGCAGCGGCCGGAGGCAGCCGCGGATCGCAGGTCGGATGGCAGCGACGCCTGGCCCACCCAGGGTTCATCACTGGGTTCCGGCGCGTCCAGCCAGGAGCACCTGGGGCCCCCCTCCAAGGCGGGCACCCCCGCCTCCACGCTCACCAAGAGCGGCCCCGGGCGCTGGAAGACCCCGGCCGCCTCCCCGCCCATGCGGACCGACCCGGCCCTGCCGCCACCGCCGCCCCCCGGGTCCTACCCCGGGGAGGCTGACGCGGACGCGGACTCGCCCCCGCCTCCCGCCGCCACCGCCGCAGGCCAGGCGCAGGCGGCCGCCGAGCGCAAGAAACGAGAGGAGCAGCAGCGCTGGTACGAGAAGGAAAAAGCGCGCCTGGACGAGGAGCGCGAGCGCCGGCGCCGGGAGCAGGAGCGCCGGCTGGGCCAGCTGCGCGCGCCCGCGCCGCCCCCCGCGCCCGCCCGCGCGCCCGACACGGTGATCCGCGAGCTGCAGCCGCAGCAGCAGCCGCGTACCATCGAGCGCAGGGACCTGCAGTACATCACGGTCAGCAGGGAGGAGCTGGCCTCCGGAGACAGCCTGTCCCCCGACCCCTGGAAGCGCGATGCGCGCGAGAAGTTGGAGAAGCAGCAGCAGCTGCACATCGTGGACCTGCTGAGCCGCGAGATCCAGGAGCTGCAGGGCAAGGCCGAGCGCTCGGCCGAGGAGAGCGACCGGCTGCGCAAGCTGCTGCTGGAGTGGCAGTTCCAGAAGCGGCTGCAGGAGTCCAAGCAGAAGGACGAGGACGACGAGGAGGAGGAGGACGATGACGTGGACACCGTGCTGCTCATGCAGCGCCTGGAGGCCGAGCGCAGAGCGCGGGTAACGGGCCGGGCGGGCGGGTGGGTGGGCGGGCGCCTTGCTGGAGCTGTGTCCCCGGGGACCAGGGCGAGCTGCTCCCAAGACGAGCCGTTCCTGCGGTGCGCGGGGCACTGAACCATTGCTTCAGCTCTCTCGCCAGCGTTGGTGGAGACCAGTTACTTAATAGCCAGTGGTCACCGTGATGGGGGGTGGTGGCTGAAATGGCCGGAGAGTCAGGGTCTCTCTGGCTGGGTGGGCCAGACTCTTAACTGCCCGGCTCCACTCCTGGAGCAGGAAAGCCTCTGACAGCAGCACCAGGCCGCGTGCCCGCGGTGCAAACGGGCGGCCCCTGGTCTCCACCATGCGGGCTCCCTGGGGTCCCGGAGGGCCGGGGTGGGGCTGAGCACAACCGCAGAGTCAAGTGTGTTGTCACCCCCAGGAACAGACTCTGCGGTTGTCACACTGATGAGGGGTGTCACTAAACCAGCGAGCATTGTTTCAGGGGTAGTGTAAAGGGACTGAGAACGCAGGACTCCGAGTTTTCCATTTTATGAAAGTGACTTCTGTTGCCTTGGTATCACATGAGAGAAGAAAGTAAAATCCGTACTAGTTTAGGGCAGTGTAGACTTAAAATGCCAACTCTAACCTCCTGCGTCGCCCGCTCAGGAGAGCTGCTGACGGAGAAGCGCTTACTGGCGCTGATTCGCAGCACATGCTAGTGAGCCTTTTATGCTGACGAATTTTAGCGATTTTTTTTTTTTTTTTTAGTATAATGCAGTATTGCGAGAAAAGACAGCAAAGGGCATGTCCTTTTTGTCTTTGGATTTTGTTTCTAATTCCCCCTCTGATGCCGTCTGTACTGGAGACCGGAACCAGTGGCTGTGCTGTCAGACCCTCAAATCTTTCCAGCTTAGGATGAAATTCAGCCCTAGACCCTTGGCAGAGAGTGCCCTGAGTGGGCAGTGTGGGCCCTTAAGGCCTGGGACGTCACCGCGTACGTTTCTAGTTAGATACGTGTTAGCAGACGGACATGCATATGACTTAGTCCAAAACTCAGCTGGAATCTCTCTTGAGAAACTTGTTTCATCAACAAAGATCTAAATGTTAACTATTACACTGTTATTAGGTAAGTCATCAGGAGTACACCTCCTCAAGAAAGACTGTTTCCTTTGACAGAGCAGCTGTTTGATGAGTAATTGCTTGGAGCATAAGACTCCTTTGAGCTGTCCCCACCTTCTGCCTAGCGCCCTGGCCCTGTCCGTGGGTGGTGAGCTGTGTGCCCGTCACAGCTGCCACGCCTACAGCACCCAGTCCTAGGGGACGCACTGCAGGCGGACCCGGCATGGCTGCTGTGGCTGTGGCCCTGGGCTCTGCCCCACACGAGGAAGAAGGCTTACTCTGAGCCTAAAGCTGAGGCTCATGGTAAACAAGTGGGCATGATTAAATTTATTGCTTAGTGAAAAGTTAGAAACCACATTGTAATATTTCTACACTCATTCTTTTCTCTGAAAACTAAATTTTTATTGAGGGTCTATCAGTTTTTCCAAGTGATTAAAACGCTGAATATTTCAAAGCCTTTTAGTATGAATCATGCTATTTAGAAAGTTCTTTATGATAATTTAGTTAAGAATATCTGTTTATCATTAATTATGTTGAGATTAAGATCTTAGTCTCCAAGTGAGAGTGCTAAGGGAAAGTTTACTTTTTCAGTTTCTGTGTGTCTTGCTAATGAAGCTCAAGTATTTAACACCATGTGGGCACTTTTCTGTTTCTGGGCACTAGAAGTCAGTCTAGTCTTGACTTCTCTCCTGGGCTGTCCTCAAGCACGGATGAAGCATGAGAACCGCAGGCGTGCTGATGGCGGATCCAGGTCCTAACGGAGCCTGTTTTTCACACTTCATCTTTCTTTTTTTTCCTTCTCTGTTACCTGCAGCAGACTGCTATGCCAGCAATCTCTGTTCTAGATTTGGTATGTTCCTGTTTCTTTCCCTTGGGTACCTTTTTCCTGTCTGATTTCCTCTTTTCCTTTAGTGGTGGTGGTTTTATGTTTTCAGTAGATCTGGTCCTAGGGGTGTCCTAGATCAGGACCTGTATGTAGCTCCCTGACTCTGGAAGCATGCCTTTCAATGTGTTTAGATGTAGTTATCCTTTGCTCTTCTCTGTTAATTTTAAGTGTTACTTACTGTTTGTTTTTGGTTTTGACCTTTACTCAGCTTTAGTCCTAAAGTTCATACTGTATATTCCTGTGTACTCAAAAACACAGAGCAAACTGCAGTGAGGAGTGACTCACTCTTGTTACATTAGAAGTCCATTTTAACTATCATCAGACGCTTAGTTCCACTGGTTCCGACATTGTTTGCCAATTAGGATGTAACTGTCTCTTGGTAGAGAAAGAGGAATTTCTAGTAAACATTACTCTGTTTTCTTTAATATCACATGAGTTTAACTTACCAGCCATGCCAGTTCGTTGCTGAAAAACACTCCTTACAAAAAACACAGTCACATTGTGCAGTAACCGTGGTGTGTCTCACGTCCACGCTGGGGAGACTGAGTGGGTTGTAATAGTGTGCACTGTGCTTGAGGACTGGATTTCCGTCACTTATGTTCTTACCAGGATGGCGATACTGACTCTTAAATAGCCTTTATTGCTGGTCAACTTTTAAATGATGCAAGGCCAGATCTAACCATCCTTTGAGAAGACTCTGAATCCAGGCTTGACTTTAATGGCCTTTCCCCAAACAGCAGCCCTCCTTTTTTCGTTCTGTTTTGCTTTTTGAATTTAAATATCCCGGTGGCAGTGTCACTGCAAAGGGGAACCCCCTCCTCTCCTTGGTGACTGAAAGGCGTGTCTTCTAAGCTTGACTTTTTCTTCCATGTGAGACAGAGATAGGAAGCGTGCTTCTCTCTGCCTCTGTGTGTGTTAAGGTGTCCGTGGATGGAGGAAGGGGGGAGCACCAGTCACCTCCCGTTGTTTCTCCACTTACCATGTCCTTATCACACGCGTGAGGGCTGGGCTGGCCTGGGACCCCAAGAGAGTCCCATGTCTGTGGGGTGTGTGACAGCTGAGTCACAATTTGTTAGGATGGGGTGCACTGAGATATTTGTTTCAAAGGACTAGTTCAGGGTTTTTCTTTGTTTCTTTAAAGATAATTATTTCTAGTGTTAATATTGACTGTGGGCATCAGGTTTCTTAGCCTGATTACCCTGAAGGTGTTAATGTTATCGCTGAGTTCTTGCCGTGTCCCCAGGGGCAGACGTGGGCATCAGGTTTCTTAGCCTGATTACCCTGAAGGTGTTAATGTTATCGCTGAGTTCTTGCCGTGTCCCCAGGGCAGACTCTGCCCCTGGGGACACGGCGTGGCTGCTGGTGTAGGACCCTCCCCGTGCTGGTTGCTATGGTGACAAGAGAAGCGGGCTCTCCGTGTCCATCGCTCCCTCCATCCACGCCTGCTGCCTCTAGGCCCACGGCCCACGCACCCCGCCTGCACTCCATCCTGTGTCTCCCACCCTGGACTCCTTTGCACACGCGCCTACCTGACCGCTTTGCACCTGTTCTGAGCTGACTCCCCCTCCCCCACTCTGCCCTGGTGCGCTGCCTCCAGCTGCAGGAGTCTGCATGGTGTGCGGGGAGCTCCACCTTGGGCTCTCTCCACGGCCAGTGTCTCGGCAGCTGGAGGCTTGCCTTGGAGCTCTGGGTCCGAGTATCTTCCTTCTGCTGAAGAGAAGGGGAAGGGAGCCCTGCAGGCTGAGGGCGAGCGCTGCGTCACCCAGTGAGGGACCGCCCCTCCTCCCCAGCAGCCGCCCCCCAACCCGGAGCAGATTCCTCTGCGAAAGGAGGCAGGAGCTGCATTTGCCAGGACGGGACCCAAAGTCCCGGCCTAATAATTGGCTAATCAGGATGATTCATCTTTATTGGGGCCCTATGAAATTCTTTAGAGTGAATATTTTTAATGGGTAGGAGCATAAGCAGACAAGGCCCGAGGAGAGAGAGGTTTCTTACAGGTCGTGTGCTTGTAGTTGCTTTTCAGAGAAAATGTCAAAAAGCAGGGCGTATTTTGACCCTGTTTCATACTCAGATATTTCAGTGTGATTGTCTGCCTTAATGGGATTTCTGTTGTAAATTAAAGATGTAATAAATTAGTGTATTTTTGTGGTACAAAAATATAAACAGAAATCTCAGCATCCTGTTTTTTTTTAACCCCTGAAAATACCTTTCTGGGAAATGTGGGCTGCACCAGTGTTGTAAGAAGTGGGTTTAGGCTTGCATCCTGCTTTTAAATCCCAGCATGATGGTTGGTTTCAGTGACTGTGGTCTGGGCTGGGCTGACTCTCTGTAAGAATTACTGTTTGATCTGTTGAGATGTTGTTTCCCCCAATACAGCTTCCTGCCAGGCTGTTTTGGTGGCGTGCGACTTCTCCATCCTTCAGGGTAAAACAGCAAGCTCGTCTTCTCTCCATTTAGCTGCAGTGTTTATGCATGCGGTTTGTCATTGATGCTCAGAGTCAGTAACTTTCTGACTTAATTTGAGGTGTCCTCTAACTGTTGTGAAACGTGAGTCAACTATACAGTTCAGTGTAGCATCTGGGTCTGTTGTTCGGGGCAGATGAGGAGATTGTGTTCTCATTTATGTGTTTTGGGTTTTTAGTTTGTTGTTTGCTTGTTTTTTGAGTAAAGCAGAATATTTGTGAAAAACAAAAGTTTGTTTTGAAAATGAAAATAACCAAAACAGCTTAGCAAATAGTGGAAAGAAAACTGCCTTAGTTATAATAGCACTGGTTCACTCGCTGCTTTAAAAATAGAAACCAGTGAACTGGGTACAGGGAGAAGGCTCCTTGCTTATGCCATCAGGATTTAGAAGAGGAAGGTTTTTAAGAGAAAAGTGCTTGCTTTTTAGATTTAGTAGTTGTGAGAATTGAAATTATTCTGACTTCTTAAAATTATACTTCTTTTTAACGTGAAAGGATTCATTCGCGGGTTCAGTGTATATGGTTATTCTTGCTCAGAACTTGTTTTTAATTAGATGTAGGAAAGGTAAGACATAATGAGTTGGTTTGTATTTTGTCAGGTAACAGAAGGGTCTCTGTTGCATTCTTGCAGTTTTACCTTCTTCCATACGCTGTCTTTCTGGAGATACTTAGTGATCAGTTGCTGTTTCATTTTGTCCCTCTTACTTGGGAGCTGTTTCCCATATCTGTGCGACGCCTCCTCCTCTGGTGCTGCAGACCTTCCAGAGAGCTGGTCCCGGCTACGGGCTGTCTCTGCACCTCCACGGAGCGGGCACTTCTGCCAGCTTCTCGTTGGGGTAGGGAGCTAGAGGGCTATGCGTGCTAGCCCAGCCCAGGTCTGTGGTGCAGAAGAAGAAGTCCGCATCCTCCTAGGCTGTGACAGCAGAAGTCGACCTGACAGAAAGAGTCTGTTCTCTGCCAGTCGCACGTGCTTTTCCGCGTCCCTTGACGGGTCCCTTGAGGCATTTTCCTCCTGTAGCGTATAGGAGGTGTGACTGGGAGACTGAAGGAGCTGAAAGCCAGGTACAATACATCTTAGGACTTTGAAGATGTCCTTAAGAATTTGAATGGTATGAAGGAGAGAGATTAAATTTGTATTGTTTGAAAAAGACAGACCCTGAAAAACAAAGAATTGGAAGCTGTCAGGTGGTGAGTTTGAGAAGAGCAGCCATGCTTTTTGACGAGCAGTTACCTGAAAACGGCATGCACTGGTGGGAGGTGGACTTGGGGCCCCCAGACCCTGGAGGCGTTCAGACACGGTGCACATTACTTGGCAGAGGTGGAGCAGGAGAGAGTGAGAATAAGGTTTGTCTTAAATTTCAGGCTCAGATTCTGTAAATCAGCATCTAGGGGACAACCGAGCTGGGGAGGGATTCTTCCGTCCAGGATAGGACCCAGAGGGAGTGCATGGCAAAGGGCCAGGACAGAAGGAGAGCTGGAAACCTGGTCCCAGAGACTAGGCAGGTGGCCTGCCCCCGAGCCCCCAGCCCACCCCGCCAAGCGGCTGGGCCCACCTACCAGGGCCAGGAGTGCAGGCGAGCTCCTTCACCTTCATGGTGGCACTTGGTGAGGGGCACAGGCAGGAGGAGGCCCAGGCTTTCGTGGTTCCGCATGCCAGGGTCCGACTGCTGGCGGCCACGCGCTGGTGTGCGCGTTTGTTCTAGTATAAGCGTCACGCCTGCTGCTGTGTGAGTGTGTAGGATACACCTCCTCTGAGGTTCTGGAGGGCGGGGACAGCTGTGAGGTGGCACTGCGTGACCTGGCCTGCTGTCTGTGCTCAGCTGTGCGTGTGTCGTGTGTGCGCGGTGTCTGCTGCCTGCGTGTGTGTTGTGTGCGTGCACGTGTCGAGTGCCACGTGCGTGTGTCTGGCCGAGCGTGTGTCGTGTGCGCACTGTGTGTGCCGTGTCTGGGCCGTGCTGTGCTGAGTGTCGTGTGCACGTGTGCTGTGTCATGTGCGTGTGTGTTCGTATCCAGTGTCATTTGCGTGTGCATCTGTCGGCCGTGCTGTTTGTCGTGTGCGCGTGTCTGAGGGCCGTGCGCGTCTGTCGGCCGTGCACATGTGTCTCAGCCGTGCGCGTGTCGTATGTGCATATTCATCAGTCGTGCATGTGTGCCGTGTGCGTGTGTTGCGTCTGTCCGGCCGTGCGCGTGCACGTGTGTCTAGGCTGCGCGCGCGCGCACGTCCGTAGGCCATGCGGGTGTCCGCCGGCCGTGCACATTCCCTGGTCGGGGCGCGGGCTGACGGGCCCCTGTCGTCAGTTGCAGGATGAGGAGCGGCGGCGGCAGCAGCAGCTGGAGGAGATGCGGACACGGGAGGCGGAGGAGCGCGCGCGGCAGGAGGAGCAGCGGCGCCGGCAGGAGGACGAGCGGGTCAGGCGCGAGGCCGAAGACAAGGTCCTGGTCCTCTGAGGGCTGCGGCCCGCGCACGGGCGGGGCAGGGCGGCGGGCAGGGCCGCCCCCGCGCCGGCCGCCCGCCCGGCCCGCAGACCGGCCCCCCACCGCCGTCTTCGGGGCTCGTCCCTCCGGCCTGCGGACGGTGGGGCCTGTGCGGCCGCGCTGGGTGGTGTCCGGCCGGTCGCCGGGAAGTGGTCGCGTTGGGGTCGGGCCTAGGGAAGGACAGGAGCCTAGGAGGACAAACAGGATCTCGAGTCGATTCTTTACGAAAGTCACCTGATTCTGGCCAGTGGCCTACAGAAAACACAGCACAAGGGGTTTCCGTTCCACTTAGTGTGTTCACGGGTAGATAGTCACGTTGTTGTTTGTCTCCAGGGGTCAGGGAACCCTTTTAATCAGGTCTTAACCTGACCACACGTGACGTAATCTGAGCAGGGAGTGCAGAGCCCACCTCTGGGCGCACTGCCAGCCCTGGGCTCGCTGCCGGAGCTCAGGAGCCAGGGACAGGGTACTAGCGGTGCCGCGGTCCACATGGTCCCTTCCGTGCAGGCGGGAGCGCCTGGCCGCAGGGAGCCACGTGGGCTCCGGGGGTGGCAGGGCGAGCAGGGCAGGCCCGTGGCGCGTGCGTGTGCGGCCCCTCCACCTCCCCGACCCCGAGCGTTTGGTGGGGCCTGGGCAGTTGCGAGGTGCCCAGAGCGTCTGGGCTTCGGGAAGACCCCGTGTGCTTCAGTGAGCCCTGGGAGGAGGTGGACCTTCACAGTCTGAGCCCCCAGTCCCGGTTCTGCGGTGTCCACTTCCCCTGTGCCTCCGGCCACCTGGAAGCAGCGCCGTGGGGAGACGGCCGGGCCTGTTCTCCACGTGGGGAAACTCTCGTCATTGGGTTTTTTTTTGCAGCGTGCATTCTCACAGCTTGTGGTTACGTCAGATGCACTTGTGTTTGGGTACCTGCTTCCATGACTGCTCCATGCAAAAAGAAGCCAGATAAACTGTTTTTATATAGAATGTCCAAAATGGGGGGGCTTGCTCTGTCACCGGAGGACCACGCACCTGTCCGGCAGAACGACGTCATGTGGCTGTGTCTGCTCTTAACGTAACTGAAGGATGAGCCGTGGTCTCTCCCTGAAGTGTCACCATGCGAGTGGTGTTCGTGGAGCGCTAGGCCTCCCGACGGCTCTGCTCAGAGTCCGCAGAGCTCGTTCAGATTGGATCTCCTCTGTAAGGGAACGCTCATTCTGTGTGGAAATAAGATGAAAGTGCTTTTCCTTCCGGATGGCTCAGCATAGCGTGAAAAGTGGTCAGGGCCACGACGAGGCTGGCGTGTGTGCTGGCGCGTTCCCCCGCCCCTGGAAGGCAGAGCTCTGACTGTGTGTGCTCAGTCTGTGTGTGTGTATGCGCGCACGTGCGTGTGGAGTGGGTGGTGGCCAAAGCGTGCACGGTGACGCGAGGACTGGAAGCTCTGCCCCTGATGCCAACAGCTCTGCGCCGTTGGCTGCCCCAGGTGCGTGGGTTTAAAGTCTGCAGCCCCGAGCCCACCTCAGCTTAAGGCAGGTGGTCCTGTTTGGTCTTTCCACTGCTTTCTTCGCTTTTATTCTTGGGTTCTGGAACCGTTGTCACCCTTTAACAAAACTGTGTTGTTACCCTTTTCAATGTTAAATTAACGCTGTCAACTGTAGTTTGCGCACCTAGATGTACGTCAGAAGAAATGTACAGTATGTGTCGAAATACACTGGACTGTCCGCTGCTGTTGCTCTTGTGCCTGGCTCTCCGATTTCCTGTCTGGCAGGGAGACACACACTCAGGGCTGGGGGGGGGGGGGCGCGTGTTCACTGGTGGTCACCTTGGGAAGAGACAGTGTGGTTTCCTGTTATTTTCCCCTTTGGTCACTGGAAACGAGCGACTTAGGCCTGCCCTTCTTCCACGCGCCCCGGGGCGGGGCCGGGGCTGGCCCTCCGCAGGTGCCAGTCAGAGCCTAGTTATGGTTCGGTTTTGTCTTTAAACTCAGGAGCGACAGGTAAGTGGAAATCCCACTGAAAGCAGGAGAGGCGCCCAGGGTTCGTTCCTGCTTCCGCCTGGTTCTGTGTCAGCAGCTCCCTGTCCAGGCCCAGCTGCCCGCTGCCACGGCAGTCGCTGGCGCTTGGGGGGACCCTGGGGCAGACCCCCCCCCCCTGCTGCCCGCTGACCTGCCCTCTGTCTCCCGGCCACAGAGGCGGCAGGAGGACGGCTACTACAGCCGCCTGGAGGCCGAGCGGCGCCGACAGCATGAGGAGGCCGAGCGCCGGCTGCTGGAGCCCGAGGAGCCGGGCCTGGGCCGCCCGCCACTCCCGCGCGGCTATGAGCCCGCCGGCCCGCCGCCACCGCCCCAGCGCACCGCCTCCTACCTGCAGACGCAGGCCTTCTCCCCGGACGCCCTCTACACCGCCAAGTTCGTGGCCTACAATGAGGAGGAGGACGAGGACGAAGAGCCGGCAGGTCAGGACAGGCCCTCCGGGCGGAGGGCGCGCCCGGTCTCAGATGGCATCTTCCTCGCCGGCCCATTCCGGCCGCCCCCGCCCGGCGCCAGCAGGACCGGGCCCAGGGCCGGCTCGCCCCCGCCCCCTCCCTCCAAACCCGGCCCCGCCCGGCCCAGCCACTCCAGAGGTCGAGGTAAAGCCGGGGCGGCCCAGCCCCCCACCGCCTGCCCGACCAGGGCGCCCTCACTAGCGTGTCCCCTCTGATCAGCACTGGCTTTGGAATCCGGATCCGATCACGGCGTGGGGGGTGATTCCTGTCTGTGCTCCTCCAACTCCCGTTTCTCCAATCTGTGGGCGGCACTCAGCCCAGACTCTCTGATACTCTGATCAAAAATTCTGAAAATTTTCAACAATTGATTTTTACTAGTGGCAACAAGCAAGCATTCCTCAATCAAAACTCAAAAGATGAAACACAACGTTTTTAAGGCAAATTTAAGAAAAAACATAGAATTAAAATGGAAAGTTTTTCCCTCTGCCAATAATTTATCAAGAGAGGTCTTTCTGTTTCATCTTTGAGTCTTGGCGGAGGACCCCTCCTGTGCCCTGGCTGTGGGTACCCCAGCTGACTCACGAGCAAGACGCAGTGCCAGGAGGGGTGCCGGGATGCACCCCACACGGCCGTGGAAAAGACACCTCTTTATAAGGGAGCAAAGAAGCATAGGCTCATCGCTGCCACCTGTGCAGAAGGGTCACTTTAGCCCTGACGTGCTGTGGTCCCTCCTGGCCTGTTGAGCCCAGTGTGCAGCACCGTCCGTGTTTGCTGAGTGTTTGGAGCGTGTATCACCCTGACCTGGGTTATGATCTCCGAAGTGTGCGATTTTCTTGCTGACACTGCGGTTCACAGACGCACACTAGCACTGATGGGCTGCACTGCGATTTTGCCCGTCTTCATTAGCGCACTTGTATTGGGACGCGTTTAACGCTTTTACGGGCGTCACCTTTTTTGATCTTGGGCAGCACTCTTCAGTAAGTGGGCAGGTGGCGTCACTCACCCACAGTTACTGGCCAACTGACCCGCAGCGCGGGGCCCCAGGCTAGGCGTCTGACAGTCACACCATGCTGCCTCGGGCCTCGTTTCTGGTCAGTGATTTTGTGTCTGCGGCATTAGTATCAGACCTTAGGGAGTTTTAGGACTTCTTCCCACCACCCCCCCCAAATGTTTTAAGAATTATAGCCATTTATTTTGTGGGGAGAATTCAGTAACTGCTCTGAAAAAGAACATTTGCTCCCTGTGATCCACTGAGAAAGTTCTTCGTGTCAGGGTATCTGAAAAATTTTGCCATCTGTGGATTTTTATTGTGAATTCATGTCAGTTACACATTTTACCTGATTTGAACTTTCTAGTTATTACTCCCTTAGACTTAACGTTTCCCCTAATAGTAAGGCCGAGGGCCAGGTTCTCAGCACCTGCAAGGGCCGTGAGGGGGTTGCTCAGGCCACCCAGGGATGTGGTTTCCATTGAGTGTCTGCCACTGACTCGAAGAGCCTTTCGCTGCTTCTTTTTCAGGACTTAGGAGGTCCTGAGCACTGCATCTTCATCATGAGTGTGGTTCTGGAAATAGCGCAGGTACTTTAACTGTGACTTTTTCTTTTTACGGAAAAGGAGCAAACTCTTACGTGGGACCTGCTGGGACAGTTTTTGGAGCCCATGATGTTTATCGGGACCCGAGAGAGAGACCGCCTAAGAGGTACTCGCTGAAGCTGTGCTGTGCGGCTGTCTCATGGTCACTGAGGGCGCTTTTCTTTTCTCGCACTACCTTTTGTGAGGCTGGACTCAAATTTCAGAGACTTGGTTGTCAGCTCAGGCGTTGCTCGCTGTACAGAGTTGTGTGAGCACAGAGGCTTTGTTTACTTGGTGTTGCTGGTATGGTTCTGCCTCGGGTGGTGCGCGGGCCCCAGGGTTTCTGGTGGGGACTGTGGAAGGAGCTGGACGCACTGCCGTCTGCGTCCACCCAGAGGAGCAAGATGCCCCGGGTAAAGCCCCGGTGTCCTGCCGGACCACGCAGGGTCGCCCCCTGCAGTTCAGCAGACATCCTCAGCTAGGTGTAGTCAGAACTACTGATGCCCAAAGCGTTCTTACACATCTTTAATATCTCAGGGTAACTTGTTACCACCGTCCGTTAGTATGTTGATAGAGGCCTGTCAGATGCAGGTAGGGCTCATTAAAGTGCTGGATTTGAAAACTGTACCTCTTCAGTTAAACTTAATTGCTAAGGATTGTCTGCTTGCTAACACTGATGTTACTAGCTTTTTGAGAGTCGGGTGTGACTGGAGAAAAGTGAACATTAATTAAGGAGAACACTGTGCCCTTTCCCATATGGGTTTGAATACATCCCCAGCAGGGTTATGACGGAATGAAACAAAGAATGAGCCTCTCCCTTAGAAAGTTTTACCTAATTGCCTTTACGTGAGCCAAGCTACCTGCTGATGGGTGGTTTCCACTCTGAAAAATAACACTGTGCCTGTCCCTCCTGCAGCCACGAAGCAGATGTCCCCGGGGGTCCCGGAGCCCCTGAAAACCTGACGTTCAGGGAGCGCCAGCGCCTTTTCTCCCAAGGCCACGACGTCTCCAATAAAGTCAAGGCCTCTCGCAAGTTAACAGAGCTGGAGAACGAGCTGAACACGAAGTAAGGTGGCCCTGTGCCCAGCCCGGCCCCTCGGGGTCCTGGTGACGGCGCCGCCTGAGGACCCAGGTCCCAGGGAGCCTGCTTCTGGAAGGCTTGGCATGTGGAAGAGTTCCATCACTAAGAAATCGCGCTTTACTTTCCCAAGAGGTTGTCATTTCTACAGTCTCTAGACACTGTCTTCTTAATGACCTGACTCCCAGGAAAGTAGCTTTCTGGTCAGTCTCTTTAGAGTCTGGGTTTGGAAAGGGGCAGAAGAAGACCCTGAGATGTGTCTTCGCCCCCATCTCCCCCCAAGGAGCACAGAGAAGTCCTGTTTCTATTCTTTTTCTAAAACTTGCTGTTCACTAATCAGAGTAGCTTGAACTCCGCAGACTGTCGTTCGCGCTATGTAGCGGCAGCTGCAGGAGGGTCAGCGTGGCCTCAGGGAGACGCGCGGACGTGCGCCTGCCAAGGAGTGCTGGCCTGCCGTGCCCGCAGCTGGGAGGCAGGCGGGCCTGAGCGTGACTGCTGCGGCGCCATCCCCACGGGCAGCCCTCCAAATCAGCTCTAGTGTTCGATTAAAACAAGTTTCTCCAAGAAGACAATTTTGAGGATTTAAGCTTAGAAAATTTTATTTTTATAAATACCAGATGATTATTATGCCAATAAGTCATTAGTGATTTTGAAGATGGCGCGTAAGTTAGAAAGTTAGCTAAATGTTTCAACTCTTCCAAGGGAATCTGTACAGGAGGATGTCTGCTAACAGTGTTGGCGTGAATGGGAACCAAAGTACCTGAGAAGGATGAGAGCTCAGTAGGCAACGCTCGCGCACGGCTGTCGCTCAGAAAGTTAAACTCAGAAGAGAACTGGATTTATACCGATCTGCTGTCAGGGAAGGAAGGGTCCATTGCGTATGGCATCTGTAACTGAAATACTGTAAGAGAGACTCGTGGCAGTTCAGGCTATTTTTTTACATTCGAATAGAGTTATTTAATTTTCATGTATTGAATTATTAGTTAGCACTGTCACTTCTCAGCTGTGAATATGTGGCTGGTGTTGGGGAGACGGACCTCACTTTGTTTTATATTATGTGATGTTAAAACAGTCAGTGATTTTGTGATCATGAGCAGATTTTCTATCTGACAAGCCCTGCTGCGGCTCTAGGTGACGACTTCACCGTATTGTTCTCTTAACGATAGGTGTGTTAGGAAGATACGCACACTTCCAGAAGGGGGGGCGTCTGCCCTAGAAGTCACTTTCCTCAGAGCTGTGAGATAAGTCATTACAGCGCACGTGTACATATTTTCTGTGTCCGTCAGCGTTCGTATCTGGAAGTGTGCTTCTCTCATTTCCCTCGTCAAGTAAGAGAGTAAGCAGTTCTAAGTGTTTATGAAGGATCTGCATGCTTGCGCCTCCCGACGTCTCAGAACACTGGCAGCCTTATGGAGACTGAATCCACAGCTTCTTTAAAGAGAAAGATGCAGGTGAACTGTTATCCTGTTAATATATAGAAAACAACAGACACACATGAGTACATGCAAATACGTGTGAATATTTACACGCAGGGATATCTCTATGTGTGATTGTAAGCCCGTTCCCGTGGATGTGGCCGTCCTTGGACAATTAGGTCAAATGTGAATATGTGTAAAGTGCTTTTCATGACTGTGCGTTACTATGGAGACGACATCAGACCTGCTGTAGTTTTCCATTTCTACTGTATTTCATTTGCAGCCTATTTTTAATAAACTTTGTATGTATTTAAGGGTATTTGCTATCATATTAACAGTGTTCACAGACTCATTGGCAACAGAACCCCTCTTCTCGCCTCCCCTTCCCATCCACTCATCAGCCCACCGGGCATCACTGCTGTGACAGGCAGTGTCCCCAGACCCTGGGGACATCCCCTCTCCCGATCGCACAGACACGCGAGTGAAGGGTTCAAGTCCCTTTGGCTGCTGCTCGGACGCTCAGCCGCTGGGTGTCAGGCTATCCTCTGATCACCCCTTGTGTCAATAGGGTGCCCTTGTGACGTGCGTGAGGGCAGGGAGCCCCGTCCCTGCACCGAGGGGACACGTGTTTGGGTGCCTGTGTGTCCAGCTGGGGGTGGGGTGGGCTGGCGAGCGGGTACCCCCATAGCCATTCACCTTCACGGCCTCTGAGTGGGGCTGTCAGATTTCAAGAAAGACTTTGATGAAGGAATGGGGGGTCTCAGGTCGTAGAAACTCTGGAGATCACGCAGAGCCAGGGGTTACCACGCTGGAGGTGCAAGCATTCGTGTTTGGTGTATTATAACGCCCAGAAAGGAGGACAGACTTAGAGACCGTGTTAGCATTGCTTTGGTTTCATCCTCTGCTGCACGGCTCTGTTGCCCTTGTGGCAGGAATGGCTCTGCCCGTGGGGTCTGCGCTGGGCAGCTTTCCGGGGCAGCCATGGGGAAGGGGGCTCCTCCCTGCTCTGTGCATGGAAGGCTGGTCTCGGGGATTTACACATCTAAGGAAACACTTTGCCCCAGCAAAGCTGAGGTGGCATGACTTGCGGGAGGGAACTGTGCACAAAAAGCAGTCTCCATGCCTGCATCCGTTCAGCTCATCTAAACCCACACAACCCCAACAGACAGACGTGCCCGGTCGCTCAGTCGCGTCCAACTCTCTGCAACCCCATGGACTGCAGCCCACCAGGCTCCTCTGTCCACGGGGATTCTCTAGGCAGGAACACTGGAGTGGGTTGCCATACCCTCTTCCAGGAGTTCTTCCCGACCCAGGAATTGAACCACGGTCTTCTACATTGCGGTTGGATTCTTTTACCAGCTGAGCTACCCAGGAACATATCTGACTTGAAATTGGGATATAAAAGCCAACTCCTTGCACAGTTTTTTCAACAAATACACCTGATGAATGCCCACTCTGTGAGACCTGGCCACTAGATACTCCAAAGCAGAGTGGGAGACAGACGCGCTGTTCATTACATAAACCCAGTAACTGGATCTGGGTAAAGAGGATGTCTGGGCACTTGGCAGGTTTACCACAAGGACCCGCTACAATCATGCAGATGGCAGACTTAAGAAAACCGTCCTCCCTTTGGGAGAAAAGGCCTCAGCAGGCAGAGGACAGAGGCAAGGCTGCTGCCCTCCGAGCAGTGGGTCAGGGCGCCCCCAACCCCGGTGGGGAGCTCGGGGTTCAGGGCGAACGTAGCTTCCCCTGGCTCTGGCCCCCGTGGTAGAAGGGAGGGGGTCAGTGTCTGCCAGGGCTTTGCCTGCATACTTGGGGTTTCCCCACACCAGGTCTCCAGCATGAACAACCAGCTGGCCCGCGGGCTGGTGGTGGAGATGGGGCACAGCCGAGGTCTGGGGGGCGGGGTGCTGCTGACTGAAAGTGGGGACCGCAGTCTCTCCAGTAGGTTAGGACTCTGTTTTCCTGCTCTTGAAGAGCTGTCTTATTCTTTACTGAGAATACAGGTAAAAACGGTCCAAATCTAAAATGGTAACAATGGTTCCAGTGTTGGATTTTTATTTTATGTTTTAATTAGTTTAAATTTTTTTTTATGTTGGAGTATAGTTGATGATACCACTGTAATAGCAGAAAGCAAAGAGGAACTAAAAGAGCCTCTTGATGAGGGTGAAAGAGGTGAGTGAAACACTCAGCTTAAAACTACTATTAAAAAAACTAAGATCATGGCATCCAGTCTCATCAGATCAGTTCAGTTGCTCAGTCGTGTCTGACTCTTTGCGACCCCATGAATCGCAGCACACCAGGCCTCCCTGTCCATCACCAACTCCTGGAGTTCACTCAGACTCAACGTCCATCAAGTCAGTGATGCCATCCAGCCATCTCAGCCTCTGTTTTCCCCTTCTCCTCCTGCCCCCAATCCCTCCCAGCATCAGTCTTTTCCAATGAGTCAACTCTTCGCATGAGGTGGCCAAAGTACTGGAGTTTCAGCTTTAGCATCATTCCTTCCAAAGAAATCCCAGGGCTGATCTCCTTCAGAATGGACTGGTTGGATCTCCTTGCAGTCCAAGGGACTCTCAAGAGTCTTCTCCAACACCAATTCTTCAGTGCTCAACCTTCTTCACAGTCCAACTCACATCCATACATGACCACAGGAAAAACCACAGCCTTGACTAGACGAACCTTTGTTGGCAAAGCAATGTCTCTGCTTTTGAATATGCTATCTAGGTTGGTCATAACTTTCCTTCCAAGGAGTAAGCATCTTTTAATTTCATGGCTGCAGTCACCATCTGTAGTGATTTTGGAGCCCAGAAAAATAAAGTCTGACACTGTTTCCACTGTTTCCCCATCTATTTCCCATGAAGTGGTGGGACCAGATGCCATGATCTTCGTTTTCTGAATGTTGAGCTTTAAGCCAACTTTTTCACCCTCCACTTTCACTTTCATCAAGAGGCTTTTCAATTCCTCTTCACTTTCTGCCATAAGGGTGGTGTTATCTGCATATCTGAGGTTGTTGATATTTCTCCCGGCAATCTTGATTCCAGCTTGTGTTTCTTCCAGTCCAGCATTTCTCATTGTGTACTCTGCATAGAAGTTAAATAAACAGGGTGACAATATACAGCCTTGACGTACTCCTTTTCCTATTTGGAACCAGTCTGTTGTTCCATGTCCAGTTCTAACTGTTGCTTCCTGACCTGCATACAAATTTCTCAAGAGGCAGATCAGGTGTTCTGGTATTCCCATCTCTTTCAGAATTTTCCACAGTTTATTGTGATCCACACAGTCAAAGGCTTTGGCATAGTCAATAAAGCAGAAATAGATGTTTTTCTGGAACCCTCTTGCTTTTTCCATGATCCAACGGATGTTGGCAATTTGGTTCCTCTGCCTTTTCTAAAATCAGCTTGAACATCAGGAAGTTCACGGTTCACGTATTGCTGAAGCCTGGCTTGGAGAATTTTGAACATTACTTTACTAGCATGTGCTGCTGCTGCTGCTAAGTCACGTCAGTCATGTCCGACTCTGTGCGACCCCATAGACGGAAGCCCACCAGGCTCTCTGTCCCTGGGATTCTCCAGGCAATAACACTGGAGTGGGTTGCCATTTCCTTCTCCAGTGCATGAAAGTGAAATGTGAAAGTGAAGTCGCTCAGTTGTGTCCGACTCTCAGCCACCCCATGGACCACAGCCTAGCAGGCTCCTCCGTCCATGGGATTTCCCAGACAAGAGTACTGGAGTGGGGTGCCATTGCCTTCTCCAACTAGTGTGTGAGATGAGTGCAATTGTGCGGTAGTTTGAGCGTTCTTTGGCATTGCCTTTCTTTGGGATTGGAATGAAAACTGACCTTTTCCAGTCCTGTAGCCACTGCTGAGTTTTCCAAATTTGCTGGCATATTGAGTGCAGCACTTTCACAGCATCATCTTTCAGGATTTGGAATAGCTCAACTGGAATTCCATCACCTCCACTAGCTTTGTTCGTAATGATGCTTTCTAAGGCCCACTTGACTTCACCTTCCAGGATGTCTGGCTCTAGGTCAGTGATCACACCATCGTGATTATCTGGGTCTTGAGGATCTTTTTTGTACAGTTCTTCTGTGTATTCTTGCTATCTCTTCTTAATATCTTCTGCTTCTGTTAGGTCCATACCATTTCTGTCCTTTATCGAGCTCATCTTTGCATGAAATGTTCCTTTGGTATCTCTGATTTTCTTGAAGAGATCCCTAGTCTTTCCCATTCTGTTGTTTTCCTCTATTTCTTTGCATTGATCACTGAAGAAGGCTTTCTTATCTCTTCTTGCTATTCTTTGGAACTCTGCATTCAGATGTTTATATCTTTCCTTTTCTCCTTAGCTTTTCACTTCTCTTCTTTTCATAGCTATTTGTAAGGCCTCCCCAGACAGCCATTTTGCTTTTTTTCATTTCTTTTCTATGGGAATGGTCTTGATCCCTGTCTCCTGTACAATGTCACGAACCTCATTCCATAGTTCATCAGGCACTCTATCTATCAGATCTAGGCCCTTACATCTATTTCTCACTTCCACTGTATAATCATAAGGGATTTGATTTAGGTCATACCTGAATGGTCTAGTGGTTTTCCCTACTTTCTTCAATTTAAGTCTGAATTTGGCAATAAGGAGTTCATGGTCTAAGCCACAGTCGGCTCCTGGTCTTGTTTTTGCTGACTGTATAGAGCTTCTCCATCTTTGGCTGCAAAGAATATAATCAATCTGATTTCGGTGTTGACCATCTGGTGATGTCCATGTGTAGAGTCTTCTCTTGTGTTGTTGGAAGAGGGTGTTTGTTATGACCAGTGCATTTTCTTGGCAAAACTCTATTAGCCTTTGCCCTGCTTCATTCCGTGTTCTAAGGCCAAATTTGCCTGTTACTCCAGGTGTTTCTTGACTTCCTACTTTTGCATTCCAGTCCCCTATAATGAAAAGGACATCTTTTTTGGATGCTAGTTCTAAAAGGTCTTGTAGGTCTTCATAGAATCATTCAACTTCAGCTTGTTCAGCGTTACTGGTTGGGGCATAGACTTGGATTACTGTGATATTGAATGGTTTCCCTTGGAAGCAAACAGAGATCATTCTGTTGTTTTTGAGATTGCATCCCAGTACTGCATTTCTGACTCTCTTGTTGACCATGATGGCCACTCCATTTCTTCTGAGGGATTCCTGCCTGCAGTAGTAGATATAATGGTTATCTGAGTTAAATTCACCCATTCCAGTCCATTTCAGTTCGCTGATTCCTAGAATGTCGACATTCACTCTTACCATCTCTTATTTGACCACTTCCAATTTGCCTTGATTCATGGACCTAACATTCCAGGTTCCTATGCAATATTGCTCTTTACAGCATCGGACCTTGCTTCTATCACCAGTCACATCCACAGCTGGGTATTCTTTTTGCTTTGGCTCCATCCCTTCATTCTTTCTGGAGTTATTTCTCCACTGATCTCCAGTAGCATATTGGGCACCTACTGACCTGGGGAGTTCCTCTTTCAGTATCCTACCATTTTGCCTTTTCATACTGTTCATGGGATTCTCAAGGCAAGAATACTGAAGTGGTTTGCCATTCCCTTCTCCAGTGGCAAATAGATGGGGAAACAATGGAAACAGTGACAGATTTCTTCTTGAGCTCCCAAATCACTGCAGGTAGTGATTGCATCCATGAAACTGGAAGATGTTTCTTGGCAGGAAAGTAATGACAAACCTAGATGGAGTATAAAAAATAGCAAAGACATCACTTTCCCAACCAAGGTCTGTATCGTCAAGGCTGAGGTCTCTGCAGCAGTCATGTGTGGATGTGCGAGCTGGGCCATAAAGAAGGCAGAGCGCTGAAGAATTGATGTGTTCAAACTGTGGTGTTGGAGAAGACTCTCGAGAGTCCCTTGGATAGCAAGATCAAACCAGTCCATCCTAAAGGAAATTAATCCTGAAGATTCATTTGAAGGACCAATGTTGAAGCTGAAGTTCCAATACTTTGGCCACCCAATGTGAAGAACTGACTCATTAAAGACCCTGATGCTGGGAAAGACTGAAGGCAGGAGGAGAAGACAGGATGAGATGGATGGCATCACCGAATCGACCGACATAAGTTATAAGTTTGAGCAAACTCAGAGTGAAGGACAGGGAAGCCTGGCGTGGTGCAGTTCCTGGGGTCGCAAAGCGCTGGACACGACTTGGTGAACAAACAAGCGTGGTTTGCATTGTGGTGTTCGTTTCAGGGGTAGCGGTGTGGCTCAGTTACACACACACATGTACCTGTTCCCTTTCCAGATCCTTTCTCACTGTAGAGTACTGAGTAGGGCTCCCTGTGTCATCAGTAGGTGGTAGGTCCTTGTTGATGATCACTCTTAAATACAGCTGAGTGGACACTGGAATTTTTTTTTTAATACTATAAAACATTTAACAGAGAAAAACACTAGGTGAAAAGTGCGGCCAAAAAATACCCTGCACCGCCCCCAGCCGCAGACGTTTCTTTGCAGGAGGATGGCTCCACACACAAGGGCAGCGTCAGGAGCAGTGTCCGCCAGGCGAGCCAGAACTGGGAGGTGAGCAGATTGTCCACCAGGCCCCGCCAGGTGAGCCAGACTGGGAGGTGAAGGGGCTGGGGCTGGGCCTTCGCTGTGCTGATTTCTGTTGTTTAAGGACCACGGTTTGGGTAACTGAAGGTAACTCAAGCAAAGTGAAAGGCGCTCAGTCGTGTCTGACTTGCAACCCCACGGACTACCCAGTCCATGGAATTCTCCAGGCCAGAATACTGGAGTGGGTAGCTGTTCGCTTCTCCAGCGCGTCTTCCCAACCCAGGGATTGAACCCAGGTCTCCCACATTGCAGGCGGATTCTTTACCAGCTGAGCTGCAAGGGAAGCCCAAGAATACTGGAGTGGGTAGCTTCTCTTTTCTCCAGGGGATCTTCCTAACCCAGGAATTGAACCAGGGTCTCCTGCATTGCAGGTGGATTCTGTACCAGCTAAGCCACCAGGACCATGAAAACACAGACCCCCCAGTCTTTGGACACAGTGTGATGTGTTTCTCTCCTGGTAGTGACAGCTGCTTAATTAGATACTTGAAAAATCCCGCTGCTGCAGTTTCATCTTCTCCATCCCGGTCTCCTCTCAGGAAGGAGCCCTGTCTCCTGCGGCAGCCAAAGGAACCATGGACCCCCTTCCCCACCGATCAGAGCAGGGAGAGGGGCCTGTGGGTGGGGCCAGGGTCTGGCGGCCCTGGGCGGGGCCTCACCTGGGATCCCAGCTGAGCCCGGCCTCCGGAGGGCCTCCGTCTCGCAGTCACCCTCCCGGGGGCACCCAGCATGGAGGGCCCAGAGTCCAGCGGTGGCCAGCTCATCTCCGCTGTGTGTGGAGACGCCCTTCGGGCTGGGACGCCCCCAAGCCACGGGGGCAGCAGTTTGCTCAGGAGCTGCCGCAGCTGCAGTGCTCAGGACGCAGGGCTGGAGGCAGGTCACCGCGCAGAAGGTGAGGGGCAGGGGTCCTTGTCCCCACCGACCCGGCCCGGCCCAGAGCCTTCCGAGCCCTGTCCGCCGGGCCCTGGGGCCAGAAGACACATCTCCGCGCTCCATCCACGCGGCCCTGCGCCCGACGGTCACTGCGCGTCATCCTTCCGGGCAGGTGTGGGCCACAGAGCCCGGGCCCCTCCTGCCCCCGGGGCCCCTCCTGCCAGGACCCCTGCCCCCCTGGACGCCCCCCCCCCAAACTGCCCCCCCTCCCCCCGGTACCCCTACACGTCCACCCGCGCGCCCCCCTCCCACCCCACTCACTCCGCCCCGCCCCGCACCCGCATCGCCTTGGCAACCACCCACGGCCCACAGGCCAAGACGATGCCAGTGCGGAGCAGCCGTTGGGGGTGCTTCTGGGAGCTGCGGGCGAGGCAGCTGCAGCGTCAACTGCAGGTGAGGGACCCGGGACCCCAGGCCACCTGCACCCCACCGCCCCTCAACTCAAGGCACCACTTATCCCCAGCGGGTTTTGGCTGATCGCTGAGCCCCGCCCCGCCACCGAAGCTCCACCCCCGCCTGGGGCCAGCGGTGGGCATCCCCGCCTCCCCGCTCACTGCCTTCCCCATCCCCACCCCCGAAGGGTCTCAGTGTCCCCCCTCCAGGGACGTCTCTCCCTCCACGCCCCACCCCCACTTTACTGACTGTCTTCTGAGCCCTGGGCTAAATGTCAGAGATCAGGCAAGAGGAGTAGGCTGTCTCCCCGGCCCTCGGGGGACACGCAATTGAGGAAGAGGAATATTGTTGCTGTTCAGTCGCTCAGTCATGTCTGACTCTTTGCGACCCCATGGACTGCAGCACACGGGGCCTCCCTGTCCATCACCAACTCCCAGAGCTTGCTCAAACTCATGTCCGTCGAGACGGTGCTGCCATCCAACCATCTCATCCTCAGTTCAGTTCAGTTTAGTTCAGTCACTCAGTTGTGTCTGACTCTTTGCGACCCCATGAACCGCAGCACGCCAGGCGTCCCTGTCCATCACCAGCTCCCTGAGTTCACTCAGACTCACGTCCATCGAGTCAGTGATGCCATCCAGCCATCTCAGCCTCTGTCGTCCCCTCCTCCTCCTGCCCCCAATCCCCTCCCAGCATCAGAGTCTTTTCCAATGAGTCAACTCTTCGCATGAGGTGACCAAAGTACTGGAGTTTCAGCTTTAGCATCATTCCTTCCAAAGAAATCCCAGGGCTGATCTCCTTGCAGTCCAAGGGACTCTCAAGAGTCTTCTCCAACACCACAGTTCAAAAGCATCAGTTCTTCAGCACTCAGCTTTCTTTACAGTCCAACTCTCACAGCCATACATGACCACGGGAAAAACTACAGCCTTGACTAGACAGACCTTTGTTGGCAAAGTAATGTCTCTGCTTTTCAATATGCTATCTAGGTTGGTCACAACTTTTCTTCCAAGGAGTAAGCGTCTTTTAATTTCATGGCTGCAGTCACCATCTGCAGTGATTTTGGAGCCCCCAAAAAATAAAGTCTGACACTGTTTCCCCATCTATTTCCCATGAAGTGATGGGACCAGATGTCATGATCTTAGTTTTCTGAATGTTGAGCTTTAAGCCAACTTTTTCACTCTCCACTTTCACTTTCATCGAGACTTTTTAGTTCCTCTTCACTTTCTGCCATAGGAATCAGCAAACTAAAATGGACTGGAATGGGTGAATTTAACTCAGATGACCATTATATCTACTACTGCAGGCAGGAATCCCTCAGAAGAAATGGAGTAGCCATCATGGTCAACAAAAGAGTCTGAAAGGCAGTACTTTGATGCAATCTCAAAAATGACAGAATGATCTCTGTTCGTTTCCAAGGCAAACCATTCAATATCACAGTAATCCAAGTCTATGCCCCAACCAGTAACGCTGAAGAAGCTGAAGCTGAATGGTTCTAAGGACCTACAAGACCTTTTAGAACTAACACCCAAAAAAGATGTCCTTTTCATTATAGGGGACTGGAATGCAAAAGTAGGAAGTAAAGAAACACCTGGAGTAACAGGCAAATTTGGCCTTGGGATACAGAATGAAGCAGGGCAAAGACTAATAGAGTTTTGCCAAGAGAACGTACTGGTCATAGCAAACACCCTCTTCCAACAACACAAGAGAAGACTCTACACATGGACATCACCAGATGGTCAACACCGAAATCTCATCCTCAGTCACCCCCTTCTCCTCCTGCCTTCAATCTTTCCCAGCATGAGAGTATTTTCCAATGAGTCAGTTCTTCACATCAGGTGGACCAAGTATTGGAGTTTCAGCTTCAGCATTAGTCCTTCCAGTGAATACTCAGGACTGATTTCCTTTAGGATGGACTGGTTGGACCTCCTTGCAGTCCAAGGGACTCTCAAGTGTCTTCTCCAACGCCACAATTCACAAGCATCAATTCTTCCATGCTCAGCTTTCTTTATACTCCAACTCACATCCATCCATGATTACTGGAAAACAATAGCTTTGACTAGATGGACCTCTGTTGACAAAGTAACGTCTCTGCTTTTTAATATGCTGTCCCTTTTCTAAATCCAGCTTGAACATGTGGAAGTTCATGGTTCATGTACTGCTGAAGCCTGGCTTGGAGAATTTTGAGCATTACTTTGCTAGCGTGTGAGACGAGTGCAATTGTGCGGTAGTTTGAGCGTTCTTTGGCATTGCCTTTCTTTGGGATTGGAATGAAAACTGACCTTTTCCAGTCCTGTGGCCACTGCTGAGTTTTCCAAATTTGCTGGCATATTGAGTGCAGCACTTTCACAGCATCATCTTTTAGGGTTTGAAATAGCTCAACTGGAATTCCATCACCTCTACTAGCTTTGTTTGTAGTGATGCTTTCTAAGGCCGACTTGACTTCACATTCCAGGATGTCTGGTTCTAGGTGAGTGATCACACCATCATGGTTATCTGGGTCACTGAGATCTTTTTTGTAGAGCTCTTCTGTGTATTCTTGCCATCTCTTCTTAATGTCTTCTGCTTCTGTTAGGTCCATACCATTTCTGTCCTTTATTGAGCCCATCTTTGCATGAAATGTTCCCTTGGTATGTCTAATTTTCTTGAAGAGATCTCTAGTCTTTCCCATTCTATTGTTTTCCTTTATTTCTTTGCATTGTTCACTTAGGAAGGCTTTCTTATCTCTCCTTACTATTCTTTGGAACTCTGCATTCAGATGGGTATATCTTTTCTTTTCTCCCTTGCCTTTCACTTCTCTTCTTTTCTCAGCTATTTGTAAGGCCTCCTCAGACAACCATTTTGCCTTTTTGCATTTCTTTTTCTTGGGGATGGTCTTGATCACTGCCTCCTCTGCAATGTCATGAACCTCCGTCCATATTTCTTCAGGCATTCTGCCTATCAGATCTAATCCCTTGAATCTGTTTGTCACTTCCACTGTATAATCATAAGGGATTTGATTTAGGTCACACCTGAATGGCCTAGTGGTTTTCCCTACTTTCTTCAAGTCTAAATTTTGAACTCCTTACTGAGTTCATGATCTGAGCCACAGTCAGCTCTTGGTCTTATTTTTGCTGACTGTATAGGGCTTCTCCATCTTTGACTACAAAGAATATAATCAATCTGCTTTCAGTATTGGCCATCTGGTGATGTCCATGTGTAGAGTCGTCTCTTGTGTTGTTGGAAGAGGGTGTTCGTTATGACCAGTGTGTTTTCTTGGCAAAACTCTTTTCGCCTTTGCCCTGCTTCGTTTTGTCCTCCAAGGCCAAACTTGCCTGTTACTCCAGGTGTCTCTCGACTCCCTACTTTTGCATCCAGTCCCCTATAATGAAAAGGACATCTTTTTTGGATGTTAGTTCTAGAAGGTCTTGTTGGTCTTCATAGAACCGTTCAGCTTCAGCTTCTTCAGCATCAGTGGTCGGGGCATAGACTTGGATATTGAATGGTTTCCCTTGGAAACAAACAGAGATCATTCTCTCGTTTTTGAGATTACACCCAAGTACTGCATTTCGGACTCATTTTGACTGTGAGGGTTACTCCATTTCTTCTAAGGGATTCCTGCCCATAGTGGTAGATATAATGGTCATCTGAGTTAAATTCATACTCACAAAGTAAATGTCAGCTCGGAAAGGAACTGATGGGGCTCCAGGGTGTGGTCGGCCATTCTGGTCCAGCCACCGTGGGCCTCACCTGGGTCCAGAGTGTCTCCTCGGAGCAGGTGGAACCAAGTCCTGGGGAGGTGCGAGTGGGGTCAGGGGTTCAGGAATGACCTGCCCCGGGGGTGACCTTAGCGGGGCTGTGTGGTGGGCAGGGTGGGCCCCGGACTGGCAGCATGCAAGGCCGTGAAACAAGCCTCAGTAAATTGAAACGGGCAGAAATCAGATGCAGTATGTTATCATATTGCAATAGAGGGAAGCCAGGAATTAATGACAGAGAGGACTTTGATAAATTCACAAATATGTAAAAATTAAAAACACCTTCTAAATAACCAACAATTTAAAGAAGAAATCCAAAAAGAGATTAGGAAATATTTTGAGATGAATGAAAATTAAGGTTCCACACACTAAAATTTATGGGATGCAGCCAAAGCAGAGCTTAAAAGGAAATTTATTTAAGCACCTATATTTTAAAAAGAAGGTAGATCTCGTGCCAATGACCTAACCTCACCTCAGGACACACTGGATAAGGAAAATGAGACCCAACCTAGAAGAAGGATGGAAACACTAAAGATTAGAACAGAAATAAGAGGAATAGACAAAAGGAAAGCTATGGGGAGAATCATCAAAAGCAGAAGCTGGCTCCTGGAAAAGATGCACAACATTGACAAGGCTTTAGGTTGATGGAGAGAAGACTCACGTTAATAAAATCAAGAATAAAAGAGAGCTTGACTGCCAACCTTGCAGAGATAAAAAGGATTATACGAAAATACTGTGAGCAGCACTGCGGACTGATTAGATACCTGGGGGGAAATGGTCAAATGCTTTAAAGACAAAACTGCCAAAGCTGATTCAGGAAGAACTAGAAAATGTCAACAGAGCTGGAAGAAGTAAAGAGATTAATAAATGAAAAAAACCCTCACAGAGTAAAGCCCAGGCCCAGATGGCTCCAATGGCAATTTTTACCAAATGTTTACAGAGGAGCTAACTCCAGTCTTTCATAAACTTCCAGAAAATAAAAGAGGAAGGGACGCTTCCTGCTCCGTGAGGACAGGATCACGCTGACAGCACAGCCACACATAAGTACCTCAGGGAATCTACAGATCAGAGTCTCTTACGAATCTAGATTCAAACTTTAACAAACATTGGCAAACGGAACCCAGCAGTGTACATAAAGGGTAAGGGTTATACATCATCACTAAACTGCAATTGGGTTTATCCCCAAATGCAGAGTTGGTCTAGCAACAAAAATCAGTTAATGTAATAAACCACATCACTAGAATAAAGGCCAAAACCTCCACCCTTATTTCAATCAACCCAGAAATCAGCATTTGACAATATTCAGCTCCTCTTCGTGAAAAAGCACTCAGCCATCTAGGAACAGAGAGGAATCCATCAACCTGATAAAGGGCACCCGTGCAAACCCACAGCGACCATCAGGCCTTGTCCTTAATGATGAATGAGAGGAAGGTGCTCGTCGTCCCCGCTTGTGTCCAGTCTCATCCTGGCAGCGTTAGTCAGGATGATTAGATAAGATAATGGGGGGGTGGCATGTGGATCAGGAAAGAAGACTGTTTGTACATGACATGATCTCATACACAGAAAACCCTAAGGAATTCACACGTCCCCCCACCAAAAAAACACCTAAAAAACTATTAGCACTAAAAAGTGAGGTCAGCTATGGTTTTGCCAGTAGTCATTTAGGGATGTGAGAGTTGGACCATAAAGAAAGCCGAGCACTGAAGGATTGATGCTTTTGAACTGTGGTGTTGGAGAAGACTCTTGAGAGTCCCTTGGACTGCAAGGAGATCCAACCAGTCCATCCTAGAGGAAATCAGTCCTGAATATTCATTGGAAGGACTGATGCTGAAGCTGAAACTCCAGTACTTTGGCCACCTGATGTGAAGAGCTGATTCATTGGAAAAGTCCCTGATGCTGGGAAAGATTGAAGGCAGGAGGAGAAGGAGACAACAGAGGGTGAGATGGTTGGATGGCATCACCGACTCAATACACATGAGTTTAAGCAAGCTCTAGGGGATAGTGAAGGACAGGAAAGCCTGGCGTGCTGCAGACCATGGGGTCACAAAGAGTCGGACATGACTTTGCAACTGAACAAGACGAGCTCAGCAAGGTGGTGGGATACACGGTCAATACACAGAAGTCCGTGGTGTTTCTACTCCATAGCAGTGAGCGGTAACAGCAAAGATGACCAGATGTTTTGGAGGGAATTTGCCCCCTGAGGGTGGGTAAGGCTTGCCCTCTGAAACAGTGCTCGGGGCCACCAGCCACCAGGCACATCCAGGCCAGACCCCAGCAAGGTGCTGCTGCGCACTCCCTGGAGGACTGTCATCAGAAAAACAGAGGGCAGCTGGGCGGGCCAGAGGAGCCGGAGTTCACGCACGCTGCGGGTGGGGGTGTGAAATGAATGCAGCCCGGCGTTTCCTCCACCGGCTGCAGACGGGCCCTGCGTGCAGTGCCAGTCCTAGGGCACGCGCAAGCTTGAGGAGAGCGTCCTCAGCAAAGGGAGGGACTCTCAGAGCAGCCCCCTTCATCACAGCCAAAGAGGGGAGGCCGCCCCGCTGGCCCTCAGCTGGTGAATGACAGGTGTGGCCCCTCCGAACAATGGGATAGTATCAGGCAATAAAGGAACGAGATGCTGAAACATGCCGCGATGCAGTTACGCCTTAAAAATGTGTGCTGAGGGGAGGAAGCCTGTCACAGAGGACCCCACTTCGTATGACTCTATTTACAGTGTCCAGAACTGGCAGAAATGCAGGAACTGGAAGTGAGTGAGTGGTTTCCCAGCGCTGGGTGTGGCGAGTCAGGGGTGATGATGTGGGTTTCTTTTGGGGGTGGTGAACAGATTCTGAAGTTAGTTTTGGCGACTGTCGCACAGCTATGAATGTACTTAAGAGTCTCTGAATCGTCCACTCAGCTGGGCGAGTGGTGTGTGAGCTGTCGCTTAGGACAGCTGCAGTTGGGGGTGGGTGTTGACCATTGCACCTGTCGAGGTAAGAGCTGGTGGGATCTTAGGATTAAGCGAACTCTCAGGGAAATATTTGAGGCGTTGTTTTTTAAGAGGTAAAATTGACTGCGTTGGATAACAGAAATCTAGATGGCTCCAGGTTTCGGGTTTTCTCAGCAGTCACATAGAGTTCACATGTCCACAAAGTTCACATGTCCTGAACTGACCGGGTTCCTTGTGAGCTGCTCGTCAAAGCCTGGGGGAAGGAAGGCTCCCCAGCGGGAGGGCCCCGCCTGAACCCGCCTTCCCGGGAGCTGGCACTGTCCTCTCCCCCAGACCCCCAAGGAGCTGGTGCTCTCAGCATCCGTGCGTGGCTAATACTGAGACTCCTCCGCCCTGAGCTCTGCAGCTCCTTCCTGCCTGCTCACGCCTCCCTCCAGGGGTCAGGGAACCCTCGCTGCCGTGCCCCAGGCTGACTGGCCTTCCCTCTGTGCCTGCGCTTGCTAAGCTCACTCCTGCCACATGGCCTTTGCACGGGCTCCCCCCTTCACCCGCCCCCCTCCAGGGAGTGGCCTGTCCGAGCTCACATTGCCTGTTTCAGTTCTAGCGGAGCTGCTACTCTCTCCGCTCACCGGCTCCATCCACGGGTGTGTGAGTTACCCCACAAGGGTGCTGACTCCACAGCCCCTGGAAGGTCCCTGGCACACAGTCGGTTTCTAACAAGTGTATTCTGAGTAAGTGAACAAAAGGAAAGAAGCAGTGGGTTTTGATGAGCAACGTCTGTGGAGCCCCGCCTTTCCAGCTTGCGTGTGCCCACCGTGACCTGGAGAACGTACTGAAATGCAGACTTGGGTCCATTTGGGATGGGAGGGTCCCAGATTCTGGGCTTCTAGCAAGCCCCTAGCTGCTGGTCTGGGGCTCTCACCTGGGCCCCGGGGTCGCAGACAAGGGCCGGGGGTCCACCAGGGTCCCGGGTGGCCCTCCAGCCCCCGCCACCGCCTGCTCCCCTCCTTGCCGGCCAAGAGCTTGCAGCCTTGTGTGTGAGCCATCGTTCTGGGGGTGGAGGCAGCTGCTGGTGACTGTCACTGACGCTGGTCGTTTGCTTTCTGGATCCTTGGTTGTAGGCCAAAGAGGAGAGAATAGTTGAGCTGGAAACGGAGAACGCTCTTCTTCACCTGAAACTGGCGGAGGTAATACTCTTACCTGTCTCGCGGTTGGGATGGATTATGTCCGGTGTGTGGTGACTCAGCGTCCAGATTTGTTTCAGGCTCTGCAGAAGAAAGTGTTGAGATGCTCTTCTTCCCCCAGCAAGGACCCTTTAAAGTATCTTATGCTGAACCATCTGTAGGTCTGACTTTCTATTATCTCTGTGCTCATGAGTATTTAGGAAGTAATAAATTAACAAGCTGCCTGTGCTTTTAAAGCCAGCTTTATTGAGGACTTACGCAGGTACCAGACATTCACTCGGGTGAAATGTATGGGCCGGTGTTCAGTAAGCTCACGGCTACAATCCCAGCACCGCAGTCAGCTGTCGACCTCTCCCTTCCGCCCCGAAGATGAACCTGTGTGTGATTCTACCCGCGTCATCTGCCTCCCTCACCACAGCCAGAGAAAAAGGAGGCAGCGCTCAAAGCAGTGCTGCCCAACTTCTCTTGCAGATTTGTCCTTCGCTTTGACACATGGGGAATGCTGGCGGATCCTGCTTTGCTTATTCCTACGTGACTGGCTGTGGCCACCTTTGGTCAGCTGGAAAGTGGCCCCCAGAGATGTCCATTCCCTCCTAATTCTGGATGCTGTGGACGTGACCTTGACCAGGGATAAGACCTCTGCAGACGGGATTGGATTTGGGGTGGGGCCTTGTAGGACGGAGGCAGCGGTGACAGAGGACAAAGGAGGGAAATGCGGAAGACTCAAGAAGAGGGGCCTGACGACATCAGGACCAGTGGAGGGGAGGGCCCCCCGGGCCTCGCAGGGCACGCAGCTCTGCCCTGGGTCTTGGAAGGCTGGCCTCAGGACGGGAGGAAAACGTTGGCGCAGTCCAGCCTCCCAGCTTGGGGTGCGTTGTTACAGCGGCGACAGAAAACCCACCCACCCCCATTGAATCACTCCCGCTCCCTGGAGGGCCCCCGACCATCCCCGGGGGAAGCAAGCTTCAGGCTCCCGGCGCCCTGCAGATAACCCTGTTGTTTCACTGAAAAAATGTAGTCACACTAAAACTGCCTGTTAATTTAGGGCTAGTCACACTAGCTTTAAACAAAGCGCATATTAATTTATTAGCTCCCCTTCAAGTCTGTGATTTTCTGAAGCTTCTGAGCACACTTATTGTATGGCTTCTCTCGGCCTCCAGCTGGCCTGAACTGATGGAAGGTGACACCCTGAACTCATTCTGCGGCATTTCCCCGGCCTCATCGTCCTGGACTCAGGCTGCCCCGGCAGGTCACTGCCTGGAACCCCTTGTGGCCGGGGCTGCTCACACCTGAGAATAAACTCCCGGCGCGTGTTTGGGGTTTCCACATGTGTCTGCACCATCAGCCTCAGTGGTTGTTCTGCAGCCGCTCAGGCGCGTCCGACTCTTTGCAACCCCATGGACTGCAGCACGCCAGGCCTCCCTGTCTGTCACCAGCTCCCGGGGCTTGCTCAAACTCAGGTCCATCGAGTCAGTGATGCCATCCAGCCATCTCATCCTCAGTCGCCTCTTCTCCCACCTTCAGTCTTTCCCAGCATCAGGGTCTTTTCCAATGAGTCAGTTCTTCGCATCAGGTGGCCGAAGTATTGGAGCTTCAACTTCAGCATCAATCCTTGCAGTGAATATTCAGGACTGATTTCCTTTAGGATGGACTGGTTGGATCTCCTTGCAGTCCAAAGGACTCTCAAGTGTCTTCTCCAGGACCACAGCTCGTTCCACCAGTGGGGGAGCTTCGGAATGCCAACCATTTTTCCAGCTTGTCATTGAGACAATTTTTTTTGCTTGTTTTACATGTAAGATCATTAGATATAGAATGTCAGATACAGCCTGTAAAATTTCGAGCATTTATGAGTCCCTGTATTCTTGTCTGAAAATTGACAGAAAAATCTCAGTCTCTGTGGCCCACATCCCCCATTCTGTCACGGCATCCGACACCATTGGCTCAGCCCCCGGCCTCGGTGGGAGCAGACTCTGTGTCTGCGCCGGTGTGTCCAGCACTCAAGGACCTGCCACGAAACGGTGGTCTCATTTTCACCCCCTGCTGTGCAGGCCGAGACAGCTGTCGTCCCGATGGTGGGACTGCGGCCCTCCCAGGATTCACACTCACTCCCGTGTTCGTTTCGCAGTCGCCTGGACGAGCCCCGTGTCCTTTGCCCGAGGGGCCCTGTGTTCGTGTTGGTCTTCATCCAGCCTGACTCCTGGTTCTCTCCCTCTCCCTGGGGGTCGCCCTCCCTGAGAAACATCTGAAACCTCCTCCCTCTTCCCCAGCCTCTGCTCCTCCAGCCCTGCCACCTGGCCCCTCGTCCTGGCAGGGGCGCTGGCCTCTGGTGTCAGTGGGGGCCTCCTCCCCTCCGGGGTCTGACACTGTGTCGGCTGCGTCCCCTGGCGCTCCGGGCAGGGCTGCCCTTCCCGCGAGACCGGCTGCTCAGGTGCCGAGCCCCATCCCCTGGGCGGTTGGCCTCTGCCCAGAGCTCAGCGTCTGGTCCCGCCCTCGCTCGGTCCTGCCCGGCCTCCGGGGTCCATGTGCCCTCTTCCAAGCACACGCCTCGGGGCCTCTGTCCTGGTGCCCCCTGCAAATGGCATTACCTCCAGTGTCCCCTGTGCCCCTGCCCAGAGGCTGGAGTCCCACCAGCCGGGTGTGGGCCCCCAGCACACTCTCCGGACAGGACGGGCCTGTGTCCTCACCGGGATGCCCCACCGGACCCCCGGCCATCTCCTCTGCCCTCTGCCCGGCCCCAGAAGACAAGCAGCGGTTTCCGCTGATGGAATGGAGTGCGCGCCCACCTCTCATGTGGCTTCTGAGCTGTGTGTCTGTCTCCCAGGCAGGTGGTAAGGCAGGGTCGTGGGTGGTTTAACCACGCGTTCTCACTGCGTGGGGACGTGAGCTTGCTGTTCTGCGGAGAAACTTTGCAGCGTCCGCTGGCTCGTGAGGACGTAGTGCGAGAGTGCGAACACCTAGAGAAGCCCGTGGGAGTCAAACAGAACGAAGGGAAGCCCAAGCTGGCTGGCTGTGCCCAGGGCCTCCCTGCCCTCCCCGCCAGCGGCTCAGGCCGGAGCCCGTGTTTCCGTCCCATCCTGAGAGTTTGACCCATCGCTGTTCACACGGTGATGCTCTGACGTCCAGACCACGAGGGCCCGCCGTCCGCAGTCTGAGCGCCTTGTCCCCTTCCCCCCGTCCTCCCCGCAGGCACCAGCGTGAGCTTTCAGAACATGCGCCTGGGCTGCAAGTCCTCCTCGACGTCCACCACCTGTGGCTCCTCCAGGGAGTCGCCCGCAGGCCCCGCCCCCGCTGGAGATGGTGGGGGCCTCTGGGCTCCCCCGCTGGGCCCCCGGCCGTGGGCTGCTCCCCTCACCCCGGGGCCTCCTAATTGCTGCTCCCCGCTGCGCCCTCCCTGCCCCTGAAGCAGCACTGACCTGGGCCCTGCTCGCCCAGCCTGGTCCTTGCAGGCTTGTTTCGGTGGCCGGTGCCCTGCAGTCCCACCACTCATGGCAAATCCATGGGGAACAATGGAAACGGTGACAGACTTTGTTTTCTTGGGCTCCAGAATCACTGCTGGCAGTTCTGGGGAGAACTGCAAACAGAGACCACAGCCATAAAATTAAAAGACGCTTCTCCTCGAAGAAAAGCAATGACAAGCCTCAACAGCGTATTAAAAAGCAGAGACGTTACTTTGCCTACAAAGGTCTGTACAGTTGAAGCTGTGGTTTTCCCAGTCGTCATGTATGGATGTGAGAGTTGGACCATGAAGAAAGCTGAGCACTGAAGAATTGATTTCTTCGAACTGTGATGTTGGAGAAGACTCTTGAGAGTCCCTTGGACTGCAAGGAGATCCAACCAGTCCATCCTAAAGGAGATCAGTCTTGGGTGTTCATTGGAAGGACTGATGCTGAAGCTGAAGCTCTAATACTTTGGCCACCTCATGCGAAGAGCTGACTCATTTGAAAAGACTCTGATGCTGGGAAAGATTGAGGGCAGGAGGAGAAGGGGACGACAGAGGATGAGATGGTTCGATGGCATCACCGACTCAATGGACATGAGTTTGAATAAACTCTGGGAGTTAGTGATGGACAGGGAAGCCTGGCGTGCTGCAGTCCATGGGATCACAAAGAGTCGGACACGACTGAGCGACTAAACTGATGCCCTGTGGCCCCTGAGCTTGCCTGTGGCCTGGGCAGTGGCTCCTGGTGGGCAGATTGGCATCCTGCGGACAATCAGGAAGTGTTTCCGTCAGAGAAAAGGCCCCTGTGTCTGTCCCAATGCTCTAAGTTGTCTTTTCCTCTCTTCTGGGCCACAGTCCTGGAAAGTGACCGGAAGGGACCGCAGGGCAGAGACACACGCACTTCTCAGGGAGCAGATGCCCTGGCGAGGACACTCTCTCTCCGCCCTGACCCGGCTCTGCCTCGCTGCCCAGGTGAGGACTCCCTGGGGTCCGTCTTCACTCGCGGGAGGAGCGTTTGTGTTCAGTCGAGAGAGTGGTTATTTTCTGGGGAATTGTGTGAGTCGTGCGGGTCAAGATAGATGTGCTCTGCTTTCACTTTCACTTTTCACTTTCATGCACTGGAGGAGGAAATGGCAGCCCACTCCAGCGTTCTTGGCTGGAGAATCCCAGGGACGGGGAAGCCTGCTGGGCTGCCGTCTATGGGGTCACACAGAGTCGGACGCGACTGAAGCGACGCAGCAGCAGCAGCTGGGGCGGCGTTTGTGTTATGGGAGTTTAGTTGACTGACAATGTCGCGTTAGTCTCTGCTGTACAGAGAAGTGATTCACTCACATTCGCACGTTCGGGTTTCTAAATATTCTTTTCCATTGTGGATTATCACGGTGGATCTGCTCTTTTAAAATAACTTCCTTGTTTATTTTTGTCTGTGCTGGGTCTTTGTTGCTGTTCGGCCTTTTCTCCAGTTGTGGCAAGTGGGCCCTGCCCCACCAGAGACCATGGGAGCCTCTGGCCTCCCCACCAGCAGCTCAGGCCGGAGTCCGTGTTGCAGTGCTCGGGCTCCTCGTTGCAGCAGCTTCTCCTGCTGTGGACACATGCTCCAGGGCGCACCAGCCCCAGGAGCTGGGCTCAGGGGCTCAGCGGTAGCAGTTCCCAGACTCCAGAGCACAGCCTCAGCAGTTGTGGCTCACGGACATTGCTGCCCTGCGGCATGTGGGATCCTCCCCGGGCAGGCATCGAACCCTTGTCTCCTGCACTGGCAGGTGGAGTCTCCACCACTGAGCCACCAGGGAAGCCTGACGATCCACTCTCATGGAATCACAAGCAGCCTTCGTTTCAGGAAGCAAAGCCCCACAGGGTGTTACGTGTGGACTTTCCATCACAGGCGACTGCGTGGTCTTGTTTATTAAACGACAAAATGATTCCCATTTTTATAATCAGTAGTAGACGCAGTTCACCGTGGGCATTCTGCTTTCCGAAACTAAAGAGAAGGCTAAACCTCAGAGTCCGATTGAGGCCTCGTGCAGAGACAGGAAGGAAACGCGTCTTGGCCGCAAGGCGGAGTGCTGCATGCTCCTGGTTGTGGAATTTCATACGTCACAGTTGCTCTCACCCACGCTTCGCGTCAAATGTCAGAAAACTGGCTCGTACACATCTCATTAAATGGTGTTTGTACAGCAATGGCACCCCACTCCAGTCCTCTTGCCTGGAAAATCCCATGGATGGAGGAGCCTGGTAGGCTGCAGTCCATGGGGTCGCTAAGAGTCGGACACGACTGAGCGACTTCACTTTCAGTTTTCACTTTCATGCATTGGAGAAGAAATGGCAACCCACTCCAGTGTTCTTGCCTGGAGAATCCCAGGGACAGGGAAGCCTGGTGGGCTGCCGTCTATGGGGTTGCACAGAGTCGGACACGACTGAAGCAAGTTAGCAGCAGCACAGCAGATTATCCAAGAGAGCACCTCCTTTAAAGCACTGCGGCTCCTGGCAGGAGCGGGGGGCGAGGCACACAGTCCGCCGGCGATTCTCCAGGGTGGGTGCCTTTCGAGCGCTGTTCCCCTTTTGTTACAAACAGTGTGACCTGGGTAAAGATTAGAAGGAAAAAAGATCATCATTGCAGCAATAGAAGCACCATCTGTTAATAGGGTTAGTTTGCCCTGGGGTGGTTCCCCGCCCCGCCCCCAGCATGAGCTGCATTAGTTTATTTAGAATGGGTTTGTATGGAATTAATTCTTCATTCTCTTCCAACTGGGTAAAATTAATCCATCCTTTAGTGAAGTATATAACTTTATCTGCATTCCACAAAGTGAAAATAATTTAATTCAATTTAGTTTTGATGTTTTATGAAAATGTTTCCTAAACACACTGAAACGGTCCCCACTTTATAGCCAGAAAGACTTAGGAAAGGGACCAAGAACGTGTGTTTCAGCCCAGTTAGGGCTCCATGAGTTAAGCGTTTGGTATTAAAGGGCAGCACCTCCATCCTTTCACTTCATGGACCGGTCTTCGCGCCAGCATACCTCCAAGTTATTTCAGTGCTGTTCAGCTGGGCTGTCGCATTGTTCCCGGGGCTCTGGAATCCAGTGTTTGCGTGCCTGGAATTCCGCTGTGCACGTTTATAACCCAGGCGGGCATTGTTCTCACGCCTGGGGAGTAGATTAGAGCTTTGTTCCCGGGAGGGGAGCCCCCTGTCGCAGGAAGTAAACAGCAGGCGGAAAATCGTTACAGGCGAACTCTCCACTGGGCCATGGGCTGCGCTTCCTACGGAAGCTGGTGAAAGACCTGATTTTCTTAAGCACTTCAGCTGCACAAGTGTGTAAAGCCACCCAGGCTACTTTGTGAAGTGCAGACCCCAGGTCTGGGCTCAGTGCTGGGAGGGAGCCGGGGCGTGTCTGTGTGCCTGGCGAGCGTGCCTGGGTCTGGGTTGAGGACAACGGCCTGACCAGATCTGGGTCTGATCGACCGTGTGTGGTTGTGCCTTGTGCCGGGGCGGGCTGTGTCCTCACCCTGTGGAAGTCCGGTGAGTGCGCTGTGATGAGCAGCAGCCATGCCCATCATGTTAGTCGTGTGGGTCCTTGTTTTGCAGAAGCTGAAACGAGAGATGGAGGCGCTTCGGTCCTCTTCTCGGGGGCTTCTCCAGAGTTACCGGGAGGAGTATCGGGACTGTCTTTCTGAGATAGTTCAGGCCGTCCAGACGGCCCAGCTCCACTGCGAGGCTCTGCTGGGTAAGACAGACCCCGACCGAGATGCCGCGAGCAGCCCGCCTGGGGCCTGGGCATCCAGCCCCCTCAGTGCTGGGGGCCTGACAGCTCACGGGCAGGACTGAGTCCCTGCTCTCTGGGTGACCGCTTGACCTCTTGACCTTAACCTGTGGCTGAACAGGGCCCTCTGTGTAAGGGCCCCCACCATGGTGCCCAGGAACCCACCTTGTGGCCCCCTGCCCCACCATGGCACCCCAGGAACCCACATAGTGCCCCCTGCCCCACCATGGCACCCCAGGAACCCACCCTGTGCCCCCCACCCCTGTCCAGACCATGGTGTAGGCCATCAGGATGGAGATGAGCATCCATGGCCGCTGTCCTGAGACCCAGGGCCTTCCCTGAGGCTGGCACAGGCTGTATTTTGGTGCCCTGGCTGCCAAGGGCCCAGCCTGCAGCGCACTGGACCCAGGGCTGGTGGAAGGGGCCGGGCCCTCGGGAGCCGCTCCGACGGGGTGACCTTGCCTGCAGCAGCCTGTTCGGCGGAGGCGGGGCGTCTGGAGCAGTCCCTGAGGGATGTGACAGAGCGCTGGCAGCGGGAGCTGCGGGAGCGGCGGCGGCTGCAGGACGCCCTGGCGGTGGGTGACCCTCCGCCCGACCCTGACAACGGGGGCAGTGTGGGTGGGGGTCCTTGTCCCCCCGCGGGGGCCGCCGCCTCCCCGGTCCTCTGGCTGCTCTGTCGGGGACAGGGCTGGGCCCCTAGGCCAGGCTGGGCGATGCGGTGGCGGGAGGTGACCACCCAGCACCTGGGGGGCCTTCGGGCGGGCCGGCGGGCGTGGGTGGGGAAGCAGTTTGCAGAGGCGGAGACCCCCAAGCAGGACAGGAGCCCAGTAAAGCCTGAGCCGCCTCTGAGACGCTCGCGGGCACAGGGGGCAGGCCCTGCCTCCTCGCCAGCTCTTGTCCACCCAGCCAGTGTCTGTGCAGAGGTGACAGCTGGGCAAGGCCTGGGGATGTGCTCCGGCCTCCGTCCAGACCCGGACTCTTTGGGCCCTAATTTCATGTGACGATAGAAATAAGCAGGCAGGCTGATGACTTTGAAGATACCAGTTTGGAAGGAATTGATCGCAGACAGGTTGAACAGCAAAATATTTCAGCAGGTTGCACCTGGCCTGTCCCCAGAACACCGGGCACTTGTGTGGGGACCGGGTGTGGCCCCGCCAGCGCCAGCACCACCTGGCTGGGCCGAGGTCCGTTTCTAGGCAGACCAGCAGTTAGAGCCGGTGTCCCCCCACCCTCTGAGCCGCCGTTACTGTGGCTACTCGTGGGCCCTCTGGCCGACCTGCAGCCCAAGCTCGGGTGACAAGTCCCCCGGGGTCGCTGTCCCTTGGCCTCCAGGCTCCTCTGACCTGCCTCTGGCTGCCCACCTGTCCTGGGAGGTCGCTCCTGTCACTCGCAGCTGTGATAACCCCCGGATGACTGGTGGTCTCCCTTCAGCCGCCACCTCCGGGCATCCCCCACCTCGTCCAGCGGCCACCTCTCCCCAGGCCTCTTGGGTCCCAAGGGTCCGCACGGCTCCCTGAGAAGCCGCGGCTTCTTCCCCGCATCCGGATTTCTGGCCTGGGATGTTTGTGGGCATCTGGCAAGCCTGCAGCTATTTCTCCTGCTTTCTGGGACTGTCTCCAAAGGCTGAGGAGCTGAGGAGGAGGAGCTGATGGCTCCAGAGTCCCCTGGGCACCAAGGCACAAGGTGTCCGTGGAGTCCTGGTGGGGGCTGGCCATTCGTGTCCATGGCTGCCAAGGAAGCTATTGGTTTACCCAGTGGTGTAGACAGAAGCCCCCTCCGAGAAGGAGGGGGCTCCCTCTGCCTAGAGACGTGCTTCTTGTCCCCGACATGACGCTTCAGGAAGGACGCGGAAGGGCTGGGTTGATCTCAGCCGTGTCAGGAGGACGGTGGACATGCCCTGGAGAAGCGAGGGCTGGCAGGGTGAGCAGGCAGGAAGGTTTCCGGGGGATGCAGGAGCAGGGCTTCCAACAAGCTGGGAGAGGAAGGGCCCTTCAGTGTGGCCCCAAAGGCGTCAAAGGGCCTCGGGTCAGAGGCTCCAGGAAGGGCCCCCTCAGTGTGGCCCCAAAGCTGTCAGAGGGCCGCGGGTCAGAGGCTCCAGGAAGGGCCCCTTCAGTGTGGCCCCAAAGCTGTCAAAGGGCCTCGGGTCAGAGGCTCCAGGAAGGGCCCCTCAGTGTGGCCCCAAAGCTGTCAGAGGGCCGCGGGTCAGAGGCTCCAGGAAGGGCCCCTTCAGTGTGGCCCCAAAGCTGTCAGAGGGCCGCGGGTCAGAGGCTCCAGGAAGGGCCCCTTCAGTGTGGCCCCAAAGCTGTCAAAGGGCCTCGGGTCAGAGGCTCCAGGAAGGGCCCCTCAGTGTGGCCCCAAAGCTGTCAGAGGGCCTCGGGTCAGAGGCTCCAGGAAGGGCCCCTTCAGTGTGGCCCCAAAGCTGTCAGAGGGCCGAGGGTCAGAGGCTCCAGGAAGGGCCCCTTCAGTGTGGCCCCAAAGCTGTCAGAGGGCCGCGGGTCAGAGGCTCCAGGAAGGGCCCCTTCAGTGTGGCCCCAAAGGCGTCAGAGGGCCGCGGGTCAGAGGCTCCAGGAAGGGCCCCCTCAGTGTGGCCCCAAAGGCGTCAAAGGGCCGCGGGTCAGAGGCTCCAGTAAGGAGCGTGTAGTGGTGACTCAGCTCACCCAGGAGACAGGAGCTCCCTGTTGGAGGGACCCAGGCACAGCCCTGTGGAAACGTGGCCATGTCCACGGGGCTACACTCAACACGCTCCTGCTGTGAATTCCTAAGATAGCGGGTGCCTCAGCTCTGTGAGTCCCGGTGCAGGCAGCTGTGGCTCCCGGGCTGTGCTGGTGGAGGTTCAGGGCCTTATTCTTCGTCTCTGTTTCTGCATCGTCTCCTCACATCTACCCCTGGGAGGGTCTGGGTGACAAGCCGCTCAGAAGCCTTCTCGAATCCCTGAGAGATTAGCCCGGGGCGCGGTTACACGGCAGCCTCTCGATGTGCACAGCCCCATGGTAATCATCTGCCACGTGAGCAAATGTAAGAGTGAATTTTTAAAAACATCTGTGTCATTTGAGGTGACACAGACACTCCCTGCTCCGAGGGGTTTTCTCACTCGTTGAGGCTTGTGGGAAAGTCCAGCGCTCACGTCTCGGGAAAGTCCTTAGCAGACGCTCTTCGAGGAAATGGTCCCTGGGTTCCACGCGCTCCCAGGCTCACAGGAAACCTGCTGCTTCAGGAGCTGAAGGGCAACATCAGAGTCCACTGTCGGATCCGCCCTCTGCTGCCCTTCGATGACGAGGCTCAGGAGCCGGTCTCACCAGACAGGTAACCTGCTTCCTCACTCTGTGCGCGTACATGTGCACACATGTGTGTTTACGTGTGTGAACACACATGTGGTGTGTATGTTGTGTGTGTGTTGTATGCACACGTGTGTGGTGTGTGTTATGGACACACATGTGTTGTGTGTTGTCTGCATATGTGTGTTGTGTGCACACGCGTGTGTGTGTTTAGGGACAGAGCACAGAAGCGGCACCTGCCTCCTATGTTCTGGTCTCTGGATGAGGCCCTTTTCTGGATGGAGCTGACTTGCTAAGTGAGTGAGTGGCTGCCAGTCTCTCTGGAATGTGCCTGAACGCGGCCAAAACATCTGAGCAAGAAAGAGAGGGGTCGTAGGGGCCCTGCTGCCCAGGCGCTCGGGCAGCCTTTAGTGGTGCAGGCCGCTCTTGCTGGTCCCTGCCCTCTGATTGCCCCCAGAGCCCCTCAGAGATCAGGGGTGGTCACTACTCAGCTCCCGACTGAGAGAAAGTGTCCGTGGTGACGGGTGACATCAAGTTACCTGAAGTTCGTTTCCTTGAAAATCATAACCCTGACTTTCCCTTCTTTCTCCGATGAAACACATGCCCGGTGGCCGTCTCCACGGGGCGGCCCGTCGGAGCAGCTCCTGACTCTGGGCCTCCCCGGCCCGCGTCCCGCTCAGCCCACAGCGTCCTCTGCCCCGCCGGGTCGGGCCAGGCCCGCCCGAGGGCTCGC
Source organism: Bos indicus (assembly GCF_029378745.1). Taxonomy (NCBI): domain Eukaryota; kingdom Metazoa; phylum Chordata; class Mammalia; order Artiodactyla; family Bovidae; genus Bos; species Bos indicus. The sequence continues at coordinate 102,900,861 of NC_091768.1, forward strand.
GGTGGCCGCTCACACCCGCCCCTGTGACTGCGCTCACCGAGGCCCTCCCCGTGCCCCGCCCGCACGTCCTTCTTCTGTGAAGGCCCGTCCGCTCTGCTCTCCGCACGAGCTACAGTGCAGCGCTTGGCCTTGCAGGGCCTTTAGGAAGCCCTCGGTCAGTCCTGCGCGTGAAACAAGTGGTGGAGTGTCTAGCTCTGCAGTGCGGTCCAGCAGCCAGCGGTCCCGAAACGTGGCGTCTCCGTGAACGTGCTCTGGGTGCTGTTTGCAGATGGCCCCGTCGCATTACTAATCTGCTTCTGTGCTGCCTGACGGGGTCACTTCCTGCCTCAGGTGGTCTGTGACTAAATGAATTAAAGTTAAGTAATCTGGACGCGTAGCTTCTCAGCTGCTCCGGCCACGTCTCAGGTGCGCCGCTGGACGGCTCATCATCACAGAAGTCTGTCAGACAGCACCGCCCTGGGCTGTTCAGCGTGGTGAAGCTTCCCGAGAGGCGTCGTGAACTGGGTTTCACGTTCTCCTGTCATTTGCGGTTACTCACTTCCAGCGCTGGCGCGTGTCGCCTCTCTCTGGGTTTGCAGTTGCGAACTGGGGCTCCTGCAGGCAGAGACCTCGGCAGGCCTTTCTTTGTGTCGGTCATCCCAAGCTCCCCACTCAGGCTGTCTGTGTAGGAGGCGTTTACATGTAGACGTACGTGTCCCACAGCACAGCTAGAGAATGCAAAAGTACCCAACAGAGCGGAGGTGTGTGGGGAAAATGCGCCAAGATAAGGGGAGGGGAGCGGGAGCGGAAGAAAGGACAGAGAAGTCGAGACCCAGACGCAGGACGCCAGGGACCGAGAGGGGGGAGCCGGAAGCGAGCCCGAAGTCTGGGATATGGGGGCGGCAGGAGCTCCATCGTAACGCGTGTCTTCCATGCTGTTTATCCCTCAGCTCCGTGTCCGGAGGAGTGGTCCACGCAGTCGATGACGTGAGTGAATTTTCCTTACACTTTGTATCTGGGAGCGTTCCGTCTGACGGTTCAAATATGCCACCGCTGAGTGATTTGGAGGCTGAGTGAATAGGAAGCACCTCTTCCTTTATTGATGCTTTCTTAGTTAATGTTTCTGTTTCTTGATTTCTATCAGACGTGGAATTCGTGAGGCGTTGGGTGCCTGTCCCATGTGAGCCCATAAGGCTGTTCGCCTGTAGCTCTAAGGGAGGGAAGCCACACCCCTTTCATTAATTCTCCAGCCCCCACGTCAATCCATGCACATGAGTGAGTCCTAACGTTTGCAGGAAAGAAGTGCAAGTATAAAACGAATAGACTTAAGAATGAACTTAGTCGTGTAAATTTGAAACAGACACTTCTGTTATGAACTCATAATTGTCTTTTCCCTTTAAAGCCCAATTTTCCTCATATTTGAGCTTCCCTGGTGGCTCAGCTGATAAATAATCCGCCTGCAATGCGGGAGACCTGGGTTTGATCCCTGGTTTGGGAAGATCCCCTGCAGAAGGGAAAGGCTACCCACTCCAGTATCCTGGCCTGGAGAATTCCATGGATGATGTAGGCCATGGGGTCGCAAAGAGTGGGACGTGACTGAGCGACTCTCACTTCACTTTCTTTGCTCACATTTATCCGTTGAAAAGGCCAGAAGCAGCAGTGGGTGCAGGGCGGTGGGGTTCCTTAAGGGGTCATGGGTCACAGGTCCTGACGAGCCTGGGACAGGGGAAGGGGAAGGGTCAGGGCTTCCTGCTGGAGGACTCAGAGCCTATTTAACAGAGCGCCCACGGGTGTCAGACGGAACAGTGGAGCTTAGGGGGTGAATGACACAGACCAAAATAACATGCTCTTACGAAAACCTTCAGTTCACAGCTATTACTATTTTTAGATCTCGTTGACCAGCTTGGGAGAGCGCTGGCATGTGGGTCCTTTACTCTGAGACGTGATAAAGAAAGAAGGAGACCTTCTGTGGCCCTTCCTGATGAACTTGTTTCAGGGCAAACGCATCACTGAGGAGGGAAGGTTCTTCACTGGAGATTCTAGTGAACGCATCCTGGAGGTGAAAAATATCAGTCGTGTCTGACTCTTTTGCGACCCCGTGGACTGTAGCCTGTCCATGGAACTTTCCAGGCGAGAGTACAGGAGTGGGTAGCCATTCCCTTCTCCAGGGGATCTTCCTGACCAGGGGTTGGACCCGGTCTCCTGCATTGCAGGCGGGTTCTTTACTGTCTGAGCCACAGGGAAGCCCAAAGATACTGGGTGAGGGTCCTCTGTCCTGCCCTATCCAATTTTGTGTCTGTCTGAAAGTCTCCATAAATTAAAGTTTTAAAAGATGTCCTAGCTGTATTATGACCATCACAAAATGAATTGCTACAGTTTTAGCTCCTTTATTGACCACTGTCACTGAACATGAAAGTCCAGGCCCTTTAGAGTACAGCGGCCTCTTGGAAGGCGACCAGTCCTGGGCTGCATCGACTGCCCTCAGGCTCGGTGCTCGTCTGCCAGGCCCGTTGTCTGAATCAGTCTTATTGTGATAACATATTATAAACTTGAGCAACTCTTTTTGTTTTCATTTTATTTTATTGTTTTAAAATATACTCTTTTTGCTGGCCTCACAGTCAGGCATTCGGGATCTTAGTTCCCTGAGCAGGGGTCGAACCCTGCCCCCGGGACTGACAAGGAAGTCTCAGCAACTCTTTTTAAAGTAGTTTCAGTTAATGGATCAATAGCTTAATTTTTTAAAATAAAGAAACCATGAAAATTGTTGCAGCTGATTATGAAATTCCGTATAAAATAAGCATTTTAAACTCCTTGTTTTCAGTACTTTTCCTTCTGCTGTTCGGTGCCTTGTAGGCTGCTTTCAGTACGAGTGTCGTGGGGTTGAGCAGAAGACCAGCTAATCCTCATCATTAGGAGTTTGAGTCAAGGGAGTCCTCGGGACGACCGTACGGCCCCCACCTCCGTTTCTAAGTGGTTAAGCTACTGCCTTTCCTACGTCTCCCGAGCTCTGAGGGCATCTGGTCCCTGCGGGGAGCTTCCTGTGGGGGCACATCCGCCCCCCAGCCCCGCCCCCAGTGATGGGGCTCCCTCTGTGGTTTGGTTACATCTTCATCCTCCTCGTGGTCCCCGCCCATCCTGGCAGACTCCACTGAGTCTTCACACTCGGAACTTGGAGGGTTTAGGAAAATGTTTTACCCATCAAGATGAGATAAAGTTTCTTTCCACTGGGGCCTTTCGGATTGTGCTTTAGGAAACCCGCAGAATCCAAGTCACGCTTCACCTTCACTTGACCCGTCTGTTAAAGGCCTTCCTGCCACTGAACGTGCTGAGGACGCAAGTGGTCTGCCCGTGACCCTGGCCCTCTGGGCTCCCGCGTTGTGCTTTTATTCCCAAGAGTCCGGCGCGAGTTTGCATTTGTCCTGGGCGTGTAGCGCAGCTCTGCGTTTCTTGTTTTTGGCTGAGCTGGGTGTTTTGTGGCGGCTCGTGGGTTAGTCGCCCTGCAGCAGGTGGGATCTTAGTCCCCGGACCAGGGACCGAGCCCGTGCCCCTGAATTGGAAGGCGGACTGCTCACTGCTGGATCACCAGGGAAGTCCTTTAGCGCTTGATTTTGATTTGCGATCCGATTCCACATTGCAGGGTTCTGGATTCAGCCTACAAATAAAGCCCGTCCCAGACGGAGTCGGCCTCTGTGCCGGCTCTGGGTCGCCAGGGCTGCCCATTGTGTCTCTTGCTTGGTTTGCTTGTTTGATGTGGAGGAAGAGATTCTGGCTTGGCCGGGAGAGCGTGAGATGGCCCATTTGCGTCTCAAACACAAATGCTCCAGAGAGGGTTCTCATTGTCCCTCCGATGGCCGTCAACCCCACCCCGCACCGCCTCAGGGCCTGGCACATGCCGTCCCATCCTGATGCCCACCCCCACCTGGCTCCCATACGCATCCTCAGCACACAGTGTGAGCATCACGGCCTCAGGAAGGCCCTTCCTGCTGTCCGGCCTCACGAGGACGCTCTCCCTTGCAGTCTCACCGCATCTGTATTTCTCTTCGAGGTTCTTTGTGGTATTTCAGGCAGTTCTGTGGTGAAGCCTGTCTGTGTTGCCAGACAGGCAGGCGCACGTCCCTTCTGTTCCCTGGAGGCTCCGTTCAGCTTCCGGCTCGGGCAGCTCTCCAAACATACTTGTCGTGAGGGAATAAAAAGGTGGAAGCACGTTTCTAGCTTGATTTGTTTCTGGGCAGATTGTATTCAGAGACTGAGACAGTTTTTTGCCAATAACTGACTTAACCCAGCTTCACCTTCGCATACAGGATAATGTCTCTTAAAAAGCCAATTAAGCAGTAACACACTGCAAGGGCTGGAGGCTCAGTGGTAAAGAACTTGCTTGCCAACACCGGAGACACGGGTTTCATCCCTGGCCTGGGAGCATCTCACGTGTCTCGGACCAAATAAGAAAGATTAAAAACAAAGCAACATAACAAGAACATGATGGCCTGATTGTGCATTGCTCCAGGCAAGGGGACGAAAGAAAGGAAGTGCTGGCGGAGCTGAGGCGAGCCTCGCTGGAAGCTGGCTCCGGCAGGGCAGCCTCCCCAGCTGCGTGCGGGTCCAGCTCCTACAAACCCGCCTGCCGGGCCGCCTGGTTCCGGGTCCCTGTGCTCTGCTGCCCAAGGTACCTCCCTTAACCCCACGGCTCAGTCTCGCCCGCGTTCAGGCCGAGTCCTCGAGCCGCCTGGCCTTTGAGTCTCCTCCCTCGTCTCCCCCTCTCCCTGACCGGTGGTCTGTCCAGCAGTCTCGGCCCAGGGCCTGGGCTTCTCCCACCGTCCACGTGACAGTGTGCCCTTGCCGCCCAGCGCACCGCTGTATCTTCTGCACGTCCGAGGAGTGGACGTCAGGACCTCAGGCTTGGCTGGGCAGCTCGATCCCAGGAGACGGGGGCTCTGGTGGGGCGGCAGCGTGGGGATGAAGAAGGCGGTGGTTGGGGCTGTGGGCTCTCGCTCGAGCCTCTGACCGAGCCACTGTCCCCACTCCTGGCCGGCCGGCGGTGCCCTCCACCAGGGACGCTGGATGACGCACTGCTCCTTCCCTGTAACTGATCGGCTCTCAAGCCGAGAGGCAGCTCCCAGCGTCCTGCGGAGGCCATCGGTGAAGTTCCTGCTGAGGTCGTGAGCGTGTGGAGGGAAGCGTGTCATTGGGTTTTCATGCGCTGCTGGCCTCCTGGAACCCGAACGGTCCATCTCTGTCCACCAGGAGCTGCTTCAGGTCCCGCTCGTCCAGTCTCAGGGAGGACCCTGTTGCTGCTGTGGATTTATCCCGGGCTCACGTCCAGCTGACCCCTCTCCACCCCCTCGGGGCCTGCAGGTTGGAGGGAAGCCTGTCTCTCACTTTTATAGTGAGTTTTGTGGGTCTTTGGTTTTGCTATCTGGTTGCTCTGTTTTTGAACGTGGAGATTTAAGGTGATTCAGCATCTGTGCCTGCGTATTTATTTCACTAATTCCCGAGCTTCTCTGAGTCTATCACCTGGTACGAACCAGCCTGTATTTGCTCCCAGGAAGTCGCTGCTTGGCTTCAGCTGTATTTTAGCCTCGTGGGTTTGCTGAGACTTGGCCACATGAGTGCTGGAACCGTTGGTGCGGGGGGCCCGGCACGGGCGAGGTGACAGAGGCCGTCTTTTGGGGGTCAAGGTACCCTGTGTCCCCTCCTGGGAGAGGTTGTCACTCCAGCTCTGCAGACTCATGGCCTGTCACAGGGGAAGGAGCAGCACCCCCAAACACGAGGCCGTGTGCTGCGCAGTGGGGATCCCCAATATCTGCCGTGACGTCCCAGAAAGTGTGGGCTCACTCTTCCTGCTGCAGGGGGGCCAGGGCGTGACTGAAGACCCCTGACCTTGGAGAGAAAGGTGTCCAAGGCTTAGAAACCGCCCACACAGCCCGACAGCGGCCAGGGTCGGGGGGAAGCGGCGAGGGAACCAGAGGCTTGGCTTCCCTCCTGAATGTGCCTGGAGACCCTTCTCAGCCCCAGATTTCTTTCTGTAAAACGTGGGAGCACAATTAAAATTTGCTGTTAGCTCTACGACTACAGGACTGAGTTGATGAGTAAGAATTTTACGCCCTATATGCTTTGAAAGTTTCCTAGGGAATTGCATCCAAGTGAAATAGATGATGAAGCAGCTGAATGTAAGGGAGATAGCATTACTGATGGCTGACGCTGAGCATGCTGTTCCTTCGGAGCCTTGTGATTGCACAAGGCAGGGACTGTGAAGTGAGCTCTGGGGATGAACCCTGGTGTCTGGACCCGAGAGGATGTCTAAGGCTCAAGGGCATGAGGATTTGGATACGAGGGGTTACTCTGGATGCTTCTTTGTGAGAAGGCGGGGTGTGCGGTGTCGTGAGGGGACAACGTAGGACAGGCCGGGGAGAACTCGGACGCGGCGACTGCGAAAATGAAGCCCTGCCCTAGGCGGCCTCTCGGATGCTGGTTAAATCCAGCGATCACGCCCAGGGATGGCATCCTGAGGGGTCATGGGACCTCCTGGGGAAGGGCTGGTCTTCATGGCTTTGTATGGTCCTCAGATGGTGACCTGGAGCTTTGGGGTGAGACTGTACACCTTAGCAATTCTCACACAATTCTATGTGGTTAAGCCCGAGGCATTTGTAGACTTCAGCCTGTCTTCAGACGGGGGGCGTGCCTGCACCGTACCTCCTGGGGCACCGGGATTCATTCTGGCTGGTGCTAAAGGAGCAGCCCCACAGTCGGGGAGCAGGAACATGAAGGCTTGCCGCAGGGCGGGGGCTCGGGGCCCAGGCTGCTGGGCAGACTCCAGGTCCAGTGGCCGGGGTGACAGGCAAACCATTTTGGCCTGCAAAAAAACCCAAATAGGCCACATTTTGGATGTGTATTGAGAAGGCGATGGCACCCACTCCAGCACTCTTGCCTGGACACACACACGTATATAGGTGTGACACCAGCGTTACTAAAATAAATATTAATGTGTGTGTATACTTCCCTGGCGGCTCAGTTGGTAAAGAATCCACTTGCCAAGCATAAGATTTGGGTTTGATCTTTGGGTCAGGGAAGACCCCCTGGAGAAGGGAATGGCAGCCCACTCCAGTACTCTTGCCGGGAGAATCCCATGGACGGAGGAGCCTGGCGGGCTGCAGTCCACGGGGTCACAAAGAGTCGGACCCGACTGCGTGAGTCGGCCGCCACGCACACTGATGTTAGTTGGTGATACTGGTAAGACGATGTCAGTAAGACTTGGAGCGCGCCCCCCTCTAGCGTCTCTGACTGCTGTCACGGAAACCTCAGGTGCCCCCGGGCCTCGCATCCCTGCAGCTCTGGGGCTTTCATTCTTCCCTTTTCTATGTTGTGATCGCATGATTCACGTTTTGTTTTAGAAGTGGAACCGGCTCCAGTGGCTTGTCCTTCCTTTGCTCGAGAGAAACTCAGGTTCCTTTCTTGCTCACAGATCGCCTTGGCTTCTCTCCGTACAGGATGTTGTGTAAGAAAATAGTTTAGCCAGATCAAAAGTTGATGTGTTTGAACAACAATCCACCGGTCGTAACTGAATTATAACAATATCTGAGAAAGATTCCTTTGGCCCCGGGAAGTCTGACGCCGCCTCACTTGAAAGAGCCGCCGGGGCCGGCTGCCCAGGGCCGGGGCAGAGGAGGAGTGGTGTGCGAGTCTCTCTGTAGACTTGACTCGCTTCTATCAAGAGCCTGGCAGGCTTTCCCTCTAAAAAACCAGAGTGAACCTCACCGTCCTTGGGACCATTTGGCCTGTGTCTCAGTTACTCATTCTATGGAGGAAAACTGAGCCACAGACCGTCTGCAGACAGGGCGGGCTGTGTCCCTGCAGAACCTGTTTACAGCAGCGGCCATCGGCCCGATTGGCCCAGGGGCCGCGCTCTGCCCCCTCTGCTCAGCACTATTAATGCAGCCCTTCGGGGACGACAGCCTGATTTTTTTTAACTCTTTTCTACTAGGAGACTGTCCTGGTGGAGTGCAACCGGCCTGGCCACGCTTTGATTAATAAGACATACACGTTTGAAAGGTAAGTGCTTTTCAAGAGGACAGGTAGAGCAAAGTTACACAAATGGAAACCTTGCACCAGGGTTTGGTTAACAAAAGGCACAATTCATCCTGTCATTTTGACTGGTTGCAAAGGGGCAAAGGCAGTTCAGTGGAGAAAGGTCAGTCTTTTCCACAGGTGATGCTGGGACCACTGGACGTCCACGGGCAGAAATGAGAGGGTCTTTGTGCAGATGTCACAGCTTTGGCAAAAATGAAGTAAAGTGGAAGCTGAGTGTCAAGCCTGAAACCACCAGCTTTAGAAGGTGCATAGAGGAAGACTTTGTGACCTTGGGTGAAGATGGGGTTCTCAGAAACGTGCCCAAAGCATGATCCATGAGAGAGTCAGAAGTTAAACTTTCTATTTTGTTTATGATACTGTTAAGAGGATGAGGGGATAAGCCACACACTGGAGAAAATATTTGGAAATCACATAGCTTACAAAGGACCGGATCCAGAATACACACAGAACCCTGGAAAATCAGAGAACAGACAGCCCAGTGAACAAGCCGGCAAAACACCCAAACAGACATCACTCCAAGGACGGAGGCTCAAGGTCCAGTTACGTGGGAAATGCGCTGACAGCCCAAGGCGATGGCAGGCGGAGCAGTAAACCCCTGACCACTGGACCCAGCAGCCTCTCCCGGGCATTCACCCAAGACTCACGGAAATGTTTACACTCATGTTTGCACAAACCGTGACAGTGGGTGTTGACAGCTGCTTCACTCACGACCGACAAAACCGGGGACAAGCCAGCTGTCCTCAGCCGGTGGGAGGTGGAGCCTGAGGGCCCCGGGGATGGACTGCAGCCCAAAGGGAGGACAGACCACCGTCGTGGGCAGCGGAGGCCAGACCCAGAGGTTCACTGGGACTCGTTCCTTTACAGACGTTCTGGACAAGACTGAACTCTAGTGGCTGCTGGGAGGTGATGGGGGAGAAAATGTCAGTCGCTCCATCATGTGCGACTCTTTGTGACCCCACGGACTGTAGCCGCCAGGCTCCTCTGTCCATGGGGTTCTCCAGGCAAGGATACTGAAGTGAGTTGCCATTTCCTTCTCTAGGGGATTTTCCCAACGCAGGGATTGAACCCGGGTCTCCTGCATTTCGGGCAGACGCTTTACCGCCAGGGCAGCACTTGGTGGGGGCGGGGCTAGTGTGTCTGCTGGGGCTGCTGGGGCATTTCCCAGTGAGGGCTCGCCCTCCCGGGCATGCGGCAACGCAGTGCGCTGGTCGGCGGGCACAGGGCTGCGGCCCCAGAAAGTAGACTGCACTGTTGGAGGACTTTTAAAATACCAGACATTTTTTCAGAGAGACTTTAACACACCTATCTGTCACTTGTGATAGGGGGATCCTGATTTAATCAAATAAACAAACCATTTAAAACAAATCATGCTGGAGTGACTCTATTCATATCAAAGTTGTTGCTGCTCAGTTGCTGAGTCGTGTCTGACTCTTTGTGACCCCACGGACTGCAGCCGCCAGGCTCCTCTGTCCTTCACTGTCTGCCGGAGCTTGCTCAGACTCGTGTGCACTGAGTCGGTGGTGCCGTCCAACCCTCTCATCCTCCTCCTCCTCCTGCCCTCAGTCTTTCCCAGCATCAGGGTCTTTTCCAAGGAGTCAGTTCTTCACATGAGGTGGCCAATGTATTGGCGCTTCAGCTTCAGCATCAGTCCTTCCAGTGAGTGTTCAGGACTGATTTCCTTCAGGATTAACTGGTTTGGTCTCCTAGCAGTCCAAGGGACTCTTGGGAGTCTTCTCCAGCACCACAGCTTGAAAGCATCAATTCTTCAGCATTCAGCCTTCTTTATGGTCCAACTCTCACATCTGTACGTGACGGCTGGAAAAACCATGGCTTTAACTATAGGAACCTTTATCGGCAAAGTGATGCCTCTGCTTTTTAATATGCTGTCTAGGTTGGTCACAGCTTTTCTTCCAAAGAGCGAGCATCTTTGACATCATGGCTGCAGTCACCGTCCACAGTGATTTTGGACCCAAGAGAATAAAGTCTCTCACTGTTTCCATTGTCTCTCCATCTATTTGCCATAAAGGATGGGACTGGATGCCATGATCTCAGCCTGTTGAATGTTGAGTTTTAAGCCAGCTTTCCCATTCTCCTCTTTCGCCCTCATCAGCAGGCTGTCTGTTTCCTCTTGGCTTGATTTCAGATAAATAATAATATTACCCGGGAGCAAGAGGGTCATTTCCTAATAACAAAGGAGTCCACGCTGAGAGGACTCACAGCCCTGAAAGTGACAGAGCTTCAGAATAAGAGACGAATGTGAAAGAACCTGAAGGAGAGTCAAAAAGATCTGTCACTGTAAGCAGAGATGCTAGCACATCTCTGTCACCATTGGACGGGCGAGGACACGGGGCTCAGTGCAAATGTCTGCCCTCACGACGTGGGAGGGGAGCATCTCCCCGTCTCCCTCGGGTGGGGTGAGCGGCCCTCAGGGTGGTCCCCATGCTGTCTGCTCAGGGGTGAGGGGCCCTCAGGGTGGTGGTCTCCCTGCTGTCTGGTCGGGGGTGAGGGGCCCTCAGGGTGGGCGTCCCCGTGCTGTCTGCTCAGGGCTCCTCGGGTGTTTAGACCCCGGGAGCACGCAGGCACGGTGCTGCCCTGGGGATCAGCCACCGGGAGGCGCACAGCCCCGCCCGGCTCTGACCCAGGACACTGCGAGGGCACCGACGCAGCTGCTTTTGGCTCCAGGGTCACGTCCAGTTATTTATTTGGCTGTGCTGGGCTTTAGTCAGCACGTGGGATCCGTGGTCTTCACTGAGGCACGCAGCACGTGAGAGTTAGTTCCCTGAGCCGGGATGGAACCCGCACTGGGAATGCAGGGTCTTGGCCACGGGACCAGGGAAGCCCCACTCAACTCCTTGCCTTTCAGGAAAGTGTCAGTGGACCCAGGGTCAGGAGAAAGTGGTCTCTCCAGAGTACAGAAAATAGTATTATTTTTAAAGTGACAGGAACTGACCCAAAATGCAGTGGGAAAAATCGGTCACTTTTATTGTTTGAGGATAATTTGTGCAGCAGGCAGCTGAGGCCTCCTGGCTGTGCTTGTCTGTTGTGTGTCTCTTTATGCTGTGATGTATCTGCCAACATATTTGCAGTAGTTTCTAGGTGTAGCCGCTCCAGCGTCGACTGAGCCCATTACGAGCAAGACGCTATTTGGGGCCCACAGAACGGACGAGGCTAGGCCGTCCCTTCGGCCAGCGTCCAGCTCAGGGGAGGGCGGGGCGGGCAGAGGCACAGGCCCTGGGCCTCCACAGCCAGCTGACCGGGAGGAGCCGGGAGCAGAGAAGGGTCCCCTCACCCCGGCCTGCGTTCCGCCCCCCGCTCCACCCCCGTCCTGACCTTCCGTGTCCCCAGCCCGTGTGGGCCCCAGGTTGGCTGCTGGCCGTGGGGAGAAACGGCATCTCTCTGTGCCCCTGGAGGTCAGGTCCAACGTCCTTCCTGTGACTCTGACGTGTTTCTACAAAGTCTTCCTATCTCTAGCTGTTTTTCCATGAAAGTATAGAAAGGATTTCTAATGTAAGGAATTGATTAGAAGTTTAAGGAATGCTCTATTATATTCTAAATTTGCTCTTCTCTATTTTTAGGGGCACTTTATATATTAGGGAAATCAACCTTTTGTCTGTGATTGAGTTGCCTCTATTTCCCTCACAGTCACTTGTATCTTTTTCCTTGCGCCTGATAGCGTCCAGCCACCTAAAAGGTCTTTTCCTCCCTTTATCGTAATCATAGTTGGGAGCCTCCTGGGTCACACAGGAACACGCCCACAGGCTCTGGTACTTGCACGGTCCGATTTCTTACGTGGATCGGATCTCACGACCCACTTGGGACGGGACCCAGTGAACTGGGTGAGGTGGGGACATCTCCATGGTGAGACTTCATAGCCAAGAACACAGTGCCGAATGCCTGCTCGCTCATTCACGTGGAATTACGTGTCTTTCAGGGGTGGTTCATGTTTTCTTCATAAAGGGTTTAGACATTTCTTTTCAAATTCCTGCCTAGGGTTTTTAAATTTTCGTTTTCCTATCTCGTGTACCATCTTTCTCCCGTTATACCTGGGAGCTCGTTTAGTTAGTAAGCCTGAATGCTGTTGGTTTTTGCTCACGAATTGCACCACTTGCTACTTTACTAAACCCTCTTGTTGATTTGGTAACTGTCTCATCATTCAGCTTCAGATTGCTGGGATGTCTGGCCGAATCGGCTCTGAGCAGAGCCAGCGTGTCCTTCTGCTCAGCGATCCGAGGGTCCCTGAGTTAGCTGACAGGGCTCAGTACTATGTTGAGTAGCGGAGCAGGCAGCAGGCCTGTGAGAGGCCTTTCCTCCTTCGTGAGAAGGACTCCAGTGTCTCTTTAAATAAAATGTGCATGAAGCCTAAAATGTTTCCCATTCAGAAAGACTTTGCCACCCATGAACATCTGTGAAGACATTCGGCCAGCTGCTGCTGCTGCTGCTGCTGCTGCTAAGTCGGTTCAGTCGTGTCCGACTCTGTGCGACCAGCTGCAATGACACTTAAAAACCGATGGGAAAAACAAACCGTCAGAACACTGGAGCAATGTGTATACTGCCCTCCTCTTGGATGACATTAAGGAGTTAGTGTTAGGTTTTACAAGTGTGATGGTGGTAACACTGTGATGACTTACTGAAGAGTCATCATCCCTCGGAGGTAGGCAGGGAGCGCTTATGGACGAGCTGGACCTGAGTCAGCTGCAGAGGGCTCCAGGCGGGGTTCAGATGAGGTCAGGAGGCGGGTGACTGTCGGAGCTGGCGATGCACAGACTGAACGCATTCACCGTTCTTCCTGCTTTTGCTATTTGGTGGGATTTTGGGGTGACAAGTAAGAGCTCAGATGGTCCACTGCTCTAAACGTCCTCACGCTCAGCGAGCAGCGTTTTATGAGGAAGGCCCCTGAAGTGGAAAACCAGCCCTGCTTCTAGAGATAAACTGGCTCCACTGGGCATTAGGACACAGTTTGAAAGCGAAAGAAGAGAAAGCTTTGGTTCCAGCGAAATAAAAACCCGTGTTTCAGAAAACGAAGCTTAAAAGCCAAGCACGTTTGGTTCACGCACGACCCACCATGGCTTCGTCAGCTCTGGGCGCCGGCCCTGCCTCTCCCAGCCCGCGCTGTTCCCATCGTGTTCAATGCTGTGCAGTGAACCACGGTTTCTGGAAGTCACTTCCTACTTTGGTTTATTCGTACATGTTTATAAATACATAACCGCACCGGATTGCCTTGTCATAGCCAGCATTCCAGTCCCATTTTGTGTATTAACGTTCAGCTGATCCAACCTGAGGCCTAGGAAAACATTTTTAAGAGCGTGAACGTAAAAATTAAGTTTTACATATCAAATGTTTCCACAGTATGATTTTTACATCCTTACTGTTGGACCCACTTAAGTGGAACTCATTTAGTTATGGGATAATTATATGATATCCTTTTTTTCTTGCTTGCTTTTCTTTCTGCTTTGCAAGCATTTATAACTTTGCTTATGCTTATTACGTTTTTATAACAGAGGAAGCAATTCTCATTCTTCTTTAACCTCTGTTAGCTTGAAAAGTAATAAAATTAATCTTTTATTGCTGAAAAAAAAAAGAATATTGACTGTGTTGGGATTCCTATGAGAAGTACGCAAGGATGTTTTTCTCAGGTTTCTGTATTTGGATAATAAAGCTAAGCTCAGGGCTTCCCTGATGGCTCAGCTGGTAAAGAATCCGCCTGCAATGCAGGAGACCCAGGTTCGATCCCTGGGTTGGGAAGATCCCTGGAGAAGGAAATGGCAACTGACTCCAGTATTCTTGCCTGGAGAATCCCATGGACAGAGGAGCCTGGTGGGCTATAGTCCATAGGGTCGTAAAGAGTTACGCGTGACTGACTGACTCACACTTGCTTTACTTACTTACATTTTCTTCCAATAATGCACCATGTTCCCTTTGCCTCTCAGAGTTTACGGCCCAGCGGAGTCTCAGAGAGCGGTGTTTGAGGACGTGTGCCCCCTTCTCACGTCCTTCTTGGATGGGTGAGTGCAAACGTTTCCAAGGCCGATTATCGCAGTGGGAGGTCAACGGCAGCAGATTTCACCCCTGCTACAGATGAGGGTCTGGCATTAGTGTCGGAGTATCTTGTGCGCGTGTAGACCAGACCCACGGCCTGGCACCCACGGCCCTTTCCTGGGAGGAGGTGGAGACATGATTGGAGGAGTAACTGTTAAAGGAACACGGTGCTTTAGGTCCAGATGATCATCCCGTTACGTCGCATGCAGAGCGCACACTCTCAGTCGGGTCCCACTCTGAGACCCTGTGCCCCGTGGTCCACCAGGCTCCTCTGTCCACGGGATCCTCTGTCCATGGGATCCTCCAGGCAGGAACACTGACGATCCTCCCCTCAAGTCACGTGTCTCACGTGTTGTCTTCAGACTGAGAGGGCAGCTGCCTTCTCTCCAGGATTCTTTGTGCCTTTCAGCCCTCCTGTAAAGTCTGTTAAGGAGGCTGACACCAAATCGAGGGGTTTGTCCCGGTGGGAAGGAGCGTCTCCCCGGGGACACTGCTGCTGGCTCCCAAGGCAGTGGCCATGACCTAGGGACAAAGGTCACTTTTGGCAGTGCCGAGACCCAGTAGAGCAAGACTTTCCACTTCAGGGCATTTTGAGGAATCTGGGGTTGATGTGGAAGTTGACATCTAGCATCCGGAAGAAGGCAGATCTGTGCCTGCCCAGCACCAGTGAAATGGGGACTGTAATGGCAGGGTGGGACCCAGCCACAGTGTGGCCGCCTCTGACCTCAGGGGGTGTGGGGAGACCCGTGACCCCAACAGTCAGGTCAGCGCAGAAGCCACGTGTCGCCCACTGCTCACGCCTACCTGGCCCACCCGCTGGAGCACTGGGGTTTTTCTGTCCATCTGACAAAAAGAGCTCTTCTGTTGGAAACGACAGGAGAATCTTTTTCTCTCTCTTTTTTTTTTCCTAAGTAGGCATCTTTCAAGTAAGCAGATTCCAGAAATAAAAAATGTCATCGTGGTTAACATGGTCTCTGCCTGTTGTAAATATGAAGCAGATGCGCATGTCGAGTCCTGGGCTGTGTCTCCCCTCTCTATCCCTCAGTGGTCTGGAAGGTCCCTGCAGATGCCCCTCTGTCCCAGCAAAGGCACTCCCCTCCCCACCCCCAAACACGCGCATCTCTCAGGGAAGGTGTGAGAGGTGGGATGCTGGGGGGTTTGTTACAAATGCCTGGAGTCCTCTCGGCTCTGGGAGAAGAGAAACGCAGGGTGATGGCAGAGAGGCCCTTGATGGGTTTTCGACCTCGCATTTGGTTCCCATCGTCTTTTCAATTGAGGGAACGTGGCCTCACAGAAGACGAGGGCCACTGAAGGATCTCAACATTTTCTTCCACCTGTGCTGTTAGCCCAGAAGGTCCGTGAGAAGAGGGGAAGCATCTAGAGGAATACGTGAAGTCAGTCTGTGGTGTAGCTTTACACGCGTGGCCACAGAGGTGCAGGGCCCTGGCCCGCAAGTGGCTGAAGCTGAGCCCAGACTCCCATCCACTTCCGGGGGGAGGAGACCCTAAAGGCAGGCCCCACACTCGGAGGTTCTGATCCCGCCGCTCAACTCCGCTCAGGGCCCTCCCAGGCCAATGCAGGGGACACAGGCTCAATTCCTGCTCCGGGAAGGTCCCACGAGCCTCGGAGCAACCAAGCGCAGGGCCACAAGTACTGAAGGCCACGCGCCCTGAGCCCGAGCTCTGCTGCTCGAGAAGCTGCCGCCAGGAGGAGCCGGTGCTCCGCACCCAGCAGGGAGCCCCGGCTCAGCCCCCCAGAGAAGAGCCCGAGCAGCAGTGCAGACCCGGCAGGGCCAAAAACAAGCAAAATTATTTTTAAAAATGTAACGGGGAAAATATGTTTAAGACATCAAAGGCAAACATGCAAACTTCGTGTGCATTCTCGTTAGCCTGATTTTATGAAGATGAACTTATTTCAGGTGACTCCAGACGTTGCAATGAGTGGAGTTTGGGAGGAGGGCCTGGCTCAGGAAGGACTCCTCGGGCAGGCTGTGGTCTCCTCGTGGTCTCCCGTGAGGAACTGCAGAGCTGCCTAGGAGACACAGGTGTCCCGAGATGCATGTGTGTGTGAACACGGATATGACCATCCGTGTGCACCCAGACAGCCACAGGGGCGGGTTATGCCGAAGACAGGTGTAGTTAAACGCAGGACGGGCTTTTCAGGAAGCAGGATTCACAGGGAATCACTCACACAGACACTCTTCTCAGTCCGGTCGCGCCGCCAGGCCCTCCGCGTGTCCTTCTGCCCTGAAGTCTGGCTTGCATTTCAGGTACAATGTCTGCATCATGGCTTACGGGCAGACGGGAAGCAGGAAGAGCTTCACCATGCTGGGCCCGCATTGCCAGGAGGAGCCGGCCCTGCCGTCGGAACCCCGCGGCGACACGGGCATCATCCCCAGGGCGGCTGCAGAGCTCTTCAGGTACCGGGCGGGCGGCGAGGGCCAGGGCGGGTGCGGCAGACACGGGCCTGAGACGGGAGGCCACTCCCGTCCTGCCGTAGGACCCGTCAGACGGGGCATTTCACCGCAGACGCTGCGAGTCCTACGGCACGTCCGTCAGTAATGCTGACTGTCCCAAGTAAGGCAGCGCTTCTCAAAGGGCTCCCCGGTGGCCGGCTGCTTGCGTCGGGGGCGGAGGTGGGCTCCCGTTCTGCCGCTGAGGGGTCTCGCCCACCCCGCCCGGGGAGGCAGACACGCGGGTCCTCTTCGCGGGCGACTGGAGAGGCTCCCGTCCCACTAGGCCCGGGGGTCACGGAGCCGCATCCTCCGCGCTGTCACGGGGTTGCCCCGACCGTTGCTCCGAGGAGAAACCGGGAACGCCGGCCCCAGCGGCCCAGGGGGCAGGGCTCCGGGGCTGAGACGGTGTCCGACGTCTCCTTCCGCGCGTCGTGACCTCCTGCCCCGGGAGCCCCGTGTGCGCCGCGGGCCTCGCTTCTGCGCATGCGCCCTAAGTTTGCAGGGAAGCCGTCAGTCCCGGGAGGAAGGCGTCTCCCGCAGCAGGGAGCCGCGCGGCCGGGTGCCCTCTGAGCTCCCGACCCCTGGAATTGAGGTTTTGTCTCCGTATCTCCTTGCGGCATCCTCCAGTGTCTCAAAATCAGGCGAAACGTAACTCCCACAAAAGCCGGATGTTTTGGTGCCTCTTGGAACCAGTATTGTTCCATTATTGGTGCACAGAAAAGATGCATTTGTTAATTCGCTTCTACTAACCCTTTCTGAAAATAAACCTTGGTAAAATATTTCCCAGTTTTTTGGTCGTTCTCTTTTTCCACTTGCCCCTTGTGATTTTCAGGATGAGACCATTTCCTAGCAGGTCAGACTGTCAGCATTGGGGAGCGGCAGCCGTCACAAGCGTCCTGCAGGTATCCATGGGATGCGGCCCTCAAGGGTGTTGCTCGGGCGACCGTCAGAGCACACGGGGCAGCCTGGGGACCCAGGCCAGCTCGGGGGACCCCATGCTGTTTCATCAGCCCTGGCAGGCGACGGCCAGGCCTGAGCTCCGCGGGCGGGACGTCTGTGAACAGCAGAGCCGCTCTCGAAGACACAGGGCTCACCGTTCAAGGGCGAAGGCCTCCTTCTGGGGACACAGACCACGTGAAGTGTTTCTTACTAGTTCGAGAGACCGAGGCCTCAGGGCTGCCAGGGGAGTCTCCTGGTCCCTCCCTGGGGACCCGCAGCAGGCAGCTGGCTGGAAGCCAGGCGTCGCCATGTGAGAGCCAGGCAGGACCACGTGGCTCTCCTGGGCGTCCTGGGAGAGGGACCCGGAGATGTGGGGAGTGGGTGGGAGGGCGGTGCGGACCAGAGGTCTCTGGGGAGAAGCCCCTGACTCCCCCGCCCACATTTAAAGCGGCTGCACCTGTGCTGCTGAGACAACCGTCCAGACCCGTGGAGACAGCGTGGCTGTGGCAGGCCTCAAACCATCGACCGGCAATGCCTCCCTGCCCAGCCTGCCTTCAAGGCCCAGAGACAGAGGAGGCGATCGAACGAGCTCAGGCCAGAACTGGGGCCGGGACAGCGGGAGTCAGAGACGCCCGCTCTGAGCCTCGCGCCCCCGCCACGCTCTCGAGCAGGGGCCCCAGGGGGCAGGCAAAGCCCTGACCGGCGGGGACATGGGCCGACGGCATTCCCCTGAGTTTGCCTTCACTGAATCCTAGTGCGAGCCACGTGCCTGCTCGAGGGTCCGGTCCAGGCCAAAGCTGGACTTGCAGACACAACGTCCCGCGAGTCCAGCGTGGGCAGTGTTCCCTTGACAAGTCTCGGAGCTCATCCCCAAGGGTGGCAAGCAGAGGCCTGGGGCCCAGGGCGGGATGGCGGGCCCTGGAAACGCCAGAGCGAGGCTGTTTGGACAACGCTCGGACAGTCAGCGTCTCCAGAGACAGGACACACGGCTTCGCCTGACGGTGGCCTCCCATCGACGAGCATTTAAATGACCTGCTTCTAGAGCGGGTTTCTTACGTTTTGAGTCTTGGGAATGAAATGAGTCAGAGCCTTCCAGCTCAACATTGACTCTTCTTCCGAGTGGTGGCCGTGGGCATGGCTCACTGCCCGCCCCCCTGCCCCCCGCCCAGGACTCACTGCCATCGCTTGCAAAAATAGGACTAATGGTCCAGACAAGGGAAGTTTTCTACCTCTTTGATTTCTGATCAGAAGTAGACAAACCCCGGGAAGGAACGCGTGCAGCCATGTTGGCGGGTGAGTCTGGGCCTGAGGCCAAACCCAGCACAAAACCACCACGACCTCAGGCGTCAGAGGGTGTTTATATGACCTCTTGCCCTAAAATGACTAATCCAAAACTGCGGACGGGACCAAAGGAAAGTGTCCCAGGTATTTTCAATAAAGTCCGGGGGGATTCTTTCTTTCTTCCGCGCCCTCCCCTCCCACCTCCTTCCACACCCTCCACATTAAGGTCAGCTGCCCTCGGGAAAGGCATTTGCAAGGCTCTTCTACCTGCCGGGCTTCCCTGGGGGCTCGGCTGGTAAGAAATCTGCCTGCAGTGCGGGAGACCTGGGATCGATCCCTGGGTGGGGAAGATCCCCTGGAGAAGGGAAAGGCCACCCACTCCAGTGTTCTGGCCTGGAGAATTCCATGGACTGTATAATCCACGGGGTCACAAAGAGTCGGACACGAGTGAGCGACTTTCACTTCACTTTCCTACCTGCTAGACACCGCCGAGGGCTTCCCTGGGGGCTCAGTGGTAAAGAATCTGGCTGCAATGAAGGAGACAGGTTCGATCCCAGGGTTGGGAAGATCCCCTGGAGAATGGAATGGCAACCCACTCTAGTATTCTTGCCTGGAGAATCCCATGGACAGAAGAGCCTGGCGGGCTACAGTCCATGGGGTCACAAACAGGCAGACACAGCTGAGCGACTAACATGCACAGTCACCGTTGGAGGCACAGGGAATATGAACCGTGCATGTGAGCGCATTCAGCCCTCAACAGAATGGAAGCGGTCAGGACCCAGGGGCACATGTGTGGGAACAGACGCCCGGGACACAGAGCCCGGGACACAGAGCCGGGAGGCCTGGAGGGCCGCTTGTGGACGGGGGTCGCCGCCTCTCTCCACCGCCTCTGGGCCCAGCGACCGCCCGGCAGTGCCGTGTCAGGAAGCCTATTCGTATTTTATATGAAGCGTATCATGCTCTGTTGGAGTCGTTTGCCTATAAGCACTTTGTTTCTTCGAAGCCAAGACTGAGGACTAGCTTTTAACACTGTTTGCTGAAATTTGCCACCAATTGAGTAATTCTTGTGGGACAAGTGAATCAATGCATTAAACAAATCAAATAATCAAACAGAAGAAAATTGTTTCCGTGAGCTCCCGGGTACTGTAGAGATGAGACGTCTCATTCCGGTTTGGGGCCCCTCGGAGAGATGGAGGGTTTTTCCTGACGTGTCGGGAGGGACACACAGTCTGTAGATTAGCTCCCCTTGGTTTTTCACTTTTCAGACATTCGCAAAACCTAGTGCTCAGAACTATCCAGATATGAACTCTGCCAGCGATTGCTTTCACGAGAGAGCTTAGCTCACATTCTCCTTTTTCATCTCCTTAGCTGTTCGTCTTTAGACGAGGCTAATCCTGGTTTTATCCTTAGACGTCTTGTGGATGCGGATGCAAAGCCCATCTAGCAGTGCTTATGGAAGACTCGCCCAGGCCAGGGCTCAGAGTGTCTTTACAAGAGAAACACAGTCAGAATCAGACTGGCTTTCCTGGGCCAGCGCCAGGGACACGGTCATGCCCCGAGAAGACCGCCTGGTCTTCAGTGACCACATGGTGTGGGGCGTTAGGTCCAAGGGACGGAGCCAGGACACTGGGGCTGGGAGGGAGCCGGGCTCAGCAGGCACTGCTTCCTGGGCGGGACCGTGGGTTTCGCTCCAAGTGTATCTTGTCCTTACTTTTACATGAATCTGCAGTCTGCATGCAGTACTTTAAAGCTTGAAACAAAATAAGATGAGTGGTGGTTTTCTTTAGCGGCTCGGTGGGTTTTAGAGAGGTCATGGGGAGGGCTTAGTTGAAAGGCATTGTAGGAGGGGGATTCACTCAACACCATGGGCTTAAGCTTCCTGAAATGGAACAGATTTAAAAATAAACAAGCCTGGTTGCTGGACCAGGGCTCAAAGCCTGCTTTGGGCTTCTGTGTGGGACTCGGCTTGGGCGTGGTGACTTCTGGGTCACGACTGTGGGCTCCTCAAGCGTCTTTACAGTGTATTTAGAGTTTGAGGGCAGAAAGCATTGATTTAGGTACAACTCAGATAAAATAACTGTGTTCCCAAGACAGTCATTTTCTCTGCAGTTTAAAGAGGATGTTCCCTTCTTCCTGCGTGGCCAGTGAGGCGCCGCCCAGTGCTCCTGAATCCTGAGCTTTGCAGCCCGTTTCTCAGCCTCTGGTTGCCACATGTTGGAAGTCACTCTCTGACCCCCGCCTCCCCGGGGTCATCTATGTTCCTCTGACGGTTTAGTTACCTTGTGTGTCTCACCCTCCTCCAGGCTTATTTCAGAAGATCCGTCCAGGAGCCCGGAGGTGGGCGTTTCTGTAGTGGAAATTTACAACAACGACATTTTTGACCTTCTGGCTAACGACGGCTGTCGAGCGGCATCTGGGGCGAAGCGACAGGTGCTGCCCACCCAGCAAGGAAAGACGGTGGTCTGCGGGCTGACCTACCAGTGAGTGAGCCGGTGTTGAGCTCTGTGAGTGGCAGCAGCTGCCAGGGGACCCACGGAGAGCCAGGCGGGGCGTTGGACTCGGAGCTCCTCCCGAGAGAGGGCTCACTGTTCATTTGCCCAGGGTGTGGTTCTCCACTTTCAATTTGCTTTAGAAACGATCTTTTAAAGTCATAATGAAGACAAATTAGATGGTGCTTTAAAATATCCTCTTTAAGAGATGGTGGGACAGGTGTTATCCCCAAGGCTCGGCTGAGGGACGGGCGTGGAGAAGCCCCAGGACCCTCCAGAGGCCCTCGGTTAGACACCAGTGTCCTTCAGTCCCTTGGCATATCAGAATTTTACCGAATACACCAAGGAATCAGCTTCTCCTCCAGAGCTTCGTGTTCTTAAACTCACGTTCAGGAATCAGGTTTGCTCTGGGCAGGGGTCACCTGACTGACCCCCATGAAGGAGAAGGCACGAAGGTCAAGGTCATGCTGCCCATTCTGGGGTCTCAAAGTCAGCGGAGGCAGGGTCTTCAGGCTGTGTCTTTTTTTAAAAAAGCCATTTTGTATTGGCGTGTAGCCAGTTAACAATGTTGTGATAGTCTCAAGTGGACAGAGGGCCTCGGCCATACACATGTCCGTGCTGCGAGTCATTTCTAACATTTGAAAAAGCCTAAAGGAAGTCACACCTCTGACCATAAGTTTACGCGAGCTAACCCAAACTGCCAACTTTTAACGGATGTCATGATCAGTTATGACATGATAACTGACACGATCAGTTAGATGTCATGATCAAAACGTTTTCTCCTGCAGATCAGAAGTTCTGCTTATCTCGTCAATTAGAAGAAGAAAGTAAATTAAGTTTGCATTTCATAAATTTGATGAAATTTGGTTTGATAGACAAATATTTTAAAATCTCGGAGTCCTTGAGGGCACCATAAATTCAAGTAGGCTTGATGTTGAGAAGATTGGGAAGCTCCATTTGGTTCGAAAACAGCTGATTACTTCAGGGTAAAGCAATGAGACGAGATAAGTCAACAGACCTCGTTAAGTGAAATGCTGGATTTCTTATGTGTTCTTCTGTCTCAGACGCACTGCTCTCCTGAGCCAGGTACACGTGGCTCATGTCAGAGGCGTCTGTGCAGGCAGGCCTCCCTGACCACCCCCGGCCCCTCATAACCCGCTCGTGCACCCGCAGGTCGGTCCGCAGTGCCGCGCAGTTCCTGATGCTCGTGGGCAGGGGTCTGAAGCTGCGGGCGAAGCAGCCCACCTCGGTGCATGCCGAGTCCTCGCGATCCCACCTGGTGATAACCGTGACCCTGGCCACAGCCACCTCCCGCCGCGGGCCCAGCAGGCGGCCGTCCACGCCCGGTCAGTGCCCATGCTAAAAATGCATGTAGGGCCGGAGGAGCCTGCCTGCTGCAGGCTCTGAGCCACGCCCAGAGCCCGGGGAGGGTCTGCAGGACCCGGGCTCCGGGAGCCGGGGGACCCAGGCCGAGAACGAGGGGGCCCAGGATACATACTGCGCGTCTTCCTGGGAAACGCGACATGTTCATCACGAATGACACTCTGACTGTGACCTGGGTTTAAGGAGGCACACACGCCAGCATAGAGGCACACGCTGGTATAGAGGTGTGCGTGCTGGTATAGAGGCGCGCGCCAGTATACAAAGGGTTCCAGCCGTGTAAGAAGATAACGCGCGTGTTGCCAGGTCCTCGTTGGCCAGAAGCTCTAGGGCAGGGCGCTGGCATCACCTGCGGGGCTGGTGGGAGCGCGGACCCTCTCCTGCCCCCCACCTCTCCCGCCCTCGGGGCCCCGGGGCAGGGCTGGAGCCCTGAATACACGTTTCTCCAAGTTCAGGGAGCCAGCGCCCTGTGGAGGACCATCCGTCCAGGGGGAGGGCTGCCCCCGTGCTCAGGAACGAAGGCCACGGAGAAGCCCAGGGCCCAGGGGCTAACCCCCAAAGGGCGTCCACACTCCAGACTCAGGCCAGGGAGCAGAAACCGTCCTGACCCAGCTTGTCCCGAGGCCACTTGAAGCACAGGGCATTACCAAATCTTTCTAAGAAAGCTTGTTTAGTTTCCTTGGGACCGATTAGGCATTGCTTCATGGGTGCTCAGTGGTAGAGAATCCTCCTGCCAGTGCAGGATTCCCTGGATCAGGACATGGCACCCTACTCCAGTGCTTTTGCCTGGAGAATCCCATGGACGGAGGAGCCTGGTAGGCTGCAGTCCACGGGGTCATGTGAGTTAGCGACTGAGCACGCAGAGTTAGACTTTAATTCACATTTTGACCCTTTCAGGGTCTCTGGGCCCTTTTCCTGTCCATGTTCAAGAGGAAGAGTCTCACTTCTTGTGAGGTGCAGGCCTGCGGGGCAGAGCTGGGGGGCTCCCGCCTTTGGGGAGAGACCCAGGGAGCTTGGGCACCGTCTCTCGTCTCTTCTCACACCCCTGCTGCAGCTCCACGGTCAGATCGGTCAGCGTCCGCAGAGCCCTGCCAGCCTGGACCCCGGTCACCGGCCACCGGGAGGAGGCAGAGCCCGCCTGTGCCCCTGAGGACCCGCGGGCACGGACTCGGGCGGGCAGCCCAGGACCGCCTGGGGCAGGTGCGTGCCACCCTGCAGCTCGTGGACCTGGCGGGCAGCGAGTGTGCAGGTGAGTGCGGGGAGCCTGCCCCTGGGTGGCCAGGCCTCGGGGTCCTGACCGTGAGCAGGCGGGGCTTGCAGGGGTGGCGTCCCCCCCCATGCCCTCTGAGTCTCGCCCCTCCCTCCAGGTGCCGTCTCAGCACCGAGGCCCAGAGTGTTAGTTCACATGCCGCCCCGCAGGCTCCCGACAGGGAGGGGAGCCCGGCTCCCCCAGGGCTTTCCCTGCCGGGGCCACAGGTCATCATGGGGGGACGTCCAGTGACAGGGTCTCCTCCACGCAGCCCTGCAGAGTGCAGTCTCCCCATTCTGCCTCTGTTTTGCTTTTCTGATGCCTCTTGATGTCAGCAAGGATTCATGCGAATCTTGTATGAGGGGTCTCTGTATCCCCCAGGTGTGTCTGGAGTGACGGGGCCAGCCCTGAGGGAGACTTCCTGCATAAACCGGAGCCTGGCAGCCCTCTCGGACGTCCTGGGGGCGCTGGCGGAGGGCAGAGGCCACATCCCCTACCGCAACAGCCGGCTCACCCACCTCCTGCAGGACGCACTCGGTACTTCTGCGCCACGGCTGCCCGGGGGGGCCGCTGCCCCCTGCTCTGCCCCCTTACCCTGCCCCCTGCCCCTGTCCCCTGCCCCTGGGCCTGCTCCTCCTTGCCACACTGCCCAGGGGGCTGGCTGGCTCTTGGGGTCTCTGCCTCCCTCCCTCAGGATTCGCAGCTCTTGTTAACACGGTGGCTGTCTCAAGGGTTGTGTGACTCGGTGGCTGTGGAACGTGGGCACCACCGGCCCCTCGGGCTGGGTCCCATGTTCCCCGGGTGTGGCCCCTGCAGTGCTTCTCTGAGCCGTGGGACCACGCGGCTCCACCTCTGGTCTCAGGGTCTCCTCTTGCTCCGTCCACAGGATGAGGAAGGGGCCGCTTCCAGCTCTGCTGCTGCCCCTGATCTACGCCGACCGGGGCTGGCGCTCCGCGGGGTGCGCGGGGCTGGGTGGGGGTGGGCACCCACAGCCCACGCTCGCATCTCCACGGCCGAGCTGCGGTTCCCTCCTTCCTCTGCCTCGCTGCTGTTATTCCCATCTCAGGTCTTTTTCTAAACTTCCTCCCCTACTGCTGGCCCTTCAAGCAACGCAAGAGGGGGCTTCCACTTCGGGGAGAAGCCCAGGTGCCCCTTCCCAAGGGCCTGGAGGGGGCCCAGGGCCCGCAGAGCACCAGGCGGGGCCCCAGCCTCCCTGCACCCAGGCCTCTGTCTCAGCGCTTGTGTGGAGGCCACGGGGGGCCGGGCCGACCCTCCGGAGCTGGGCTTCGGAGATGCTCTTCTCTCACTGGGGCTCTTCCCAACTGTACGTTGTCACTTCTTTCTCCAAGGAGGTGATGCAAAGTTACAGGTGATCGTGTGCGTGTCCCCAGGCCAGAAGCACGTGGCCGAGACGCTGCAGAGCCTGGGGTTTGGCGCCCGAGCGAGGCAAGTGGAGCGAGGCCATCCAGCCCCCAGAAAGCTCAGGTGAAGGAGCAGTGACGGGCTCAGGGCTTTTCTCCCTTAAATGTGCTCCTGGCTTTTCCTTATAATGTACGTGCTGTAGAAATAAACACGTTGAATGTGCTTGTGAAGTTGAGCCAAGTGTGGACAAACCATGGAGGCAGCTGGAGTCTGGGCAGGGGAGGGAGGGGGGTAAGGGGGAGGGGAGGGGCAGGGGCAGGGGAGGGGGAGGGAGGGAGGGGCGTGCAGGTGGGAAGAAACCCCTCCCCTCAAGGGCTGCCAGGCTTGGGACAGAGGGATCTGAGAGCCAGAAGGAGTCCGGCTCTGGTTCAGATCTGCACCCTTTTCTTCACGGGAGAGTGATGGGGTGAAACGCTGACGGCCGGGCAGAGACGCTGTGTCTGCTCGGGGGTGGGTTGACGTGGGCCCAGGTCAGCGCCTGGCACAGCCAGCACCTCCGGGAAGGGGGCACACGCTGGCCCAGCCCAGGGGGGCTCCTCTCCACAGTGACCCCCAGTGTCTCAGGCTGGACCCCACCAGGGTTCCCACGACGGGAGGGTGGTGGCCGCTGGAGGGGACGGCCAGGGGCTGCTTCCCGCGTGTCCCGGCTGCCAGGACATGGCTCCCTGGGGAATGGAGGGGCCCGAGTTGGGGGCGGAAGGGGGCTGCCCGGGGAAATCGCAGACACCACCAGCCCTGGGCCTGCGGTGGGTTCTGGCGTGGACGTGAGGCCCAAACAGGCTTGGAGCTATCACGGCTGATGGTGGCCCTGCTGGCCCAAATGGCTGCAGTGCGTCCTGCTTCCAGCCCGTCCCCGCTGAGCGTCGGGGAAAGCGTTTCAGTCTGAGCCTGTCTGGGCGCGGGTGTGCCTGGTGGGACCCTGATGGAAGCTACCAGCCTGAGGATGCCGGGCTTGACGGGCCGGGCCCAGGGCGAGGTCACTGACCGGCCTCCCAGCCCTCCTGCTGCTGCTCCAGGCTGTGCTTTCGCCCAGCTGGCGGCCAGCAGGCCAGGCCCACTCAGGGCAGCGGGCAGACAGACAGGGGCACCGGGACAGAGGGAGCCGGGGTGCCCTGGGGAGAAGGCGCCCCCAGTGGCGGGGCTGGGCTGGAACTGAAGGGACCAGTCTGCACTCGCGGTTTTTAATATAGACAGTCAGCTCCACAGGAGGTGGATCGGTGAGACGGGACAGTTTACACAGAAGGGCTGCGTGATGTGCTTCTGTGTGCGGCATCGGCACAAACGTGGCTACGAAAGCAGAGCGCCACGGGGGAGTTTCATGTTCACAACTCAGGCGTCGTGAGCAGTGTAGCCACGGAGACAGAATTTTCTACAACGGTGAAAACTCAGTACGGTGACAAGCACACTCGTGTCAGCTTCCCTTGATTCACGTGACGGTGGCCTTCCTGCCAAGAATGGCGTTGAAGCGGCGGGCGTGATCCTGCCTGACCCTGCAGGGCGGTGCCCCGGGCTCAGCGCCTGCATGGTCGCCGCCCAGGAGTGTCCGGTGGGGTGTGAGCAGCGGGTGTGGATGAGAGGCGGCGGGCTTGAGGAACAGGCCTTCCTGGCACTGCAGATCCTAGGACCCCAGCCCTGCCGCGGTACCAGCCTGAGACCCCTGCCCGCGGCTCTGAGACGTGCCCTGAAGGCATCAAGGCTCGGCCCTAAGCAGGTGGAAGTGACTCCAGGGAGCCTGGTTCTCACACGGCTCCTTGCCTGCTGGCCAAGGCTCAGAATCCCACTAGTGGGACCAGGCGTTGGGGGCGGATTGGAAGCCTTCCCAGGCAGGACAGCTGCCGGTCCTGCATCTGCTGTGGAGAGGGAGCTGGGGCCGCAGGCGCCCGGAAACAGGGACAGGCCACCCTGGGCCCCGTGGGGCCAAGAAGCTGCCCACAGAACACGCTCGGGGCCGGGCTGCCAAGGTGGTCTGTGCCCCCAGGGGACAGCGCGGCCCTGGGCCAGGCTCTGAGTGACCCTCCCAGTGAGCCTCCACGGGCACAGGGCACAGCGAACACCAGAGCAGGCGTGTCCACTGAACCTCCCATTAGACCCAGATGCCCCTGTCCTGCCGTCCCGGGAGGGCCTGGTGCAGGGATGGCTGAGGGAGAAGCTGCCCGCCCTCAGGATGCCGATACCTGCTTCGGGGCCTTGTCATCACTCTGGGGAACCTGCCTCCTGGACACGCTCCTCCAGTGCCAGGCCGAGCAGCCTGCCCGGCGCCCAAGTCCTGTGATGCACCCTACCCCACCCCACCTCCCCGAGCCCCCACCTCCAGCCACGCCCATGAGTTTCCTGAGGCGCCGTGGCCGTTCCCAGTGGCCGAGGTCTATGAATGGTGGGTATGTTTCTACATTTGCTCTTGGGGGAAAGTGGGGTTTGTGTTCACGGGAATCCAGCCCCATGGGGGAAGCAGGGAGCAGAAGGCACTGGGACCCATCCCTTCGAGAGCCGGGATCTTGGTAGGCCCGGGGGTCTGGGCCTGCCCCTGATCTCACGTTAGTAAACAGAGGGAGACGGCCTCCTGCGGGAAGAGAACGGGCTACGCAGACACAGAGAAAAGCTTGACACCATCAGGTCATGACGTCAAAGCTTCTAAAAAGCCTTCGAATAGCACAAATAAGCACAGCATTCCACCACTTTGTCTGACCGCACCCCCGCCCTTTCTGGTGTGTCTTTGACGAGTCCTTGACCCAGGAAAACACTGCTTTCTCCCGAGTCTCCTGATGCTGAGGTTTGGGCCGGCCCCCTTCAGCCCCCACGGGAGGGCCTGCCTTCCTGCCATTCCAGCCGGGCACCGGAGGTCAAGGTCCTCACGAGACGTGACCCAGACCCCCTGGCCAAGCCTGCGGCCAGGGGGCCCTCCTGGCGGTCACTGTGAACCCTGCGGGTATTTCCCACCAAACCGTGACCACGGGGAGGGTCATGGAATGCAAGCTAGGTGGAGACACAGCCAGCCTAATCACTTAATGGTTAGAAAAGTCCTGGTTCTGCAAATTTTTCCAAACGGTGTCACCCCGTGAACATGCCAGCAGGGCCCAAGGCCCAGCCCTGCCAGCCTGGCGGTCAGCCCGCCCTGCCCCGCCTGCCGGCTCTGGGGAGTCTACACCGCAGGAGCCCTGGGTGGGGGGATGGCTGCCCAGAGTCCCCTGAGCATAGCTGGGGGACGCCTCCCGGTTCTCCCGTGGGGCGGCACCTTGGGAAGCCGCTTCCCCCGGGGAAATGGGCAGGAATCATCAGCATGCAGGCTCCCAGGCCCCAGCAGCTGGTGGCTGGCCCGAGAGCGAGCCCTGAGCAAGCCCTAGGGTCTCTCGTGAGGATGACCAGCTAGTCTCTGCATCCATCAAAAGCGAGCTGGCAAGGCTGGGGGAGCTGTGGTCATGTCTGGCCTGTACTTCCTGAGCCATCTGCCCATGCTTCACAGTCCAGAAGGAACCTGGGGGCTTCCCTGTCTGTCCTGACAAGTGTGGAGGGAAGCATGTGAGGAAGCCCCCCGCCACAGCCCTGGGGCCCGCAGAGCCCTCGGGTGACGGTGAGTCGGTCCACCAGCAGCCCTGATGGCTCTCTGTGAAGACCACAGCCCGTCCACCACTCACAGCTGTCTTCCTGGGTCTCTCCAGTATCTGCTTTGCCTGAAAGGCCTTTGGTCTAATTTAGGCAAAATGAAAGGATGGTTTTTCTGATGTCCTCAAGAAGCCTCCTTCCTCTCCTGCTCCAGCCCTGGCCTTCTGCTGCCCCCTGGTGGGCAGAGACGGAGGGAGGCCGCTGAGGGAGGGGCCGGCGACCACAGTGAGGCCCCTCCCGGCCTCTGACCATCCCGTACTTGCCCAACCACAGATGGCCTGCTGCTGAGTGGACACTGGGCACAGTTTTCTGCCCAGTCTCCACAAGGCCCAGAGGGAGCGCAGAAATAGGAACGGAGATCTGGTGGTTTCCGGGTCAGCATTGGTGCCTCCGTCTGCGAGGACACAGGGTGCTGGGCCAGCCTCCCTCGGCCCTGGCGCTGGTCACCCTCCGCCAGGCTGGGTTGGATCAGGGTAACAGAAGGGCAGGCTGGATGCGTTGGCCCCAACAGGCCCCGCCCCTCCGCCCAGACACGCCCCCTCCCCAGGCAGCACCGCCCCCAACAGGCCCCCCCCGAGCCCCGCCCCTTTGCCCAGACACGCCCCCTCCAAGGCAGCCCCGCCCCCAGGGCCGCAGCGCCCTGTGCTGGCGGCCCCACTCCACGTGCTGGGGCGGGAGCTCTAAAGAGGGCTTTCCTCCTCTCTGCTCCGTGTCCACTCATCACGTGTGCCTGCGTTCGTGTGCACACGCGGGCACGCCTAGGGGTGTGTGTGGGTCCTGGCCCCAACCTGACACTCAGCTCTGAGCGACAGCAAAGCAGTTCATCGGGCTGGGCTCTCGCTCCCACAAGCTCCTTTAAAGGAAAAAAGATCACTGTGGACCCCGGATCAGGGCAGATGTGGCCTCGTGTTCTACCACGAGGACCGTCCTGGTGTGACCTCAGGAATTCGCAGAGAAGCGGGGCTGCGCCCCCACCTGAGGGCTCTGGGTGCCCCGCCTCACCGTCCTCGCCGCCTGCTCATGTGGCCACAGCATGGGTGTCCTTGGGAGCCCTGTTTGCAGGAGCCCAGCCGGGCGTGTGGGCACCCCTTGTTCCCAGGACTGACGGGCAGCCCCGGAGGTCCAGTCCCACCACAGCGGACCCTGGTGCTGACCACGCTGCGCACTGGGAGGGCTGCCCCCGTGTGCCACCTCCCCGGGCTGCAGCTGACCTCCTGGGTAACCCCCGCCTAGGGGAGAGGCTGCCCTGACTGGCCCAGGTCATCCTGCTGGCCAGCTCCTTGAGCAACCCCACACCACAGGTGAGGGTGGGTTTCTTGTCACACTTCTTCAAAAAAGGAAATAGGTCAATGTAAGCTCCAATGGCGAGGGCTGGCCTTCCTGCCAAGCTCCTTCTGCCACACAGAGTTGGTTCCTCACAGGGTGAAGCCCAGGAACCTTCATCAGGGCAACTGGGCACCAGTGTGGCCGCGCCTCCCTGCCCACCCAGCACGGGCCGTCCAGGTGCAGACATGGGCCAGCATCCAGCTCTTTATTTGTGCCCGGTGTGTGCACAAACAAGACTGCTTTCACAAAAAGGATCCAGAGGCCCAGTTAAGACTGGGCTGCACCCTCTGCCCCCTGGGCTCAGGTTCCATCCTGAACTGGGGGGACGGTGCCATCTCGGGCACAGCGCTTGGAACCACACAGGTCAGTGCAACCAAAGAGGGCGGAGGGCTGCAAGGGGGAAGGCCGGAGGACCTGTGGTGGGTTAAGCCACACCGCCCACACCCAGGTGCCTGTCACCTGCCTCAGGCTGGCATTGCCCGTGGAGTCCCACCCCCCAGAGTGGCCCCCCAGAGCCTCTGGAAGGGAGGCAGGGGCCCATCTGGGGTGAGGAGGCAGGTGAGACGTGCACCAGAACGTCTGGGAAGACAGAACGCCAGCACGAGGCGGGTCCCTGCCCCAGCTGGGCCCAGCCCAGCCCCTCTGCACTGGCCTTCAGGTGGACGGCTTCAAGAAGGGCCCACACACGCAGGGCCCTCCGGGTGGGATGGCGGGGGCTGTATCTCAGCCCGGGGGCGGCCGCCCTGACTCTGACGGGAGACAGCACACCTGCAGCCCGCCTTCCCAGCACCCCTCACCCGGCGGGCCCAACCCCAAGCAGGACGCTGGGCCTCACCTGCCTCTCAGACACCCACAGTGCAGCCTCCAGCGAGGGTCAAAGTCTCTCAGCGTGCTTTTCCAGAAATCCCTGTGAAACTCCACTCAGCCGTTCAGCCACCAGTGATGCCAAGCGAAGAGGTGGTGAAGCTCAGGGGGAGGTCTCGCTCCATCTCCCCCAACCTCCAGCCCGGCCTCCTGATGCGGGGAGGGGGCGGTGGCCACAAACGGCCCAGGGGTGGTGGTGACCGGGGCTGACCTGACCAGAGGCCGGGGCTGCCTGACATCTAGATGGCCTGGGGCCGGACGGACACTGGGGCTGGAGGTGGGGGGGGTTGGCTCCTTCAGAGCCTGACTTGTGACGCGAAAGGAGGACACTCAAGGCTTCCTTCTGGAACATTCCTTCCGTGCCTTCAGAGGGGACCGTGGTTGAGCCTGTCCCTCCCACTTCCCGTCACCAGATTCACAAGCTCCCGGACCAGTGTCCACGCAGCCCTGCGGTTCCAGGCCCAGTGCCTCCTGTGTACACACGGCAGACAGGGTGGGGTCCGCTGGGGGTCTGGGCCTACGTAGCTGGGCCCACACCTCCCCCAGGGGCCTCTGTCCAGCGGGCCCAGGACTGTGAGTGGCAGGCGCTGCAGACAGGGTGGGCTGGGGAGCCTGTGGCCAGTGCAGCGACCACGACAGTGACCCTGAGCTCCAGGCTCCTGGGAAGCTTGCTAAGACCCCTTCCCTGCAGGTTGGAGTCAGCACACACCCCACTGAGCAGGGACCAGACCCCCAAGCTTTGGCTTCTGCCTCCTGGAGGCGGATGGAAGGAGCTCAGACTGGCCATGGTCCCCACGGCAGGGCAGGTGAGGCCTGCTGGGCACCTCCAGGCCTGGCAGTCAGAGGTGGCCCACACCTCTGCAGGAGAAGGGGGCAGCGCCAGAGGCCGCATTCAGTGTGGCCAGGGAGGTGGGGGCCTCGGGGTGGCGGCTCGGATGGACAGAGGGACTGAGCCGGGGGGTGGGTGCAGCCCCGAGTGGATAGAGCCGCGCTACAGGGACAGAGCCCCAGGCGGGTAGAGCGGGTGGCGTGGACTGAGCCCCGTGGTGGTGAAGCAGCCCCTGGAGGCGTCTACACCACAAACTCCTCCGGGAGCTGGTCCTTCTGGAGCCGGCTGGGGGACAGGGAGTTCACGGACCCCCTCGGCCCGGAGTCCAGCGCTCGGCCGAGGGCACGGCTGCGGGGTGCTGGGCGCGGGGCGGGCTCAGGGCGCGTGTGGCCCAGGCTTCGGCTGTGCTGGTCTGCGTGTCCAGCTGCCGCCTTGGCCTCCAGGACCTGCAGGCAGAGACCACGAGGCTGTCCCGTAGCTGCCCCGTCGTGGTCCGGCTTCCTTCCACTTCCCGCCCCCTTAACTCACACATACACCCAGGAAGACCCCCATACTCCAGGCCAAGCTCTCAGTCCCCCACCTGCCTCGCCCCCAAAGCCTCACCCGCCCTCCACTGCCCACCAAGTCTCCCGTAGGCCCTCTGGGGGGCCCCTGGCCTGACTGGAGAGCAGGGAGAGAGCCAGCTGCCTGGCCCACGGCGGGACCGACCTGGTGCAGGGTGGCCTCCGCGCTTGGGGCCCTCATGCTGACCAGCGTGACCTGCACCACGGCCAGCGGCTGCTGCGGGGAGGCTGCGGGGGCAAGGGGGTGTGAGCAGGGCCTGGGGACACCCCCCTGCTCCCGGCAGAGGGGGGCCTCCCCCAGGACCCACCTCGGAGACCAGACTGGGCACGTCTGTGGCTCACACACCGCCCACCCCCAGGCCTGGGGTTGCAGAGCGGCAGTCTGTGACCTCGGACCCCTGCCTGCAGGTCACCTGCAACCCCAAAGACTATCACACGTGTTCCCCATGCCAGGGGTCAGAGCACCTTTAGGAAACGATGGTTTCTGTGGGCGACCTGGGCTCCTCCCCTCAGATGGTTCCCCAGGAGCCCCCCCACCCCCATGCCCGCCTGCCAGTTCCCGCTGCCCGTCCTTCCACACTGGCTGCTGAGGTTGTCCAAGCTCTGACATCCAGGAAGATGCCACGTTACTATTACTAACATTACTGCTCACGCTGGGTCACAGACCACACGCTCGGACAACACCTCAGGGATGGGGCCAGTCTGTCCTTTACCGGAGGACCAGACCCTCAGAAGGTGAAGTGGACAGGGCGGCTTGACGCAAACCCACTGTGTGACCCTGGGTGTGACACTGAGTGATCACTGGGTGACCCTGAATGATGCTGGGTGACCCTAGGGACCTGAGTGACTCTGGGTGGCCTTGGGTGGTGCTGTGTGCCCTGCCTAACCTTGGGTGACTCTAGGTGGACCTGGGTGGCGGGTCCCTTGCACTCATCACGTCCACTCTCCAAGGTGCTACAGACACCCAGGGACTGGCAGAGTCTGTGTAACCTTCCTGGGGTGACCCCTTCAGGGCCCCCCACTCCCAGACCTACTGGGGAAGCATCTCTGAGGACCAGGACCATGCTAAGCTGGGTGGGCTCTTGGTGGAACGCCTTCCCGCGGTGGGGTCTTTAACGAGGGGTGATGGCCGGGCCCGGCTCCCTACAAGGGACCGGCTGCAGGGGGGCAGGGGCAGCCACCTGCCGTGGTTGCAGGGAGCCCCGGTCCTCCCTGCCCCTCCCCGTCCGCCCCCTGGTGCAGGGACTCCCATGTGACCGAGTGCCCAGGAACCAGGGTCACGCACACCCTGGCCTCCAGTGGTGCCCACAGCGGTGGTTCAGCCGGGGTCTAGCCAGGTGGCAGGCTCCGTTTCCCCTGGCCCCGGGGGGACCCCGCGCGCCCACCTCTGCCGCCGCAGCCAGGGCTGCTCCGGCTGGTGCTTGGGCTGCAGGGGGGCTCCTCTGTGGGGAGCGCCGCGACCCCCTCGGGCTCGTCCACCGACATCTCCCCGGGCTCCTCGGGCCCCGCCCGCTGGGGGTGGACCTCGAAGGCCGGTGCGTGGGAGCTGCAGCAGCTGCCGGCCGAGAGGAGCGAGCAGAGACTCGGGGGACGTTGGTCTGGCCCTGCGTGGTCCCCGCTGCCGGCCGGCTCCGGGTCCTGGTTGCCGTCCCGCGCGTCGCTGACGTAGGACTCCCGGTAGCACGGCTTCTCTGTGCGGGGAGGGGCAGCGGCCGTGAGAACAGCGCGGGAAGCCCTGGGGTCCAGCCCGCCGCCAGGCCCTGCGAGCCAAGGCCTCCCCGGAGGTGTGGTGGCGGGGAGGGAGGTGCCACCCGAGAGCAGGGCCCCCGTGTCCGCCGTCACCGCCCGCAACCCAGGCGGAAGCTGTCACCCGGCCTCGTCGTCTCTGCCCCAGGGCTCTCGCGTCTCAGCCTGAGCGCACGCACAGGCGCACCGCGCATGCTCGCGCGCAGGGCCTGCGGGCGGGGCGGGGATGGCACCCACCTTCCGCCTCCTCGAGCAGCTGCAGCTGCTGGCGCGCCTGCTGCAGGCCCAGGTGCAGCTGGTGGCTGGTACGGAGCAGGCGCAGCAGGTGGCGGGAGCGCCAGGCGCAGCCCGTGTGGTACACAAGCCTCCGGGCCGCGGGCTGCCCGTGTGGCCAGAGCTCGAACCTCTTGCCCTGAGCAGAGAGGAGTCCGGGGTGTGACTTCACGAGGAAACCAGGCGGCGGCATCGCCAGGCCTGGTGCTGGGAGGCTCCCTCCCAGTCTCTGTGTCGCTCTCCGTTTTCGCCTGGAGCAGGGTGGGGGGCTGAGAGCAGCTGTAGCGTGAGGCCATTTGCTCTGGGCTGGGGGAGTCTGCACCCCTGGGCCCACGGCATGTGGGGCGCCTGAGGCCTGAGAAGGAGCCGATGGCCCGCCCGCCCCCAGTGCCCACCCTCCGCCCCCGCCGGGTGCAGGCCCAGCCGTGAGGTCTAGAAGTGGAACCCGTGGTACAGGGTTTCCATGGCCCCTTGCTGACTCCTTTATTGTCCCCACCCAGGAGGCAGAAGTTCTCCTGGTGACAAGAACCCGGCAGCTGGCCCCTCAGGAGGGCGCTTCCAGGGCGGGTGCTGTCTACAAGGCCTGACCACCCCCTGCCCCCGACGCAGACCTCAGGCTGGGCCTGCACTCGTGGGTGATGACGTGCCCGGTCAATGCCCTTTAGGACAAGCGTCTGCCAGGCTCCCCTGGGGGCAGAGGCCCACCCCTAACCTTAACCCTCGGACACGCACCAGAAAGGCCAGCTTCTCAACATGGGGCCAGGGGAAGTCGTAGAGCAGTTGCGGGGTGCGGTTCACCTCCTGCAAGACAGCAGAGTCGGCCGCGTCCACAGTCAGCCAGGGGAGGGGCAAGGCCAGCGCTTGGGGTGGGGCCGGGGGAGGGGCCCCTGCAGTCACCTGGAAGACCTGCAGCCCTCTGAGCGTCAGGCCCAGGACGACGGTGGGTCGGTCCTCCTTCTTATCCTAAAGGTACACAGATGTCAGTGAGGTCGAGGCCCGCGGACCTCCCCACAGATCCTCACTGGTGGATCGGGGAGTCTGCGGGCTGAGTTGGGGTCCCCAGGCCTCCTCCCGCTTCCCCTCTGGCCTTGGGTCATGGTCCTGGGATGGCTGTGGGGACACTGCCCCTCCTCCCTCGTCCTGGTGGGCCCCGGTGGCTCGGCCTGTCCTGGCCCTGGGGAGGCGTGCCCCCCCATCCGGCAGGGACCTTGTAGAGCCTGAAGAAGTGCACGGGGACGTCCTCCAGCCGGCAAGCCTCCCGGATGAAGCGCAGCTCGGCCTCCCGGGGGCTCAGGCCGCGCTGCTCGCGGTGCAGGGCGGGTGCGTGTCTGAGGACATAGGCGCTGCCCCTCTTGGCGATGAGCTGTGGGGAGACCGCAGCCTGGTCCAGCCTGCGCCCGCCCCTCTCCGATGAACCGCCTTGGCCCCCGGTGGACTCTGCCCCCCTGGACTCCTCCCGCTCCCCGCCCCCACCCCGCCCCCCGTGGATACCCCGCCCCCAGTGGATACCCTCACCTACGTGGACTCCACCCCCAGCCCCCCCCCGGTGGACTCCCCCCTCGCCCCTCGCCCCCGTGATCCTCCCACCCCCGCCTCCGTGGACGCTGCCCGCCCTACCCCTGTGGACTCCCTGCCCCCCAGTGGACCCCGCCCCCCATGGGCTCCGCCCCGCTGTGGACGCCCCCAACCTCCCCCGCCCCCAGTGGACTCTCCCGCCTCCGTGAACTTTCCCCGGACCCGACCCCCACCCGCTCCCCTGCCCTTCACCCCCACTCCTCCCTCCCGTGGACCCCCGCCCCCGGGAGGGAGAGAGACCCTCACCCACTGCGGGAAGTAGGCCTGCGGCTGGAAGTAGCGGCCGGCGTGCGCTAACCGGCGGTGGTTGCCCAAGTCGGCCTGCAGCCCGTAGGCGGCCAGCAGGAAGTAGGCCTCCTCGCGGTGGGCGCACTGCGAGCGCAGCACGCGCTCCTTCAGCTGGAGGTAGTACAGGTGCCGGGCCGCGCGGTCCCTGCGGGCGGGCGGGTGGGCTCAGGGGCCACTCCGGCGTCCCTCGGCCTCCTGGACCCCGACCGGTCACCCCGGGCCCTCGGGGCCTGGCGGCGGGGCAGGCACAGGTGGACGTGCGGCTCCTGAGACTCCGGGTGAGTGGGGCCCAGGGACCGGCCTGCAGATGGGTTTGCAGCCGCCCACGCCCCAGGGTGGGCCCCTTTTCTCTGCTCACTCCTCGCACCGCCGGGGGCAGGGCACCCAGGGCCAAGTCCACTTCTAACACCACTGGCGTGACTGGCCCCATGGCACAGGGCCGCCCTCCCTCCCCCCACCTGCCTGATCGCACCCTGAGACTCTTCCAGAACCTGGCACACCTGGGCAGGCTCGTGGGGGCCCAGCTCACACGCTGGGGGGTGTGACCCAGGCCCTGCTCACCCCCAGGCCTAGGCCCAGGTTCCAGGGCCCCTGTTACCCCACACAGGCTCCAGGGGGTTCTCTCAGGAACCCAGCCCAGGAGCTCAGGAGGAGCCTGCAGTGTGCCCACCCAGGGGGGCACCGGCAGGAGAGCAGCCCCCGACTTGTGCAGGAACCCTCCGACCCTGCCCCACCCCCTGGGGAAAAGCCTAAGCCCAGGGCACAAAGACCTGTGCGCTTGAAATGCGCTCGTTTGTACCCTGGTCCTCACACGCATCTGATTGGAAACGCCGGCTGCCCCCCACCCTCCCCTCCAGCCTCAGCGGCCGCGGCCTGACAGCTCATCACCTTCCAGGACTGCATGAGAACAGCGAGCTCCTACCTGATAAGCCTTCCGTTTTCCACGTAGTACTGCACCCCGAGGAAGGCCACGAAGGGGGCGCCTGGCCTGCCACGGCCCTGGGGCTGGAAGCGTGGAGCGCAGGCCGCAGTGAGGCCTTGGGGTGGGGGCTGACCGCCGGCTGGAGCGCCGGACGGAGCCACCACCCCCACCCCCGCAGACCAGCCCGAGCCCACGTGCGTCCTGCGGGCTGCTCGTGGCTTTATGTCACGTTGGTAGAAGGGAAAGCAAGTGTCCAGAACAGTCGGGGCACTCGCCTGCACCCTCAGGGCTAACTCCATGCCACAACCCAGGGGACGGGCCACTCGAGGGCCAGCAGCCCGGGAGCTGACTTACTCCACATGTCTCTCTTTTCCAGTCCTTGGAGAAGTATTTGCTGAGCTTCTGCTCCAGATCCATGAAGACGTGCTCGTTGTCTACGAAGAGAGGCGGGGCCTGGGCAGAGCGTGCTGGGAGTGTGTGAGTGTGTGCGTGCACATGAGTGCCACCGTGAGTGTGCCTGTGTGCACCAGTGTGAGAATGTGTAAACACGTGTGAGTGTGTGCATGCGAGTATGTGCATGTAAGTATAATGCAAGTGTGTGAGTGGTGCATGGGTATGAATGTAGAAGCATGTAAGCGTGAGATGGTGTGCGTGAGTGTGATCGTGTGTGCATGTGGATACTTGAGTATGTGTGTGACTATGTGTGCAAGTGTGCGTGTGACTGCCTGTGTGAGCACGTGTGTGCTCTGATGCAGTGAGGAGGAATCCCCCCATGCCCCTGGAGCACGGCACGGCGGGCACCAGGCAGAGGCCGGGGATCGTCTGCCCCGAGCGCCCGCCACCCCTGCCCTGGGAATGGGCCGGGGTCCCGGGGTCGCTGGGCGGTGCTTGCTTACTTCTGACCACGCTGAGGCCGAAAAAGTGGGCTTCCCTGATGCCGGTCTGGTCGCACACCTGCTGAAGGAGCTCACGCCCGGTGGCCTGCACCTGTGGGAGGGGCAGGAGGCCCTCAGGGCGCAGAGCAGGGCAGCCCCGGGAGGGCGGGGGTGCAAGGAGGGGCTCCACCGAGCAGAGCTGGTGCGCAGGGGCCTGGCTCAGGGGCTTCCCACCCAGCGGGGTCAGCGCTCAGGGTCCCCGGAGGCTCCCGGGCTGACAACCAGATGTCCCTGCATGCAGTGGGCCTCCTGTGAAAGATGGAGGGGGTGCCCAACCCCAGAGAGAGCCCGCCCCCTCCAGGGACGGAGGCTGGGTGCCCCCGACGCCTCCTGACCCCAGAGAGAGCCCGTCCCCTCCAGGGACAGAGGCTGGG
Source organism: Bos indicus (assembly GCF_029378745.1). Classification (NCBI taxonomy): domain Eukaryota; kingdom Metazoa; phylum Chordata; class Mammalia; order Artiodactyla; family Bovidae; genus Bos; species Bos indicus. The sequence continues at coordinate 102,939,471 of NC_091768.1, forward strand.
TGCCCCCGACGCCTCCCGACCCCAGAGAGAGCCCGTCCCCTCCAGGGATGGAGGCTGGGTGCCCCCATGCTTCCTGACCCCAGAGAGAGCCCGCCCCCTCCAGGGACAGAGGCTGGGTGCCCCCGACGCCTCCCGACCCCAGAGAGAGCCCGTCTCCTCCAGGGATGGAGGCTGGGTGCCCCCGACGCCTCCCGACCCCAGAGAGAGCCTGCCCCCTCCAGGGACAGAGGCTGGGTGCCCCCGACGCCTCCCGACCCCAGAGAGAGCCCGTCTCCTCCAGGGATGGAGGCTGGGTGCCCCCACGCCTCCCCACCCTAAGCCAACGTCGCTAGGCCACTCCTGGGCACCCCTGAAAGGAGCCTCTGGTGCGGGGGGGTGGTCTGTGCCCCTCCCAGCTCCGCGCGGCCCGTCCTGGGTATGTGTCCACCCTGCACCGTCAGAACCCAAGTGGCCCTTCACCCGCGTGTGCCCAGAGGAGGGCATGCGCTCGCTCGGTCTGCTTTCCGTTGTCCAAAAATCCTTCAGTCCAAAAACGCTTTAGTCTGCCTAAAAAGCCCATTATACCAAACATCCCACAGGTTTAAATTTCCAGTGGTCTCACGAATGTCAGCGTTTTCCTGCTTTGTTGGTTGGACAGAGCTCAAGGCCTCGACTTCGGGGCACCCAGGTGCTGTCCCCGTGGCCAACATGTCTCCTGGGTGCCTCTGGGCCTCCGTCTGCGTTTCCCGGGCTGGTGGTTGGGCCCGACGGATGGAAGCTACCTTGTGGCGCTGAGTCTGTGCGTGGGAGGCTGGCTGTGGAGGCCGCAGGTCAGGGACCCGTTCACCCCAGGGCGGCCGTGGGGCTGGAGCGCAGTGGCCCTGCGTGCTGAGTGTGGGGCCTGGCCCGGGGTGTCCGAGGATGCTGCTGCAGGCTTCCTGGGGAGGCCGTGGCTCCTGGGACGTCGGGAAGCTCTGTCATCGGGGCACCCACACCGTCTTCAGAGGGGCGTCCCGCCTCTTAGTGGTCAGTTCCTGGGGGGCTGGCCTTGCCACTGTCCATCTGACTTGTTGAGGGTCGGTCCCTCAGCCTGCCAGGATGGTGATTCAGCATCTGGGTCTTCCCAGCCATTGTCTCCTGACGCTCGGTGTGAAGCCGCAGTGCAGGTAAACACGGGGTCCGCCCGTGCGCTCAGCCCGGCGTGCACGTGCCTGGAACTAAGCTGGCCCCAGGTTGCAGGCCCGGGCGGGGAGCCTGTGGGGCTCGCCACAGCCGAGCTCCGTGTCTGCATTGTCGGGCTCACCTTCCTTCTAGACATGCGTCCTCCAGGGAACCTGCCCCCGAGGGTCCCTGTGGAGCCAGGCTCACGTGGGCGGGGCCACACCTAGCACCTCCCTCCCCTCCTCCCCCAGGTCCTCCTGCTGCCCCCTCCCCACGGCCTGCAGCAGCTCTAAGGACACAGTGAACCCTTACTCCTTGGAAGGAAAGTTACGACCAACCTAGATAGCATATTCAAAAGCAGAGACGTTACTTTGCCAACAAAGGTCCGTCTAGTCAAGGCTATGGTTTTTCCAGTGGTCATGTATGGATGTAAGAGTTGGACTGTGAAGAAAGCTGAGCGCTGAAGAACTGATGCTTTTGAACTGTGGTGTTGGAGAAGACTCTTGAGAGTCTCTTGGCCTGCAAGGATGTCTAACCAGTCCATCCTAAAGATCAGTCCTGGGTGTTCATTGGAAGGACTGATGCTAAAGCTGGAACTCCAATACTTTGGCCATCTCATGTGAAGAGTTGATTCATTGGAAAAGACTCTGATACTGGCAGGGATTGGGGGCAGGAGGAGAAGGGACAACAGAGGATGAGATGGCTGGATGGTATCACTGACTCCATGGACGTGAGTCTCAGTGAACTCTGGGAGTTGGTGATGGACAGGGAGGCCTGGCGTGCTGGGATTCATGGGGTCGCAAAGAGTCGGACACGACTGAGCAACAGAACACCACCAACACCAAAAACCCTTCCCTGAGGACTCCCCTTCAGGGAGCAGCCAGCTCCCTAGACACGTCTCTGTGCCTCTAAAGTTGACTAAGACAGGCCGGGCCGGCGGGGGGAGCAGCGAGGAAAGAGAGACAGAGTCCATGGATGGGGCCCGAGCACCCGTGCCAGCTGAGCTCACGAGACAGACGCGTCCCTGTGGACAGTAGCTTCCTGCACCCCCGTCCCCCATGCCCCCTCCACCCTGCATTCCCAGGAAGGAGGTACAGAAGCAGGAGCTTCCTCCTCACGGTCAGGGATGGCCATCAGAATCAATCCCTTCATTGGCCAGGTGAGGGCTGCCCCCTCCCTCCCCAGCAGCCCACCGCAGCGGGGCCCCGCCCCGCTTCCCGCCCCGCCCTGTGGGCAGGGGCAGCCAGGCCTGCACCAGCCAGCTCGCACACAGGCTCCGGGACAGGGCTGGGCTCCCAGCTGGGCTCCCAGTTCCCCCCAACCCTGGGCCTCAGTTTCCCCATCTGGGAAGTCACACCAGTGCTGGGGAGGGCCCCTGGGCTGCGTGTCGGGAGGGCGAAGGGAGCGGGCAGAGCCCGACACAGCAGGGCTCAGGTCAGTGCGGAAGGGGCTGCCCTGGGCCGGACGGTGAAGAGAGGACGGGTCAGAGGGGCCTGCAGCTCAGACCCCCGGGAGAGCGGCCGCCCCGAGGGCCACACGGGGCGCAGAAGAACCTGAAGGCAGCATCCAGGGCGAGTGGGAGACCCCGTCCCATGACAGCCACAACAAGGTCCCGGCTGGAACCGCCCGCCCATCACTGACCCCCTAGCCGCTGAGCGCCGGAGGCCCCGGGGCGGCTCTGAGTCTGCCACGGCCACCTGCCCAGCGTGCCCCAGCTCAGACCAGTGTGCTCAGACCAGGCCCCACGCGCCCCGCACGCCAGCCGCTGCCCTGTCAGGGCGCGGTCTCCGGTCCCTCCTGTGTTCCAGGAGCCCCTTCCAGGGACGGCGGAGCGAGCAGGGTCCCACCTGCGTGCCCGGTGCTGGCCGCCCGCAGGGCTCCGAGGCCGCCTGCGGAGGGTCCCTGGGGCAGGCGGTGGGGAGGTGAGCTTGGTCCCCAGGGCTGTGCCGGTCCTCACAGACGACTCGTGACCCAGCATCGGCGCACATCACCCCTGCCACGGGGACAGACAGCGGCTTCTCGGCCTGAGACCGCGGGGCCGTCTGCTGGGAGCCCGTGGGCTGCTCGCTGCCTCAGAGCCTCCGCCCGGGGCCCGCGCCCGCTGTGCCCCCGTGCCTGCTGAGCGTTCATAAGTGGCAGTGCACATGGCTCCTGAGAGGACGGCCTGAGCCGTGAGAGCCCCAGGACACCGTCCGATGGAGCCCTGCCCCACGCCCCCGGCTCAGCACGCAGGGGCTGCCCTTCGCAGGGAAGGCGGGGGCTCCAGGGTCCGAGCCTCGTGTCCACGGGAGGCCCGCACAGTGGGCATCGCTGAGGAGGGCGAGACTATGCGGTGGCGGGGCTGGGGGGGGCTTCGTGTGAGAGCCCCTCCCTGAAGACTCGGGATGAGACTTCGGGGGAAGCCTGGCCACTAGGGACGCCGGGAGTGGACAGTGAAGGCTGGAGGGAGGAAGGACCCGGGCCCTGTGACGGCACCTGTTCTGAGAGTCAGGAAGCTCTGGGGTCTGGGGAGGACACCTGCTGTGTAAACGCGACTTCCCCCCTTCTTGGGAGGACTGACCGCGGTCTCCTCCCCCAGGCAGGACCTCACGGTCACTCACAGACAGGGCGGGAGGGGCCTGACTCTCATCGCCCAGGTCTCAGCCTGGTCCCCTGACCAGCTGTAGCGCTTATTCCAGGCCTATGACCCAGCTGCCTGCAGTCCACCCCCAGCCCCTCCAGGTCGCGGGATGAGGCTTCAGAAGGGATGGGACCCTCGGAACAAAATGAGCCCACTGGACGCTGGACACTGGGCACTGCAGGGGCACCAGGCAGGACGCTGGGCACCACAGAGGCAGACAGCAGGACGCGGGCACCGCAGGGGGAGAGGGCAGGACGCGGGCACCGCAGGGGGAGAGGGCAGGACGCGGGCACCGCAGGGGGAGAGGGCAGCTCTCAGCCCCAGGACACAGCCTGACATGGGCTCCAGGCTGTGTTCCGCCTCAGCCACAGCCAGGGGCTGCAGAGCGAGAGGGACACACGCCCCATGAAGGTGGCCGGAGCCAGAGTCCATTTCTCCAGGGTGTGGGGCGGCCAGTGGTATAGGTCAAACCCATGCTGTCCCCAGGTAGAGCCCTGCCCTGCTCCCCTCCACGCTCACCCTCATGGCCCCCCATCCCCAGGCCCTGCTCCCCTCCACGCTCACCCTCATGGCCCCCCATCCCCAGGCCCTGCTCCCCTCCACGCTCACCCCCGGCCCCTGCTGACCCCAGGCTGTGCTCCCCTCCACGCTCACCCTCACGGCCCCCCCGTCCCCAGGCCCTGCTCCCCTCCACGCTCACCCCCACAGCCAGCCGCAGCTGCTCCCGCATGGGCAGCAGCACCAAGACGTCCCGGAGCTCTGCTGTCATCCCTCTGGGTGCACGCGGTTCTCGGGACCAGCGTCCTCCGTCTGTTTCTGTGGGGAGGACTCGTCAGGGCCAGGAAGCAGTGGCAGCCGGCGTGCCCCCAGAGGGACGGGGCTGCGTGTCCCCACGCACGGGGCCCTCTTCTGCCGTATGGCTGCAGGCAGGGCGCCGCACCCAGACTCACCCAGCTGCCAGCTTCCGGGGATGAGCGCCCTGTGAGCTTCTGGCTGGGAAAACACCGGCAATGGGGCCAGGCCAAGGTCCAGGCTCCTAAGTAGCTGCAATGCCTGGAATGCAAATAAACACAGAGGCTAGCTCCACCCTGCTCCCGCTGACCCCTCTCCCCGGCGGACCACCTCCTCCTCCAGGTCGAGGACTGGGCATGGCCCCATCGTGGCCGCAAGGCCCCCGACGTGGACCGCAGACCCAGGGCCACCGCGGGGAAGCCTGGAGGAGCTGGAGGGGCATCCCGGGGGCAGGTGCCCCAGGTCTCCATGGTTCCCCGCCTGCCCTCACACCTGGAGGGAGGTGAACCCAGAGGTAGCCAGGCCAGTCCCCAGACAAGGTCTCCCCGAAGACCGCCCTGGCCTTCAGGCTGGGATCACTGTCCCATGCCGGCCGGAGGCCCTGAAGAGTGGAGCTCCTGACCTCTCAGCTGCTGGGAGCGCAGGGAACGGGCGGGCCCACAGGTGGGTTCTGCCCCCGCCGCCGGCCAGCAAGCTGAGTGTCTGACCCCGGGTGAGCCTGGGGGCCCTGAGCTGCCCCTCTGAGTGGGGCTGGGAGAGGCTTCCAGGCCACAGACAGGAGGCCCCGGAGGGTGGCTGGCCGTTCTGGGGAACTTGGTTCCCTCTGTCCTTACGTCCCGCCCCCCAGGGCTTGGAAGGCGTGGGCCGTGGGCGGGGAGATGCAAAGGCCTGGGCTCTGTCTGCCCCTCGCTGCCCACCCTGCCCCCGCCCACTGTGGGGGTCAAGGGAATCTGAACAGCCTGCTGCCCTGCCTTTTGTCTCCAGGGTCAATGCAGCCCTGCTCTCCTCCAAGATGTGTGTCCCTTTAACCTGCAACTTAAGGATGTCTCAGATGGCTGGAGAGCCGGAAAGCAGACGCTGCCCCCCGACCCTGCACATTCGCCTGGGTGCCCGACTCACCGCCCGTGATGCCCTGTGAGCCACAGATGGTCCTGCCATGTGGAAGAACAGACACGGGCATGGCCCCGTTCCATGAGTGTCCGAGCGGCGGCAGCCACGCACCCGGACACACACGCACGGGAACCCGCGGGGGTGCAGGCAGGGGCGCAGAAGCGGGGCTTCCTCCAGCGAAGGCGCCAGGAACGGACGGCAGCCCCCACCGGGCAGCTAACGAGCACAGCACAGGGGCTCTGCCCCGGGTTCTGGATCCTGGTCCGTGTCCTCTACGACGAGATGGGCTTGCCAAGAGTGTTTCAGAAATAAAGCTTCCAAAACACAGGCCCATGAAGTACAGGTTTCACAAAACGACTCAGGAAAACCATTCAGCAGTAAGTAGGAGCAAAGGGCTGGTTTGTGGACAGATGTCAAAAAATCACGCCAACCGGAGAACACGATTTACACGAGTCCGCGACACGTGCACGAGGCCACAGCAGAGGCAGAGAGCAGGTCGGTGCTGCCTGGCTGGAGGCGGCCGCAGGCGGGGACGGGCCGCGGTCAGACGCGGGGGCACGGCACTCCATTGTTCATTTGAATGTATTTTTAACATGTAAATCATACCTCAATCACGCCATTAAAATACGCTATAAAATGGTAGAAAACCACAAAAAGTCCTTCCACAGGTGCACAGAATACAATGCCATCGTCTGCCAGGAAAGCCGCTTCTAGCAGGCGTGTGTGCCTGTGTGTGCCCTGCGTGTGCGAGTGTGACAGAGTGAGCGTCTGTGTGCCCTGATGTGTGCCTGAGAGCGTGCGTGTGTGCACTGTGAGCGCAAGTGTGACTGTGTGTGCAAGCCCTGTGAGTGTGAGTGTGTGTGCAAGCCCTGTGAGTGTGACAGTGTGTGTGCCGTGCGTGAGCGTGCCTGAAGCGTGTGTGTGCGTGCCCTGTGTCTGCGAGTGTGACAGTGTGTGTGTGAGACGAGTCAGCGCCGCCTGTGGCCAGCGCCTCACCTGCCCCTCAGGGAGCCGGTTCTGATGGTCGCAACGGCTTGCTTTATGGACAAGGAACCTGAGTCCGGAGGAGGAGCTGCTGGCTGAGTGGCCGTGACAGCCCCGCCCGCCCCCACCCCCCAGCCCAGCCCAGCCACGTGCACTTTGCCCCCCCGAGGGTCACCTGCCTGACCCACCCCGTGTCCAGTGAGCAGCCGGGTCCAGCCCCTGCTGCTTCTTAAGCTGCTACTTTTATTCCCACTTTTCCTGGAGGGGCAGTTGGCCAGAGGCAATGTGGCTTGCTGACTGTATCCGTGGGGAGCCTGAGGCAGAGAGGCCCCTGCTCCAGTGCCTCTGAGACCCCCACTGCAGACCTCGCTGGACTCAGGGACGTGCGCTAGCTCTCACCGCATGTCCAGGGCGGCTCTGAATTCCAAGCGGCAGACTCAGCCTGATGGGAAGCACAGGGGTCTCACTGCCATCGGATGCGGGGCGTGCAGAGTGCTGGGGCCTCCCCGATGTATCCCTGCTGGGAACTGAGGACCCCCAGCAGCCCCGACCTGGTGATGAGACACGGGCGGGATGCCCCGAGGGTGCCCAGGACTGTCTGCATTTGCAGCTGAGGAGAAGAGGAGAGCCGGCCGGAGGGAGGGAAGGGCAGGGACAGGGCGCTCTCCCCGCTGCCCGCGCGCCCGTATGCCTCCGGACCTCAGTGAGAACCCAGTGCCCCGGCGGGGGTGAGGGCAGAGCACCTGCCGTCCACTCGCTCGGCGCACAAGCCGCCTCTTGTTCTGCTGACCTCCGGCCCAGGCGCCACCGCGGGCCCTGCGGGGAGGAACGCGCTGGAATTCCTCACGTCTCAGCATCAGCGCTACTCACTGGGGGGCCGCTCCCCACCCCTGCAGGTGGAGGCGAGCCTTGGGCTCACCCCGCCACCCTTGCAGGGCACATCACAGGGCACCTCTGGGCGCAACTCTCAGGCTGAGATCCAGGGACACCACGGTGACAGGCATGGGCCCGGGGGACCCACAGAGCCAGAGACCCCATGACAGTGTACACGCTAGGGCGAGGGCCATGTCCATCACAGCAGCAGGGATGGCCCTGGACACGCCAGGGACGGCTGCCCACGACACACCAGGGGCCGCTGCCCACGACATGCCAGGGGCTGCTGCCCAAGACACCCGATGCTCTGCCACCCCAGTAACCCGCCCGGGCCCGCAGCTCCTCCGGGTCCCACCAGCCCTGTCCGGGAGCAGCCGCGAGCGAAGGGACCTGGGCCCAGGTGGACCCACTCCTGGACCCGCCCTGACTGGGCTGGGTGACAGAGCTGGGTCGAGGGCCCGTGGTGGGGGCACGTGCCTTTTCCAGTCCACACAGCTCTCAGGAACGGGGGCCTGGAACCGAGGGCAGAGCAAACAGAGGGGCACAGGGTCGGCGGGGGCAGAGGTGACCTGAGAGGCAGCGCCCGGGTCAGAGCGTAGCTCTCCTGGCTGAGGAGGCAGGGCCCTAACAGGCGGGGCCCCTGAGGTCGGGTAGAGCTCACCCCACCAAGGGCCTGGGCCCACGTCTGGGATAGAGCCCCTGGGCGTGATCACTGCCCCCTGCTGCCCCCTCCCCACGGCCCCCCGCCCAGCCCCCCACCACTCAGCCTGGCAGTGCCGCTTCCAGAATGCGGTCCTGGGGGCCTGTCGGTCCTGGCCCCTCCCACGTCCTGGCCGCTGTCCCCTGAGCAGCACTTGCACACCCACCCCCACTTCCCGTCTCCCAGTTTCGCAGGAGCACAGCAGGCGGGGACCGGGGTAGGGGGGTGCTGACGGGGGAAACAGGGTGGAGACCCCAAGCTCCACCCCCGAGGCTGAGAAAGGGGCGCAGGGGGCGGGGTGCCAGGGGGCAGAGGGTCCCCGAGGCTCTCAGTTACTTCCCACCCATGTCAGCCCGACCCCCAAGGCTGAGAAAGGGGAGCTGGGGGTGCGGGGGCCAAGGCGGCAGGGGGCACACCGGGTGTGCTCAGGCCTGCGACCACTCCAGTCACCAGCCCCCATCACCCTCACCAGCCCCGTGAGGATGGCGGAGGACCCCTGGGATTGACCCCCGGGGCAATGCAGCCCGGGAGCAGGGAGGTGCCGAAAGGACATGAGTCAGCGGTCGTCACCGAGCGGTGGCCGGGCCCACCCGGGGCTCCAGCTGCCCTTCAGCTGGGATAGCAGATTCTTAGAATTCCCTCTGGGAGCCTCCTCTCTGCTGACCCGGCCAGGACCGTGAACCTAGGATTTAGAGCCGCGATGACCCCACCCTCCCCACCCAGAGAAAAGGCCAGCTGTGTGCAGAGGGCAGTTTGCCCAACCGCACGGAGCCGGAGCCGGGGGCGAGGGGCTTTGGGGGCAGGTCAGCCAGGCCCGTGGTCTGCGGGCGTCTGGCACACCCTCCGCTGCGGAAGCACGTGCCTTCTCCCGCGTTTAGCGAGGGTTAGCAGTAGTGTTATTGCTCAGTCGTGTCCGACTCTTTGCAACCCCACAGACTGTAGCCCGCCAGACTCCTGTCCATGGGATTCTCCAGGCAAGAATACCGGAGTGGGTTGCCATTCCCTTCTCCAGGGATCTTCCCGACCCAGGGACGGAAACCGGGTCTCTTGCATTAAAAGCAGATTCTTTACCCTCTGAGCTACAGGGAAGGTCAGCGAAGATTAGCAAAGGCTTAGAGCTTCGAGTAGCGAGTTATTTAAACAGACGGCCGTGAGGCACCTGTGTCTGCCGGCTGGGCACCTCTCTCCAGCTTGAGGCGCCGCCCAGCTCTCCAGAGTAAGCCCCTGCCCCCACTGGGGCCCCCTGCCCTCAGCATAGAGTGCCCTGGGTTTTGGCAAAAGGCTGCCAGGTGCCAGGGCCTCACGCTGGGGCCTTGTCTGGTCTCAGAGGCTGCACTGGGCACGGAGCTGGCGCTTGGCCGCTGGTTCAAAGCCAGACTGGCCGCCGGCAGCGAGAGAGTGGGGAGGGGTCCCTGGGTCCCCGAGGCCCCACAGGTCCTGGCCTAAGTGACCCGGTGGGTGTGGGGCAGAGGGGGAGGTGGGGAGGGGCGTGTCGTTTACTCTGTGCAGGGTGAACTGAAAGCAGACGGGCGTAGCATGATTTTTTGCTGGTTCTGAGCCCTCTGCACGCTGGAGGGCACTTCTCAGCAGTGCCCGGCAGGCGCGGCCCCTGCTCTCGGGTCCTGTGAGGCCGGGGGAGTCCCGCGTGGGCTGAGCAGAACCAAGGGCAGACCCGGCCACAGTGGGCCTGCTCATCTGAAAGCAGGATTCTGCCCTGAAACCGGTGCGAGGGTCTCGGCGAAGAAGGAAATTCTCGGGACACGTGGTGCCTGCTGGGGAGGAGATACGAGCCGCCCCACGCCTGGCGGGTCCTTCCTTCATTCTCTCAGGAGGCCTCTTGCGGAGCCCGCAGGGCCATCCATTGCTGGAAAACAAGACGAGCCCTTCCACCTGGGCACCCCGCCCTCCACCCAGGACAGCAGCCTTGGGGGTGGCCTGGGCGCCCCGCCCCTCCCGCGCCCCCCACCTGGGTGCCCCGCCCCTCCTGCGGCCACCCCTCCCCCCTGGCCTGGGCACCCCGTCCCTCCTGCCCTCGGCTCAGGACAGCAGCCTCAGGGCTCGCCTGGGGTCTTTCTCCCACCCCAAGTCCAGAGGGCAGCAAATGCTCAGGGCTTCACCTTCAGGCCATGCTCCCCTCACACCTCCCGGTCCACAGCCCCCTCACCTCCAGTGTGGACTTCGGGGGGGCTCCCAGATCCTCATCTCTCAGCTCCCCCCACCCCAGGACCCTCAACACCTCAGCCCTGAGTTCTTGCAGAAATGACTCTAGCCGAGAAAGGCTCCCACCTCCCACCAAAGAGAAGCGGGGTCCTTGGCCTTCGAGCCCCTCCGAGGGCCATCCCTGTCTGTTCTCTGCCCCTGAACCTCTGCGTGTGTGCCCCCAGGACTCAAGGTCAAGGCCGTCTGGTCGTTTCCCGTGTCCCTTTCTTCCGGCTGAAGAGAAGCCCTGTCAAAGGCGGTGGACCAACGCGCTGGGCGTTGCACTTATGCCCCGAGGAGTACGTCACTGTAGACCCTGACCAGGATCCTTCCGAGTTTATGGTTTCTCGACTTTTACAAGGTGCCTCGGATTTCCTGGACTGACCCACGGTTTCCACTTGCTCGAAGTCACAGCAGGACACGAGAGACACGAATCACACGGACTCAGAGCCGCTTCGCAGACCCTCCATTCGTTGACCGCACGCACTGGGAGCAGAGACCACGGAGTCATCTGGACCCGCCCTTGCGAGGAGCCTCTCGGAACGGCCACCCGGGTGGACGCTCTTCCCGCGCTTTCTGCTTCTGCCCCAGGGAAGCCGAGTTCTGGTGCGGGCGGACCCCACAGACGGGCCCCTCTGTGGGCGGGTGGCGTGAAACGAGGCTGCCGTCCCTGCGCCGTGTGCGGTGACCCCAGGGCCCCTCGTTCCGCGTGGGACCCTCGACACATCAGGTTGCCCCCCACTTGCTGGCAGGGACCTCCAGCGAGCTAGGTGACTTGTCCCCACTGGCCGGTGTGCCCGGAGGATGTGCCTGGACCCCACGGGGCAGGCCTGATTCTGTATGGAGCCCCAGGGGGGATTGGGGGGGCAGCATCCCTGGGGGAAGGTGGGGGGGTCCCCAGGATGGGGAGGGGAGGGGAGTGGCTGTTGCCTTCAAGGTTCCCAGGCTTCCTGGAGGAACCCTGCCAGGCCTTCCAAAGCCCTGAAATAGACCCTGTAACACGTCCTTCCTTCCTGCCTTCCTCTATCAGTGATGGTGCTGCCGGGGACGGGGGCCCCCGATGTGCTGAGGGCGTGTGCTGCCCCTGAGCCCTCTGCCCACACGGTGGACACCGGGGCTTCTATCCTGACATGCTCGTTCCAGAGCGAATCTGAGGGTCAGCCCAGGACACAGAGGCCCCCAGGCAGGGGAGGGCTCAGGGCCCAAGCTCCACGGAGCAGGAACCTCACCCCCACAGCGGGCTGACTCCTGGGGAAGCAGAGGTTTCCTACACTGGGGGACCCAAAGGCCTGCATGCCGCATGCTGTAGCTTCAGTCGTGTCCAGCTCTTTCTGACCCCGTGGACTGCAGCCCGCCAGGCTCCTCTGTCCGTGGGATTCTCCAGGCAGGAATCCTGGAGTGGGTTGCTATGCCCTCTCCCAAAGGGTCTCCATTACCATTTATTTTGCATCTACCACGAGGACCTGCAAGGTTATGGGAGGGGCCCCCTCCCTTGAGTCCCAGCCTGGCCCTGCCTGGCGACCTCCAGGGCTGGGCCAGCCTGTCAGTCATAGCCCTTGGAAGAACACCGTTTATTCCATGATCCAGGTCACGCACATGCGTGTGGGCTGTCAGGGAGTGTGAGGCTTCCAGCGGGCCCCCCGTGGTGGAGGGCGTGACTGCTGGCTGACCACCGGTTGGACCCAGACCGTACATGCCCCTGTCTTCGGAACGCAGCCTCTGCCCACCGTTCGCGCACCGGGGACCATGTTAGGGAGGTGGCCTTGCAGCAACTCCGCAGGGCTGAGACGGCCGGGAGGTGACCTCGACGGAGCCCTTTACGGCCTCTGTGTGGACCTGAGCTCGTGGGCTGCGGGCCGGTCCCGCCTGCTGCTGCCCACGGCGAGCGCGGCATCTGAGTCCCCCGCTTATCAAGTGAGCCTGCCGTCCGGGACTCTCCGAGCCCTCCGTGTACTGAGCCGGCCCAAGTCTCACCCAGCAAACTCCCGAGACTGCAAACCAACCAAGCAAAGCGTGGTCAGTGGTGGAGAGCGCGCTCCCCTCATCACTGTTCCCGATCTGTGGGCGTCCGCTGGGGCAGCGGGAACCTCATCAGGGCCCAGTCACAAACGTTAGCTGGCCGCCCCACGACCCCAGGGCCCAGAACCCTGCAGGGGCCGACAGGGCTCAGGACCACGCCTGGCCGCGTGGCCGCGTGGCCCCTGTGTGTCCTCCCGGCAGGCCCACATGCCCGGCGCGGGGTGCTGCTGTGACGGGATTCTCAGATGTCGCGATCAGCTGGTCTTAGCTAAAGCCGATGACCCTCCACGGCGCGGGTGGGCTGCCCCCTAGGAGGTGAAGGCTGGGAAAGACCAGGCCCCTGGAGGGAGAGGACGCCCCTCCCCAGACGGCCTCCGACTTGGGCTGCAGCGCCGGCCGCCCGCCCCGTGGGGTCCAGACCTGCCAGCCCCACGGTCACGTGGGCCAGCTCAAGGTGCGTCTGTCTGTCTGTCTGTCTCTGTCTCTCCCGTTGGTTCTCTCTCCAGAGCACCCTGCCTACGGCCCACCTGCTGCACACCTCCTGTGTGCACCTGGGACACTCCTTGCTCCCTGGTGATGCCGGGAACAGCGCGGGGCGGGGGCCCTGCCCTCCTTCCTCCTGGGTCCAGAGCCCGCCTGGTCCAGGGAGCAGACCCCTCCCTCCTTCCCTCGCAGGCTTCCTCCCGCTCTCTCCCTGCACCAGCCCGCGCTCCCCACACAGCCCTCGCTGACTCAGCTCCCGCAGCCCCGGCCTGTGCCCCCAGCTCCCCACTCAGGTCACCAGAGCGGCTGCTCCCCGACACCCCTCCCTTCTCACCGCACCCCGGACGTCTGAGAACGGATGAGGAGTCACTTCCAGGCAAACCCTCCTAACGCCCCCTGCCCCCCCGGGGCCTCTAACCCTGACCGTGTCTCCATCACCTCACCTTCCCTCTCTCCTGCCCAGCCCCTCCTCATCCAGAATTCTACCGAGACCCCCACCTCGGGGACCCCACCTCTCTCTGCACCTCCCCCAGCACCGTCCCCTTGGCCTGGGACACGCTCCCTCCGGCAGCAGCCCTTCCCACGGTCCACTGGCCTCTCCCAGCCGGTCACCCTGGCCCGACCCTGTGCCTCGCAGACACTGGGGCTCGATTGTGTCCCAGACTCTGTGTCTCCCGTGTCCCAGGGGCGGGTCTCCTGGCTAGCGCCCCACACTCCCTGCACAGGTCCGTGCCCCACTGTTTCAGTGGGCCTGGGCCCAGCTGCTTGGTGGACACGTGTGAGGCCCAAGGGGCCATGTCACTCTCTGGGGGGCGGAAAACAAGCTGTACTGTCACCAACTACCCATGGCTTCCTTCACCAGAGCGGCGTCCGCTCACCCCATTCCTGGCACAAGGCGTGCACCCCGGGAGATTCCCTCAAAGAAAGGACCGACTGGCAACATCCACTGTGCTGTTCACCTGCCCCGGACCGTTCCTGGCGGCTGGGTCTGGAGGGGGCTGCCTCCAGTGGGTCTTGGCGGAGGCCTCGGAGGACAAGGAGGAAGCAGCCGGGGGCAGGGTCCCCTGGGGCAGGGTGTGGCGCCGTGGGGGCGGGCCTGGGGGCGCGCGTCCTTGCAGAGGCTTGGCCTCCCTCCCGTGTGTGCCTCGCGGTGTCAGTTACTGTCTCGGTCCTGCTCTCCGTGTCCCGACAGCTGGGCCTGGGGGGCCAGTGCCTATGGGCACCCTGCAAACCTCTGCTCCTTCCCCCTCCTTACGTTATTGAGTGAAATAACCCCAAGAACAGCCCCCTTGGTGATGCCACCGCCCGCAAGGCCAGTCCAGAGGGGACGTGGTCGTGGCCACCGCGTGTCCATCTAAGGGCTCTTGGCGGGTGCAGCTGGGGGCTGGGGTGCTCCATGGCAGGGCAGTGAGCAGGACCACCGGCCGCTTCCGGGTCGTGCAGCGACCACAGGGTTGCGGTCCCTGCAGCGCTGGACCAGGCGCTGGGCACCCGGCTCTCCTCCCGGTCGTCCACGCGTCTGTGTTGTGACGGCCACGGTCGCCCTCCCGCTTGCTCACTGAGCTGATTCACCGAACAACCCCCCTCCCCCCCTGCCCCGGGCCGCCCAGGGCCTCCCAGCAGGAGACCAGGAGGGCGTGGACCGCAGGGCAGCGGTGCCTTGGCCCCGGGTGCAGGACAGGGGAAGGGGCGGAGCCCAGGGCGGAGGGAGGGGAGGGGGCGGAGCCTAGAGGGGAGGGACAGTGGAGGGGGCGGAGCCCGGGGGGAGGGACGGGGAGAGGGCCGAGCCCAGGGGGAAGGGGGCGGAGCCCAGGGGGGAGGAACGGAGAGGGGGGTGGCCGAGCCCAGGGTGGAGGGAAGGGGGCGGAGCCCAGGGCGGAAGGACGGGGAGGGGGCGGAGCCTAGAGGGGAGGGACAGGGGAGAGGGCGGAGCCCAGGGAGAGGGACGGGGGGCGGAGCCCAGGGGGAGGAGGCGGGGCCCAGGGGGGAGGGACGTGGGGGGGTGCATAGTCCAGTGGGGAAGGACGGGAGGGGACTGAGCCCAGGGGGAAGGGGGCGGAGCCCAGGGGGAGGGACAAGGGAGAGCCCGGACCCAAGGGTGCAGGGAAATGCGAGGCTCCCAGAGTCAGAGATGTCCCCACCTGCCACCCACCCTCTGGCCCAGGCTGCTGCTCAGGTCTAAGGATGGGGGGAGGGGAGGATCAGGTGACCTCGACCCTCTCCTGAGTGACACCGGCCCTGGGACAACAGGTGTCATCTGAGAACGTCCCAGCCCCAGGTCCTGCCTGTGAGACCAGAGACTCGACCACTCCCTCATAATCCAGCCACGTTGCACACCGGTCACAGGTCCTGTCAAGTACAAAGTGCCCAGTCGGCGTGCCAAGGACACGCCACACTTGGAGGAAGCCAGCGACTCTGGGGAGGCCAGTTCTTGTACTTTTCCAAGCCAACCACCTTCCTGAAAATACCGAGGCCTGAAACAGACGGGGCAGGAGTACAGGAGCAGGTCTGCCAGGCCCGAGCACAGGGTCAGCCCTCTGCTGGGGGAGGCGGGGGGGCGGGCCGCCAGACAGCCCCAGCCACGCCCACTACGACACACAAGCATCCCCTGGGGGTCAGGTGGCCGAAGCCTGGGGGACACAGGCCTGCCCCTTGTCCGCACGGCCGGTGCTCAGCCCACCCTTGTTGAAAGCAGAATGGCACAGAAAGGTCTGGCGGACTTAGGCTCCTAGGCAGTTACTGCTTCGAGAAGAAAGGCCCTTCTGGGAGGAGGGCAGGGTGCCATCAGCAGTCCTTGTGGGGCAGACCAGTCCTGGCTACCCTGGGGCTGGGGTCAGGTGGCAGGTGACCAGGTCCTGCCCTTGGAAGCAGCCGGCAAGCTGCCACCCGCCTCATCCTGCTGCAAAGCACAGTGAGGTCCCAGGGGCCCGTCTTGGGGGCCAAGGGTCTCCTGAAGGTTAGGCTCACCTCTCTCATCCCCTGAAGGGAATGGTGCCAGACCGATGTCCAGGAGGGTGAGCACGGATGACAGCTGCTCTCGGAGGAACCGCATAAGGCTCCGCCAGCACCTACTGCCCCCAGCCCCACTGGCACCCGGCCCAACCCAGGGCCAGGAATGGGGGCAACAGAACGCCAACCCCAAGGCCCCCGCTCTGCCTAACCACACCCAGGTCAGCGGGCAGCCGGGGCTTCTGTGTCCTGTGTCACCAGGATCCTGGGTGCGGGAAAACCCTTGGAAGTCCAGGAGGAAGGAGCCAGACCCGGCCATGGTAAGCGGGGGCGACTCGGGGAGCCTCCTCTTGTCAACAAGCAGCTGGCCCCCACAGCCAGCCCCCACCCCCAGGTGAGACCAAGCCCCCAGCATGGGTGGGGCCTTCATGTGGGTGCCCTCCACCTGGCTACCTCTGGGGGGACAGGCTGGGCACGCCCCTCCCCCTCCCGCCTGCCCCTCCCACGCCAGGATTGGGTGGGTGGGTGTGGGGTACACTTTGTCTCCAGGCACATTTTAATGGAGGTGGGGGGGGCAAGGTTCCACAGAAACGGGGGTACAGGACCATTTCAGGGCCCAGCTCCCTGCTGACAGTGTCCTAGAAAAGCCCTCTCTGTTTTCAAGGAGACCTGGCAGGTGGAAGCAGGGACTGTGGCCCACAGACCCCAGACCACCTCCTGTACCCCTGCGCTCACCTCAGCCCCCAGGCCACAGAGCCTGCCAGCCCCCCGCCGCCTCCCGGGACCTGAAGGAGAAACGGGCTCTGGACAGCCAGGGGAGCCCCGAAGCCCCCCGCTTGGCGACTTGCTGCCTGAGCCATTCTGTAGTCTTGCTCACTGCCCGCACCCAGCCCCCATGCACAACCTCCAAGACCACCCGACCTCCTGGCCTGCAGGTACCCCGCACCCCGCGTTTCCTTCTGCATGCTTCTGGGGGCAACAAGAGACAGGAAACTCTGCCTAGAACCTGGGTGCCCCTTCTGCAGGACGATCTCTGCCCTTTCAGAGTCTAGCCCTCAGGAGCAGGCTCCGAAAACCCGCATTTCAGGCCACCCCTGGATGGAGGGTGGGGGCCGGGGTACTGGGGACGGAGCAGAGGCTGGGCTGAGAGGAGACAACAGGGGAGTGGAGGTCGGGGAGCCGGGGCGGGGGCCGGGGGCTCCTCCCGAAGGACCACAGGGCAGGTGGCGCCTAGCCGCCTCTACATCAGAGCCGGACCGACGTGGTCCATACAGCAGAGCCAGACCAACCCGGCCCCTACAGCAAGCCCGGCCCGACCCCGTCTCCACAGCAGAGCCGGCCCAATCCGCCTCTACAGCAGGCCCCGGGGCGGTCCCGAGGCTTCGGCTCTGGACCCAGCTAGTCGCAGCGGAGACGACAGCCATCGGCCAGGTCCAGGCCAGGGCGCAGGAAGGGGCGCCTCTCGCTCCCTGGCACGCTCACCTGCAGGAATGGGAGTCCGGGTCCAGGCAGGGCTCACGGGTCCGGGTCGGGGTCTGGGTGGGGGTCAGGGTCCGGGTCCGGGTCCGGATCTGGGTCCGGCTCGGGGGGCCGAGGGTCAGGGCGGGAGTCCAGGTCCGGGTCCTGGCGGCAGCGTGAACTTGGCCGCCGCTGGGTTGAAGTCAGGGTGGAACCCGCGGGGGACAGCGGCGGTTGGGGGCGACCCTGGGGGAGGGGCCTGGGCTCGGGAGGGGCAGGCGCCCCGGCCCCGCCCGCCTTCTCCTCCGCAGGCCCCGCCCTCGCCGGCCCACTCCGCCCACCTTCCTGAGGTTGCCCAGTCCGCTTTGTTGCCCTTTCCCAGGGTTGCAGCTGCACGGGGTCGGAGGTCTTTGGTGCCCCTCTCCCGGGGTCACACGGGCCCAGGCCCACCGGGGGGCCCAGTGGAAAGGTCCCGCCTGACCTCGGCTGGTACTGGAGGCGCAGCGGAGACCGCGGAGGCGCGCGGAGGAGGTCCGGGAAGCCTGGCTCCCTCGGGGGGACGCTCGAGGCGGGGTGCCACCGCCCGGCGATGCGCGCGGCTCCGTGCTCTGGGCACCGCTCTGGGGCCCGCAGGAAGGTGGCGGGGGAGGGGAGGGGTCGTGATCCGGAGAGAAGCAGGTGAGGGCCCTGCGAGTGTGCACCCCGAAGCCCAGCATCACCAGGTCCCAGCCTCGCTTCTCTACACAGCTCGTGTGGGCTTCTAGTATTTCAGTTACTTACTCTCATTTTGACGGAGTCCCCCGGTTAGAGTGTAAGCTCCATCAGGTAGCGGGTATTTCTGTTTGCTGTTGAAACTCGAACACCTGGAGGAGTGGCTGGCACCCCATGGCTGTTTGTTTGTTCAGCCTCAGGGCCACAGGAAGACCGCCCACTGGGGTGAAGATTTCGGCTTCCCTGGGACTCTGCCCGTGCTCACTTCAGATCTGGGTTATGTATGTCACAGATTCATTTGCAGTGTGATTTTTGTTGTTGTTGTTGTTTGTCTAGGCTTCAACAGTATGTGAATGGAGAACTTCCAGATGTTCAAGCTGGATTTAGAAAAGGCAGAGGAACCAGAGATCAAATTGCCAATGTCCGTTGAATCACAGTAAGAAAATGCAATAAAAACATCTATTTTTGCTTCATGGACTACACTAAAGCCTTTGACTGTGTGGATCACAACAAACTGGAAAATTCTGAAAGAGATGGGAATACCAGACCACCTTACCTGCCTCCTGAGAAATCTGTGTGCAGGTCAAGAAGCAACAGTTAGAACTGGACATGAAACAACAGACTGGTTCCAAATAGGAAAAGGAGGACGTCAAGGCTGTACATTGTCACTTTGCTTATTTAACTTCTATGCAGAGTACATCATGAGAAATGCCTGACTGGATGAAGCACAAGCTGGAATCAAGATTGCTGGGAGAAATATCAATAACCTCAGATATGCAGATGACACCACCCTTATGGCAGAAAGCTAAGAGGAACTACAGAGCCTCTTGAAGAAAGTGAAAGAGGAGAGTGAAAAATCTGGCTTAAAACTCAGCATTCAGAAAACTAAGATCATGCAATCTGGTCCCATCACTTCATGGCAAATAGATGGGGAAACAATGGAAACAGTGACAGACTTATTTTGGGGGGCTCCAGAATCACTGCTGATGGTGACTGCAGCCATGAAATTCAAAAACGCTTGCTCCATGAAAGAAAAGCTATGACCAACTTAGCATATTAAAAAGCAGAGACATTACTTTGCCAACAAAGTCCATCTAGTCAAAGCTGTGGTTTTTCCAATAGTCATGTATGGAGGTGAGAGTTGGATTATAAAGAAAGCTGAGCGCCAAAGAATTGATGCTTTTGAACTGTGATGTTGGAGAAGACTCTTGAGAGTCCCTTGGACTGCAAGTGGATCCAACCAGTCCATGCTAAAGGAAATCAGTCCTGAATATTCATTGGAAGGACTGATGCTGAAGCTGAAACTTCCATACTTTGGCCACCTGATGGGAAGAACTGACTCATTCTAAAAGACCCTAATGCTGGGAAAGATTGAAGGTTGGAGGAGAAGGGGACAACAGAGGATGAGATGGTTGAATGGCATCACCAACTCAATGGACATGAGTTTGAGCAAGCTCCGGGAATTGGTGATGGACAGGGAGGCCTGGCTTGCTGCAGTCCATGGGGTCGCAAAGAGTCGGACACGACTGAGCGACTGAACTGAATTGAACTACTCCCCCACCAAGCCCCAACTCTACCATGAGAGCCTGCTGGCTGAGGACAAGCTGTTTTTTCACGATGCTGGTTTTCTGCTGCGTATTCAGTAGTGTGCTTAATTCTGCAAGGCAAGGACCAGCCTTCCCATTTTACAGAGGAGGACTCTGAGGCCAAAGCAGATCAACACTCTGGGAGGTGGCACCACTCAGCAAAGAGGAAGCAGGCTTTTCCACAGCCAGAAACCTGTTGAATAAATTGATTAGCAAATCATTATAAATTATTCCCTTACATTTATTTAACTTTAATATCTTTCAAAACAGTGTGTGTGTATGTTCACGCACACGTACTCAGTTCTTTGTGACCCCATGGACTGCAGCCCGCCAGGCTCCTCTGTCCATGGAATTTTCTAGGCAAGAATACTGCAGTGGGTTGCCATTGTCTTCTCCAGGGGATCTTCCCAACTCAGGGATCGAACCCACGTCTCCTGCATCTCCTACACTGACAGGCAGATTCTTTACCACTGAGCCACCAGGGAAGCCCCTTCAAAACAGCCTTACCTCTCATGCAATTGGCCAAAGTGAAAATTGGCAGAAAAGGTATTATGCCATGGCTAAGCATAGAGATTCTGACTTTTGGGGTCCAAACTCTGTCTTTTTCACTTTCATGCTATGTGATCTGAGGCTACTTAATCTCTCTTTGCCTAAAATGGGGGTAATAATAGAACTTAAGGAGGAGTTTGAGGGTTAATTGAGTTAATATCTGTAAAACATTCAGAAATTGCCTGGCATGTAAGGGCTCCGTGAGATTTGGTCTCTCTGCTTTTTTCTGCCTGACACAGCAACATGCAACAGTGCAGACCATCGCAGAGAGACTGCTGTGTGCGAAATGGAGAAATGCAAATCAAAACCACTATGAGATACCATTTCACACCAGTCAGAATGGCTGCAATCCAAAAGTCTACAAATAATAAATGCTGGAGAGGGTGTGGAGAAAAGGGAACCCTCTTACACTGTTGGTGGGAATGCAAACTAGTACAGCCACTATGGAGAACAGTGTGGAGATTCCTTAAAAAACTGGAAATAGAACTGCCTTATGATCCAGCAATCCCACTGCTGGGCATACACACTGAGGAAACCAGAAGGGAAAGAGACACGTGTACCCCAATGTTCATCGCAGCACTGTTTATAATAGCCAGGACATGGAAGCAACCTAGATGTCCATCAGCAGATGAATGGATAAGAAAGCTTTGGTACATATACACAATGGAGTATTACTCAGCCATTAAAAAGGATACATTTGAATCAGTTCTAATGAGGTGGATGAAACTGGAGCCTATTATACAGAGTGAAGTAAGCCAGAAGGAAAAACACCAATACAGTATACTAACGCATATATATGGAATTTAGAAAGATGGTAATGATAACCCTGTATACGAGACAGCAAAAGAGACACTGATGTATAGAACAGGCTTATGGACTCTGTGGGAGAGGGAGAGGGTGGGGAGATTTGGGAGAATGGCATTGAAACATGTGAAATGTCATGTATGAAACGAGATGCCAGTCCAGGTTTAATGCACGATGCTGGATGCTTGGGGCTGGTGCACTGGGACGACCCAGAGGGATGGTATGGGGAGGGAGGAGGGAGGAGGGTTCAGGATGGGGAACACATGAGAAATAAAGGAATAAAAAATTAAAAAAAAAATAAAATAAAAATACATACAAAAAAAAAAAAGAAAATACGAAACCCATCAGGTAAGAACACTGTGCTGTGAAATATTTTCATGTCAAGACAAAATCGCACATTTTCCATAATCCATTGCTAAAATAAAGAAGAGAGGGCTTCCCTGCCTGCTCAGTGGTAAAAAAAAATAAATAAAAAAAAATAAATAAAAGTTTCAGGCTATTTTCTAAGATCGGATGACTCCCATTAAAGTACTGTGACCTATTTGCAGCAGTGATTTATTGGATATATCTTTGGATGATTTTGAATCTGTCGGGACATATACAGCTATCATTTGCTAGTGGAAAGTATAGCTTCTCAAAATTTACTTAAAATTGCTTGTGATCCACAGCATCATAAAAACTTTCAAATCAAGTGCCATTTTATAAGATGCAATATTGAAGCCAGGAAGTAATGAAATGCACTTAAAACATTTTCTCTGCCAAAGCAAAGCATATTTCAATAAATATTTTAATATTTATTTTATATTTTTATAAATCTAGTGGCATGGAGTTTCTAATTATTGTGATTAAAATTTAAATTTGTATTATTTCATGCTTAACAAGTGTACAATTATACAAATTGATTTTGTTATAGTAATTGTTGATAAATAAGTAATATACTGATATGACAAGATTTACTTGAAAAAGAGTTTTGCCTTTTAAAATTCATAAAACAGGATGAGCTGGTCAATACCCTGAAACAGACAATAGTGTGATCTGAATCAAAATTATTAAAGTGGATTGGCCAAAGATTTAAAATAATTATGTTAAATGTATCAAAGCAGATAAAGAAGAGATATCAAAATGATATAAAACCAAGAAACCATAGGAAGGCCTGACTGGAAACCCGGCGTGGGAAAATGCAGCTGCTGTAATAACAGGTAGGTAGCATCGCTGGGGAAGGGAGAGCTGTCCCAGCTCCTGGGGTGGGGAGCGTCCTCCACCAGCCCTCCCCAGCACTAGCTGGGGTCCCGTTCCACTCAGTTCTGGCACCATCTGAGCCGCTGAACGACAGCCTGCAGATGGCGAGGGTAAGGGCGCAGTCCTAGGAGACTCCCCCGGCCCCCACGTCAGACACCAATTCCTCACCTGTGCTTCTGACCCACAGGATATACATCTGGGGCTCCAAGGACCCCTGTTCTTGGTTTCTATTAATTTGCTTGAGTAGCGCAAGGTTTCAGGAAACCGGCTAAACTGGTGTGACCAATGAACTTAGGAAACTGACGAGATTCCTGGGTTTATTAAGAAAGGCTGTAACTCGGAAAAGCCAGAGGAGATGGGCTGGGCTAGGCTGGGGGAGGGGCTTCGTGCCGCCCAGGTGCCCCACCCTCCCAGCGCCTGCGTCCAGAGGGTCACCAACCCCGACACTTCAAATCCTTCCTTTGGGGTTTAGGGAGCTTCATTACACAGGCAGGATTCCTTCAGTCCTGGGCCATTGGTGACTGAACTGGGTCTCCAGCGACTCTTACCTCCGGAACTGAAAGTTCTAACCCTCTAATCACTTGGTTGATTTCCTGGCAACCAGCCCACACCCTTAGAAGCTTTGCTAAAGTCAAGTAATTTGAACAACAAAAGACAGCTTTACAGTTTATCACTTAGGGATCTTCAAGAGCTTGAGGAGCTCTGTGCCAGGAATAGACCAAATACATATTTTTCATTATGAATCACAATATCACAGGTAGATACAGGATGAAGGAATAAAGTAGGAATCAGATGAAGACAGACCTCAGGAGTCTGCAGGAAGGAGTAAAGAAATACAAGCTGCTCAAGAAAAGTAGAGATACCAAGGGTAGAATTAGAAGTCTCAAATACAAATGCCGGGTTAGAGGAATCACAAAAAAATAGCTTTTAAAACAGGTGAACTATTCATTGCTGTTATTCAGTCGCTACATCGTGTCTGACTCTTTGCAACCCCCTGGACTGCAGCACGCCAGGCTTCCCTGTCTCTCACTGACTCCTGCTCAAATTTATGTCCATTGAGAGACGCCATCCAACCGTCTCATCCTCTGTCACCCCCTTCTCCTCCTGCCTTTAGTCTTTCCCGGCATCAGGGTCTTTTCCAATAAGTTGGCTCTTTGCATCAGGTGGCTGAAGCACTGGAGCTTCAGCTTTAGCATCAGTCCTTCCAATGAATATGAGTTGATTTCCTTTAGGATTGACTGGTTTGATCTTGCAGTCCAAGGGACTCAAGAGTCTTCTCTAGCACCACAACAGGAAAGCATCAATTCTTCGGCACTCAGCCTTCTAAACCAGAGCTTTGCAAGCAGAGGATCTCAGGGTAAAGCCAGAGCAGAGCAGGGCCAGAGCTGCTTCCAGCTCCAGGGAGATGGGAGTGGGAGGCGGGGGGCTCCCCACCTAGAGGATGGCTCAGACATCTGGGGTGGGGGTGTGGTGTCTCCTAAGGGGCTGGCAGAGCAGCAGGGAGTTCTAAGGACGTGCTGAAAAGAAAGAGGAAGGGGGTGAGCACTCAGGACAGGCAGGTCCCGGGGGTCAATTCAGCACACCACCACTCCGTCCATCCAGAGGTGCCCAGGCCTGGCCCAGATGTTACCACTTGGGCCACTCCTGGGACCTGTGGCCAGCACAGGGGGGCAGGGGAGAGGGTGGGGACAGCAGGCTGCTTCCTGCAGCTCCCGGTGCCTGGGGGGTCCCTGGGCACCACCCTGGGGGCCTCGGCCAGGGCTGGAGCCCGTGGGCCAGCCAGCGGCTCAGCACGTGAAGGCTGCCTCCAGCCCCAAAGGCACAGGTTGAGCCCCACACATGTCTGGGCTGTGTCCTCCCTGGAGGGGAGTGCCACCTGGTGACCCACAGAGGCTGCTGGAGCCAGGCCCAGTTGGCTGGAGCAGGTGGCGGGCCACAGGGGTGGTGGGGGCGACGGGCCTGCAGGTGGACCCTGCTGCCCAGCGCTCCATTGTCCTGGAGGCAGCTCCCCCGTTGCAGAGGCAGGTGAGCCAGAGTCGCAGGCCCTGCCGCTGGGTTGCAGTGACACGAGTTCCGACCCCTCTTTTCAGTGAAGGTGGTTGTTGGCCAGAAGAGGCAGGGTCCGTGTGGAGGCCGAGCGGGGTGGGGGCCGGATGAAGCATCCTCTGCAGGCCAGGGCTCCTGGGGGGGCAGCCTGCAGACACGTCTCTTTAGCTTCGAGTTTGCTTTCTGAGCCCTTCAGAAAAGCCGCAAGCCCGGCGGTGGCCAGCGCATGGACACTGCAGCCCCGGTCGCTCCCCAGCGTCTCATACGATTCCTCGGGTCTGCGGAACACTGAGAAAGGACAGCCGCTGGTCAGACTCTTCAGGGACTGAGGCCCTGGAACCTGTCTTTTCTGAGGCCCCCCGCTCAGATCCCGTCTCCGCTGAGGCTGGTGGGGGAGGCCCTGAAATGGGCGTCAGGCTGTCATCCTGGGAAGAGACCTGCAGGCACCCGTGAGAAGACAGGAGCGCCGGCCCGACAGACAGACAGATGGACAGACAGATGGCCCCAGTCTCCCCGAGGCGCAGGTGGACTCAGGTCACGTGGGAGCCCCTGGGACCGGCCTGCAAGGCTGCCTGTGCCCCGACTCCAGGCGCTGGTCCAGGAAAGCTCGCTGGCCGGGCCCTGCACGGGGGAGAAAGCCGGATGGACGGTGGCCGGGGCCTCGGTGACAGCAGGTGACCAGAGGCTAGACATGCGTTTTAGCTGACAGTTCAACTTTGCTGTTCAGTGTTTGTCAACATGGATTTTCACAAAAATGTCTTTCTTTTCAAATCCTTAGGTTCATACCAATGCATTCAAAACGGACATAGAACTCTGAAATCAAGGCAGCTTAGTAGCACTTGCCTTCAAACCTCTGAAAATCATTATTATTTTTTTGGTTCATAGGAATGTATACATTTTCCCATTTATACATATTTTTCAGCTTCATCGAGGTATTATTGACAAATAAAACTGTAAGATATTAGAGTATACAGCATGATTTTTTAAACATAAGCACTGTGAAAAGACCCCCCCCAAGAAATCTAATTAATTAACACATTCATCACCTCACGTATTTTTCTCTTTTTTGGTGAACAATAAAGTTCTGCTCTCTTAGAAAATTTCAGTTACACATAGCGTGGTTCCAACAAGTCCTCATGTTTTACATAGACCCGCAGACCTTGAAAATCGTTTTTTAACACGATCATCCACAGATACGGACATGACTTTGAGCAAACTCCGGGAGACAGTGGAGGACAGGGAAGTCTGCTGTACTGCAGTCCACGAGGTTGCAAAGAGCGGGACACAACCTAGCAACTGAACGACAACAAATCCACAGATGACACACAAAGAGAAAATCTCCCGTAAGCACCCACAACGCCCACCACTGAAGTCAACCATCGGCTTCCCTGGTGGCTCAGTGGCAAAGAAGTTCCTGCAAGGCAAGAGACCCAGCCAGCTCTTTTCGACTCGCCGCTTGGCTGCAAAAGCGGGATCACACTTAGAGCCAGCAGGTGGGTGGGTGCGGGCCCCTCCAGTGGCAGCAGACCAGCTGAGGAAGACTGACAGTGCCAGTCGCTCAGCCGTGTTCCTCTGTGACCCCGTGGACTGCAGCCCGCAGGCTCCTCTGTCCATGGGAGTCTCCAGGCAAGGATACCGGAGTGGGTGGCCATGCCCTCCTCCAGGGGATCTTCCTGACCCTGGGATCGAACCTGGGTCTCCCGCATTGCAGGCCAATTCTTTACCCACTCTGGGGAATTTTTTCAACTTTCTTCTCTCTTGGGTCCACGTCCACGTGTCCGCCTCCCTCTCCCCACAGTCCACACTTTGAGTCCCTTTCTGCGGGCCCACCTCCTGGGGGTCCACATCCCCATCCTCTCTTGTGGAATACCTGACCCAAGAGAAAGGAGAGCAGCTTTGAAAAGAAAGAGCGACCCCAGGCACCAGCACTGACATGCAAGGCTCTAGGAAACCACGCTCCTTCCAGACGGCCAGCCTCTCAGACCCTGACCCACACCCCTGCCTCCTTTCCGGCTGAACAATCAACAGCCGTGGAAGAACCTGCCTCCTGGGGGCCTCGCACCTGGGAGAAGTGCCACAGTGGGCAGACCAGCAGGTCCAGGGCTCTGTCTGGGGACTTCCTTGCGTCCCCTGTTTGAGGAGTTGGCCAGACACCTGACTGGGGATGTAAAGCCATAGTCAGGTCCACAGTACATCCAGAAGCGAGAGGAGAGGTTTAGGGTGGAGAGAAAGGCCAGGGGCCTGGCGCTGAGGAGAGAGAGACAGGGACAGACGGGCAAGCTGGGGAGGGTCCATTTGGAGCGGGGAGGGGCAGCGGGGAGAGGGGAGGGAGGGAAGGGGAGAGGGAGGAGGAGGGGAGGAGAGAGGGGAAGGGAAGGCAGGGGAGAGGGGAAGGGAGGGGAGGGGAGGGGAGGCGGGAGGGCCACCGGGCTCTGAAGGCCGGTCCTGTCCATGTCCCCGTCCCTCCTGCCTCCTTCCAGAACTTTCCAGCTTCTGAGTCCCATGTTTGGTTTGGTAAGTGTCGGTCTCACCCCCAGCCAGGATCCAGGGCATTCTGTTCACCTTTGCAACTCTATCACCCCAGACTCTCTCAGCCTGCAGTGTCTCAATAAAGTGCTCGATAAGGATGCAAAGAACAAGTCAAACGGGCGGCATTCCTGAACCAGAGCCCGGAAGCTGATGCCCTGCGCACGTCCTGCAAGCTTGTTCCCTGTGTCCCAGAATTTCTCCTTCAAACACTGGACAGGACCAGGGAGTGAGGCCCCACCCACCACAGGGCTGCGGTCCCTCCAGCCCCAGGATGGGGAATGGGGGGATGCACTGTTGGGGGTGCGAGCTTCCCTTTGAGGGTCGGACCACCCCACCTCACTCAGAGCACCAGGCCGGGACCTGCTGGGTCTCCAAACTTCACAGGAACCCGGGGCTCGGGCCTGGTAGGAGCCGGGGTTTGCTGGGCCCGCAGGTGTGAGTGGGAGCGGCGTCAATGGCCACTGCAGCCCCCAGGGGACAGAGTGGCTGGAGGGCTGCACGCACAGGTGAGCGGGGCCGGCCTTGGGGGCGGGGCCGGCCTTGGGGGCGGGGCCGGGCCTTGGGGGCGGGGCACCGGGCTCTTCCTGTGGCTCTTCGGAGCCCCGGCTCCCTGGACCACTGTCCGGTGTCCAGGAGGCCCCAGGACGGCTCGGAGATGAGTGAGGGGCCACTTTCCAAACTGATACTGAGAGGTTAAGGAGAGGGGACCTTAGAGACGCTGATGGAAAC
Source organism: Bos indicus (assembly GCF_029378745.1). Lineage (NCBI taxonomy): Eukaryota > Metazoa > Chordata > Mammalia > Artiodactyla > Bovidae > Bos > Bos indicus. Next base: position 102,966,991 of record NC_091768.1, read on the forward strand.
GTTTAAGCACAGTCACCCTGATCAGATCAGATCAGATCAGATCAGTCGCTCAGTGTGTCCAACTCTTTGCGACCCCATGAATCGCAGCACCCCAGGCCTCCCTGTCCATCACCAACTCCCGGAGTTCACTCAGACTCACGTCCATCGAGTCAGTGATGCCATCCAGCCATCTCATCCTCTGTCATCCCCTTCTTATCGTGCCCCCAATCCCTCCCAGCATCAGAGTCTTTTCCAATGAGTCAACTCTTCGCATGAGGTGGCCAAAGTACTGGAGTTTCAGCTTTAGCATCATTCCTTCCAAAGAAATCCCAGGGCTGATCTCCTTCAGAATGGACTGGCTGGAACTCAGAGAGTTCCAAGGGACTCTCAAGAGTCTTCTCCAACATCACAGTTCAAAAGCATCAATTCTTCGACGTTCAGCCTTCTTCACAGTCCAACTCTCACATCCATACATGACCACAGGAAAAACCATAGCCTTGACTAGACGAACCTTTGTTGGCAAAGCAATGTCTCTGCTTTTGAATATGCTATCTAGGTTGGTCATAACTTTCCTTCCAAGGAGTAAGCGTCTTTTAATTTCATGGCTGCAGTCACCATCTGCAGTGATTTTGGAGCCCAGAAAAATAAAGTCTGACACTGTTTCCACTGTTTCCCCATCTCTTTCCCATGAAGTGATAGGACCGGATGCCATGATCTTCGTTTTCTGAATATTGAACTTTAAGCCAACTTTTTCACTCTCCACTTTCACTTTCATCAAGAGGCTTTTGAGTTCCTCTTCACTTTCTGCCATAAGGGTGGTGTCATCTGCATATCTGAGGTTATTGATATTTCTCCCGGCAATCCTGATTCCAGCTTATGTTTCTTCCAGTCCAGCATTTCTCATGATGTACTCTGCATAGAAGTTAAATAAGCAGGGTGACAATATACAGCCTTGACGTACTCCTTTACCCTGAAGGAGCTTCTTAAACCCAGCGCAGCTACTGGGAAGGGGGAATTAGTGCAAGGACAAGAGAGAGGGAGCCGCGTGAACGGAGCTGACTATAGAGCCAGGCACATGCCTCCCCCACACCTGGGCACAGAGCCTTCAGTCTGCTGCTGACCTCACCCGGGGCTGCGGGAAACATGGGCTCTGCACATCTAGACCCCTCGGACAGCTCAGAACCTGCCCATCAGGGAGGGGGGCGGGGAAGGGGCAAAGTGCTGCCATGACCCAGACCCCAGGACACGGGAGGGGGCAGCTGCAGAATCCAAGCTGAGACGTGACATTCTTCACAGAGGAGTCATTATCCAGTTCAGTCGCTCAGTCGTGTCCGACTCTTTGTGACCCCATGAACTGCCGCACGCCAGTCTTCCCTGTCCATCACCAACTCCCAGAGCTTACTCAAACTCATGTCCATTGAGTTGGTGATGCCATCCAACCATCTCATCCTCTCTCATGCCCTTCTCTTCCCAACTTCAATCTTTCCCAGCATCAGAGTCTTTCCAGTGAGTCAGCTCTTCACATGAGGTGGCCAAAGTACTGGAATTTCAGCTTTACCATCAGTCCTTTCAATGAACACCCAGGACTGATTTCCTTTAGGATGGACTGGTTGGATCTCCTTGCAGTCCAAGGGACTCTCAAGAGTCTTCTCCAACACCACAGATCAAAAGCATCAGTTCTTCGGTGCTCAGCTTTCTTTATGGTCCAGCTCTCACACCCATACATGACTACTGGAAAAACCATAGCTTTGACTAGACGGACCTTTTTTGGCAAACTAATGTCTCTGCTTTTTAATATGCTGTCTAGGTTGGTCATAGCTTTTCTTCCAAGGAGTAAGGGATCAAATTGCCAACATTATCCACCAATAATTTTAGCACATCTCAAATGTGTGAAATAGCTTCTGTTTCAAACTCAAATATGTGTTCTCATGGGATAACCAGTGATGGAGAAAGAAACCTCTAGACTTTCAGGGGACAAGAGCTGGGACACTTGTTCTCCCTGCTGGGCCAAGAGCACTGGTGGCAGGGTGTCCCCCGTGTACTGGGCTGCAGAGCAGCTGTCTGTTGGCTGCAGGGCCCCGGGTACTCCCCTATCCAGAGGTCGCTCTGTGTCTACCCTGGGTTCCTTCCTGCCACCAGCGTGGGTGGCCCCAGGGGTCGCCTCTTCCCTCTGCACAGCCTGGCCTAGGCACCCTTCTCCCTGGCTCTTGGTGATCTGCTTTGGGCCCCGGCTCGTCTGTCCTGTGAACACTGTGTCCACTTCCGGCCTCAGGCTGACCATCTGGTCCCGGAAGGCCCACTGCTGCTGGGCTTACAGATGGGGCAGGGAGGCACAGGCGGTGGGGGCCGTGGGCTGCCTCGTTCATTGTGCGCCCACGCCCCAGAGCACACGGCCCTCGAGAGGTGGAGGCACCTGAGTCTGTAGCTCACACGAGCCCCCGGTCTCGTCGTCCCTCAGCGTCCATCATTCTCTGTCACACGCATGGCCCTTTCCTGTATGTGGGAGGCTGTGGTGCAGCTCTGCAGGGAGGGCTGGGGGTCCAGCGTGGGGCTGGGAGTTTTGCTCGATGAGCCCATCAAGCCCGAGCTGGTGTGAGCTCAGACGTGGGTCTGCTTGGGGTTGGTTTCTCTGTGGTGCCCAGCAGGGATGGTGGAGAACACAGAGGTGGGCTGAAATGACTTTTTTCTGTACGTTCTGGCTGCCAAGTGGTTACCAAACATTTTCCTAAGAAGCACAAGAGCTGTCAGCTCCGTGGCAGGCTCCTGTCTAATTCCTAATCTGAACAGGATGTGAGGTTCCTGCTTCGGAAATGGGAAGTGAGAAAACATTCCCACGGTGTGGCCTCTGTGGGGCACTCGCAGTGCCTCCCATCTGAGATGAAATAGCGCAGCTCGTCCAGTCTCCACAAACCCTAAACCCTGAATTAATTAAATTTCTTGGATTAAATAGAACTGCCAAGCAGTGTCTTAGAAGTTACTGAATAATGATGTGAGTGCTTTGAAGATTAAGTGAAGATATCAAAGGAAGTGAACCTAACCCCTCCCGCCCAGAACGTAAACAGATGTGACGCGATGCAGAGCTGGGCTGTGCTGTGAGTCTGGGGAGAGCTCTGGAGTGGACTTCAAGCCCCTCCCTGATGAAAAGCAAAGTGTCCCTCACCTAAACGGCACAGGTAAGCGAATCCTATATTTGATTTGGAGATGCATTCTGCAAGTTGTCTTCTTTTGGGAAAGTATCTTCCGAAGTGTTGGATCAGATTGGGAACATCGTGATTCTCAGATTCACACACCTGTGAAAATTATAAATTGCTTCAGGATTAAATTTAGCCAAAGTGGAGAGTCCCTTTCTGCCACTTCCAGGAGTGCGGGACCCTCGGTAAGCTTCTTAGTTCCTTTATGCCTGTTTCCTCACCTGTAGAGGAGACTCTTGAGAGTCCCTTGGACAGCAAGATCAACCCAGTGAGTCCTAAAGGAAATCAACCCTGATAGTCATTGGAGGGACTGATGCTGAAGCTGAAACTCCAATACTGTGGTCATCTGATGCAAAGAACTGACTCATTGGAAAAGACCCTGATGCTGGGAAAGATTGAAGGCGGGAGGAGAAGGGGATGACAGAGGATGAGATGGTTGGACGGCATCACCGACTCAATGGACATGAGTTTGAGCAAGCTCCGGGAGTTGGTGAAGGACGGGGAAGCCTGGCGTGCTGAGGTCCACGGGGTCTCAGAGGACAGGACTTAGTGACTGAACAGTCTCATCTATAGAATGGAGATAACCCCAGGACCAGCCCCTTCATCATGTTAGCGATTCCAAGGAAGTTCTTACAAACGGCCGCCACTGTGGCCAGAATCATCATTGTCATACCTTCCCCCCACCCTCCACCAGAACTCAATCTCAGGGTAAAGGAGGTGCTTGCTGGGAATTTTGTAAATTGTGCCATTTGGATCCTATTTCTAAGGGTACTTAAAATGCCTCAGTAGGTTACAAAAGGCCACCATATAACGAGAAACTGCTGAGGCTAAAGACGCGCGTGCTTAGATTTTACGCAGGACACACGTCCGTGTGGCTTGTGGCATTTCCCCGTGTGACAAGATTATCCGGCCATCGGTTTCCTCATGGATTCTTCGTGTTCGGTTGGTCCTTTGGCCTGGCGTTTGGGCTGAGTCGTAGGGCGGTGCAGTGTCTCTCTGAGCTCTGAGCCGGGCCCCCTCCCCGTCCCACAAGTCCTGACTCGTGCACCTGTCACCTTGGTGCCAGGCTTCCGAGGACAAAAGGCCCAGAGTGGAAGGTTCTCTGGGCAGAACCTACTTTCCTTTTGTCGTCTTTCTGCTTGTTTCCAGCAGGTGGCAGTCCAAGCCTGCAAATAGCATTGTGCTGGGGCCTCTGGGGGTGCGGGGTTCTCTCTACCGGTCCAGGACCCACGAAGTCCTGCAGTTGCTGCGGTCCCTCCCAGGTCGGTCCATGGGGGACTTGCCTTCAGCAGGACAGCACTGTTCCTTGCGCTTTCTGGGTTTAGTTATACGGGAAAATCTACAGTGGTAGACGGGCTTCCCAGGTGGCTCTAGTGGTAAAGGACCCGCCTGCCAATGTTGGAGACAAGAGACACAGGTTCCGTCCCCGGGTTGGGAAGATCCCCTGGAGGAGGGCATAGCAACCCACTCCAGTGTTCTTGCCTGGAGAGTCCCCATGCACAGAGGAGCCTGGCGGGCTGCAGTCCCTGGGGTCACAAAGAGTCAGACACGACTGAAGGGACTTAGCAAGCATGATAGAGAGTCTGTAGCGTCTCTGGTTTTTCAAAGATCTGCATCTCGACAAGCTGCAAGCTGCAGTGAGTGCTCCAGGCTCTGAAACACCTCCGCACACTCCACTCCTTCACTTGAGGCTCAGCGCCGCGGGCTCACGGGTGAACTTTTAACAAAAAAAACACGAAATAAAAGAAAGAGAAGGGAAAATGCATGAGGATGCTGGGAGTGGGAGGAGGTCTCTGCCCACTTGAGCAGACAGCCTGGAGGGCAGAGGAGAAACAGAAGTCCCCCTGGGCTGAGGCCCCGCAGTAAGGGAGGGCCGCCGCCTGATTTTCTCAGGTCTGCCGTTTCCCACCACGGTAGTTGAGGATGAAGAGGGACCTACCTTGCCCTGTCGACTGGGAAAGACTGGGGAACTCCAAAGGCAGGGGCAGGACTGGGGGGATGGGGAAGGTGGGAGGCGAGGAAGGGAGCCCTGGAAAGAGCTGGGTCTGGAAAGACTGAGGAAGTTTCTAAAGTGTAAAGAGGAAGAGGGACATTCCATGGAGGACGCCATGGCTACCTGCACAGGGGTGGGCATGGAGCCTCCTGGGCCCCCTCAGAGAGACCACGAGGAAGGGGGATGTGGATGAGGTGGCAGGCAGTCCGCAGCCATATGGCGACCATAGATTTTTGCTGCATTTTCTGTCTGATGTCCTAGCCAGGTGCAGGGCGAGTCCTTTGACTGATGACACATTCATCACAGCCCTGTATCCTGGAGGCTTCGTCACCTGGTAAGTGTCCACGTCCTGGGTCTGTCTGGACTGCATGAATTCAAGGAAAAAGTTCCCCAAGCATCCTGAGCTTTACCTCCAATGTCTCCAGTCTAAACTTTATGACATCACTTCTAGCCTCATTTCTCAGCTTCGCAGGGTGGTTCTTGGGGGGAAATATTATACCACTGGATAAGTCTGGCTTGAGTGACTGAAACCATCTTGAACGAGTAGCAAAAAGTCCTCCCTTCAGTGTGGCCACTGGCGGGCGAGTGTCCACGAAAGCTTGCTTTCCGAATCTCCCTCTCGGCCCTGCGGCCCCAGCAGGTCTGGGGTCAGCCTGCAGATGATTCACAGGACACAGGTTTTGCTCCAGGGCGATCACTACTAAGTGAAAGAGTCCCTTCCGGAAACATGGCCTGGGCGTTATGCGAATGCTCCTCCCTGCACGGCTTCTCCGGGCTCCTCCCGGGTGTCCCGGACAGCTCGGGGTGTACCTGCCGAGCGCCCCTCCCAGTTCTCCCAACCCCGGAGACTGCTGCCTGCGCCTCTCCGCCTCTCCGTCAGGAGCTCACCTCTCCCCTGGTCTTGCTGACTCACCTGTACCAGTCACAGCGTGGGCGCCGCTCCCAGCTTCCCCGGGGGGCTGGGGCCCCTCCTGCGCTCCGCCCCTGCGTCCCCTTGGCGCCCTCCAGCTCGGCACCGGGGTCCCTGCGCACTCACTCCCTGGCGCGCCTCTGCTCACGGCTTGGCCCCCACCCCGGGCACGGGGCTGCCTCTCCCTCTCAGCCCTTGACAGGTAAGGCAGGGAAGCGCAGAGGTGCCTGGCAGCATTGCCCGCTGTGGTTATCAGGAGTAAGAGCTGGCAGGAAAGCTCCAGGAGAGAGGTCTCTTTCAGAGGCGAGGACGGGGGGATTCAGAAAAACGTGTGTCTGAGGCTATGGGAGCCTGGGTGAACTGAGACGAGCATTGGCTTTTTATCAGTAGGGGGTCCTCCATGCACGAAGGCAAGCAAGTGCAGTCGTCCAGTGGTGTCCAAATCCTCGTGACCCCAGGGCTGCAGCCCGCCAGGCTCCTCTGTCCATGGAATGTTCTAGGCAAGAACACTGGACTGGGTTGCCATTTTCTCCTCCAGGAAGCCCTCCAGGCATCCTCCAACGTAGTTAAAACTTTACAAAGCTCATCGCTGTAATGTCAGTTCTGTGGATGGACCAACATCCCCCAGCCCAACCCCGCACGAAATAAATCTGCAAACTCCTGAGACACCGCTGGCTGAAGGTGCCCCTGCCTTATGTTACATGTGGGAGCGCGGCGGCCACTGCCCCGCCTGAGGAGCAGCCCCATGGCTGCAGACGGAGGGAGGCGCTGGTCACAGAGCAGAGACCACTCCGCCCAGCCCCCAGGAACCGAGCCCCCAGGAGACCCTCCAGCCGGCCAGAGCAGCCCCGCCTTCTGCAGCCAAAACCTCTGCTCCTCACAGTGAGAGCAGGGCTTGCCCCCTGCCTTGGTGCTAAGCAGGGACTGCAGACGCAACCCCAGGCCTTTAGAACGGGACGCCAAGGCACAGGTAAACCGGCTTTGCCGTGGGACAGTCAGCTGCCCAGAGACGCGAAGCCGTCCAGTAACCAAGCTGTCTATTGTGTCTGATGAACCCAACAGCTTTGCACAAAGGCGGCTAACCCTCCGGCACAGCCGCAGCCTCTGCTCAGGAAGCGGTGTGGGTGTGAAGACCCCCGGGCTTCCTCTGGCCCACAGCGAGGCCTGGCCCACGGGAGCGTCCTGTGCCCCGCAGCCGTCATACGCCTTCTCCCCGTGAATTCACAAGGCCTGAGAATCTGGGATGAGCCAGGCAGGGCCAGGTAAGCCCCTGCTGGTGGGGGCCCTTGCAGGCAATGCTGGCTGAAAACCCAGCGCCTTCTGCTTCAACAGCGTCTTTCAACTGGAAACGTCCGCCTCAGAAGAGAAGCCTCATCTCGGTAACCAGGAGCTTCAAGCGCTATCAGGGAGGGGCGGGCGCACCCTCGGGCCTCGCTCGGCCTGTCTCCCAGGGGCCCGGCTTTCTGAGGGCCCTGCCCTCGCCCTGTCCCCCCGCCCAGCTTTCTGAGGCCCTGGCTGAGGACCCTCATGTGATAGAAAGACCCCGAGCTTTGCAGAGACAGACTGATGGCCGAGCTTACACCCCAGGGCGGTGGTCAGCCAGGCATCTCAGCTCCTATCTTAGCCTGTTTCTGCGCAGAGGGAACGATGTGTCTCCTCTCAGGGGCCAAGTGTCTGTCCAGTGGAGGAAGGTCCTGTCCCAAGGCAGCCAGGGGGAGGATCCGCCAAGCCCCAGTCCCAGCCTGGCCCGAAGCCCCCGGAGAGGAGTGTGAGGGGGAGCGCCAGCCTGGTCCCCCACTTGCTCGGTCCTGGCCCCCTCAGCCCCACGCTTCTCTCATCCTGACCCCCTGGGGCCCCACCTCCCTGGACAGGCCTATCAGTGACCCTTTGCCTGGAGTCAGCTCCGAGTTTCTTTTTGGGCTGAGACGACAGTGGTGTGAGGTCGGTTTCTGAAAAGTGGCTTCAGGGTGAGACTTGTTCCTTCCCCATTGTGAACACTGACAGCTGGAGTGAGCGGGGAGGGATGACCCGGTCACGGTGGTGAGCCGTTCTTGTTTGCAGCGCCTCTGAGTCCTGTCCTCTCAGGTCTTCCTGGGACTTCACGTCGGGCCTTCCCTCAGTGTGACTAAAGTGTGAGTGAGCTGGCACTTTGTCTTCCAGGCACTGCTGAGCCCCAGACCGTGGTATACCACAGACACACACACACACATACACACACACACACACAGACACGAATAGAGACACACACACAGAAACCTACTTATACACAGACACACACACACACACATATAGAGAGAGACACACACCCAGAAACTTACATATCCACACTCATACACACAGACACACATACACACACACAGACACACACACACACATGTACACACAGACATACTTATGAACACACACATACGTGCATGCACACTTGCACACGCACACACACACCCTTATGTATACAGACGTATATACAAATGGCTTCCGGGTGGCGCTAGTGGTGAAGATCCCGCCTGCCGATGCAGGAGACGTAAGAGACGCAGGTTCGATCCCTGGGTCCGGACGATCCCCTGGAGGAGGGCATGAGACCCCCTCCAGTATTCCTGCCTGGAGAATCCCGTGGCCAGCGGGGCCTGGCGGGCTACAGTCCGTGGGGTCACAAGGAGTCAGGCATGACTGAGCGACTAACAATAGTACACACACACACACATGCACAGACATGCACATTCCCCACCCCCGCCCCCACACACACGTGTGTGTTGCTCTTAATCACAACTCTGCCTCTTTCTCTGAGGACACGCTCCCTTCCCTCGGGGGGAGGTCGGCCCTGTCCCATGAAAAGCACTGACTTTGCAGGTGGAGGTGGCGGTTTGTGCTGTATCTCCATGGTGTTTCCACCGTTAGAGATTTTCTTTTAACACCTTAAGTCCATCAATCAAGACAAAAACTTTGAACGCCTGTGGGAAGTATGTTAATTGCTCTCTCTAAAAGCTCCCTTCAGATGAGAATAAAAGAAAGCGACTGAGTTACTGAACACAGCAGGCGGGCTTGTTCCTTTTCTCTCCTGCTCTTTTGCATGCAGGAGATACCAAATATCCCCAGTAATTCTCCTTGGCTGCTGTCCCACAGTCTCAGGAGCAAACCAGCAGGCATCACGATGCAGCTCACACAGCTTGACTGAAAGGCTAGGCTTGCTGGCGGTGCAGCAGCTCCAGCTGGGAGATACGGGACACACACACTCGGCCCGCCACAAGCCACCGGGGCGAATCCTGCAGTGATGCTGAGTCTCTGGCAGCCGCAGACCCAGCGAGGCCGCCCCGGGCTCCACCTGCTTTGTTTTAACACTTTTCTAAGTAGAATATACTTAACATTTCCAAGCGTGATTCACTGAGGCACACGGCATCAGAGACATTATTGAGGCGTCACCGGCTCACCATGCAGGCCAGACTCTGGCCGCAGAGGACGCTGGCCTCGAGTCCGTCCAGCGTCCACTCAGCGTCAGGTGCTGGTCCATTCAGGGCGCTTTAAAGTGAGTGTCCTGGGCGGCACCCGTGACAGCGCTGACCACCGTCCCCCGGAGCCCAGCACCCCCCACCCCGCCACCCCCTGGGGGCCGAGGAGGAGGGCAGGTGTGCAGGGCTCGGGCTGTGGCCCAGGACCCGGAGCAGACTGTGCAAGAGCAGCAGGCGCGTGAGGCTCAGCCCCGGGAGAGCTGGCCGCTGCTGGGCACCGTCAAGGACCCCGGGGGCGGGGTGTTTGCAGCCAGAAGACGTTTTGGGTAAATTACTTACAGAGATCTCAGAAGAAAAGGCCCCGCATCTCCACGTTTCTCCTGATTTGTAAAATTCCTTTCCTCCTTCCAAAAACATTCACTTTGTTTCTCTATTTTTATAACTGTGCTAAGTTGCTTCAGTCATGTCCAACTCTTTGCGACCCCATGGACTGCAGCCTGCCAGGCTCCTCTGTCCGTGGGATTCTCCAGGCAAGAACACTGGAGTGGGCTGTCATGCCCTCCTCCAGGGGATCCTCCCGACACAGGGATCAAACCGTGTCTCTCACGCCTCCTGCATCTGGCCGGTGGGCTCTGTGCCATCAGCGCCACATGGGAATCCAACTTTATGACTGGCTTCCCCCAATTTTACAAGATTTAGACTAGGCGAAGCCCCTCAGCCTCCAGGGGGACATGGGACAAGGGGGTGTCTCCGGGTTCCTCTCTGAGGCCCTGAAATACCCCTGGGGCATCTCCTGTGCTCAGACCCAGGGAGGACAGTGAGAGAGGCCACCCCCCACCCCCAACAGGAGCGGGTCCTACACCGACATCCTGGGCAGGCGGTGGTGCCGGGTCCATCCGCTCAGCGGCCACTGAGGTTTGGCGGGGGGAGGGATGTCCGCACAGCCTGTGATGCGGTCCACGGGTCGCAGCTAACCCGTGGGGATGTGGAGGACGCCCCGCTGCTGCCACTCCTCAGGGGACAGAGGACACCACCCTAGTCCTCGTGATCTTGCCCACTCTCATTTCAGAATTTGACGTGATGATGCTGTCGTACCCTGTGCTTTGTTTCCTAGAACAACATCCTCTGTGTTGTGACAGATCGTTTTTCCCTACTGTAGCTCACATTTGTTTAAAAAGAAAAGCAGGAGAAAACCCCTCCCAGCACCTTGTGCGAGGCTTCCAGCTGGGGGGTCGAGCACCTGAGTCTGCTGTATTTCCACAGGCTGGTGAGTGTCTGTGTCGTCCAACAGAGAGAATTAACTCCAGCCTATATCCTGGGGCTTGTTTTTCCAACACACAGAGAGAAAAGGCTTGATTCTTTTCTCAGTTCAGAGAGAGGGTGTGTTTTTGTGGCGTCTCTATTTCAGAACTCCCAGCTCAGATGCAGAACGTTTATGCATGAGGTTGCTTTCTTTCTGCGTCTCTGCTTTCCAGAAGAATCGAGAGTGAGACCTTGGCGGTCAGAGGTAACATGGGTATGCCTCAGCTCGGGCCAGCAGTGGCCTGGGGGCTCCTTTTCATCTTGCAGGTATAATCCAAGTCCACCCGCGTTTGTTGACGCGAGGTCTGGAACTGGACCCCAGTAGAGGGCAGAAGCAGACTCGAGCCCATCTCCCACGGCTGGGGCCCACGGAGGTGGGTGGGAAGTCTGCGCGAGGACCCGGCTCACGGCAGAGTCTCAGGTGTTGGGGTCAGGAGGGCCTGGGGGGCGGGGTGGCGGGGTGGTGGGGCGTGGTGGGAAAGGGCCTCTTCTTTTGCTCAGAGCACGGAACTCCGATGCTGCTCCTGGCTCCGTGGGCCCTGGGATGCTCACGGAGCGTTCCCAGTGTCAGGGCCAGACCCCGGCAGAGGCGGGTGTCTTGTCTACAGGAGCAGAGCCTTGGAACAGCTCTGGGTCAGTGGGGGAGACTGGGGAGCTGGGGAGCGAGGTCAGGGGCAGTGGGGACTGTGGGGGAGCGGGGCTTCTCGCTTCCAACATTGAGAGACGGTAGAAACGCAATCGTTTTTGTAACAGTGTCGTGGAAACCCAGCTGTGCGGGGAATTTTCCAGTCACTTTTCCATCACTCCCGGGTAAAGATTAGAGAATCGATGCAGACAGCGGATGCTGCAGAAGGGGGTGGGTGCCACCCTCTTCCTACGGAGGACTTTGGGTGATGTGCAGCTTTTGAGAGCCCAGAAGATGACCTCACGTGACTGGATGACGGTTTTGGGCAGGTGGCTCCGTGACCATGAGCCTGAAATCCTAAGTGCAGCTTTGGGGTCGGGAGCCCCTCATGCTCCCGAGGTTCCAGGTTCCAGGTGTCCTGATTCGGGGTTCGGTCACAGAGCACCCCATCTCCTCCTTCCTCGTTTGCACGAAAACCAGGGATTGAGTTGGGCCTTTCCTTAGACCTTCAAGGATGGTGAGAAACAGCAAATTTATTTCTTCCTACTTTGAGCATTACTTTCTGGATTATTTGGTTACATTTGGGTTTTTAACTAAACAATTCTAAAGTAGGTTTTGTTAGTCTTATTCTTAGGAAAATAAACGATTAAAATTAAACTGCAAATCATCTGATTCATAAAATCGACCAATTTTAATAAAAGTATTTATCTTTTTAAAACAAGGCATTTGAATTATGTCTGTTCAGCCACATCAGTACAACTTTTCTTTCTATATATTTCCTTTGCTGATTATCATGACTCAACAGGATATTATGACCTGGGTCCCAGTACCGGGAAAGCAACTGTGGTGTTGATGAACAGCAGTGACAGCTGTGGGCAGCGCCCAAGTGTTACAGCATCGTTCCAAGCGCCGGCTCACACTTCCGCAACAACGCTGGCTGGGTGCTGATGTTAGGCCTGCTTTACAGACGTGAAGCCTGGGGTCCAGAGGAGGTGAGTCGTGAACCCCCTGTGTCCACTCCCGCCCACTACCTTGAATATGAGGAATCCAACGCCCCCTGCCCCTGGGGCCGTGTCCGTCTTCTCAGTGTTGGGCTTCGGGGTCTGGTGAGTGTCTAACACACTGAAGGCACCCAGAACATCAGCTGAAGGAGCAGCGACTTAGCTGCAGGACGGACGGATCAGCTGGCATGAACCATCCAGGTTCTGCAGCCTGGAATGATATCTGTGAAAATATGGCCTGGAGAAAATGGATAGAAGAGTGTGTTTCCACAGCTGAGGCTGCGATTAAGGCCCTTTTCTGCGGGTGCTGACTAGAGCCTGGAGAAAACGGATCGAAGAGTGTGTTTCCACAGCTGAGGCTGCGATTCCACAGCTGAGGCTGCGATTAAGGCCCTTCTCTGTGGTGCTGACTAGAGCGTGGCATCTCGAGGCTTTGGCCTTGTTTCTTGGACCTGAGGGAGGGCAACTCTGTCTTCGCCTTGCTCTCCCTGTCATGGCTGCATCGCCTCATCGCCTGACAGCTCAAAAGGTTCTGGGTCCATAGGGGCCCGTATTTGGGTTGATGTAAAAGTTTTGATTTCTGGGGCTTTGCGTCTCCAGTAAACGTTCGAGTCAGTTTGTCAGTTTCTGTAAAGTTACCTGCTGGGGTTTTGGTTGGGATGATGAAGCTGGGAAGAACCGACAACTGGACCCTACAGAATCCCCTTATCCGTGGACATGTATTTAGATATTGTTTGATTTCATCATCAGAGCCTTGTTTTCCTCACGAGTGTCTCATACGTACCTTGTCAACAGGGCACCAACACATTCTCTTTTCGGGATGCTAATGTGAGCGGCAATGTGTTTTTATTTTCAAATTCCACTTGCTCATTACTGGAAGCATTGACTTTCTACCCGGTATTTTTCCACTTTTAACCTACCGTCCTAGTTGCTAACAAGGCCATCACACGGTGACGCCTAATTAAAAAGTGGATTTTGAACGATGCAAGGTTTGGCTAATGATTCCCCGTGAGTACGGAAGACGGTTTGGAAAGACTTTAATTCCCCGAAGCCGCAGGGCCACATATCGCGTGACTTCACTTCTATTTCATGGGGGATATTTTCTCTCTGTCATCATGGGACTCAGCCCTCTTGCCACCCCGGCCAGAAGGGCGCGGCCTTGACCTCATCTTGCCTCTGGCGGGACCTCACTTTGACGTGGCCTCCTCCTCCCTGGGTGGAGGGGGTGCTCCTCCCTGACACGTCAGTTTTGGAAGGAAAACCTTGAAGAATGATTCTTAGCACTCACCACGTGGTATTTGAAGGATGCAGTAGTCACGCTCTCAGGGGTTTTGCTTGGTCAGAGGACGGTCAGCTTCTTATATGCATCTCCAGGATGGTGGAAGGTTCTAGATGTGCTGTGGTGGTTTCTAGAAGGAGAAAACGTAGGTGCGAAGAAATACCTGAGGTCCTGAATAACAGTGATTCGAGCTCCGTTAGCATTGTTAAATCATGTGGTGCTGTGATTATGAGGTCCGAGTATGTTCTTTCTGCCCTCAAAACTCAGCCAATGACCGGCTGCCTCCTCCCGACCTGAGTGGGGGGAACAGCGGGACGTTTCCACCCCTCGCTTTCCTGGGGAGCGGCTATGCCGGGGTCCCCCCCGTCCGGGTTTTCTCCCGGTTTTGTGAGGGGATGGGGAGGAAGGCGGCGTGAGGAGGGTCACCTCAGGTGGGCGTTTCTGCCCGTCCTCCCCCAAGGGCACCTCTGTCATATGGAAGGACGCCCTCACGCGAACTGGGTGAGTGGGGCTTCCTCCAGGCTGCACCGTCACCTGTTGGAGGAAAGCGACGAGAAGGCAGGGAGGGCGGTGGGAGGTCAGGTACCCCGAGGGCGTGACCACACTCACACACCACCCCGCATCCCTCACCCAAGGTGACCACACTCACACACCACCCTGCGTCCCTCACCCAACACGACCACACACACAACACCATGCCTCTCACCCAGCGTGTCCACACTCACACACCACCCCGCGCCTCTCATCCAACACGACCACACTCACACACAACATGCCTCTCACCCAGCATGACCACATTCACACACAAAACCATGCCTCTCACCCAACGTGACCACACTCACGCACAACCCACGCCTCTCACCCAAGAAGCTGATCCCAGCAGGTCCAGGAGGTCCTGCAGCCTCACTGGCCCCTTTGCTGCATCTTCCAGGTTGATAAAGTTGCACTCAGAAGGCACCTGTCTCACCAAGGAGAGGCTCTGCAGCCTGATGCCGCACCACGTCCCTTTGGCAGCTTCCTGCATCACAGGAGTGGCCAGGAGGCACCGAGACATGTTAGTTGTGAAACAGAAGGAATTGGCTTCTGTAACTATGACCTTTCTGAAACGGCTAGGACAGGACTCTAGAATCGATGGAAACTCCTCACGTGAGAACTGGTCTTTGGGGTGTAATTCTCTCTGCAGAAAGACAGGGCACTGGAGTGAGCAGGCCGAGGTCTGGCGACCCCATGACCGTTGTGTAGGGGAGCGAGCAGGCAGAGGTCTGGCGACCCCATGACTGTTGTGTAGGGGAGCGTGAGGGCTTTCCTGGCTCACACCTCAGTTGCCACCACTGGCTCAAGGTGGTGTTTTTGTCTTTCAACAAAATGGGTGAGGGATTAGTGAGGTACTGGGGGTAGCACGCTGGGGCGTCGCTCTGGAAGCTTAACAAAGTGCTGGCGTGGCTGCGGGTGGGGTTTGCCTGCCTCTTCAGGCTACTTGGCTCCTTCCATCTTTCAAAACTTCCTACTAATGTTAAACTACCATGCAGCAGTTTGCCTCTGCATCAACAGAGTCAGGGTCTCGGATATCATTTATAAATAAAAGACTGATGTTCATCTCAGAAGACACAAAGGCTAGAGGCCATTTCTGAGCACCTCAAGTGTGAGCGTTACTGCACGTTACAGGGCACATCTGGGGCTAGGAGAATGATTTCTTCGGGGTAGCTGTGAGGCTGATGGTGCTGGTGTTTCCTCCTGGGGGTCGGGGAAGGGGGAAGCTCATCTATGGAAGGCTTTCTTCGTGTCCCCCGGGGTCTCTGAGTGCATCCGGCCTGTGTCTAGGGACCATGCGACAGCGTTCATGGCCATACATCTCATTTCAGCTTGATGTGACTGAAAGTTGACTCAGTTCTTGGTCAGAAGTGTTTTGTTGACATTGGTTGAAATTCATTTGGTTTGTGTGTCTATCCCCCCAGCGTGGGTGCATTTATATGGTAGAGTAAACATGCACTGAGTAAATGCAGTGATACATGTCTGTACACAACACGGATGAGACATAAGACAGTCTTGGGACAGACAAGGTCACCTGGAAACAGTTATGTCCAGAGCTGTAGCTCCAGGGAGTTCCCAGGAATAAGAGGGATGGTCCATGCAGTCAGACTGGGCGGCGTCTCCTGAGGGGCCACGTGGGGAGGGTCCATGCAGTCAGACTGGGCGGCGTCTCCTGAGGGGCCACGTGGGGAGGGTCCATGCAGTCAGACTGGGCGGCGTCTCCTGAGGGGCCACGTGGGGAGGTGGCCCCGCCTTGAGTCTTACTGGACTTTTTGGCCGCAGCGCACAGCATGTTGGGTCTTAGTTCCTTGACCAAGAATGAAACCCCTGTCCCCTGAGTGGAAGGCGGTCTTCCCCACTGGACCACCGGGGAAAGCCCTAACCTGGCGTCTTAATTCCTTGGGGGCAAGAAGTGACTCCTTGGGAGTGGGGCGGTGAGACCCTCTTCACGACGTTGTTGACGAGGGTCTCTATTCCAAGGTCCACTGCTTTCCTTATTTACAGAAGACGTAGGGTGGAGCTTGGCGTGCCTGAGGGCAGAACCAGAGACTCCCCTGAGAACAGCCTGGGCCCCAGTGACCACGGCTCTAAATGGATGCTCCAAGGCCTCGGGAAGAGGGTCTCTGAGGGGATGGTGGGAGGGCGCACTGCTGCTTGGCCAGAGGCTCGGTGGGCGGGAGCAGGGCCCTCCCCACGTCTCCAGGGATGAGCCACCTGCAGAGAGACTCCTGAGGGTCAGCAGGGTCCATCCTGGGACTTTAACTGGACACTCCACCTGCCTGGAAAGCGAGGCCTTCCTCTTTTTTATTTATTTTTAATTGAAGGATAACGGCTTGACAATATTGGTTTAATTTCTGCCATATATCAAGATGAATCAGCCATAGGTGCACCTGTGTCCCCTCCCTCCCTCCCACCTCCCGCCCAGTGAGGGCGTCTTTGAAGAGCGTTGTTCGAATAAGAAGAGTTGGAACATTTCCTGTCTGTCCTTGTGTGCAGAGAGGTAGGGGCGTGGGGTCCCCAGGAGGGGAGGTTGGCATCCTGCCCCCTCACCATCTCCCCTGGATGCCCTGCGCTGCCTCCCAGGGGAGCACAGACACTGGGGGGACCCCAGGCTCAACTCTGAGGACACTGCACTGGAGGCAGCCCTGGGCGGGGTGGGGGTGCTGGGGGCTGGAGGGATGAGCTGAGGTCAGATGCCCATTGAAAGTTTACTCAGCTCGAACTAAACCATCCAAGACCCGAGATGAAGCTGCATCCGTACCTGGAAGGGGCAGGAGAAGCAGGGAGCCTGCCCAGACGCGGTCCCGGGGCAGGGAGGTGTGCGTGGGGGCCACAAGGGGAAAGGACGTCCACTCGGGCCACATCCCGCCTCGTCCAGGCCCAGCCGGCCAGCACCAGAGCCGGCCGAGGCCACGGCCGGTCACGCCCCTCTTCTCCCGGGTCCCCAGGGTGAGGACACGGCCGGGGGTGGGGCGTGCGCGGAGCAGTGTCAACCCCTCCCTGGTCACAGACGTGCGCTGGACCTGCCTCACGGGCCTGTGGATCCCGGGGAAGGTCACAGTGCCCGCTCCCCCCGGACCCGTCACATGTGGTTCTCAAATAGGCACGGCTATCTTATTGATAGGTTTAGATAATTTATTTGAAGACCTGCAGGACATTTGGTCCGGTCCAATACGTGAACCGTGAACTTCCAGATGCTCAAGCTGTTTTAGAAAAGGCAGAGGAACCAGAGATCAAATTGCCAACATCCGCTGGATCATGGAAAAGGCAAGAGGGTTCCAGAAAAACATCTATTTCTGCTTTATTGACTATGCCAAAGCCTTGGACTGTGTGGATCGCAATAAACTGTGGAAAATTCTGAAAGAGATGGGAATACCAGACCACCTGACCTGCCTCTTGAGAAACCTATATGCAGGTTAGGAAGCAACAGTTAGAACTGGACATGGAACAACAGACTGGTTCCAAATAGGAAAAGGAGGACGTCAAGGCTGTACATTGTCACCCTGCTTATTTAACTTATATGCAGAGTACATCATGAGAAACACTGGGCTGGAAGAAGCACAAGCTAGAATCAAGATTGTCAGGAGAAATATTAATAACCTCAGATATGCAGATGACACCACCCTTATGGCAGAAAGTGAAGAAGAACTAAAAAGCCTCTTGATGAAAGTGAAAGAGGAGAGTGAAAATGTTGGCTTAAAGCTCAACATTCACAAAAGGAAGATCATGGCATCTGGTCCCATCACTTCATGGGAAATAGATGGGGAAACAGTGGAAACAGTGTCAGACTTTATTTTTGGGGGCTCCAAAATCACTGCAGATGGTGACTGCAGCCATGAAATTAAAAGACGCTTACTCCTTGGAAGGAAAGTTATAACCAACCTAGATAGCATATTCAAAAGCAGAGACATTACTTTGCCAACAAAGGTCCGTCTAGTCAAGGCTATGGTTTTTCCTGTGGTCATGTATGGATGTGAGAGTTGGACTGTGAAGAAAGCTGAGTGCCGAAGAATTGATGCTTTTGAACTGTGGTGTTGGAGAAGACTCTTGTGAGTCCCTTGGACTGCAAGGAGATCCAACCAGTCCATCCTAAAGGAGACCGGTCCTGGGTGTTCACTGGAAGGACTGATGCTGAAGTTGAAACTCCAATACTTTGGCCACCTCATGTGAAGAGTTGACTCATTGGAAAGGACTCTGATGCTGAGAGGGATTGGGGGCAGGAGGAGAAGGGGACGACAGAGGATGAGATGGCTGGATGGCATCACCGACTCAATGAACATGAGTTTGGGTAAACTCCGGGAGTTGGTGATGGACAGGGAGGCCTGGCGTGCTGCGGTTCATGGGGTCGCAAAGAGTCGGACACGACTGAGCGACTGAACTGAACTGAACTGAAAGTGCCCACTCAGACACTTGGTCCCCGTGAAAAGGTCTTTAAAATTTCAGCAGTTTTTTGTATGTCCGTCACACCCCCATGAAATGCTGTAAAATGAAATAAATGAATTTTCATGGCCTCCTGGCATATTCCATTCACTGTTTTCACCACAAAGAGAACGTTTTCCCAAACTGCACTTTACTTTTAAAACTATGTCCACCTTATTTGAAAAAATAAGGCCCATGTATCAAAAAAGGGCCAATTATGGAAGATCTCCCCAAAGAGAATCAAGAAAATTCTCCTGTTGCTACCTAGATGGCCGACTCCTGTGAGAAAGTGTCAGATGCACAGGTTTTCGAAATCCCGCCAAGTTTCCCTCGGTTGCCGAGCGGGACGGGCAGCAGCAGGTAGGCTGGGCGGGGAGGCTGCGGCCAGGCCAGTGATGGCCCGGGGGGCGGGCACCCTGGTTCTGCGACGCGGGGCAAATTCCCAAGCTCCTCACTCCGTCTCCCTGGGCTCCTCCTGAAGGTGTGGGTGTTACCCGAGGGCAGGGTGCTGGGAGTCCAATGGTTACGTGGTGCGCGTGAGGCCCCGGCACCCAGATGGCTCTCGGTCAGTGTCAAGCGTGACCGGGGCGGCTGCCCTGGGCTCAGCACACGCCCCTTAAGAGGCCGCACAGGCCTCCACCCACAGCGTGCACCTCGGGGGTGTTCTAGACGCCCAGCCCCCGTCAGCTTCAGGACCTTTCCACCCCCGCCCCCGCCGGCTGTCACCCTCCCCTCCCGGCCCTGTCTTGGGAACCACAAACCTTCCCTCTCTGTGGATCTGCCAGTTCTGCAGATTTCACACAAATGGAATCCTGCTCTCTGTGCTCTTTTGTGACTAATAACATGTTTTTGAGCTCATTTGGTGCCAGTAAAGATCAAATGAGATAAAGTCTGTGTACATAAATTCATGCTCTATTATTAAATTTTGATCATTTGGCCTGGGTTTTGTCCTGCCCCTGATGGCGGCCGTTTATGATAAATATGTCCTTTCATCTGTCCCCATAACAGTAATTAGTCAAAAATAAATCAACAGCTAAAAGTCTGCTAAAAATTGTCTGGTGGCCCCTCAAACTTGCAATCGATTTTGTCTCATTTTGGTTCAGTTCCAGCTGAAGTAGCAGGGACAGGGACGCCCGCAGGACACGGTCCGAGGCTGGTATGGATGTGGGCGCTGACCCTGGTGGGCGGCCTCGGGTGCCTGGGGTGGCCCTGAGCCCAGAGCGGAGGCGTTTTGGAAGCTGCGTCACTCGCAGGGCCTCTGTGGGCACTAGCGGGGAGCGGGGGCCACTGAGGACGTGGGCATGCCGGGCCGGGGTGGCAATAGAGGCTCGGGAGACACTCTGTGTGCTAGACCCCCGCTCCCCTCACCTCCTGTGACTTCCGCTGGGCTGTCGTTCGGAGGGAAGGGGCAACAGGGCGGAACCAGGGACACGTCGCCGGCAGAGCCCAAGTCCTTTGGAGACAGGAGGAGGGGGAGGCCCAGGGCTAATTCTAAGTCCTGTGGGGCAGATGGGGGACTTGTGTCTGTTCCCAAGGTGAAAACTGCAGAAAAGAGACAGGGAGGCCGGGAGATGCCGGTCGCCAGTGCAGGCACCCTGGGGGGCCAGCTGCCGGAACAGCCAGGTGAAGATGCCCGGAAAGCCGCTGGGTATACGGCCTGGGCTCAGGACTGGGCTGGAAACACTGCAGTTCTGCAGACAAAGGCCTCCCACGAGCCCCGCTCTGCGCGGGACACGCAAGACGGGACCAGCAGGCCTTGCTCCGTGGGTCACACGGATGGAGGTGCAGACAACGCTTCGATCTCGGGCAAGATGCCCGGTGCTGTATGGGCATCATCTGTGTGATCCTCACAGAGCTGCACGAGGTTAGAGCCGTGCAACCGACGAGGGGACAGACAACTGCCCAGACCACACAGCTCATGAGGGGAGGAAGCGGAGGGGACTGTGGACGTCTGACCCCCGAAAGTGGCCAGCAGTGCGTGGTCAGCACTGACAAATGCTAGAGAAGGGGAGAAGCTGTACTGAAGCTTCCTGAATGTGGCAGAGGGGCTGCGGCCCCACAGCCCCTGGGGGAGCTGGGCCAGGAAGCTGTGAGCAGAGGCTCTCACCCGCCTGCGGGCACAAGTGCCCTAGAGCGTCTCTGCCCGTGGCAGCCTGGAATCCGCGCCTGCATCGCTGGCGTGGCCTGTGGCCCCCGGCAAAGTCTTCGTCGGGATCTGGGTTATTGTTTTTGTTCACATCCTGGGCGCGGCTGGACCTGAGAGGCCGACAGGAGAGAGAGAGCAGGGAACAATGGGCGGGGCGGCCAGGGAGAGACCGGGTCAGATGCAAAGCGGCTGTGTGCTCACTAGACACAGGGAACACGGCGGCCGCCCAGCTGGAAATGGCGTCGGTGCCTCAGGGGGACCTCGGCACAGACACCGGAGGCTCAGGCCACCAGAGCCGGCTGACCGCCAGGGAGTCAGAGGTGGAGTCTGAATGGGAGAAACAGCCTCGTCAGTCAGACGGCCTGACACACGGGGTCTCCTCCCCGTCTCCCGAGAGAGCAGAGACCCCAGGCCTTCTCTGACCCTTGCCAGCCCCCAGGCCCCCGCCCGAGGGACCCCACGTTCCTGCTCAGGCCAGCTTCTCAGACAGGGCTCAGAGCTCCGGGCCGCTGGCCTCGGCACTCAGTGGCCCTCGGCCTTCTCCGGGCTGCGGGCCAAACGTGACAGACGCACCTCGCTGAGCATTTTGCCTTCGTGTCTCCTGCTGAATCATCTCACGTGCCAGGGCTTCCCCTCTTAACCCTCCTGGCTGTCGGATGCCTTCTCTGAGGAGCAAACAGGGTCTGCGACAAGCGGTGCAAAGTCAGAGGCGAGAGCCAGTCCGGAAACGGCCACGTGGACGTGCAGCCTGGCTGGTGACGCCAGGGTCAGACGGCCAGATGACAGGTGACACCCTCCCACGAAGGAGTCCTGGCCCTCACAGGACCCTCAGGAGGGCTTCACAGGTGTCCTAGCCCGCGGCCGGCTCCGCCGCCGAGAGAGGGCCGCCCCAGCATAAGACGGGGAGCGCCCTGAACCCGGACTCACACTACTAATCAGCTGTCACTTTAGTGGTCTTTCCCAGCAGATTGTTTTTCTTTAAAATACTTTATTATTGGCCCAGATGTACCAAAGGTGTCTATTTTCAATGGAAAACATACTTTGCTGGGCTGACATTCTCTGGGCTTTTGGACTCGTTCCTGCCCTGAGCCGGGGGAGGGGGCCCTGGCAGAGGGCAGACGTGAGCTGGAAGGTGTGTCCTTGGGCCGCAGCCTGGCTCCTCCTGGAAAGGGGCCAACAGCTCCCGTCCTCTGTGTGGCCCCAACTGCCGCTTCCTCACGCCCAGACCGCTTGCCGCGTTCAACCGTCCCCAGTGGAAGCATCGCCACACTCTTTCGGTATTACCCCGGACAATCTTGACCCTCAGAAAGGTTGCTCCATCCGGGTCACATCTGATTCTGTCCCAAGCGCCGTTCTGAGCCCAGACCCGGGTGACTTTCAGCGTCTGTGGCTCGGGCGTGAAGCCCGAGCGACCCGGGGGACTTTTAGCGTCTGTGACTCGGGCGTGAAGCCCAAGCGACCCGGGCGACGTTCAGCGTCTGTGGCTCGGGCGTGAAGCCCAAGCGACCCGGGCGACGTTCAGCGTCTGTGGCTCCGGCGTGAAGCCCGAGCGACCCGGGCGACGTTCAGCGTCTGTGACTCAGGCGTGAAGCCCGAGCGACCCGGGCGACGTTCAGCGTCTGTGACTCAGGCGTGAAGCCCGAGCGACCCGGGCGACGTTCAGCGTCTGTGGCTCCGGCGTGAAGCCCGAGCGTCACAGGGACGGCCGCCCAGCTGCATTGCGGCTTTTGGAGGACATACGTTCCAGGGTCATCGCCATTTCTCCACCACAGACACATTCAAATGAAGCCGCGTCCTCGGCCTCTGCGGTGGACCGTGCCGGACGGGGCTGCCCTGAGACCAGGCCACCACCCGGAGAAGCGCTCGCCTGAACAAGCCCGGGGTCCAGGGGACTTGCTCTCAAAGACCACCCACCTGTTGGGCATCTGTGGGGAAAGAGCCCCCAGAATTAGCACGAGGGGTCCCACACTCACCCCACGACAAACCCCTGCTAAGATGTGAGTTCGGCCCCAGTTCCCACGATCCTCAGAGACATGTAAGGAAGCCCTGCTTCCCTGGGGGCCACAGACCTCAGGGCACCCTCTCACCCCAAGCGTCACCCTGGCCTCACACCCGCTACCGTGATGGAGGGGCCTGGGGAGGGGTCTGAGGGGCCTGGGGAGGGGTCTGAGGGTCTGGGGAGCCTGGGGAGGGGTTGGGAGGGGTCTGAGGGTCTGAGGAGGGGTCTGAGGGGTCTGTGAGCAGATGTTTGTGTTTGGGCTGGGAGAGGCGGGGAGGCCGCGCTCTGCAGGGAATCCTGGGCTGCTCTTCCCAGGCTTCTTTGTGCTCAGTCACCTTCAGGACTGTCGAGGCCGGGGCAGGGTTCTGCTGGGCGCCCGTCCACACGCGCTCAGGTGGATGCAGACGTCCGGGCGTTTCCTCCGAGCAGGGCCGTGTCCAGGAATCACGGCACACGTGCTCCACACAAGCGCGGAGCTCAGCCTTCAGGAGACCATGAAGTCAGGGCGGCGGTGTGCTTAAGATGCAGACAAAGAAGAAAAGAGCAGGCCCGCCCCGGATCCCTCCCCAGGCCCCTCTCCAGGTTCCTCCCCCTCCCCAGGCCTCTCCCCAGGCCTCTCAGACCCCTCCCCAGGCTCCTCCCCAGGCCCCACCCCAGATTCCTCCCCAGGCCCCTCCCCAGACTCCTCAGACCCTCAGACCCTCAGACCCCTCCCCTGGCTCCTCAGACCACTCCCCAGGCCCCCAGACCCCTCCCCAGGCCCCTCAGACCCCTCCCCAGACCCCTCCATCACAGTAGCGGGTGTGAGGCCAGGGTGACGCTTGGGGTGAGAGGGTGCCCTGAGGTCTGTGGCCCCCAGGGAAGCAGGGCTTCCTTACGTGTCTCTGAGGATCGTGGGAACCGGGGCTGGACTCACATCTTAGCAGGGGTTTGTCGTGGGGTGAGTGTGGGACCTCTCGTGCTAATTCTGGGGGCTCCTTCCCCACAGATGCCCAGCGAGTGGGTGACCTTTGAGAGCGAATCTCCTGGACCCCCGGGGTCCAGTCCAGTCAGACGCGCAGAAGCGGAGCCTGGGCAGCCCGGCGATGCCATGCAGGGGCTCCGTGCCCAGCGGCTGGACTCTGACCGCGCGTCTCCCCACCCTCAGCCTGGCTCCCTGCTGCACTTCTGGGGCCAGGCAGCCCTGGATGCTGCACCCAGATGGCCGATCCCGGGCACGGTGTCTCAGGCCACAACACGCCTCGTCCGCCAGGAGCAACGCGGTACCCAGGGGCGGGGACGGGCCTGGGTGGGACTGATGGCCTCAGAGTTGGACTCGAGGGCGGACACAGGCGGGACCTGCTCAGATCACGGCCTCTGCCCCAGGAGGCGGGTGTGTGGTCGGGCACTTATGAGACGGAGGGAATCAGGGAAGCCGGCGCAAGCGTGTGTCCTGTGGGGTCGGGAAGGAGGGGCCCAGAGGCCGGCCTGGCCCCCGACTGCAGTGAAGCAGCTTCTCAGGCGAATTCACCGCAAGCATGCGCCAAAGCGCCATTGCAAACTTGCTGATAAAGCTTCTTTTCAAATAATTGAAGATGTTTTGGGGAGAGATTTTGTGGTGTGTGTGTGTCTGGATACTCTGAAGTAACAGTAAGGAAAGGATTTCCGGCAGCGGTCACCAGGGTGGCCGCGGGGATGAACCTCCCGGAACCTGCCGCTCCCTGGCTCTCTCCCATCCCGTGCTCCCACGACCGCCTTTTCTTCTTATTCCTGAACACTTAAGTCACGTAACCTTTCACCCTCTCTGAGCAGGGTCCTGGTCTCAGCCTGGTGCCTGCCGCCCCGGCTGTTCCATTCCTAGCCAAGTTCGGGGGTCATTTGAGATTGGGGTGTCCCTCCAGCCCTGACAGGCCTCTGTCTTTGGGGAAACCCGCCCAAACATATCCCCAGAGGAGGAACTCGGCCCTCCCTGGCAGGGGCTTCACCCGGGCAGGAAACAAACCCCACAAAGGGGGTTTGCTTCAGCTTCCCGTAGAGGCGTGATGGACTCCTGGTTTCATCTCTCTCTGCTGAAGTGACGGATGGTCACCAGGCAGCCTGTGCCCAGACTCATGGATAAAACGTGACTCTTCACAGGGCGCTGTGAGGAGCCCCGCCCCCGGGTCTGCAAGCGAGGACTCAGCCCCCTGGGCACGCGTGTCTGATTTTAACGCTAATGCTCAGTGACACCAAGCAGCTCCCCAATTAGCCGCACCACAGGCCTTGGTCGGAGGTGGCAGGATCCTGCGGAGCCAATTAGCGGGCAATCGGGCCCTGGTCTCCGGGGGGCCGCTGAGCCCCTCCCGGTGTGACTGCCCTCCTCCTGCCTATTGGGGATGTGCGAGTCCACCCCGTGATGAATTTCGTTTCCAGAGGTCGGTCATGTGCTTTCCATTTAGGACCAAATAGGATTTCCCAGTGAGACTGAAAAAGGGTCATTTTCGTCTTGTCCACAGTACAAGCAGGGAAATCGGTGATGGGTTGTTTCATGGAGCAGTGTGTGTGTGTGTGTGTGTGTGTGGTCTTTTTTTTTGGCAAGAAAACTGCTCCCTTTTCTGTGAATTCCTTACTATTTCACGCTTTATTCTTCGATTGAAATCCTTGGAAGAAATCTCTTGTGTTTTGTCCAGCTTCCTGTAAAGATCTATGCATCACGACCTTTTCTGCACAAGAAGATGGGAACCATGTAAAAGTGGGTTATCTATTATGTGGTGTTGTTTACTCTCTAAGTCATGTCCAGCTCTTTGCGACTCCATGACTGTAGCCTGCCCGTCTACAGGGAGGCCGGCTGACTCGTGTCTGACTCTGTGGACGGCAGCCCTCCAGGCTCCTCTGTCTGTGGGATTCTCCAGGCAAGAACACTGGAGTGGGTTGCCATGCTCTTCTCCAGGGGATCTTCCTGGACCAGGGATTGAACCTGAGTCTCCTGCTTTGGCAGGCAAGTATTTTTACCATTGAGCCACCTAGGAAGCCCCATATATGTATTTTTAAGAATTAAGTTTCTAAAGTAGCCTGCAAAAGTAATAGTATTGTTGACAACATTATTGATCTCTTTGAAGTATCTGTTTTCAAGGCTTGTGCTCTATTAGACTTACAAGCTTTGCAACTAATTGTCTCAACAGCTCTCGCTCTGCCCTGTGCCAGGAGTGCCGCCTGCCCGCTGGGCAGCCGAAGGGGCCCCGAGCATGCCCCCCATTCACACCCAACAGAGCATGCCCCCCATTCACACCCCAACAGCAGCCAGCCCTGAGCATGCCCCCCATTCACACCCAACAGCAGCCAGCCCTGAGCATGCCCCCCATTCACACCCAACAGCAGCCAGCCCTGAGCATGCCCCCCATTCACACCCAACAGCAGCCAGCCCTGAGCATGCCCCCCATTCACACCCCAACAGCAGCCAGCCCTGAGCATGCCCCCCATTCACACCCAACAGCAGCCAGCCCTGAGCATGCCCCCCATTCACACCCAACAGCAGCCAGCCCTGAGCATGCCCCCCATTCACACCCAACAGCAGCCAGCCCTGAGCATGCCCCCCATTCACACCCAACAGCAGCCAGCCCTGAGCATGCCCCCCATTCACACCCAACAGCAGCCAGCCCTGAGCATGCCCCCCATTCACACCCTGAGCATGCCCCCCATTCACACCCAACAGCAGCCAGCCCCGAGCATGCCCCCCATTCACACCCAACAGCAGCCAGCCCTGAGCATGCCCCCCATTCACACCCAACAGCAGCCAGCCCTGAGCATGCCCCCCATTTACACCCCAACAGCAGCCAGGGGGGCCCCGGTGGCCCTGGGAGCTCCGAGGAGCCAGCCTGGCCAGGTGCTGGGTCGGGAATGCATTTGGCTGGTCTGCAGAATGGGGAGGTTGGTGGGTTAGGTTAGGTTAGGGTCGGGGGCTGGTGGGCTTGGTGTGGGGGAAGGGCTGGGAGGGGAGGTCTCTCTGGGTGGAGGGAAAGCTGTAAACATGGGAAATGCCCTGAAGAGCCGTCAGGAGACACAAGCTCCTGGAATTTAGGGCCCTTTGCTGCCTCCAGCCTCACCGTGCCGCTGCGGGCAGAAGGGCACAGGAGGAGCGAGACCACTCAGCAAGTGCCAAGTCAGAGTCGACTGGACAGGAGCACAGAGCAGACGCCCGAGGTCGCAGACGCCCGAGGTCACAGCCGCCTCATTTTAATTAAGGATGTGATAACGTGGAGGATGAGGGTCTCAGAAATAGCATTACTTTCAACAGGGCGGGGGGCTTTGCTGTCTCCACTGGAGACGGGGAGGGGGTCCGGCCAGCTGTTGGACACATGGGGCAGGGACCGGAGCCTGGACCTCGAAGTCCTCTGGGTTAGGGGCCCAGGGTGGAGTTGGAACCCCGTCCACAGACGCAGGTGGTCCCCACGGACCTGTGGATGTGTGTAGACGATTGGGGGGTGGTTGTGGCGTGGGGGGCTGGCAGCTCCAAGGTTCAGGGAAGCAGGGCTCTCCCCGGACTTCCCCGTGGGGCTGAGCTCGTGGGCAGTGTCGCTGTCCCGCCTGGGGGCCTCGCTCAGTCTGCCTCCCCCGCCCCTCCTCTGGGCTTGGCCCCTGCCTGTGGCTCCGCAGTG
Organism: Bos indicus; assembly: GCF_029378745.1. Classification (NCBI taxonomy): domain Eukaryota; kingdom Metazoa; phylum Chordata; class Mammalia; order Artiodactyla; family Bovidae; genus Bos; species Bos indicus. Next base: position 102,994,422 of record NC_091768.1, read on the forward strand.
TCTGCTGTTGTGTTTCCTGGCGGCGGGGTCGGCTTGCTTGGTGCCTGGCCACCCGCTTCCACGGCTTCATCTGTCCTGGTATTCCGTGCCCAGCGTGCTGTGAGCAGGGGTGGCTGCTCAGTAAACGTGAGTTTGAGAGAGTCATTTCCTAGGCAGGTTGATAAGGAGTCTAGGGGTCCCCAAGGAGAGAGGGGTCTGGAATTCTCAAGGAGGAAGAAAGGACAAACTTTTTTTCCTTCTCTACATTCCTTAGGATTATATAACAATAATGTATCCCACCTGAGGACAGTCTCTGGATTAAGGACAGTCTCTGGATTAAACCTTCTGTTATCTTAAAATGTAAATTATGCAACTAGGTCTGGTGAGGTTTTTACAACCTCCAGACATTCTTTGGATTCACTGGAGAGTATATAACTTCATTGCTAACACTAGCAAGTGGGTACTCTTTCTGCCCTCTTCTGATGCCTGTGTCAGAAGCTTTCTCTACTCCTTTATACTTTAATAAAACTTTATTACACAAAAGCTCTGAGCGACCAAGCCTCGTCTCTGGCCCCAGATTGCATTCTTCTCCTCCAGGGGCCAAGAATCCCGGTGTCTTCGCATGATTCAACAACAACCTTTCAAGTTCAGGGGCACGGGAGGAGGGTGGGTGTGGACTCGGAGGCCCGGGGTTGGAGCCACGACTGAGGCTGGTGATGGCACCGGCCATTAAGAGGTGGGGCTGTGGGGGTGGGGAGACGGGGCCAGGCTCCTGGCAGTCTGGGAGGTCATGTCATAAAAGGCTTCACTGGGGAGGTGGCATTTGACATGGGCTTCCCTGGTGGCTCAGCTGGTAAAGAATCTGCCTGTAGTGTGGGAGACCTGGGTTTGATCCCTGGATTTGGAACATCCCCTGGAGAAGGGAATGGCTACCCGCTCCAGGATTCTGGCCGGGACACTTCCATGGACATTAGCGTCCATGGGGTCGCAAAGAGTCAGGCATGACTGAGCGACTTCCACTTTGAGGCACTCCACATTTTTTCAGCAGTAGGTGCCCAGTGAATGCCAGGAAGAAAGCGACTGACGTGTGTTGAGTGGACTTGACTGGCACTGTGTTCAGCGCCTTTCCTTGCCTGCTCCATGAGACAGTGCTACGATCATAACAGCCTTATGGGGGGCGGCACACAGCTCAGAGGGCGGTGTCAGCTCCAAGCCCCCTGCTTGCCACGCTGGAACTGTCCCCGAGCCACACCCGCCTGGGCCCAGGCTCCCGGAGGTTGAACCCTGCGGCAGGATGAGGGCGAACGCGGACGTGTTAGAGACGTTTGTTTAAGGCGCTGCTTTAAACCCTGTGATGTCGTGGGAACGCCGCTCTGTGTAGGCTTCTGTGCCTGAACTCGCCCGTGGCCCCAGGGTGGACCCCACGGCTCAAGGAGCCTGCCCGTGGCCCCGAGGTGGACCCCACGGCTCAAGGAGCAGGCACGGAGACAAATCAGGACCCAGAGACTTCGAGGAAACACTCTGAGGCTGAAACCCTGGGGTCTGTGGACAGAGTGAGCGGTGTGGCTCCTTGCCCTGTGTAGGGGTCCCAGAGGTCTCTCCCACAGAAGCCAAAGCTGAAGGAGGGGTGGGAGTCAGGGATGCCGGGATGAACGGAATCAGGCGTCCATCTAAGGACCTGATTCGTGCTGGAGACGCCCCTGGAGAGGCTGTGAGATCCCAGCCCTGACTGTCCTGGAGACAAGGCAGGTGTGTCCCTGAGCTTCGGGCACCCGAGGGTGTGTGCTGGGCGCCCAGCAGCGGATGGCTGAGTTTCGTGCCCAGCACAGCCCCAGAGCCACCCTCCCCGGCGTGGGAACCAGCCTTCAGAAGTCTGCTGGCTGCTGCGCCTCATCCCTGGAGAGAAAGCTGCCTCTCGGCTTTATGTTTGAGGGTGAGACACACACGCGTCTCCTTTCCCACTTGAAGTGCCCCCTCCTCCTCCCCAGGCGAGGTGAAGCTTTGGAGCAGCCTGGATCTCAAGGGTGAGCACTGAGGCTTGGTCAGCCTTTGGCCCCTTGCCCCGCAACATCGTCCCCTGGCCTCTCAGCATCGCCCCCAGACTCTCAGCAGTGCCCTGGGCCCTCAGCATCATTCCCGGCCCCCAGCAATGCGCCCAACCCTGCAGCGTTACTTCCCGGCCCACCAGCACCATCCCCCCGCCCCCAGCCTTGCCCTGGGCCCCCAGCATCATTCCCAGGTCTCCACCAGTGCCCCCGACCCTGCAGCATTGCCCCAGCCCTCCAGCATTGCCCTGGCCCCCAGCCTCACCCCCGGCGCCCAGCATTGGGGTGGGTGGCTCCACAGCACCTTCCTCACCCCAGGGTGGGCCGCGCCGTCCTGGGAGGACTTGGTGGAGCTGCAGGGATGACTCCCCCCAGCCCCTGATTCTCTCTCTTCACAACGTGGAGCTGTGTTTAGTTTCCTGGAGGTTCTCCGTCCTGCTCTCGGTGCTTCAGCGGAGCCTCCCACAGCAGGAGGGTGCCCCTCGCTGGATTCAGCCTGAGCAGGCCGCAGCGTAATTACAGTTTTCTCGTCCCCACTGGATCCCGCTAAGGAGGAGGTGTGTTCACAGACGGTCGCCTCCAGGAAATTTGTTTTTAAGCCCGTAAGCCTGTAAACATCACATTCCGTCTAAACTGCCTGTGATCCCAGGACATCTTTAATTATAGCATGAAGGAACAGCCAACACCCTCACATCATTCTTTTCCCTTAACAAGATCAAACTTAATTTTTTCAAGCTAAGCCAGAAAAACAGATTAGTACTTGAAATGTGGACACGGAAAAGAGCCGGGCCTCTGGTCGCAGTGCCGCAGCGCCTGGAGGTACCGTCTGCCCTGTCCCAGGGCCCCGGGGTGGGGGCACCATCTCCTGACCTCTCTCGTCCCCAGAGAAGGGAGCCTGGATGGCAAGCTGACAGTGCACTCAGCTCCCTGAGGACGTGGATGTCATTTTAAAAAGCTAGGTCTCCTACACATTTGATTACTCAAAGCTCAATTTATTGCCATGGGAAAATGTTATTGAACAGTAAATCTCAGATGATAGAACCCAGGGTTTGATCGCTGGGTTGGGAAGATCCCCTGGAGAAGGGAAATGTTACCCACTCCAGGATTCTGGCCTGGAGAATTCCATGGACTGTAGAGTCCATGGGATCGCAGAGTCAGACACGACTGAGTGACTTTCACGTGGGGACAGGGTCGGTGAGCAGGGAACAGAGATGATCCCAGATTACAGACGTCCTGGGAGCTTCATCCAGTCAGAGGAGGGGAGCCTCTGGAGGTTCACGGCTGAGGACGCCACACCAGCAGCCAGGGCTGGGGGAACGCGCTGGGCAGGAGGTAGCCGAGGGAGCATGGGAGGGGGCGACTGGGAGGGACTGAGGCAGCCCCAGGGATGGTGGGGGGCTGGCGGCCTCAGAGGGGCGCAGCTGGTCTCCTTCCATGGGGGAGAACCAGGGGCACCCCCAGCAGAGCTGACTCGGAGGTCATGGGTCAAGACCTCCCATTGCTGGGATGGCCCTTGGGTGCAGGCGTCCAGATGAGACAGGACCAGGGAGTCGGTGGTGAGACATATCGCTGCCTGAATTTCTGCTGGGCTCCCGGTGCCTGCCCGCCCAAGCGCCTTGCTGATCGTCTGCGTGTCTGTCTGTGGCACCCACCGGACTGGGACCCCTGCACAGGTTCACACGGCCTCTCCCTCGCTCCCATTCCTGGGCGTCTCTGCCCCCGCCAGGCCTGACCCCAGGGGTGCCTTCAGTCTCAGCTCCTGCCCAGTCAGATCTCCCGGCTGACGCTCGTGGTTCCCTGTCCTTCCCTTTGCTGTCACAAGAGCCTGTTTAGCAAATCACTGACGAAACAGCTGCGGGTTGTAGGTTTCACACCCATCTCCGCCACAGAACGTGAGCCCGCAGGTCAGAGCCGTGTCCAGCCCCCAGGCCAGCACTGCTGAGACCTCAGACACGAGACTTGTGCCGCGGACCTTCTGGATTCTGAGCTGCCTGCGTCCCAGGACCACGTCTCTGCCTCCAGGGGACTTACCGCCTTGCAGAGATGGGGAGCCCAGTCCAGACATGCAGCGAGTGTCCGCCCAGACCCGAATCTGTCCGTGTAATCCGTGATTGTGGTCAGTGAGTGTCCGCCCAGACCCGGATCTGTCCGTGTAAGACATGCAGCGAGTGTCCGCCCAGACCCGGATCTGTCCGTGTAACCCGTGATTGTGCTCACTGCTTTCCCTGCTCTGCCATGAAGGACATAAAAGCTCAGTGATGTGATAGGAACAGTGTCAAAAAAGGCACTTTTACTGATGGTTTTGTTTAAAAAATGTGACTCGGGGCGTCTCTTCATGTGCCTTGGCCACCTGCGTGTCTTCTTTGGAAAAACGTCTATTTAGGTCTTCTGCCCATTTTTTGATGTTTTTTTTTTTTTTTAAATTGAGCGTCATGAGCTGTTTGTATATTTTGGAGATTAATCCCTTGTCAGCTGCTTTATTTGCAAATATTTTCTCCCATTCTGAGGGTTGTCTTTTCTACGTGTACACATAGCTAATTCGCTTTGTTGTACAACACTGTAAAGCAACTATACCCCGATTTTAAAAAGTGTGATTTATTTTCTTAAACTCTTCAACTCTAGTTTGACACAGCTGCCATTCTCGACGCTCCTGCACGGCGCCCGCCTTCCGGGGACTCACGGATGAACAACCACCCCCCGTTTACTTAACATGCGGATTCAGCTTTTCAAAGCTTTTCTTTCCACCTTGACAGGACGCGTTACATGTAGAATTTCAGCTCAAAGGCTCATTCTGCCCAGGAGACCCAGAGGGCTTTGGCTTCCTCGGGAGTTGGGACAGGCGAGGTCCCCAGGTGCCAAGGAAAACACCCCCGAGTTTACCCAGCACGGAGAGTCAAAGCCCGGCTGTCACTCCCTCAGAAATCGTCCCAAATCAAAGAGACTGGAGCCAAGAGATCAACTTACAGTTCTACAATTAGGGTGTTAGGAAAAAAAGCCCGTTGTATCGTAACACAAAGAACAATAGGGCACACGCTGTTCCCGCAGAAAGCTTCCGCTTCCTCCGATCAGCTCCAGTCCACTGCTGAGTCGGTGTAACCTGTCCCCTCCCGGCCTGGTCATCGTCCACGTGCCCGTGGTCCCCATCTCCACTTTGGGGGGGAAACTGCACGTCTGGGGAGGAGGGTCCCTGTAACCCAGACACAAGCACAGTCATGCAAATCACCATGAATTTCCTCCCGGTTCAATACCTGAGGTAAGTGTGATTTTCTTGTACCTCCTGCGTAAACCCTTTATAACACAGGCCCTGATGAGCAGCTGCCTTTTAAGACGGCAGCTTCAAGCAGACAGCACTGCTTCTGGGCACACACTGCTGATTCTCCTCAAGGAGCTTCTGGGCACAACAAAACGGCGCTTGTTAAGACATGAGCGAGCGTCCACACCGGCTCAGCAGGAGAAGTCTGCTCAGTTCTCGGTGCCAGTTCAGGCTTCATCCCGGGCCACTGGCAGGGTGAGTGGCTGGAACCACACGAGCAAAGACAATTGGTTCCTCTCCTTTCCCGGGAGAGCAGCTCACAGCTCGAGGCTGGGGCTCAGGGTTCCAGCATCTCTCACTGTGGTCGCTGGGGAAGGCGAACACCGAGCCCAGAAATGGCAGGTTTTACTAACAGCATCTGGGGGACTTGTTTGTTTTCCAAACGCCTGTTTTATCTCCCTCAGCGCCTCCCCCAGTCTACATGCTTTCAAGTGTCAGAACTGTTGAGAAACAAGTGAGCTGATATAACTGAATATTCTAGAAACTGTCTTCTGTAGAGAGGGGTTAAATAGCGTTTTCTCCCTTGACCTGAGGGTCAGGCCAAGAATTTTTCATCTTTGGAAGAAAAGTCAATTTCACAGGCATGTTAATTTGACTAAAATTCAGAAAAGCAGAACTTTTGAAATGCTGAGAACAAATCAAAACTTTCGATCCTGTGGTTAATAATATTCTGACTCACTCTGAATTTACCATCAGTTTTGAATAACTTGGCACACCAATGAGTGCAATTTTTGTATGGGAATTATGCTGAACTTTTACCAGCAGAGAATCATTTATTATTTGAGGGACTGAATCATAAAAACACTGCCATTTTTTGTAAAGTCTTTGGGCTGAATTAGACTTTAAACCCCGAACCTCAAAGATGAATTTGTATTACGAACACTGGAAGGATCTGAGTGGTGTTAAAACGAAATTGGAAATATTTTTCTTCCAAAGCTAATAATGGATTTCAATCCCGCAAGCTTCTTATCTACAACACTGTTTTTTCTGTAAGACGTGACCGCAGTCTATACACCATGCCTTCATCCTCGGGCTCATGAGTCACTAAGTTTGCACCCTAAGTTTTTAGTCTTGGCTACTAATGCTTAAAATTCAGCTTGGACTCTGTGTGTATGTAACACTGCTCGGTTCAATAATTTCTTATGCGCTGGAAACCCAAAGTAATAGAGGGAAAGGAAGCCAGAAAACGCTCTTGAAATTTTGACACCTACCCTCCGGTTTTCGGGTTAAAAGCTCCGCTGTATCAGGAGACACCTCACTCCTTCCCTGCTCCCAGACGCCCAGCCCCGCTCCTGGGAGGCCTGTCCACCTCCTCCCCCGGAATCTGCGTGTCAGGGGCGACAGGGCCTGGAAACTGCCCCAGGGACCCGGCGCCGGCCCGTGGTCCCCACTGAGAGTGAAGAGCAGGGCACAGGGACGTGGGTGGCCCCTTGGGTGAAGCAGAGAGCCCCTGCGGCGGGGGTGCGGCCGGGGACCTGTGAGGGGCGCTCCTCCCTTCAGGCCTGCAGGGAAGACGTGCCGCCCGCGGGACCCACGGGAGGGACACCGGGAGGTCACTCGTCTCACTGCTGCCTGGTGTGGGGTGAGGGTGGGGTCAGACCGTGGCGCCCAGATTGCAGATGTCAACGCAAGCCCCTCCGCCGGGGCCTGCTCCGTTTCACCGCTCGCCCAGAAAAGGGGCGTTTCAGCGCTGCTGGCGCAGGGTCGGCTACTGCAGACGGGGTGCGCGGGCGCCCTGGAGGGGAAGGGGTCGCTGAGGGGCGGGGTCACTAGAAGCCGGCTGCGCGGTGGGGAGGCGCACGTTCGGGTGTCTCTGCCGGCGGCGGGGAGCGGGTCACCGATCAGGAAGTGACTGCTCGGGCGCCCGCTGTGTGAGCTGCTGGCCGCAGGGGTGCGGTTTGTTTGACGCTCGGTCCGGCGTTCTGCGTGTGTGTCCGTTCCGGCACTGGGGTCCTGAATGCGCCTGAGGGGGCGACGCGCATCCTCACCTCTAGCACCTAAGCCCTCCTCCATTGGCAGCCTTGAACTTGGGGTGCCTGCCCAGCAGCGGGGTGGCCTGGGCGGTCTGGCGGAGAGGCGGGTCGGGGCCCTGGCATCCGGGGCGCTGGGGGCCGGGATTCCCAGTTCCCGGGTGTGGGGGCCCAGGCTGGGGTCTGTCCCTGGCGCCGAAGGAAGGAGCAGTCGGAGGAGGCCTGGGAGAGGGCCCGGAGCAGCGCCTGGGGCAGGGCCTCGGCCAGGCTGGTTCCGTGAGTCCTCCCGCCCCCCGCCACGAGGCGTCGGTCCTCCAGCTGGTGGCCAGTGAGGGCTGGCGAGGGGGTTCCGCCAGAGGACCGTCTGTGGAGCCTCAGGGGTAAACTGTCTGTCACTGGGGACGCTTGCTGAAGCCTGAGTAGCCTCCACGGGGGCTGCGTATTTCTGAGACGGTCCTGGAGAAACGGCAGAGGCTTTAGGGGAGGTGCATGGTCAGCCCCTCGAGAGGGCTGCTCTTCTCCTCCCTGGGGGCCCCTGCCCCCCAGGCCCGCCTCGCCACGTCCTCCTCACCTGACCACCTCCCCTCTCAACCATCTGTGCCCACGCCCTGCCCCAGGCCCTGCTAGGATTCTGCCCCCACCACAGGTTACCGCAGGGGCGGGGCCGCCCTCTGCCGGTTTCCCTGGTAACCAAGGAGCCAACCTGGGATTGGTGCCCCCATCACTGGGAACACCTCCCCCACGCCCTGCCTGCTGCCCGCCGCACGGGGTGGGTGGGTGCCGCTCCAGGACCCTCTTCCGACGTGCGTGCTGCCCCCCATCCACTGCACCGTGCTGTCTCCATGGCGGAGGCCGGGTTCTTGAAGCTGAGCGAGCCCAGGGCCTGCAGGGGCGCAGCCCAACGGAGACAAAGGCGACCAACCAACAAAAACCCACAGCCAGGGGACCCGAAGGCCAGCTTTAAATTTCTCTGGTTCCAAGTTGATTCAACAAGGTCATCCAAAATATTTTCCCTCAGGAATGGTGGCCTTACGGTAAAATTTCACAGACATGCTTTGAACACATCTCAGGCCGAGCTCCCCTCGTCCACCCACGGAGGAGCCACCCTGACGGTGCTGGCTGACTTCTTCCCTGCGGCCCACACTGATGGTAGGCCGGCCTCCCGCCGGGAATCGTTCTCCCAGACCCGTCCAGGTCTTCCCGCCGCAGAACCGCAGACCCGCCCGTGCGCTGGGAGCGGGTGGCGTCCGAGGAGAGGCTGCTGCGGTGACCTTGGTCTGGGAAGGCTGAGGACGAGGGCCGGGAGCTGAGGCCACGGAGCCTGCAAGGACCCCCTTAGCGGTGACTGGGGACGAAGACTCTGCTCTGCTCCCCGCGGTTCTTCTATTTAAAGTGCACCGAGCCGGGGTGGGTAGCGGCCCTCCTTCCCCAGGGTCCGGCTGACCGGCTGCTGGACTCCCCGCCCCCGAGGGCAGTTCGCAGACACTTCTGGGGAAGTGCGGAGGCCGCGATGTCCTGTTCGGGGACCCCCAGGGGCACCTCCGCTGTGGCTCCTCCAGATCAGTGCCTCATAAAGACACCACCGAAAACTGTCACTGAAACAGCAGACTCACCAGAAACAAGCATAAAATAAACGGAAAGAGCAAGATAGAGAGCGGAAAAAAGGGGAAAGCCCTGCACTTACAGCTGACTGCCGGCAGCCCTGACCCTGCCCGACTGACCCTCCACCCAGTGAAACACTGAGCCACGCGCAGAAAGCAGGGACACTAATAAAGGATAAACCCTGCAGAATGCCCCACTCGCCTCCCCACCCGCAAGTTCGGATGCAAAGAGACGCCTGGGTAGATATTTAACCTGAACTCAGGCCGGAGCTGCCGCTGGACCCTGAACCGCTGCATCTCCAAGAGAAAGCCCGTTCCCTGCTGCTGAGAGCCAGGCCCCTGTGCCCCTCGGCTGGGAGGGAGATGCCTGCCCCAGACCCCACCTAGGCGCCCGCCTGCTCCCTGACTCAGGGTCTGCATCGCCTCCTCCCTTTGAGGCGCCCGCCTGCTCCCTGACTCAGGGCCCGCATCGCTTCCTTTGCGTGTTTGCGGACGGCCCGTTCCCACCACAGATATCCACAGCCTCTTTCTGGCAATCGTCTTTCTGTCTCTGCCGAGGTTGTTTTGGGCAAAAGCTCTTGTTCCTTGCTGCTGTGTTTCTGATTTTGGAGGAAACATTTATTCTAAAGGAATAGGCTATATTTTTTTAGGTGGAAAGGTTGACCTGCCACATCACTTTGCACACACGGCCCTCCAGCCACCCAGCGTAGACCCTCTCGCCCCTTTACCACCTGGCTGAGCCCCTGGAGAGGGCAGCGTCCAGCTCAGAGCCCAGAGCACCTGGTCTCCGGCCCTGAGGGCTCCTGGTGTGGGTTTCTGCTACATCAGAACCACGCCGGGCCCGGAGAACCATGCCAGCCTGCTGATGCATCTGGGGTGGCTTCTCAGGGGGGGAAGGCTCGTCCTGTTCACCCATGCATCCCGCACCCAGGAGGCGGGGGATCACAGGCCCTTTCTTGCCGCCAGCGACCCGGCTTGTCTGGAGCCAGCTGCCTGCCCACAGGGTAGAGTGTTCTACGGAACTGGGTCTGGCGGTGTGGTCCTTTCAGAAATGGAGATCGCAGCTCATGGACAGAAAGTGGTTTTCACCTCGTGGAACACCCAGGCCAGCTTGGAGCAGAAGCAGGCCTGCCCCACTGGCTCAGACAGCTGTCTCCAGGGCGAGTGAGCTCGGGACACGCAGAGCCGCGGGGCTGGGTGCAAACGCTGGCCCTGCAGGGGCCACTTTGCTCAGAAAGCTGCAGCCCAGAGGCCAGGCCGTCAGCCTCAGTGGCTGCAGACCCCAGGGCAGAGTGGCTTTGCCTGGGGTTGAAGGCCAGGCTTGGGGGTTTGCAGTCATCAAAAATAAGCCCAGATTGGAGGGTTCTGACAACATGCAGTGGCGGGGAGCTGTGCTTTATTAGCCGTCCATGGGTCCAGTCTGCTTGCTACACATGGCTCTTCTATTTAAAGTGCACTGTGCGTTTGAGAGGCGGGAGAAACGCGCTCACTGCACACGAGCGCCAGCCACGGCCTCGAGTGGCCCGTGAGCGCTGGTTTTCCTACAGGCAGGGCACAGGGGGCCAAACAGGCCGAGAGCCCGGGAAGCTGAGAGAGCCCAGGACCCTGAACGTCTGCTCCGGGCACGCGGAATCCTGGGGGCACTTTCCGTGGCGCCCCCAGAAGCCAACCCCACCCCAGCAGTCCGGTCACACGTCTGTGGTCACGCGTGGGCCTCGGGAGGGCAGGCGCAGACATATGAGGGCCAAGAACAAGCCGGGTTCACGGAGGAGAAGAGAGAGGCTCGGAGAGCCCCCAGCCCACCGCTGGGCCTCCCCAGAGCCTGTGTCCTTTCATGGTAGAAACAGTTCCCTGTGGGAGCCGCTCCCTCCCCTGGAGACAGCAAGTCTCCCACCCCTGCCCTCTGTCTGCTGGGCTGGCAGCCTCTGCTGCAGGCTGGAGTAGACACCACACTGCATCTGTGCAGGTGGGGGCTTACGCAACAGTGTCAGGATTCCTGAGCAGGGTGTTGGGGGTAGGGGTCCTGGGGAGCGTCCCGGGATGGGAGTATGGAGAGTCCATATAGTTAGGTCTGCTGATAGACGTTAAGATTTTAAAATTCACTCACAGGGAAAAAAAATGTCACCCGAGAGGCCAAATGGTCTATTGAGTTTGGAAGATTTCCTGGGAAAGTTATTTGTCTGTGGGACACGGTGCTGGTCTGAGATGCCAAGCTCCAGCTACATATAGCAAGCAGTGTCAGCTTTCTTTAAAAAGTTTTTTAAAGTGTCAGTTTTCTATTTCACTTACTAAGGCAGCAGAATGAGTGGAACAAGAATAACTTTTAGTAGATGACCACTCTCTCCAGAGGTAAGGACTCAGTTCTCCGGGCCCTGTCCTCCCCGGCCCTGGGGGCGCTCAGGGTCTCATCTGCTGAGTGGAGGCTTTCCCGCATTGGGTCCGGCGAGCGCTGGGTTCCTGACGCGCTCGGAGCTCGTTTTCATCCTCCGTTGTGGCTCTCAGAGGAAAGCGGAGCGCCTGTCCCCGTGGCACTGGGGTTAAGCGGCTCCCTGGCAGCAGTCTTCTTGGCAAGATCGGGAGATTAATTCTGAGCCCAGGTCTATCAGTGACCCACATCATCACCGGCTTACTGCCCGCCCACGGGACTTCGATTTCAAACAGAAGTCTCAGCACATTTGATAAACCGAGGATGAGCTGCTGCTGCTACTGCTGCTGAGTCGCTTAAGTCGTGTCCCCATAGATGGCAGCCCATCAGGCTCCCCCGTCTCTGGGATTCTCCAGGCAAGAACACTGGAGTGGGTTGCCATTGCCTTCTCCAGGTGAGCTGGGACGGTTATTGTAGTAACCACTGGGAAGGGGATCACTGCCCCGGCTGGCACCCAGGGCACCCCAGCATCTGAGAATGCAAGTCGGGCTTAGCCTCTGAGCATGCTCAGAGCCTCCATTCGGAGCTGAGTGATGCCACCGGCGGCCGGGACCTGCCCTCCGGGTCGGCGTGCAGTTAGCGCTCCCGCTGCCACGTAAATGAAAATCACAACTGCACGTCCTTGAGCATCTTGTGTTAAAAAGGCAAACTTTGAAAAAACGTGCTGTTTGGGAAATAAATCAACGAAGCAAGCAGAAATTTATGTGTAGGACGTAGGTCATGAATCTCTAAGTAACAATTTATGGGCAGAACTTCAAATAGCTTTTTGTTATAAGTAAACCTTGCATGGTCTAGGATTTGGGTGTAGAAAGAATCATTACCTTTTTTTTTTTTAAAGGAACACACAAAGCTACTTAGAAGTCGGCCAGCCCGGAACTAAGTGCACCCTTGAGACTGGCTGCGACCTCTGGTCTGGGGGCTGCCTCTCCGCCTGGGGCCTGACGCTTGAGGTTCCAGGGCCACGACCTGCTGCCTGGGGTCTGTCGTGAGGACCCCAGACTTGCTGTCATTCTCTCCCGATCAGTGGCTGAGGAACCCTGTGCCTCCCTTCAAAACTATTGATTTCAAAACAGGTTCTTCGATAAGAGGCAGCTTTGCCTGAGGCTTGGCGGTGACTTTCAGAGGAATGTTTACTGACTACTCGGAGAAGGATTTTAAATAATCGCTCTCCTGAGGCAAGCTGTGCATCAAAGAAAAGAAGGCACAGGCATTGCTTTGTAGAATGAAGCTGGCTCATTGCCACTCCAGACCTCAATCTACCAGTCTGATTATTTATTGGATGAGTGCAGATGTCTGGACAGTATTCACTCTTTTATTAATGCATCTGGTCCATAGCTGGAGAAAGAAATGGCACCCCACTCCAGTACTCTCACCTGGAGGATTCCATGGACGGAATCCTGGTAAGAGGAGGACTCTGGAGGAGCCTGGTAGGCTATAGTCCGTGGGGTCGCAAAGAGTTGGACATGACTGAGCGACTTCGCTTTCTTCCTGGTCCATAAGCGTCACCTGAGAATCTGCACAGGCCAGGCGTGCGCAGCGCAGGGCAGGCTGGCTCAGGAGAGTCTGCACAGGCCAGGCGTGTGCCGCGCAGGGCAGGCGGGCTCAGGAGAGGGGAGGCGCCCACCAGGCTTCTCATTCTCCGAAAGCTGATGCTGAGGGCGGGAGCGGGGTCCCTACCGTCTGGGTCCTGTAGCGGGGGTCTCCCTTCACAGGGGCTGTCCCTTCACGAACTCGGCTTCCCTCCCTGGAGGGGTGTGTGCCGTGCTCCCCGGCAACCCAGCTCGACTGTGTGTTGAGCCGGTGAGGCACCGTGTGCTCGCGGCTGGAAAATCAGTGCAGGAGTTGAGTGGCCCACAGGTGCAAAGATGTATCTGCAAACAGGTGTGTTTTTGTGGACCAAAGAGGAATCCAAAAGGAGAAGTCTCACGTTATCTGGTGGACGGGTTAGGGAGCTGGCTCCCATGACCACCGCGAGGCACTGGTGTAGAGACGGTGACGATGAAGCCAGCGCTTCTAACCCGAGTCCCACTGATCACGCCAGCGCTTTAGCCCGAGTCCCACTCATCACGCTCACCCTCGAGGGGAGAAGCGGCATTCCCCATCCCACAAAGACACCGCCCCCCAGAGGGGCACCGGCCCGGGCCAGCAGGCGGGACCCTGGGAGGCAGGACCTGCCATCCCCACCTGAAATTCTGCGATGTGTGCTGTGAGGTTAGGACCGTCCTCAGGAAGAGGACCGCGCATGGCAGAGATGAGGGGCCCGTGGGCTCACGGTCCTGGAGGCTGAGGCAAAATGGAGTTGGCTGCCTTGAAACCTCATTTCATGGAGTTTAGCTTCATTTAACAAACACTCCTGAGTTCCCTTTGGCCCCCAGCTGGGGGAGGCAGTCACCAGCCGGCGGGCAGTGTGATAAGACTGCAAACTCAGACAAGATCAGGAGAGTCCCCTTGGGCCCTTTGACTCCACTTTAGAGGAAACTCACATCTAGAAGCAAATACCTCTAGGATTCATGGGCAGAACATGTGACGCAGCAGTCCTTTCACGCTCAGAGAGGAAGGGGCGGTGAAGAGTCCATCTGCCTGCCCGGGGCAAGGGGTGGTGAGGATGAAAGGCAGGGGGCTCTCCCCATCCACACCCTGAATCCCACTGGCTTCAGAACCAGAGGCAGAACCCCCCTGCTTCAGGCATGGCAGTCTTCACCCCACCTGGATCTGGCTTCATGGGACCAGCCTCCTGCTGACCTCTGAACTCTGACCCCAGCTCCTGCCAGGACACAGGATTCCACTGAGGAGGTCCTGAACTGAGCAGCTGGAAAAGCCATCCTTCTAGAGAAAGCATCCACAGGAGCAGAGCCCACCCTTAGGAGGAGAAACGTGCCGCTTTCTGCTTCCGGACACGGGATCGCACCAGACCATCACGGAGGGCCTCAGCTGCTGCGGTGAATACTTTTCAACATCGGCCCTCAGACTGGCAGTGTCGTTTGAGAAGTTTGCCAAAAAATCTTTACTTTTTCTGACATTTTCTTCTCCTCTTATTTCCTTAAAACTGGTGGTTGTTGTTGCTCGGTTGCTCAGTCGTGTCTGATTCTTTGTGACCCTTGGACTGCAGCACCGCGGGCCTCCCTGTCCATCACCAGCTCCCGGAGCTCCTCCACTCGTGTCCATCAAGTCGGTGATGCCGTCGAACCGTCTCCTCCTCTTGCCCCTTCTCCTGCTCTCAATCCAGTATACCGATAGCTCTGTTTTAACATTTTTGGATTAAAAAGTCAAAGTTCTGTGGGAAGAAGTTCTTGCTACACTTATTAAGTGAAAAGCTTACTTAAAGCAGTTTCATTATCCAGCGCTTCATCTGTAAATGTAGACGCTTCACTCTTTGAGAATCAGCTGCACGGGAATGCCAGGGGTGCGTCGGCTCTGGACTGTAGACTACAGACTGCCCCCGCCCCCCTTTCCTCTCCTTGTCTTCATTTAACTGTACTTTCTAAACTTTCTACAGTGATTTCAACTGTTTCAACTGTTTTGTAATAAAAAAATTAAAGCAAAAAACGCTTACTCTAAATTGAAAGAAAATAAATGACAATTGAAATATACATCAAAGTCTGCCTTTGAATAAGAGACACTTTTTAAAATCATGTATTTCTGTCAGTATTTCTATTGATCATCTTAACATTTTATATTTATAACCACTTAAATTTTCAATCTCAAGCCAAATTTACCTGAGATAAAACTCCAAGTCACCGTAATCCCTTTGGAGCAAAGCATGACCTGAGCTCCGTGAACTGTCTTCCCATTCACTGTCACTGCCTTTTATCAATCACTTTTTCACAGACGGTCCTCAATACGATTGGAAACGCTGCCAAGGGTGTACTCTGATGACACAAGGAGCTGCTTCCCAGACGCTCAGTGCGTCTGAGTCCCGGGGCACCTGGTTAAAAGGCAGGTCTGGGGCGGCTGCTGGACCGTATGATCTGAAGACAAGTTGGCATCTGAACATGAATGCTGCTTCCCCGAGTTCTCGTAGTGAAAAGCCTGAAATTATGAAAAGGAAGCCAGTGACACCTCACTGCCGTTGCCTGACTCAGTCCTTTAGAGGCTGTCCCAGCTAGTGATCGTTACAGTTTTGAGGTTTGAAATTTGAAAGAACTGGGTTTGCTCAGAAGCTCGACACTCACCTGCGGAGAGGCCTGGGCAGCCGTCAAGCTCCCTGAGTCTGGCTTTGATGAGAGCTACTCTTGTGTACGCCGGGGTGTCATCCAGAGCTGGCTCCCGGGTCAGCGTCTCCAGGCACGCGGTTGCACACTTGACCTTGGGTGGTGTGTGACGCTGCGGGAGTCCCGCTGGGGACAGAGAGGCCGGCCCTTCCCTTGCTCCCTCGCTCACACCTCAGTGACACCCGAGTCACTCTCAGGAGGCTGCGGGGGCCGCGTGTGGCCTTTGCAGAAGTGGGTGACGAAAACTACAGCTGCTTTTCTGCCAGGAACAAATGCCTACACGGCTGCAGACCCAGAGACGAAAACAGGGACAGACGCAACCTGGGGCAAGTACACTGTCTGCAGTTTCATACGATCATTTCCTTACAGTGTACTCGCTCCCAGCCTGCTCTTTCAGCCCTGACGCGCTATTATTTATGGGTTTGTATTTTATGAGGAACTCGGAGCTCTCTGTGGGGGTGAGGATGTCCACAGAGGGGCTGCTGAAAGGAAAGCTTGGCCTTTTCTCTTCCTGGAGCCCAGGAGGATCAGATGGGCCGAGCCGATGTAGCTGAGGGCGTCTCAGGTGGCACAGTGGTGAAGGATGCACCTGCCGGTGCAGGAGATGCAAGAGATATGGGTTCAATCCTGGATCGGGAGGATCCCCTGAAGGAGGAACTGGCAACCCACTCCAGTATGCTTACCGGAGAATCCCACGGACAGAGGAGCCTGGCAGTCTGCAGTCCATGGGGCTGCAAAGAGTCGGACACGACGACCTTCACTTATGCTGCACTTCAATCACAGAGCACCTCCGGGAAGAGGGAGAGGAGCCGAAGAACGGATAAGCTGCGACCTTTCGAAAAGCTACTTGCTCTCAAGACAGGAAGGAGTTTCAGACAAGAGGTTAGCTTATTATAATATGAAAAGGAAAGGCTGAATTTAAATAAACTATCCTACAATTGCAAGTCTTTTCTGGAGCTCCCAAACTTCCCAATTTAAAAAATAATCTGACTTTCCTTTTAAATCCTCCTTCTTCAAAGAACCCACTCAGAGGAAGCATTGCATTCCCGCCGCACTGGGCCGGGGGCTTAGGGTAGATTCAAGACAGGGGTTGAGCAGCTGTCTGGGGCCTTGTACAGGCCGGGCACAATGTCCGGCTGAACAAACTGCAGATGAAAAGACTAATTGGTCCCCAAATGGAGGCCTGTGGATCTCGACTTTTAAAATATTTATTTAACACAAACACTGGCCGGGCCATGAAAAGCCTGCCCCTCACTCCTCTCGACCCTCCGTGACCCCTTCCTAGGGGCATGGTGCTTTCTCCCTTGGGGACGATTAAAGCTGAAAGGGCTTTTTCATTTATTCTCCAGCAGTCCCTAAGTGCTCACAGATGTTTTAAAAATTAACCAGGACCCCGGCCAGCAGCGTACGGCCGCCAAGCTCCTCTGCCTCTGGGGTCCTTGCACAGTCGGAGCGGCTGGAATCACCGCGTCGGGCAGGCCTTTCTTCCAAGCCCCCTTCTGAGACTCACTCACAAACACCTCACAGCCCTTCATGGCGTGTCCTGTGCCTCTGCAAACACAAGCTTATTATGTTTTACCGAGGGCCTTCTTACGAGAAATAAAGCATAAAGCGCGGTCAGTATTGTGAGAGGCCCGAGTCCCCTGGCTTGGACGTGAACCGTAGTTTGGGGCGCAAGGCTGCCTGTCCTTAGAGTCTGGTTGAGGCACGGTGCTACCCTGAGGGATTGTGGTAGCTGTAAACCAAAATAATCCCCGCCGTCGTGAAAACGAAAGCCCAATACATAGCCTCTGAGTTTGCGCCTCCCATCCCAAGCTCGTTTCTGCTCAGCACCAGGCCCTCAGCGTCCTCCCTTCTGCCTTTTCCCTTTAGGAGCAGTGCAGTCTCCTTTAGGGGCAGAACCTGCAGGTCTGAACCTGCTCACGCGACCTGGGACCAAAGAGCACGCGTGCGCTGAGTCGTGCTTTGTGAACTGTGGCATGATTTAAAAACACAGCTTTTTTTCGAATAACAAAATGAACCTTAAAACCCATTTCCCCTCGTATGCTCATCACTTTAGCAACTGTTTGTCTCTCTCCCTGTTCCCGGCGAAGGTTTCTCCTCAGATGTGGTCACGGTTAACTGTAAACCACCATCGGTCTCACTTTTGCTGTCCAGGTGTCTGTGTGTTTCTTAGAGATCCTTAGATTTGCAAAGACTCCAGCCAGTTGATGGACATACTTCCTTGCCTGTTTATCCAGTGCTGGATATTAAGTTATACTATAGAGAAGCCAAAATCACTTTGATAAGAAAAGACACAGGGTTCTTTAAAACTGCCAAAGTGAGGAAACGAGAATTTATTATTTTGAAAACTGCTTCTTTATTTGGCTGCCCTGGGTCTTAGGTGCCCTTTGGGATCTAGCTCTGTTACCAGGGATTGAACCTGGGCCCCCGGCACTGGAAGCGCAGAGTCCTAGCCCCTGCACCACCAGGGAAGTTCTGAGAATTTTAAATAAAAAGCATGTCCTTCAACATTCTCGAGTCCAATCATCCAGACTGTGGGTCAGTGTGGTTACGGTTTTCCTGAAGCTCCGTCAGGGATGGGGACCTCTGACATGTGATGACCCCACCCTTTGCCCCCTCTCTCTCTCCCACGCCCCGTGTGTTACATAAACATTTCCTGTTGGGAAGCTGGGGGACCACATGTCCACGGCGCAGAAAGCGCACGGACTCAAAGAGCCTGGAAGATAGCACTCAAGTAAAGAGGGCCCTGGTGTCGATGCCCCCGGGTCCCTCTGTAGGGACTAGCGCAGCGTCCAGAAGGCACAGCGCTTGGCTGTGTGCAGAAGAGAGCAGACCGCGGGGACCCACCAACGTGGAAGAGCTGGCAGTTCAACCGGCACCATCATTTCTGCTGCAGAGAGAAAACCGTCCAACAGCCCAGATCAGTGATAGAGCTAGAGTGTGCTTCCCCATCAGGACGCTCTCTGTCCCGAGACACCCCGCCCCAAGCGTCCTCGGGAAATGTGCTTCCCCATCAGGACGCTCTCTGTCCCGAGACACCCCGCCCCAAGCGTCCTCGGGAAATGTGCTTCCCCATCAGGACGCTCTCTGTCCCGAGCACACCCTGCCCCAAGAATCCTCGGAAAATGTGCTTCCCTGTCAGGACCTTCTCTGTCCCGAGCACACCCTGCCCCAAGCGTCCTCAGGAAATGTGCTTCCCTGTCAGGACCTTCTCTGTCCCGAGCACACCCCACCCCAAGCGTCCTCGGAAAATGTAGATGCCTCTAGACTGAGAGCAGACCAGCCACCGTAAAGCCCAGCGAGAAGCCGAGAGAGGCTTCCTGTGGGCCAGCGGCCTGGTCCCTGCTGGGGGCGGGGAGCGGGGACAGTCCCTGATGCAGAGACAGTGCCGGAACACGGGATGGGATCTGTAAGCCCGAGTCACCCTACAAAGGCACTCTTCTAAAGGCTGAAACTGTCCTCTGCTCCCTTTCAGAAGCTGGAAAGCCCCTTTCCTTGCAAGTTCAGCCAATTACTGTCGACAGCTCTACTTGGCCATTCTGGAGAATTTTCACAGTCGTCTCAGCTTAAAAGCCACAGAAACCAGCTAGTTCATCTCTCTTCCGCCCGGGGGCAGCTGGTAAGAGATCAAACCACAAAGCACCCAAGCACTTAGGCTGGAAGAGGCCCCTTCTCACAGAGCAGGCTAACTGCTCAGCTGCTGGAGCAGAGCCAGGATGCAGCCCGGGAACGCGCTAGGCACAGGGCCTTCTTTCTGCTTTCTTTTTAGCGCCAAAATTTCACATTTTATTAGATATATTTTTTAAGAGGACAGAGATGTGTGAAACCCTCCCTACACACAGAGCTTAACTTCTCCTAATTTATCTTAAAGCCGTGCATGAGATGTAAGTGGCGTTACACGCCAAATGGAACGTGGCGATGAGCACTTTTGTGCTGAAATTCCGTGAAAGCTGTGACCCATTAAACAGCATCCGATCAGTCTCCACTCTAGGCTCTTCTGTCACATCAGCAAGTCTGAGCAGAGGCTTAAGAGAAGGAAGCTATTTCTGCTAAATCCCTTATTTATAAAACAGCAGTTAGACGCTGCTGCAATCGTGTCTTTTTTCTTCGGGGACTTGAGTGGAACTAATAAGCAGGCTGCACGCAATTTGCGCGACACTTTCTGCGTTTGTTCCCATTTCCACCCAGACTCCCGAACCTCCTCCCCTCGCTTTGCGTGAGCTGCTGTTGGCCGGTGGATGGGCTGGCGCTGGGGGCCTGCAAGGGCCTTGGGGTCCCCGTCTCCGGTTTCTGGAATAGGGAAGTCCCACTGCTGCTTCTCCTAGCGGCCCGGTCCAGGTTGATTTTCATCATTTAAGTTGCTTTTCTGCTCCAGAAAAATACCAACAGAAGCTTTCTTTTTGATGCTCTGAGTAGGGGCAGGGGACTGTGGGCAGGGGTCCCAACAGGCTGCTCCTCTAGGCTGGCCGTGTCCCCAGGCCTCGATCCTGACTGGTGGGGGCTCCTCAGGGTAGCCGAGTCCCCAGGGCTAGGTCCTGGCTGGTGGGGGCTCCTCTAGGCTGGCCGTGTCCCCAGGCTTCGATCCTGGCTGGTGGGGGCTCCTCTAGGCTGGCCGTGTCTCCAGGCCTTGATCCTGGCTGGTGGGGGCTCCTCTAGGCTGGCCGTGTCCCCAGGCCTTGATCCTGGCTGGTGGGGGCTCCTCTAGGCTGGCTGTGTCCCCAGGCCTTGATCCTGGCTGGTGGGGGCTCCTCTAGGCTGGCCGTGTCTCCAGGCCTCGGTCCTGGCTGGTGGGGGCTCCTCGGGGTAGCCGAGTCCCCAGGCCTGGGTCCTGGCTGGTGGGGGCCCTTCTAGGCTGGCCGTGTCTCCAGGCCTGGGTCCTGGCTGGTGGGGGCTCCTCTATGCTGGCCGTGTCCCCAGGCCTCGGTCCTGGCTGGTGGGAGTCCTCTAGGCTGGCTGTGTCCCCAGGCCTTGATCCTGGCTGGTGGGGGCTCCTCTAGGCTGGCCGTGTCTCCAGGCCTCGGTCCTGGCTGGTGGGGGCTCCTCGGGGTAGCCGAGTCCCCAGGCCTGGGTCCTGGCTGGTGGGGGCCCTTCTAGGCTGGCCGTGTCTCCAGGCCTGGGTCCTGGCTGGTGGGGGCTCCTCTATGCTGGCCGTGTCCCCAGGCCTCGGTCCTGGCTGGTGGGAGTCCTCTAGGCTGGCCATGTCCCCAGGCCTTGGTCCTGGCTGGTGGGCACTCCTCTATTCTGGCCGTGTCCCCAGGCCTGGGTCCTGGCTGGTGAGGGGCAGGTGCCGTGGGGTTCCGTTTCCCCTCCTCTGGGTTTCCTTCAACATGGATGTGCTCTTGGGACTTCGCTTTCACTCCAGCTGTCTCTCTGTGAATCCAGAGGGAGAAGACAAAGTTTTGGGGCCCCCGGGACGTGCCCCCTCCCAGGCCACTGGCTATGCTGGCCGAGCCCCCTGGCCCCGGCACTGGGAGGAACCCCCTTGGGCAGAGCCAGCACTCATGGGGGCCGGCCCATTCCAGCACGGAGCCCCCGAGACCCTCCCTCTCCCGCGGGTGCCGGTCCGGGGTGCCCTTGAGAGCCCCGGTCCAGGAGCAGGTGCTGCCTCCACCTCGCGCCCCAGCTCTGGGTGCTGGTGCCTTACGGGGCAGACGCAGTTCTCAGCCCAGCAAGGGGGCTCCTGCCGCCTCCTCCCTGGAGTCCTCGTGGGGGTGGGCGGACGGCCGCCCTGGCCCGGGCTCCATTGTGGATGGTTCTCCTCCTGGGAACGGTTTAATCTTTAACGTGTGAGACAGTGCACCCCGAACCCTGTGTGATCGACTGTTTAATGTAGAAGTCCTGACCTCCGCGCGCGCCTCCGCGAGCAGGCGGCGGAACGCTGAGCCCCGGGGCCTGGGCAGAGGCCTGAGGCCTTCCAGATGGACACGTCACAGTGTCCTGCTTGAGAGGCTTCCAGCTGCTGAGCCCCAGACCTGCTCCGGCTGGGTTGTACCAGCGCTGACATTCAGGAGAGGGTCCATCTCAGTGACCCTGACGGCCCCGGCGACGATAGCAGAGGAGTGGTGAGACGGGACAGTGCGGTGGTCTGCAGTCCAGGCTGACAGCCTGAGGAGGGCAGCGGCTGGCTGGGTGATGAAGCCTGCTTTTCTGAGCAGTGTGGTCAGGCTGCTTCCGCTCCTCCCAGTGAGGAAGCCCTGCGCCCCCAAGCTGGCCCATGTCCTGTCATGGACGCACTCGGAGCCGGGGCTGTGGGGCTGGGCTCCGCGGCGGCCGGCTGGGCGGAACCTCGCCTGTTGGTGCAGAGATGGAACTGGGAGATGAGGATGCCGTCGGCCGAATGGCCACAGTCGGGAGTGGGCCCGTCTCCTGCTTGGTGTCACAGCCCCCACGCCCAAGGGCATCCCTGGGCAGGACAGAGAGGTGGGGCCTCCTGTCGGCCAAGCCCCCCGGCCCCAAGCAGGAGGACACGAGGCGGGGGGAGCAGCAGGCAGGGCCCTGTCCTCCCCTCCCAGACTCACCCGCGTCGGGCACTGCCAGGGCCATCTCACAGCAGCGGAAACTGAGGCTGAGAGACAGAGTCTTCTCCGGGGACACCAGGGGTGTGGGACCAGGAGGGGCACCCATGTGGCTGGCAGCTCCCCGTCCCCCCAGCCCAGGGGGCGGCAGCGTCGTCCCTGCAGGCCGCTTCCTGCCCACGGCAGCTCCTGCATCTCCCCAGCCCAGGGGGCGGCAGCCTCGTCCCCGCAGGCCGCTTGCTACCTACAGCAGCTGCCCCGTCCCCCCAGCCCAGGGGGTGGCAGCGTCGTCCCTGCAGGCTGCTTCCTGCCCACGGCAGCTCCTGCATCTCCCCAGCCCAGGGGGCGGCAGCGTCGTCCCTGCAGGCCGCTTGCTACCTACAGCAGCTGCCCCGTCCCCCCAGTCCATGGGGCGGCAGCGTCGTCTCTGCAGGCTGCTTCCTGCCCACGGCAGCTCCCCCGTCCCCCCAGTCCATGGTGGCAGCGTCGTCCCCGCAGGCTGCTTTCTGCCCACGGCAGCTCCTCCGTCCCCCAACCAGGTGGGGAGGCAGCATGTCCCTGCAGGCCACTTTCTGCCCACGGCATTCGGGCTCACCTCCTCTGGAAGAGGCCCCGCGGTTCCAGAGCGGCCCTCCCTTCCTGACGGAGGCCCAGGACTGTGGCAGCCCGTAGGCTGGGGACCCGCCTGGCCTGGGCCGGACGCCTGGGTCGGGGTTCCGAGGGCAGTCGTGGGGCCTCCAAGGTCAAGCGGCTTGCCCCACTGATCCCGTCCTGGGGCCCCTACGTCCTAAACTCCATCCTGGGGTGCCCAGTCCCCTCTTGCTCTCTGTGACTGTGATCAGACCCTAGAAGTGACCCCAGGGAGGAGCACTGGGCATGCTCCTTCATCTCCCAGAGCCGCCGGGGGCGGGGCTGGGTAAGGGGACGTGACGGAACGTGAGGGGTTGTGGTCAAGGACACTGGCCATCCTGTGTCCACATGGCAGAGATTTAGAGGCTTGTCAAAGCCCTCGTCTGCCATGATATCATGGAACCCCGATTTTGAAGGTTATGCCATTGGGGTTCATCTATATCTGATGGATTACAAGAAAATAAATTTAGTGGTAACCTGAGTTTCTGAAGAAATTCAATTATTCACTCCAGATTTTCTCTATTTTTGAGTACCAGAACTATCACCAGAGCTTTGTCTCATGTGATGTCTTATAAAAGCTTAAAAAATGACCATTAACTTTGCTTTCAGAGCGGGAGGAAGACCCAGGTTGGCAGTACCTGGAGGCTTGTAAAGAGAAGACGTTTACAGAACAGAGGCGTGGTGTGGCCCCCCTGCTCAGCACGGTGTGAGCCGGGGAGCCTCCACTCCTCGCGTTCAAGCCTTGTCTTCTCGGGCCTCCTCTCTGTCCCGCAGAGTCCTCCACCCGGCACCTGCCCACCTTTCAGTGGCTTCCATCTTACTGGTTTACGCGTCTAGTATCTCATAGAATTGCACTCATCTCACACGCTAGTAAAGTAATGCTCAAAATTCTCCAAGCCAGGCTTCAGCAATATGTGAACCGTGAACTTCCTGATGTTCAAGCTGGTTTTAGAAAAGGCAGAGGAACCAGAGATCAAATTGCCAACATCCGCTGGATCACAGAAAAAGCAAGAGAGTTCCAGAAAAACATCTATTTCTGCTTTATGGATTATGCCAAAGCCTTTGACTGTGTGGATCACAATAAACTGTGGAAAATTCTGAAAGAGATGGGAATACCAGGCCACCTGACCTGCCTCTTGAGAAACCTGTATGCAGGTCAGGAAGCAACAGTTAGAACTGGACATGGAATAACACACTGGTTCCAAATAGGAAAAGGAGTACGTCAAGGCTGTATATTGTCACCCTGCTTATTTAACTTCTATGCAGAGTACATCATGAGAAACGCTGAGCTGGAAGAAGCACAAGCTGGAATCAAGATTGCCAGGAGAAATATCAATAACCTCAGATATGCAGATGACATCACCCTTATGGCAGAAAGTGAAGAGGAACTAAAAAGCCTCTTGATGAAGGTAAAAGAGGAAAGTGAAAAAGTTGGCTTAAAGCTCAACATTCAGAAAACGAAGATCACGGCATCCGGTCCCATCACTTCATGGGAAATAGATGGGGAAACAGTGGAAACAGTGTCAGACTTTATTTTTTGGGCTCCAAAATCACTACAGATGGTGACTGCAGCCATGAAATTAAAAGACGCTTACTCCTTGGAAGGAAAGTTATGACCAACCTAGATAGCATATTCAAAAGCAGA
The DNA here is from genome assembly GCF_029378745.1 of Bos indicus. Lineage (NCBI taxonomy): Eukaryota > Metazoa > Chordata > Mammalia > Artiodactyla > Bovidae > Bos > Bos indicus. The sequence goes on from NC_091768.1 coordinate 103,018,759, forward strand.
AACATTACTTTGCCAACAAAGGTTCATCTAGTCAAGGCTATGGTTTTTCCTGTGGTCATGTATGGATGTGAGAGTTGGACTGTGAAGAAGGCTGAGCGCCGAAGAATTGATGCCTTTGAACTGTGGTGTTGGAGAAGACTCTTGAGAGTCCCTTGGACTGTGCAAGGAGATCCAACCAGTCCATTCTGAAGGAGATCAGCCCTGGGATTTCTTTGGAAGGAATGATGCTAAAGCTGAAACTCCAGTACTTTGGCCACCTCATGAGAAGAGTTGACTCATTGGAAAAGACTCTGATGCTGGGAGGGATTGGGGGCAGGAGGAGAAGGGGATGACAGAGGATGAGATGGCTGGATGGCATCACTGACTCGATGGACGTGAGTCTGGGTGAACTCTGGGAGTTGGTGATGGACAGGGAGGCCTGGCGTGCTGCGATTCATGGGGTCGCAAAGCGTCGGACACAACTGAGCGACTGAACTGAACTGAACTGATCTCATAGAAAGTGAAAGTGAAGTCACTCAGTCGTGCCCAACTCTTTGCGACCCCATGGACAGTAGCCTGCACCAAGCTCCTCCGTCCATGGGATTTTCCAGGCAGGAGTACTGGAGTGGGTTGCCATTTCGTTCTCCAGGGAATCTTCCCCACCCAGGAATCGAATCCAGGTCTCCCGCATTGTAGACAGATGCTTTACTGTCTGAGCCACCAGGGAAGTCCTAGTATCTCATACCTTTGGCTAAAATGTTTGCTGATTTTCATTTTGATATGTTTTTTTTTTTCTTTCATCCGGCCCCACTACTCAAAGGCGACCCAGCAGAACACCTCTGTCCCCGTCTGCCTGGTGTTGGGCCACTTGCTAAGGGCCTCTGTCTCACTAGCCACGCCCGGGCCAGTCGTCCAGCCCCTTGTCCTCCTGGTGGTGAATGGACCAGCACGTCAAGACCCCTCCAAGTGGGGTCCTTGAGGAAGGGGGAAGACGGTGGACACCCAGAAAAGGGAAAGTGGGCTCCCCCTGAGCCCACTGTTCACCCAGATCTGGCAAGAGGGGGACCCCCAGAGGTATAGAGTGAACATCTTGACCTGCCCGTGGATGAAGAATTTCCTAGACCTCCAGACCTCATGGGTCTCCTGCACATCCCCAATTCTCAGGGATGTGAGACGACCGTCCTTGGAGGGAGGCCATCTTGGGCTGGACGTGTGTGTGTGTGGAGCAGAGGCGTCCACCCCTGGAGCAGAGGCTGCTGTGGAAGAGAAACGGGCTTCCCCTCCAGAAGGTTCTCCAGGTGTGGGAGGGGCTGGCTCTGGTCCTGAGGGCCTCTGAGGTCCAGTTGACCATTCAGGGGACTAGGAGCACCCACCCCCACCAGAGGACATACCCAGGCAGAGGCAGCCACTCCCCGGGGTGGGTGAGCCTGGGGACCGTGTGGGGTGAGGGTTGGGGTTGAGACGGACTCTGCCCTGCCCAGCCAAGGGGCTGCCACTCTCCGAGGGCGCTGTGATGGGGGAGCTCCTCGTGGGCTCGAGTGGAGTCCTTCATTCTCACCCAGCAGTCCAGTTTGCCCCCATTTCTACTCTGCGGAGAAAGAAGGCTGAGAACCAGACTACAGCTGTCCTCAGATGGAGAGAGAGCAAACCCCCAGGGGAGGGGCAGCTGGGCCCCCGGGGCAGGGCAGGGTCGGGGGACCACCGAGCAGGGTCCGGAGACCCACTCCAACCGGCCCAGGGTGCACACCACCCCGCCTCCCCTTCAGAGTCCTGGGGCCCCCGGCAGGGGCTGTCCTGCTCTCGGCCCCTCGGTCCCCACACGGACCAGTGTGGACCCCCGCCCATCGGCGCCCAGCAGCGGTGAGGGTGAGGGGACGTGCAGGTCTGCGGCAGGTTGGGGCTGGCGTGAGAAGTCTGAAGTCCTTTCACTTGGTGATCTCCCCGGGGAGGAGAGCTGTGCTCCTGACCATCTGGGATTCATCAGAAAGTGGGAGCCGTGGGTGCACCCTGACTCCGTGTGCTGTATCCGGAAAGATCTCTTTCCAGCCAGCTCTGAAAACAACCAGATGGGACCCAACTGGGCCTCAGAGATAAACCCTCAGAGGCATCTCTGCCCCTTCAAAAGCTTCCTGCGCTGATTGTAAAAGCAGGACAGATGCCTCCCGGGCCCCTGGGCTGCCTGCGGACAATCGACACCCCGCCCAGGAGAAACCGTGCACAGAACAGGGCTTTCCACTTCAAAAGAAGCCTGTTCGGGTTATCTGATGTAGACGGCCAATGTGGGTTTTTTCAAACCTCGTAGGCACCTTTGACTCGATACTGGAAATGCTGTTTCTTTTGGCGGGTGAACCAACTTGTGAGTATTTTGTTGTTTTGGTAAACATTAGGCAAACATAAATTCAGACCAGGAAACTTACAAGGGGTTCCGAGAAGACCAGGCTTGGTGACAGCGCCCTACGCTCTGCTGTGGGACGGGTGCAGCAAGGGGCTCAAAACCGCTTCTGAAAGTTGTACCAAGACGACCAGCATCATCATTCCCTGAGCCAGAAATCGAGCCTCTGAGAGGTTAAGCGACTTCCCCAAAGCCACACAGAGCCACACGGAAGCCCTCCCTACGTCCAGCTTCCCTTTGGCTCTCTGTGGGGTTGACTGCCCTCTCTTTCCGTCTCTGCTTCTAGAAAACTGCCTTTCAACTATACAAAGGGGTCAGCGACGACTCAGAGCTCTTTCAGCAGCTAGACCCCCCGCCGTCCCCAGCGGGTGGGGCCACACGTGTGCCCTGCGTTCTGGCCCCTTCCTCCCAAGACTTCTGGAAGCGAGGGGTCACGTTTCCTTCTTAACAGAGCCTGGCTCTCAGTCCCACAGGTCCGCGGTAAGTGCAGGTCCTGCTTCAGGAGCTGCAAGCAAGGCCTCTGGGCGAGGGCGGTGTGGGATTAGAGGATGTTTGGGGGAGAAGAGCACATTGATGTGTTAACACTTAAAAAGAAGGAGCCATGGAAACAAGAAGTTTCGTACAGGAATAGTCGTCCTGCCGCACAGATGGCACGGCCAGCTTCGAGCACTGAGCTCAGCAGAACTCGCTTCTGCAGCTGCGTGGGTCGGCCCACGGCGCGGCCCGTGGGGCGGGTTGGGGACCAGCGGGGGCTGGCGGCTCAGGGCCGTCACTGGCCGGGCCACGTGCAGTCCCCACCAGGACCTGGATGCCCTGTCCATCCCCTGGCCCCATCCAGCGTCACCCTACCTCCACAGGGACGGCTGTGCTTGAAGATGGAGATGTTCGCTGCTTCCCCTCTGGCCCCATATCAGCCCCCGACTGCGGAGGAACACCCCTTCCTACAGCCTGAGGTCCAGCGAGGCCGCCCTGCCTGAGCACAGACGCGGCCAGAGGTCCCCCCGCCCCACAGCCCAGCCCTGAGGTTCAGCACAAATGGAGCCAAGGGGTGACTTGGTGTGGGTGGGGGTGGCAGGAGGGGTCACTGAGGGAGGGGCCTTGTGAAATCACTTTCTCAGCTGTGACCTCCACCCAGCAGGGCAGGAAGGCATCTGCACACACACCCACACCCACACACTCGTGAGCACACACCTGTACACATTCCCCCGTGCACAAACACATGTGAGCACATACCTGTACACATTCCCCCGTGCACACACACTCACCCGTGCTCACACACACACACACAACACTCGTGAGCACACATCTGTACACACTCACCCGTGCACACACACATGAGCACACACCTGTACACACTCACCCGTGCGCGCACACACACACACGTGTGCACACACCTGTACACACTCGTCCGTGCATACTCACCTGTCGCCCACCCGCCTGCTGGGGCTCCCATCAGCGCTGCAGACTCTCAGCTCTCACGTTCCTTGTCGCCCCAAACACCACCTCCCTGGAAACCACGTGGCGGCAGCGTGGGTGGCTCCTGACCGCGCTGTGAGCCGGGGGCTCAGGCTGTCTGACCGCAGGGGGGCCTCGAGTCCAGCGGCGCCAGGCTTCCCTTTCTAACCAAGGCAGATGGACGCGCGGGTACAGGCACTGGTGGATGTCTGGGTGGACACCTGGGTGGTTACACAGGGAGGCCCACAGCGGGGTGTCTAGGTGGGCGCACAGGCCACACGGGCGGCCGTGATAGATTGCTTCAGAGTTTTTGTTCTTCTCTTTGTCTAGTGTATTTCCTTCTTGCATGTTCAGTCGCTCAGTCGTGTCTGACTCTTTGGGACCCCATGGACTGTAGCCCATCATGCTCCTCTGTCCATGGGATGTCCCAGGCAAGAACACTGGAGTGGGTCGCCATTCCTACTCCAGGGGGTCTTCCCAACCCAGGGATGGAGCCCACGTCTCTTGCATCTCCTGCCCTGGCAGGTGGATTCTTTCCCAGTAGTGACAGGAAAATGGATGAGCCACAGACTGCCCATCAGTGACGCTGTATGTCAGGAACTCTAAGGCAGCCTCATTTAGAAGGAGCATTAGCACTTTATACAATAAGAAGATGCTTCACTATAAGATGCAATCACATCCATCTCAAAGTGAAACCTGTGACTATGGAGACAGGAGGCCATGAGGTGACGGTGTGAACACAGAAGGAACCATCACAGTCCTTCAGCAAGTCTACACCAGACGAGTCATCGTTTGAGGCTGAGAGTGAACTGAAGATAATTTCAGCCAAACCAAGAGTGAGGTTGTGACCCCTCCCTGGAAAGGACTTCTGAAAGGTGTTCACTGGGATGAAGAGAGATGAAACCAGAAGGAAAGAGTGAGCACAAGAAGCAACGTTGGTCAAATATGTTGTAAATGCAGTGATTCCAGACAAGGCTGAACCACACAAGAGCAACGGCACCTTCTGACGGGGAAGACTCAAACACGGCGGAGCTGAAATGCGGCGAACCGGCGCAGTGAGGATCGGAAGAGGAGTGAGTGGGTTTAAAGCAGTCTGTGGCGCTTGTATCACGAGAGGAAAGAAATAGTTGTTAAATTTAAACTTTCTTAAACAAGAGTGTGTACCAGAATATAAACGGCAACCCACTCCAGTGCTCTTGCCTGGGTAATCCCAAGGACAGAGGCGCCTGGTGGGCTACAGCCCATGGGGTCGCCATGAGTCGGACACGGCTGAGCGACTGAGCACACATGCTCGCGTGTCAGAATGTGAACGCTAACCACTGACACAGGAGAGGTTATATTTGAAAAGCACACCTTTTCCAAGTCGTAGAATGAACAAAAGTATAATAATCAAGCCATCATAAAGCAAGAAAAAACATTTCAATTAGGAAACATAAAATAAAATATTGAAAACAAATTCAAATAAACTCAATAATCTTCAATGGACTTAATTAGCCATTAAAATATGAGGGACGGAACCCGTGTAAAACAGCATCAGAGGCCGGTTGAAAGTAAACGTATAAATAGATCTGTCAGGAAGCACAAAGCACAGAGGGCGGGGGCTGTGACAGGCGACGGGCTGAACAGATTTTCAAGAAAGAAGCCTTATCAGCGACATCAGCCTCCAGCGCAGTGATGAAAGGAGCCATTCACCAGGGAAATAGAGTGCTCCAGGGCAGAGACCTCGCAGGACAGGCTTCAGTGCGCCCAGCAGACGGGGCAGCCGCCAATCCACAGTCAGGGACTTGTCATCACACCTTCTTCAGGGACTCACTTTGAGTAGAGGCAGGTGAGCTCTGCCCCAGACACCTTCTGGAGGGTCTCCGAAAACTGGCCAAGGAGGCCACAGAGACGCCTCCACAAACAGGAACCAGAAGCAACGAAACAGGAGAGCCCTTGCAGTCAAGGCTGGTTCTCAGACCTCACAACACCTGAGGAATGAGCAACACCCAGGCAACCGGCAAGCCCACTGCTGTTTGTGAGTTTCTAAAGGCCGTCTGAGTAAATCACAGGTCAGAGAAGAAGGAATAATGGAAACTAAAAACATTTCCCACTGGCACCGGGAATGCACGGCTTCTCAGAGCTGCAGGATTTAGTGAATGCAGTGTGAGGCTGAGCCTCAGCTGAGCACAGACTCAACCCTAAGAAAAACAGAGAGGAGGGGGTGATGAAATGGGAGCAGAAGTTAACGAAACAGGACAGGAAGTGATGTCCAGAGCACCGCACACGTGAGGCGGGATCTTCGGAAACCGGGGTTCCATGGATCCACTTCTGGCAACGTCCACCAGACAAAAAAACTTTAAAAGACCAAAACAATTTCTTTTTGCTAAACTGAATAACATTGCTAGGCCTCTGGCAAGACCACACAAGGACAAAAACCAGGGAAAACAGAAATGAGCAATGATGCAAATTAAGAAGTGGAGCCATGAGTGCAGGCATCATGCTTAAATCTCAAGGGAAAATGTGAGCAAGTCTGTTGCTAAGGTTAAAAACTTGGATGAAATGGAAAATTTCCCAGTATACATTTACAAGCTGACTCGAGAGGCAATAGAAAAGGACGCGGCTGACAAGCGTAAAGAAAATGAAGAAGCTCTGAAAAGCGCCCCTCCCCACCACACGCAGGTGATTAAACACGGCGGTCCACCTGTATGATGGCGAACAAAGGGCTCCTGCTTTTCAAAGACTGCTCTCTGACAAGCAAGAGATGGAACCCTCCAGGGAGCAGCCCAGGGACTGGGAGAGCTTTGTTGTGATAATCAGACTGGCAGAGCACAGAAAGGGATTTTATAGGCCAGTCTCATTTATGAGCAGGAGATGCACAATGTTAGCAGACTGATTGCAGCAATGCACTCAAAAAGCCCATATAAGCATTTCAAGTCTTGACTTGGCAAAAATATGAGGGGTGGGAGTAAGGTGGGGTAAGATGAAAAGAGGGGCTTCCCTGGTGGCACAGATGGTAAAGAATCCTCCTGACAGTGTAGGAGACCTGGGTTCCATCCCTGGGTCAGGAGGATCCCCTGGAGCAGGAAATGGCAGCCCACTCCAGTATTTTTGCCTGGGAAATCCCATGGACAGAGGAGCCTGGCGGGCTGCAGTCCATGTGGTCACAAAAGAGCTGGATACGACCAAGTGACTAAACAACATGAAAAGACTTCTGTTGAAACCACTTGGCATTTTGAAAGTCCTGCTTTCTACTTCTGCGTATGTTTAAAACTTTCCACAACACAATGATTTACAAGTGTGAGCAAAACCTTCACAGTCAGTATTCTTCATTCCACGCACAGTTGGGTTAACGTTTCCTTAATGCAATTCATTTTACTAACAGATTAAAGGAGAAAAGAACGTGATTGTCTCAAAAATACTCAAATTTCACACTATTTTCAATATCTTTCGTGTATACAAGTCAGAAGAGAATTTTTCCTTTATCTAAAAATAATATATTTACCAAAAATCAATCAAAAATTGTGAGATATTAGAAAGGCTTACTTTACAATGAAAAAAGAATGCACACTAACTTTCATTACATGGTTAGTGAAAGCCAGGTGGGCCTGCAGACCTCCCCCGGGAGCCACGGCCTGACCTTGGCAAGACGCCCCCGACAGATGGGGTGACCCAACTACCCGCCCGTGCGCTTGCTTTAGGTCCCCCAGCTTTCCCGTGTGGTGTCAGGGTAAGAATCCACCTTGTCTGCCTCACACCTTTGTCCTGAGAGACACAGGGAGACCCTGGGGAGACAACATGTGAAAGGTGCTAAGTGAACATTAATCATTAACCGTAGGTACTTGTTAAAGATAAACAGCAAATAATACACCCCGGTCATTGCCAAGTACGCTGTGAGTCTGAGTTAATTAATACCTCTCTCAACCCAGAGAGCTGACTTCCTCTCAGCTATAGGCTTCTAATAATCCTCCGATTAACTATTTTTCCTAAATTATATGTAAAAGCACAATCTTCACCCTAAACGGGCTTCTGATATCATCCATTTCCCAGCTAATCCAGGGGCCGGTTTGGGTTTCCACAGCCTCCGTGTGAGTCATGATGGAGGTAAGCTGCACAGAGAAGTTAACTCTTTTATTTTCTGCTGTCTTTCCTGACCACCTCCGGTCTTTTTTGAGTGAACTTATAAGAGCTCCTGAGTAGCAGTTTTAAACACAATAGACTCTGTGGACCCGCCCATCTCTGCATCCTAACCACGCCACTGCTTCCAACAGTTTGACAAAATGAAAAGATATTTGATGGCAAATAAGATAAATAGAAAAACAATTTAAATGAAATTCAACTCCAGGAACTATCATTCTCCCTCCCTGATGGCATCACCAACTCGATGGATGTGAGTCTGAGTGGACTCCGGGAGTTGGTGATGGACAGGGAGGCCTGGCATGCTGCAGTCCACGGGGTCGCAAAGAGTCGGACACGCCTGGGCGACTGAACTGAAACTCACAACTTGGAGTGAGTCTCAGGATCCGTGACAGAGTCGGATGAAACAAGTGTTGGTTTAGAATCGAGCAAATCACCATGGCTGGTCCTCCCAAGCACAGGGTTTCCACGGCGCCCTTAGGGAGCTGCGTCTGGAACCCGTCAGCCCGAGGACATACACGGCAGCACAGGGGGCGTTCGCTGTCTGTGGCCTCTGAGGCCGTCCTTGTAAACGCCCCAAAGTGAGACTCTGTGTTTGACGATTTCTCAGCAGCTTGTCTGGTCATCAAACACCAACCCGTTCTGGAGGAAGCTGCCGCAGTGCTGGGCTGCTCCAAGGCTTGATCTCGGAGACCCGGGGAGACAGCCTGGAGACACGTGAAGTTTGGGAGTGTCAAGGAGGGGAAGGCGTGCTCTTCAGGACTGTTAGGACCATACAGGTGCCGAGCAAATGGCAGGGAACAAGCGCTTTCCAGCTGATGACAAGCTGCTCTCTAGATGTGGCTCAGAGAGCCACTGTCAGAAGCGCTTTGCGAGATGAACATGGCAGGAGCGCCCTGGCGTCTGTAGGTACCAGACCTACTCAAGCTGGGGCGGAGTCCTTGCTTGGCCTCTGAGCATCAGCTGAGCACTTAGTGCTAAAACAAGCCCCCTGGTGCGTCTGTTCAGTGTCCCTGGGGATTAGAAATGACTCTGTCTACGGACTTTCCTTGGTGGGGGGTGGCAGAGGAAGAGGCTTCCTCCCTGTGATGCAGCAGCCCCGCTGAGCCGGCCTCCAGGCTCCTCCTCCCTCTCCGTAGGAGGATGCAAACTGCAGTGGGGACACGCCTGCTGGCGGGCAGGCCGCAGGGAGGGCCCCGGCTGACACCACGGCTGTCCCCTCCACACCGGCCACCCAGGAGGTGATGAGTGTCACAGAGACTGATCTGAGACTCCAGGCTGTGTGCGTCATCCAGCCAGTGGTGTGGAAACTGGTCCAGTGGTGTCTGATGGGACTACGGCATGGAGATGGAGGAAGACGATTAAGGAAAATGAAGTCAGAGTGCACGGGGGTTAATGATTTGCTGCTTCGTTTGCTGGGGGCTTTATCCTTGGTTAGGAGATCATGGCTGCTGCTGCTGCTGCTAAGTCGCTTCAGTCGTGTCTGACTCTGTGCGACTCCATAGACGGCAGCCCACCAGGCTCCCCCGTCCCTGGGATTCTCCAGGCAAGAACACTGGAGTGGGCTGCTATTTCCTTCTCCAAAGTGCATGGGGGTTAATGATTCGCTGCTCTGTTTGCTGGGGGCTTTATCCTTGGTTAGGAGATCATGGCTGAGAGAAACATAAAAAGGGAAATAAAATGGAATGAACAATAAAAGAGAATGAAATAATAAAAGGGAAATAAAATGCAAACGTGGTAATAAAAATGTTGGCCAGGAGTTCTTGTTTCTGTAGGGAGGTTCTTCTTAGAGATAAGAACGTATCCTTGTTTCAGCGAGAATTCTCACTTCTTACTGGGGTAAGGGAATGACGTTAGGAAAATGCTTCAGTCTCCTTTGGACCCTGAGTCGCTTCTGCTCATGGGTGTCTTCTGCAGGGCACCGCGCCCCTAAACCACAGAAGGGCCGTGAGCTGCGTGTCTGGCCTCGAGCACACCTCTCCTCAGCATCTCCCGCCTCGACAGGGACAGACCTCCTGACACTTCTCAGACCCACCTCTGCAGAGGTGGTCACAGGCCTCTCCAGACACGAGCCTAGCAAGTTCTCCCGGTGTCTGAGAGCCTGAACACGCACAGGTCAGCGGCCAGACCTCCCGTGAGCACGGGGCTGGAGGCTCAGCCAGCGCCTACCTGCCAGGAAGACCCCGCTCCGGCTCATCTTCAGCAAACATCCCAGGAAGCAGCCCGAGGCCAGCCTGCAGGATGTCGGGTCGTCCACGACGGGGTGCCAGGCGTGGCTGTGACGGGCCGCCCCGACCCCGCAGGACTGACCTGCGGCAGATGCTGCCTACTTCCTGTCCTGCTCCCAGCTCAGGGCCAACCGGAGGACCCCGAGTGCGCCCTCCCAGGCTCATGGGACCCCCACTCCTGCTGACCCCTGCAGCGCCCCCTCTGCCTCCAGTACTCCTGCCTTCCTTCCCAGGAAGCTCCCCCACCCCTGTCTGCCCAGCCTCTGCCGGACGCTGACCCCTGGCTTCAGCAGCCCTGCGTGGACAGCCCCCACTGGGGGTGGTCTTCTCTCACTCCCACGCCTCGAGGACTCCCACGTCCAGGATGAGATCGGGACTCTCTGGGAGCACCCCGCTGGACCCACTCAGCCTCCCTCCCACCCCAGCTCCACGTGCCTGCTCGGCCGTGGCCTCCTTCCCCACTGCCCCATCTCCCCCAGCTAAACCTCTAACTGCGCTGTCTACGTGGAGTCCAAACACTGTTCCTTTGGGCCCGGGTGCCAGGCATTGACCTCTTCAGGGGCTGCTAGGTCATCCTTAAGAAGACTCTTGAGAATCCCTTGGACTGCAAGGAGATCCAACCAGTCAATCCTAAAGGAAATCAGTCCTGACTACTCATTGCAAAGACGGATGCTGAAGCTGAAGCTGAAGCTCCGATCCTTTGGCCACCTGATGCTAAGAGCTGACTCATTGGAAAAGACCCTGATGCTGGGAAAGATTGAGGGCAGGAGGAGAAGGGGACGGCAGAGGATGAGATGGATGGCATCACCGACTCGATAGACATGAGTGTGAACAAACTCTGGGAGACAGTGCGGGACAGGGAAGCTGGCGTGCTGCAGCTCATGGGGACGCAGAGTCGGACACGACTGAGCTCCGAAGAGCAGCGGCAGCAGGTCACCCTTGCTGGCTGCGTTTCCTCCAAGTGGACAAAGCTTCCCCAAAACCGGCGTCTTGGGTTTCCGTACCCAAGCCCTAGCAGCTGGTGCGGTTCCTGTGAACAGCAGGGGCTCAGTGAAGGGGCCTGAGTGCAGGCAGCGGTGAAGACAGGCTCTGGGTGGTCACCCAGCCACCCCCTGGTTGTGAGAGAAGTAGGCAGGGGGCGAGTCTGTCCTCCCTGCAGCCGTCTGTGCTCTCTTCCTCAGCTCTTCCCCCTCCCGCTCTGTGCCTGCTGACGGGCTGTGGGTGTGGAGCCACCCCCTCTTGGGGTTTAAACTACAGGGATTCTGAGATGGCAGTGCTTGTGGGCGCGGGTTTATTCTGGATCTGCAGGGGCACCGCCCGCGTGAGCTCTTCCCACGTGGGCAGTTCCCCCGGGGCCCCCACCTCAGGACTCGTCTCTTCCCCAGGACCCCCTCTAATGCCATCCCACGGGAGGTCAGGGGGTCAGCGCAGGAACCCGGGGATAAGCACATTCAGGTGGTAATAGGAGAAAAACCTGCTCCCTTAAATCAAACAAGGCTGTTTGATAAAATGGCTGAGGTATCTTCCTGATACAATTACATGTTTTTTTCTAATTTTTATGAATTAGCTATTCTTATCTGTTTAATTTCTATCTTAGTTTGACTTTGATACTTGAAGAACTAGTTTATCCTTTATATATTCTCTTTCTTGCTAGAATATTTGTATTTCAGTCATGCTGGAAATTACAAATGCTTCCTAATGATCTCAACAGTCAGAGAGTAAATCTCTTTTTTTTTTTTTTGGCTTCAGGGATGGGGAAATAGCTCACCCACCTTCTAATGCACTGGAAGGACCCCCATCGTTGAGTATTCCTCCGCCCTCCCCGTCACAGGCCACCTTCAGCCCAGAGCAGCTGCCTGCTTTGTCTTCCCTTCATCCTGAGCAGTTACGACCATATCTGTTCCGAGGAAAAACATGCTAAAAACACAAATTATTCAGGCAAATACATGGAATGTCTCAGTTAATCTCTGTTTCTGCACACTCTGCCCTCGACCTTCTGCCTTCCCTGAGCATCTTTCTTCTCTGAGTTTCTGGCACCTCTGGGCTGGGGGCGGGCTCTGTCTACTGTCGCACATGTTCTCAACTTTGATTCTGTGCCTTTAGGTATTTTCCACAGAGCCTTCCCCACAGCGCTTGCCAGCCTGCCTGTGCTGCTCCCAGGGGCCAGAGACCCTCGCCGTCTGTCTGCCTGATTCGCTGTCTGTCTGGCCCTCTATCTGCTCTTTACCTGGCCGTAGCCTCCTCTGCGACCGTGACCTCCTGGGCTGTCCAGGAGGACAGGCTGTTGGCACAGTTGATCACTGGTTGGTCGGTTGGCATGGTTACTTTGCTGGTTATTGGCACGGTTGATCGCTGGTTGGTGGGGTGGTATGGGTACTTTGCTGGGTTATTGGCACGGTTGATCACTGGCTGGTCGGTTGGCATGGTTACTTTACTGGGTTTTGGCACAGTTGATCGCTGGTTGCTCAGACAGGCCCAGCATCTTCTGGGTGGGGACGCATTCCTATCTGGCTCACTTCAGAGGCTGAATCATGAGGAAACAGCCTGGCTTCCGAGAAAGAGAAGCACTGTCAGGACACCCACTGCACCCCTTTTGCACTGACCCTGCAAGACCTTAGCCAGAGACAGAGCCCGGGGGCTCTCTATGAAGCAAGGACAGTCCCTGATGACGACAAAGGAAGTCTGCACTTTGCAAATGCGGCACTGTGGCCCCTGAACTGGGAGAAGCTCTGCCCGATGCAAGAGAGGACGTCAAACACAGCAGGACACGCACTGTGAAGGGAGCCTCACGGCCGTTTCTCCAGGGTGCTCAGTGAGGGGCGCAGGCTGTGGACACTGTGAGGACCGGGGCAGGGCTGGCCTCTCAGCCCCTGGATCCTCTCACAGGACCCCCACCTGCTCAGGGACCCCTCCCCTCTCAGGCCACATGGATGAGAATTAGACCATTAAAGAGAATGTCCTATGAGCTGTGCTGTGGTCACTCGGTCATGTCTGACCCTTTGTGACCCCCTGGACTGTAGCCTGCCAGGCTCCTCTGTCCACGGGATTCTCCAGACAAGAGTACGCTCTCCTCCAGGGGGGATGTTCCCAACCCAGGGATCGAACCCAGGTCTCCTGCGTGGCAGGCGGACTCTTTACCAGCTGAGCCACCAGGGAAGTCCATGAACACTGGAGTGGGTAGCCTGTCCCTTCTCCAGGGGACCTTCCCGATCCAGGGATCAAACCAGGGTCTCCTGCGTGGCAGGTGGACTCTTTACCAGCTGAGCCACCAGGGAAGTGCCTGTCCCATGTACAACCTTTTACCAAAAAACCCACCACTGGTAGGTTTGGCTTCTTCCTCCAAATATCAACACAGCTTTAGAAAAGCTTAGGAAGACCCTTTCAAGTGGATTCCATGAGGCCCACGCGGGAATTCTATCCAGACTCAGCGGAGGCCTGGGTATCGACGTCTGTGCCCAGCCCTTGGAAACAGCGGCATTTTAGAGGCTGTACAGAAAGCAGTCCTTCTGTTCTGCCCTCACTTCTGGAAACCACCCAGTCTGAACAGATGAACTTCTTTATTCTAAAATGTTAATCTCCAAAGAGTGCCTCTTGAGACTGTTTGTTCATGACTATCTAGTGTCTAGTATAAAATCTACTATTTCAGCTTGCTTTCTTGCTGTCTGCCTTCAAAAGTTTCTGCCAATCTGTGCATTTAGCCCAGGAGGGGCCGACGGAGCCCAGACCCCCTGAGGCTTCCCAGGGGGGACGCCCCTGCCCCCCAGGCCTTCTCTCTGCCTCCAAGCCATAGAAGCAGCCTGGAAATTTTCAGGGTAAAGTGCTCTACAAACTAAGATGCTCTCAGCAAACAGATTCCCCGAAAATCCCACCTTCTGGAAAAGCTGAGGGAAATTTCCTTTGAAAAATAACCACCACGTACAAGGGTTTCTTTTCAAAAGCACTTTTATGCTCAACACATGAGTGCTGGGGACTGCGGCGTGGACTCACACGAAGCGCGTCCTCCCCCCGGGGTGAGAGGGCGTCCTCACGGTGTGAAGGACAAGGGTTTGCTGACCACCAGCTATGTTCCTGAGGGGGGAGGCTACAGGCTCAGACTGACTTGCAAAGACAACACATTGCCGGTGTTTATTCACCTGGAGCATCTGACAAGGATGCATATTCCAGCCCCGTTTCTCGAGCACAGCGCTGCAGCCATCGGGTTCACCGCCCGCCCCCCGACGTGCACAGGACTGAGGGCACCCATCCCGGGCTCGGGGCACAGGGCCTGGGAGGCTGGATGTCAGGCCTGCAACCCTGGAGTCCTGGAGACATCCACTGGGCCCTGTGGGCGACGCACCAGAGTCACAGCCTAACCCAGGGGCAACTGCCCAGGGACACCCCGGCAGCTCCTCTGAGGGGACCCCTGTCAAGGGGCGGCTTCTGGGTGGGACCAAGCAGAGGTGTCAGACGGCAGCCTGCACACCAAACCCCGAGCGAGGCTGGGTCAGTCCTCGGCCGGAGGCCCCTCTGCCGGCGGGCCCGCCCCTCACACCATGGTCATGACCTTCAGGGCGGCCGGCTGGAACCTGCGGATCTTCCTCTTGAGGGCCTTGGAGGCCTTGACGCGGCACAGCCTGGGCACCGGGGGCAGGGCCAGCCTGGAGCTGGTGCGGGCTCGCTGGCCCAGCCGCCTGCCGCCCCCCGAGTCGCTGCCACTGGACTCGGCGTCCCCGAAGCGGCTGGTGGTGTGGTCGCTGGCCTCGTCCCCGCTGCTCTCGGCCGCGGTGGAGAGGAGCAGCGAGGCGCACTCGGCCGAGCGCTCCGAGCCGTCCGACGCGCTGCGGGCGCGGGCATCCTGCAGGGCTGGCGGGGGCCTAGGCCTGGCGCACACAGGCCGTGGGCCGCCCCCTCTCCGGGCCGCGGGCCTGTGGGGCCCCAGGCCGGGATCCGGGCGCGCCCGGGCTGAGACGTCCGCCGAGGACCGCCACCGGCGCTGCCTCTTCCGCGCCACCCCGCCGGACGCCCCAAGCGGCGCGGCTTCCCAGGGGAACAAGGCCTGAGCCGACGCCCGGTGAGCCTCCCGCCGCGCCACCAGCAGGGGCACGAAGAAGGACACAGGGTACAGGCTGGACTCGGAGCAGGACCGGCCGGGCGCCTCTGCAGCCAGCGTGGGCCTCCGGGGAGCAACCCCCGACTCTGGGGGCGGCCGGGGGATCCCGAGGGCGCCCCACTGCAGCTGCGGCCTCCCGGGCCCTGGCGTCTTGTTGCTGGGCCCCCTCCTGACCGTCACAGGCTTGGTCTTGGGGGGCCCCGGGGGGGGAGCTCCACTGGCGACCAGGGCAGGGTGGATGCAGCGTCCGTCCACGCGCCCACTTGGCCACCTGCCTCCGCCCGGCCAGCCAGCGAGCACCGATGGCTGAGCAGGGCAGCGGGGAGCGGGGGCCCGGCCACAGGCCAGCTGGGGGGCATCTGGACAGGCCTCCAAGTGCACATGGCCGTGACATGGGCCACGTGCCCCCTCGGGATGGCTGCTGGGGCGTGGGGTGCCTACAGAGGGTGTGGGTGGCGGCCGGGCGAGGCCGTCCCCGCTGGCAGCCCCGCTCACCACCGCCCTTCCGGGGGTGCAGGCCGGCTTCTCCAGTCCACCTTCACCGTCCACCTTCCGGGCCCCGAGCTGCGGCGGGGCTGGGGACGCCTCCCCTCTGGGGGGCCCCCGGGCACTCCCACAGGCCCGCAGCCGCAGCAGCCGCTCAATGTAAGCTGCGGCTGGGCCAGCCTCGAAGGCCAGCCCAGGACGCACGGAGCTGGGGCCTGCGGGGCTGGCGGGGGGCGGGTGTGGGGGCGCGTGGCCCTCGCTCTGTGGCGTCTCCCTGGCCAGAGCGAACAGTGGGCTCTGCAGGGCCACGGCGTGCAGTGGGCTGGGGTAGGGATACACCTCCCGGCCACCCCGGGACACCAGGTCACACTGGTACTTGGGGTCCACACCGTGGCAGAGGAAGGGAGCGGCCGTGGGGTGTGCCCCGGCCTTCTGCAGCCCCACATCGGCTGGCAGGATCCTTTCAAGGTCACCTGGGAAGGAGAAAAAGAGGGATGCGTTGAGGAGGGAAGACGCAGGCACTGCCCTGGGGCAGGAAGCGTCCCCCGCCCAGCTGCGGCGGGACAACCCTGGCCCCGCACACGCGGTGTCTGGACACGCGGGCAGCCTCCGCACGTCCACCACCTGGGCAGCTCCAGCCACAGCCGGCGGGGCGAGGCCGAGACCCTGACGCTCAGTTTCCGCCCTCGTGCGGCAAAGGTGCAGAGACGCAGCGAGAAGCAGGGTCGGGGACAAGGTCACAGGGCAGACCGTCCCTGAGACGTCTGCAGATGCGCCCACATCCGCCGGCTCAGGTCCAGCACCAGGAGTGAGGGGTCTCTCCTTTCGGGACCATCTGAGGGATGGGGAGTGTGGGGACCGTCTGCGGGCCGGGGTGGGGGAGCCACGGGTGAGCTGAGCTCTCTCCACATCCATGCCCAGCTCTGCTCCAGCCTGGTCCCAGGCCGGCCACGGAAGGGTGTGGATGGATGCTTGTTTTAAATAAATAAACGTGCTTTTCATCACCACAGCCCTGCTACGACGAACAGAAGCAGGCCTTTGATTCCTCTGTCCATCCAAAAGCCCACGGAAACCCTGGAGCAGCCCCTGTTGGGGTGGAAGCCCCCCACAAGCACAGGGCTCCCTGTTCTGTGCTTGGCAGGTCGGGGCCGCCCCCACCGGGATGTGAGCTCGGGGCTGCCCCCACCTCCTCAGGGGGGGCTCGAGGGCCCAGGGGGTCCCCCACCGTCTGGCTCTCCTCACCTGTGGACACCGGCCGCGGCCGGGGCTCCTCCTGGAATAGCTGGCCTGGCCCCTCCTCGCTGGCCGGGGGCCCCCACGCAGGCAGGGGGACCCCACACACGGAGGTCTCGTCAGCCGACCGGGGCCGGCAGTCCCCCGAGCCAGGCCTGGCCTTGGGGGCGGCGGGCAGCAAGGTGCCCAGGGAGCAGGACACGTGATCGCTGCACACGGATGTGCAGGAGGTGGACAGGGAGCAGGAGCCGCCGTCGCTCAGCTCGTAGAAGCCTGGTGGGGGACACAGGTGCTCAGTGTGGTCCAGGGGACCCCGTGCGAGGGGGCTGTGGGGCTCAGGGGGGTTCCCGGGGCGGGAATGCCCAGGACCCCCGCTGCCTCCTTCCCCTGCCCCGACCTGGGGGGTCAGCGGGCCCTCCAGCCTCGCCCACACCCCCGCCCACCACCTGCTCACCACCTGCTCACCCCTCTCTGGGATGACTGGCTCACTCCCCAACGTGACCACTGGCGTCTGGCCCTGGGAGTGGGACCCTCTTCTCCCCTCCCTCCTTGAGCCCCTCAAACTCCATCTGAGGCATCAACCAGAAAAGGGGTCGCGTTCAGGGAGGCCCCAGCCCGGCCCTGCTACAGGCCTGACAACCCAGCCAGCGGAAGGATCTTGCAAACAGAAAGACAGAAAGACGCGGCAGAGAGCACTGTCCTTGGGGAGACGCTGGTCTCCCGGGTTTGCTGTCTGAGCTGCTGTCTAAGCCTGGCACCTGGAGAGGAAGCCAGGTGCCCAGGACCGTGTCAGTCAGAAGGCTGCCAATCATTGCTGTGTGGCCCTGAACGAGCTCGACACAGGTCACACAGGCCGCGGTTCTGCCCTTAGGCTGCATAAACCCACGGCCTCAAAACTCGCCGTGCTACCACACAAAAGCCGCTATCTGCAGCTCCCACATCGGCTCCACCCAGACACAGCCCAGAACGTGCCTCGGCCCAGAGAGAGGAGAGTAACTCACGCAGTTTCTTCCCCGCAAAGCAGCTAAACTAAACTTCCCAACTAAACAGCGCACGCAGCACTCTCTTCTTTTCTCCTGTGAACGCTCAGGCGCGTCCGACTCTGTGCGACCCCAGGGACTGTGGCCCACCAGGCTCCTTTGTCCATGGGATTCTCCAGGCAAGAATACTGGAAGGGGTTGCCGTGCCCTCCTCCAGGGGATCTTCCCAGCCCAGGGATCGAACCCGCGTCTCTTGTGTCTCCTGCATTGGCAGGCGGGTTCTTTACCACCAGCGCCCTTTGGGAAGCCCCCTTTCTTCCCAATCGCACTTAAATACAAGCATTGAAAGCATTCGGATCCTTCCGTGATGCGCGCTGACCCCGGGGCCCGAGCAGCGGTGGGCTCGCCGGCCGGCGTACCTGAGCTGGGTCTGCTGTCGCTGTCCGCGGTCTCGCCGGGGCCCCTGCGCACGTCCAGCTGCAGCGCGCTGATCTGCCGGTCCAGCTGGTCCAGGTGCGTCTGCAGGCCGACGTCCTGGCGTCTCAAGCGGTCCTACGAAGGGACAGAGCGGGGCACGGACCCATTCTGAGTACAGACCAGGAGGCTGGGGCGCCTCATGAAGCCACCTCACATGTGGCAACCTCCCCAACCCCCCGACAAACCCCGGCCTGCAGCCCCGCTCCCCGCCCCGCACACGGCCTCCCGGCCCTCCCGCCAGCTCCTCTTCCCAGGTACAGACGCTGGAATCAGCAATAGTCACTTAGACATCTTCCTTTTTAAGGAGACAGGGTAACGCAGCTTATGAGAGAGGGACTGGGATCTAAACCAGCCCCAGGTCCCCAACTCCAGCAGGAGCCCGGAGGGTATTTTCAAGGTCTTTCCATCTCTGCAAGAGCCCGCTGCCCCGGGCTCGCGCCCCGTGGACCCTGCGTCTGGCGCCTGTGCCACCACGTCCCTTCACGGCGGTCCGTCCGTGGCACCAGGGGGCTGGGCTTTCAGCTCCTCGGGGGGGGGAACAGGAGAGTCCCCAGGAGAGAAAAAGGGCTCCACCTTCTGCAGAGCTGTAGCCTACATGGCACAGCTGTGCCCCCCTGTTGGCTCAGATGGTAAAAAGTCGCCTGCAACGCAGGAGACCTGGGTTCAATCCCTGGGTTGGGAAGATCCCCTGGAGAAGGGAATGGCAACCACTCCAGTATTCTTGCCTGGAGAATCCCATGGACAGACGAGCCTGGTGGGCAACAGTCCCTGGGGCCACAGAGAGCTGGACACGACAGCTGTGGCATCTCAAGGATCAAAGACCAGACTGAACAAGCAGGCCCTTGGAACGGAGGCAGAGAACAAACCAGACCCTCATCGTCCTTCCCTCCCCTGTGTCCTGGCCGTTAACAAACCTCAGGTCCTTCCGAGCAGCGTGACCTGTCTCCCCTCCCACCGCACAGGGAGAAGGTGCTTGCCTTCCTCTCCCGCACCCAGCGCACGACCCACGAGGCCCCATCCCGCGCCTGGCACCCTGGCATAAGACGCAAGGACCTGCTCAGGGTGGGCCCTCCCTTGAGCCGGCCTGCTGTTGTAACAGCGTCTCCCACACAATAAACCCCATTCTCCTCTCGTTCTGCTTCACGTCTGGAAATTCTTTTCCAGCCCGCGCATGGACCACGACATGAGCAACGCACACACACACGGCTCGCACAGGAGGCGCTGAGGATGGCCCTGCAGGGCTCCAGGGAGCGGGACGGGCCTGCAGGAGGGGGTGCCCGGCGCCGGGGCGGGTGCAGCCTGTGCTGCCCAGCGCCCTCTGGTCTCAGGGCCCACCTCCCAGCTCTGTCCCGCTCCAGGCTTTGGCTGCCCCGGCTGTGAGATGCGTGACTGTGAGTGCTAACTACACGCGTGTGCGTATCATGTAACACACACACGTGTATGCGGCCAATGCTTACCATACATGCCCACACGCGTGCACACACGAGTCACATGCATGTGAAACGGCACCCGTGTTTCACAAACGCTGACGCCCTTCCTTCAGTGAGAAAACTGCGCCCCGCTGTCGAGGCTCACAGCCTAAATCTCTCGTTTTGATTACCAATGAAGTTCAAGGCCAATAATTAGTGTAATTATATGGGTCTTCCTGTAAGAAGGTGGTTAATTGTATTTCTGTTTATTATATAGGAAATGAGTAATTACTTCAGCAATTTCAATAATACAAGAAGCCAGTCCCAGAGCAGGTGGCAGCAGCTGCTGATCCTCACGGGACGACGCCGTTGGCACGCTGCTCCGGGTTAGGGGCCAAGAGCCCGGCGCCCGGTGGGTGGACCCATCCTGTCCAAGTCCACTTTCCCCAGGACCCGATGCAGGGGTCTCAGAACAACCCCCACGTTTTGCAGCAAGACAGTCTCCAGCCTCGTGGAACAGTATCTGTAATCGTAACACTGTGAAAGGCAGTCCTGAGTTTATTCACGTCTTACACACTCAGAACCACCGAGACCTCCTGGCCACCTTTGTCCCTGAATGTTCTCACAGAGGGAAACCCTCCCCAGGTGGACGGCCCAACCTGAGAGCTGGGGGCAGGCTCCAGGACAGGCTCCAGCCAAGGAGAATCACTTAGATTCAAACAAAGGGAGTTTTTCCTGCAGGAGGCCCTGGGGCCGCTGGAAGCCTCAGCTGCCTGCTCAACCACACTTCAGGGTTTAAACTCAGCGACGAGACCACCTCCCTCCCCAGCCTCAAGCCCCTTCCTCCTGAAAGAGGCCCCCTCTGGCTTTTTCCTCCCTCTCCAGCCCCGTCCCCCTACCAAAACTGACCCTGGCCTGTCTGTGCTGGAATAAATGCTCTGCGATTACCGTGTGCCTGGCCTGGCTGCGGCTGGCGGTTTCTGTTTAATGTCGAAAGGCCCTGGTACCTTCCAGGGAATGACCATGTCCCCAGGACCCCGCCGCAGGGCAACAGGGCGTCTCACCCCGATGCACACCGTCCTCCATGGGGGGTTGTGTCTCTGATTCTCCGTGGGCTCTAAGGCTGTGCTAAGTCAGGGGTTCCTGCGGAACCTGCATAGAGCATGGCCCGCTGCGGAGCCGGGCACCCAGCATTCCTGCGCTCGCCTGCATTTCTGCAGAGACAGGCGTGCGGCAGAAGTGTCACCACGGAGTACACGCGATGGCCATGCCGCATGGGCTCCCTCCAGAGCAGCGAGCCTCACTGTCCCCACGCCCCTGACGCACTGCAGGCCTTCCGGCTCACTCGGGAAGCATGTCCTGAGTCCCCCAAACCTCGCGAGGGGCGAGGGTCTGCTGTGGAGGAGAGACAGCAGGGTTCCCAGGGGCGGGGAGCCCTGGGGGCCTCTGTTCAGACCCCCAAGCTCCCTGCCACACCAATTAACTGAGACTAGGACGCACCTGGGAACCTGCACTTTGACAAGCTCCCCGGGGAACAACTTTCTGTGACCATGAACGCTTGAGAACGTCTACCCAGGGAATGCCGTTACAACCAGACGTCTGGCTTAGCCCGTCTTCGAACTGCTGACTTCACAGGCTGCAGAGGTGGATTTGATTTCCTCTTGTTTGGCCCTTCCGCTCCCATTTGCAACCCAGCTTTCTGGACCTCTCAAAGCTCTGCAGCAGATTCGGAGGGCAAGAGGGGGAAACGTCCCCACATTCAGGGTACAGAGACGGGATCTAGAACACCTCCGCCCTTTCCCCGAAACCCGGGCACACGCACAGGAAGCAGCTTGGGCATCAGTCCCGTGGCACCGCGAGAGCCCCACCCGGCTGGAGGAGAGGCCCTCGGAAGGCCAGGGTCCCAGGTGAGCCTCGGGGACAACGGGCGCCCGCCCCGCACAAGGGGGCCCGGCCTGGCCTGTGGACGCCCCTGTGCCGCCCCGTGACCTCAAGCCAGTCCGTGTTCCCGAGAGGTCAGGGCGCAAGCACCAGTGGCCCAAGGACAGCACCAGACGCTGCGGCTCCAACGGCAGTCAGACCTCCAGCCCCTGCTAAAGGCCAGTGCCTACCAGGGAGGAGGAGCCTCTGCCGCTCGGGCCGGGCAGCGTGACCAGCGGGACACTCCCCACGGGGTCCCGGCAGGTGCCCAGAGCCTGCCCTCTTGTCCCCCCCGGGCCCCTCTCACGCTGGCGGCTCCTGGCGGGACGTGGAGCTTGCAGGCTCTCCGGGGTGTTCAAGGCTTCTCATCAGGGCCGCTGGGAACCTGACCCTGACAGAGACGGGAAGGGCAGCTGCGTCTCGGGGAAGGACAGCCCCGGAAGACGGAGGTGACCGCAGCGCCGGCCACAGAGGCAGGGTCGGAGGTCACGGGGCTTTCATGAGCTTGGAAGTCTAGGACGCAGAGACGGCAAACACTGAACCCTTCTTCCCCTTTGCTATCAGCAGTAACGGTAGCTCGTTTACTTATCCAACAAAGACTCACTAAGCACCTACTTCACGCTTCCTGCTGTGACTTCAGCCGCAGCAATTAACAAGGCGCAGCTCCTCAAGGTAAACGTTGGCGTGGGGACCGCTCCTAAAGGCAGCACAAATCCCCCAGGTGCTCGAGCTCATTGGCACCTGGGGCGTCTGGGACAAAGCTGCTGCGGGTCCCATAAAGGTTCTTCCTGTCTTCACACCTGATTGGCGCCCCTGCCCAGGTTAACCCAGGGCGGGCGGCAGGGGCCCCTGCCGGAGCCGTGAGTTACCCAAGTGTGAGACAGAGATGGAGACTGCACCCTGCGATTGCACCCTTCACCACAGAACTGGGATCCCTCCTAATACCTTCCCTGTAAGAAAGATGTGAGCCTGTTAATCGCTGGGCTGATGTCACACGTACTCAATTCTTCTTCCCTTCTGATCACACAGTCTGTGCCAAGAACAAAGTTTCAAGACAAAGCGTGCGTGTTCCTTCTGGTCCCCACATTAAAAAAACAACAAAAAAACCGGTTTGATCTTCTCTCCCAAAAGGCTACTTGTAATTAGAGGCTGAGAACCCACAAGTCTGATCTGTATATGACTTAAGCTCAGTTAATCATCAACTGTGCTCCAGCGCCCCCACAGAACAATGCACAGCAGCACCCGGAGCTCCTTCCCGTCACACACGTGTCAGGCACCTCGGCAGGCTTGTGTGTGCCTCCTCCAGGGAGGCTGTGTCTGGGTGCGCACGCACACACACACACACACACACACACGGAAGCTACACCTGCAGCTCTGACTGGATTAGATGGGGCGGTGAGAAGCCTATAAAGTCCCACTTGGGAACTGGCTCCTTCCCTCCATGGAGGAGCCGGGGGATCCCAGGAGGAGAGGCTGCACCATCAGGAGACAGTGTGGAGAGACAGCGGGAGTCCTGGGAAGCATCGCAAGGCACTGGGCTTCCGGATTCTCTAACCCAGAAGCAGCTCACCAATCACTGACACGACATGACTGCGCTAAGCTGACAGCAAGGTGGCAGCTTCATCCAGCCTGCTTTGTACAGACGGCAACTCTAAACAGGGCCGATTTAACTTCTCAGTCAAAAGACTTTCCACTTGGAGTAATAGAGTCCGTTCTCAAACAGGCATCTTTCTGTGGACTGTAGCCCACTCAGTCATGTCTGACTACTCCTGACCCCATGGACTGTAGCCCGCCAGGCTCCTCTGTCCATGGAATTCTCCAGGCAAGAGTACTGGAGTGGGTAGCCATTCCCTTCTCCAGGGGACCTTTCTGAACCAGGGTCGAACCCGTCTCCTGCATTGCAGGCAGATTCTTTACCGCCTCAGCCACCAGGGAAGCCTTCTAATTTTTCATTAAAAAAAGTACAGCAACCCTGCAAAAACTCTCTTCAGCTGACGCCAATATATGAAGTGAAATCACACAGCAGATCAATAACCGGGCAGTGAGCTGAGTGTCCTCAGTGGCACAAAAGGAACCCGCGTGTGGAGGAGTCCGCTGCTGGCCCAGGAGGCTTGGTCCCACCGCCTCTCCGTCCAGAGGACACACCTCTTTTCCTAGGTCAGGTTACATTTTAAAGTTGGAGAGGCCTCATCAGATCCATGCTTCCCCCAACGTCTAGTTACAAGGACACGACCCCAGAGCTCAGCCTGGGCGCAGGCCAGCTGAGGGGCGCGTGGCACTCTGTCCCCCGACCCACTCCGCAGGGAAACACTAGCTCCCGGAATAGGCATTCCAAGGAGCCCCCCGCAGGGCAAACCGATTTGATGCGTTCTTATCAGCGCAAGAGGGAAACTCCAACACACAGGAATTCATCCTCAGAGTCTGTGTGCGCCGGGCGACACGCAGAGCCGGGCGCAGCCCCAGGGTGCGGGCGGGCCGGGCAGCTCTCAGCACCCGCATCCGTGGAGCCTCCGCGTCCGTCTGCGTTGGGACCGAGCTGCGTCCTCCGAGGCCGCCGAGGGTGCCCTTCGATCGGCCGCCTCCGGCCCCGCGCGCCCCCGCTCCCCCCGCGTCTCCCCGCGCTCCTTACCAGCTGCTCCTGCAGCGCCGCCAGCGCCGCCTCCAGCCGCAGCTCCTGGGCGCGGGGGCCGCGGGGGGCGGCGGGCCCCGGCGGGGGCGGCCCGGCCAGCGCGCCCCACACGCGCGCCTGCTGCCTGGCGCGCAGCCCCCGCAGCTCGTGCAGCCCCGCGAGCGCCGCGCGCAGCCTGGCGCCCACCCGGCGGCGGTCCCAGCCCGCGGGCCCCGGCGGGCCGCCCGGCGCCCACATCCCGCGCTCGGCCCCGCGAGCCGCCCGGGCCTCGCTCCCGGCCTCCGGAGCGCCCGGCCGTGCGCGCGGCCTCCGCGCCGCCGCCGCTCCCCGCCCCCGGCCCGCGGGCCGCCGAGGCAGGCTGCGACCTATCGGTGGCCGCGGAGGCGGTGTCTGCACCCGCCCCGGGGTCACAGCGGCCGCCCCCGGGCCCGCCCCGTCGGCGGGGCCCCGCGCCCTGGGCACCCGGGCCGCGCGCTCCCAGGCGCTCCGGAGGACGCGCGGGGACCCAGGAGGGAGTCTCCGGGGGAAGAGCCGCCGCGCGGGCGGCGGGAAGGTGTGAAAATAGACCGAAGGCGGTGGGAGGTTTTGTTCAGGTTAAAAGCAAGTTTTATAAAACAAGTTGCTGCATAGTATCGCATTGTAGGATTCTTACCATTATAAATTTATTAGAACTTTGAAAAAGAACTCCCCTTTTCCTAGAAGCCTGTTTGTCCTTTTTTTTTTAAATTTTATAATGAAAGCTTTATTGAGATATAATTCCCTTTTAAAATATACAGTTCAATGGTCCCT
This sequence comes from Bos indicus, assembly GCF_029378745.1. Taxonomy (NCBI): domain Eukaryota; kingdom Metazoa; phylum Chordata; class Mammalia; order Artiodactyla; family Bovidae; genus Bos; species Bos indicus. Next base: position 103,043,941 of record NC_091768.1, read on the forward strand.
TAGTATACTCACCAAGAACTATTACCCAGTCACCTTCGTGGGCTTTTAGCTCCCTCCCCCAAAGAAGCCCTGCCTCGCCAGCCGTCCATTCCTCCCGGGGCACCCCCAACATAAAGCTGCCTATTTGGGACATTTTATACAAATAGAATCAAACAAGAGATGGTCTTTTTGGACTGACTTCTGTTACTGATCATGCTTCAGGGTTCATCCACGTTGTAGCAAGTATTACTTCATTTCTTTTTATTGGTAAATACTGTCCCACTGTATGGCAGGACTCGCTTTTATTTATCTGTTTATTCCTTAACAGGCTGTTTTCCACTTTGCGGTAACTATTATGATTAGTGCTGCTATGGAATTCGTGTGTGTGTGTGTGTGTGTGGAGATGTTTGCATTTCTCGAGTGTTTATCTAAGAGTGGAGTTGCTGGGTCCTTGGTAATGTCTGTGTCCAGCCTTCTGAGGAACTGCCAGGCTGCTTCCCATCATTTCCCGGGCCCATCAGCGCTGTCTGAGGGGTCCAAGTGCTCCACACCCTCACCAACACTCCTCTTTTTGGTGTTGGCTGTTGTAGGATGAATGAAGTGGTCTCGCTGTGGCTTTGACTGCCCTTTTCCTCAAGGCCAGCGATGCTTGTACCGTTTCACGTGCTTACTGGCTGTCTTTAGCAAAATGTCTGTTCAGATCCTTTGCCCATTAAAAAAAAACTGGTTTGTGTTCTTTTTGGAATGTAAGTACTCTTTGTGTATTCTAGAAACACTTCCATTTCAGGTACAAGATTTGCAAGTATTTCATTCACTCTGGGGTGTCCTTTCACTTCCTTGATTAGTGTACTTTGCAGCAAAAAGTTTTAATTTTGACCAAGACCGAGTTATCTTTTTGTTGTTGCCTGCTGTTTCAACGTCATGTCTAAGAAACCACTGTTTAATCCAAGGTCAAAGGTTATATCTGTGCTTTTTTTTCCCCTAAGATTTTAAGAATAGTTTTGGTGCTCATGTTGAAGTCTTTGGTCCGGTTTTAGTTAATTTTTGTGCATGTTATGAGGTAGGGATCCAGCTTCATTTTTAAACATGTGAATATTCAGTGTTCCCAGCACCATTTGTTAGAAAGACATTTTCCCCCATTAAATTGCCCTGGGACATTTGATGAAAATCAGTTGATTCAGAAAAATCAATTCCTGGACTCTCAGTTCTGTGTCACCAGTGTGTCTGTCCATCCTTAAGCCAATTCTGCATTGTTTTGAGCATCGTAGCTTTGTAGTAAGTTTTCCAGTTAGGAAGTGTGAGTCACCCACAGCTCTCTTTCAAGACTGTTTTGGCTATTCAGGGTTCGCTGCACTTCCACCCCAGTTTTAAGCATAGCTTGTCAGTTTCTGCAAAGGAGGCAGCTGGCATCTGTCGATTGGCTGAAGAAGCATTGCTGCCTTAAGGGTGAGTCTTCTGAACCATAAATGTGGTGGTTTTTCCACCTGTTTAGGCCTTTAATGAACAGTGTTCTGTAGTTTTCAGTGTTCAAATCTTGCACTTCTTTTGTTAAGTTTATTTCTACAAATTTTATTCCTTTTCAAATTATTATAAATGGAAACGTCTTCTAATTTCATTTTCAGAATGTTCATTGCTAGTATATAGAAATAAGCAATTAATTTTTGTATACTGATCCATGCAAGCTTTCTGAATGTTTTTTGTTAGTGTAATGGATTTTTAGTGGATTCCTTTGCATTTTTAAAAATTTTCAAAATTGTGTCACCTGGACACATTTCTTGCTTTCTTAGATGGTTTTAATTTGCTTTTCTTGCCTTATCACTCTGCCTGGAGCTTCTAGCACAGGTTGGATAGAGGTGGTGAGAACAGGCGTCCTTGTCTTGTTCCTGCTCTTGGAGGGGGAGGGACGTTCAGCCTTGAACTCTTGAGTACAGTGTGAGCTCTAGGTTTTCATTAGGTGCCTGTTACCTGAGTGAAGAAATTCTCATTGACTCCTACTTTCTTGAGTGTCTGTATCATTGAGTTTTTCAGGTTATGTTTCTTTTGTTTTTTCCCTTGGTTATCTATATTTATCTTATCTAATATTGAGAGAAAACATTAGGCTGAGACTAAAGAGACCTCAATTCCAAGCTCTTTTGCCTTCAATTTTCTAAACTATAAAATGAGTCTATTAACGATTCTTAATGCTACTTTCTTTGTAACCAAAAAGCAAAAAAAAAAAAAAAAAGTATGATTCCTCTTTACATTTATCCAAAGAGAGATTTAGAGAGGAAGACTGGCCATGAGTCTTTTTTGGTCATCTGTTGTCTCCCCATCTGTGACTCACTTAATGGTGTCTTTTGAGGAACAGAAGTTCTTAATTTTTATGTAGTCTTACTTATCATTGATCCTGTTTGGGTGATTTTAAAGAAGTTTTTGCTTCAGGAAAGCCAAAAACATTATTTAAAGCTTGAAGATATTATGTGAAGCCGCTTCTAGAAATGTTATCATTTTACCTTTCTTATTTAAATTTACAATCCACCTAAAACGGCCTTTGTTTATTGTACGAGACGGGGCGCTCACAATTTACTTTTTCTCACAGGCGCGTCTCAGTGCAATACTTACTGCCCCAGACGTCTTAGTGTGTGCTTCCTGTACAAACTTGTCTTAAATAACCAAATCCAGTCCTTAAAATCAGGAAATTGTCATTGGTTCATAATCATCATCTAATTTTCAGACCCAGTGCGGGTTTTAGCCCACTTAACGTCCTTTGGCTCAGAGCAGCCCCCTCCAGAGTAATGCACTGACCTGACCTTTCTTGCTGCTGGCCTCTCGGCCTGGAGCAGGGGCCTGGTCTGTCCCTGGCCCATCACTTAGCACTTTGAAGATGCTGTACTTTCAGAACCAGTTGTTTTGAAGGCTGCTCCTTGATTTCGTCTCGCTGAGGCTCCCTCCTGGGTTGCGCTGTCTTTCTGAGTGGGAATATCAGGCTGCATGCAGTGCTCCTTGCGTCTTACCAACAGGGACGCTGCGCCCCCGCATGACCACCTCATCTGTATCAGTAGCTCTGGGTGTCATCTGTCTGTCCGTCCCTTCATCTGTCTACCATCTAGCCAGCCATCTGTTTTTGTAAAAGTTGATTTGTCCGCTTTGGGCTGTTCTGGGGCTTCGTGGCAGCTCAGGCTTTTCCCTGGTTGCGGCGAGCGGGAGCTGCTCTAGCTGTTGAGCGTGGCGGGTTTCTCACCCCAGCGGCCTGTCTGTTGGTGCGGAGTGTGGGCCCTGGGGCACACGGGCCTCAGTGATGGTGACGAGGGACTCCGTAGTGTGGCACACGGGCTTGGTTGCTTTGTGGCGTGTGGGGTCTTCCCAGATCAGGGATTGAACTTGAGCCTCCTGCATCGGCAGGTGGAGTCTCCACCACTGAGCCACCAGGGAAGCTCCTGTTAATCTGTTTACCTATCCATTGACCCATCAATCCATCTTTCTATCTGTAACCGATCAACTGTCCAGAATGGAAAAGGAGGGGAAGTAGGGGAAGAAAGAATCAAGAACCCCGAAGAGCTGCGGGTTTTGTCCTCCACGTGGGGCAGGCAGAGAAGGGCTGTGAAGTCCCAGTGCTGGCCTGGGGCTGCGGGGGTCAGAGAGGCCGGGCGGTCCTCCCTGAGCCTTGGGCCTCAGTGCTCCTCCTCTGGAGGTGGGCATGCCTCGGGGTGGCTTGAGGCAGTCCGTGTGCCCAGTTGCCCCTACACGCCAGCCTCTGCTGTTCTGGGATTTAGGGATGCGATGAGAGGACCCGAGGGCTCCTCACCCTCTGACTGTCCTGGGAGCCCTGGGGAGGCGCTCGCGTCCTTAGTGCTCTTGGGAGCATCTGCCTGGGAAGGACATGGGGCCCGAGGCTGCAGACTCTGGACTCCACCTCCTGCCCTGAGTTTCCTGGGGCTCAAGTGTCAGCTGTCACCTCCTTCCTTACCCACTGCCCTCCCTTGGGGTGGCACTGAACTCAGAGGGGGGAGCCTCTCTTTTGTGAGTATTGGAGGGTCTGCAAGTATGTGTCTTATTCAGTGATTATACATTTATGTAGCTCTTAAAGATTATCACTTAACTGTAACTAAACAGGGGTGAAGGAAATGTGTATAAGATGCCAAGGAAAAACAAACTGAATTAAAACTTGTAAGTGTTTAAAAAGTGCAGCTGCAAACCAGCAGGGTCACTGTGGAGCAGAAGAAAGTTAAGAATCCTTGGTCAGTTTGCTGTGCTTCTGAGTGGCTTTCTCCACTGGGTTAATTTGTTCTCTTGTTTGTTAATTTGTTCTCTTGTGCTGCTGCTGCTGCTGCTAAGTCGCTTCAGTTGTGTCCGACTCTGTGCAACCCTATAGATGGCAGCCCACCAGGCTCTGCCGCGCCTGGGAGTCTCCAGGCAAGAACACTGGAGTGGGTTGCCATTTCCTTCTCCAATGCAGGAAAGTGAAAAATGAAAGTGAAGTCGCTCAGTCATGTCCGACCCTTAGCGACCCCATGGACTGCAGCCCACCAGGCCCCTCCATCCATGGGCGTTTCCAGGCAAGAGTACTGGAGTGGGGTGCCATTGTCTTCTCCGTGCCATAAGCCAGTATCCACATGCACACGCACATGGCCCTACATGCTGTAAGAGACTGAAGAGAGCAGGAGGCAGTGGGAAGGCCCGCCCCCACACACCCTCCTTCTTCTGACCCCTCCTGGCCCCCGCCTTCCTCACCGACGCCCCGGCCCCTCCAGCTGGGCCTCCTGTGGCCCCTCGGTTCCCCACGGCCTTTGCACATGCCATGCCCTCCCCTGAAGTCTCGGCCTCCATGTCCGTGTAGCCTCCTCTCCCCTCCTCATGCCTTTTTCCAGGTCAGGCTCCCATCAGGCCGGCCTGGACCTGGCAGTGCCCCAGGGCTCACTGTCCGCTTTTATTTTTTGCAGCGCACTGCCCGCTCAAGTTCTTCAGAGGCTTGTCTGTTATGATCCTTCTTCCTTGTTCGCTTCCCCCACTAGACTGTGAGCTGGGTGAGAGCAGAGACCTTCATTTTTAGACTGATGTATTTTAGGTGCTAGCCTGGCTCCAAGTAGCTGCCTAGTAGCATTTGCTGAATAAACGCTTGGTACTTTGTTCATCATTGAGCTGAAAGGAAACTTCAGAACTGTATCTAGGGAATCCCTGATGGCCCAGTGATTCTGACTCTGCACTTTCACTGCCAGCACCTGGGTTTGATCCCTGGTCTGGGAACTGAGATCCCGCAAGCTGGAGTGGTTTGGCCAAAAAAAAAGAGAAAAAATTATATCATGGTTTTCTTAGATCATCCCCCACATGATACATTTTTACATGGTTGAGTTTTGTTACAAAAGTAATATGCAAGGTTCAAGAGATATGTAAAGAAAATTTAATATTTTCTAACGTCCAACTCAGTGGACATGAATTTGCGCAAACTCTGGGAGACCATGAAGGACAGGGAAGCCTGGCATGCTGCAGTCCACGGGGTCACAAAGACTCAGATATGACTGAGCGACTGAACAACAGCAACTCAATCCCCTTGGATTAAACCTTATTATGTATTCTAAGGCATGGCCGTTCACATCCTGTCATCTCTCTGTCTATCTGTGTGTCCATGCATCTATGTATGTGTGTGTCTGTCTATCCATCTATATATGTATGTACGTGTCTGTTCATCCATCCATGTTTGTATGTATATGTCTGTCTACCTGTCTTTCCATCTGTGCATGAGTCTTTCTATCCACGCATCTTCCAATGAACATTCAGGGTTGATTTCCTTTGGGACTGACTGGTTTGATCTCTTTGCAGTCCAAGGGTCTCTCAAGAGTCTTCTCCATTAATTAAATTTAAAAGTTAAAAAGGTAATGAGTCTTCTTGACCAATAAAAGAAAAGCTACCAACGTAGTTGTATCTTCAGACCTCTCTAGCTATCACCACGTTCGTACAGTAGATAGGAAAAATATTAAAAATGAAGAGAGCTATATAGGTATTTCTTATCTAGGACTTGATAAAGACTATAGTGGCTTGTTTATTCTGATTAAAGAGAATGATGCTAATAGAGTTGTAGTGAATACACACTGGCCTCTATGCATGTTAAACCAAACATATGAAATCGATAATTATATTTTTGCCAAAGGCAGTTGGGGATTAAGCAGTTAGGTTCTGCGTCAGCATGTCCGTCAGCAGATAGGTTTCCCTTTATCTATAAGATCATCTCATAAAGAAGATTGGGACCTGTGACCTCCCACCAGCAGACTGCTTGGTCAGCTCCCCCGTGTATCTGGGGCTCAGAGGGTGGAGCTTCCTCACCGGCTCCAGGTCCGTGGTGCCTGGGCTGGACCACTGCGTGCAGTTCTGCCCCGAACAGCACTGGGAGTTACCCCCTACAGGGTCAGGAGAAGACGCCAGATGTGTAAGTGATGTCTGACTGCAGCAATCCCAGCTGCCTGCTCGGAAAGGCTGACACAGTCCACCTTCAAGGCCGCAGCGGGTCATGGGGGAGACTGGTGGAACATTCGCAGTGGGGCCAGCACTCAGCCCCGGGACGAGAGGGGACTGGTGAGCTCTGCACGTCACCTGGGCTCACAGCTGGTGATGTAGCTTGTCTGAGGAGACCCGTGTCTGTCATGGTGGAGGTTTGTTACCTGATGATGTTTGTTTGGCTCTGAAAAACTAGAAGGATGGCTGACGAAGTCTGAATTCAGATTTGTGCACGTTTTCAGTTTCTCTGGGTGTTCGTGAAGGACCTTGAGCATTGTCTCTGGTTTGAGACACGTAAAATTCCACATAAATCCACGTGAAGCGTGGATTTGATTATTGAGCAGTAGTTCCTGCCGCTCCCGTGTCTGGATGGAGCAGCGAGCAGGCAGCCCGTGGCGTGAAGCTCCAGTGAGTGTCCCGAGAGAGGGCTCCCCAGGGTGTGGACGCGGAGAGGTGGCTCCGTGCCGATGTGCACGGCCTGAGAACACTTGCAATCCGCAACCAGGAGACGGCAGGGCTGAAATTCCATGTGGCTTTCGCCTGAAGCCACCATAAACCTCACAGGATGACATCACTCATCCAGACTGGGGCGTTTTGACTTGATGTGGTGTGACTTGTCTGCACAGTCTTGCTGAGTTTCTACAGTGTGGAAGTCGCATGTCAAGGAGCCAGATTATTGCACTGTGTGCTGCCATTGGGCCGACTTCTTATTTCAAAACTGAAGTCACGTCTTAATTCCTCCTTTCCCCTTTCTTTAAATTCGCAATTTAAGAGTATTAGCTCAGCAGTATTTCAGTCCTAACTCCTTCCGTGATGATCGCCTGGGTGGGTGTCTGTTTCATCAGAGCTCTGAGATGACAGATAGGCGGTGAGAAAGCCTCAGAGTGCTGTTGACAGCGTGTTGGCACATGGTGGGGGTGAGCGTTGCAAGTGGAATGTATTTGTGTGTCTCTGTGTGTGTTGTTCTGTTAAAAACACCAAAGGACACTGTGTCCCACGGTCAATTAGCAATGCAGTCACTTTTGTTCCAAGATTAAATCCGTAAATCTGTAGCCTTCTGTAAGCTGGAATTGAGTTGGAGAAGATAAAGCTGCCTTGTGACTTCAGTTTTATTGAGTTTTATTTTTCCACTGTAAAGAAAACTCTGATGTCTGCATCGTTACGTGTAAATGGTATGCCGAAGGTGACTTTCTCTTCTAGGGTCATCCATCATCTGGGTAATGGTGGTTAGTGTTACCTTTTATGTATTTCTAGTTGCTTTTTGTGCTACAGACAGATGTTGGTTGTCCAGAGTTTATTATAAAGTGTTTATGTCCGGGCCTCTGTCTCACGCGTCCTAATTCTCCTGGGGGTCCTACAAAGGGTCACTAGTGCATGCCACCACTTTCCAGACTCTGGGGTCCAGGTTATAACGTGTGTCCGTGCACCCAAGGTGGGTTTTTAGTAGGTCAACAGTATGTTAGTTACACAGTGGTCTGGGGATAATTTCATGGGGCAGCTACCATATTCTCCCTACTTTTGGGTAGCTACTATCAAAAATATTTTCTCTTCACATGTGGAAATAACTCGCTTGTTCCACTGATTATTAAAGAAATGCATGATGATGGTTAAATCATTAACAGGAGAACATTTGTCATAAATCCACCCCATCGTGCACAGCTTTGAATATATTATATCTTCCCACAGATTTCTGTGTAAATATAATTTTAATGCAAATCTAATCTTTCTTTAGTTCAGTTCAGTTCAGTTCAGTCGCTCAGTCGTGTCTGACTCTTTGAGACCCCATGAATCGCACCACGCCAGGCCTCCCTGTCCATCACCAACTCCCGGAGTTCACTCAAACTCATGTCCATCGAGTCAGTGATGCCATCCAGCCATCTCATCCTCTGTCATCCCCTTCTCCTCCTGCCTCTAATCCTTCCCAGCATCAGAGTCTTTTCCAATGAATCAACTCTTCGCATGAGGTGGCCAAAGTACTGGAGTTTCAGCTTTAGCATCATTCCTTCCAAAGAACACCCAGGACTGATCTCCTTTAGGATGGACTGGTTGGATCTCCTTGCAGTCCAAGGGACTCTCAAGAGTCTTCTCCAACACCACAGTTCAAAAGCATCAATTCTCTGGTGCTCAGCCTTCTTCACAGTCCAACTCTCACATCCATACATGACCACTGGAAAAACCATAGCCTTGACTAGTCGGACCTTTGCTGGCAAAGTAATGTCTCTGCTTTTGAATATGCTATCTAGGTTACACTTTTTTCTCCTTTTTCTATGTTCATGCCTAATATCTAATTTTGTGACAATATAATAATGTATTTTACAACCCCTCTGTTCATGGACATTATATAATCAATTATTTTTCTCTAGTCTAAGTCATCCTGAAGTAAAGTGCTTACTTCCTCCGCACCCTCTGAAAAGTCTCGCCAATATAAGGTGTCATTGAAACTTTCCCCTAATTTTATATGATTCTTAGGTTAACATTGAGATTGAACATTTTTTTATTTTTTTTATATATCTGTAGATCTTCTTTGGTATTTTCCTGTTCAAATATTTTGTCAAAACTTTAATTGGGATATTTATCATGGGTGTGTAAGGACCCTATAGTAAAGATATGGGCAGAAAAGTGAACACATAAAGTAAAGCAAATTGGGGAGCCCTCAATGTGAGGATCAGAGTGCGGTAACATTTGGGGTTGTCGGCAAAAGAAGATTGTTCAGAGTGGAAACCCTAAGTGAATGAGGCGATCCGTTACAGGTGTATCTGCTTTGAATGCGGATTTCCGCGTGTGGGAAGAGCCCACTGAGATTCACGAAGGTGACGTTGTGTGTAGGCTGAGGCTGGTCCACGGCGTCCACGGATCGTCCACTCTCGAGCACGAGTCAAACACTCCCCCCACTGACTCCCACAGCCCGCAGAGTCTGGAGAGTACCACACACGTGCTCCTGTGCCTTTTATTTGAGAGAAACCACAGCATCACTCACAACCAGGCTCTCCGTTGTGACTGGAAAGTGAGGGAGCACTTTAATCTTCGAGACACAGCAAACCTGGGGGCAAGTTTATGTGATTGCCCACGTCTAGTTGTTAAGCAGTTTTGTGTGGGGTTAAATGAAACGATGTTTAATTGTTGGATAGACACACTTCGCTGGTTATCCTCATGTGCTTTCAGCTCATGTAATTACAGGAAGCAGGGACAACCCTCTAACTAGGAGCAAAGAGAGTGAGAGGTGGCTCTGGTTTACAGTCACCTGAGTCTGAATTCTCACCATCACCACCTCCAGGCTTGACAGTCACCACCTGAGGTTCCCGCTGGGACGGAGGAGCTGCCCAGGCCTTCTGTGCCTGCACCAGGCCGCTCACCTTCTGTGCCTGCCCACTCACCCTCTGTCCCTGCCCTCTCACCTTCTGTCCCTGCACCAAGCGCTCACCCTCTGTACCTGCCTGGGATGGGGTATGGCTCCAGGTAACCCTGCTGATTGAGGAATTCAGACCGTGAGGGTTAAGAGACCTGTCTGCGTTTACACAAGGAAATTAACGATATCTGCTACGGAACCATTCAGACAGCGCTTGTCTCTCAGGTCAAGGCTGCACCTTCTGGGACGGAGAACCGAGTGCGTCCCCGCCTGTGTGTGGGCTCCCCAGAGCCAGCCTTGGTATCAGAAAGCATCCAGCTTTGAAAGGTGAGAGTGCGGTGCATTTACCTGGGAGGAAAATTGGAAAAGGACGAAAAGGGAGACGTTGGGGGACACTTGTGGATCTTCTTTTGAGAAATGCAGATTTTTTTTTTCAAAAATGAAGTTTTATTGGAAATCTTAGTTATTGTTGGAGAAAAATGAATCTTTTCTTTCCTTATTGTATACATGTAACATTTTTATAATAAATGTTTACATATTTTAAAGTTTTGATGTGTTTTGTAATAACTCCATGATAGTTTCAGAGTATAAATAGAGTAGAACTAAATAGGCAGGTATAAAATGCTTTCAGATGAGAAGAAAGTGTGTCAGAATCCCGCACAGCGGCTGTAGGGGGTAGGGAGGAAGAAAAACAACCATTGAGAAGAAAGGCGTAACTTTTTCAGGCAGCCATGACCTAAACGCTTTCCATGTAAAACATTAATCAGGCCCAGTGTTAGATTAGATCAGAATCTACCCCATACACAATAGAATTCCACCCCGCAAGAAGCCGGATGGGAGTAAAATCAAACAGATTCCGAGACCCTCTTACAATATCACACAAGACTCCTCTGCTGGGTTGAACCACGGGAAGTTGTTGAGTTTTTCATCTTAAAAAGATTGAACACTGACTGTATCATGTAACTTGATCACACACTGATGTACACAGTGAGTTTTAAATAGGCAGAAGACTGCTTATATCGTACGTAGGAAAAAAAATTGCAGACTTTTTAAAAAAGGAAATGAAGGGAAGGGGGGAATTCAAACAAATTCAGTAAGATGACAAAGAATTGTTAAGAAAAGAGAGACAGAAACCATAGCTGATCAGGAGATTTAAAACAATCTCCAGGGTGAGAAACCTCGTGTGCACTGATGTCACCGCTGCCAGAAAGTCCTGTGTCCACAAGCCCCGAGGTTGGGCAGGGTTTGCTGAGACGCACGGGCCTGGAATTAAATAAACCAACGGCTGGTTACGCTCCTGAGACGTGAAGAGACAGGGCTCCCGGGGTGACGCCGAACAAGAGCCAGACCTGCTTGTTTTCCGCACATTCCTAATTTAGCTTATCTGGGGAATAAAACCTCTTCTGTTGCCTTGCTGGTACAAAACTAATACATGCTTATTCTAGACTGTTTGGAAAATACTGATGAGCAAAAGAAAGAGAAAGAAGTCCAAACCCTCAACTCCCAGAGCTCAATGCAGCTACCTTTTTTTTTTGTCTGATTGGTATGCTCTTTTCCACGGGTGATACTCTGTGTTAAAGAGGAGGGCACACCGTGCTGCTGGCAGCCTGGCCCTTGCCCAGGACTCCGTGCCCCCCTCCCGTCTCTCACCACCAGTGCGGTGTCGGCTGCATGCGTGTGCGCTCAGTCACTGCCGTCGTGTCCGTGTCTCTCACCACCAGTGCGGGTGTCGGCTGCTCAGTCACTGCAGTCCGACTCTGTGTGACCCTGTGGACTGCAGCCCGCCAGGCTCCTCTGTCCATGGGACTCTCCAGGAAGGAACACTGGAGCGGGTTGTCATTTCCCCCTCCGGGAGATCTTCCCGACCCGTGGATCCAAGCCATGTCTCTCATCTGTCCTGCGTTGGCAGGTGGATTCTTTACCACTGAGCCAGTACGTGCGTCTTTTTTTGTGTGTAGACAAAGGGATCTGTTTATGAACCCCCTCCTGGCTTGTGTGACCTCCCAGAACCTGCTGGGCTGCCCCCCGGCCTTGTCCGCCCTGGGCCTGTCTGCTGGGGGAGGCCTGGCCCCGATGATCCCTTGCCAGGAGAGAAGGCGTGCTCGTCTTCCTGGGGGGCTCGCACTGCCCCAGACTCCCTCCCCCCGACACTGGACCCCCCGCCTGACTGCCCCTCCCAGCAGGCTGGACCTCCCCTCTCCCGGGCCTGCCCTGTCCGCTGCCTCGGGGTCTGTGTCTCAAGGTGACTCTCCCCCGCTGGCAGAGGTTTATGGGTGCTGTCTGTTCGATCAGGGCCTGAATCCCGTCACGCGCTTGCTGTGACCCGGCCCACGGCAGACGCACCTTTGTTCAGCTCCGTCTGTGTGTCTTTAGGTCAGAGACAGGAAAGGTGAGTGAAAGCGTTGCCCCTCAGAAAGTCTGTGCTGTGTGGAGACATGGCCTCGACCACCCCATCTGGCTAAACCAAGTGTTATTACTTTAAAAAATGTCATTATTTTAAAAAATCATAACGTTATGAAGTCAGCTACATATAAATATTAAAGAATTAATTAGATAATCCGGAATAGCAAGGAACTAAAGGAAACTAAATTCTGTGCACAGTTTCCTAACTTTTAGACTGTATTTTTCTCTTAATTTATTATACATTTACTAAGTACTTGGTGGGCTACAGTCCATGGGGTCGAAAAAGAGTCGGACATGACTTAGCAGCCGAACAACAGCTATGTACCAAGCACTGTGCTTTGTGAACCTCAGTCTGCTTGTTGCTACAAGTCACCCGGGAGTGTCCACTGGCCCTCCCTGGACACCCTGAAGACACTGACTTTCAGTGACTGACTCCAGGCCTGTGTCAGCCCTGACGCATCGCCACGTGTGTCTGACCCCAGTCAGTGTGGGGGCAGGACAGGGTCACCGCGCAGCGTGAACTACGGGCTTGGGAGTCAGACCTCCAGGTCGGAACTGCTGGACCGAACCCAGGACTTCCACCTTCTCAAGAAACAGGTGGCTGAGAATTGCGGGGACCACACCGGCTGGGACCCCAGGACTCTCTGTGGGGAAACCCTGGGTGCTCTGCTTGCTACCCCAATGAGACAGGGCGTCTCTCAGGCCAGGCCCAGCCGAGCCTCACAGCTCCTTCCGCTTCTCCGGGAGAAGAGCTCCTCACAGCTCCCACCGCTTCTGTGGGAGAAGAGCTCCTCACAGCTCCCACCGCTTCTGTGGGAGAAGAGCTCCTCACAGCTCACTCCGCTTCTCCGCGGCTTGTCCTCCTGACTGGTGTGGAATTTCCCGGGACACTTCCAGAAACCGCTGATGCGGGCCACCCTCTTCCTCAGCCAGCTTCCTCAGGCTGCTGAGCCAGGCAGAGCCTGTGAACCGGCCTCGTTTGGGGTCCTTCAGGTGATGCTGCAGGGGTGTGGGGGTGGGTGAGCCCCTGTTAGGGTTTCTGCCCCGGGGTTAGAAGCAGGCTCACGAGTCCCATCCCTGCCCCTCAGCTCCAAGCCGCAAGGTGACCCCCACAGGCCTTGTGCGGGGAGGGACCCGTGTTTACCCAGGGAGGTGCTCACGTGACCACTCCATGCGCGTGGTGACCCTGGCCGTCTCCGACCGGATGCCCAGAGCGCCGTGCTGGGAGACGAGATTCAGCTCCTAGGCTGGCGGACTTATTGGGCAGTCCAATGCCAATAGATTTATCAGTTTCGGTATTAAAATGTTGTGTAAGCACCCAGAGGCTTTCTAGCAAAGGGTGTGTGATTTTATTCATCAAATAAAATATGAAACTCTGGGCAGGTCCTCCTCAGAGGGTGTTTCCATTGTCATGGCTCATGGCTCTGTTTCAGGATGAAGCTGTTGTTCGTCGATCTGAGGACAGGCCAGAGCAGAGCCCGTGTGCCTGATTTACGACAGCTCTGCGCCCCATCACCTCAGCACCACGCCTGCCAGCGATGGCAACATTCGAGCCCCAGGCAACTACAGAAAACTGCGTGGACGACGGGTGGTCCTTGATGACGGTGGTCTGCTTGCTTTCTCCCTCACCAAGAATATGCAGAAACTGAAGGAGTTCAGCCAGCAGTATCGTCATGAACCAGCCAGAGGCACTAAATGGGTTAAGCCACATTCACTGGTGCTAATCTAAGTTCTCTGCTGGTGGGATGCTGGGTCCTCGATGCCTTTTGGAGCGGCTGCACATGACTTAATAGACAGGGGCCCTTCCACTTTGCAACCACTCAGTAACTGTTAGAGTAGGGTTAACAACAGAGGGTGGTTTTACTGTCCTTGAGAGGATGAAAAGTCTAGATGGTAAGAGAAATGACACCAACTGTCATTGGAGCGTTTCCTCTTTGCCAGTCACCAGACCGGCACTTTTAACAAGTTATCTCACAAATACAGGTCAAAACACACAGGAAAACATAACAGGAGCTGTGTAGCCAGCGGGGGCCACAGGACCCACACGTTCAGAACACAGGCTATGGGGTTTGCAGAAGCCAGGCAGGATTTATCGGGAGTTGATTTGAGCAGAAGGACCTTACAGAGGAGGCTCTGGGTGACTCCGGGAGCGGCTCCACGAGCCCACCCTGGGAGACGTGGGGTGAGGAAGGGCCGCCGGGCCGAGCCCGAGGGCGCGGCGCGGAAGGCGCTCTGCACAGCCTCCGTGGCGCCCGCGGCCCTGCCTGCGGGTCGGACAGACTGGATCCTCCTTCCCCGGGAAGACGTGGGCGTGAGCGCCGAGCCTGCGGGGAAGACGGGGACTGAGCAAAGGGTTTAGAAGAACTCCTTATCTGGGTTAATTCTGAAAACAGGGGTCACGACGGGCCACTGGCGCAGCGACCGCAGGCAGATCTCCGATGCTGAGGCCAGAAGCCCGAGGAGGAGCGGCCGGGCCCGCCTCTGCGGCGCCCCCTCCAGGCCGGGTGGGGCCTGGACACCCTCGAGGGCGCCTTCAAGGGCGGAGGAAGCCTCGGCGCGGAAGCGCAGGGCCTGCAGAAGGGCTCTGCGCGCGGCCGGGGCTGCAGGGAGGAGGAAGGGTCCGGACACCTCAGTCTGGAAGCGTGAAGAAGGGTGGCCTTCCGGGCAGGGCGGGCCTGTGATGACAGCGGGTGTGCAGCTGGAGACGCGGAGGAGGGACGGGTGTGGCTGACGTCTGTCTCTGTGAGGGTCGGGGGGAAGGTGTGGCTGGGGATGGAGGTGGTGAGCAACCTGACCCCTCCTGTGGAGACGCTGACCAGCGGTCCTGTCACCCAGGAGGCTTCGTTGGGGGAGGGGGGTGGCGCCCACCAAGCAGAGGACGGCCCCCTGGGGGTCCAGGCAGCCCAGCGGCCCCTCCAGCCACCAGAGGATCATGCAGGTCAGACCCACCCGGGCTCAGGGACCTGAGAACCCGGACCCGTGTCCTTTTGAGCAGACAGAAGACCTCTCCCTGGGAGCGTGCACAGACAGGGACCCCTCCCCGGGGGTGTGAGCAGACGGGGGACCCCTCCCCCGGGGGTGTGAACAGATGGGGGACCCCTACCCGGGGGCGTGAACAGGAGGGGGACCTCTCCCCGGGGGCGTGAACAGATGGGGGACCCTTCCCCGGGGCGTGAACAGATGGGGGACCCTTCCCCGGGGCGTGAACAGGAGGGGGACCCCTCCTCGGGGGCGTGAACAGGCGGGGGACCCCTCCCCGGGGGCGTGAACAGACAGGGACCCCTCCCTGGGGCGTGTTCACGCCCACTGGTGACTGCGGAGCCCATCCCGGGAGGGGCCCTGGAGAGGGTGCGGCCGTGCGCTGCCTGCACCCTGGCGTTCCCAGTGTTGGGGGGCTGTTCTGGGGCCTCGTCTGCTCTGCCTCTGCACCAGGCCTCAGGTTCTCCCAGGTTAGGGCTCTGCTTCCCTGGTGGCTCAGGTGGTAAAGAATCTGCCAGCAAATCAGGAGGCGCAGGTTGGATATGCGGGTTGGGAATCTCCCCTGGAGAAAGGAATGGCGACCCGCTCCAGTATCCTTGCCTGGGAAATCCCATGGGCAGAGGAGACTGGAGGATTACAGTCCATGAGTCGGACACGACTGAGTGACTAGCACTCAACACCTCGGGGTCAGAGTGATTTCCTGGGTGCTCGGCTCTCCTGCCTGTGGCAGGTAGTCAGGAAAGAAAGAAAGTGAAGTCGCTCAGTCGTGTCCGACTGTTTGCGACCCCATGGACTGTAGCCTCTGAGGCTCCTCTGTCCATGGGATTTTCCAGGCAAGCGTACTGGAGTGGGTTGCCATTTCCTTCTCCAGGGGATCTTCCCAACCCAGGGATCAAACCCAGGTCTCCCGCATTGCAGGCAGACGCTTTATCGTCTGAACTACCAAGGAAGCAGATCATCAGGAATGGTGTTCAATTCCCAAAGGAAAGGGGGCAGACGAACACTTCGAGGCTGGGAAGGAAAGCCCTTCACCTCCAGCCACTGTTTCTGGGTCAGTGGTTCTGAGTTCTGGAGCCCTCCGAGTGGCTGCAGGGGAGCAAGCCAGATGTGTTCAAAATGCGATTTCTGGGCCGCAGCCCGATCCCCATGACTGAGACACCCCAGGAGGGGCGGTTTAAGCCACGTCCTGGGCTGTCCCCTGGGTCGGCTTCACCTTTGTAACGTCTGCTTCCCCATCACCCAGGCCTGTCCTGGCCGCAGACGGAAGGCCACTAGCCCACCTGTGGGTTGGACGTGAAGGGAGGGGAGTGGGGTGGTGGGGGCAGGGCTGGCTCCTGGGGGAGGAGACACGGGGGTGTGAGCACATGTCTGGAGCCAGGTAACAAACACACCATCTGTGCCTCTCAGAGAAGTGCTGAGCAGGGGGCTAACACAGGCGATGCCCTCGGAGCACCCGTAAAGGCCACGATGGGGCTCAGGGGGTGGGGCACCCGTAAAGGCCACGACTGTGGCTCAGGGGGTGGGGCACCGGTAAAGGCCACGATGGGGCTCAGGGGGTGGGGCAGCCGTAAAGGCCACGATGGGGCTCAGGGGGTGGGGCAGCCGTAAAGGCCACGATGGGGCTCAGGGGGTGGGGCACCCGTAAAGGCCACGATGGGGCTCAGGGGGTGGGGCACCCGTAAAGGCCACGACTGTGGCTCAGGGGGTGGGGCACCCGTAAAGGCCACGATGGGGCTCAGGGGGTGGGGCACCCGTAAAGGCCACGACTGTGGCCCAGGGGGTGGGGCACCCGTAAAGGCCACGACTGTGGCCCAGGGGGTGGGGCACCCGTAAAGGCCACGACTGTGGCCCAGGGGGCTTCCCTGCTGGCTCAGATGGGAGAGTGTCTGCCTGCAATGTGGGAGACCTGGGTTCAATCCCTGGGCCAGGAAGATCCCCTGGAGGAGGAAATGGCAACCCACTCCAGTATTCTTGCCTGGAGAGTCCCATGGACGGAGGAGCCTGGTGGGCTACAGTCCACGGGGCTGCAAAGGGTCAGATGAGACTGAGCGACTGCACTTTCGCTCTCATGGCTCTGCGACGGCAGGTTTCCGCCCGCATCCTGTTGGGGCCCCCTGTGCCACTCCACGCAGCTGCGGTTCATTCTATGATGAACCACAGTTTATTTCTCCATTCCACGCACATCCCCCGCACGACAATGTTGCTTTGAAACGTCTCACGTCTGCCTTCCGGGTGTGTCTGCAAGAGCTTTGCTCAGATGCAAGGTTGGCAGTGGGCATCCAGTGCCCACGACCCATGTGGCAGGTTATTCCTACGCGTGGGACCCCCTCCTACCTCACCTGCAGGCGGGGAGGGTTCTGTGGTCAGTGGTCATCCCCAGCACAGTCACTTTTTGCCATTTTGCTGAGTGTGGTATTTTGTTTTATTGTGGTTTGAACTGTGTCTCCCTGGTTACTAATGGGTGAAGTTTCTCTTCAGTAACACTGGATCTTCATGCTCCATCTGCAACATGCCTCCTGTCTTTCGCCTGTGTCTCTGAGGGTTGCTCGTCTTTGTCTATTTGATGTCCCAGGTCTTTCTCTGTCCTGGTGGCCAACCCTGAGTTGTATGTGGGTTGCAAAGAACCTCAGGCTTGTAGCTGGTTTTCCCGTCTCTTCACACTGTAGTTTGAGAAGCAGAAGCGCCTTGTTTGACGTAGCCCAGTGTGTTTGTCTTTTCGTGACTTGAGACCTCACCTGAAGTGGTGCCCGGTACACCTGTGAAGGTGGTTCTGAGCTCATCGAGTCGTTCTCCACGTACCTGACATGCTGCTCAAACTGTGCCTTCAATCGCTAATTTCACGCACGTATTACATTTTGGATGTTTTCTTTGGTTCTTGTGAAAATCCAACCTGTCAGTTCTGACAGTTGTATTTTCTTTCCTCACGTTCTCCATCTTTCATTTCTTAAAACAAAAAACACCTCCTAAAATCGCATCCTCCTTAAACTTGGCACCTGTCTCTTTGTGGTGTGACTCTGTCCTCGGACGGCACCAGGTGAGCTGCTGGCCCATGTGCTCAGTGACTATTGACCATGAACTTCCGTCTCTTTGATCTTTGAGGAAAGGGCTGAGATGGGAACCTGTCCTTCCAGGGGAGGCTTCTGTCTGCTCCTGTTGGCTCCCAGGACCTTCAGGGACACTGTAGCCCGAGTTCCAGCCTCTTGGCTGGAGTTCTGGCACAAAAGCTGGCTTAGCAGGCTAGAGGGTCACATCCCGGGGTCTCCTGGGATGGAGGGGGCTACCTGTCCTCCACTGCAGGGACCCCACTTTGGGGGGAGGCTCCGGGGGCAGGTCCCTTGAGAGTCCCTTGGACTGAAAGGAGGTCAAACCAGTCCATCCTAAGTGAAGTCAACCTTGAATATTCATTGGAGGGACTGATGCTAAAGCTGAAGCTCCAATACTTTGGCCACCTGATGAGAGGAGCCAACTCATTGGAAAAGACCCTGATGTTGGGAAGGATTGAAGGCAGGAGGAGAAGGACACGACAGAGGATGAGATGGTTGGATGGCATCACCGACTCAATGGACATGAGTTTGGGTAAACTCTGGAAATTGGTGATGGACAGGGAGGCCTGGTGTGCTGCAGTCCATGGGGTCTCAAAGAGTCGGACACAACTGAGCGACTGAACAACAGCAACCAGTGTCAGATGATTGCATGTGCCAAGAATTTATGGGAAAAGTTATGGGAGAAGAATTCAATTTGAGACAATTTTTTTTTCCTGACAACTGGGAAAAGAAGACAAAACAAAACATCATCAGGGCTAGATTCTATCACAGACGTCATTCCAGGGAAACAGCGCGGGCCAGGGCGGTGCTCAGTCCTCTCCTGCTTCTGTCCCGAGCTGGGGACAGCAGGGACTCGCCCAGGGGAAGAGACAGCAGCCCTGCGCTCACCCATTTGGCTTGTTTCCTGGAGTTCCTTCCCGGGCCTGGCCAGCCCACTCCTCATGAGCTGCCCCGAGCAGCTCCCTTAGGTAGCCGGTGGAACCAGAACTATCTCATCCCTCTCTTAGGATAACGGGTGGAACCAGAGCTATCTCATCCCTCCCTTAGGATAACGGGTGGAACCAGAGCTATCTCATCCCTGCCTTAGAATAACGGGCGGAACCAGAGCTATCTCATCCCTCCCTTAGGTAATGGGCGGAACCAGAACTGGCCCAGTAGGAAGGATGGGTGTGTGGAGTCCTGGGCCCCATTGGCCAAGCGCCCAACAGCAAAGCCCACGTGTCTCCACAGTGATGCACCCCCCCCCCCCCGGGTCAGGGGCCCATCCCAGGGGGAGGGCGGCAGGCAAGCTCACCTCCTAGAACAGGACTGGGTTCACAGTCCACCAGGGTCAGAGACGGTGTCCTGGACTTTGTGGACAAAACCCAAACCACGCATCTCCTGTCGGTGCTCGAGTGACTGGAGAGAAAGCAGATTTCCACGAGTTTTTACTGATGAAACTAAAAACTTGATTTATACACTCAGTTTGAATTTCATCTGCTTTTCACATGTCATAAAATGTTCTCTTTTGATAGTTTTCGGCCCCTTTAAGACGTACAAACCACTCTGGGGCTCAGAGGC
Organism: Bos indicus; assembly: GCF_029378745.1. Taxonomy (NCBI): domain Eukaryota; kingdom Metazoa; phylum Chordata; class Mammalia; order Artiodactyla; family Bovidae; genus Bos; species Bos indicus. Next base: position 103,063,720 of record NC_091768.1, read on the forward strand.
TGAACAGACACAGGTGTGGGCCGGCTGCTGACCCTGGGGTGGGGAGCTGAGGTCAGGGAGGGGCATGGCCCCCAGCGCTCAGCTCCTGGGGCTCTGGAGGGCCACAGATAATCCACCCACAGGAATTCTTGCTCATAAGTAACTCTAGTCAGTGACACATTGCTCTAAAAACTCACTGTGTTTGGTTGCAAAGTGACAGTGTTAGTTGCCCAGATGGGTCTGACTTTTTGTGACATCATAGACTGTAGACCATCAGGCTCCTCTGTCCATGGGACTTCCCAGGAAACAATACTGGAGCGGGTTGCTATTTCCTTCTCTAGGGGATCTTCCTGACCCAGGGATCGAACCTGGGTCTTTTGCATTGTAGGCAGATTCTTTACTGTCTGCGCAAACCCTAGTGAAATGCCGTAACAGGGCTCAGCACTGCAGCCCCCTGGCCGTCACAGAGCAGATGCCGGAGCTCCTTGCTCTGATGGGCTTGGTCTCTCCTGGCCATGCGGCATCGAGGGAAGGTCCCGTGCCCCCCACCCCCACAGCACACCAGGGTGGAGAACAGCTCCTCTGGTTTCGGTCCTGCACCGCTTGCCGGGGGAGAAACTTCACTGCGTTCAGGTGGTGGGTGGATGATCCTGTAAAACTGTTTCTCAGGGTGAAGCTGGGCTGGGCTCCCATCTGACTGGGCCACTCGGGTCAGCAGCATCAATTCTTTCCTTGGGGACGCGGGTGGCAAGTTAGAAGGTGTCCAGGGCCCACTAAGCCCCTTCCCCGTGCTGAGGACCAGCTGCTTTTCTTACACTGAAGACGCGCAGAAATGCTGGAACCTCTTTCCTTCACCTGGATGTAGGCGCCTGCATTTTCTCACTGATCGAACTGACGTGACTCGTCTGTGACAAAGGACGGGTAAGATGCGACTCTGTGTTTACTATTATGCTTTTTAAGAAGTGGCTGAAAGTGAAAGTATTGCTCAGTCATGTCCAACTCTTTGCAACCCTGTGGACTGCAGCCCACCAGGTGCTTCCGTCCATGGGCTTCTCCAGGCAAGAATACTGGGGTGGGCTGCCATGCTCTCCTCCAGGGGATCTTCCAGACCCAGGGGTCAAACCCCCGTCTCTTGCATTGCAGGCAGATTCTTGACCGTCTGATCCACCAGGGAAGCCCCTGGGGGTTAATGCACTTTCAGATGGAGCAGCGCAGCCCTAGGAATGGATGGGAAGGCGTTCTCCAGGGATTTTCCCAGCCAATCAGGAAGCTCCTGGTGCCACCAGACAGGTCACGCACGTGTCCTCAGTGTGGCGATAAACCTTGATGCCTCTGGTTCAAAAGGCCTTGCGAGCCTGGCTCCCTTTCTGCTGCCTGGAAGGCGTCTGAGCTGAACATCTAATGTCCAGATAGAGCACCAAGCGCAGTTTCTCAATATGTTTGAGATGAACAAAGAGTGGGGGGCAAGAAGGGACCCCCGGGCGTCTGGGAGCCCATCAGCCAATTATGGACCGAGGGCAGAGAAGGCGACTGATGGGGACTGAGAGCTCACAGAGCGACGCCTCCTGTGTTCACCTGCACGTGAGGATTTTTTTGTGTTTCCTGTTTACCACTCAGAGCGTGTAAACAAATAAAGCAGAATTTCAGAGGTTTTCTTTTTCTTCAAGATGGAATGTGTTTCCTTTTCTAATTGAACAATGATGGCTACCGAAAAATCCAGGAATTAGTTTTAAAAATCCCACGTTTAAAAATAAAGAAACGACCCGAGAAGAGCGATGATATGACATCAGCGCCTCTAAAGTTGGTGCTGATAATCCGACCGTCTGGATCCACGTGTCTTCCAGGCGAAAAGCACCTGGATTGAACGGAGTTGCCGGTTCTGCGTGGCGTTCCCAGTGGTAAAGTTCTTAGGAAGGATGACGCACCGTCACACCTTAAGTGCCCAGCACGCGAGCTGATGTTCCGAGTATTTGGTGAGACAGGCGCCTGGTGACAAAGGAGAGCGGAGACCACACTCACATCACTGCTGTGACGCCCCTTAGCTGTAATTACACTTTATAACACCAGTGGTTTCACTTGAATTCTGACAAAAGCCCTGCAAGTCCTGGGGTGTTTTCACCCTCATTTGACAGATGGAGAAATCAATGCAGAGAAGGGTCAGATGATTTCCCCAAGATGCCTCTGCTGACAGGCGATGGGCCCACGCTCACGCCGGGACTGAGGGTTGGGACCCCCACCCTGTCACTAGCCGCGGCTGTCAGGCTGCGCGTTGCCACCTCTTGTAAAGACTTTTTCTCAAGCCAAATTGGAGGTGCAAAAGTGGTCTTGGTAGATTTTGGCTTTCTGTTTCATCATTCTCATAATAATATAATCTAAAATGCATTGAACTTTTTAAAAAGTGAATTCTATAAATTTTTTATCATGAAATAAAATCACGTGTCAAATTTAGGAAGCTCAGAAGAGAAAACTTAGACTTTCATTATTGGAACAACCGCACTAGTGTCTTAGCTTAATTTCTTTAATCCTTGATCTTCTACACCTGTATTTTTGACATAACTGCACATACAACTGGAAACATTCTGAAAGTGAGAGTCACTCAGTTGTGTCCAACTCTTTGTGAGCCCACGGACTATAGAGTCCATGGAATTCTACAGGCCAGAATACTGGAGTGGGTAGCTGTTCCCTTCTCCACGGGATCTTCCCAACCCAGGAATGGAACTGGGGTCTCCTGCGTTGGAGGTGGATTCCTTACCAGCTGAGCCACAAGGGCAGCCCAAGAATACTGGAGTGAGTAGCCTATCCCTTCTTCAGGGGATCTTCGGGACCCAGGAATGGAACTGGGGTCTCCTGCGTTGCAGGCACATTCTTTACCCACTGAGCCACCAGGGAAGTTCCGTGTACCGTGGAACCACACCTTTGCGTCTGCACATTACTCCATTGTGTAGTGGTGAGAGGTTTCTCCTTTTTAAGGCTCCTAAAGGGTTACTCTGGGCTTCCCAGGCGGTGCGAGTGGTAAGGGACCCCCTGCTCATGCAGGAAACGTAAGAGATGTGGGTTCAGTCCCTGGATTGGGAAGATGCCCTGGAGGAGGGCATGACAACCCCCTCCAGTATTCCTGCCTGGAGAGTCCCATGGGCAGAGGAGCCTGACGGGCTATGGTCCAAGGGTCGTAGAGCTGGACACGACTGAAGCAACTTAGTGCGTATGCAAGGGATTATTTTAACTACGTCTGTTGAAAATGTCACTTTGATGAACATTATGTGTAATTTTCCACATTTGGGGCTTTTTTCTTGGGCTAGATTCTTCAAAGTGGATCTAATAGGTAAAAGGACATAAAATTTCTCAGGCCACCTCCCAAGGCAGGTTGTTGAAGCTCGTCAATAGGGCCAGCAGGGACAGAATGAAGGTGGGTGATCTCCAGCTCAGGGGGCGTCCTGGGAGTTTTCAATGTCTCCCTTCCCTGGAGGCCGACAGCCAAGGTCCTGGGCTCAGACTGTGTGCTGATGGTCTGCCTGGAACACTCGGCTTCAGTGAGGGTCTGGAGCTGGCACGGAGACAGCCCAGGACTCTCACCCTGGGTCCCCCAGCATCAGGAGCAGGCGCCCAGGACTCATCCTCCCCTCTGCAAGGATGCTCTTGCTGCCTTCTGATGCAGGGGGACGGGAAGATCCTAGACTTAGGGACAGGCCACCCACGTCGCCTCCCCGACAGGCAAGAAACTGCAAGCGCCTGGAGGTGGGTCCGAGACGCGAGGCTGAGTCTTGATTTCCGGGAGCACTTCTGGGGACGAGCCTCGCCCGGCCAGGCGGGCTCCCCTCCGTGTGGACAGGGCGCCCCCTGGTGGGCGTGTGGGAGGCTGCCGGACTCCATGGAAGAGACCCCACTTCCTTCTGCAAACCCGGCTCCAAACCGGGGCTCCCAGCAAACTCCAAACTCAAGCTGCACACTCACAGCGGAAGGCAGTCGGCGCGTCCTCCGGGTGGTGAGTGCGGGGCTGCCGCCTGCCGCCCGCACCTGCCGGAGTCCTGCCTTCCCGTCCTGGCTGCCCGGTGTCTCCCCGGGACACCCGGAGCTCCATCCTTCCTTCTTGCAGGTGGAGGCTCGGGCTGGGCTCCAGAGGCAGGCTTTGATAGCAGCCCCGCCCCAACCCCGGACAGCGCAGCGGAGCTCTGAGTGCAGAGGTCACGGGTGTCTGCTCCCGAGAGGCGCTCTGAGCAGTGACCGTGTTAGCACACGCCTGGGGTCGGCACCCCGCACAGGCCGCCACGGTCTCCTCCCTGTCTGATCCGCCCTTCAGCTTTAGAGGGGCGCCTTCCCTGGAGAGCGAGGTCCAGGAGGAGGGACGGTGGCTCAGCTGGTTCCGGTGCCTCGTCCTGGGTTTTCAGTAAGCAGAGAGTGTCTTGAAGCTGCCGGGGTCTTGTCCCTTCCAGGGGACACAGAGGGTAGGTCAGGGCCACTCTTCACTGCCCTCGGGCAGTCACTCAGAGCACCATGCTCTGGAAGCTTCTGTGGGGCCATCCTCTGCCGCTCCTGCCCCTCCTCCTCGACAATCCCCCAGCCCTGCTCCTCCCACCCCCGGCGCTGGTGCCCCGCTGCCGCGCCCCCTCCAACCTCAGCACGGCCGCCTCCTTCGCTCCGGTCAGGTGCCCGCAGATCAGGCGGCGCTCTGAGTCTGGGTGCGTGCCCGGCCCTGGGGTCCTCCCTGGCGCTTTCTGGACCTTCTCTGAAACTGCTGCGGGAGAGACGTTTGAGGGCGCGTGGTCGGCATCTTAACTGTAATGATGGCTTCATGGGCGGGTCCACACGTCAACATTAATCCAGTTGTGTGAGTGCAGCTTAATGTATATCAATTACATGTCAATACACTTGTTAAACAACTAACGTTACCAAAAGGAGTTTTCCCATATTTATGACACCAGTTGGCTGTATAATGAGTTTCACTTGTTTTTAATTTTGGGGTCTGCTGATTTGCTTTTGATTTGATTTTATATGCGAAAGTTTATCTACTTCCCACCGTAAGCTACAGGACAGGGGACATCCACAGAGACCTCACTTATATCCCGCTACATAAAAATAACTCTCTTTCCCTTAAAGTTTTGGTTAATTTTTCCATTAATTTCTTTTGAAAATATCGTGGAATGTGTGTGTGGGGGAGAATGTATGTAGACACACACACTTGCAGACCCACAACACTCACATGGACGCGCACTCACATGGACACACACTCACATAGACACACACTCACATAGATGCACACTCGCAGACAAGCACACTTACCTAGACACACACTCACATGGACACACACTGACAATCACACTCACAGACAAGCACACTCACACCCCCTCCGCCTTCTCCAGCCAGCCAGTGGCCCTCCAGGGCTATCTTCCTCCGGCCCGGACATCTGGTGCTGGCGCTTCATCAAGGTCCTGGGGAGAGGAGTCGGCGGGTGATTTATAAGGTGCTGTTAAGCCGGGGCTTCCCCCGGGGCCCCAGGCCCGGCTGTCACATGTTTTACCAACAGGAGATTGATGCTCTGCACCTGGAGATGCTGCTCACGCAGCCAGGCGTGGCCTCAGACCCAGGGCGCGTGAAGACCCCCTGGGAACCGGCTTTGGGCTCCACCGAGTCCAGCATCCCTGCACTCATGAACGTCTCAGTGACTCCTGAGCAGAGGTGCCGTGTGTCCTGCGAGCGAGGCCGCTCGATCCCTGATGACTGATCCTGCAGCGCAGTCTCCTTCTCCTGGATCCAGCCAGACCTGTGTGCACCCCAAGGCTCGTATCTAACACAGGCTGTAGCTCCTGGTCCAGGGCTTGGCTCCCGAGACCTGGCCTGGGGGCCTCATTTCTACTCGTGGTGCCTGGGAGGATGAGAAGGGTCAGGAGCCATTGGTTCTCTTTTCTATTAACAAAGGGAAACCTCTGTCTCTGCCTTTCTGGGGGGTTGCTGACACCGGCACACTCCCATCCGCGAGCTCGGAGAGCACTGTGTCCACGTCACAGCTGCCCCTGCGTCTCCAGGGTCATTTAAGAAAATTGCAGACATTGCCGATCAGAAAGCCGAGGCTACCCGTTCACATCCCCCACGTGAAAACCATGGGGTCAGTATGCTCACATGTGCACATTTTGTATATAAAACGCATGCAAGTCACCGTGTGTGTTCAGTTGCTCAGCCACTCCCGACTCTGCGACCCCACAGGCTGTATGTTGCCCACCAGGGTCCTCTGTCCCTCGGATTCTCCAGCAAGAATACCGGAGTGGGCTGCCATGCCCTCCTCCAGGGGATTTTCCCGATCCAGGGACTGAACCTGGGTCTCTTGTGTCTCCCACATTGGCAGGCAGATTCTTTCCCACTGAGCCACCTGGGAATCATGCATATATCAAGACCATATTTTAATAGTAAATTATATATATATATATATATATACACACTCACATATACATGTGGAGAGTGGGGCGGGTGGAGAGAGAGGTCCTTGGGTCCTCATATACTTTCAAAAAGCACTTTATTGTTCAAGATCCAGGATTTAGAAGCATGTTTCTAAATGTGCATAGTGTTAAAAGACATTCTTTGAGGACGATCAAGAACCACCCCCCCCTCTCCAGGGTAAAACAAAAAATAAAGCTTTTTTTCATTCTCAAAGTTGATGGTTCAAATTTTAGCCGATATTGGAAATGGGATCCAGGTGTTGGTGATGACAAGCCTGACACTTTCTGGAACACGGTCTCTATTTATGTAATAAAAATATGTTTTGTTTGTTGAACATAATTCTGGCATGTGAAATCGGGCTTTGTCTAAGGTACTTGGTGGTGTTGAAAACAGTCTGGCTTCCACGAAAGCTGTCTGGTGGTGGGCGGACAGCCCCACGCTGGACTCGGACCAGCGGGGGGTCGGGGGTCGGGGCGGACAGCCCCCGGCCCCCCAGGTGCGAGTCTGCACGGCTCACATGGCTGAGAGCCCAGAGCTGGGCACTCAGGCCGGCGTCCAGGGCACAGGGGGCCAGGGAGAGGGTCTCTCCAGACCCCCCAGTGCCCTGTCATCTTCACAAGGCAACCGGTGAGTCAGAGGGACACAGAAGAGACGCTCAAGGCCATCACCAGGGAGCAGCAGGGCGGCCCTGTCGCTGCGGGAAGGAGGGTGTCCGCCGCGCTGTGGGTTATGCTCACAATTAGAAACGGCACAGGGAGTCGACTGGGCACTTCCCTGGAAACAACTGAGCTAAAAACACGGCAAAACAGTGGACCCCTTGAAATACAGCCGCATCTGGGGAGCGACTTCCAGAGGCGGTCCTCGGAGCGGTCCTGGGCCCTGGGATCCCAGGTCTTGGGAGCTGAGCCCTGAACAAGGAGCTACAGCCCGTGTTAGATACGAGCCTCGGGGTGCATGCAGGTCTGGCTGGATCCAGGAGAAGGGGACTGTGCCGCAGGACCAGCAGGACCTGCCGCATCCTGGGAGGGGCCTCAGCACGGACCCTGGGGCTGGTCCCTGGAGGGGGCCTCAGCACGGACCCAGGGGCTGGTCCTGGGAGGGGCCTCGGCACGGACCCAGGGGCTGGTCCCGGGAGGGGGCCCTGGCGTCTTCCCTCCAGAGCCTCCAGGGCAGAAGGAGGAGGTGCTCCGGAGCCTGGGAAGGGAAGTCAGGTGAGTGAGGAGTAGGCCTATCAACAGAGAAGAATCTGCCCCGGGAGGAGCTTGCACGCTCAGCGGGGCAGAGCCTCTGAGGTCACATCATCACCCTTCTGGGCAGCTCACTGGCCGCCATGGAGCTTGGCCTGGACTCTTCCGTGCCCAGGAGATCAAAGCAGGAACCGCGTGAATCTGTTCCCACGTGCGGGGCTCCCCGCAGGAGGTCTCCCCAGGCCTTTGGAAGCGGGTGTCTCCCTGCCCACAGCTTGGGCCTTGGATTCAGATAGGCCCACTTGGAGTGTGTGAGGTGAACCCAGGGATGAGGGGGACCCCTGCAGGTGGGCATGTGGGCAGAAAAGGGCAGGGAGGAGGCGCCGTCACAGGCGCCACCTGGGCTGTGTGGCAAGGAGGCGTCCGTGGCTGGGTCCCTGCTCCCTGTGGGCAGGTCCTCCCTAAATCTCTGTGCTGAGATGCTCCTGGGTGTGGATGCTGCCAGCGAGGACCACGGGCAGGGGCGGGAGGGTGCAGTCAGTCCTAGCCAAGCCAGAGCCTGCCCCGTGGAAGACGCTCGTCTCTCCTGAAGGGCCTTTCTGGTGGGGGGCTTTAATCCCCTCCGTAAGCAAGCACCCACTTCTTCCTCTGGTAGCTCAGGGCCTTGAAACGTTCCCGAAACTAGGGCCTCGGCCTGAGTCAGTGACCCTGTGTCAGATGACAGCAAAGACTGGCTCTGTCCTGGGAGAGGGCTTATCAGGGACCTTTGTTCCCTCTGCTTTGGGCCAGAGACAAGAAGACAGCGTAGGACTCAGGAGGGAGAACAGAGAAGATCACGTTTTTTTCTGGGGGTGCCGGGGCTCAAGGCCTGGACAGCAGGGCCGGAGTGGGATGATCGCAGTCAGTGGGTGGCCCCCATGGGCCCGGGGTGGAGCAGCGGATGGTCAGACATCAGGGTCTCCTTGTGACTGCGTTCCTTTTGGCCTCGAGGCTTCATGGCCCGTGTCCACCTCTGTAACTGGGCTTGGCTGTGCCACGAGGCACAAAGAAGAACCCCAGAACCCCAGTCTTGCATCTGGCAAAGGACCTCCCGGCCCCCCAGTGTGATGGTCCCAGGACGGAGCATGACCACGGCCCCCACAGTGTGATGGTCCCAGGACGGAGCATGACCACGAGGCAGCCACAGGACAGGGGAGAAGCAGGGCAGAGTCTGGAATGAGAACTGACGTGTCATGACACCCCAGGGCCCTCAGATGCGGGGCGTGTGGAGAGGACACTGCGGCGAGGAGAGGGTGGACACTGACGGGCCGCAGGCAGGCTGGGGTGCAGGCTTAGGGACCCCGGCAGCTTCCAGGCTGCAGAAGCAGCCGCGGGGCTGATACTCTCATGCCGCAGAGAAAAGCAGGTCTGGGAAGCCCCCAGACCCTGACCGCTGGAGGAACCAGTCTCTGCGAGGTCGCCGAGCTGTTCTCAGCCCCGGCTGTCCCCAGGGGACTTCACAAATGCTGGTGCGGGACCCCAGCCGAGGTGCTGGTCTGTTTGGTCTGGCGAGTGGCTTGGTCATCAAGAGCCCACGAAACTCCCCAGACTGTTACAAATGTGACACCAAGGTCGGGACCACTGTTCTCCACGGCCCCCTCTACCCCGGCTTCTCGTGTGTGGCCGGGTCCCGGCGCCGCCCTGGGGAGCACAGGGGCTGGGGGAGACGAGGGTCCCGACTCGGGCTTCCTCTGCCCTTTCTTTCCCCACGGTCTCCAGTTCAGCCTCCTCTGTGACGGCTTTCGACGCCCTTTCCCCTGTGTCTTCCCTCCGGGGCTGGGAGCCACCGGGGAGGCGCATGCCCACACGCCCCGGGGAAACTGAGCTGCCCTTTGCCGTCACTAACGCCTTCACCAAGTTTATGCTGCGGGGATTCCAGATTAACCCCACCGGGCACATTACAACTCGGCTCTTAGTTGGAGCCTCTAGGTGAACCCCTGGTCTCACAAGAATCGTACTTACGTCAAATCGCACCCTTACTCAAAGAAGTATTACCATTTTCACTGTTCATCTTGAAAATTGTTTGCAGACTTGCTGGCTCACGGTGAGTCTCCAAGTATTTTGCAATTCCTCTTCACATACTTCTGCAAGGTTCTGGCAAGTGCCACGCAAAATGAGCTGGAGTCACAAATGTTTTGCAAGAGACGGCTCTGAGACCCGGAAACAGGGTGCAATGATCTGCTGGCGGCTGTGACCGACCCTGCTCCCACGCTTCCCGGGGCAGACAGGGTGCCATCCTGCATCCCTTCTGTCTCCCCTTTGAGTGTATAGAGCTGGAAGAACAGGAGTCGCTCACAGGCTTTCATCCTCAGCGCACAGAGCAGCATCTCCTCCTAGCAGGGGTGGTGGTGATGGGGGTGGCGAGCTGTCCTGGAGGCAGGCACAAGTGGGCCCTCGGAGGGCTGCCTGAACACAGTGGCTCCCAAACCTGCCTCTCATGGAGGTCAGAGGGTCCCTTCAGACGATCTGTGCGCCTGGCCTGGCAGCACAGAAGGCCCTTCCCAGGTGTTTGCTGGAGTCAGCAGATGGGCTCCCAGGGCACCCACAGAGACACGGTCTCACTGTGTCTTTGCTGGGGGTGTGGGTCCCCTCTGGTCCCCTGTCCCCTTCAACGAGCGCCCTGGGCCAAGGAGACAGCAGCAGTGGGAAGCAGGAATGGGGCCACCAAGCGACCCCCTGCCGGCTGCATGGGGGCCGCGTCAGGCAGCTCTGGAGTGTCCACAGAGAGGGACGCTGAGAGCCAACACAGGCCCTGTGGCCTGCCTGCCGCACCCTTCCCATCAGCACCCCTGCCCCGCTCTTCCTGAGACCCCAGCCCACCACCGTCACCTCCCGCTGCCCGCTTTTCACCCTCCGTGGCTGAAGGTCCTCCCGGGCAGCCAGAGCGCCTCCCGGCTGTGCGAGGAAGCCCGTGTCGGACTCTGCCCTGCGTCTCCCTTGCCCCGGGCTCGGCGCGACCGCCCCGCCTGGACATGCACCCGGTCTTCCCCGGCTGAGTCCTCCCGGCCTGCAGGCCTCTCCCCGGCGTGGACGTGTCTCCACCTGCCGTCCCCGCAGTTACCGTTTCTGCGTCCGTGTGCCGTCCATCCACGGCCCGCCTGGGCCCCACACTGTGCGAGAGGAGAGACCGCTCTGCCTGTTCCTGGGCTCCAGGCTGCCCTCCCTGGCCCAGGCCGGCCTGTGAGGGGCCCCTGGGGTCCTCCCTGAGCGAACGAGCGTGCCCAAGTCTTCCTCAGGTGTGTCAATGCATAGACATGTTTAGAGCGGCTTCTTGCTGCGTTTGCAAAGCCCAGGAGGGCTCCTTCCTCTCCCTGCAGCTCTCTGCTCCCCCAGCGCCCCCACCACAGCGGGAAGGGGCCTGCAGGTGCAGAAGCCCCTCGCCCCACCAGAGCCGGAAGCTGGGGCAGCAGCTCTCCATCCTGGAGGGAAGCCCCACCTCCTGACCCTCCTGAAGGGGTGCGCTCCAAACAGAAGACCACCTGGCACGTGAGCGCCTCTTGTCCGTCGGCCCTTGAACAGAGACACGCTCATGTTCACCTGTGCTGTGGCAGTTTTGCTTTCCTACAATTTAAAATTATATCAGCATTTGCTTTAGAGGGCTTCCCTGGTGGCTCAGATGGTAACGAACCTGCCTGCAATGCAGGAGACCTGGGTTTGATCCCTGGGTGGGAAAGAGTCGCTGGAGAAAGGGAAAGGCTCTCTTTCCTCTCCACTTTCCACTCCAGTATTCTCGCCTGGAAAATCCCACGGACAGAGGAGGCTGGCGGGATACAGTCCATGGGGTCACAAAGGGTCGTGTCCATGACTGAGTGACTAACACTTTCACTTCTCTGCTTTATATAGTGTGTGTAACTGAACCATTCATTTCATGACTGTGCAATTTGCGTATTAACACGGCACACCTATTCTCAGTGCAATGAGAAGATGAACATAAGTGTAAGCTGCATCTTTAAAAGAATATCTTCATTTATTTATCTACGTGGCTGCACCAGGATCTTGGTTGCAGCGTGTGAGATCTAGTCCCCTGACCAGGGATGGAGCCCAGGCCCCTGCATTGGGAGCCCGGAGTCTTACCCACTGGACCACCAGGAAGGCCCATAAGCTGTATCTTCCCAGTAACCGTCTGTTCAATTGTTGTTGCTCAGTCGCTCAGTCGTGTCTGACTCTTTGTGACCCCATGGACTGCAGCACGCCAGGCCTCCCTGTCCATCACCAACTCCTGGAGTTCACTCAAACTCATGTCCATTGAGTCGGTGATGCCATCCACCCATCTCATCCTCTGTCGTCCCCTTCTCCTCCTGCCCTCAATCTTTCCCAGCATCAGGGTCTTTTCCAATGAGGCAGCTCTTCACATCAGGTGGCCAAAGTATTGGAGTTTTGGCTTCAGCATCAGTCCTTCCAATGAACACCCAGGACTGATCTCCTTTAGGATGGACTGGTTGGATCTCCTTACAGTCCAAGGGACTCCCAAGAGTCTTCTCCAACACCACAGTTCAAAAGCATCAATTCTTCGACGCTCAGCTTTCTTTATAGTCCAACTCTCACATCCATACATGACCACAGGAAAAACCATAGCCTTGACTAGACGGACCTTTGTTGGCAAAGTGATGTTTCTGCTTTTTAGATACACCATCTAGGTTGGTCATAGCTTTTCTTCCAAGGAGCAAATGTCTTTCAATTTCATGGCTGCAGTCACCATCTACAGTGATTCTGGAGCCCAAGAAAATAGCCTCTCACTGTTTCCATTGTTTCCCCATCTATTTGCCATGAAGTGATGGGACCGGATGCCATAATCTTAGTTTTTTGAAGGTTGAGTTTTAAGCCAGCTACTTGGCATTAAGTTGATAATATGGAAAACGGTTTCGTTTTTTTCAGTTAAGCAGACCCAGAGGTTCTGTGCTGCCCTGCTCTGAGCTGGTGTAAGAGGCGCTGCGGTCACCTTCCTGGGAATCGTCACAAGGTGCCCTGGGGGAGGCGGGATCTGGAAACCTCCGGGGCTGAGGGTGGAGGGAGGACCTTGGTGCAGTGCCACCGGCCACCACCAGGGGGCAGACGCAGCCCGCACTGGCCGTGGTTCTGGACACAGAGGACAGGCCCCGGCCCTGGCCTGGTCAGCAGGGTCTGGGGTGCAGAAGGGATGTTATGCGGCTGTCTGGAGCCTGCCCTGCTGACCCGCTTCCACCACCCCAGCTAAGGCCAGGACTCCTCAGGAGCAGGACCCCGAGATATGGATGAGAAGCCCACATGTGCAGGGGCCCAAGGAGCGTGGGGCGCCTGGCCAGCAGTGGGAGCGGGTTGGGGTATTCTCAGCCCTTGGGGTTCACAGGCTGTGGCTCCTGGGATGCGAGGACTCTGTGATTTGGGGAAACACCTGGCTTGCGAGCTATTATTTTGCAAAGCTGGCTTGGAATAGCGACTCTGGTAGAAAGCACAGGCTGCCTGAGCCCTGGGTCTGGGGCCAAGAGACAGGGCAGGAGTGGTGCTGGGACCTCGTGGTGCCCGTCGCCAGAGTCGGAGGGAAGGGACCCGGAGCTCAGCGCACCCAGGCGAGTGGACCGGCCGCGTCCCAGCGTCCCCTCTCCCTTGGTCGGCCCCCTGTATCGCTGTGCTGTCTTCCAAAGCTAACAGATGAGGCAGCGGATATTTGAAAGATGCCCACTGCACAGTCCTGATAACTGAAGGCCGGGCCTGCGGTCTGCGCGGGACCCGCTCCAGTTGGGCCAGCCCAAGTCCCCAGGAAGCATCACTTGGCCAGTCTGAGGCTGACCTCCAGCAGCGGTCCTGCTTCAGGAAAAGCCTGATTGCCAAGACGATGGGGTGTGTTCCGTGTCGATGGCGCTTGACAGGAAAATCACCTACCTCCCTTACAATGAACATAAATGTTCCGTGTTCAGTCCCCCCTTCCGTCTTGTCCCCACAGTTCTCTGTGATTCGCCTCAAGGGTTCCAAGGGGCCACAGCAGAAGGGGTTCTCCAACACCCGGGGCGCTTCAGCCTCCCCTGGGAGGAGCCAGAGAATGGGCACCTGGGCGCAGGGACCGTCACAGGAGTCCTGAGACAGGCACAAGGTCAGGGTTTTCTCACTTCAGCCCTCCCCTTGGCTCAGCTTTGGCCGAGAGCGTCATGGCAGCCCACCAAGGAGTCCAGGACAGACCTTCCTGTGTCCTCTGTACGGAAGTGCTGGAGCCTCAGCTAAATGGCCCCCCCGCGAGCCCGCAGTGGCCAGGGGCAGGTGGACATGACCCAGCTCCTAGGTTGTGGGTGACACTTGCAAGCCTCGGCTGGAACTGGGTGGCAGCCGGGATATCACTGACTCACAGGGGCCAAGAAGCCAGACTTCCAGGTCTGCTTAGGCTGTCATTTCTTATTGCCAGCGAAAAGTGTCATACCTGTGTCTACACCCACAGGCCTGGTGCCGGGCAGGGTTCGCTGGCTGGAGATGAAGAGAAAAACCAGCAATCCTGATCGTGTCTTTACTTAAACCTTCGCGATCATGCACACCACATAATTTGCATTTGTTCAATTGTTTAAATGCGGTGTTAGGTGTCATTAATCTTGAAGATTGATTTCTCGTTGCCCCACTGTCCTCCCAGCCCAAGATGGAGGGCTGGTTTGGCTCAAAAACATTCCTTCTCCAAAAGGACGACCTGTCCTCTACGTCCAGCATCCACCCTTTAAGACGCTGAAACCCACAAAAGTTAGAAAACCAGACATTTCGGCTTTTCTGTGAAGGGTGGGCCTGTGCCCGCCGGCAGAGGGGCCCAGTGCCTCCCCTCTTCCTGCTCCTTGGGGGAGGGGTCCTTGGGGGGCTCCTTGGGAAGGGGGGTCCTTGGGAAGGGGGGCCCTTGAGAAGGGGGGTCCTTGAGGAGGGGCGTCCTTGGGGAGTCCTTGGGAAGTGGGGTCCTTGAGAAGGGGAGTCCTTGGGGAGTCCTTGGGAAGGGGGGTCCTTGGGGAGTCCTTGGGAAAGGGGGTCCTTGGGAAGGGGGGCCCTTGAGAAGGGGAGTCCTTGGGGAGTCCTTGGGGGGATCCTTGGGAAGGGGGTCCTTGGGAAGGGGGTCCTTGGGAATGGGGGTCCTTGGGGAGTCCTTGGGGGGATCCTTGGGAAGGGGGTCCTTGGGAAGGGGGGTCCTTGAGGAGGGGGGTCCTTGGGGAGTCCTTGGGAAGTGGAGTCCTTGAGAAGGGGAGTCCTTGGGGAGTCCTTGGGAAGGGGGGGTCCTTGGGGAGTCCTTGGGGGGGTCCTTGGGAAGGGGGTTCCTTGGGGAGTCCTTGAGGAGGGGGGTCCTTGGGGAGTCCTTGGGAAGTGGGGTCCTTGAGAAGGGGAGTCCTTGGGGAGTCCTTGGGAAGGGGGGTCCTTGGGGAGTCCTTGGGAAAGGGGGTCCTTGGGAAGGGGGGCCCTTGAGAAGGGGAGTCCTTGGGGAGTCCTTGGGGGGATCCTTGGGAAGGGGGTCCTTGGGAAGGGGGGCCCTTGAGAAGGGGAGTCCTTGGGGAGTCCTTGGGGGGATCCTTGGGAAGGGGATCCTTGGGAAGGGGGTCCTTGGGAAGGGGGGTCCTTGAGGAGGAGGGTCCTTGGGGAGTCCTTGGGAAGTGGGGTCCTTGAGAAGGGGAGTCCTTGGGGAGTCCTTGGGAAGGGGGGTCCTTGGGGAGTCCTTGGGGGGGTCCTTGGGAAGGGGGTTCCTTGGGGAGTCCTTGGGAAGGGGAGTCCTTGGGAAGTGGGGTCCTTGGGGAGTCCTTGGGGGGGTCCTTGGGAAGGGGGCCCTTGGAACCTCCGCAGCTTTGCTGCTGGCCTGAGCTGTGCCTGCCACTGGAGGCCACCCCTGAGCCTCGCATGGTCACTGGGCCGCCCTGTCCCCTTCTGCACCTGGAGACCCCTGTCGTTCCCCCGACCCCCTCCCCGCCAAGGAGCTCCTGCCTCCCTCCCTCCCTCCCTCCTGCGCCTTCTCAGTCGTGGATTCACACACTTTCACCCAAAGCCAACTTCAAACTTCCTGACTCTGGTAGGGAACCCCCAACAGAGGGGGTTGGGTTTCCTGAGGCCCGATTTCCAAGTAAGGTCCCACTCACAGTCACGGGGTCAGGCTGGGACGCAGCTTTCTGGGCTCACAGCTCACCCCATCCCGAGGGCAGGCTGTGTGTCCTTCCCCCGGGGCTGCGCTCTGCTCAGACTCGGTTTGGGGCCCCGAGTCTGCGGGGCAGAGGAGGGGGGGCGGGCATCCAGGAGGAGCGGCCACCAGAGGGCGCTGCTGCCCAGGGCTCTCCTGCCCGCGTCCACCCGGCGAGGACCCCAGGGAGCCGACTGTCTGCGGGGCTGTGGGGGATCCTTCTTCCTCTGTCCTCCGAGGGGGGTCCGCCTTCCTCCGCCCTCCGAAGGTGGAAGTCCGCCTTCCTCCGCCCTCCGAGGAGTGCAGCCTGGTGGGGCCACCCGGCCACAGCGCTGGTCTCCACGTCCAGGCTCTGTCTGTTTGGAGGTGCTGGGAGGAATGGCTGGGGTCACTGCAAGTGGGCATGCAGAGGTCACGGGGGGCCTGGGGCAGAGCTGAGGGAGGGAGGGGGTGGAGACCACGGGGCCAAGGGGGCAGCCGTGTGCGGTGCCCTGAGGGCTAGTACGTGACCCGCGGACACCCACGCACACACGCACTATGCACGCGTCAGAGGAGGCTTCAGGCTGGGGCCCTCTGCAGGGTGGACACTCTGCAGGGTGGACCGTGCCAGGCTTTGGCGGGGTACAGTGTGGACTGGACCCCACGGGGAAGGAGCCAGGTGACAGTCTGAGCCCGGGCCTGCCCCGTGGGCTGGAGGCTGGGCCACAGGGTGGTTTCGAGAGTCCCCCTCCCACCAGACCGCCGGCGGGCTCACGTCTGATTCTCAGGGCTGACACGTGCATCCCAGCAGGTAACAAAGCCCTATTCACCCCCCTCACTTTTATGACCACTCTGTGGGTTCCTTGAGGATCCAGCCACTTTGATGTGGGTGTTTGCTCCTACGGACCGACACTGTTGATCTGAGCAACAGTCCATCCCCGACGGCCGAGCTCCTGGGAGCCCTGTCCTGGCAGCGATTACAACCGCCTTTTATTGCTCCACAGGTGTCTGCAGCCAGACAAACGGGGCACAGAGGCCGTTATTGATAAGGAAATGTGATACTTGAGGAGCCCCGGGAGCTTCCGCAGGGGCTCGGCTTGGCTGGACGGACCCCAGGAGCATGAAAAGGGCGATTGTGAAGGGCAGGAAACAGGCTCACCTGCTCCTCAATTCGAGGCACCTGTGTTGACTCGTCCCGTGAGGGGAGCTCATTTTTCAACCAGTGAGACGCGTGTTTACCTGGAAAGCCCAGCGTCCCACTTGCTCCTTTCATCAGGAAGCAAGAGATGGCTTTTGTCCCTTATGATCTGAGCATGTGGATGGATGAAGCAGCCTTCGCTGTCATTCAGCTCGGATGGTGGTGTTGAGGCTGAGCTGGGACCGGGCCCGCGGGTTGGTTGGGACCGAGTCCTGGCGGGCAGGTCGCTGGCGGGGAGCACCGTCCAGGTCCCCTTGTGCGGGGGTCACCGGGCCAAAGCGGCCACTCGGGACACCTTCCCTGCCGCTGTCTCTTTACTTTGTGGCTCGGGTCTGCGGGGTCCGCCTCACATGCCCCTGAGGTTCACCTGCCTGAGGGTGCAGAACAGGCCGGCAGATAAGCCTCCCGCCTTGTTTTATCACATATTCTCCAAGAAGGGGCCCAGTGCCCGTGAGGCCCTCCCAGCCCGTCTCTGACCGTCGGCGCACAGAACGGGTTTCGGTAGAGACGGCTCACGCCCAGAGCCTTAGGTGTCCTCAACAGCCCTGGGGGGCACCAGCCGTGGGATGGATGGCAGGGGACCCCAGGCCACGCTGAGGACTCACTGCCCCCTGCTCCCCAGAAGCTGCTGGCCGGAGCCGATGGAGAGAGGGCCCCAAAGGGTGAGATCGGTGTTCGAACTCTCGCCTGAAGCAGAAACTGAACCGGGCTGGAGGCTGGAGGACCCGGGGGCGGTTGGGGAGCATGTGGACTCTGGCCACCGCTGTCCACTCCCCCCCAGCCTGCTTCGCAGGTGACAGTGGCCAGGGTGGGTCTGCGTGGAGCCCGAGGAGGGAGCCTCTGGGGGTCCAGCCCCGACTCTCCCACCCCTGGGGGGCTTCCCCCTCTTCTTCTATCCAGAGGTGACAGCCTGGGGGGACACTGACGAGACAGCCTGTGAGGCAGGCTGCTGTGGCGGCTGGAGGGCCCCTGTCCATCACCGCTGTCCCACTCTCTGGCTCAGGGCACTAGGGCTCGTCCCTCCTCGGCTGGGCATGAAGACCGAAACCCAGCAGTCCTCCTAGGCCCCTCTGCCAGGGGCCGACACGCCATGGTGCTGCTGCGTGGAGCGGGGTGGGGGGCTCCATGGTACTGCTGTGTGGGGGTTGGGGCGCAGGGGTCTCAGGCTCTTCTCCCTGAACCATTGTGGTTCTCAGGGCCTTGGGGTTGGGTCCCTGGGAGAAGGCCCCCCTCCAGCCTCCCTCCAGCCAGATTGCCACCAACTGAGGGGAAAGCCTCAGTGACTCGGCACAGTGACCTTCACAGGGTGAGGGAAGCTGCATGCTGAGCTGAGGCCACCAAGTAGATCCCTTGCAGCTCCCTGGGGGGGACAGGGCGTGGACCACCTGCAGCTCCCTGGGGGAGGGGCCGGGGCGTGGACCACCTGCAGCCCAGGTGCTCGGGCGCAGCCGGTCCCTGTGTGGGCTGTGGGCGCCGGACGCAGGTCCGTCAGGGCGGACATGTACCTCGGGGCTGTGGCGTGTGTGCCGTGGGAACAGGGACGCCCGTCTGACCTCTGAAGGGTTTGGTTTCTTATCTGCTAAGTGAACACAATTGTACACACTTTCCAGGATGGTTCCAACTAAGACAGTGAATGTGTCTGAACACCTTGCAGGGCCCGAGGACCTGAGGGCTTGCACCTGGAGCTGTGGTCGCCCGAGCTCCCCACTCCCCGGGAAGACCAGAGCCAGCCTCCTTTCTCTGTCTCCTGGAGCAGGCGCCCCTGGAAGGGGCCTCCGCTGGGCGCCCCCAGGCTCACCTGCCTCCCCTTCACAGGGACACAAGTGATTTCTCCCCAGTCAGGTGCAAACGGGTCACGAAATCCACAGCCTCCCTCTTCCTGTCCTAGCACGGTCAACAGTCAATGTCGGAGGAAAATTTGAGGCAGAAGGTGTTAGAAGCCTGTTCTGGAAGGGTGGCCTCGGGCTTCAGTTCCCATCCAGGTGAGACGGCACCTGGGAGGGGCCTCCAGGTCACAGGTGCGGGTCTTGACGAGGGTGACCTGTGGGCACTGCTGCCTTTTGGTCTCCAAGTCGTGTCCAACTCCTGTGACCCCGTGGACTGCAGCCCACCAGGCTCCTCTGTCCATGGGATCCCCAGGCAAGGACACTGGAGTGCGCTGCCAGTTCCTCCTCCAGGGGATCTTCCTGACCCGGGGATTGAACCCGGATCTCTGCATTGGCAGGTTCTTTACCACTGAGCCACCTGGGAAACCCCACCTACAGACACTCAGTAATATGATGCAGCTCAATCTGGTTTTGGGTCTTAAAAGCCAGGCTAACCACCTTTAATTCCTTTTAAAGTTGCAAACGAGGAGTTGTCTTGGGGTGACGTGACACCGACCAGACCCAGGGGTGGTCACCTCCCCACCTGGCCTCTCCTTAGCCTCGACGAGGACCGAGTCCCTCACCCTGTGGCACTGCCCCTCACAGAGTGACGCAGGAAGAATGCACGTCGCCTGTGTTTAAGAGCTGTGGGCCATGAAAGGTCCGGTGCTGACCCCAGACTCTTTGCCTCTGTTTCTAGATGTGGGTCGACGGACAGAACAATTAAAAAGAGCAGTTTTCCCTTCTTTTAAAATCTTCCTCTCCACGTGTCTGTTTGTAAACATCCTATCAAGGTAATGGTGTCCGTGCACTGACAACTTAGGATATCTAAGCCAGTGTATCTTTTTTTCCAGGGCCTCATAAAGTCTGACATTTATAATCTCCCCGTCGCTACAGTTTAAAATGAAAGGCAGCCCCGCTGAGTGGCCCGCACACGTGCAGATGGTTAAATGCGTTTTTTAAATGAAGGCATCTCTCAGGGGTTTTGTTGTTGTTTTTTTGGTTTTGTGTTTTCATACCACAAGATGCTAAGTAATCTGTTGATTTAGTAAAGTATGTATTTAATCCCCAAAGAAAACTCTAAAAGGGTTGACATAAAACACAGCGGGGGCACGGGCCTCGGCTCAGAACCAGGCTCGGGGCCCCCGTCCCTTTAGAGAGGGCCGCCGCTCCGCCCCGACGCAGGTGGCCTTCCCCTGCAGGCGCCCGTGAGTGTGCGGGCGGGAAGCCCACGTCCCAGGAGGGGCAGAGGCGGACGAATCCAGGTCGCTCTGACCACCTGCCGCACGTGGTGAGCCTTCTGATCTTCGCGCCAACCTTCAGCCGCAAGTGTGAGGGAGGAGTCAGCGAGTCCTCGAGCGCAGGTTTGTGTCCCCTCCTGACGATGCCTTTCCGTGCTCCGGATGCTGTGGGTGGCGTGGTCCTCTGATCCCTCTGATGTCCAGGTCTCCTCGACCAGCGCCCACTGCCACCTCTTGAACCTCACTGTCCCCAGGCGTGCAGAGACAAAGCGTGACCTGGGGAGAAGGGTCCCTCTAGCCCACCCGGCCTCTCGACAGGCAGGCCCTGGACTCGCTCGTGGATGGAGCTGGGTGAGGACTCTCTTGCTGGCTGTCCACTGTGACCAGCGTTGTTCAGTCACCGAATCCTGTCTGATTCTCTGCAACCCTGTGGACTGCAGCACGTCCCTGTCCTTCACCATCTCCCAGAGCTTACTCAGACTCATGTCCATTGGGTCAAGTGACGTCATCCAACCATCTCATCCTCTGTTGCCCCCTTTTCCTCCTGCCCTCAATCTTTCCCAGCAGCCAATGAGTCAGCTCTTTGCATCAGCTGCCAAAAGTATTGGAGCTTCAGCTTCAGCATCGGTCTTTCCAATTAAGATTTTTCTCTTGTCCTCAAATTAAGCATGTAAGCATGTTTCATGCAGCAGCTTTGCCAAATCCTGTCAGGACTCCGTGGGCTGAGCCTTTCCTGCAAGTCACCCTGCCCTGTCTTTGAGCCCAGCTGATGCTCTGTCTGGGGGCTGTCAGTGGGCCCAGGCTCCCGTATTTTCTCCTGGCCTCTCGCAGACCCAAGGACTGTTATGTGCAGGCTGCTTCAGCCAAGTCTGCTTCCAGATGCCTTCCTTGGCCCCTGGACGCATCAGCATCAGAACCAGAACTGCCCCGAGATGAAGGGCTCAGTTCGGCGGCCGATGCTGTCATCTCCTCTGCGCTGGTCCCCTACCTGGACCCCGTCTCCTTCCCAACAGAGACGGGGATTTGCCCAGAAACAGCCCCACCCCAGTGAACCAGTGAGTCTCGAGGGGGCTGGTCCCTCCTCAGCTTTTGGGGTCTGCCTGACCGGCCTTGGGTGGGGCTCTTCACCCTCAGGATTCTGGACTTGTGGGCCAGGTGGCCCCCATTTGGGGATGTCCTGTGGTCTTTACGCGTTCTATGCTCTGGACTCTGGGGGCACAGTCTCCAGAGACATGGCCAGTGTCCTCAGGGAACAGAAGTGACCCCCACAGAAAGTTCTGGTCCAAGCCAATGATGGCAGTCTCCAGAGGGTGAGCGCCCCTCCCCAGACCACCTCTGAAGGTGCCCCTGACCTGGAGATGGACTAGGATTGTCCTGGACTCACTCTGGACAGTGAGGTGTGAGGAGTTTGCCGGTGACTTCCCGGGAAAGGTTTCTTGCTCTTTAACAAGGCACATGAAGAAATGTGCCCTCTGTGCACTGAATCTTGTCTGATAGAGACTGCGGCCATGTCCCACGGGGACCGTCTGTGGCTTTCCCGCCCGACAAGACCTGTGTGAACAGGGCAAAGCCAGGCACACTGAGGGGAGCAGGGCCCGGCTTGCCTGGCCCCAAACCTGGACGTCTTATGATGTGGGTGCATCTACAGCTGCTGCCGGGACAAACCAGCACCAACGCAGGGGCTTAAAACCGTAGGCATCTGTTCTCCTGCGGGTCGGGAGGCGGCACGCCCAGGGCCTGTCTTACGGCTGGAGTGGGGGGTAGGGACGGCCCCTCAGGAAGCCCAGGGGCGCCTCTGCCTTTCCTGCTGCAGTGCTTGTCTTGTGGCGCCTCCTCTGTCTGCCAAGAGCATCGCCTGGCCTCTGCCCCGTCCCTCTCATCACATCGCCTCCCCTTCTGTGGTCGCATCTCCCTCTGCCGTGCTCTTACAACGACCCTTGGGATGGATGCTCGAGGGCCATCTCCCCATCTCGGCATCCTAGACGCCAGCACACCTCCAGAAGACCCCTTTGCCATCTCGGGTGACACTTGAAGCTTCCAGGGAGGAAGGCGTGGACATCTTTGGGAGTTGCTGTCCTGCCCGCGGCCCAGGGCACACCGCCTCTAGGGTCTAAGCTGGAGGGGTGCGTGCCCGTGGCCCAGGGCACACTGCCTCTAGGGTCTAAGCTGGAGTGGGCGCGTGCTGCATGTCCAGCTGAGCACGCCCCGCTGTACACCTTCCCCTGGATCCCCTCTTGGCATGAAAACCCCAGGGTGCCTCGCCCACAGCTGTGCTGGGTCCTGGCCTTGCTGCCTGGAGTCGAGCTTGAGGATCCCCGTTTAGAAGGTCACATGCTTCCCGGGTGAAACCGTGGGCGCGTGCACGACACTGAGCCACATTCACTCCGGGGAAGCTTGGGTCTGTAAAGAAGCCGTGAGTCACTTGCTGGGGTCCCGTCGGCACCAGACACCCCCCCTTCTGTAAACAGCAGGCCCGACGTGAGGTCACCAACAGCCACACCAGCCAGGGCCTCGCTGTTTGCTCTGGCACCTTACCGGGCGTGCTGACCACGGGCAGCGGTCACTGCACCGGCCGGGCTGTGACCGGATCGCTCCTGCACAGATGGGTGGCTCTGCTGGTTTCCTTCTTGGTCTCAGGGTGGAGCCGGACCAGAGCTGATGTCGGATGGGGGGCTGGGTTGAGGTCCCCTGAGAAGGAGAGAAGCCCGATCTGTCCGTCGCTCTGGATCTGAACCCCTGGCTGCACGTGCTTCTCTGCGAAGCTGCCAAGTCCCAGCACCACGTCCGAGGATGTCTCCAGGTTCTGCCCTTGGAGGCTGGCGGGGCTCTCACCCCACAGTGCAGACCCTGCTTCAGAGGCTTCGGTTTCCTCTGGGAACCCCTACAGCTCAGGGTCAGATACGAGGAGCTCTGCCCATATGAGTATTTTTAATACAAGTGCGTCTCTCCTTCTTCATCAGCAGACCTCACTGGAGAGCTCGGAACTCGGAACCTGGAAGAGGTGGTGTGTCGGTGGGCGTCGGGACGCAGGCCTCCTTGTACGGGATTACTGCCCGTCATAGACTGAGGAGACCCGCTCTTGCGATCCTGACACCACCAGCAAATCCTGGGCTCCGAGTTACAACAGCAACCGAGCCTCAGCCCCGCGTTCCCTGTGCGCACGCCGTGGACGGTCCCGTGTGGTCACTGCAGACCCGGGTCACTGGCACAAGGGCTCCAGGCGTGGAGACAGCCTCTGTGTTGGTTTGAGGGGCAAGGGGAACCCAGGGACTTGCAGAGACCTCCCACCCCCAGCCAGCACCAGCCGGCGTGGACGAGCAGTGAGTGAGTCAGGGGTGCGTGGCCTCTATTTCCCTTTAAATAAATATATGCTAAAAAGTGAGAGGGAATATGGTTGGACAAATATATTTGGGGTTTTAATCAAGCCGGAGTTACACGAAAACCAGCTCGGAACACTCAGGTGGCAGAGGCACAGGGGCCCCGGACGGTCTGCTTCGGCACAGATGCCTGAGGTGAGCAGGGGTCGGGGCTCACGTCGGTGGTCCCCACACCGGGGGGGCCTCTCCCCGACCCCACAGCTGGCTGTTCGTGGCAAGGCATGTCTGTGAGTGATGAGGCCAGGGCCTAGCTGAAGCAACCGGGACGTCTGTAAGTCTAAATCTGAAATAGCCATGATGAAAGCGGTGGTTTTCTCCCTACGTTCCTTGCTCGGGGAGGCTGAGAGGAACCCTTCTGTGCCATGAGGGTGGTCACAGGTGCCCCCGGGGGCGCTGAGGAGGGGACAAAGCCCAGTGGGTGACAGAGGCTCCTCTCAAAGGGCCAGTCCAGCACCCCGAGTCCAGGCACAGTCGCGGGTCTGATGAATGTAGGTGGAGTCACTGTAGAATGGCCTCTGGAGGGCGGCCCGCTGTGGGCGCCCCTCAGGGAACGTCGGGGGATGCAGCAAAGTCGTTTGTGGCTGTGACAGCTCCCCTGCGTGAACTCTCAGCGGAGAAAAACTGGGGGTGCTCCTGCCCTGAGCCCTCCTGCCGGGGCTGGGGAAGGGAGGCTCCATGGGGTGGGGGGCATCTGGGGCCCCGACACAGCTCGCAGGGAAATGGGTGCGTGTCCTGATCCGTGCTTGGGGCAATAGGCACCCCCGAGGAGGGACAGTCATCTACCCCCGTCCCCAGTCAGCAGGAAACGGCTCAGCCAGTTCAGAGTCAGACCCGAGACACAGCGGGGCCGAGAGCAGGCTGCCAACCCGCTCACACGGAGAGGCCTTTGGCCGAGGCGGGGAGGAGGGCGTGCCCAGCCAGGTGTGCCGGCCAGGTGTGAGGCCAGGTGTGCGGCCCGTCTGCCACACAGTTCCAGGGCCGGTCTTCCGGCCTGGCTGGGAACCGGCCAGGACACACAGCTCCAGGCCCTGAGTCTGGGAGCTGTCGCCCCGTCACGCTCAGGAGCTGAAATCCTCGCAGGCAACTGCCGGAGAGCCGTGTGTGTGCACGTGTGTGTGAGTGTGCAGGCCAGGGCACACGTGTCCCTGGAGGTGGTCTGGCCACCCGCAACAGCCTTCTCAGACACCAGCACGATTCCTGGCTTCAGCTTATGAAAGACCCCAGGCTTGGCTGGAGCCCACGAGCTTCTCTGCCAACACTTGGTCGGGTGGCAGGCAGATTCCTAACCTCGATCAGACACCCCCGGAGGCGGTTGGGCAGGCTTGCTGGGATGCTCTGCCTCGGGCTGGCTGTGTTTCTGGGCAGCTGTCCGCTGGGCACACGCCTGGGTGGATTTCAGCCCCAAGGGGGCCTCTGCTCCCTGGCCCCCCGTCTGTTAGGAGGGGTCAGGCAGGAGAAGGGATGGCTGGGACTTAAACGGCGGGGCTTTCTGCAGGCCTGTCCTCTGCTTCTGCATTTCTTTGGTTTCCAGAATCTAAAAGGGGTTGCGTGAATGCAAACACATAATTCAGCACAGCCCCAGGGAAGCAAGGGGCGCCCGGAGGTGGGGCTTCCTCCTTCCTGCGCCCGGGGGAGATGGCCCTGTTCTCCTGGTATGGGCGCAGGGCTCCGCCGGGTTTGCAGGAAGTCAAGCAAACGTCAGCATGCCCGGCTCTGTTCTCTGTGGCAGGGAGGGGAGCTGGTGGACACAGAGGTGGCTTTCCTAACCCTGTTCAAGCACGCGCTTTGCCTGGAGAGCAGCTGGCCTCTCCACCACCCCAAGGGTCCTCAGAGCCTGCAGTCAGTGTGTTCTTGAGGGGCGCCCTGCCGGGAGGACGCCCAGGAGGGCCTGTGGGAGCCCAGCCTTCCGGGGAAACAGGCCCAACTTGCCTCCTCTGCTCATTTGTTCACATGTCTGGGCTGGATTCTTTCAAGCAAAGACTCTGAGGCCAAAAAAGGTGCAGAAACCCCATTCTAGGTTTTCGAAGATGGCTGTCCACTCGCTGTGCTAAGGCAAACGCTGCCGGCCCCACGTCAGCAGCACACGGACCGGGGCCCGCTCGTCCCTGCAGGGTCGGCCTCGAGGTGTCCAGCCCAGGGCCCGGGGCCCCGGGGTGGAGGGCTGAGCCCTGGGCAGGCTGTCAGAGAACTGATGTGGCTTCGGGGCACGGCGCCCAAGGAGAGCATTTTGAGTTGAGAGACCCACCCCTTGAAAGCCAGACAAACTCCAGATACTGTCCGAGCAGACCGTGACAGAGGCTTACACGCCCGGGGCACGTCCAGCCACACTGACGTCTGTGACGCGTCCATCGCAGGTGGGCCTTGGCAGCAACACAAATCTGGACCAGTTTTGGTCTCTGCCCTTGAGATAAGATCGGATGATATTCTATTCTTTAAAGCGTTCTAATGCATCACAGCTCATCCTGGGTGAATCAGAAAGTGGCTGCCACCAGCAATGATCGCATGGAATCCTCTTTGTGAGGGTTTCCCTCCCTGCTGTGCACTTCCTGCCGGGCATGCGGGACCCCGGCCCCTGTCTCCAGCAGCAGGGTCGGGCCATCCATCAGGCTGGGGCTGCTTGTCTGGGCCGGCGGGGCTGGGATTGACCCCATCTATGAGCCCGTGCTGGGGCAACTCCCAGAGTCTGGGGTTCAGGACCCCCACTGCCTCTCCCCTCCTGGTTCAGTTCCTCCTGAACCCCGGGGGGTGTTTCCTGGGACCACCTCCCAGGTTAACCGTTTGCCAGGAAGACACGCAGGCATGAAAGCCGGGTGGGCGGGGAGCTCTTGGCCGTCTGCACACAGCGGGGGGTGGTGGGGGGCACACGGCAGAGCCCCTCCAGGCGAGCTCGCTGAGGCCGAGGACTGTGCCCGTTTCAAGGTGTGAGCAGAGGGGCGCTGATGGCCTCTGGGGTGGGTCTGGACCACGTGTGGCCACGTTCAGCGCTGGGCTCCTGCTCCTGCAAGGCTGCCCCAGCCGCATGGCCTGAAGGATGCCATCCAGAGTGCGAGGGCTTCAGGACGAGCCTCAGGGGTGTCTGGGCCTCTCCCGACCTGAGAGGTGCTAAGGTCCCGGAGGAGGAAGAACCCACCCGACAGCCTGTCCCCCACGCAGGCGCTGGAGCCATGGATCATGGCGGGCCGGGGGGTGCCCTGGGCAGCCGGCCGCCTCAGATGTCACTGGCCCCTTCGTCACGGTCCTCCGTAGACTGTGGTCTAGGCTGGCCCGGGGGCAGGGGGCTGCCTGGCACCAGGCTCTCCCCCTCAGGCTGGGCTGAGACTCTGCCCCACCTTGCACCCTGAAGCTGGCCTTGTTTCTGATGACAATCCCAGCGAGTCCACTCAGGGCAACGAGGGCGTGGAAGGGCAGGAAGGAACTCCTGTGGTCCTGACGCCGAGATTTCCTAACATTTCAGCTCATTTCCTAGGACATGCACACACCTGCCTGTGCACGCAGGCAGGCATGCACACACGGACGCACTTGGGTTTTGTAGCCAAACGGGGCTGAATCCAGGACTCCGAGTCTCAGCTCAGCTCTGCATGTTGGAGACAGGGCGATCGTAACGGTGATGACTCCACAGCGCTGCTCAAGTGTGGAGAAGAAGAGTGTAGAGAAAGCCCCAGGGCGGCCCCTCTCCTGGTGAACACACGCGTGTGCTGTGTGCACACCTGCCCACGGGGCAGGGAGACAGTGCGGGGACCACTCCCCCACGCAGTACTTGAACACCCCCCTGACGACAGCCCTGAAATGTCTTCCTTCCTCATCCTTGTGTGTCTACCCGAGGGTGTCCCCAGCTGCTCCCCAGCGTGTCCATCCGACCCGGTGGCCATAGCGTGAGTGGCCTGCAGCCTGGGCTTTGGGACGAGCTCCTGGCCTGACACCCGCACCTCTGGCCAGGCGCACTGACCGTCCCTCCACTGTCTGGGGGAGGACGTGATGCCAGCCCGCTCCTGTCTGCTCCTCACCAGATACACAGCTTTGTCCACGAGCCCCTGGCCCAGGGCACTCGGCCGTGCTGATGATGGGACGAGGTGGGGCTGGTGTCTGTGCAGACGGCGTGAAGGTCTTCTCCCCAGCCAGGCTGCGGGGCAGGGTCCCGGGCACCCTAGCCTTGCGGGCTCAGAGGTCAGCCGGCTGGGACCTCCCGCTCGAGCTCCGGGTAGTGCACGTGGACAGAACCTGAGTTCTCCATGTGTGACCCCCGCCTGCCCCCAGCATGGCCACCAGACCAGCGTCCCCATCCTGGAGGAGGTGTCCCCCTACCCAGGGGTGAAGCACCTGACCTCAGGGACCCCGGGGGGTAGGCACAAGGCCCCCTCCTGCCAACCTGCCTCCCCAAACACACCTGCCCTTCCTTTTTTCATTATCATTAAAATTTATGTATTTATTTTTATTGAAGGATAATTGTTTTACAGACTTTTGCTATTTTCTGTCAAACCTCAACATGAATCAGCCACAGGTATACACGTATCCCCTCCCTTTTGACCCTTCCCCCGTCTCACTCCCCATCCTGCCTCTCTAGGTTGATACAGAGCCCCTGTTTGGCAGATGGATGGATGAAGGAGCTGTGGCACGCACAGTGGAATACTACTCAGCCGGGGAAGGAGCGCTTTGGAGCCAGTTTGCTGAGGAGGAGGACCCTGCCCTTCCGTTTAGCAGCTCATCCTGCCCCTGTGGCTCTTGATCTCACAGAGAGGAGGGGTGGCCAGGTCCTACAAGACTTCGGATGAGGGGCTCAGTATCTGGCGGGGGCCTGGGACGGGGGGGACCCTGAGGCAGGCGGCTGCGAGCGTGCCCTGTGCCCGTCACCTCCATGCGGGCACCTCCCCACAGGCACGCCCAGGTGACCCTCAGCAAGGTGCGCTCTGGGCCGACCTCGTACTGCGCCCCACGGGCTCCGCCGGAAACCGACCCGGGGCACACGGGCCGCGTCTGTCACCCCTGTGACCACGCGGACGTGGTTTGGGGCCAGACTTGGATTTTTTTTTTCTTGATGTTTTGTGTTTGCTCATTCTAGGCAAATCACGAGGCTCTGCTTTGAAGAGAAAAGGATTAAAAGGTCATTAAGGGGCCTCTCTGACATTAAATAGCTTTAATATTTTGAGGAGGTAAATGCAAATAAATTGGAATCAGACGTAATGCTTCCATCGGATCCGCCACGTTCAACGTCTCAGGGCGACTCGGTCAGAAACACGCCGGGGTTCTGAGCACCCCTCCCCAACCCCGTAAGACCTGCATCTGTGTCCATGCCCTTCATCCTCAGGTGAGGTGTGTGTTTTCATCAGCTCCACACTGTTCTCCATGTGACTCTGAGGTCAGCAAAGCCCCACCACGTCTCTCTCTGAAATGCACTGCCCGGCGGGCACCAGAGGCTGTCACAGGCAAGATGGACCCTCTTCCAACCGAAGTCCATCCAGAGTGGTGAGATCACAGTCTCCCCTCCTTGTGGAAACTGGATCTCCGGTCTTGGAGCAGACTGAGCATTTGTGTCTTTGAGGATAGCTAGTTTGTAGCATTATTGTTCGCACAGTCGGACACGACTGACGTGACTTAGCAGCAGCATTATTGTTCAGTCATTTAAAACATACGCTAACAATCTCGGGTGGGAAGGGAGGACAGCCCTCTGACAACAGGCTCCTTGTGCTCCTCGGGGCAGCAGGTCTCCGTGGTCCCAGCCCAGGCTCCTCACTCACCATGGTCCGCTTGGGGCACCTGGGTCTTCACGACTCTGTGGGGTCGCAGCCCCTTGCCTGCCTCCACCTGCTCTCAGAGTCTCGGGGATGCGGGTCCGGAAATGGCATTTTTAACAGGTTTGCTTGGCGACAGACCCCGTAGCATCTCAGCGCTGCTGCCCGATGTTGTTCAGTCCCGAAGTCGCGTCTGACTCTGTGACTCTGTGGGCTGCGGCATGCCACGCTTCCCCGTCCTTCACTATCTCCCAGAGTTTGCTCAAACTCATGTCCCCTGAATCGGTGATGCCACCCAGCCATCTTATCCTCTGTCGTCCCCTTCTCCTCCTGCCTTCAATCTTTCCCAGCATCAGGGGCTTTTCTAATGAGTCAGTTCTTTGCATCAGGTGGCCAGAGTATTGGAGCTTCAGCTTTAGCATGAGTCCCTCCAATAAATATCCAGGGTTGATTTCCTGTAGGATGGACTGGTTTGATCTCTTTGCAGTCCAAGGGACTCTCAAGGGTCTTCTCCCACACCACAGTTCAAAAACATCAATTCTTCAGTGCTCAGCTTTCTTTATGGTCCAGCTCTTAATTCCATACATGACTACTGGAAAACCCATAGGTTTGGCTATATGGACCTTTGTTGGCAAAGTGATATCTCTGCTTTTTAATATGCTGTCTAGGTTTATCATAGCTTTCCTTCCAAGGAGCAAGTGTCTTTTAATTTCATGGCTGCAGTCACCATCTGCAGTGATTTTGGAGCCCAAGACCACTGCCCTAAAGGGTGCTTTTTAGGGGTTAACTCTTCCTGAGGAAGAAGGATGTTTGAGCCCTTGAGAACAATCACTGATTCTTTCATTCACTCCAAAATTCACTCACGTGCCAGACACTGCTGTGTGAATTGTAAGATGACCTGGTGGGCCCCCTCCTGGATACGCCCCTCCACCTGGGTGAAGGCAGAACTGCAGATGTGACCTGTGATGGACACGACCCCTGTGGTTCTGTCCTGAATCGAAAGACTCAGTCCAGAGGGGAAGGGAGGTTCTGGAGGTCAGAGTGCAGGGTGCCGGGAAGACCCACCCCACTGGCCTGGAAGGAAGCATGGGTCCCTGCGTGAACCCCCTGTGGGGGCAGTGGGCAGACTCAGGACATAAGGAGCAACCAGGAAAAGACCCCAATTCTGCAAGTACCTGAGGGGCGTGGACTGGAACCTCGGTCCTCTGAGGTGAGCTGAGACCAGCAACACTCTGGCCTCATATTGGAGAGACCTGGATGACCGACCTGCCCTCCCAGCCTCCTGATCATGGGGACCGTGAGATGCTGCCCGGGCTCCCAGCCTCCTGATCACGGGGACCGTGAGATGCCGCCCGGGCTCCCAGCTTCCTGATCACGGGGACCATGAGATGCTGCCTGGGCTCCCAGCCTCCTGACCACGGGGACCGTGAGATGCTGCCTGGGCTCCCGGCCTCCTGACCACGGGGACTGTGAGATGCTGCCCGGGCTCCCGGCCTCCTGACCACGGGGACCGTGAGATGCTGCCTGGGCTCCCAGCCTCCTGATCACGGGGACCATGAGATGCTGCCTGGGCTCCCAGCCTCCTGACCACGGGGACCGTGAGATGCTGCCTGGGCTCCCGGCCTCCTGACCACGGGGACTGTGAGATGCTGCCCGGGCTCCCGGCCTCCTGACCACGGGGACCGTGAGATGCTGCCTGGGCTCCCAGCCTCCTGATCACGGGGACCGTGAGATGCTGCCTGGGCTCCCAGCCTCCTGACCACGGGGACTGTGAGATGCTGCCCGGGTTCCCAGCTTCCTGACCACGGGGACCGTGAGATGCTGCCTGGGCTCCCAGCCTCCTGATCACGGGGACTGTGAGATGCTGCCCGGGCTCCCGGCCTCCTGACCACGGGGACTGTGAGATGCCGCCCGGGCTCCCGGCCTCCTGACCACGGGGACCGTGAGATGCCGCCCGGGCTCCCGGCCTCCTGATCACGGGGACCGTGAGATGCCGCCCGGGCTCCCGGCCTCCTGATCACGGGGACCGTGAGATGCCGCCCGGGCTCCCGGCCTCCTGACCACGGGGACCGTGAGATGCCGCCCGGGCTCCCGGCCTCCTGATCACGGGGACCGTGAGATGCCGCCCGGGCTCCCGGCCTCCTGACCACGGGGACCGTGAGATGCCGCCCGGGCTCCCGGCCTCCTGACCACGGGGACCGTGAGATGCCGCCCGGGTGTTGCCATTGGTTGTCACCTCGTGCAGGAGGCATGGCTGGGGCTCCAGATGAGGAGAGAGAGGCCCTGTCCCCAGGGGCTTGTTATCTAGTGGGAAGACCCAGCAGAGAAGACACCGCGGTGGATCTTATAAAGGTTATGAAGAAAAGGTCAGTTCAGGTGAAAATACAGGGAGTGGTCAGGGTGCAGGTGACCACAGGAGAGTCAGAGATGAGTGTGGGCCGGGAAGGTGACACGTTGCGGGCACAGGGGGGTGGTGCGGAGGGCAGGGTGGGGCATGGGGTGGGGGCGGTGTGGAGAGTAGGGTGGGGTCAGAGGGGGGCGGCGTGCTGGGCAGGGTGGGCCACAGGCTGCAGCTCCTCAGCTCCCCTGAGTGTTGTCCTGCCCACCCACCTGCGCTGGCCATGTTTCTGCCCAGAGGAGACTGTCTGAGAGGAGGACAGAGGCCCTGAGGGCGTCTCTGCACCCCGTCACACCTTCCTGTTCCCCAGCTCTCAGTGGGGCTCCAGCAGTTCCAGGGCCCTCTGCTCTGCAAACGCTGTGGCTTGAGTGCAGCCTGCAAACAGGGAGCAGCCCCTGGAAGGGGACCCAGGGCGACTCCAAGCTTCCCAGGACAGGGCTGTCAGCCGGGGCCTGGCCTCAAGACAGGGGTCAGGGTCTGGAGACGCCCCACTCAGGGCAGTGGTCAAGGTCTGGAGATGCCTCAGGGCAATGGTCAGGGTCTGGAGACGCCTCAGGGCCATGGTCAGGGTCTGAAGACACCTCAGGGTGGGGGTCAGGGTCTGCAGACGCCTCAGGGCCGTGGTCAGGGTCTGGAGACACCCTCCTCAGGGCAGCGGTCGGGGTCTGGAGACGCCTCAGGGCAGGGGTCAGGGTCTGGAGATGCCTCAGGGTGGGGGTCACGGTCTGGAGACGCCTCAGGGCCGCGGTCAGGGTCTGGAGCTGCCCCCTCAGGGCAGCGGTCAGGGTCTGGAGACGCCTCAGGGCCGTGGTCAGGGTCTGGAGACGCCTCAGGGCCACGGTCAGGGTCTGAAGACACCTCAGGGTGGGGGTCAGGGTCTGCAGACGCCTCAGGGCCGTGGTCAGGGTCTGGAGACACCCTCCTCAGGGCAGCGGTCGGGGTCTGGAGACGCCTCAGGGCAGGGGTCAGGGTCTGGAGATGCCTCAGGGTGGGGGTCACGGTCTGGAGACGCCTCAGGGCCGCGGTCAGGGTCTGGAGCTGCCCCCTCAGGGCAGCGGTCAGGGTCTGGAGACGCCTCAGGGCCGTGGTCAGGGTCTGGAGACGCCTCAGGGCCATGGTCAGGGTCTGAAGACACCTCAGGGTGGGGGTCAGGGTCTGCAGACGCCTCAGGGCCGTGGTCAGGGTCTGGAGACACCCTCCTCAGGGCAGCGGTCGGGGTCTGGAGACGCCTCAGGGCAGGGGTCAGGGTCTGGAGATGCCTCAGGGTGGGGTCACGGTCTGGAGACGCCTCAGGGCCGCGGTCAGGGTCTGGAGCTTCCCCCTCAGGGCAGCGGTCAGGGTCTGGAGACGCCTCAGGGCCGTGGTCAGGGTCTGGAGACGCCTCAGGGCCATGGTCAGGGTCTGAAGACACCTCAGGGTGGGGGTCAGGGTCTGCAGACGCCTCAGGGCCATGGTCAGGGTCTGGAGACACCCTCCTCAGGGCAGCGGTCGGGGTCTGGAGACGCCTCAGGGCAGGGGTCAGGGTCTGGAGATGCCTCAGGGTGGGGGTCACGGTCTGGAGACGCCTCAGGGCCGCGGTCAGGGTCTGGAGCTGCCCCCTCAGGGCAGCGGTCAGGGTCTGGAGACGCCTCAGGGCAGGGGTCAGGGTCTGGAGACACCTCAGGGTGGGGGTCACGGTCTGGAGACGCCTCAGGGCCACAGTCAGGGTCTGGAGACACCCTCCTCAGGGCAGCGGTCAGGGTCTGAAGACGCCCCCCTTAGGGCAGTGGTCAGGGTCTGGAGACGCCTCAGGGCCGTGGTCAAGGTCTGGAGACGTCTCAGGGCAGAGGTCAGAGTCTGGAGACACCTCAGGGCTGTGGTCAGGGTCTGGAGACGCCTCAGGGGACTCGTCAGGGTCTGGAGATGCCTCAGGGCAGTGGTCAGGGTCTGGAGACGCCTCAGGGCAGGGGTCAGGGTCTGGAGACGTCTCAGGGCGGGGCTCAGGGTCTGGAGACACCCCCTTAGGGCCGTGGTCAGGAGCTGGAGACGCCTCAGGGCCGTGGTCAAGGTCTGGAGATGCCTCAGGGCAGGGGGCAGGGTCTGGAGATGCCCCCTTTAGGGCTGTGGTCAGGGTCTGGAGATGCCTCAGGGCAGTGGTCAGGGTCTGGAGACGCCTGCCTCAGCCCCTTCCAGACCAGCCACCAGAAGGGCCTGGGAATGGCTGGAGGGCCCATCCCCTGAGCCAGGGGTGGTGCCTCTCAGAGGCCCTCTGTCCTGAGCTGGGCAGCGGCGTGTGCACGGCCACGTCTGAGCCCCTAGAGATCTCAGGCCAGTCGTCCTCCTGTTCAGCTGCCCATCAAAGTGCCTCAAAGGACCTACAGAACAAACAACGGAAACGTGTCCCCCAAGGTTCAGAGGCTGTGCGTCCGAGAGGCAGGGTGGACAGGACCGGGCAGGATGCGCTGGACCAGCCCTTGGTGCCCACATCCCTCCAGCCTCCACGGGGCAGGCTCCCCTGGATAAGGACACAGTCATGTCAGATCAGTGCCCTAACCACCTTATTTTGACATGAGCCCCTGCGACACGCCCTGCGTCCAGGTAAGGCCATACTGGGAGGAGCGTGCCAGGGTCAAGATTGTCTTCTTATCTGGGGGGACACACGTTTACCCCACAATGCCCTCTAGTCTTCAAGTTGCCTCCTCTGAAAAGATAAGTGTTAACTAACTCAGAAGCATTTCAGGAGATGATGGATGTAACTGACTTGATTCTGTTCTGGATCCAGGAGTGTGGGGAATTCTCCCAGGGAAGCCCCGGGTCTGGAAGGTGGCTGTTGGCACAGAGACTCAGGCTGCACGGATGGGTTTCTACTCTAAGAGACCCAAAGCTGCAGGCCTGATGGAGCCGGAAGCAGAAGAAACTCGGAGGAACCCTTTTAATCTGAGGTCCAATAACCGGACTCTCAATCTCCTCCTCGGGGGATTTCTGCTTAAGAAATTCTTGACAACGTGATTATTCCCAGACAGCAGAGTCATGGAAATAAAAATGCAATCGTAGGCTCGGACTTGTACATAAAGATAAACAGATCGGAGGGAACACATGTGTCATCAGGCTGAAATGAACCTATTGAAAAACAAGAGGCCTGTGAGGACTCAGGGAAGGTAAATAGACCTTGTTTTATAAATGACACAGCAAAGGTCCTTCAAACTGAGCTGTAGACCTCGGCGTGGGAAACGTTCCGAGTGATCTTTTCCAGTCCTGTTGAGATCAGCCTCTGCATATTTCCTGTTAAATAAAAGCCCCGGGATGTGCAACAGATTTAGCCGAACAAACAGAAGACATTGGCGAAGCTGATAACCGATTCCCGGAGGGCTGAGTCTCCGAGCGGAAGGAATTTGGATGGAGGGAGAGCAGGCACGGCCGGAGGAGCACAGACCACGGTGCTCCACTCCGTCCTCCCGCCCACCTCCCGGCAAAGCCTAGCCCCTTCTGAGCCAGTCTGACAGCGGTAACCTGGCGGCCGGATCCGTGGAGGCACAAACATGCGCTCACTCTGCCTGGCGACGGACGTGGCGGCCTCGCGAGTCGCGAGCAGATGCGTCCTACTTAGGTCGGTACAGATGCATCATCGTCGGGCACGAGCTCCCCGGGTTTTTTCCAAGAACAGAAATGGACACGTTAATTTATCTTCATTTTCTCTCTTACGTCTCTTGTGGTCAGTGAAATGCGTTTTCCAGGTGACTGATTGGGGTCAGAAGTATCTGCGGGGGAGCAGAGGGAAACCATTGTCCTCTGCGATGCATTCAAGATGTTACAGGAAATGAGTGCATGCTGGTTCGCCTACTCCAGCAGCTAATACTCCATTTGCACTCTAGCCCAGGGGCTGACTCGCAGACTTCCCTCAGAGCGCCCCGCGAAGAACCCCCAGAGAGAGCAAAAGCCCCTGTTCCCGCTTGGAATCCCTTTCTCTACGTGAAGCCAAGGCCAGCATGCTTTTCCAGTTCGCTTGCTATGGATCACCTCCTGGTCCATGCTGTAGCCAGCTCACCCATCAAATGCTCAGAGTCCTCTGCAAGCCCCTGGGCTGTGCCATGGACTGCAGACTCTGCTCCCTGGGCCCTGGTCCATGAATTCAGCCTAACCCAGATCTGGGTTTTTTTCCACCATTAGCCATAAGTTTCCTGGATTTCTATCTGTATAATTAGATAAAGCAGGGAGGAAGAGGGATGAGAGAGCCCAGTGAGTGATGGGGCCGCGGTGCGACTGGTGGCCAGGGTGCAGCCCTCGCGGGCTCCCGAGGCACGCCAAGGGCGCAGGCTTTCTTCTGCTAGTACTAGAGTCACTCAGGTGTTTCGTCGGGGACCGACATTGCGTGACTGGTGTTTTTAAATGAGCTTGGTCTGCCTGCTGTGTAGACAAAAGGGTGCAGAGGGAAGCAGCAGCAGCTAAGACGTAATCTAGATGGTCCTGGGGCTCAGGCAGACGTGGCAGTGAAGGTGTGGGCTGGCTGGAGCCTGGGCGGAGTGTGAAGGCACAGTCAAGAGAGCATGCTAACTAATGGAGTGTGTGATAACCCTGAGGTTCTTGACTTAAACAATGGGCAGGATGGAGCTGACCACAACCGATGGAGCTGTCCATGGATGATGGAGTTGTCCACGAACAGTGGAGCCGTTCTTGATAAGGAAGCTGGTCCCGATAATGGCACTGCTCCCTGATAATGGAGCTATCCCCCAATAATGGAATTATCCTCAATGATGGAGTTGTCTGAATTAATGGAGTTGTCCACAGATGGTAGAGCTGTCCCCATGATGGAGCTGTCCCTCCTGATGGAGCTGTCCCTCCTGATGGAGCTGTCCCCATGATGGAGCTGTCCCCATGATGGAGCTGCTCCCCATGATGGAGCTGTGCCCCATGATGGAACTGTCCATGGATGAGGTGGGATAATCCACGGGAGGAGCAGCAGGTGGGGTGCAGGAGACTGTGGGTTGGGTCTGGTGAGCTGATTAGATGTTCAAGGAGAAATGTCATGAGGCAACGGGCCATGGCAAGGAGGGAGGGAAGCTTTCTTGCCGTCTGGTGCTCTTTTGCACGTGACGCAATTTTCTTAATCTGGGTTCATTATTACCTGCAGAATTTTTAACAACTCAGAGTTGCAAGAACACAGGGCTGTCTAAGGCACTGCCTCTTTTCTCGGTCATATACTGGGTTCCCAAACCCCGAGAGTGTCACTGCGAGACCTAATGTGTGTGAACCCCTTGGCTCTGGCTGATTTCAGAGGGAAACTGACAAGGTGAAGCACCAACTGTAGGTTCGAGAACTGCCGATGAGGCGGAGTCGGGCTGGGCATCTACCTCAGAACCTCCCCGGGGCTCTGGATGGGGGCCTGGGGAGCCCCTAGACCTGGGGAAGGAGGCCCCAGGACAGCGGAGGTGGGCAAGGACTCCTTGGTGCTTCCTGCGGGGAGGAGATGAGGCCGTGTGGGGACCTACATTTGCTCAAGTGAATCAGGCTGGAATTAGGGTGACATTTTCAGTTTTCTACAATAGAAAACTTGTTCCTCACTCCCTGAAAACACAGCTGTGGCTGACTGCTTAGCCGAACCTGCCCGCGTGTCTCCCAAGCGGAGCTGTATTTATGCTTGGGCAGCTCGGAGCCCTGCCTTCCTGTCCAAGCCAGACAGTCACCCACAAGCTTCCGCAGGCCTGGGGAGGTTTGTGGAGCCTCACAGGAGCATCTCTGCCTCCTCAGCCTCCCAGCGGATGGACAGCCTAACGACTAATGTGCCCGGGAGAAGCTCATTCTTCATCCTCGCGGGCAGCAGGAATCCTGCACTCCACCCAGGGCTGGGCCTCTCTCCTCACCCTCTTTACTGAAGCATCGAAACAGCCAAAGGCAGGCCCTGCATCCCCAGGTCATGCATGAGCGCTCAGTCATGTCTGACCCTTTGCGGCCCTGTGGACTGCAGCCCTCCAGGCTCCTCTGTCCATGGGATTCTCCAGGCAGGAATACAGGAGCAAGTTGCTAGTCCCTGCTCCAGGGCATCTTCTGACCCAGGAATCGAACCCACGTCTCCTCCCTCAGCAGGAGGATTCTCTACCACTGCGAATCGGTGGCCAACCCTGGACCTTTGGAGCCCAAGGCCCTGGGTGTGACTCTGTGTGAAGGGAAGGAGCGTTCTCTCATTTGTGAAAGGCTGGCTCAGTCTTCTCTGCTCATCAGGATTCTGTTTTGCAGATGAAATACATTTCGATGCAGATGAAGTGCTCAGAATCCTGTTGGCCCCCCAGGCTGCCAACAGGAGCAGGGCCCACATGGTCAGCTGCAGGCCTGTGTCCACCCTCTGTCCCTCCCCCTTCAGCATCCTCCTTGGGGCGCAGATGGTCACCGTCGTGACGCAGCTGGGCTGCCGCTGGGCCCCAGGGAGGGCAGTGTCCACGGGAAGCCTCGCTCAGGTCAGGGCGATCGGGGAGGAAGCGGGTGCTGCAGAGTTGAGGTGGCGGAGTGGCCTCCCTTCTGCAGGGAGCCTGGGGCCTCGGGCCCCCCGCCACCATGGGCGACTCTCCCGCCGGCAGGCCAGGCTGCGTCCAGGCTGGAGCTGGGCCTGCTCTCTCTGAATGGGGGTCCCTGGAGACGATCGGACTCTGAACCCGGGGGAGCAGGGTCCACCTGGCTTTTCTTCCTGGTCATTGTGGACCTGTGACTGCCTTTCTGGATCTCTTCGGGAACCTGTTTTTCCCCCCTTGGCCACAGTGAGGGCTGGGAGTTCTGATTGTTGTGTGAAGAAGGAAGAGACCCCAGAGGGAGGCAGGGCTCTGCTGGCCCCATGTGGGCTGAGCATTGCGATTTCATGGCGGTTCAGGTCTCTCTATTTCAGGCTCTGCCGGATTATACCTGAAAGTTCTTTTTTCCGTCCAGAAACTATTAAACACTGAACGATTCACTGAGAAAGACTGAGCCATAATTACGGAGTGAATCATATGCATTTTAATAAAGATTTAAGTCAAATATTTATGAGAAAAGCTAAAAATACGCTGGTAGCTGCTGTGTGGTTCTGATCCCCAGCCAGGAGAGCAGACGGGGAAATCTCCCTGCTGCCTCGCTCAGCTCCAGCCTGACTCTTGCTTCTGTGTCTCCTGGTGGGGGGATGGAGGAGCCAGGAATCCTGGGTGCTGACCTGTCCCCCCGAGGCAAACCTGGGGAGATGTTTACAGGGTGCCCCAGGTCTCCAGTTACACCCCGTAAGGTTCAGACGGAGAGGTGCTCCGGCCCATACATTGCATTCCTCTGTCTGCTGCCTCTGGTCTCTGCCTTTAACAGGGAGCAGAAGGGCATGGCACCCCACTCCAGTATCCTCACCTGGGAAATTCCATGGATGGGGGAGCCTGATGGGCCACAGTCCAGGGGGTCGCACAGCGTCAGACATGACTGAGCGACTCAGCTTGCACACACATGGATGCTTTTTATGGAAAGTCTGCTTCAAAACGCTTCCTTCCATGAAGGCAGGGAGATGAGATTTCATGGTTTTCCTGGATTTTGACAGACGACTGACACCAGACGCAGCCTGGATCCTGGAGGATGCAGAGAACCACGCTAGGCGCATCTTCAGAGCTGACCCGGGTCACGTGCTGGACAGCTGGGCGCACAGGTGGCTGCGGAGGTGAGCTGTCTCTGACTCCTGGGTCTCCGCTCACGAGGCCACCTGCCCTTCTAAGGGGGCACAGCGTCTCCGCTCAATTCCACCGACGGGCGGCTCCCAGGACAGACGGTATGCTCCCACACCCTGCAGACTGGACGTCCGAGACTGCTGTGTCCTCAGGGGTGGTTTCTGGCGGGCCCCTCTCTCGAGCTTGCAGACGGCTGCCTCTGGCTGTGTCCTCACGTGGCCTTGTGTGTGGAGAGCCCGGGGCTGGGGCTCCGTGTCTCCTCTCTTCTTACAGGGACTCAGGCCTGCTGGGCCGTGACCTCAGCTGACCTACTAACCCCCTGAAGACCCAGCTCCATGTTCAGCCTCGCTGTGGGGCAGGGCGTGGGCGCGTGCATCTGTGGGGGGCCACAATTCAGTCCAGCACAAAGAGGGTAGGTGTGAGCAGGAGAAAGCCTGCCATGGGTGCAGCCCTCCCCCACCAGGGCCCTCCCCTACCCAGGCCGAGGACGCGTGCCTTCCTGCACTTGGGCTCCACCTTCGGGGCTGCCCAGCCACGCACCTCCTCCCTCACCCCCTGGCGAGCTCCATATGCTCGAGGGGACGCAATGGATGGACCCCAGGGATGTCCTGAGATGCCTCTCGGGTCTGACGACCTGCCTGCCACCCTGCACAGCGCAGGCTGCGTGGACCAGATCGCCTTCGGGGAGGCCTGGCCCTGATGACCGTCCTGTGAGGCCCTTTGAACAGCTGGTTCAGCTCTCACTCCTGGCATTTTCACCCTCTGA
The DNA here is from genome assembly GCF_029378745.1 of Bos indicus. Classification (NCBI taxonomy): domain Eukaryota; kingdom Metazoa; phylum Chordata; class Mammalia; order Artiodactyla; family Bovidae; genus Bos; species Bos indicus. The sequence goes on from NC_091768.1 coordinate 103,103,642, forward strand.
AGTCGGAGGGGCTCTGATATTTGAGGACCAGTGTCATCATTCTGGGGAGAAGACGACAAATCGGCAGCCCTTTGGTGGATATAAATACAGACCGTGTCCACAAATGAAGCAGCCCAGTCTCAGGGAGAGCCCAGACCTGCTCCAGAAGCTAATGAAATCTAAATAATTGGCCTCACCACTTAGAAATTATGTTAGAAGGCAAAGAAGACTATTTTTAAAAAATACTCTCATGACTCTAAAATAAAACACAGTTTTTGTTCGGTCTTAAATATTCACACAAAATCACCTCTTTGGATGTTAAAAAAAAAGACTAAACGGTCTCAGCCAAAAAGTTTTCAGAACGTTATGAGTCATGAATATAGGATTATAACTCGAGTCTGTGAGTAAACCCGACTGCAGGACAGAATTCTGCTCTGTGTGGGGCGGGGCGCGGCGCGAGCTCAGGGGAGAGGGGTCCTGTGAGCCCAGGGGGCGTGGCGCGGGGGTCGTGGGGGCATGTGGGGCGCCAGGGGGGTGCGCATGAGGGTACGGGGGTCTTTGGGGGCGCGTGGGGCGCCGGGAGGGGTGCGCATGAGGGCACGGGGGTCGTGGGGGCGTGCGGGGGGCAGGGGATGCGCAGGTGGGGTTTCTTTGGGGGCGCCGGGGGGGTGCGTATGGGGGCACGGGGGTCGTGGGGGCGTGCAGGGGGCAGGGGATGCGCAGGTGGGGGTTTTTTGGGGGTGCCAGGGGGTGCGCATAAGGGCGCGGGGGTTGTGGGGTGTGCGAGGTGCAGGGGATGCGCGGGTGGGGGTCTCAGGGGGGTGCGAGGGGCGCGAGGCGCATGGGGAGCCAGTGTTTATCTTGGCTGCGGTGCTTTCTGCGTCTGGCTTTTCTATTCATGCTGCTGGAAGACGCAGCTCCACGTTCAGTTCCTTTAAAACCCTCCTTGATTCACCAGCATCAGCCCAACCTGTTTATCCACACACACACCCAAAGAAAGGAGTCTTATTTTTTTAACCATTCCAGTTTGCAGCTGCTGACACATTGTCATGCAAATGTTTCTCCGGGGTCCACAGGGGCTCTGAGCTTTAGTCAGACTCAGACTCACCTCTGGGTCTTGTGTCTTGTGCCCCGTGCTAAACAGTGATCCTGGTTGCAAACCAACTCACAAGCAACACCAGGACATGGCTTCTGGCTCTCACAGGATGATCTATCTAGATAAAGAGGAGATCTATCTATTGGTTAACAGTGACCTCTCCATCAGTGAGCTTCCCTGGTGGCTCAGCTGGTAAACAATCTTCCCGCAATGTGGGAGACTTGGGCTCAATCCCTGGGGTGCGAAGATACCCTGGAGGAGGGAAAGGCTACCCACTCCAGGATTCTGACCTGAGAATTCCACGGACTGTATAGTCCATGGGGTCACAAAGAGTCAGACACGACTGAGCAACTTTCATTTTCTCCATCAATGGGGCTTCCCTGGTGGCTCAGTGGTAAAGAAACTGCCAGCCAATTCAGGAGACATGGGTTCAATCCTGGAGTTGGGAAGATCCCCTGGAGAAGGAAATAGTAACCCACTCCAGTATTCTCGCCTGGGAAATCCTATGGACAGAGGACCCTAGCGTGATGCTGTCCATGGGGTCACAAAAGAATTGGACACAGCTGAGTGACTAAAGAACACAGCAAAACAGCTCAGCGACCTGTGGCCTCTGCTCCCGCCTGCACCGCCCACACCCGTGGCTGGCTCCCGAGGCGGGGCGGGCACCCACACCGTTCCCTCGAGGTCAGAGCCAGGGTCAGAGGGCAGCAACAGCCCAAGACGGACAACAGGGCTTTTCCAGGAAGTCCCCCAGCGAGCCCAGCAGGTGACATGATGGGACCCGGGGGTCTTCTCCAGGTGGGCCCAGGGGGTGACCCCCCACCAAGGGCTTGGGCATGAGACCCCGGCATAGGTCAGAGGGTCCTAGGGCTTTGCCGGGTGGGACTGTGAGAGGCTAATCATGAGCTGTGATCGGAGCCGGAGAGTGGGGAGGAGGCCACCGCGCCTCCCGCCCCGACCACAGGCCTCGGCCCAGACCTGGCCTCTGCACGGGGGAACCCCGAGCTTGCGGGGAGGAGGCCCTCGGGGTGCTCTGGGGTCCAGCCTCGGGGGCTCGGGAAGCTCTCCTCACTTCAGAGCAGGAGGTAGAGACAGGCGTCACTTGCAGCGTCCAACCTGGAGGGCATTTTGCACGCACTCCAACTGCTGCCGAGGGTGCCCATCCTTGAACTCCAGCTCCTGCCCGCCCGAGTTCTCCGTGTGCTCCCCATGGTCCCGGGGGGCCGGGGGGTGCTGGCCTACGCGTGCAGCACTGCGCGGTTTGTCGGATGCGTGTGGCGGGGCTCCAAGTCGTCGCCCGGGCCTGCCTCTCCTCGCTGCTCTCCGCTTCTCCTCGTGGCACCGAGTCCGACCCAGACGCCCTCGCTCCCACCTGGACCCCTGCCCGGCCCCCAGATTGCTCCTGGCAGCCCACCAGACGGCTCAGCAGCACCCGCTCAGAGAGCCAGGTTTGGAGTTACATGGCAAGGCCCTGGTGAAGAAGAAATACATCTTTATAATAAAAGCACAAATGTTTTTTGGCACACGAGCTCTTCATTAGATATTTATCAGGTATTTTAAAAGTTGGCTCAAAGCAGCATGGGATTTGCCAGGACGCTTCCTCACAGCCGGAGGAAAGACAGAACTCGCAGGACGAGTCTGAGATGCCTCTGCCCGCCGTCCACGCTGCCGGGGCCATGTCCGGGCTCATGGGTCCTCCCCACCGATGTCCATTCTTCTTTGGACGATGCCGGGCTGCGGGCTCTGCAATCTGCTTACCCTGTGGGTCCCTGGGCTTGCCTCTGGTATCAGGAAGTATGCCTGGCTGAAAGTGGGGAGCGCAGGGCCTTCTGGGTGTGGGGGAGCTGAACTGGCCAGGAGGACATCGTGTCCAATGAGAAGTCACCCAGCAAAAATAAAAATCATGTGCCACGTGGGCTGAACGTACTAAAGCGGAGGGAACCGTTCAGGGAGGTTTCTCCACGTGCTCTCCTCACACACACACACACACACTTACACACACACACTCACACACACACTCACACACACACACTCATACACACACACACACACACGCACGCAGACACACACACACTCTCACACACACACTAATACACACATACACACACATGCACACACACCCACACTCACGCACACACACACGCACTCACATGCACACACGCACACTCACACACACACACACGCACGCACACTCACACACACACTCTCACACACACACACACTTTCACACACACTTTCACACACACACACACTCACACACACACACTTTCACACACACACATGCACACATACACTCACACACACATTCACACACACACGCGCGCACACTCACACACACACACACACGCACACTCACGCACACACATGCACTCACACACACTCATACACACGCACACACACACACTCACACACACACTCATACATACACACACGCACGCACACACACGCACGCACACACTCACACACACACACACACTCACGCACACACACACGCACGCACACACGCACACTCACACATGCATGCACGCACACTCACACATGCACACACACACTCACACACTCTCACACACTCACACACACACTTTCACACACACTTTCACACACATGCACACATACACTCACACACACACTCACATTCACACACACGCGCACGCACACACACACACATTCACACACACTTACACGCACACACACTCACACACACACACACGCTCACACACACTCATACGCACACACACACACGCACGCACACACGCACGCACACACTCACACACACACACATACATTCATACACACACACACACACGCACACACACCCACACTCACACACACACACATGCACACACGCACACAGGCACACTCACACACACATGCACGCACGCACACTCACACACGCACACACTCACACACACTCACACACACACTCACTCACACACACACACACACACACACTCACACTCACACACACACACTCACACACACACACTTTCACACACACACATGCACACACACACTCACACACACACATTCACACACATGCGCGCACGCACACACACACACACTCACACACACACACGCACACACACACACACTCACACACACTCACACACATGCACACACACACACGCACACACACTCACACACACGCACACACACACACACACCACACACTCTGTCCTTAGAGGAAGAGATGCTGAGCTACTGCTAGGGATTAATTCGACATCTATTTTTGATAAGTTCTATGAAAACAGCTTTTGTCAAAGACATTCATTAAGTTTTCCTCAGGACCACGTTAGAATTTCCGGAGGCTGGGGGCACTGCGACCCGTGCCGAAATGGTCGACTCAGAGCGTTCCAGAACCCTGGTGCACACGGCGGGTGGGACACTGCAGGGTGGACGGCAGGCCGGGCGGGCGGAAGGCCAGCGCCCATGGCTCCATCGCCAAGCTCAGCCCTGTGGGCACAGGCGCCCAGTCAACAGTGAGCTCTCAGGAGTCCCATCTTTCTCCTCCTCAATTCCCCTCCATCTTGTAAAGCAAACTTCCTTTAAGACATGTCAAAAGCTGTACACGTCCCAGGTGGGCCAAAGAAGAGGCAAAACGGGTGTAAAATGAGCCAAGAATTCTCCTGGCTGATGAAAGGTGAGATTACGCACCTGGCATCTCCCAGCTGCAGGGCCAGCGGGGCCAGCGGGGCGCTGTGCTGCCGGCCGCTGCTGAATGCGTTCGCTGTGCCAGGCGGGACACAAAGCCCGTCCACGTCTGGCCCAGCAGGCCCGGCGTCCACGTTCACCAGGGTGGCCGGTGAGCTGGTCCTGGGGGCCCGCGCCGACTCCTGACCAGATGGCCTGTATTTCAGGGAGAGACAGCATCCCCTGGACTCTTGTGTTGTCTATGCCGGGAGGTGCCCGTGGGGAGGACGGGAGGACCTGCGACGGGAGAGGAGAGGCCGCAGCAGCAGGGAGCACCACGCTCAGGTCCTAGAAGGGGACGTGCGTCTCCCAGGCATCACCCCATGCTTGGAGGCAGCCCCTGGGGGAGGCTTCCAGCCCAGCCGGCTCAGGACCCAGGTGAAAATGCCCCCCGCTGCGTCCGGGGGCCAGCTCCCAGGATTCCTGGAATGTCAGCCTGGGCTCCACAAACTGGCGGGCCTCCCGAGAAGGGGGTGGGGCACACCTCAGGCCCCGGGCATGTGGCTTCCAGCGTGTCTGTGCAACTGATGCGCCAAGGAGAGAGGAGTGGGTAAAGCTGCTCAGGTTCCCCAGCGCTTGGAAGCTGAGATCTTAGGTCTGCCCTGGCGACCCTCAGCCCTTCTCCGAATCCATCCTACAGATTCCTGGTGAGTGTCCGCGGCTCTTAGCCCTGGGCGTGCTCACTGCTGGGGACTCACACAGGCAGGAGCCCAGCGTCCCAAGCTGGCCGCCCTCGTGTCCTCTGACCGCTGGCTGGGGCCCTGCGGGTGGGCGAGGCTTCTCAGGGGCCGGGCCCCAACACAGCCCCGACCCTCTGAATTGGAGCTAACTCTGCCCATGGTTCCCAGGGGCCTGGACGCTGGCCCGCTGTGCAGACGGAGCAGACACAGGCTGAGATCCCGGCGCCACTGACTCCGGGGCCCGGGGAAAGGCAGCCTGCTGAGGAAGGGCGTGGTCCTCAAACACCTTCTCCCAGAAGTGGGACGGCATCGCGGGTGCAGCGGAGACCTGGCGGGAGCGGGTGTGCGGGCCCAGAAAGCTGCCCCCTCGAGCCTCCAGGCCACGCGACACACCTGAGCAGAGCAGCCACCGACACCTACCCCGCCTTCTGATACAGAGAGTGAAACTCACTCAGTTGTGTCCGACTCTTTGCGACCCCGTGGACTATACAGTCCATGAAATTCTCCAGGCCAGCATACTGGAGTGGGTAGCCTTTCCCTTTGCCAGGGGATCTTCCCAACCCAGGGATAGAGCCCAGGTCTCCCGCATTGCAGGCAGACTCTTTACCAACTGAGCTATGAGCCAGCCTCCTTTCCGATACAAAATTACCTTACTTATTATTTCTGAACGTGCACAATCCACGTGCAGCACGAGTATTAAAGAGGCCCCGTGGATGTAACCCCTTTGTCTTTAAGCCCGTGGTTTCCGGGCTTTCCTGGTCACTGAGAAGCCCCCACCCGCCCCGACTAACACACTGCCCTCCCCTCCATCTCCTCCGAGAGGGGCCCAGAGGCACCAGGGGACGGAGCCGTCGCAGCACGGCGTGTGCGGCCTCGGGCTCTGCCTGAGACCACACGCGGGCCAGGAGAAGCGGAGTGACCCTGAGGCAGGGCAGAGGAGGAGCCGGTGAACCTCCCGGAGGACTGCCGCTCGTAAAACACGGGGATTTTGAAACTCGCACAGCGCGGGTGTGGAGCCTGTTAAACGGTAGAGCTGAAGTCAGACAACTGTGAGACGTAAGGAAGAACGAGGCCCCGTGGGAGGGAGGAACGTCACCCCCTGCCGTCCTCAGAGATGCAGCGCAGGGTGGGGTGCACCCTGGGGGCTTCAGTCTGGGCCTCGGGATGGAGAGGAGGAAGCCCCCGGCGGCGGGGGCCGGGGGGGACCGGCCTGGGCGAAGGGGCGGATGGAGGAGCTGGTGGGCCGACGCTCAGGGCCGGGCAGGTTCCCACAGCCCCTTGGGCTGCGGGTGTGTGTATCTCCAGCAGACTTTAAAGTGACAAGAGGCAGGGGGCTGGGGTGGGGTCGGGAAGGATCGGGGAGAGCGGGGCGGGTCGGGGTCGGGGAGGGCGGGGCCTGGGGAGCGCCTGAGAAGAGGCTGTGCTGAGGCCGCTCTGACTTTAGAGCGCCTGGCGTCACCGTCGGGAAAACCGAGGGCGCTTCTCAGTGTTCCGGGGGCGGGGCTCTCAGATGCGATCCTGTGCCCTGCAGAGCCTGGGCGGCAACGGGGCGGGGGACGGACAGACCGCTCACATCGCCACCCTCCCACGGGCGGCCTTCCAGCGTGCCCACCCTCTGCCCCCGCCCCCAGAGTGCCCACCCCACCCCCACGCGCCTGGGGCCCTCAGTGTCCGTCACTCAGCCCTCAGTCCCGGCTGGTTCTGACCCGCCTCTCCCTCTGGCTGAGGACACTGCACACCTTTCACGTGGTCCCACGCCGTGTCCTTTTGAGTGGCATACCTGCTCCCATCTTGCATGGGATTTTTAAGCCGTTGCTTCGCGAGGTCTCTGCATATTCCGGCTGCAGGCGCTGTCCTTCGTGGGATCTGTTTTATAAATTAGATATTTTATAAATATCTTGGGGCTCAAGCTAACTTTTTTGCTGCTTAATGAATTGCCACCAGCGTGACATCCTATTCATTATACGTTTCAACAAACATCCACAGACTAAACAACATTTCAGCTGATAAGTGGAAATGACTGATCGAATGTCTGGGTGGCTCTCACACACACATGACTGCAGTGGAAATGACTGATCGAACGTCTGGGTGGCTCTCACACACACATGACTGCTGAAGCTGTGGTTCACAAGCGTTCGGAAAGGACGACTCGTGCGGCTGCTGAGCGGCTCTCAGATGAGGCCTGGCTCCCAGGGTCTTGGAGTAAACAGGAGGCTTTCAGACAAGACACAGAGGTTGCTTTGGGGCCGGAAACACAAAGCCTGCAGGGGAATTTGAATGAAAGGGCAGGGGTAAATCATGAGCATATGCATACCTGGCCAGATGGTAAACCATCTGCCTGCAATGCAGAAGACCCGGGTTTGATCCCTGGCTTGAGAAGATTCGCTGGAGGAGGGCATGGCTACCCACTCCAGCATTCTGGCCTGGATAAATCCAGGGACAGAGGATCCTGGCAGGCTATGGTCCATGGGGTCACAAAGAGTCGGACACGACTGAGCGACTAACACACAGCTACACACACAGCTGAAAGTGTGATGGAATGAACACGCACAGAACCAAGATCCAGGTAAAGACAGCCTCCCTGCTCCCAGAGGGCCGTCCTGATCTGCACCCCCGGAGGGGATGATGTTCCAGTGTCTGGTCAGCGCGCCCCGGGCCTCTCTAAGTGCCACCTTATACCACCAGCTGAGTTTTGTGGCCTCCTCTTTTACACACTCAAAGCAATGCGTGTTAGCACTTTGACTGGTTGCTCTCTGTTGCTACAGCCAACCCCGCCTGTGAGCTATAAATACAGGACCGAGGCAGAGTCCGTGGTGCCGTTAACAACGAGCGAGCTCGAGCCCCCGTCCTCGTTGCCATCTGTCAAGTCTTTCTCTGCCAGCCCCCCAGTGGGGCCCGTGGGGCCCTCCCTGGATGAGCCTTTTATTCCCTGTCCTCCTCTGGACCCTGTTCAGGGGCAGGAAACACCAGGAGGAAAAGCGGAGCGTGCAGACCCTTCGTGGAGTGGACGGTCCACTCTGACTGCTGTGGACCAGAGTTTCTCATCTTCACTGTCCTGGGAGGCAGAGGGTCCCTCGGGCAAGGACCTCTTGTGGTGCCAAAGCACCACGCAGCGGCCATTTCATCGTGTTCGTTTATGAAGCTGCTAATCTTCCTAAAGAGCTGCTTTCACTATGCGCCAGAGCTACAACTGCACCGTTGATGTCGCTCCCACCTCGAGAACGTGTGTTGACTGGGGTGGTGGATTTTATGGGTCCACTTGCTGGGCCTCAGTGCCCAGTGCTTGGGCAAACATCTGTTTAGGTGTTGCTGTGAAGCCATGTTCAGATGAGATTAACATTTAAATCTCACTGTGAATAAAGCGGGTGACCCTCCCTGGGGTGGGCCATGTCTAAGCAGTTGAAGATGCTAAGAGAAAAGACTGTGGTTCCCCAAGGAGGGCGGAATTCTCCAGTCCCGGCTACGGCTGCGGCATCTGCTTATCCTGGGCCACTGACTGCCAGTCTTCCCTGCAGAGTTCAGATGTCCCAACACCACAGCCAAGTCAGCCAGCACCTTCAAATCAATCAGCTGATCTCTCTCTCCCCTTGTGTGTGTGTATATATATATGTATCTATCTATATGTATGTATTTATTTATGTTCTGTTTCCCTGGAGGATCCTATCTAACACAGGCACACCCCGGAGATAGGGAAGGTTTGGTTCCTGACGTTGCATTAAAGCCTCTATCACAATGAGCCAGGCCACAAGCACTGTCTGGTTTCCCAGTTCGTGTAAAAGTTATGTTGACACAGGAGTGTAGTCTATTAAGGGTGCAAAAGCACTGTGCCCAAAAAACAATGCACACACTTCAATATAAAAATAGTTCATTGCTAAAAATGCTGTCATCTGAGCCTTCATGGAGTTGGTATCGTTTCACCTTGATGTTGAGGCTGTTGGCTGATCGGAGTGGGGGTTGCTGAAGGCGGGGTGTCTGCAGCAATTTTGTGCAATAAGACGAGAGTGAAGTTTGCTGCACTGATGACTCTTCCTTGCACTTGATCACATAGAGGCCATTGTAGGGCTGTTCATTGCCCTAATTTCAATACTATTGTGTCTCAGGGGGCAAGGAGGCCTGAGGAGAGGGGGTGAGAGGGGATGGGGGTGTCTGTGGAGCAGTCAGAACACACACAACATCATCGGCTAAGTTCACTCGTATAATCGAGGTTCCCGGCACCCCAAAACAAGTCCAGTAGGAACATAGAGCATCACTGACCATAGGTCACCATTGCAAACATGAAAACAGTGACTATGTGTGAAACAGTCTGAGGGCTGCAGAATGTGACAGCAGCCCTCTGCAGTGTCACCAGACTTTGCTGGAAAAATGTCACCCGTGGACTTGCTCGCTGCACGGTTGCCCCAAACGCTCAGTTTGTAAAAATGCAATGTTTGCAAAGTTTTGTACGGTGAGCAAAATAGAAGGAGGTCTGCTCACACAGCGACTCTTTTCTGCTTGTATAAGAAACAGATTCTCCCCCCTCCCCTGAAATATAAGACTCACCACTGCATCTAACTTTGCACCTGAAACTTGATTAGCCACCAGCATTTCATGAGCGCTTCTATTCTGGTCCTGGAACCCTGATCAACTCACACTGCCATGAGCTATTTCCTTATCTGGAAACTAAAAATAGAGCTGCCGTATGATCCTGCCATATGATCCACTCCTGGGCATATACCTGAAAAAGACGAAAACTCTAATTTGAAAAGATTTATGCACCCGATGCTCATAGCTATTTATGCACCCGATGCTCATAGCTCCGCTGTTCACAATATCAAGACATGGAAGCAACCGAAGTGTCCAACAACAGATGACTGAATAAAGATGATGTGGTGCATAATCACAGTGGAATATCACTCAGCCACAAAAATGAATGAAACAGTGCCATCTGAAGCACCACGGGTGGCCCAGAGGTTATCCTGCTAAGTGAAGTCAGCCAGACCGGGAAGGACAGCGATCACACTCCACCACTTACATGTGGAGTCAAAACTGATACTAAGTGAAGTCAGCCAGACCGGGAAGGACAGCGATCACACTCCACCACTCACATGTGGAGTCAAAACTGATACTAAGTGAAGTCAGCCAGACCTGGAAGGACAGCGATCCACCACTTACATGTGGAGTCGAAACTGACACAAATGAGCTAACTTATAAAATGAAAGGAGACTCACAGACACAGTGAACAAACTTAGTTACAAAATAGGACAGTGGTTCAATTCAGTCGCTCAGTCGTGTCCGACTCTTTGCAACCCTATGAACTGTAGCGCACCAGGCCTCCCTGTCCATCACCAACTCCCGCAGTTCACTCAGACTCACGTCCGTCGAGTCAGTGATGCCATCCAGCCATCTCATCCTCTGTCGTCCCCTTCTCCTCCTGCCCCCAATCCCTCCCGGCACCAGAGTCTTTTCCAATGAGTCAACTCTTCGCATGAGGTGGCCAAAGTGCTGGAGTTTCAGCTTTAGCATCATTCCTTCTAAAGAAATCCCAGGGCTGATGTCCTTCAGAATGGACTGGTTGGATCTCCTTGCAGTCCAAGGGACTCTCAAGAGTCTTCTCCAACACCACAGTTCAAAAGCATCAATTCTTTGGTGCTCAGCTTTCTTCACAGTCCAACTCTCACATCCATACATGACCACTGGAAAAACCATAGCCTTGACTAGACGGACCTTTGTTGGCAAAGTGATGTTTCTGCTTTTTAGATACACCATCTAGGTTGGTCATAACTTTCCTTCCAAGGAGTGAGCGTCTTTTAATTTCATGGCTGCAATCACCATCTGCAGTGATTTTGGAGCCCCCCAAAATAAAGTCTGACACTGTTTCCACTGTTTCCCCATCTATTTCCCATGAAGTGACGGGACCAGATGCCATGATCTTCGTTTTCTGAATGTTGAGCTTTAAGCCAACTTTTTCACTCTCCTCTTTCACTTTCATCAAGAGGCTTTTGAGTTCCTCTTCACTTTCTGCCATAAGGGTGGTATCATCTGCATATCTGAGGTTATTGATATTTCTCCCGGCAATCTTGATTCCAGCTTGTGTTTCTTCCAGCCCAGCGTTTCTCATGATGTATTCTGCATATAAGTTAAATAAACAGGGTGACAATATACAGCCTTGACGTACTCCTTTTCCTATTTGGAACCAGTCTGTTGTTCCATGTTCAGTTCTAACTGTTGCTTCCTGACCTGCATACAGGTTTCTCAAGAGGCAGGTCAGGTGGTCTGGTATTCCCATCTCTTTCAGAATTTTCCACAGTTTATTGTGATCCACACAGTCAAAGGCTTTGGCATAATCCATAAAGCAGAAATAGATGTTTTTCTGGAACTCTCTTGCTTTTTCTGTGATCCAGCGGATGTTGGCAATTTGATCTCTGGTTCCTCTGCCTTTTCTAAAACCAGCTTGAACATCACGAATTTCACGGTTCACATATTGCTGAAGCCTGGCTTGGAGAATTTTGAGCATTACTTTACTAGCATGTGAGATGAGTGCAATTGTGCGGTAGTTTGAGCATTCTTTGGCATTGCCTTTCTTTGGGATTGGAATGAAAACTGACCTTTTCCAGTCCTGTGGCCACTACTGAGTTTCCAAATTTGTTGGCTTATTGAGTGTAGCACTTTCACAGCATCATCTTTCAGGGTTTGAAATAGCTCAACTGGAATTCCATCACCTCCACTAGCTTTGTTCATAGTGATGCTTTCTAAGGCCTACTTGACTTCACATTCCAGGATGTTTGGTTCTAGATGAGTGATCACACCATCATGATTATCTGGGTCGTGAAGATCTTTTTTGTACAATTCTTCTGTGTATTCTTGCCACCTCTTCTTAATATCTTCTGCTTCTGTTAGGTCCATACCATTTCTGTCCTTTATTGAGCCCATCTTTGCATGAAATGTTCCCTTGGTAACTCTAATTTTCTTGAAGAGATCTCTAGTCTTTCCCATTCTGTTGTTTTCCTCTATTTCTTTGCATTGATCGCTGAGGAAGACTTTCTTATCTCTTCTTGCTATTCTTTGGAACTCTGCATTCAGATGTTTATATCTGTCCTTTTCTCCTTTGCTTTTCACTTCTCTTCTTTTCACAGCTATTTGAAAGGCCTTCCCAGGCAGCCATTTTGCTTTTTTGCATTTCTTTTCCATGGGGATGGTCTTGATCCCTGTCTCCTGTACAACGTCACGAATCCCCGTCCATAGTTCATCAGGCACTCTATCAGATCGAGTCCCTTAAATCTATTTCTCACTTCCACTGTATAATCATAAGGGATTTGATTTAGGTCATACCTTAATGGTCTAGTGGTTTTCCCTACTTTCTTCAGTATAAGTCTGAATTTGGCAATAAGTTCATGATCTGAGCCACAGTCAACTCCTGGTCTTGTTTTTGCTGACTTTATAGAGCTTCTCCATCTTTGGCTGCAAAGAATATAATCAATCTGATTTCGGTGTTGACCATCTGGTGATGTCCATGTGTAGAGTCTTCTCTTGTGTTGTTGGAAGAGGGTGTTTGCTATGACCAGTGCATTCTCTTGGCAAAACTCAATTAGCCTGGTAGGGGGAGATAAATTAGGAGCTGAAAAAAAATACAGTTGTGTCCGACTCTTTTCAACCCCTGGAGTATACAATCCATGGAATTCTCCAGGCCAGAATACTGGAGTGGGTAGCGTTTCCCTTCTCCAGGGGATCTTCCCAACCCAGGGATTGAACCCCGGTCTCGTGCATTGCGGGTGGATTCTTTACCATCTGAGTCACGAGGGGAGGCCGTGGTTTAGGAGCTAGGGGCTGATGTATACACACTGCTGTGCATGAAGCAGATAAACACCAAGCACTGATGGTGAAGCTGAAGCTCCAATACTCTGGCCACCGGGCAAAGAGCTGACTTATGGGAAATGACCCTGATGCTGGGAAAGACTGAGGGCAGGAGGAGAAGGGGATGACAGAGGATGACAGGGGTGGATGGCATCACCGACTCCATGGACGTGAGTCTGAGCAACTCTCTCACTCTGCGAGGTAGCGAAGGACAGGGAAGCCTGGCGTGCTGCACCCCGTGGAGTTGCAAAGACTCGGGCACAACTTAGCGACTGAACAGCAACAACAACCAGGCCTCCTGCACTGCGCAGAGAACTACGTTCAATGTCGTAATGACCTGTAACAGAAAAGAATCTGAAAAATAATATGTGTGTGTGTGTGTGTGTGTGTGTGTGTAACTGAACCATTTTGCTGCACATCTGAACCTCACAGCACTATACTATACTATAAATCAACTATACTTCAATAAATCATAAAGTAAAATAAAAAAAAATCCTCTCCATCCTTCAAAGTTGGTTCCAGCGCAGCATCCACCATGGTATCTGCCTCTCAGTGCTCCGTTTTTTACTCGGTAACCACCCCAGAGAAACCTCCGGTGTGCCCGGAGGGGACACGGAGACTGTCTGTCGCAGCCTCCCAGAGGGAAGGAAGCTCCTGCTGCAGCGAGCTGGGCGGAGCAGGCAGGCAGCAGAGGAGCAGCCTGGGGCAGTGGGCGGGCGGGGTGAGGGGCTGGCCCTGACCCAGGCGCCTGGGCACCAGGGCGGCCGGTGTGCCATCAGAGATCATCTGGGGAGATCCAGCGGGCGCTCCCATTTCCGGGCCTGTGTACTCCGTCTCTTCACCTTTGCCTTTTGACCTTCCAGTGCACTTTCCATTTCTGCTGGGCCAAATGATCCCTATGGCTTTATTCTTTCCTATTTGAAGCTGCTCTGAAAAAGCCCAGGGTCCAGCTCTGGCTCCTGGGGCGCGTGGGCCCCGTGACTGATGCTGGGAGGCTGAGCCCCGGCCAGGCCCATCCAGGCCTCTGCCCACATGCTTGGTCTCTGCCTTGGCTTCTCCAGGATAGCGCCCCCCAGACCCCCAGGGGTCCTGTCCCCTGGGCTGGGCTGAGCCCCTGGCGGCCGCGGTCCCGAGTGCGGGGAGGCCGGCCAGCCCTGCTGCTGCCTTCTTCCTGGGGGAGCCATGGTCAGAATCTTCCTGGAGACGATTCTGGAAGACCTCCCTCCTGCTGACAAGCAGGCTCTCGGGTACCCATGGGGCGGAAGCAGGGGTTGTCCAGCCCTTGCCCCGTGACCCAGCCCCTCACCCATGCTATGGCCAGGCCCTGCCTCCCCGTCCTGGGGCCAGAGCTTCCCCTGCAGGCTCCAGCCCCCTTAAGACATCACGCAGGTCCCCAGGCCTCTCCTTCTGCTGCGGGTCGGGTCGTTCCCACGTCCGCCCTCCCGCTTCTGCGGTCTCCTCGGCACCGGCTCCTTCTCTGCTCTCCCCGCCCTTGTAGCTCTGTTGGTCTCAGAGCTCTGGCATCCTTGCTTTGGGGGAATTTCTGAGAGAGCAGGGAGTCCCGACCGCGGTCACTGAGTGAACCTGGGCTGTGTCTTGACTCCTCTTTTGTTTCTCTCCTTTTTCCCCTGGTGGGCAAACACAGGCAATAACTCTAAATATAGAACAAGCCCCTGTCCGTCATCACCGCTCCTCCAGCAGCAGGGGGAGAGCCCCGGTTCCGTGCGTTTTGGCCTGTCTCCTGGGCACGGACTCTAAACCACTGGTCAGACTGTCCTGGGCCGTGACTTCATCGGAAGCATCTTCTCCTGTTACAGTGGCAGAAAAATAACCGCATGCCTCCTGCTGACTGTGTTTTCTATATTTCAACATGTTATAGGTGGAAAAATTAGAAATGTAGGAAAACACTGAAACGTTGTAAAATAAAATGACAATTTCTTAAAGTGACAAAATAATTCTAAAAATAAATAAAGGACTGAAAACTGCCCTGATGATGCTGATGTCCATGGGATTCTCCAGGCAACAACACCGGAGCAGGGAGCCATGCCCGTCTCCAGGGGGTCTTCCCGACCCAGGGTTGCCATTCCCTTCTCCAGGGGATCTTCCCAACCCAGGGGTTGAACCTGTGTCTCCTACATTGCAGGCGGATTCTTGACTTCCCACCAGGGAAGCCCTAATGATCCTGATCACCAACACTAAATAATAAACAAAAAATAAATTTTGGCAAAATGGTTTCAGCCATACTTTCATGCTGACCAGCCCTCAAATGATCCTCTTCAGAAGTTCGAGCGCTTACAGATTCTCCCTTAGTTAAACATGAAGCTGAGGCTCAAGAAATTGTAGTGTTAATTGCATTGTCTGATTAAAGCAGATTTCTTTGGTATTGTTGAACCACCTTCTGGGTAATGGATTCGATCCAAATAGTTGAGATTCCATTCTCTCCTAGTAAATCATGATGTGTTTTCATGGAAATAATTTTGACTACTACATATATTTTATATAAAAAGTATTATATATGCATATATTATATATTTTCTTATATATATATATATATATATATAGAGAGAGAGAGAGAGAGAGATCTCCCATGAAACCAAAAGACACACATTTTCTTGTGCTGAACATCTCATCAACAAGACTGATGTCAACCAGCTTACAATCTCTGTTTTCTTATAGGATTTTTATGGTTTCAGGTTTTATGTTCAAGTCTTTAATCCTTTTTGAGTTAATTTTTGTGTATGCTATAAGATAGGGGGCCAGAGTCATTCTTTTCCCCATCGTATATTCTTAGGTCCTTTGTTGTAAATTAATCACTCGAATATGCATAGGTCTATTTCTGGGTTCTATTCTATCCCATTGACCTATGCGTGTGTCGGATCTATGATTATGCAATGTCGTGCCGTTTTAATCACCTGAGGTTTGTAATATTATCTGAAATCAAGGGGTACGATGCCTCTAGTCTTGTTCTTTCTTCTCAGTATTGCTTTGGCTATTTGTGGTCTTCTATGGATCTGTGCAAAATGTAGAGTTGTTCTATTTCTGTGGAAAATACTGTTGGAATTTTGATAGGGATTCTGTTGAATTTGTATATTACTTTGGATGTATGAACTTTTTAACAGTATTAATTCTTCCAACCTATTGAGCTTACAGTATCTTTCCATTAGGTTGTGTTCACTTTCTTTCATTCATGTCTTATCTTCAACATACAGGTCTCTTATGTCCCTGCTTAAATTTACTTCTAGATACTTTATTGTCTTTGATACAATTGTAATGGAAGTGTTTTCTTAATTTCTCTTTCTGATAGTTTGTTATTACTGCAAAGAAATGCGACATTTTCTGTATATTGGTTTTGCATTCAGCAACTTTGCTGAACTCGTTTGTTAGTTCTATGTATAATACTATGTCATCTGCAAATGACTTCCTTTGTGGCTCAGATGGTAAAATGTCTGCTTACAATGCGGGAGACCCGGGTTCAATCCCTGGGTTGGGAAGCTCTCCTGGAGAAGGAAATGGCAACTCCAGTATTCTTGCCTGGAAAATCCCACGGATGGAGGAGCCTGGTAGGTTACAGCCCATGGGTTCGCAAAGAGTCGGACACGACTGAGCAACTTATGACGTCTGCAAATCGTAGCAGTTTTACTTTTTCCTTTCCAGTTTGGGTCACTTGTCTTTTTCTTGCCTACTTGCTGTGGGCAAGACTTCCAGCACTGTGTTGGGTAAAAGTGGTGAGGGTGTATATCCTTGTCTTGTTCCTGATCTTAGAGGAAAAGCTTTCAGCTTTTCACCATTGGGTGTGTTAGCTGTGGGCTTGCCATGCATGACCCGTATTATGGTGAGGCACGATCCCTCAATAACCACTTTGTTGACAGTTTTTATCATAAGTGGAAAGGCATTTTCTACATCTATTGAGATGATCATATAAATTTTATATTTTCATTTGTTGAAATGGCATATCGTATTGATTGGTTTATGGATGTCGAACCATCCTTGCATCCCTGGCATAAATCCCATTTGATCATGCTGTGTGATCCTTTTAATGTATTGTTGAATTATGTTCTTTGGAAGGAATGATGCTGAAGCTGAAACTCCAGTACTTTGGCCACCTCATGCGAAGAGTTGACTCATTGGAAAAGACTCTGGTGCCGGGAGGGATTGGGGGCAGGAGGAGAAGGGGACAACAGAGGATGAGATGGCCGGATGACATCACCGACTCGTTGGACATGCGTCTGAGTGAACTGCGGGAGTTGGTGATGGACAGGGAGGCCTGGCGTGCTGCAATTCATGGGGTCACAAAGAGTCGGACACGACTGAGCGACTGAACTGAACTGAACTGAGGTTTGCTAACATTTTCTTTTGAGTTTTTACATCTGTTTGATATGTTCATCAGGAACGCTGCCTGTAATTTTCTTTCCAGGTGGCAGCCTCGTCTGATTTCATATCAGAATGATGCTTGCCTGGGAAAATGAGTTTGGAGGTGTTCCTTGCTGTTCTGTTTTTTGGAAGAGTTTGATGGGAATTAACTAAGTCTTTGAACTTTTGATAGAATTCACCAGAGGAGCAGGCTGGTCCTAGACCTTTGTTTGTTGGAAAGCTTTTGATTACTGCTTTAATTTCCTTGCTAATAAGATTTTCTGTTTCTTAATGATTCAGCGTTTGTAGCTTGTATGTTCCTAGGGATTTACCCTTTTCTCTGAGGCTGTCCAACTTGGCGTGTAATTGGTCACAGGAATCTCTTATGTCCCTTTGCATTTCTATGGTATCAGTTGTAACTTCTTTTTTATTTCTGATTTGTTTGTGTCCTCTCTCTTTTTCTCTTCGTGGGTCTAGATAAAAGTTTGTCAGTTTAGTCTATCTTTTCAAAGAAACTGCTTTCAACTCCATCCCTGTCTTAGATGGTCTTTTAGTCTCTATTTCATTGATTTCTACTCTGTCTTTGTTATTTCCTTCCTTCTCCTAACTTTGTGTGGCTGCATTTTAATATTCAGCTTAGATCACCAGGAATGGGGGGAAGAGGAGTGTTTTAATGGAATGCCATCCTGGCATTTGCACTAGGCTAGGGAAGGGGGCGTGGCCGCTGAAGGTGATTGAAAGGCTTTTTTATTGGAGGATCTTCTTACACTGCTCTCTGCCAGTGTAGCTCACATCTGTGTGGTCCACCAGTCTCGGAGTATTCCTGGCAAGTCGTATTTCTGTTTAAAACCCTTTCCTCCCCGCTAAAGGCAGGTCTCACATAAAGAAAGGAGGGGAAGATGCCTACATTGTGGTTAATGAGGAGGGAGGATCTAGAGGTGGTTTAGGTCATCTGAGTTCGGAAGAGTTTGGCCGCTACGTGTTAATTAATAGTTAGCTCTGCCTCTCTCCTCTTTCACACCTCCTGCCATCATTAGTTTCGGGTGAGATGGGCTTTTAAAATTATTACTGTTTTAGCTCTGTAACTGTTATCTTCTATAAGTTTCATATACTAATAAATGTGGCTTCATGAACAGAAAGGCAAAAATAGCTTCTGAATGTTGTGGATACAAACCTGTTTCAAGATGCCTATGCTGCCTCCTGGCAGCTGTGACATGTTTGACCTGATGGGAGGTTGGCTCCTTAGACTGGGTTTGTCTCTGGCAACAGAAGTACATGCTTTCAGAACGATGCAGCCGTCTCCTGTCACCTTTAGAGGGAATGTTCACACCATAAAAGTAGCAAGTTTGTATTTGGCTTTTTGAAACAGAACTTTCTTTGAAAATGCTAAACCTTGCCTTGGAAAGTGCTGCAGTGGGGTCGAAACATCACCAGTGAATCCAAAGCAACCGCGAAGTGCTCTCATAGCTCGTTCGGTGGTGGATCTGAGGCAACACGCCAAGCGTCGCAAGGCTGTGGACGGCGAGGGGGAAAGCAGACTGTCGGGTCAGAGCCGGGTGAGGGTCCTGCTCCACCACTCGCTGCTCCTGTAAGCCCGGGCCTGTCCAGGGATCTCGGCCGTATTGTTTGTCATCTGTGAAATATGAGCTTTGCAGAGTTTCCACTGAGTTAATTAGATGACTTGTATCAAACACCTAGCAAATTCCAATCTATTAAAAATGTCCATGAAGTGCCTTGAAAGCGTTGTCCTAATCCGTATCATAAGGCATCGTGAGACGGCAGAAGAAATCAGTCCACGTGATTTTATTGAGAACAAAGACACATTCAGGTTATCTGTTACTTAAATGTCTACCAACAGGGACGAGAGCCTTGAGACAGACTAGGGTCCACACAGTCTGTGCTTTAATGGAACCTGTCCCACTGACCAAGTCTCATGGTCGTGGCAAAGGCCAGCTGGCCCGGCGCTGCCCAACCGGGCCCTGTGACTCCTTCTCGCGCTCGGGTTTCTGGGGTTGGCACTTGGGCTAAAAGCCCGGGACTGATGTGAGGGTCATTCCTGGGCTGAAGGGAACAAAGTTACGGGAAGACACAGGTCCTTCAGGCTGAGAGGCCACGCAGAGGCCAGAGACTCAGAAACTCCCAGAAACGCCAACCCTCTGGTCTGGGGGTAAACTCTGCAGTGAGTCTGAGGGTTGACAGAACAGAGACACAAGAGGGGGCGATTATGCAGAATCCACCTGGGGAGAGCGAGTGAGCTTCAAAGAGTCTTCCTGCCAGAGTCAAGTAGGAACTGGGAGAAAATATTAATAAGTGACTGATGGTGATTGGTGAAGTGGGCACGATGTCCAGGGCACCCACGCTGGCCAGGGCTTGCTCACACCCGTGGGCCACCCTCGGGATGACAGCCCCCAGGTGAGATTTGGGAGACACAGAATTCACAGGGACACTTGGTTAAAGAGCTTATGCTTTGCCTATTGAGGTGGGAAAATGAGCTGACAAGAAGTTTCTGGCCAAATACAAATTAGTCAGAAGTAATAATTATATCACACCTACTGCTGGGAAGGCAATGGCACCCCATTCCAGTACTCTTGCCTGGAAAACCCCATGGACGGAGGAGCCTGGTAGGCTGCAATCCATGGGGTCGCTAAGAGTCGGACACGACTGAGCGACTTCACTTTCACTTTTCACTTTCATGCATTGGAGAAGGAAATGGCAACCCACTCCAGTGTTCTTGCCTGGAGAATCCCAGGGATGGGGGAGCCTGGTGGGCTGCCGTCTGTGGGGTCACACAGAGTCGGACACGACTGAGTGACTTAGCAGCACTGCTGGGAAAGATTGAGGGCAAGAAAAGAAGGGGATGACAGAGGATGAGATGGTTGGATGGCATCACTGACTCAGTGGATGTGAGTTTGAACAAAATCAGGGAGACAGGCAAGGACGTGGAAGCCTGGTATGCTGCAGTTCAGGGTTGCAGAGTCGGACGTGACTTAATGACTGAACAACAACAAATTATATCATGCCTACAACAAGAAAAAAGTCCTTTGGCAGTTTTAGCATAGTGAAAGAAATTAAAAAGTAAGCCAGGATGCCTTATTGGACATTTTGCTAGTGGCCTAAGGGGAAAGTAGATTTGAGGATGGCTAGAATAGCGGGTCATTAGTTTCTCTTTCATATTATTCAGTGACAAAAAAAGTTAAATTCCAGATACATAATCCACAATTTAGAATGGGCCCTTATCCACTTACTAATTTAAAAACCCCCCACATTTCCAAGAGAAGGGAACTTCCTCACTGGGCTTGTCTGTCCTATAGGAGCTGTCTGGAACGCACTGAACTGGTCGTTTCCTGTCTTGATTCCCGACTAAGTGGCTGTGTGCTTTCTAACGCGGCGCCCATCTGGCCTTCACGCCAGGAATAACTTTCTCAGAGACGCAAGAATGACAGACACACATAACAATTTCCCAGTGTTTTTAATAAACGTATTGTTTTCTCCGCAAAAATGGAAACTGACTGTCTCCCACCCCTGCTGCCAGCTTCTCTCAGGAGCTAGAAGTTGGCATTCAGGGCGCTGTGAGCCCCTGCAGGCGTCAAAGGCTGTGTCTCACCGGACAGTCCTGGACAACACACTTCATTTCTCTGTGTGGACTCCCTGAGGAGTCTGTGGTTGATATGTGAGGGAGACGCCGAGATTCTTGATCACAAGGCTTGCAAGCTGGGGCGGCGGGCTTCGTGGCTCCCTCCACTCCCGCCCTGCTTCTCTGGGCCTCAGAGGAGGTGCAGGAGAAAAGGCAGAGGGCAGGTTTGGGCGTTGGGGGTCTGGTCCCGTTTCTGCTGCTCGCACGGTCCGGCTAAGCCACTCGCCTTCTGCTTTTGTTCTTCCTCTTGATGTTGTCAGGGTGAATGAATGAACGTGTTTTCCATCTTTTGACTTCTACAGAAAAGTGTACAACAACAAACAAATATGTAAGCTATCAGCTTGCAGTCCTCTCAGTAAAGCAGGAAGTAAAAGCAGCATTTTTGGCAGCGAATGCTGAAGGATTCACGTCAGTTTTGGAGGCAAATTTTCCTCTCTGGGTGATCTTAGAATCAGCAGTATGCAGTGTTTACTCTGTATTTTCCCTCGACTTTTATGGACGTTTCCTAATAGCATTCCTTAGTTACTTAACCATGTGCAGCTGCTCTGCTCACCTGTTTCTCGGACCCAAGAGCAGTCCCGGTTTTATTATAGTTTCTTTCTGAGCCCTCAAGCCAGAAGGAATGTGTTTAAGTATAATACTTAATAGATTTTCTGGGCTCTGGAATTTGAATGAGAATTCACAGAGCAGCCCTCTTTAGAGAAGACACACATTTCCTCCCCATCTTTCCATGGGCCTGCGTCTGCCCCTTTCATCCGGAAAACACCTCAGCCTGGGACCCCGTGGTTGGAACAGCCCAGGCTTTGTCTCAGGGTCAGGCCCGGAGCCTGCTGATACAGCCGCCGACGCACTGCCAAAGCTTCGGATTAAACATGGGATTAAAAGTCAGATTTGGATTTTCTGTTTTCTTCTTTTTCTCGGTGCTCCACCAAGTCAGTGGAAGCATTGTTCTCCAGAATCTTCACTCCCTTGGTTTTCTGTGTGAGCTAGAATCAGGGCTTTCTCCTGTAGAGTTGTAAGCCAAGGAGAAACTATTTCTGCAATGTTGTCTGCAATGGGTACTGTCCAGAGTCTGGGCGTGCAAAATTCTCCTGGTTTCCCATCAGTCTCCACCAAGGAGTCTGGACCCTCTACACCCCCTATGCTGGCTTCATCAACGCCTGAAAAGGTTTAAGAGCAGCCACGTTCCCGCCAGCCACACTTGCCCCAGGTCCTGGTTTCCTGCAAGTCAGGCTCCAGATCTCTAGGTCCCCCAAGATCCCGGAGCCGAAGTACGTGTGTAAAGGTGAGCAAAGATGCCACCCTCCTTGAACCTTCTGGACGGCGCTGGGTGCCCTGCTCACAGCTGCCCTTACTAGAGAGCCAGCTAATCCACCCGCAAAGTTGAGAGGCGAATTCTGGGCTGGACGAGGTGGCGTTAGAGCCCAGAGGTCCAGGGCCCCAAGGGTGACGGGGACTGACCTAGGCTTCGAGTTAGCTCTGGGGGGTGAATCGGCCAGCAGGACCGGTCTTGCGAGGACCGGATCAGCGCCCTGGGATGGGAGGGCGAAGTGTATCTTGCTGTCCCAGGGCTTGCGCGCGCGCGCGAGAGAGAGCGTGTACGCCCGTGTGCATCTGTGTGCGTGTGTGCACATGGCCGCGCGTGTGCAGGGAAGGAGGCGCGCACACGCAGCACCCACACAGGCTGCAGCACGGCCCTGGGGCCCCTCCACTTCCAGGTCCCTCAGACCCGCGCCCGCGGCGGCCGCTCGGCGGAGCGGGCGTCGGAGCCCAGCGAGCGGGGCGCAGAGGCCGCGCTGGAGGTGGGGCCGGGGGAGGGGACGGGAGGGCGGGGAGGGCGGGCAGAGGAGGATCCGGGAAGCTCGGGAGTTATTTGACAGGAGCCGGGGCCGCCGCAGGACGCGGAGGACCGCCGGGGCCAGCTGGTCGAGTCCGGGCCGCCCGGAGCGCTGGGGACGAGGACCCGAGCAGCCCCTCCGCCGGTTCCGCGGCCGCCGCCCGAGTGCCACCCGCGCGCCCCGCTCGGGGCCGGAGAGCGCCGCGCCCGGTCACCATGCTGCTGCCGCGGCTCTGCTGGCTGCCGCTGCTCGCGGCGCTGCTCCCGCCGGCGCCCGCGCAGAAGTTCTCGGCGCTCACGGTGAGTGGGCCCGCGGCGCCGGGGCGCGCCGCCTCCTGCCCGGGGCCGGCCGCGTCCCCGCGGGCCCCTCCGGCCGCCGCGCTCAGGCGCCGCGAGCAGGTGACCCTCCCGCCCGCGTGGCCCAAGCAGGTGGGGCCTGGGCGGCCCGCGGGGCGCGCGCGGCTTCTGGGGTCCCCGCGACGCGGGTGGACCGGCAAGGGGTGCTCCGCGGGCCCCTCGCCGCCCCCCACGAGGGCCAGGGTCGCGCGCGGAAGACCAGGATCCGGGAGCCAGGGCGCCGCCCGGTGGACTGTCCGAGGGCGGCTCTGCCGGGGCCTCGGCGCCCACCGGGCTCGGTGCGTCCCGGGCTCGGCCCTGGGCGCGCGGTGCGGACCCCACGGCTCTTGCGGGGCGGGCGGGCGAGGGGGCCCGGCTCCTGGGCCCCGCAGGTTGGGCCCGACCCTCCCGGGGGACGTGAGCTTAGAGACAGCAGATGCCGTGACACATGAAGATTGCTTCCCCTCGTCCAAGCGGGCAGAGGCCAGTGGGAGGGCCCCGGGGACTCCGCGTCCTACGCTCCCCGGCCCTGGGCCCCCAGGGCAGGGAGCGCCGAGCGCCAGGGTCACCCCGCTGACCGCGGCCGGGTTTGCTTTCTTAGCGGCGACTTCTCAGCGAGGCCCGGCCACCGTTGCGCGGTGCCAAGCTCGGAGCGCCGCGCAGGGACCGAGCCAAGCCGCCGGCCGCCGGCCCGGCCCGGGTGTCCCAGCCCCCGGCTCGGGCAGACCTCGTGGGCTTGCAGTGTTTGCAAACCCATAATTAATGCAATCTGCAGAAACGAAAACATCCCACTTAAATGTGTTTTTGAACAAGTGCTTGAGAAAACACGCAGGGAGAGAGAACACCTCTGGTGGAGAGATGCTTCTAAGTGCCCAGGACCGTCCTGAAGGCGTTTATTGTATCGAAAATACCAACGGGTGAGCTGGGCTGTGGTCGGGTCTGCTTTTCAGCAAAGCTCAAGCCGGCCCGGAGCCTTTTTTTTTTTTTTTCCCCTGTTCGAGCAGTACCAGGGGGAAGGAGTTAGTGAGTTCACGGTTCATACCTAAAATTCTTCTGGGGCGGCCCTGGTCCCTGCCTTGCGTCTCACAAATGACGTGTAGATTAGAAACTGCCTACCCGATCGTGAGGAGGTTCCCACAGGCTCAGCGGCCGTGTGGGGTTTTCATCTCCGCAGAGGGGCGGCGGAGCAAGACTTGCTGTGTGTGTCCCTTCCTCTACCCATCTGTACACACATGATGGGCTTAGACCCGCGCTTGTGTAAACAGCCGCCCAGGCAGGGCATCCAAGGCCCCAGAGATATGGAGACCAAGCCTCAGGCTGAGACCCGGCACGTCTTTCGCAGCAGGCTGTCTCGCGGCCACAGCTGTTCTGAAGGTGCCCAGAGCAGATGGCACCTCAGGGGGCCTCCTGGATCTGTCGGTCTCTGGGTGGAAAAGCAGGATAGGGTGTTTGTTATTGGAACTGCTGCACTCCCTGTGGGTTTTCTTCTCGTTTCCGTCCCCCACTCTTACAAGCTAAGCATTTGCTTTAAGGTTGCCCTTGTCCGTGGCCTCCCTGGGGCTGCTCTCAGGATTTCCTGGGTGTTGGTGACACCAGCTGCGTCGGATCCCGCGCGGAAGCTGATGATGCTTCAATGCACATACCAGCCCCCTTTGGCTGCACTTCCCGGGGAAACTTCTTGCCTTAAAACTATTTTTGCAAGTAAAATGCCATGTGGCTTCAGCCTCCAGGAGAAAAGCTTAAAGCCCTGACATATCTTGGCAAGCTCCCCGCCCCGCCCCACCCCTCATGAAGCACATCAAGCAGCTGGCTGATGGGCCGTGAGGGCACGTTGGAGGTGCT
This sequence comes from Bos indicus, assembly GCF_029378745.1. Lineage (NCBI taxonomy): Eukaryota > Metazoa > Chordata > Mammalia > Artiodactyla > Bovidae > Bos > Bos indicus. The sequence goes on from NC_091768.1 coordinate 103,128,916, forward strand.
GGAGTTTTCTGGGGTGCTCACCTCTTTTCAGACCGATTTCTAGTTGGGGGGTGGTCATTGCTTGTTTCCAGCGGGATGGCTTTCTCTTTGCAGGATTTACATCTGGTCTTTAATAAACCAGAGACAGCGCCAGTCCCTGGGAGCTGGGGAGTGATCACTGGGCGTCTTCTGGATGTGTGGTCCTAGGAGCATTACTTAGCTGTCTTAATCACCAGTGTTCTTACTGTAAAGTGTGATCAAGCAATGCCTTCTGTTTAGCTCATTGCCAGGATTAAACGTGAGGCTTTCTGTGTCCGCACGCGGTACACACCTGTTTTGTAACTCACCCTGTTTCTGATGGCAGCCGTGCCACTGGTCCTGACGCTGTGGTTTCCACAGGTGGCTGTGCCCCTCGGGACTGGGGACACTGGCCTCATGGTGGTTTTGTCCGTGGGGTGTGGAGCACAGCACGCCACTCTGGGGGAGCACGAGGTTTGTTGAGGTGGGGGTGCCAGCCTGGACCAGCAAGCGAGAAAACTGGCCTGGCTGCCCGCTCTGCACCACCCTGTCTCCTTAGGTGGAAACAGACAGCGTGCCTGCCTCTTGGGCGTCAGAAGCTTTTCACCGGTGTCCCTGGGTGATGACTTTGTCCCCCCGCTCCCTGCACTGGACGGTCTTCATTGGGGGATGGTCTTCATTGGGGGACGTGTCTCCACCAAGTGTCGGTGGGTTTGACCACCTCTGCTAATTGGTGTTCAAGACAAAGAGAATCTGCTTTGCTCAATAATTACCTTTTTTTTCCCATTAAAGTCATTCTTTAGAAACGGCACCTTGGTGTGTATTCCTGTGACTCTGAGGATTTGCATAACTGCCTGGTCCTCCACGAACTGCGTGCTTTTCCCGTCGACAGGCGGGGGCAAGAGGTGTCTCTGACCCCTGCTGGGATCCTCACCTGTCCCTTCCTTCTTCGAGGGCCAGATCCCGTCCGGTTTCCATCCTGCTCATGCCCGAGCCTAGGGAGCGCCTTCCAGTATCGGTCGCCTGCTCACACGTGGTCCAGATGACCGCAGTTCTGCTCCGTCGCGGGCACAGCGGTGCCGACTTTGCCAGAAGGCCGCAAACCCGGACCTGGGTGTTTCCTTCAGGGGCAGGGGGCACCATACCCCCAGGGACCCCGGGGGGCACCGTGCCCCCAGGGACCCCTTTCTCAGAGCGTTTGGGAGGAGCTGCGTGCGGGACTTCTGCCCCCACTGAGAAGGCAGAGGCCAGTGGCCTCGCTTCTCGTGTGGCTTCTGGCCACCTGGAGGATGCGCCCCCGGGTGCTGCCCACGGGCCGAGCTTTCTTTGCTCCTGGGGCACTTGGTGTGTGTTTTCTCCTTGACTTCGCAGCAGCCTGACCGTCAAGGCTCTGCTTTACCCTCATTCGAGAGGCCCTGCTGGGGCCCTCCACACTGCTCTGTTCCAGAGGCTTCCCTGGGCGGGGGCGGGGGCCGGGGTGCCGACTTCCCTGCCCGTCTGCTGGGTCACCTTCAAGGCCGATCCAGCTGGGCCTCCCGCCTCCCCTGGCGGGCCTCCAGCACATGGTGATGAGCTGTCTGTTGGGGCGGGAGCTTCAAAGGACAGAGGAGCCTGGTGGGCTACCGTTCATGGTGTCGCAGAGAGTCGAACACCACTTGGGGACTGAGCAACAGCAACCACACAAAAATATGCCACGGCTGGCACAAACGGGTCTACCGTTGATGGTGTGGAGACGTGGGGTCAGAGGTCCCCCTCCGCTCCAGGGCGATCGTGGACGGTCCTGCTCCCCACTGTTTCACTGTCTGCTCAGCTCTCAGGCAGTGATTATGGTTTTTTTCTTCTCCCTTTGCAAATGCTCTGAGCACATTTGCTGCTCTGGGAGAGCTGCGTTTCATTCATCAGCAGAAGAGGGACCACGGAGGTGGTTAAGGAAAAGGAAACTAAACATCATCAAAATTTTCCAACCTAGAAGCCCATTTACATGGCGACTGAAAACCCAAACATCTGGAGGAGTCGCTTTAATTCTGATTTGAAATCAAGACCATAAATAAAACTATAAGCAACTTCAGGCTATAACAAGATTGTGCAGTAAATGGGCACTGATGTAACCAACATAGGTTGTGACGGTTCAGAGCAGAACAGATTTCTAAGTAATTCTATATCAAAATAAGCCTTCCTGAGAGCCTAGGATTTTGGAATGAGGCTGTTATTAAGACTGGCAATGTGACATTGGAATAGAGGGCAAGGGTAACATTTTATATATTTTTAATTAAAAGATAAATTGTTTACACATTTACAAGCCATAGATGTAGAGTGATGAACTTCCAGGTGGATTCTCGCATTAGAGAAGAAAAATTCAGTCATAGTTTTCTGAGTTCATTTATGTTTCCCTAATCGATGGCGTTGGAGAAGGAAATGGCAACCCACTCCAGTGTTCTTGCCTGGAGAATCCCGGGGACGGGGGAGCCTGGTGGGCTGCCGTCTGTGGGGTCGCACAGAGTCGGACACGACTGAAGCGACGCAGCAGCAGCAGCAGCAGCAGTCGATGGCGTTGGTAACGGGACACACTGTTGCTGTTCAGCTGCTAAGTCGTGTCTGACCCTTTGCGACCCCTGGACTGCAGCCCGACAGGTTCCTCTGTCCATGGGATTCTCCAGGCAAGAGTACTGAAACGAGTTGCCATTTCCTTCTCAAGGGGATCTTCCCAACCCAGGGATGGAACCCATGTCTCCTGCACTGCAGGCAGATTCTTTACCATCTGAGCCACCAGGGAAGCCAATGGGACAAGACCCTATTCTTAATGTCTGTACATCTCGAGAGTTTGAATAACACTTTATGTATTGAGTATTTATTAATAACTGAAGCCCAAGGGAGGAAAGGGTTCAGAAAGCGAATCCTAGTTCCATGTGGGCTAAGAGGTTATTCTAGAAGTGATAATAACAGGCATTTTATGCGGTTTTGTAATGTCAGGCTGAAAACCAAAGAGCAGAGATTTGTAATAAAAGAGAAATAAATAGAACTCAGTAAAATGGTGACTCTCATCTATATTGTCAGCATCGAGAAACAAGATTATAAATGGAAACTTGTACCACCTGGCCAAGTTTAATTAAAATTCTCATTAGAATAGGAGGCCCTTTCAGAACGACTCGTAACACTATAATCATATTCAGATTTTTATTATGTCCGACATAAAATGGGATGTTAACCAGTGAAGCTGGCATTTAAGGGGAGGCGAAACGTCCATACGGTTGGGAACGTGCTCCTCCTTCACCGCGAGCTCTGCAGTCTCCTTCCTTTCCTCTTTCCCCGATCACCTTTCCTCTCTATCTCTTACGCCTCTGCCCTAATCACAGTTGATCCCTTTGCTTCTCCTGTGGCCTTTACTGTCACTGCTTCCGTCTGAGCTGAGAGTGGATGAGAAGTTTCTGGTTCCTTCCCCTCACACTCTTTCCCCTAAGAGCATCCGCAGGGCCCCTCTGCCGCGCTCTGCCCTGGTGGCCGGCTCACTGTGGACGGTAGGCCCCTCACCCTCTGCGTGTGTGACCAGCCCCGTCCCCTCGGTGAGCACACGCCCATGGCAGATCTGTTATGTTTATTTTGTGGGGGGCCAGCCAGCTGGTAACATTTGAGTTGCTGGCAAAGAGTTTTCCAGTGATATGAAGTCTCAGAAAGCACGGAGGCTTCGGACGGGCAGTCCCCTGTGGTGCGCTTGGCCCCTGGCGCAGAACACTCGAGGACGTGCGGCAGAGTCCGTCAGGCCCCTCTCGTTTGGGGTGTTCTCAGGTTGGCTGGGTTTCGTCACTGCTGAAAGAACAAATTCATCAGTGGGTTGGCCCCAGATGCTCTCGTCTGTCGGTTGACCTGGCCCGAGGGGGTTGCTTTGTTGACTCTGTTCGCTGTCATCAAGGCTCCAGGGACAAACGGGTCCATCCTCCCTGTGAGATGAGTGCGTGGCAGACACGTGATTCCCTTCCTGGGACTGAGGAAGTCTATCTGACTTCCCACGCCTCTGCCTGCCCTGCTCAGCTCTGTACCATCCCAGCCCCCAGTGGACTGGGGAGACAGACCCTCCCTGGCCCAGCCCACGGCCCCCTGGAGCTGGCAATGGCTGGGTGCTCGTGAGGTGGACCTGGGGCCTTGGAAGAAGGTCTCACTGGCCTTTGTCTGATCCGGATGTGAGTGCCGAGTGCTGGGCGGGGGGGCCTGTCACTCTTGCCTGGGAGCTCCATCTCTCTGTTTCAGTGAAAGTGGGTAAGAAATGTTCTTTTTTTCTCATTACCCTGAGGAATGATGGGAAGTGCATGGCCGAGTGGGCAGAGTGATAATTTTGGGGGGCCACTTTTCCAGCTCAGACGGTGAGCTCGTGGTTACCTGGCTCCCTCTGGCCTGGCCGAGCAGTCTCGTGACGACTCTAAACACTGCTCTGAGGTGTGTTCACAGCTGAGCCCTGATGCTGGGTTTACATGTCATTGCCCCTTTCTCATCGAGCAGTCTCGTGACGACTCTAAACACTGCTCTGAGGTGTGTTCACAGCCGAGCCCTGATGCTGGGTTTACATGTCATTGCCCCTTTCTCATCAAGCACTTTTGAGGCCCGTCTTCATCTTCATAAGAATGTGGCGCAGACTTGCCTTCTCCTCCTTGAATCTGGTTAACCTGTCCTGGTTACTAACAGACTAGCTCAGGCCCCGGTCAAGCTCTCTTCACGGGAACTCCATCCACAGGGCTGCACTTTGCTCTACCACACTTTTTCTTAAAATTTGAGAAAAATGTACAAATCCAAAGAAAGGTCCCAGAGCACCCTGGGCCACCTCCTTGCTTGGACATCACTGTGGTGTCCTCCTCACATTACACGGTAGAGTCGAATACAGACTCGTTGTAAGTCACACAGTGCAAGTTGCAAGACACACTCACCCCACTGATGAGAATCACTGCTCAGTGTGGAGTAGAAATTAAAAAAATGATAAACTCGGTTTGCGCTCACCATTTTAAATCAGCTCAGGAGGTCCAAATGAAGGACACCCCACTGATGAGAATCACTGCTCAGTGTGGAGTAGAAATTAAAAAAATGATAAACTCGGTTTGCGCTCACCATTTTAAACCAGCTCAGGAGGTCCAAATGAAGGACACCCCACTGATGAGAATCACTGCTCAGTGTGGAGTAGAAATTAAAAAAATGATAAACTCGGTCTGTGCTCACCATTTCACCCAGCTCAGGAGGATCCAAATGAAGGACACCGTGTATCATTTGTGTTGTCTCTTAATTCATTCCACAGAGTACTTGGGTTTGTGTCATCAAGAATTAAAAAAAAAACAGTAATACATTTAAAATTAATTTAAAAAATTGGCCTTTGAAAGACAGAAGTGACTGTCCTTCAGTTTCGAGATGACTCCAGGGTTAAGACGGCTGAGTGAGTGGCGTCTGGGGATTCCATGGCCGGTTTTGGGGTGAGGGCTGCAGCCATGCATCCCCAGCATCCTTTCTGGGAAGTGCCCTCAGCCCTCTACGGCAGAGACACACACCAAGGCCCGCCTTGGCCTCCCTCCCAGAGATCAGCCACAGAAATGTTTCCTCCACCTGTCTCAGGGGACCGCTAGCTTCTTCATGGCGAAGTGGCTGAGTCAGGGACAGACAGACAGAGCTAGGTCAGGACCACAGTCAGGACTCTGCTCGTGAGGCTGGGCCATCCGCTCCTCCCTTAGACCTGCTCCTGTCGGTGGCGGAGGGGAGGGGGCCCCTTTCTTCCGTGGGGCCACACTGACTGTGACGTAAGGGGCCTTGCCCAGGAATGTCTCGGCCAGGGAGGCCTTTGTTTTTGATAAACAGGTGCACGGGGAGTTTTAAATGTTACAAAGAGAGATGGTGTGAGATTCTGTGGCCTGCATTAACGCCACTGACAATGGAGGAGAATCCGTTGTGGGGAGGGCTCTCCTTGGGCCTGGGCGCACGGGATGGCAGGCTTGGTTTGAATGCAGGCTGGGAATCATATCATCTTTAAAACTGCCATCTACTGATGAACCGACAGTTCACGTCGTCTGCTGTCCTTGGGCCGCTAACGTAGGTATTTAAAGAAGGTCACGAGGTCTGGGAAGGCCAGACGCCCTCTGCACCTCCTCCATGTCTTTCTGACCTGGCCCTTCCTCCCAGGCCCCAGCCTGTCTTGCTGTGTCGGGAGGACTCTGAGGATGAGGGACGTCTGGACATCATCTGCCATGGGTCCGCTTGCTCCTGCCTTCCCACCCTCTCATCTAAGGCCCCGCGTGTTCCCCTCCGCTTTCTGAACCAAGCTCCGTTCTGAGCTCTGGTTGGTCCACACCCTCAGGACCGGGGGCAGGATCTCAGACGAGGAGCACACCCTTGGTGTGTGGTGGCCCACTTGCCCAAGTCACGTTGTGAATCTGAGATTCCATTAAGCCAATTTCTCCTCCTCACTGGTTTTTTTTTTTTTTTTTTGGAATTTCTAGAACCTTTAAGTGGTGTTTTATATGCCATTGATGTTAAAACTAGGCTTGCATCCTGACCCCTGTAGCAGGTTGGAACTCTCCTCTCTGGCTCACGGAAATCTGCTAAGCGCTGCTCATTGTCCTGTGAGTGGAGCTGTGGGGGGACCCAGAGGGGTGGGCTCCCAGGAGGTGAGACCAGGGCCATCTCCAGCTGCTGCACCCATGCCCTGCACCAGGAAAGAGCCCCAAGGGAGTCCCCTCCCCTCCCGAGAATCAGTGACTTGGGAAGGATCCAACCCTGACTAGGATTCCCAAGGCCACCGACCTGTGACTTCCCCTGACAGAGTAATCGACACTGTGGCGGAGGGTGCTGGGCCCACTGTGAGCCCGGCAGCGCGCTCCTCACCGGGCAGCCCGCCCCCCGCCCCAGACCTGCTGTCTCCCACACGCGCACGTGCGATCTAGCACGGCCTGAGCGCAGGCAGCACCCAGGCTGTGAGTTCAGACTCGACACTCTGCCCGCTTCCCTCTTAAGGCAGAGAGAGCTGTTTCCTGGGCTGGCAGCAGCCCTGCCGAGCCGCCCTGTTCCTTTCGTGGGTGATGCATTTAAATATCTGCCGGCGCCCGAGGGTGAGGAAAGCCAGAGAGGCTCTGACCTGAACGTACACGTCGGCGCAGTCCTGGCTTTGCAGGATCCACTGATGATGGGCTCAGGTCTTCCTTCTTCAAAGGTGTATCTTTTGCAGGGAGTTGCCCAAACGAGATCTTTCTTTTCACCCAGAGATAAAACCCAGGTGGAGTGCCGGATCCTTTCCTCCGCTCACTTGGCATCTCGGGCTGTTGACACCCGTTTACACCCGCAGGAAACGCAGGTGCGGCTCCCGGCCAAGGGCCTCTTCCGGCCGTGGACGCGGAGGTGCCCGCGCCGGCCACACGGCGGCGCCCGAGAGCAGCCCGCCCCTCCCGGCGGACGGCGCTGGAGGACGGAGCCCCCAGGGCCCACGCGGCCCACTCCCCACTCGGGGAGCTGCCCGCGCTGTCTGCGGGGCTGGCTGCCCGCCAGATGGGACTTCCTTTCTGCTGCAATGTCTGATCATTTAGTAAACCGGTTTTATTTAAAGCAGTGGCTTCACTTACTTGTTGGCTAAGCTGATACCCATTTCAGTGTTCTCTGGGAATGGAAGTGCTTACACATGTCCATTTATGACGGATCTTAACCCGGAAGAACATCAACTGCAGAAAATAGACACTTGGTCCTCAGGCTTTCGAGGCCTATCTTCCAACCAAGCCTTTTCCCCCCGTAGGTTCTGCAGCCCAGCTTTGTAGGGGGAGGGTCCTGGAGGGTGAGGCCCACCCCCCAGCTGAGTTCTTACCGCTGACCTCTGGCCAGAAACCATTGACATTTCTTTGTATGCAAGGATCTGAGAGGGTGTAGAAAGTCCTAAGTGGCCCCCTTCCCTGTCCCCTTTCCCCCCACCTGCGCCTTTCTCTGAGGCTTCGTTCCCTTGTTCTTTCTTATGTGATGAAGGAAGGCCAGTCTCTGTGGCCGGAGGTCCTCTATGGACCTTCGAGGTCGGAAGGCGGGTCCCGCCTGTGGTCTGAGGCCCCTTGGCGGCCGTGACCCCCTCAGAACCTGGCGCTCATTCCCAGGCCCAGCCCGGCCTCAGCGTGGCCCCTCGTGGGCGGCCCTGGGCCCTGGGGGCTTCCTGGGGCTCTGGGGGGGCATCGCCCCTCAGCCCCCAGATGGCAGTGCGGCATGGACACAGCTGATGCTCAGTCCTGTTTCTGGGCTCACTTCTGTGGCCCCCACGTGTGCAGAGGTCAGGACGTGGGGGGCTCCTGAGGGCAGCCCAGATGCACGCTGAGGCCTGGGGGGCAGCCGGCCGGCCTCCCTTCCTGGGGCGTTGGTGCTTCAGGCCAGAGCTGCAGGGAGCTTCCCTGACCTTTGTGTTCTTCCCCCAAACTTAACACAAGAAAGGATAAAATAATTTCATTGGTCAGGAAATGGTAGAGTTAGAGGCTAATCTCTCTCTGTCCCTCCTCAGAGTGTCTCTCTCTCTGTCTCTCTCCCCCTGTCTCTCTGTCTCTCTCTCTCTCTGTCTCCCTGTGTCTCTCTCTCTGTCTCTTTCTCTGTCTGTCTCTGTCACTGTCTCTCTGTCTCTCTCCCCCGTCTCTCTGTCTGCTCCTCTCTGTCTGTCTGTCTGTCTCCTTGTCTCTCTCTCCTCTCTGTCTCTCTCCCTCTATCTCTGTCTGACCCCTTAGACTTTCTGCAGCCTTGTCCCCTGGCCTGTGGTCACTCCCCCTGGCCCTGGGGCCGCAGCCGGGCGGCCTCCCCTCCACACCAGGGCGGAGAACTGGGCTCCAGGAGCTGCAAGGTCTGAGACAGGACAGGATGTGAGCCAACCCAGGACTTGGTTCAAAGCCAGATCCTAATCAGACTTTGTTTTAATCCCTTTTTTCCCGCTGTTCTCCTTTAACACTTTCTGGGGGTCTGGGTCTCACCGAGCGCTCAAGACAGCCCTGTGTGCATCGCAGTCGTGGGAGCCCAGTTCTTGGGGCAGCTGCCCCCGCTGTCTCGGGATTTCCAGGGTCGGGGGGACAGGTGAGCAGGTAGAATGCCCCAGGGTGCCCTGAGGATGAGGAGGGGCGCAGCCTAGCGTCCGTCACTTTGCCTTTGGGGCTCCCTTAGTGCCCATTCTGGGGACCGGGGGGCTCCGGTGCATACCAGGTAAATAAGGCATCTCACAGCACACGGGTGTGTCTGGACGCTCTCAGAGGAGTGATGCACCGAGCTCTCGGCTGGGTGCTGTCACCATGCAGCCATCACGGGTCCTGTCGTCCAGCAGACACAGCCATGCACAGGGGTCGGGACCGGGAGGGTTCATCCTCACATCCCTGTTGGAAATGTGGCCCCGAAGGCTGAGCCCTGGGGAGGGGTTGGGGGCACCCTGTGCAAAGACTCACCCAGTGGACAGGGGACCTCCTCAGGACCTGGGAGGGCAAGGGCCCCCTTAGGGCTCCCGGGGGCTTGGAGGGCCCTGAGGGGCTGGGCTGGGCAGCCAGGCGGCCTCCCGGGGTCTCAGAGCAGAGGGGCAGGCAGGCTCCGGGGCAGCAGTGGTGCAGGGCTGATGGGGGGCTGGTGGTACAGCTGTGATGCTGTGGGGGGCGGGCTGGGAGAGGCAGGGCACTCAGCCCAGGGGGCCATTCGATGGCCGGTTACTGCATGTCGTCTCTGTGTTTCTGCGTGTGAGACATGGGCTTGGGTGAGGAGATGCAGAACTGAGATGAGAGCCGTGAGGAGACCTGGTGGGGCCGGGCGGGCACGTGAGAACCTGCTGTCCGCCTCCCTGTCCCTGGCGTTTCCTCAGAGGGCACGTGGCACAGAGCTCGGGAGGGTGGAGTCCAGCCTGGGTGCCTGTCCGGCTCATGAGCATCGTCTCCTGAGGCCCTCACGTCGGGGTGTCTGGTGAAACAGATGCCTAAACTGCTTGAACAGAAGCACGTGTGACCTTGGGTTAAGCAGATCCCAGGAAACAAAACCTCAGCTGCCACCCGAGCCGCTGCGTGGCCCCCTCTGAGGCCCATCTTTCAGGGGAGCGGGTCCTGGTGAGCCGGGGGGGTGACAGGCGGTGAGCACAGCCCTCCCACTGGACTCCCTGAAGGTCAGTCTCACTCTGAATCACAAAATGACGTGGAGACGCAGTTGGCAGAGGTGGAGGAGGCTGGAGGGCAGCCTCGCGTGTGGTGGGAGTCGTCTGCCACTGCGGACAGGCTGCTGGCCGCTTCCGGGAGCTGGTGGGGGGCCACGGCAGGAGGACAGCGGGCCTCCTGCCTGGAGCTGAGTGCCCTAGAGGCCTGCGGGGACTCCGCTGGATGGCAGTCGGGCAGAGGGAAGACGCTGCTTTTCCGAGGCCTCTGCCCCCTTGGGCTCCCGCGCCTGCTGCGTCGCTACCGTGACGGCTCCTGGCTCCCTCCCCTCGGGCTTGCTGTCCTCTGATGCCCCCTGGACGTCCTGTCGCGGGACATGCTCTGATGTGGAATTGAGGGCAATGCGGGGCTCTTGTTTGGAAGAGACGTGGTGGGACCTCGTGATGGTGAAATCCTGCGGGTGTGGCCCTGAGACCAGGACGTGGGGCTTGGTGCGGTGTGGGACAACGCCTCCTTACCGCCCACCCCTGGTCCTCAGGAGACGTGGGGTCGCAGCAGGAGGACAGAGCCGGCCTCCCCGGGGGTGGTGGGCTCACCTCCCGGCGTCTGGGGGTCTGGGGCCAACACTCTGCCTGTGGTTCCTGGCTTTGCCGCTCACGGGGGATTGGGTGAGCCGCCGGTTCTCAGCCTCTCGGGCTGCAGGACGGGGGTGACCTGGGCTGCACCCCGTCCTGCTCTGGGAGGGAAGCGGGTCCTGGGCTGGACGGGTCCTCCAGGAGCGCACCTCCTGCCCGCTCTGCTCCGAGGGCGGGCATGGCCTGCGGTTCCTTCTCTGGCGGCCTCGCCTGAGCCCGCGGTGAGCCCCTGTCCTGTGGTCCTTTGCTTGCTCCTGCCCCTCGTCTCTACAGACTCCAGCTCCTCCACGAGGAAGCCTTCCTAACCCAGGATCAGCCGACAGGCTACCCCGTGTGGAGGAGTGGGAAGCGGGGGGCCTGCAGTTAAGCAAGGCGTGATGATCTCGTTTGTAACTGAGAGCCCCCTGTCGGTAGAGCTCAGGATTTGCATGATGCAGCAGGTGAGCTGTCGGGAGCTTGTGGGGCTCCCGCTCTGTGGGGGGCTCCCGCTCTGTGGGGGCTCCCACTCTGTGGGGGTACGTAGGGAGCAGGGTGCGGGCCTCTTCCTGCATCCAGGGCCCGTTCATAGTGACCCCGTGCTGACTCCTCCCCCGCTTGCTCGCCTTGTGGTGGACTCTTCAGTTCAGATCAGTCACTCAGTCGTGTCCGACTCTCTGCGACCCCATGAACCACAGCACACCAGGCCTCCCTGTCCATCACCAACTCCCGGAGTTCACTCAAACTCACATCCGTTGAGTCGGTGATGCCATCCAGCCATCTCATCCTCTGTCGTCCCCTTCTCCTCCTGCCCCCAATCCCTCCCAGCATCAGGGTCTTTTCCAATGAGTCAGCTCTTCAGGTGGCCAGAGTATTGGAGTTTCAGTTTCAGCATCAGTCCTTCCAATGAATATTCAAGACTGATTTTCTTTAGGATTGGCTGGATGAGTCTCCTTGCAGTCCAAGGGACTCTCAAGAGTCTTCTCCAACACCACAGTTCAAAAGCATCAGTTCTTCAGTGCTCAGCCTTCTTCACAGTCCAACTCTCACATCCATACATGACCACAGGAAAAACCATAGCCTTGACTAGATGAACCTTTGTTGGCAAAGTCTGTGCTTTTTAATATTCTGTCTAGTTTGGTAATAACTTTTCTTCCAAGGAACAAGCGTCTTTTAATTCCATGGCTGCAGTCTAAGTGCAGTAGACACTTGGTCCCATTTTGCAGATGAGGAACTTGGGACAGAGGTGATTAAGTGAAGTGCCCAGAGTCATCTGGCAGGCCTCCTGGGCCGGCTAGGTCCAGGGTCTCCCAGCTGACCCCCTGGGCCGGGTAAGCCTTGACATGCAGGAACAGGCGGCAGGATGCTCTGAGCTCAGGTTCTCTGAATGAGGCTCTCAGGCAAAGACTTGAGCCTGGCTGGACTCTGAGTGCTTGTGGACCCACTCCAGGGATGTCACCAAGGCTGCGGGGTCCTCGGACCAGAGGTCTGGGTTGCGGGCACGAAGCTTGCTGCAGTGTCTACAGGGCACATTCCCCAGAGGATCCTTAGGAGACGAGTTCTGGGAATAGTCCTGTGTCGGACGGCTGCAGGGAGGGCGGTGGGCGCCGTGCACCTGTGGCTGGCCGGGGCAGGTGTTTGCCGTTCGGGGAGAGCCCGAGGTGCCCTGGCAGGCGCGGCCCTGACTGCGGGGGTCTGCCCCGGTTCTCCCTTTGTTTCCTGGTCTCTGAGTCACATGTCGCTTTCAAGTAGCAGGTGTTTGGTTTGTATTGTCTTGATTGATCCTGCTTCTCTCACTGAGATTTTGAACTTAAGAGACGCTTTTAATTAAGTGTAAATAAGATAAAATTTACCCCGATTGACTGACAGCATGGAAGGTTTTATCAGGTGCCTTTTACCACTTGTGCCAGGCTTACAAGTCTACATGCTTACACGCGAGGGGAGGCGAGCGATGGACAACCGTAGGACTCCTCAGGTGACACCTGCCCTTAAGCTGCAGCCCCTGAAGCAGTCGCTCAGGAGCAAGTGACGGGACCTCTGTTGTAGGAGACGGGGGGTGGGGTTTAAAGGAGCTTTTAGGGATTTGATTGTCAGCTTCCTCACTTTATAAGGAGGAATCAGAGCCCTTCACATTCATACCTGCACACAGCCAGGTAGGCAGCCCAGGCGTCTGGACTCAGCTTCACCCAGTTTCTGCCACCCTCCCCTGCTGGCTGAAATTTAATGCTGGGTTTTAACAAAAAGAATTTCAACCCTTAAATCTTTCTGGTGCCTTGCATCATACTATAAAGAACTGATTTTGGTGGAAACATGTTAAGAGACCGTGGCACTGCCTGTGCCTGGGCTGCGCTCAGTCGTGTCCGACTCTGTGCGACCCCAGGGACTGTAACCTGCCAGGTTCCTCTGTCCATGGGATTTCCCAGACAAGAACACTGGAGTGGGTTGCCACTTCCTTCTCCAGGGGATCTACCTGACCCAGGGATTGAACCTGTGTCTCCTGATTGGCAGGCGGAGCCTTTACTGCTGATCCACCTGGGAAGCCCCCAGACAATGACACTACTGTTTAAAGATGCAAAATAGTGTGATTGTCATGGTGGCTCTTCTTTGGCTTAAGTCACACTGGTCATGTGACCTAGTAATGACTTGCATCCTGATGTGAAGAGGGCCCAAAGGAGCTGCCCAGACCCTGGTTCTGACTCTACGAGCCCTGCGTGTGTCCCCAGGATGCCTTACATGGGGTGTGGTTGAGAGGATGAGGAAAGTTTCATCTCACCCCCGATGGTGTCGGGCCCACTGTGAATTTCAAAGAGCCTTTTGTAAGGTCTTGGGCACTTTTTGTTCAGTTGCTAAGTCTTGTCCAACTCTTTGCAGCCCCATGGATTGCAGCACACCAGGCTCCCCTGTCCTTCACCACCTTCTGGAGCTTGCTCAAATTCTTGTCCACTGAGTCAATCATGCCATCCAACCATCTCATCCTCTGTCATCTCCTTCTCCTCCCGCCTTCACCTTTCCCAGCATCAGCATCTTTTCCGTTGAGATGGCTTTTCACTTCAGGTGGCCAAATTATTGGAGCTTCAGCAATAGTCCTTCCAATGAATACACAGGGTTGATTTCCTTTAGGATTGACTGGCTTGATCTCCTTGCTGTCCAGGGGGCTCTCAAGAGTCTTCTCCAGCACCACAGTTCAAAAGCATCAATTTTTAGAGAAGACCTAAGAACCAGATGTACAGGTGACTTGTAGGCATCTCCCCTTCGCCGGAAGCATGCTGAGGTTTCATCTGTTGGCTTTTCATTTGGCCCTTGTCTCAAGTCTCTGATGCTTTCTTCTGAGGTTTGGTGAGAACTGAGGCTGAGGGTCAGGGCAGCTGAAGGCGTGCTGGGTGGTGACTGGAGTCTTGGCTGCGGTGGAAGCTTCACTGCGGCGGCCTCTGGTCTTGGGTGCTGTGGGACCGTCTTGGAGCCCTGCGGTTGTCATCATTCCACTGGGTGAATCAGCAGACAGACACGCCCAGTGGCAGTGAGCCTGAGCTGTTGGAAATGCGGCCCCCAGGCCAGTGGCACCCCCTGTCCAGGTGTTCACAGGGTGCTTAGGCCATCCTGGGGTTTCTCAGGAGCTGCTGCTCGAAGCTGTGACGTTCTGGACCCAGAGCACGGTGGGCATTGAGCGGACATGTTTGTTCCTCGGGAACGTGGTCCCACTGACCGCCGCCCACCCCCTCCATCTCTCCCCTTTGCACAGCTTCCCTTCCAGTCGATCCTTGTGGCAGGTCTTGTCCAGTGGACCACGAGGCCTGAGCTGTGCCCTGCCCCACCCGCTCACCCTCTGATTGCCCCTTAGCTGTGGGCACTTCTCTGTTGCCTCGGTGACTCGGGTCCTCAGAGCCTGTCACGGCACCAGCTTCTTGGGCACCACGGGGATCCAGTGTCTGAAGTGTCCTGGAGTTCCTGCCAGCCGACCTGCAGCAGCTTGTCCTCAGGGAAGCCTGGCTTTGGGGCGAGTCCTGGACACGCTGCTGCCTGTAGATTGACCGGTCCTCTCCCTGCAGACGGTGGCCTCCTCTGCTTCAGGCCCTGCCTGGTGGCCTTGGTCTGAGGTTCTGGGGCTCCCCAAGCTGTCTGCTCGGGGGTGGGCCCTGTCCTCCTCCCAGCGGGTCCCTCGTGGCCCAGGCCCCACCTGCCCCATCCAGTTACGGTGCTGGACACGCGTGGGACCCCACTGCCAACGCCCAGCGGGGCTCTGGTGACCGACTGCAGCACTCCCCCAGGGACGGGAGGGCGGAGGAGTGGACGGCGGGCTCACAGGACACGGGAGGAGAAGGCAGAGGGGGCCAGCATGGACATGGCCTGAGCTCAGGGGCTCCCTGGGTGTCTTGTCCACGCAGCCTGTGTGGCCACTTAACCCCGTGGGGGACCAGGAGTGGGAAGAACCCTTGGAAAGGCCAGGTGGGTGGCGGGCAAGTGGGAGAGGCATAGTCCTGCTGCGTGTGCTGCGTGCTCAGTCGTGTCCGATCTTGGCGACCCCGTGGACTGCAGCCCGCTGGGCTCCTCTGTCCCAGGGATTTCCCAGGCAAGAACACCGGAGTGGGCTGCCATTTCCTCCTCCATTTCTACAGTGGCCACATCCAAACAACTCTGTGGTGAGTTACCTGCAAGTTACGGTAACCTTTGTATGGTGTCTGTAATACTAAAGTCCCACCTAGTATAAAGCTTCCCCTATTTATCTGAGGGTGCTCTTTGAGTCCTGTTCCTGCAGGAAAGTGGACATGAGCTCCCGGGGACTCTTTCTCCAAGGCCTTGTGTCATCAGGGAGTTACCCACCCCCTTCCCAGCCCACCTAGGTCTTAGGTTCTCTGCCCTTAAAATACTCCACTGACCCAAACCCGGAAACAAAAGTATCAAGACGCAGGGGCGATGGTCTGCATGACATTAAATGACACGCGCCTTTCCCAGCTGTGTTCACCTTAAGGCTGCTCTCATTTCACTGCTGCTGCTGAGTCGCTTCAGTCGTGTCCGACTCCATGCGACCCCATAGACGGCAGCCCACCAGGCTCCCGCGTCCTTGGGATTCTCCAGGCAAGAACACTGGAGTGGGTTGTCATTTCCTTCTCCAATGCAGGAAAGTGAAAAGTGAAAGTGAAGTCGCTCAGTCGTGCCCGACTCTTAGCGACCCCATGGACTGCAGCCCACCAGGCTCCTCCGTCCGTGGGGTTTTCCAGGCAAGAGTCCTGGAGTGGGGTGCCATCGCCTTCTCCACTCATCCCACTAAGTATAGACATCAGCTGTGTAGACCTCAAAGCCACGGAAGCTGCAGTTCTCAGCAGAATTATGCAGGTCGGCGCTCGAGGGGCTCTGTTGGCCGTTCTGCATTCTACACACAGGAGGAGCAGTCCCCGATGGTCCTCAGAGAAAAGCCGAGGCTGTGAGTGCTTTGAGAGGCTACTAAAGCGTGGTAGCGTGCTTCCCCCGTGTGATGCATGTAGACGGTTGAAGGCATTTGGTGTGAGACTCTGAAGGAATGTGAGGGCCCAGGGAAGGAAGGCAGCCCCAGAAGGAGGTAAATTTGATGAAGTGAGGTATCTGGATAGAGATGAAGGAGATTAAGGTCCTTCTGGATAATATCCTGCGCTCAGGGCAAGCACCAACCGGGAAAGTCATATCTCCTAGCACTTCTCAGGTGACCTCAGGGCTCGGTGTTCCCAAGGGGGTGACGCGAGGGTGGGGGGAGATTCCCTCAGTGGAGCTGGGGTTGGGTTCTGCGGGGCATCAGCTTGTCCCTGGGATTTCACACCTGTTTCCACTTTGAGAATAGCACCGGGGGCTGGCCCTGCGGTCATTCTTTCCTCCAAGATTAACTGTCCTGCTGTACATCCGAAACCCAGCAGGGGCGAGCCCACCCACGGGGCGTCCAGGCCATCTGGTGTATGACTGTCACTGTGGAGCCACAGACAGCTCCTCCAGAAGGAAGATGGCACTTGGGGCTGTGACTGGCTCAGATGTAATCAGTTTTGTGAATGACTATTCCATTCCGTTGTCGCTAAGTCACGTCCGACTTTTTGCGACCCCATGGACTGCAGCACGCCAGGCCTCCCTGCCCATTACCGTCTCCAGGAGTTTGTTCAAACTCATGTCCTTTGAGTCAGTGATGCCATCCAGACATCTCATCCTCTGTCGTCCCCTTCTCCTCCTGCCCCCAATCCCTCCCAGCATCATGGTCTTTTCCAATGAGTCAGTTCTTCACATCAGGTGGCCAAACTATTGGAGCTTCAGCTTTGGCATCAGTCCTTCCAACGAACACCCAGGACTGATCTCCTTCAGAATGGACTGGTTGGACCTCCTTGCAGTCCAAGGGACTCTCAAGAGTCTTCTCCAACACCACAGTTCAAAGCATCAATTCTTTAATGTTCAACCTTCTTTATGGTCCGACTCTCACATCCACGCATGACTACTGGAAAATCATAGCTTTGACTAGACGGACCTTTGTTGGTAAAGTGATGTCTCTGCTTTTTAGTATGCTGGGTTTGTCATAGCTTTCCTTCCAAGGAGCAGCCCTCTCCATCTAAGGCCCAGAAGCCCAAGCGTCAGGCACCACTGGTAGATGCTCCCATGAGCCACAGGTGGGCCACCTGAGGGCACCCTGTGCCACAGACGGTTACGTGCTGACGCCTGAACCTGTAAGTCATCGTATGTGGCAGGTTTCCAAATGTCCCCCAGGACTGTACTAGCTAACCTTATTCTGCCGTTGAGGTATCTCCTATCCAAGGTATTTCTTGGACAACTTTGTGTTAAAGAAAATCATTTGGGTAAAGAATAAAGAATATAAAAGTACCAGAGAGAAAAATTTCAAATAAGCCCCCAGAAGCCTGAGGTCCCTTTAGGAGCCCAAGATGGACTGGCCGCCTTCCTGTGGTCAGGTCCTCAGGACCTGGTGGACACGTGGCTGGAGTGGGTTGCCATGGCTGGCGGGCATGGTTGCACATGGCTGGCAGGGGCAGGTTGAAAGATCGCATTCTGAGGAGGGTGAAGGCTCCACAGGCCATGGGAAAGCCCACCCCCGAGGGCGGCCTCCTTGTTTCCGGGAGCCCCCCGCCAGCACTGATCAGCCCCGTCACAGGAAGGGAAATGACCCCCATCGTGGGAAGGGAAGCGGCCAGTTTCCAGTCTCCTGCCGCTTCATTTAATCTGCGGAAAAGCGAGCTTTCTGCTGAAGCTTCCGGCACTCTGTGGGGTGGAGTGCACTCCCCCTGGGTTCGCGTGCTCGTTACTCGGGAAAAGCTGGCAGCAGCCGGCGGCTCTCACTTTCTGGGCTCCAGAGAGAAGGCTGTTGCTCTTAACCTCGGACTCTTTTGAGTCCCTGCAGCTCAGGGCTCCCGGTGGAGAGACGTGCCCCGTTGTCCGAATTCAGAGGCTGCCGGCCGTCAGCTGGGGAGGTGTTTGTGGTCACTGCAGTCTCAGGCAGAGGGTCGCTTGCTGGTGACTGGTGACCTGGTGGCTGTGTGAGCTTTAAAACCTGCCCTCTTGTCTCACCTCGAGGTTCTGTGTTCAGATGGCACGTTTTGTGAAACCCGATATGAAATGCGATGAATTTCAGGAGAGCAGGTGCCACCTGAAGCCCACCGCCTGGGGCAGATTTTAGGCCTGTGGCGTCGGCTAGGGAAGGGCTTATGGGACCTCTGGGAGACACGGGAGGGAAGTGTGGACAGGATGGTCAGGTCACCGCCTGCTAGACCGGGGACCACGAGACCGCTTTTCTCAGTCGCAGGTGGGGACCCAGCGTCTTGAGGAGAAAGCATCTGTCTTGGGTCCCGTGCACATGTTCTGAGTGTGCTTTGGGCCTCTGTCCGGAAGATGGACTCTTCACACCTGATGCAGGCGCGCCTGCCCTGCTCATTCTTTGTGGACAAGGCTCCCGCAACCCCAGCGGCTGCGGCGTCAGCCCAGAGCCAAAGCCAGCAAACCGAACAGAACTTCCCTCTGGCCCACGTGAGTCCTTCGCAGGTGAACTCAGCTCAGCACAGCTGCCAACAGCTGTTTTACTGTGAGATGCTCTGCTGAGAGCATTCCACCCTCTCCTGTGGACCAGGGATGCTTTCCCTTTTGATCTGCTGAACATGGGGTTATTCTCATTTAGACTTTTCTTAAATCCAACATAACCCCTGCTTTGTGAAAGGATTTGCTATAAATGTAATGAAACTGCAAGCAACACATCGTGAATTCCTCTGTGTTTCTGAGAAAGCACCACTAATTATGTTTTTTGTGTAATGGATGTATTTCATTAATAGTTATCCCTGAAACCATGCAGGAAGCTGGTGGTTTTGCAGCTGTTATCATTCCCTGGCTTAACTAAGAGGCTTCTTGAATCAGTACAATAGCACTGAACCAAAGAGCTGGAAACAAGTGCCTGGTGTGCTTACCCACGTGTGTCTCCAGGCAGATGAGTGAGAACCTCCAGGGCATTCGCACCCCAGGCTCTGCACGTCCTGCCGTGGCCCTGGGAGCCCAGGTCCTACAGGGAGGGAGCACCAGGCTGATAAGGAAGTTTTCTAACTGCACAGATGTGCGAGCTGGACCACAAAGAAAGCTGAGCGCCAAAGAGCTGATGCTTTTGAACTGTGGTGTTGGAGAAGACTCTTGAGAGTCCCTTGGACTGCAAGGAGATCAGACCAGTCCATCCTAAAGGAGATCAGTCCTGGGTGTTCATTGGAAGGACTGATGCTGAAGCTGAATACTTTGGCCACCTGATGTGAGGAGCCGACCCATTAGGAAGGACTCTGATGCTGGGAAGGATTGAAGGCAGGAGGAGAGGGGGGTGACAGAGGATGAGATGGTTAGATGGCATCGTTGACTCAATGAACATGAGTTTGGGAAAACTCTGAGAGATGGTGAAGGACAGGGAAGCCTGGGTGCTGCAGTCCATGGGGTGGCAAAGAGCCGGACACGACTGAGTGGACAGAGGCAACACCTGCAAAACTGACTCCGGCCTCACCGGCTGACTGCTTCCGAAGCGCGCGTTCATGTTTCAACACGCTGAGTGGTTTTACTGATAAGTCCACCTTCCCACGTCCCAGAAGGAAGCTGCAGTGCTGGATGACGGTAACGACCCCGGGAGCTTTTTGCGCCAGCAGCGTGTGGGTCTGGCCACGCTTCCCTGGCGGGCTCCTGCGCCAGGACCAGCGTGGGACGGGGCAGCCTCTGCCCCTGGGCCGTCCTCTCCTCCGCCGTGGGCCGGCTCTCCTCCTTCCGCCTGGTAGAGGGATCTTCATCCCAGAGCAAGAGCCGTGTTTTCCAGGGTTTGTCTCGCTGCCTTATTCTCCCGGAAATCCCTGAGCAGAGCGTTCCCCAGGAGGCGAGTCTGGCAGAACTGGCAGCAGGCGGGTTTTGTGAGGGGTAATTGAGCGTGTTTTGTAAACAGATCCCGGGTCACGAGTTTATATAAACATGAAGATCTGGTTGGGTGGGCGTAGAGGCGCGGCAGGATTCGAAGGGTCAGGGTTTGAATACAGAAGCAGTTTTCTAAATCTTTCTGTTTGTAAACGGTGTCCTGAAATCAATAAACTAGCAATTTGGAGCACTGTGCAAATTCCGGCAGCACCAGCAGCCAAATCGCACGCCTTTGTGGTAAAAATCAGCAGAGCTTCTGCTCCCCGCCAGCTTCGCTGTGCGGATGACCTTTCAGAGACAAAGAGCCTTGACCACATGTGAGTGTCGCCAGGATCCCGATTTGCAGTCTCATTAGGAAGGAAGGATTTCTCATCTCTTCAAGAACATTGAATGGAAATTTCCAGTTCATTCAATGAAATTCTGCGTATGTCTTTTTTCCTTGTCTTTGGGCTGGAGGACTAAATTAGAAACAATAATTTTCTCTGAGCTTGATCTGCTCATAGAAAATACATACGGAGTTTGAAATATATTCATTTTCTCAAAATTGGCCTTTCTCAGTGACTGTGTGTGTGATTTGGTGCAGAGTTTCTCATGGTGTGAGTCAGGCAGAGGTCCCTCAGAACCACCCACTGTGTCCGATAAAAAATGTGGATTCTCATCCCCTTCTGGTCCTTGGAGTCAAGACCTGCAGGGTGGAGACAGGCTGTTTCGAAAACAGAATCTCACATGATCCTTAAGGAAACCAAAGGCTGAGAATCACCGACTCCATTAGTCCTATAGGAAATCTAGAAGTAAGGCTTCCGCCCTTCCCCGTGTGTGGCATCTTTTCTTTTTCATGAAAAAGAGACCTGCCAGCTACCTGCTTTCCATATCTGTGTAGTTTATTGTTTCAAAAAAAAATCCAAATTTTAGCCTTGGCTACTTGTGATATGACTTTGTTTTATGTTGAACAGGGAATGCCAAATCTTGAAAGATATTTCTGCTCCAGATAAAGTGTTTCTCTAACCTTTTATTTTTGAGTGAAGCCTTAACTGATGCATCTCTGGCCCAGATGCCAGGACCCTGCATCTTAGTGAGACATCTCCATGGCCATTTGAGGCACTTCTGGGATAATTTTTGCTAAAACATCAAAAAAAGAAAAAATACCAAATGTGAGATGCTGAGAGTCCATCACATAACACACTCTGTGGAGTCTATTTCATTTTATAACAATACTGTGATTTCCGCCTTTACAAGTACAACCCCATGGACATAGTACTGCTGTGATCTCCACCTTGACAAGTAAGCGTTAGGAGCTTTAAAGGTCCATGACTCACACGGCAGAGTTCTGGGTGAGGGCTATTGAGGGTAGGCCTGCCTCATGTTGACTTGCGTGGAAGATTCTGCCTCCCTGCGATGTTGCCTCAGGGCATCTTGAACTGCTAGTAACCACATAAGCCTCTTGCCAAATTCGATTTCAAACATCAGGCCTCGAGAGGCAGCAGACTGTGGGCCTCCTTCCCCCCCGAGGCTTGCGTGGGGCTCGCTTGCCGAAGGAGGCCCATGTCTTAGAACAAAGCCGTTCCCTGCCTTTCCTTCTTCACTGCGGCTGCAGGGCTGGCGGGGACACCCTCCCATCTCACTCAGGAGTCCAGACTGGCCCGTGTCTGGTGCTGGGAAGCTGTCCCCTCGCCTCTGATTTGCCCTGAGGCTCTCCTCTGTCCTGCAAGCATTGCGGCCGGCAGAGACTCGCACACCCAGACAAGCTCCAGCTCCCCACCAGCCGTTGCTGGGGGCGGCAGGACGCCCCATCTTCTGGAGTGTGGGGTTGTCGATCCAGTCTCGACCTCTCAGCCTGACGACAGTCGGGTGCCGCCGCGTTCTGGTCGCGGGGCCACTGGGGGGCGTTGGAGCGGCC
The DNA here is from genome assembly GCF_029378745.1 of Bos indicus. NCBI lineage: Eukaryota > Metazoa > Chordata > Mammalia > Artiodactyla > Bovidae > Bos > Bos indicus. Next base: position 103,150,890 of record NC_091768.1, read on the forward strand.
GACAGGCTGGGGCCTGCGCTCTCACCTGCAGGGTGAGGTGGCGGGTTCAGGGGCAGGGATGCTTGGTTGCCTCGGAACGTGGCTCCCGCGGCCGCTGGGCCCCCGTCCTGCATCCCGGCCCTTCGTGGGGCCGTGGTCCCGTCAGTGAGTCTGGGGGCTTAGTGCCACCTCTCGTCTCCTCCGCCAGGTGAGAGGACAGCCCAGGCCCCTCGTGCCCCTCTCAAGGAGGGCACAATGCCGATGCCCCTTCCGTGTGCAGTGGTCCCTGGGGTCGGGGCGGCCAGACTTTGTGAGCTTTGGAAGTGGGTGGAGCCGTGAGGAAGGGACCACACGGCGGCGGGACCTGATGCTCGGGGGCGGGACCTGATGCTCGGGGGCGGGACCTGATGCTCGGGGGCGGGGCCTGATGCTCGGGGGCGGGGCCTGATGCTCGGGGGCGGTAGAGCTGTCCTGGGACAGGGGGAGTGCACCAGTGAGTGTGCGTGTCTGTGTCTGGGCCCGTCTTTGTATTTAAATGGCACCACACACACACACACACACACACACAGCAGCTGGGCCAGGAGGAGGTGAACACACACCCGGGAGATGCCGCAGTTTGGGTCCAGGCCCGGCAGTAAAGTCAGCATCATGATAAAGCGAGGCACACGCAGGATCTCTTTCCTGGTGCAGACGACAGTGACGTTTACCCTACACTGTAGTCTATAGATGTGCAATAGCATCGCCTCAAAAAAGGCAATGTGTGGACTGTAATTAAAGTACTTCATTGCCAAAAATATAGGAACCATCATCTAAGCCTTCAGTGGGTCTCAGTAGCAACATCAAAGATCACGGATTCCAGAAACCCCAACAAGTATCATCAAAAGAAAGCTGAGTGCTGAAGAATTGATGCTTTTGAACTGTGATGTTGGAGAAGACTCTTGAGAGTCCCTTGGACTGCAAGGAGATCCAACCACTCCATCCTAAAGGAAATCAGTCCTGAATATTCATTGGAAGGACTGATGCTGAAGCTGAAGCTCCAATACTTTGGCCGCCTGATGCAAAGAACTGACTCACAGGAAAAGACCCTGATGCTGGGAAAGATTGGGGGCAGGAGGAGAAGGGGATGACAGAGGATGAGATGGTTGGATGCATCACTGACTTGATGGACATGAGTTTGGGCAGGCTGTGGGTGTTGGTGAGGGACAGGGAAGCCTGGCATGCTGCAGTCCATGGGGTCGCAAAGAGTCAGACATGACTGAGCAACTGAATTGAACTGAACAAGTATCATAGTAACGAAAGAATGTGAAAAATGGCAAGAACTGCCAAATTGTGATGCAGACAGACAGAGTGAGAGAAGCTTGTGGGATGGATGGCACCGATAGGCATGCCCCAGGCAGGGTTGCCCCAAACCCTCAATTTATAAAGATCAAAGTGTCCCCAGGGCACAGTAAAAGGACATCTGTCTGTTCTGACTGGAGTGGTGGGGAAAGGCAGGAGGGAGAGCAGGCGGGCTGGGAGGGCTGGACTGAAGGTGTCAGGGTCCCTCCAGAGACTCAGAGGTCCTCCTGAAGGGGCTGGTGCCCTTGGCCAGGTGGACAGGAGAAGGGCAGGCTGGGCAGGGTGGCCTTAGGCTGTCTAGGGATGTGAGGACCGGTGTCTGCCGAGTGACTGTTGACACGGGGCCTTCACGAGGCTCGCGTCCTTAAGTCTCCCAGCAGTGCCCTGTGGAGGGGACTGTTGTTTAGTGTCGAGGACGCAGGAACGGGTGTCGAGCCCGGGCTTTTAGGTAATTCTGCACTAAGCTCTGTTCTATTTTGTTTCCAGCTGTCCTAAACTGTGCAGAGGGCGGCTGGAAACACATGAGCGTCTCGGCTGTGTTTCACATTTGGGGGCGTCAAAGCAGACACGGTGGCGGTGGTCGTGATGGAAGTTTGTTTTCGACCCACAGTTTTCCTTATATGTGATCACTCATTAGATGACAAAGCGATGTCAAACTGGTCCGAAGGGGCGTAGAGCACGTTTTCTGTTTTGTTAGATGTTTGGGGCATTTACTTTGTGCTGTTGCTTCTCATAGGGCTTCCCCGGCGGCTCAGACGGTAAAGCGTCTGCCTACAGTGTGGGAGACCCAGGTTTGATCCCTGGGTGGGGAAGATCCCCTGGAGAAGGAAATGGCAACCCACTCCAGTGCTCTTGCCTGGAAAATCCCATGGATGGAAGAGCCTGGTAGGCTATAGTCCATGGGGTTGCAAAGAGTTGGACACGACTGAGCAACTTCACTATTGCTTTTCATGGGCTTCTCTGGTGGCTCAAACAGTAAGGAATCTGCCTGCAATGCAGGAGACGTGGGTTCGATCCCTAGGTCAGGAAGATCCCCTGGAGAAGGGCATGGCAACCCACTCCAGTATTCTTGCCTGGAGAATCCCATGGACAGAGGAGCCTGACAGGCTGCAGTCCACAGGGTTGCAAAGAGTCAGACACGACTAATGCTTGTGTGTAGCTTTTAATAATTCATGCTTTTTTCTTTCTTTACTGTTGATACATATCTGTCTGGGTGATGGGCATATGGTTATGCATTTTCAGTAGGTTTAAGTGTTGTATAAATTTAAAATCTAAAAGGCATGATTTTTTTTTAAAGTTAGCTGAGGTCCGCTGTAGGAATCTGAAAATGAAGGAGGGTGAGGGATGCCCCAGTCTCCTATGATGTTGTTGCCTGGAGATTAGACACTGATGAGACTTTGTAGTCCTGACATTTCGCAGTCTTTCAGGTACACTGTGTGTGTGTGTGTGTGTGTGTGTGTGTGTGTGTGTGTGTGTGCACGCCCTGGACGCAGGTACATACATATGTGTGTGTGTATATAAACTTGGGATTGCACTCTGCATTTTCATTTTAAATAACTTTACTTAAAATGTTTTCTATATCCTTCATATGATTTTCAATGGATTAGCACTTTCCTGTTGTATGCTTTAGAGTAATTTGTTTATCCAAACCTCTGTTGTTGGAGATTTTATTTCCTTCACGTTTGTTTTGCTGTTAATGGAATATTGCTGTGAGCAGTACTGTGCATTCATGTTTGTATGCATTCCTGATGTTTTTCTTCCCTTGCACTTTGGATGTGGGATTGCTGGGCTTCAGGATGTTAAAGGCCTCTAATACACAGTGTAGAACTAGCCAGGCTTTCCGTGTTTATGCAACATTTGGCCTCTCTGGGGCTGGCTGCTGGAAGTGCCCAGCAGCCCCTGAAAGTTCAGAATCAGCAACTTCATTTTCCTTGGTTTTTGATCTGAGAATCTGTGTTCATTATAGACTTTTGTTTGCAATAATACCGATGACTCCAAACCTTTAACCGAAGTTGAACTAAATTAGACTCTGAGTCGCAATTAAGGTTGGTTCCCTTTAAAAGCTGAGGCTCGGCAGTTTCGTTTTCCTGTGGTTCTGTGCTTTCAAAGCCTCTTGTGGACGGGGAGCAGATGCGCCCAGACCCTGGAAGAACCTTCTTTCCTGTGGACGCTCCAGCTCCAAGATGAAATGGAATCGCTCGAATCGATGGCCAAACCTCAAGCACATGTGTTGCTGGGTCTGAGATCACCAGCCACAGCCACCCGCCCCTCCTCCCCTCAGCCTCCAATCACTGCTCTTCACCTTTTCAGCCTGTGGAGCCTGGAAACGCATCCCTGGGCTCGTCACACGGTCCTTATTATCGGACATGTGCTTACATGCACTTCCAGTGATCGGTTTCTCTCCCCAGAATGTGTGGCCGGGTGATGTTTCCTAGCTTCTTTTCCCTACTGCTGCATGGACAAACGCATCTGGAAGCTTTGGGCTTATAACCGAGCCCACTGTCTTTGTTTGTGACATCTCAAGACCCAAAAGGAAAAAGATGAAGGGACAAGGACTGACGAAGAGAGGCTTTGCATATTGTCTGTGAGCCTGGCTCCTTGCAGCTAGGTGGCAGCTGGCGGATGCATGAGTGTGTGTGCCTGTGTGTGTGCCTGTGTGTGTCTGTGTGTGTATGTGTGTGTATGTGAGTGTGTATCTGTGTGTGTGCCTGTGCCTGTGTGTGTGTCTGTGTGCCTGTGTGTGTGCATGTGTGTGTCTGTGTCTGTGTGCCTGTATGTGTGTGCCTGTATGTCTGTGTTCCTATGCATGTGTGTGTGTGCCTGTGTGTGTGTGTGTGTCTGTGTGTGTATCTGTGTGTGCCTGTGTATGTGTGCCTGTGTGTGTATGTGTGTGTATGTGAGTGTGCGCCTGTGTGTGTGCCTGTGTCTGTGTGCCTGTATGTGTGTGCCTGTATGTCTGTGTTCCTGTGCATGTGTGTGTGTGCCTGTGTGTGTGTGTGTGTCTGTGTGTGTATCTCTGTGTGCCTGTGTATGTGTGCCTGTGTGTGTATGTGCCTGTGCATGTGTGTGTGTGCCTGTGTCTGTGTGCCTGTATGTGTGTGCCTGTATGTCTGTGTTCCTGTGCATGTGTGTGTGTGTGCCTGTGTGTGTGCATGTGTGTGTGCCTGTGTGTATGTGTGTGTGCCTGTGTGTATGTGTGTGTGCCTGTGTGTGTGTGTGTCTGTGTGCCTGTGTGTGTATCTGTGTGTGCCTGTGTGTGTGTGTGTGTGTGTGAAGGAGGTGGGAGGGGAGGCAGGCACACACACCCACACACAGGCACACACACAGAGGCAGGAGTCCTTGCCTGTGATGTTCTAAAGACCTAGCCACAGCACACTCGCTCTTTTGGGATGTCTACCCTGATGACAGCCAGAACACATCCCAGGGCTCCCAGACAATGCCCCAGCGATGCGTGTTCTGAAGGCACAATCACGCCCACCCGACCCGGATCTTCTCCCGACCTCGGGCAATGTGTCACCAGCCAAGCTTCTCCCAGTTTTTCCCCCAAGATCACTGAGCACGTGGGGATTTGTGAAGCTTTGCTGAGTGGATCTCAGGCCTGCCAGGCCTCTGCTGGCCTGTAAAGCCCGTGAAGCAAAGTCTGCCCACCTGCTGATGGACGTTGGGGATCACATCCAGGAGTTCCCCCCTCCAGTCCCCAACCTGAGGTTTTGGGCTAGTGGGGACCCAAAGCACAGGGACATGAGGAGGGGAGAGTAGCATGTACACGCTAGTTCCAACCTTCTAGTTTATCCCCTCCAACCTTACATGCTTCCCTGATGGCTCAGCTGGTAAAGAATCTGCCTGCCATGCAGGAGACCCTGGTTCGATCCCTGGGTCGGGAAGATCCCCTGGAGAAGGGATAGGCTACCCACTTCAGTAGTCCTGCCTGGAGAACTCCATGGACTGTGTAGTCCATGGGGTCACCTAACCCTCTTACTTCTTCCTGTGGGCACCGTTTCCCTGCTGTCTCCGGTCCAGCCATTGCCAGTAACCCACTAAGAATTAGAACCGATGAGTGAAGGGTTGTGTCCCCAAAGTCATGAAACCAAGCGAACAGCAGAAACCAAGCGTCAGTGCCGCGATTTCCAGCCCCCTGGGGCGCAGCTCAGAGATCTTACGTCCTGTCGGCTCTGTTCATCTTCCGCGTGGTGGGAAGCCTTAGTGCCCCACCCTCTGTGCCAGGGAGCAAAAGAGAAGAAAAAGACAACTTAAGGAGAAGACCTGCATTGCACCTTTGCTCGGCTCCTTCTCCAAAGACGGAGCGAGCCGTGTGGCCGCAGTCCGCAGTTTGACTGGCATATTGTTAGGCCTGAAAGGGCTGTTTTCTTTCAAATCCATCTCCTGTGGCTCCTTCCCCTGAGCCGTGTTGGCTGTGCATGTCCAAACCCATCGTGATTCACCATGCATCGGTAACAGCGTTTGGAGGCCCGTCCGTGAAAACCTATCCAATTCCCTGCTGAGTTCACCCACATTCTCCTGCGGTTCTGCAGTGTTTTACAGAAAAAATAGTCCTGGTTCCAAGTCTCTGCCGTCCAAATCCACATCTTGTAGCTTTTCATCACAGAGTCAGGTCCAGGCTGAGACCTCAGCCTTGAGCGAGCTGCCTTTCCTGGAAGAGAAGCGTAAACAAGGGCATTCATGCCCCGCCCACGGGCGTGGCCGTGTTCAGGCCCTCGTCCAGGGCGTCCGCTGTGAGGTCCTGCTGCACTCTGGGCGTGTGGTAGCTAGGCCAGGGAGGTGCAGGGCTGGAGAGGGGGCGCCTGTCTTCTTTATTCTTTATGCACCGCGCAGGAAGGCCCAGCTGGCTCGAGGGCCGAGGAGGTCAGAGCACACTGCCGGCCGGAGCCCGGGACCCTTAGCCTGCGCCCCTCTGAGCCCTGAGGGCACCTTCCCCCTGCAGGAGCCCTTGTCCTCGGGCAGGGCTGTGAGCGGCTTCAGGGTGTCAGAGCTGTCTCCGAGCAGCGGTGCCGGCCCGGCCCCTCCTGGGCACACCTGCCTGCCTCTTCCTCGCCTGCTCACTGATTTCCGCCACACGTAGCAGACCCGTTGCCATTTCTCTCTGACTTGTCTTCTTCTGCTGGAGGAGCCTGAAGGTGGCCCCGTCCGCTGAGTCACCTTCTCCTCCAGGGCGGTCTCTGGCCGGGGAGGCCGGGTTTCTGTGGCCTGGCTGACCTGTGCTCCCCTCTGGGGCCCTTCACCTCCCTGCTCTGTCTCCTCCCCTTGCTTCTGACTTCTGTGGGGTCCCCTTGAGTGACCTTAGAGCAGACCTGAGTGATCCATCTTTAGCTTTATCATTTATTCAAACTGATCACCTCTTATCAGGCTGAGGGCAAAAGTTATCTTTAAAATATTCAGAGTGCAGAAACCTGTCTGCAAAGTGTGCTACTGGAGAGTGCCTTTTAGCTTTTATTGAGCTCCTCATGCACCTGGCTGTGTCATATATATAAAAGGATAAAGTATAAAGGCAATTTAAAAGCTGCCACATGATCAAAGAGATTCATACACATGGTGCACAGTCTCCATACAGATGGGGCTCTCTTTTCCCTTTTGAGTGTTTTTTGAGGTAATTTCTCTGTATCTTTTATAAGTAAAGCAGGAACCTTTTACAGTCATTTTGATTGAGGGATTTTTAATGTGATGACATCAACAGTTAGTTTATCATTTCATGATTTCACTCCCTTATTATTGCCCAGCAACCCATCTGTACTAGCGTCCGAGGGCTGTCATGACAATTGCCGTAAACCACGTGGCTTAAGGAACAGCATTTACTGTCTCACACTCTGGAGGCTGTGAGTTCGAGGTCAAGGTGTCTGCAGGCTCGGCTTCTTCGGCGGCGTGAGGCAGGGCCTGGCCCGGGCCCCCAGCTCCGGTGGCTCACTAGCTCCTGGCTGGTCCTCAGCCTGTGCCCTGGTCTTATGCGGTGTCCCCGGTGTGCATGTCCGTATCCAAGTTTCCCTTTTTATAAGGACACCCAGTCATTTGGATAAAGGCTCCCTTTCTTTCTGCATGACTCGATGAACTTAACTAATGACATTATTTCCAAATAGGGTTGCTCTTTAAGGGGATGGGAGATAGCACCTCATGTGAACTCTAAGGGACACAGTTCAACCTGTGACGTCAAGTGGTTGGATCTGAAGCCCACTCTCATTCTCATTGAGTACCACCTCATCTTAAATCGATTACTGCGCACAGCCCTTGTTTCTGAAAACAGTCGGAAACAGGTGCCCGGGGTTCAGATTGAATGTATTTTTCAAGGGGAGGGAACACCATTCAACCCGCAATAATACCCTCAGCCTTCAAACCCCCAGCCTTGCTGAGGTGACAGTCTTAGCTTTCTGGATGTCCTCGTAGGGGGAAGCAACCAGGATGCAGATTCTCAGCCAAGTTATCCCAGTCCTTCCAGGAAGACTCTGTTACAGAGTTAAATATATGGGGGCGGGGGTGGGGGCGGGGGCAGGAACCAGGGATGTACCCTCGGAAGGTCCCATGAACGGAAGTCACTGCTGTGGACCAGCGGGGATGGGCCCCATGGGGAGCTGATGCCCACCCCTCAAGCCCACTCCCCTGTGGTTTATGGGGGCAGTCTGGTGAACTTGATGGGGTTGGAGAAATCACTCGATGCAAGCCCCGGTTTTATAAACGCTGAAATCTGCACTGAATCGGGGAGAATGGTCTAGTGGGTGACCAGGCAGCAGCCTAGAAACGCTGTGCGACTGCAGGTCGGTAAACACAGAGGCCGGGTTGCACAGGGCGGTCCTGCTCTGCTGGAGGGGCAGAGCCTCTCGCTCCACATCCACGCACCTCGGTCTCACGTGTCGCGGCCACAGCCTCACTGCATCTGGGACTGGAACCATGTGGCAGGGAGCCTGCCGCCTCCACTCGAGTGTATTCACGGACCACTTAGAGCAGGGAGCGTGCCTTCCCATATAAAGACTGACCCTGTGTCATTCTTGGCAGTTCACCCCTGACAACAGGAAATATTTCTAGATCATCTTGTATAATTTACAGTGGGTCAGCCCAATTCATCGCAAATATTTCTCCTATCATGTATCTGAGTAATGCAGGGGTTTTGATCTGAGTCCAGTTGAAGCTGGATGAATCTGAATTCCAGAGGCCTGAGACAGACAATGCTGAACAGAAAATTTTATTTTATTAAAATCATAAGTGAGTTTGTGTATGTGAAGTTATGGATGCTTAGATAAAGTGCAAAAGCTAGTTTCCAAAAGGTTTGAAGAGTGAGATGAGAATAAAGGGCAGTAACTAGGAAAAGATGTTTCTGAGACCAGGAGTGAAGAGGTTCTGGGAGGTGGAGGCGCCCCTGGAAGGCGGGGTGGAGGCCCCTTTGGTTGAGACTCTTGTGATGACACTGCCCACAGCGCACGTCTTTCAAAACGAGGTCAGTTAATCCTAAAATGCTTATGGATGACTTCCATCAGGGTCAGGCAGAACTTCAGGTGAAAATCTGAAGATTAAAATTATTATTACTAATAACAATGAAATGCTTAATGAAAACTTAAACCAAAACACTAATCCCATACTTGTGTAAAAATATCTACACATATGACCTGCAGAAATGTTTTAATCTTGTCTGATGGACACAGATGCAGAAATGCTGTTTGAGTTTTCTTAATTGTGATTTTATTTTTAGGAAATTGAGACAAGTTTTCACCATTTTAGGGCCACTCACATACTCTCCCTCCGTTCTTTCTTTGATGAACCTCATTTCCTCACTTTAGAAGCCAGTTTTCTAATTTACTGAATCTCTTTTAATTAATGTCTTTAAATTTTAATTGATTCTAATATTGAATTTGCTTCTGAAACTACCCGTGAATTTATTTAGACAAAATAACGTTACCTATTTTTCCCCTTGTGCATGAAAAGTTGTACTTGAAGAGAACATTTCTTGTGCAGGCAAAGATAAGGAACCTTCCCTGTCTAAACTGAAAAACTCGATTGTATTTAAAAGGAAAGCTCCAATTTGACATTTTCATGAGAATACTCTTGGCCTGGAATCAGTCTTCTTAAAGATGTAAACACACACACACACACACACACACGTGTGATGTTTAACTCACAGGACTTCCATTTTCCCCATTAGTCCACCTTTTATTTTAGAGAAATATCAGGAACGATCAGAGACGTCAAGGGAGACCCCACGTCCCCACCACGCAGTGGCCCTAACGGTCAGGTTCTCCAGTGACAGGCTGGTCAGAGCCCATTAGTCCAATCCTGACGGCCTGCCTCTTCTGATGCTCGTCTGTGACTCGCCGCCGCGGGGGATGGAGCCGCGAGGTGGAGATGCAGCCTGGGTGTCAGCTTACCGATTCCTGAGTATAACCACAGTGAGGCATGGTGTCAGCAAGCAGCAGCGCTGGCTCGCCTGCACGAGCGCCTCTCCCGGTTTCCAGGTGACTGCGGCCGTGGGGTCGGTGAGCGGGTCAGGGGCCGGCTTCGCAGCGGCGCTCGGAGGCTCCGCCCCCGCCCCTGCCCCCGCCCTCCAGGAAACCGAGGCCCCGCGGCTTCTCCGCAGCGGGGAGGCCACCTGCTCCGTAAGGAGGGTTTCTTGAGCAGCCTGTCGAGGGCTTGTCAGGATCCAGTGAGATTACTTAGGAGAAAACTGTCTGTATTTGGGCATGAAATCTTTCTGAGTCCTTTCTAACTTGGTGTGAAGGGAGATTCAAGGAAGAATTCACAAATTTAAATGAGGACTGAACAGGTGGGATGTTCGTATGTGCTCAGAAGTGACCTCTTTGAAAGACAACTGGCTTGAACTTTCATCTTTATTGGTACAGATGTGTTAAAAAATCCAGCTCCCATCAATTTATAATCTTACCTTGTGTAAGATGTCATATAGCCTTGCACTGTGATGAAGGGAAATATTTGATAAACTGCACAAAGAGCTGGATACGATTGTGTGTGCATGCGCACACACACACGCACACACGCAAACTTTAAAGTCAGTGATAGTTTTCCAGACCCAAAGGAAACTCCTATTCAGAAAGTGACAGTGACATTCTGTATACAAAGGCCCAGGGTCCCCAGCATGGACCCCACTGTGGTAAGATGTGGCCCTATTATAATAGTACTGTAATGTAAAATGATGGTAGTTTGGTAAATTAATATAAAAATTCCAAGTATATTAAATCCTGGCTAGTTAAAATTAGCTTTAGATGAGCAAGTTGACAGTGTGGACATAATTTATTTTTTTCAAAAAATGTATAAATCCTAGTTTGCTTTTCCTAGCTAAATGTCAGCTAAGAAAATCTATTTCAGCTGGCTCTTACATGCAACACATCTTCTGGCTTTAAACTGTCCTTGTGTTGTTGCTGTTTTCATTGGTTTTTGCCCTGTGGCGTTTTCTGACGCGAACTCCTGGAGGAATTTGACTTTGTGCAGTAGCCACTTTCTGGAATTTTGCATGTCAACAGCCATAGACGCAGTAACTTCAGAATATTAGGACAGAATCATCTCAAGCCTTTGGAACAATCCTAAATTAGAGTTTTGTCTCTGTTTCCATTATAAACCTCATTGTTTTCTCGGTTTGACATTATTCCAGACGTACTGGTCGAAATCTTGGCAGCTTTGCTCAATAGTTCTACCAGATGTTGAGAAGAGTAGTTTTTCCTCTTGAGCATTCTGAGTGAATGTATTCTTTAGGAAATGGTCAAGCTCAGGGTCTGGATGCAGACAGCTGGACACCGGGGAGCAGGCACTGGTCCTGTGTCCTAATTAGGAGATTTTAGGTATGCAAAATGCTAATTTACTTGGCAAATACCTAGACACAGTGGGTAGGTCTCTCCTTCCTCTACGTTTTCCCCTGAATTGAACACCTAGGCAGCGTCTCTCTGGACATTCCCTGAAGCGCTCTACCGGGTCAGGGGATGCATCTGAGTCCTTCGGGGTGAGTGAACAGGCTGACCACGTCTCCTCCGCACATCTCCACTGTCAAGAAGACAGGAAAACCTCGCAAGTTTGTTGGGAATTAGCAGTGCCTCTGACTTATTGGGCTCCGAGTTGAGCTGCCTTTCTGGGGCAGGGCCCTCTAGGACATGGAGCAGACACATGCAGACAGGTGCACTTTCTTGATGCTGATGTCCTGTGATAACTCCCCCAGGACGGCGGGGCCCAAGCTGGGGCGGCCACCCCAGAACAGGGCCAGCCTCGAGGCGGGGACTGGGGAGACCAGGGCCTGGATCTCTGCCTTCTGTGAGCGTCTGAGCCTGCAGGCCTGGAGGAGAGGGGTCGGCTCAGTCAGAATGCGGGGGCTGGTGCCAGGATCCCAAAGCCCACTGCTGATGAGCTGTGCCTGCGAGTGGGTGGGCGGGGCCTGCGTGTGGGTGGGCAGGGCCTGCGTGGATGGGCGGGCTTGTATAGATGGGCGGGGCTTGTGTATTCTCCAAGCCAGGCTTCAGCAATACGTGAACCGTGAACTTCCTGATGTTCAAGCTGGTTTTAGAAAAGGCAGAGGAACCAGAGATCAAATTGCCAACATCCGCTGGATCATCAAAAAAGCAAGAGAGTTCCAGAAAAACATCTATTTCTGCTTTATTGACTATGCCAAAGCCTTTGACTGTGTGGATCACAATAAACTGTGGAAAATTCTGAAAGAGATGGGAATACCAGACCACCTGATCTGCCTCTTGGGAAACCTACATGCAGGTCAGGAAGCAACAGTTAGAAGTGGACATGGAACAATAGACTGGTTCCAAATAGGGAAAGGTGTACGTCAAGGCTGTATATTGTCACCCTGTTTATTTAACTTCTATGCAGAGTACATAATGAGAAATGCTGGACTGGAAGAAACACAAGCTGGAATCAAGATTGCCGGGAGAAATATCAATAACCTCAGATGTACAGATGACACCACCCTTATGGCAGAAAGTGAAGAGGAACTAAAAAGCCCCTTGATGAAAGTGAAAAAGTTGGTTTAAAGCTCAACATTCAGAAAACTAAGATCATGGCATCGGGTCCCATTGCTTCATGGGAAATAGATGGGGAAACAGTGGAAACAGTGTCAGATTTATTTTTTGGAGCTCCAGAATCACTGCAGATGGTGATTGCAGCCATGAAATTAAAAGACGTTTACTCCTTGGAAGGAAATTTATGACCAACCTAGACAGCATATTGAAAAGCAGAGACATTGCTTTGCCAACAAAGGTCCGTCTAGTCAAGGCTATGGTTTTTCCAGTGGTCATGTATGGATGTGAGAGCTGGACTGTGAAGAAAGCTGAGCACCGAAGAATTGATGCTTTTGAACTGTGGTGTTGGAGAAGACTCTTGAGAGTCCCTTGGACTACAAGGAGATCCAAAGAGTCCATCCTAAAGGTGATCATTCTTGGATGTTCATTGGAAGGACTGATGCTGAAGCTGAAACTCCAGTACTTTGGCCACCTCATGCGAAGAGTTGACTCACTGGAAAAGACCCTGATGCTGGGAGGGGTTGGGGGCAGGAGGAGGAGGGGACGACAGATGACGAGATGGCTGGATGGCATCACCAACTCGATGGACGTGAGTTTGGGTGAACTCCGGGAGCTGGTGATGGACAGGGAGGCCTGGCGTGCTGCGATTCATGGGGTCTCAAAGAGTCGGACACGACCTAGCGACTGAAATGAACTGTACTGAACTGAACTGTGTGTGGGCGGGGCCTGTGTGTGGATGGGCGGGGCCTGCGTATGTGCTGCAGACCCGCTTAGGCAGGGACTTCTGTTCTTCCGAAACAACCCGAGTCAGGGCGCTGCCGCAAGGGTAAAGTGGTGCTGCCCCCACCCCTGTTACCTGGCCCCCTACATTCTGGGATCCCTCCCCTGATGGGAGGCCATGGGTGCAGCCTTGTCTGTGATGGCCTCAGGGGAGGCAGCCAGGACAGCTCACTTCTCATCCGTCCTTTGCTCTGTTCGGCACCCGCTGGCGGCCTCATCCTGCAGGGCTGTCAGCATGGCCAGGGTCCCTCCTAGCGCTCTGAGTTCTCCTCTGAAACCCCCCAGTTTGCCATCCTGTCTCCTTGTAATGTTTACTCCTCTGTAAAGTGTGTAATGCTCTGAGCACCTTGTGGAAAGCAGAGCAGGCATCTGCCACGGGGTAAGGCGTCTGCTCGGGACACCCATTTGGAAAAGGCCGCAAGGCCTCCTGGGACAGAACGTGGTCTCTGCCCCCTGCCTCCCGCTGCGTCCCCGCCCAGGCTAGCGGCAGACCCGCTTGCTGGACGATGGGGCCCCTCTCGCTCCCCCTCCCCTTCCATTCTCGCCTCTCCCCACCTTCACCCCTTCCCTGGTTTGGGTTTGTTGGGCAATGACTTGTGCCGCAAGTGTAGGGGAGCTCACCCCACTGCCCACGCCCCCCGCCGGCCGGCCTGTCCCCTCGCCCCGACGTTGACCCCCTGCTCTTTACGTCCATCTCAGCGCCTCTCCTCTCCCTCAGCAGGACCTCTCTTCCCCCCAAGTTTCTCTTCCTCCTGTCATTAAAGTGTTTCTCCTTCCTCTGTAATTACAGGTGTAAATTTCAGGATAACCTTTTCAAAAGATGATTCATTTCTCAGCGTTTCATATTTGTTTCATTAGTAATGTAGCCTGGAATGGATATTGACGTCTCTTTTTGCAACTGGTCATTTAGAAATTGGGGTTTAGGGAGCTGGTTCAGGAGATTAATCACCCTTCATCGTTGCTTCCAGAGCAGCGTCTAAGAGCCGCCGGTGATGACAGAACCGTGTCCTCTCGCTGCCCAGGGCCCGGCTCCAAGCCCGGGGGGCTGAGAGCTCCGTGCAGCCAAGCAGCTGCGTTTCCTGTTTCATTTCACTTGAACTCAGTGCAAGTAGCTGCATGTGGCTGGTGGTTTCATGAGCTATCTGACCCCCCCAGCAAGTCCTGGGGTGAAGCACCTTGTGTCTGGGTGATGAGGGCGCGGAGCTGTCTCCCCGCCTTGGCCCCTGGGAGGAGGTGAGGCGGCCCAGAGCGGGCGTCGGTGATGGACCGCAGGCGCGCCAGCGGCCGTTCCCGCCCGTCGCGGAGATAGTGCTCCCGCTCGAGGATGATAACGCTGAGCAGCGAGGTGCCAGTGCCAGGAGATGAAGAGGGTCCATTTCGGAGAATTCTCCTCCAAGGCTCCGGGCCTTGGCTATCTCCTAACGTAAACACGGACTCTTAAAAATGTGAAGAATCTGCTTAATGTGTAAACCGAGGTGATGGGGGCGTAGGCCTTTCCATTTGTGTGGATGCTGATGTGAGGTATCCCTGAGTCGTCCGCAGGCCTGGAGGAGGGGGAGACCTGGGAAAGAGACGAGATAGCGTAAGAGGGGGGCTCCTGTGCCCCCAGCCCCTCTTCCGAGCATCTTTCCAAGGCTGCTTGTCAACACCCGGCCCTGCACATGGGGGAAGAGTGAAGCCTTTGGGTGGGTGCCCTGGGGCAGGAGGGTGCAGCCATGGCCCCCAGGCGGGTTTCCAGCCCTTAGGACTGCAGTGAAGAGCAGACCCCCGGGCCCCAAGTCCTGGTTTGGTTCTAGCTGCATCGTGGATGAGCTGGTGACCTCCCCTGGGAGCCTCAGTCTCTTCTTTGGTCACTGATGCACCTGAACTTGTGTCCTTCATCGGTGACCCCTGAACTCCGCCTGCCCAGCCTCCAGGCCCTGACAGCACCCTATCCAGGGGGCAGCCTCTGCCCTGGTCCCCAGGTCATGTGGACAAAGGCGCTTGGCTCCTTTCCACAGAGAACGGGCTTCAGACTTCCTTCCGCGGGTGTCTTTCTCCCGTGGTGGTGGTTGTGTAGGTGTGCAGCGGTCAGCCTGGAAGCGGAGGGTTTCTTCCCGGCTCCTCTTTCCCCCGGAAGCCTCCCTGCCTGGTCCAGCGTGGAGCACACGTGTGCGGCAGTGGTGCTGGGGAGCTCAGGTCTGGACACGCGGGCTCTCAGGAGCCACTCCCTCCCTTTCAGGCAGCAAATCCTTGTGAGGGAGCTGCTTTGCCCTTGGACCTGTGTGGATCTGGCAGGACCCAGACCTGTGACCGCCGGCTTCTCCCCCAGCCTTCAGCGAAACACCCTTGCTTTCGACACGTCTCCCGGGCACCTGCTTTGCCCCAGGACGGGCCAGACCGGCCTCACAGGAGGAGGGACGAGGTCGGGGTGTGGTGAGGGTGCAGACAATGTTTTGGGTGCTGGGAAGGTCTCGCCGGGCTGGGATGCCGACTTGAACCAGGGTTCTGTCTGGTCTCGCCGGGAGTCCCAGGCCCCTGAGCGTGTGTGATGTGCTCATTCTCACCTGAAGAAGTCGGGACTGCGTGAACGCACCTGAGACCTGGGGCGAGCCCGCTTCCCCGCCCGGGGACCGGTCTCCCCGCCGCTTCTTGGGCAAGGGAGCCTGTTCGTGGCGCCGCTCTCACCTGCTGCCTGCAGAGGGCTGCCCCTCTGCTCCCTGCTTCACCCCGCCCGCCCCGCCCTCCGTGCGGACCATCCTGCCATGTGGCACACGGCCTCCTGAGGTTTGGCTCGGGAGCAAGCTCTCTGGTGTCTCTGCTTTGGGATGCATTTCCCCTGCTGCGCAGGTCTCTTTAATAGCCTTACCATGTACTTTAGTGTAATTTGCTGTAAATGCTTTAAAATGAGCAGGAACCTTAAAAAAGCCTGGCTGAAGGCCTCTGGAAATGTCACTTCGTCAGCGAGTGTGCTGGTCTCCTGGGGGCCAGAGGGCGAATGGAGGTGCCCTCTGCCGTCTGCTTGGTGGCCCCAGAGCGGGCGAGGCTGTTGGGGCGTTTATGAGCTCCCCGTCATGACAGAGCACACGGCATGGCACCTCTGTGGCCACCTTCTCCATCTCCGCCTGGCCTCTGGCCTTGTGCCAGTCAGGCCATCCGTCAGCCCCTCTCACAGGGCTGGTGCACAGAGCGCGGTCCGGGCCCCTGGGCCTTTGTCCCCATGACCTGTCTGCATGCACGGATGTACCCAGATGGTCCCTGGGATGGACACCGGGGATTCCCCTGGGTTGACCGGTGGCCCAGTGGATGGTGAAGCGACGGACACAGAACCGACCCCAGTGTGCAGGGCGGAGGGTTGGAAAATGGAATCAGACTGGAGCGTAGTACTTATTCTGTAGGCTGATTTTCCCCTTTGCCTTTAGACACAGGCAGGGTGTGTGTGTGATGTTTCGTGTGCCTTAATCTGGAGGCATCTTGAACACATGGGAAGGAGGCATCCCACACCAGGGAGGTGAGGAGAGATGGGCGTGTCAGGCCGTCAAGCAGATGTGTCAGCTGCAACACACTCATGGCAAGCACGCCTGGGTTCAGACGTCTTCCTAACGCTCAAATGTCTACAAGCCCCGTGCCCCTGTGTCTGGTTGCTCAAACACCTTCTGAGCCTGCCTCGGGCCTGGTCACTCCTCGGTGAGTCCCGCTGGGTCGTGTTACTGCAGCTTCCCAGACAGTGAGCACTTACCGAGCACCAGCTGTAGACCCGACACGCTGCTGGGCTCGGGCCTCACGGATGGACACATCCATCTCTACCTGAGAGGGCCCAGGTGCTCGTGAGCAGTTGGTCGAGCGTCCACTGTAACGTTCTCCCACTTCCCAGATTCGTCCAGTTTCACAGAACTGCAGCCAGGGAAAAACACGTAGCTGTGAAACCTCCATTTGGTCTACGCCTTGATTCTTCTCGGGATGCTGTTGAGAACTGGCACTTCACTGTAACTGAACTCATGAAGAAAGTGCTGGCTGGGGCCCGGTGAGACCCCTGTACACATCTTCACGTCACCGCGTGTGGTGACACCCTGAGGACACAGGCCTGGCTTGTACAAGTGGAGGCTTTAAGGCCGCTGATCGTCTCTGAGCCTCGAGAGTGGGGTTGAATGTCGAGTCAGGAGCCTTCAAGTGAGAATCAGAGATCATCCTTGCTCTCACGTAACACCATCTACCTGTATTTTATTTTGAGACTCTCAAACTCTTCTTAATAAAATACAGGTAGATGTTTGAGAGTAACACCAGGACTTCCCTGGTGGCTCAGATGGTAAAGCATCTGCCTGCAATGCAGGAGACCTGGGTTCAATCCCTGGGTCAGGAAGAACTCCTGGAGAAGGACATGGCAACCCACTCCAGTATTCTTGCCTGGAGAATCCCATGGACAGAGGAGCCTGGTGGGCTACAGTCCATGGGGTCGCAAAGAGTCAGGCACGACTGAGCAACTTCGCTTTCTTTCTTTCTTTCTGAGAGTAACAAAGTTCCTACTGACTCTCAAATAAACACAAATCTGGAACAATCAAAATCCAAGAGTTTCTTATCTCCAAGAAGTACTAATAAGAAGCAAAGATATCTGTTTTCATCATTGAAATAAATATTAATGTGGAGGCAGGGAGGGAAAGTAGATTAAAAAGACAGGCTTTGAGAAAAGAGAAGAGATCTGCAGAGCAGGGCGTGGAGTGGGACTTCCGCCTGTCCCTAGCTGTGGGGTCAGGAACCAACACTTACCATGTGGAGGGTGCCTGGAGCTCAGAGGACCAGAGAGGGGCTGAGCCCGGGGACCAGAAGCCCGCAAGGGCTCTATAAAAACTTGAACAGTCTGTGTCCACTCAGACAGAGCGAGACCGCAGCGCTGGGAGTAAAGCACACAGTGCCCCGGCCTGCCCCGCTCCTGTCCCTCCTCAGTGGGGCAGCGCCTGCCACGCCTGCTCATTCCACAGCACCTGGAGCTCCCGTTTCTCAGCCAGGCTCCGGGGCCGCAGCTCTGGTGTGCTCAGTCCCTGTGGGTCTGTGTTAGAGCACGGCGCTCCTGTGTTTGTCTCTGGGCAGGGTTCCTGCAGCCCCTGCTCCAGCTCCTCTGCTGGGTCCCTCTCCGGGCACTAGCACCCCCTCCCCATGGACCCTGAGCGTGGAGCCCACCTGCCTTCGCTGCCTGCATCTTCCTGCAAAACTTGCCCCCTCCTCTCGACACCTAAGTTCCCTCTCTTTCGACTTCATGCTCCTAATTTTCTTTTTGAAAATGACTGTAAATGGGAGGATCTCTTAGCGGTCATCCAGTAGACTTGAAGCTTTTATGATGGGAACATGGCCCAGAGCAAAGATGCCTGGGGTCGAGCGTCTGCCCGGGAGGGCTTCCTGCTGGTCACATCTCCGTGTCTTTTCCAAGGACATCCTCATCCACGTCCTTCATCTTCTTTTCACAATAACGATGATGGAATAAGCCTTAGTGTTACCACCATCTTCATTTCACAATGAAGAAGCCAGGATCATTTGGCTAAGAGGACAACTGTCCTGGGACACACAGCCAGCTACCTGTCTCCAAAGTCAATACCCTTCCTTTGCCCACTCTGCCCTGCAGTGCCGACCACCCCCACCCACACCGGCATTTATCAGCAGAGTGTCGTCCACTTTCTCTCTGTTTGTTGGGTTTACAACATAAATCTAGTCATAAAAATTGAAAAAAAAAAAAAAAAAGAATTCATCACAATTGTTTGCCCTTGGTTTTTAAATCCCCGCAGCTGTCCCGTAAATACAATGAAAAGCCATCAAGAGACCCCAAATGATGCTGGTGCCATGACGCCTGTTCTCAATGCTGTGCGGTCTCCCTCACTGTTTCACTCAGCGTCTGTGACGTATTAAGACAGATCCCCTCTGCAAGACCCACAGTCTACTGTTTTCACCTATGTTGCCGGCTAGTTTTCCAAATCAGAAAAGGGGGGATCTAGTAGAAGCCCATCCCACTGGCTCTGTGCTGGCCAGCGCGTCCTGGTGATCCATCGGCCCTGGCCGGCAGCTCCCGGCGGGGCCGTGCACACGTGGAGACACAGATGCCCTCCTCGCCCTGCAGTTTACTTCGTCCTTCTCAGGCGCAGCGTGAGTCTCGGTGCTTTAGCCATTCGCACGGCTACCGCAAAGGTCAGCAGAGAAAGTGCGATCACTCCCACTGCGCAGATAAGCACGTGACCCCCCGCTGCTGTGCTGGTGGCTCTGATGGTGTGCTGAAGGTCCTGAGTAGCGTCTGGCCGTCGCAGAATCCACTTTTCATGGGTTCACGGCATCCATGCTAATTGCCAGTTAATGATCAAGGCCTGGAGGGCTGTCGTAGTGTGGGGGTCATTTTGTCAGACTGTCCGCTGGGTTATCTGTATGCAGCGAGGAGAATGCAGAGTTGGGAATGTCGTGGTCGCAGGAAAGGGAGCCCCAGTCCCTTCCGGCCCGTTGGTCTGCGGGCCAGTCTCAGCATGACCCCCGGCAGACCCCCTGACGTCACGGCTCTTGGTTTGCTCCCCTGGGTCTCTGTGCTCGGACTCCACACTGCTGTCTTCCTTTCCCATCTTCTCAGAGGCTCTCTTGGGTGAGAGTCTTCAGATCCCCACACAGGAGTCAGAAGCCCATCCCACGCTCTCAGACGCTCATGCTGTCCTCGCAAGGCCTGCCAGGCCTGTGTCCCGCACGACAGGACGGTGCCCACGGGCCGAGCTGGGTGGTGAGCCCCTGTGCTGTGTGTTGCCTCTGGACCTTACTCTCCGCGAGGACGGACCCTCCTCCGAACCCTCGCAGAGTCCAGGAAAACGCGTGACAGAGGACTGTCCCCCAGCAGTCACTGGGCAAGTCCAGTTCAAGACGGACCTGACTGTCTCCTGCCCTAGAAATACGAGGCTTTATCCCTGAAGAGTGGGACACGGAGGCAAAGACTGCTAAAACACTGAAGTAGAGTGCTTTTTAAACATGCATGGGTGGGTGCGTGTTAGTTCCAGCAAATGGATGAGAAATGAGTGAGTGAGTGAGTGAGAGAGAGAATGAGTGAGTGAGGGGTGGCTGTCTCTGGGCAGAGAACACCCCGCAGCAGCCGTGTTTCCCTGGAGCGTCTCAGCTGCAGGCTCGGCTGGAAAATGCTTGTCCGGCTTTGAGTCACGGGTTCGCTTCTCTATTCCACTAGAAAGTAGGGAGCACTTTCTTGAGATCTGACAGCTCAGGGTCTAAAGTGAAGCTGCCCTTTAAAGCAGGGTGTGTGTTTCTCGTCCTCCCCACCTCCTTCCTTGGTGGTTCAAGGTCACGTCCTCTCTCGAGCCCCCCAGATCCACCTGCACCCCGGACGCACCACGGGTTCCGACCTGTCTCCCCTCCCTGGTGTGTGGGCCTCGTCCTGGCATCGAGCAAGCACACGTCCTTGGAAGCGATGTTCGCTTTCCGGTGGCTCATTATTTAGAAAGTTCTTGCTTTGGGGAATCTTCCAGCTGCATGATTATGTAATTCAGAGATGTTTTTTCTTAATTTAACCCATGCCCTGTGTTATCTTGTAAAAACGCCATCTTCCATCAACATATCAACATTGCAGGGGAAAAATTTGTCCGTATTAAGAGTTTAATCCGTTTCTTAAACGGTTTCACTTTGTTCCCACTTTCCCTCTGGTTTAAACCCTGCATTTATTAAGCAGAATGTGGACCATGGCTGTGACCCGTGCACACTGGACACGCTTTCGCTAGCGCTGCGGCCAGTCGATCTGCGGGCAGATGTGCACGTGCAGCCCCTTAGCCCGCACCCCCCCCCCCGCCCCCACGTGCCGACTGCACTGCATCCTGAACGGAAGAGAGACGGGCTCGGGCCCCGAGGGCGTTGCTGTCATGGCGCTGCTCAGGGGTAACAGAGTCCCTCTAAGCTGGACAAAGGGCCTTTTATCAGAACCAGTGTGAAGGCCCTCAGCCATGTTCGTTAGTGAACACTAAATTCTTTAGAAGAGGAATATTGGTATATTTTATTTTCCTCCCTGGGCTTTGTTTAGTAAAGAATCCAGCTCCTTGAAAAGCTCACTTTCCTCTGTGCACTGACTCCCCTGGAATTTAATTGCTGGTAAAAGTGGGGAGGGGGAGAAATGTGGAGAAAGTATGAGTTCTCTCATTTCTGAGAAAGAACGGGTCCATTGTTTGTTCCACACCATTAAATTACCAAGCATTACAGTCAAATCCCAAACGCCTGAATGCTCGACTTTTTCAAAACTGAGAAGAGAGAGGCTGTCGCCCTCCATTTAGAGAGAATGGTAATTATGGTGTCTTCCCTAAGTCATCTGCATTTCCTTGTCTTAGGGTTTCAGGAAATACAAATAGAGCACCTCTTATACGTAAAAATTAGCAGGATTTACGTTATTGCCTGTTTTCATCTGAAATTGAACGGCGCTCCTTCTGGGCGGGCTCCCATGTGGGCCGGGCCTGGGAGGGTCCTGGGATGTTTCAGTCAGCTCTGCTCCTCTGTGGCCCCTCTCCCTGTCTCTCTTGCTCTTGCACAAAACTGCTCTGGTCCCAGCCAGCTGTGAGTCATAGGAACAAGTCTGTGAAAACTAGATGCTTGTGAGGAGCAGAATGAGGCAGCTTTGAAAGACAAGCAGCATTTCATGCAGACAGGATCCCTCGTGTGGAGATCCTGTCTCCTGGGAGCTGCTGCCGCCAGGGCTGGAACGTTGGCTGACACGAATCAGTCTCAGGGAGAGCGAAAAGAAAAAGAGGTTGAAATTCTGCAGTGACAGAATTCAGTCAATGTGCTTCTGTGCTTTTTCTGGTTCAGTAGCTCAGCTGTGTCCGACTCTCTTTGACCCCATGGACTGCAGCACACCAGGTCCCCTTGTCCCTCACCATCTCTGAGTTTGCCCAAGTTCACGTCCATTGGCTTGGTGATGCCATCCAACCATCTCATCTTCTGTTGCCCCCTTCTCCTCCTGCCCTCAATCTTTCCCAGCATCAGGGTCTTTTCCAGTGAGTCGGCTCTTCACATTAGGTGGCCAAAGTATTGGAGTTTCAACTTCAGCATCAGTCCTTCCAATGAGTATTCAAGACTGATTTCCTTTAGGATGGACAGGTCGGATCTCCTTGCAGTCCAAGGGACTCTCAAGAGTCTTCTCCAACATCATAGTTTGAAAGCATCAATTCTTTAGCACTGAGCCTTCTATATGGTCCAACTCTCACATCCATACAGGACTACTAGAAAAACCATAGCTTTGACTAGATGGACCTTCATCACTAAAGTGATGTCTCTGCTTTTTAATATGCTGTCTAGGTTGGTCATAGCTTTCTTCCAAGGAGCAAGCATCTTTTAATTTCATGGCTGCAGTCACTGTCCACAATAATTTTGGAGCCCAAGAAAATAAAGTCTGTCATGGTTTCCATTGTATCCCCACCTATTTGCCATGAAGTGAGAGGACTGGATGCCATGATCTTCATTTTCTGAATCTTGAGTTTTAAGCCATCTTTTTCACTCTCCTCTTTTACTTTCATCAAGAGTTCCTCTTCACTTTCTGCCATAAGGGTTGGGGTGGTGTCATCTGCATATCTGATGTTATTGATACTTCTCCTGGCAATCTTGATTCCAGCTTGTGCTTCTTCCAGCCCAGCGTTTCTCATGATGTACTCTGCATATAAGTTAAGTAAGCAGGGTGACAATATACAGCCTTGATATACTCCTTTTGTGATTTAGGACCAGTCTGTTGTTCCATGTCTGGTTCTAACTGTTGCTTCTTGACCAGCATAAAGATTACTCAGGAGGCAGGTAAGGTAGTCTGCAATTCCCATCTCTTTAAGAATTTTCCACAGTTTGTTTTGATCCACACAGAAAGCTTCTGTACTTGCTGTATTTAAGAATAATTTTTTTTTTGCAAAATCTTGGAAAGGCAATGATCTCTTTTCCCTTGCCTGTTGGTTAAAATAAGCACAGATCATTTCAGCAAGTGAACTTACTCACAGGAAGAATTAGAGTGTGGAAAGTCTGCCCACTGCGTCCCAGAGCCCCGCTGGATGAAGACATGATGCTCAGGTGCTGAGCACGGCCTGGTGTCTGGAGCCTTCATCCAGAAACCTAGGAAATGGCCCTTAGTCAGCTCCCAGAGGTTCAGGTAGAGAAGTGGTCACCCACAGGCTCCTGGCCACGATGCCCTCACTGCCCGTCTTCCCCAGGACCCCGTCTGGACCCCAGGAGGGATGTGCTTCCCTGGGCAGCTGGCCCCCAGACCCAGGGCCCTTCCCTCCCCATGGCTTCACCTCAGCTTCGGCGTTATTGGTCTTCACATGTCACCAAGCAGGACACTCGGAGATGAAAGGGGCGAGTTTGGGTGTCTATCTTCTCAAGGAATGAGGCGCCCGGAGTTTGAGACTTTTCTTTCTTTTTCTTCCTGACGAGAGAACAGGTCGATGAGGTCCCTGAGCTTCTGCTGAACTCCATTGCCTCTCTTCCTCCGGCTCCTACTTGAACAGGGGAGGGGGCGCTGTGAGCGGAGCCAAGTATTATGGGGGCAAACACGCTGGATAAACCGTTCAAATGGCCACGGTGCCCAGGGCTCTGCACACGCCGTGGAGTGTTGAGCAGTGGCCACACCTCAGCGCTGACCTTCTTTCCTTTGATGACTCAGTGCTGCTCCGTTAATCAGAGCAAAGGCCTGTGTGGAGCAGGCGATGCTCCAGGGGCCACGTCCTCTAACACGAAGCAGCGTTGGAGTCAGCCTGGTGTTGGTCGTTGTGTCTGGGGTGAGCAGGACTGGACAGGACTGGGGTTGGGAAGCTGAGGTGGCAGAGGACACCATCCACGGGTGGCGGCGGGTGTGGGGGCAGGTGTGGGGGCTGGTGGCCAGATCTGAGCCCCGCTGGGAGACCCCTGAGCTCTGAAGCTGTGTGTCCAGGTCATCAGAGGAGCCAAGGCAAGGATAGGGATCCAGGAGGGGCCCCCAGGGCAGGGGCTGTGTGCCTGTAGTGCCCCTGAAGCCCCTCAGACCCCATGGAAAGAACTCCCTCTGGAGCCAGGGCACTTACTCAGAAACTGACCTTCCACACGAAGGGGTACCTGGGGTGTGGATGAGATTGTGAGGTGCTGTCCAGCAGGGAGGGCCTGCCCCCCAATTCCAGAAAGACAGGGGGCTCCGGACACACGTGACTTCCAAGCTTACGGCAAAATGTAGTGAATGGAGGGGTCACCCAGGCACTGAATTCACAGACTCAAAGCACAGCATTGCTATGCAGCCTCTTAGAGTAAACAGAGCGCGTGTGTCCCAGGGCAGACCTGGGCGGTGTCCCAGGCCAGTGGTGCAGCCTTCAGAGGTTCACACACCCGATGCTGAGCAGAGCGGGAACGACCAGCTATCCGGATGACTGAGACCCCGGAGGTCAGAGGCTTCCGGGCTTCCCACCGTGTTTCTGGGGCACTCCCTCAACGCTAAGTGGCCTAGGCAGCCTCCTGCATTCCCCAGAACACTCCTTAAGATGTCTGGATTCTTTTTTCTTTTCTCCTCCAAGTTTTTGAGAGTTGACCAAGACAAGGACAAAGATTGCAGCTTGGACTGCGGGGGCTCCGCCCAGAAGCCGCTGTGCGCCTCCGACGGGAGGACCTTCCTGTCCCGCTGCGAGTTCCAGCGCGCCAAGTGCAAAGACCCCCAGCTAGAAATTGCTTATCGAGGCAACTGCAAAGGTAAGTTTCCTTCCATCACTGTTCAAGAGCCAAGCCCTGAGACGTACGTTCACGTGCTTTATCTTCGTCTGGTCAAGTTTTCCTGTGTAAAAAGTCAAGAGTTTCTGCTCGTGAATCTTTGTCAGGGCGCGTAGCGGTAAGGGTCGTTTTTGAATCATCATATTCTTGTTGAATGTTCTTCTTTCTTAGAATGTTTTATGACGTCACACATTGCAACACAAATTCATCCATGTTTCACAGAATGTTTCCAGAGTCTCCTGAAATTATTCTTCCTTGCTCCCGTTTTTAAAGTGGTTCTTCCAAGCCCTTCTCATTTCACCTTCCATAGCGTGTGGGGCATGCATAATAGCGCCTGTGCTGATTTCAGGGATTTTTTTCCTCTTCTTTTTTGGCACGGATTTTACACTTGTAATTTTCAGTTTTCCTGATTTAAGAAGCAGATTTAGAGCTAACAAGCACACTTAGAGCAAAACATTGAAAGGTTTCCCATGTTAATGAAAGGTTTGACTCAGCAAAACACGTTTCAAACACAAATAGAGTCATTTTAAGAAAGAGATTTAACTTTTTTTTTTCTTATTATCTAGGACAAAAGACCACACAGGCTAAAACCCCCTTGAGACCACGTCCTGCGGTGTCTAGCTGTTAGCCCAACAACCGCTCAAATGAAGGGAAGCTGGTGCCTTGGGCCTGCACTTGGCCAGCCTCTGCTTTCCTCCCACAGTGCCACCCAGCCTAGCGGGCAGGTCCGAGGCACTTCTCCCTGTGACGGAGACGGAGCTGCCTGTTCCCTGGACCTGGGTGCTGCTCCTGTTGGCACCTCATGGGACCCTCTGCCCACGGGCGTCGGGCAGCCCAGCACCCACCTTCCTCCTGGCATTCGATTAGTGTGCCCTAAACACGTCACTCTGCGAGAAACTTGGATGTAACTTTATGCCTTGATGGCCATTACACACCTCAGGTATCTGCGCTGAGAAATGAGAAGTGACCCAAGAATAGTCTCAAGTATCAAGGGATCTTCCCTGCAGAGAAGTTTCTAGAAACAGTGGCCTGTGCTGGCTTAACTCATGAGGACAGGTGCTGTGGTGTGAGGTTTGAGTTTTATGTTCCTCTTTGGTGCCCTGTTCTTTTAGACAGCCCCATCAGATATCCTCTTGGTGATACCTCCCATCAGACACTCAGTTGGAGGACTGTGAGGAAGCTGCCACATTAAACCTCTGTGTTGGCCATGGTCTCTGTGGGTGTCTGAGACGGATTAATTACACTGAGGCCAGAGGCCCATCCATCCGTCAGTCTGTCTGAGTCCATCTGCCAGGGTGGACTCTCCCAAACCTCACACTTGGAACTCTGCAGAGTCTGCCTTGCCTCACTTTCGGACAGGAGGTTAAGTTGGCATTAAGCACAGACGGCCTTTTGGGAACGCCATCTGCAGCTCACTTGTGTTTGGATCCAGCCTAATTCTTCTGGAGTTCTCCCTTGGTTGGAATTCTCACATCTCACTGAAGAAATTTCATGCCATAAATTTATGACAAAAAATGAGATAAGGGAGAAGAAGTGTAAAAACTACTGCTGTGACTGCAGCCATGAAGTTAAAAGACACTTGCTCCTTGGAAGGAAAGCTGTGACAAACGTAGACGGCGCATTAGAGCAAAGACACCACGTGGTCGACAAAGGCTCGTGTAGTCAAAGTTACGGTTTTTCCAGTGGTCACGTACGGATGTGAGATTTGGGCCATAAAGAAGTCCAAATCTTCTTTAACGATTTGGCTGAGTGCTGAAGAACTGGTGCTTTCAAACTGTGGTGCTGGAGAAGACTCTTGAGAGTCCCTTGGAAAGCAAGGAGATCAAACCAATTAATCCTAAAGGAAATCAACCCTGAATGTTCATTGGAAAGACTGTTACTGAAGCCCCAGTACTTTGGCCACCTGATGAGAAGAGCTGACTTGCTGGAAAAGACCCTGATGTTGGGAAAGATTGACGGCAATAGGAGAAGGGGGCAGCAGAGGATGAGATGATTAGATAACATCACTGACTCAGTGGACATGGATCTGGGAGACAGTGAAGGACAGGAAAGCCTGGCATGCTGCAGTCCATGGGGTCACAAAGAATTGGACATGACCTAGTGACTGAACAACAGCAATGAAGGTAAAAACAGAACTTATCTCTTAAAACCAAGTTTAATTCAAATCAAAAGGATTAAAATAAAGAGAATGTGAAGACACCTGTGAATTTCAAGATCAAGTTTATTTGGCGCTTCAGCTACTGGGGGTGGCAAATATATGAAGTTACTTTAAAGAGGTGCTGTCAGTCGTACAGCACAGTTTGAAATACGCGGGCATTAGGGACCCCGACATTGTAGATCTGGGGGGCAGGCTTGGGGCTCTGAGGTGTCTGCTCTCAGCCCCCGTCTCTGAGTCTGGTGATCTGAGTCTGGTCCGCAGGGGGCCACAGAAAAGGGGTTTCCCATCTGCAGCAGACTTTTCCTGCATAAGCAGCCTCTCCCTGGATCTGGGCTCAGAGCGGAAGCGGGACCTCCCCAGACGGGATGGGCCCCTCATACCAGCTGGCTTGCTTCTCAGGCCACTTCCCCGTCCTGTCGCCCAAAGTCTGGCATCTAACACCCCCAGCCCACCCCAGGCCACATGGTGGGGGTTCAGTATGAACAGGAGGGGCCTGGTGCTGGTGGGCGGACAGGCATCCTGGCGGCAGTGGGCAGCTGCTGCTGCCCCGCTCTGTCCAAGAGCGCTGGCTAGACTCCATACCAGCCCAGCTCGGGCGTGTTCCGCTCTGATGGTGAGAGGTGGAGAAGCAGGCCGAAAGACCCTTCCACCGCAGGGAATGTGAAGACTCATCCGCGTTTGCCCTAAATTGTTCCTGGTGTTGAAATTGGCTGGTGACTCAAGTATCAAGTTGGTGACTGTGAAGCTGCGTGTTTTGAGGACATTTCCATGTATTTGATGGGTGACAGCTTCATGGGCCAGTCTCTTATGGATGTTCTAATTTGGAAACGATTGAAATATTTCAGTATTTGGTTAAAGTTGGATGAAAATGTTTTCCGCATTTCATATTATGCTCTGCTGACCTTGAACAGAAGTGCAGTGGTTTACACCGATGGGTTTTTCTCATATTTTCTTTGAAATTTGTGGAGTCTGTATTTTTAGAACCCAGCAAACTCATTAATGTTTTTCTTTTGATCTAAGACCATTGGGACTGTCTTTCTTTTCAAGCAAATCTCTGGCATTAAATTAAAAAAACAGAAGAAAGAAGAAAAAGAAAAGTCAGATGCCAGGCGATCTTGGAGGTATTCTGAGGTTTCTGACACATGGTCATACAGGGTTCTGACAAAAGCAGCTTCCTGGAGATTCTAAGACCCGGGTCTTTTGAGTGATGGATATGTAGGAGGAACATTGTCGCCAAGTGATGCCTGATATTTGTCATCCTCCTCCACTGCCCGAATCTCACAAGTGCTGTCCTGATGGTCATCGCAGAGTGACCGGTGCCCATGTTGGGGTCTCCGTGGGCGTGAGTGTCATCAGCACGTGAGCACGGAGGGCCTGCAATGCTGTGCAGATGGACGCCACGCCATCATGGTTGTGATGACTTCTGGACCCCTCACTCTCTCCCTGTGAAAAACCTGAGTGATACACATCTGGGCGTTCACTCCGGCCAAATAGTGACCGTTGGTCTAGAAGCCTTGGGGTTGCTTACAGGCCCTTTGTCCGAGTCGGGCTGCTGTGGCGAATGTCTCCTCAGCATGCTCAGGGCAGGCTGGGCCCTGGGTCCATGGGACCATCTGCATTCACCCACATGACCCGGGCCACTTGCGGGGGACGTCCTGATGACCTGGGTGGGACATGGACTCTGCTGGTCCTGCAGGGAGAGCTCAGGCCCCAGCTCTGTTGCTGGACATTCTGTGAAAGGCATGACCCACACACACGGAGAGTACCGAGGTTTTCCAGTGGATTTCTGCAAGGCCTGAGAGTGCCGGTCAGCCCCTCTCGGTACAGTGGTGCCCTCTCTGAAGTGCTCTGTGTGCTTTTACTGTAACTTTATTAAAATGCACGATGTAAACCCTGAGAGCGGTGCAGGCGTGCAGCCCAACAGGACTGGTATGGCCCCACCGGCCTCTCTCCCCTCCCCAGTCTGGGGCAGGAGGTGCTGTGGGTCTCCACATGGTTAGAGATAGGGCTGGGGTGGTAAGCTCCTGGCCTCTGCACACCCCGAGCTCCCAGAGGTCAGGGAACCATGCAACCAGGACGAGATGCCAGGCTGGCGGGCTGCACCTGACTTCTCATCTCTGAAACAGGGGGTTGGGTCAGGCGAACACGAGGAAGTCTATCTCTCTGAAGGTTTTTCTGATCACGGACGTGTGGTGGTCAGCAACTCTTGCTTATATTTGGAGAGCCGAGAAATGGACTGGAAGCTGCATCACTGACCGCTTGCCTAGGCTTCAGATGACCTGCCCCGGAAGAAGGCAGGGCCTCTGAATTTCCCTCTACCTTCCAGGGAGGCTTTGTTATCTGGCGACAGTGCCCAGGACCAGGGCACAGTTTGGTTGCTCGAAGTCAGTGTTCAAGCTGGTTTTAGAAAAGGCAGAGGAACCAGAGACCAAATTGCCAACATCTGCTGGATCATCGAAAAAGCAAGAAAGTTCCAGAAAAACATCTATTTCTGCTTCATTGACTATGTAAATGCCTTTGACTGTGTGGATCACAATAAACTGTGGAAAATTCTGAAAGAGATGGGAATACCAGACCACCTGACCTGCCTCTGAGAAATCTGTATGCAGGTCAGGAAGCAACAGTTAGAACCGGGCATGAAACAACAGACTGGTTCCAAATAGGAAAAGGAGTATGTCAAGGCTGTATATTGTCACCCTGCTTATTTAACTTCTATGCAGAGTACATCATGAGAAATGCTGGGCTGGAGAAAGCACAAGCTGGAATCAAGATTTCCAGGAGAAATATCAATAATATCAGATATGCAGATGACACCACCCTTATGGCAGAAAGCGAAGAAGAACTAAAGAGCCTCTTGATGAAAGTGAGACTGAAAAAGTTAGCTTAAAGCTCAACATTCAGAAAACTAAGATCATGGCATCCGGTCCCATCGCATCATGGCAAATAGATGGGGAAACAATGGAAACAGTGGCTGATTTTATTTTTCTAGGCTCCCAAATCACTGCAGATGGTGACTGCAGCCATAAAATAAAAAGACACTTACTCCTTGGAAGGAAAGTTATGAACAACCCAGACAGCATATTAAAAAGAGACATTACTTTGTCAACAAAGGTCCGTCTAGTCAAAGCTATGGTTTCTCCAGTAGTCATGTATGGAGGTGAGAGTTGGACTATAAAGAAAGCTGAACACTGAAGAATTGATGCTTTTGAACTGTGTTGTTGGAGAAGACTCTTGAGAGTCCTTGGACTGCAAGGAGATCCAACCAGTCCATCCTAAAGGAGATCAGTCCTGAATATTCATTGGAAGGACTGATGCTGAAGCTGAAACTCCAATGCTTTGGCCACCTGATGTGAGGAGCTGACTCATTGGAAAAGACCCTGATGCTGGGAAAGACTGAGGGCAGGAGAAGGGGACCACAGAGGATGGGATGGCTGGACGACAGAGGATGGGATGGCTGGATGGCATCACTGACTCATTGGACGTGGGTTTGGGTAAACTCCAGGAGCTGGTGATGGACAGGGAGGCCTGGCGTGCTGCAGTCCCTGGGGTCGCAAAGAGTCGGACACGACTGAGTGACTGAACTGAGCTGAACTGAGGTGAAGTCGGTGTTGACCTGCCAGCATTTTCTTCAGCAAAAAGAGCCTTTCCACGGAGGAGTCTGCAGGTGTGTGATGTGTGTGCCTGTGTGCATAGGTTCACATACATGTGTATATGTGGGCAGGCACCTCCGTGTGAGGAGGTTGTGTGTGTCCTGCAAGAACATATGTACACGTGTGTTTGTGTGCATATGCGTGTGTGTCTCTCTGCCAGGCCCTTTTGGCCAGGCTTGTGCGCTTGCTTCCTGCCTCGTGTCCTCAGACTCTGCACCCACATGCAGGCTCTGAGAGGCCTTTCACGCGTGTGGTTCAGGCCGGTTTAGTCATGCTGGCACTTGTCCCTTGCAGAAACCCTCCCCAGGCCTGTTGGCCTTAACCCTCCATGGTGTTCTCCCAGGTCTGATGTTAGACGCACCCTCTTGATGAAAGCAGACACAAGAGGTGGGGCCGTTGCTCTCATGTTCAAACCAGGATCAGAAATACCACAGGACTTTGTGAAATATTGTAAAAACAAACAAAACAAAACACTTCTCTGCTTCAGCAACACCTGTATCCTCCAACAGTTCACCGGGGGAGCTGGGCGAGCGCGGAGCGGCCTCAGCTGTCCCCTTCCCGCAAAGGTCGAGGCCAAAGTTCACACAAAAGGATCCCGAGACCACTTGCCCGGGGAGCTGTGTGATGCACGGATGGTCTTCACAGAGCCGGCTCTGACCGGTTGCTTCCTGGATAAACATGTCAGAAACGTCTGAACACTTTCGTATGTTTGTGCTGTGGCTTGCACTTTATCTTTTGCCTCTAGGACTTGGCCACCCCAGTTGTGCACCCTGGGTTTTCCTGTCTAATTTGTTTCTGTCTTTGTGCGTTTACAATGATAATACCTATTTAAAATAGACACTCGGCCCCTTTCTCCTCGGCTCTGAGCTGCTCCCTCTGGTCGAGGGATGGCGTGGGCTCTTGCTGCGGTGCTGCCCGCTGGCCGGCTGCAGGCGGGCAGACGAGGAGCCTCCTCGGCGCCCTGCTGGTCCTGTGTCACAGCCCGGCGCTCCGCATCATTTACGCCAAAGAACACCGCAGCACAGAGTTCTTCGTTTTTCTGAGTCTGGCCTTCAGAATGACGGGTTGGTAAAGTATCACAACTTCTGAAATACAAGATCTGCTTCATTGGACGCCAGTAGAGTAAGAAGCCAGCCACCCTCGGGCTAGTGTTCTGCGGCTGCTACCAATGGAGAGCTGGCTTCTTCATCGGCCTTGCTCGTTCTGCCCCAGCCTGGTCCGTGCAGAGGCCCCGTGCTGGCCACGGGGACCCAGTGGAGAGAACTCTGTGTCCCCAGAACGTCGACCCCCCCATGCTCAGAACCACCAACATGTAGTCGCCCTGCTGGGTCCAGAGTCAGCAGGTCTGTTGACCAGAAAATTACTCAGTGTCGCCTCTCCATAGATGTCATAGATGGACTGTAAATAATCCCATATCCCCTCGAGTTTCTTCCTCAGTAAGGAGCGGGCTGGGGGCTCTGGGGTGAGGACTCGCCTAGGAAGAGTTAAAGGGAACACGGTCCCCTTCCTTCAGGGTCATGCTCCAGCATCGTCCTGTGTGTGATGGACGGGGGCCCCACAAGAAGAGCGCTGAGGCTCTGGGCTGTCCAGCTCAGGGCCGCCGGGAAATGTCAGTGCCCCTGACGTTCTGGCCGAGCCTCCTCGGGCCCTTTTGACTGTTCTTCTCCAAAATTCTTCTGCATGAAATGGGCAGCAAATTTGTCTCTTCCCATAATCGCTTAATCCGATTAACTGATTTTAGCAAAGTAGGAAATGATTTGCTTCTTGTTTAAAGGACAGCATCCTTAGAAATGGCCGCTCTGAAACGTGGCTGCTTGTTTCTGGTTTAGAGCGAGCGTTGCATCGTGACAGTCTCTGTGACCCATGTCTCCTGATGCACAGACACGCTTGTGAACAGGAATCTATGTTACTCTGCAACAGAGAGAAAACGATGAGCAGAACGAGACAACACACGCCGGGCATCGGCCCCGTGTCTCAGTCGGGTGGAAGCCGCGGCTGCTGTTGAGACCCTTCTCAAGAGGGCAGCCGCTGCGACTTAGACGTCTGGGGTGTGGCAGGTGGTCTGGCAAGCGGCGCCCTGGGTTGGTGGGCAGATAGAGGCTTGCTCTCAGGGATGGGCCCTGCATTTCCTGCTGCACAGTCCTCCTGGCTCCCCATGCCTGGGTCACCAGCCATGTGCCAGCGTAAACCGGAATTTAACGCTCTGTCCACATAAGAGGTTTGAGAACTCCCCGATCAGTGGCAAACACACTCTTTTGAAGACGGCATTGGAGACAGGAGCGAGGCCCATGGGTTCTTTGGTCGACGTATGTGCTTGTGCCATGTTCCGCGAGAGTTCAGCTGTTGGGAGTAATTTGTAACTCGTCTGGACCCTCGTGGAGACCTCGCAGGCTGGGAACGCATATCACTTTTCCTTTGAGACAGTCAAACCACAGGTTATACTAAAAAATGAGGACAGAAGTCCAGCACAGCACTGTTTTCTCCTCAGCGAAAACACAGGCTGTATTAAAACCACATGTTGCTGAGTGCTGGCAGGAACGCAGATCACGACACGAGAGCCCGCATCGACGCGCCCCCGGCGCACAGGCCCGTCGTGCGAGGGCCGGCCCCACGGCGCTTGCTTGGGGTCCGAGATGAGGGCCCCCAGCAGCAGCATCTGTGCTCAGGCCCGGCACCGCGGGGCAGGAGCCCCGAGCCTGGAGCTGGGCCCCAGATGGCGTCTCGTCATGGCCAGGAGATTTTACTCCTGGGCAAGCAGAGCGTCACCCGCTAAAAATGCTGGGCGGTGGACACGTTTGAAGCAGTATCTCTCAGCGTCCAGAGGGCCTTTCAGACCTAGACAACTTGTAATTTAAATCTGGAAACACTTAAGAAAAATGGGGAAAGCCATTCTTTTCGACTTGTGAGATTCAAGTGAGTTACGTGGGCTGGCAGTCCGCAGAAATAAGCCCTGTGCTCGGGGTGAGGGCCCCAGGCGGGATGCTGGTGGGGGCGGCCTTCTCCGTGGTGGACGCAGACTCAGCTGGCCTGCAGTCCTGGGACAATGGGCCCTTCCTGGGGCTCAGCGCAGCCCCCGTAACTCGCTCCAGGCTTCCGAGATAAGCGTCAGGGCCGAGCAGGCTCTGGTGCCCAGCTCAGATGGAGCAGGTGAGTGGGGGCCGCCTTCCTCACCGTGACCAGGTCTCCACGGTGTGTCCTGGCGGCTGTTTCCTGACACCTGCGTCGGGAGCTGGGTGGGGACTGCCCCCGTCTTTCCCTTTTCTGCTAGTTTATGAAGTCCCAGGGGTATCCTCCCGAGGAACAGGAGGAACCTCGTGTTTTCCATCCAGTCATCACAGTGGATATTTCACCGTGAATGTGTGGAAATCTGTGCTCAGTGCGCCAGGAGGTCTGATAAAGATACTTGACTCTTTAATCTGACGTATTGTTGGATTTTCCACGTGAGGTTGGAAGTGCAGGAGCTGGTGTTACTCTGAGATGCTAAGAAACTCAGATGCAGAAGGAAGAGCCTGCAGGGTGGAGAAGGGTAGACACAGATGGCGCGGGCCCCCTGGACTGCAGCCACGGGCCAGACGGCCTGTGCCCCGGGGGTGCCTGCCCTCCCACGCCCAGGCCAGTGTCCCTGAGCTGAGTCTTACCATAGCTCTCAGACGTGGCCCCCACGTGGCACATGGCCTGGCCGTGTGCTCCGGAGGATGTCCTTGGGTCCTGGAGTCTGTCTGTGGCCCGTGGGGGTACCACCTGACTTCCGCTGTCCAGGAAGTAGAGTCCGCCTTTCACCACGGTCAAGCCTGGTGGATTTTGGAGCCTCGGCCTCCTGGCTCCCTGGGCGTGGAGGACACCCCACTCTTCCCGCCAGGTCTGGCCCTCCCCTCCGGGACACTGGCACCCTGACAGGTGCCCGCCTGCAGCTGCCCGCCCCGTGAGGTCCCTGCAGCCCGGCCGCCCACGTGGTGCCTCTGCTGGGCGTCTCCAGGGGCCTGACTGCCACCCTGCCCTGTGCCTTCCCGCAGACGTGTCCAGGTGCGTGGCCGAGAGGAAGTACACCCAGGAGCAGGCCCGCAGGGAGCTGCAGCAGGTGTTCATCCCCGAGTGCAGCGACGACGGGACCTACAGCCAGGTGGGCGGCCTCTCCCGGGGACTGGCCCCGCCTTCCCCCTCGGGGCAGTGGCTCCCTCCTCGGAGCAGGCGCTCCTGTCCTGGGGAGCGGACGGGGTCCCGCCGGCCCGCTCACAGCCGAGACCCCAGCCCCAGTGCGATGTCATTTCTGGAGGGGCCCCTGCCAGGCCGCAGGTCAGGGGCACATGCACTGTCTGCCTTTCTGGGTCCGCCAGTGGCCGCATCTAAGCACCCAGGTCTCCACGCGGAACGGGTCGATGTTATCACTGTCATTTTGTTTAAAGGAAATGAGTTCCTGAGATGCCCTGCTAACTGACGTATTGACTTTAGATGGAAAAAAGCAAACCAGATAGGGTCTGTCATGAGCCAGACGACAGCACAGACTCCCCTGTGGCTCAGCTGGTGTAGACTCTGCCTGCTGTGCGGGAGGCCTGGGCTCCACCCCTGGGTGGGGAAGATCCCCTGGAAAAGGGAAAGGCTACCCACTCCAGTATTCTTGGGCTCTCCTGTGGCTCAGCTGGTGAAGACTCCGCCTGCTGTGCGGGAGGCCTGGGCTCCACCCCCGGGTGGGGAAGATCCCCTGGAGAAGGGAAAGGCTACCCACTCCAGTGCTCTGGCCTGGAGAATTCCACAGACTGTGCAGAGAGTTGGGCACGACTGAGCGACTTTCACTTTAGATTTCATCCAATAATGTGAATTCTGTGCCGTTTTTTAAAGCAATCACTTGACCTTTGGAAGACTCAGGGAGGAGAGAGAGAGACAGAGAGAGGTTGGAGCTGTGGGTGGCGTCCAACTCAGGCTGGCTGGTGGGGGGCAGGTGGGGCCAGGATGGAGCATCTCACTGGCAGCTGGACACGTCTCCTGTCCCCAACTCCACTTCAGGCCAGTGGGCAGACCCAGAGCAAGTGTCCTGACCGCTCAGTGCCTCGGACCCCCTCTTGTAAGATGAGGGCTGGTGGGGGATTAGACGGCGTCTGGTGCAAACACCCCCGGCTCCTTTCACCCCTCAGATCCGGGTCCAGGGCACCGTGGGGCCCATGCCAGGTGTCCAGACGCAGCCCTCGAAGCCCTGGGCCTCCTGGGGCCCCGGGAGGAGCAGCGGGCCCGGTGGGCCGCAGACGCCCCGCGGGCACTGACCGCCTGCCTGTCCCTCCCCGCAGGTGCAGTGCCACAGCTACACGGGCTACTGCTGGTGCGTGACGCCCAACGGGAGACCCATCGGCGGCACCGCCGTGGCCCACAAGACGCCCCGCTGCCCCGGTAGGTCTGTCGGCCTGTGCGGCGAACCCGCGGCTGAGGCTGCTGGCCGCTTGCCGACTGTCTTATTAATGTCTGCTCGTAACCGCAAAGGAAGTCAGTTTAGGTGGGATTATGGGGAATATCGGGATACATTTGCGTCACTGGACAAAGCCCAAAATATTATGAGACCTCTGTTTTCAAGAAAGCTTAAACAAATGGAAGATCTGGTTCTGAACCAGCGTAGGTTATGGCAATTCGGGACTCGTAATTTTTAGGAGTGGCCGCGAGGACTGTGGTCAACAGCAGAAATGACCAAATGTTTTCGTTGGCTGAGAGAAGCGAGCGTTTCTGGGTTTGTATGTATATGATTGCAAAGAAAAAGCAGATCATTCTTCACAGATCCCTTTCCAGAAGGTTTGTTTGTGTTATTTTATTACTCATAAGTGGGCTTGATGTACTGAAGGTAATAACACTGGCGGGAGAATAATCTATAAAAGGGTCTGTTTTCCATTAATAATTTACCAAATGTTATAAATGATTCAGATCATTTTTATTTGAAAATGGTCTGCAGCTTGAGTTTTGATTAATTGGTGATGGAGACTTGTCAGACCATTTACCAAGACCTTTCATGATCTATGTGTCACAACTATACTGGATTAAGCTTACTAAGGAAAAACACATGTTATGTAACAATACAAAACATCTTCCTGAATTTTTACATAAAATGTTGAGGCATTTGTACTTAGAGTTTACTTTCTAGCCTCTTTTCTGTTTGAAGAGCAGGCATCTTATAATTAGAAATTCTGCCCATGGTTCAGACTTTTATACCAGGAGCCAAGTCACTGGTCAGAACTCATAACTGCTTCACCATGATGACACGCGTAATTAACAGTAACACAAAACCTAATATTTCAAGTGACTGGTCATCACTTAGAAGCCAGAGGGTGTGCATAATGTGGAATTAAAATATATTTATTTTTAAAACTGTTATGTCATCTAATACCTAAAAATTGCTGAAAATATGTTTTTAGTGAGCTAACATTTGCACCTAATAATTCTTTTACAAACTCATGGAGTAAATGAAAGAGAGGAAAAAAAAGTAGCGTAATGAGTTGGGCTCTGTGTCCCTCAGTCTGAAAGATGCTTGCAAATGCTTATTTCATTTCAACCAGGTACCAGCATTTTGAGTCGCGTTGAGCCTTTTTTTATGAGGGAGAAAGTGGAAGACTTACCTGTTTCTCTGATGTTAGAGACACCTTTTGAAAAATTAAGTAGCGTCTGAAAGCACTTTCTTAGAGAACCATGAGCGAAGTTGGCCAGGTTTCTTATAATTTCCCTGTAATACTTCGTTTCTAGGATCAAAACACCCTACTGTTCACTCACATTGATTTTTCCAACCAGGTAGCAGCCACATTTTACTGTAAGAAATGTTCCTTTTTTGCACTGTCCATGTGGATTTTTTGGTTCAAGGGATGGGTATGGAAGGAAGATTCTTCCCGAATCTGGTGTTTATTGCATGGAAAATGCCACGGGGGCAGGGAGGGGTGTCTCTGAGGACTTGTGCGGTGTGGGTGGGGCAGGCTCCTTGGAGACCAGGCTCCTCCTTGTAGGAGCACCTTCCTTTTCACTTCTGTGGCTTGGTTTTGCAGCTTGGCCAGAGTTATGAAAAGATTCTACTAATCCCCAGCTGTATTCATGCTTTTATTCTGCAGAAACATGGGCAGGGAAGCAGGCGCCTGTGCTCAGAACGTGTATGGAGGCCGTGCAGGGGCGTTTTGGGAGGACGGGTCGTGCACACACGCACAGTTTATGCTGGGCTTTTGCTGACGTGGCAGAGCTTCTTCCCAGCTGTTGAGACCTCGGCACCAGCCATGTGGAAGGGCACGGTGACGGGCGTCACTTTGCTGAGCCCGTGCCTGACACCGGGCACGCTGCTGGCCAGGCTCCATCCGCACACCCCGGGGGCATCCTCCCCTCCCTGGCATGCTGGCTCACACCTGCTCTGGTTGGCGTGCCTGGTCCACTCCGTAGAGGACAGACGTGATTCCCATGCAGTTCATTATACTCAGGTACACGCCAGCGTTCAACAGCAGTCTTTGGCCCTGATTCCCATCCAGTTCATTATACTCAGGTACACGCCAGCGTTCAACAGCAGTCTTTGGCCCTGGAGTTCACACCACATTTGCCATAGGAGCACTTTGTCTAGAAACTTGAAGATGAGAAAAATGTATTAAAACTTAGCAGTAAACACTAACGGTCACTTCGAATGCATGTGTGTGCATGTTATGAATTGGTGCAAACACGCGTGGCAGCAGCCTGTGAGGAGGGCGGGGAGTGTCCACTCATGGCTGACTGCAGTGGAGCAGAGGGGCCCGCCTGCCACGTCCCCCGGCCCACTCCTGCCCGAAAGACCTTCAAACCAAAGGATTCTTTTATTTCACAATTATGTGTTTCTAAGTCATTAATGCAAAGCACCCAAATTCTTATGAATCAATACGAAAACTGGAATAATGAGGCAATCTAGCAGAAAAAGTCAGAAGTCTTGAACGGTCAGCATTTTATAAATGAGGAAACCCTAAGGACAAAGCTCAGCTGGTAAAGAATCTGCCTGCGATGCGGGAGACCTGGGTTCGATCGCTGGGTTGGGAAGATCCCCTGAAGAGAGGGAAGGCTACCCACTCCAGTATTCTGACCTAGAGAATTCCATGGACTGTGTAGTCCATGGGGTCACAAAGAGTCAGACACAACTGAGCGACTTTCAGGGAAGAAAAAGGACCAGTGAGCAGAGGAAGAGATGCTTGGGCTCATTAGTATAGACCAGGGAGCTGCTCACCAGTCTCCAGGGAGACTCCCAACGTGGGGAAGGAGCTACTCCCCACCCCCACCACGGTGACTCCTCGTGACTCTGGGACCCCTCACCCACCTTCGTAAGCTTCCATCAAGTCAGTTCACTTCCTTGCCTGCTGTCGGTCAGGAGCTGATGGATAATTGCACAGCTTTTCAGGAGTGGACGGCCAGCCTTGTCTTTCCTTCTGGCTGTGGACTCATGACTCTCAATGGAGCTCAAGCTGCAGGAGGCAGAGGGCTTCCCTGGAGAGAAATCAGCCCCTTTAGCCCCTGTGGACACCTGCTTCCTGGAGACAGAGTCATTCACCGGGTGAGACCCTTGAGGACGTGATCAGAGCCGTCCCTTCAGTGAATCGTGGTGGTCCATCCCGTGGGTCCCATGGTCCTTCCCATGGGTCTTGTCCTTCAGAGAACACTCGATCCACCCTCCCTCCCTGGAAGCCCACTCCTCATTTCTTATTAATGACCATCTCCGTGAGCAGCACTCCCCAAGCGTTTGCTGGGCCAGGCGCCACCATCTGCTCAGAGCTCTGCTGACACCCCTGTTGGGGGCCTGGGAGTTCTGTGCAGAAGCTGCAGGCACTCGGAGAAGGGGCAGCTCACCATCCACCGTCTAGAGGAGGGGGTTCTTGGAAAAGAGGGGCGTGTTGGCCGGCACAGGAAAGGGGCAGAACGGTTTCTTTCCCAGCGTTTATCAGCAAGGAGATCCAAGCAGTCCATCCTAAAGGAAATCAGTCCTGAATATTCACTGGAAGGACTGATGCTGAAGCTGAAGCTCTAGTACTCTGGCCACTTGATT
Source organism: Bos indicus (assembly GCF_029378745.1). NCBI lineage: Eukaryota > Metazoa > Chordata > Mammalia > Artiodactyla > Bovidae > Bos > Bos indicus. The sequence continues at coordinate 103,190,454 of NC_091768.1, forward strand.
CGAAGAACTGACTCATTGGAAAAGACCCTGATGCTGGGAAAGATTGAAAGCAGGAGGAGAAGGGGACGACAGAGGATGAGATGGTTGGATGGCATCACTGACTCAATGGACATGAGTTTAAGCAAGCTCCGGGAGATGGTGATGGACAGGGAGGCCTGGCATGCTGCAGTCCATGGGGTTGTAAAGAGTCAGACGGGCTTCCCTGGTGGCTCAGATGGTAAAGAATCTGCGTGCAGTTCAGGACCCGGGTTCAATCCCTGGGTTGAGAAGATCCCATGGAGAAGGAAATGGCAACCCAGTCCAGTATTCTTGCCTGGAGAATCCCATGGACAGAGGAGCCTGTGAGCTACAGTCCATGGGGTCGCAAAGTGTTGGACACAACTGAGTGACTGAAGAGTAACCTCCTGTCCCTCACCGTGTTGGTTCCTGAGTTGGGCGGGGAACGTGAGGAGGGCAGAAGGCCTTCCCTGCTTCTGGGCCAGCTCCAGTGACCTTGGGAGGCATTCAGGACTGAAGGCTGCTCTTTGAGCTGCATCCAGACGCATCCCCGGCCTCGCCTGGCCTGGCAGCAGGTGGTCCTGCTTGCGGCTTGGAGACGGCTCCCTCATCCCTGCTGGCTAGACCCCAGGTCTGCAGGGCCAGGACCGGGTGGGGTGGGGGGCGTTGCTTGCTCCAGGGACGCTCAGAAAGGTACGGCCACCCCAGGGAGCCCACTGAGCCTTCCTCCATCATTGCCGCCGCTGCAGGGCCGGGTCTCTGGGTCTCCATGCAGGCACAGCTGACCTGTAGTTACTCAGTAGGAGTTTTCTCTTTCTTCTTCCTTCTGAGGGTTTGAAGACGCACATTGCTGGAGGCAGGAGATGAGTTTAGAAACAAAGGGCTTCTTTCCGAGGGAGGATGTTTGTAGCTGGCTCGCTCTCGATTATTTGGAAATAGCTTCGGGGGTTTTAATCTCATCTTCCTCCGTAACCGCACACCCGGGCCAAGGGCTTACTCCTGGCAGGAGTACAAAGCTGCTGAAGACACTGGAAGCTGAGCCCCACGTAGGAGCTCTTCATGTTACAGTGTCCACAGAACCGCCCTGTGTAGCTCAGCTTGAGGGGTGTGTTTGAAGTAAGGACCTCGGCTTGCGGCAGGGACGAGAAGCTCCCGTGACGGGGCTGGCGAGTCTGTCCCCCACCACCGCCCACCCCTCTGTGAGCTGAGTCAGGTGTAGGGACAGTGTCTCCTGTGAAGCAGAAATCTTGCTCAGTTGGCCATGGCCACAAAGCATGTTTGAGGAGTTCTTCCTTCAAGTGTAGGGTTTTAAGGATGGAAAACCGCCTGAGAGTTTGCCATGCTCATGCGCATGCTGACCGCTGCTTCGAAGACTGGCCTTTAAATGTGGCTTTCGGAAGGCCCGCTTACGCTTGACGGAGAGCCTTGGAGCAGACTGAATAGCTTTTCTGTATATTATTTCCGTGAATTGCACTACAGCCTTTGGGTTTTCCCACCGAGCCTAAAGTTTTGGCCTTTACCTGGAATGGTAGAACTGCGCGTTTGTATGAACATCTTTTTGATTTCTGAAAGCTTTCACTTTATAAAGAGAAGCTGGGTTTGTTTTCTTTTTTTCGTGAATGAATTTCCCTGGCAATAAATTAAGGGCCCTGCATAGCTGAGGAACTTGAAAGAAACATCCAGAACAATTGAATTCCCCAGTATTGAAATCAACAACACAGCTGTGCTTCTGAAGTGTCTCTTTATGAGAATTCAAGTGCACATTAAGTTGCTTGCTGAATGGAAAAGGTTACAGATCAGAGGGAGCATTCTTTTTTCCCTCAAAATGGCTTTTTCTTCAGGCTTAACAATTCTCTTCCTGAAAAATGATAGTTGTCAAAATAAAATATTTCAATAGCTATTGCCAAGGAAATGTGAAAACAAACAACGTGGTAAGAAGTAGAAAATGGACTGAGAGGGGCCCGCTTTTCAAGTGGGCCTGAGCCCCGGGGGCGGGGCGGGCTTTGCTGCCAAGCCCGTGTGCGTTCCACTAATGAAGCCACATTTCAGAGAAAAGTACACATTATTTTACCTTCTAACACCTGCCGTTACGATGACTTTTGAAGTATTAGGAAATTCACGTCCAAGATGAGGAAAAAATAGCGATTTGATATGGACAACATGAGCTACGCAAAATTTCCAATAAAAGTTCCAGACTGTGGAAATTTCAGAACACTGAAGAATTTTTAAAAAAATTAAGTCCAGCCTTCAACGGAAAGAGCACAGTGTGTGGCATTGCGCCAAAGAAGACCGAGAAGACTGTTTGAGAGTCAGCATGAGGTCCTCCTGGTGAGTGTTTGGCCAGCACCGGCCGGGAGGCAGCTCTGATGAGGCAGCGCTTCGGCCGTGCCTGGTATTGGTGCTGGGAGCGTCCGTCTGTCTGTCTTTTCCTTTCCAGTTTAGGCTGATTTTGCCTTATTTATCTACCCGATGGGCAACATTTTGGTATTAGTATTTTTCCTCTCTGGAAAAATGTACTTACTAGTGTCTTATCAACCCACTCCAGTCCTCTTGCCTGGAAAATCCCATGGATGGAGGAGCCTGGTGGGCTGCAGTCCCTGGGGTCGCTAAGAGTCAGACACGACTGAGCGACTTCACTTTCACTTTTCACTTTCATGCATTGGAGAAGGAAATGGCAACCCACTCCAGTGTTCTTGCCTGGAGAATCCCAGGGACGGGGGAGCCTGGTGCGCTGCCGTCTACGGGCTTGCACAGAGTCGGACACAACTGAAGCGACTTAGCAGCAGCAGCAGCAGCAGCGGTAGCACGGTTTGTATAATAATCGACTCTATTATTGTGTTGAATATTTCAGTATACATTTAATTTGGTGGCTGATTTATTATCACTTCCTTCATTAAGAGTTTTCTATAAGCTGTCCTCTTCACACTTAGGCCATAAATGGATTTTTCTCATATTTTTTAATACTTAAGAAAACTTTAAAAGATAAACTAAGAAGTCTTTTAGAACTCACTAGTCCCAGGCTCTATAACTCTATACAAAGAACAGTGGGTTATCTCTTCCAGAGGTATACCATATCTCTGAATTAAAAGAAATGTATGTATTTTCCTTCTTCTTTTTTTTTTTTTAACAAACAGTACATTTTTTTCAACAGCACCTTTTAAATATCAATAGTCAAACGTTGGAAAGATTTATGAAGCTATTGACCATGAATGACCTTTTTGCAGGAATGATACTAATGTTTGTTTTCTCTGGCCATTGAAGTATGTAACATTCAGACATTAAAGTGGACACTGATGGAAGGTAAATAAAAAAAAAACCTCTAAATTTTTTTCAACTGTGATTTCCGTATTTCCTCTCTTACCATCTAGAGAAGGGCATTCTCAGATGGGGGACGTCAGAACGCTCAGCTCAGAGCTGAGCTCAGCGTCCCTTTTATCTGACGCTGTCTCACCAGGAATCCCAGCTTTTCAAAGGCAGCATCACCAGGGAAGAGGGAAGACCCGAGAGGAGGGAGCCCAGCATCGCAGCCTCTCCCCTTCGGGATGGGGTTCAAGCCTTCCTCCCGCCCTTCAGCTTCTCAGAGGATCACTGTGGGGAAACAGGCCAGCTTTGTTTGAGTTCTGCGTCCACAGAAGTGTAAAATCAGGAAAACAGGAGACGTTGCGGTAGGTCGAGGGAGCCACGGGGTCTTGACAGACAAGATGGAGACAAGTTCATGGTAACAGAAAGAATCCATTAATAACAATACTGTTAATAACAACAACTGCAGAGTGCCCGGGCCAAGCCCTTTCCTTAGAGTCTGGAACCCAAATTTCAGTCCACAGAGAGCTGGATAACAGACTCTGGGGCTGTACCCCAGAATTTCTGATCCAGGGGGTCTGGAGGGGAGTCCGAAGTCCTGCCTTCCTGACCAGCTTCCAGGTGAGGATGCTGGACTCCTGGGCAGTGGGGCGCCTGCTTGAGAGCCGACCTTGCAGTGACCTGTCCCTAGCCCCGGGTGAGGGACGCAGGGCCCGGCTTGGTCTCTCCTCGGGGAGGCCTGACCGTTCACTGGGGCCTGTCGTGGTCCCACCACCAGGACGTGACCTGCGCTGAGCAGGAGGGTTGCCCCGAGTCCCTCAGGTGTCTGGGAGGGAAGGTGCACTTCTGGCCAGCAGATGATGCTGAGAAAGTAGAGGTGGCTGCAGGGACTCCCCAGGGTGGTGGGCGGAACTCACCCTGGGGCACCGGGTCTCAGAGGGGTGCCCGTGGCCCCTGGCACGGGGCCAGGTGGGTGGTCTGCAGGGTCCTGGCCCAAGAGCCCCTGCACTGGCTCCAGAGAGGCATGCAGCTTTGACTCGGGCTGGCATGCGGGGGTGAGCTCCGGAGGACTCTGCGTCCCCGGGGATGCCCACTTCAGTGTTGGCAGAGGGAGCAGGGCCCTGGCACCCACTCCAGCTCACCCTGCCTTTGCTGCCCTGTAGGTCAGGCTGCTCACGCACTCCCTGCCTAGGTGCACTCTCTCAGAGCCCTTCCCTGCCTCTGGCCTTGGAGGGTGACCCCAGGTCACAGCTGGGTCCCTGGAGTCTGTCCTCAAGGGTTTAGACTCTGGAGGGCAGGCTCTGTATCAGGGGCGCTAGGGAGTGAAACTCTGGCTTCGTGGGTGATTTCTGCCAAGGAAGAAAGCTGGTGAGGATGCGAGTGAACATTGAAGGCATCTGAAAAGTGGGGTGGGGGGTCACGGACCAGTGTCTCACCTTACTTGGCTAGTGCAGTCTAGGCAGGCAAGGCCAGGGCAGCGCTCAGCCCTGGGGCTGCACTGACGCTGCCTCGCAGGCAGGTGGAAGGTGCCCGCAGTGCTGATTTTGGGCTCTTCCTCTGCTTTGACACAAACGTTCACCGAGCTGCACCCCATCGACTCTGGGAGGTAACCGGGGGGTAACCAGCCACAGTGATCTCTCAGACGTCAGCCTGGTGGTGTCATTGTGCACACTGGTCTGACTGCATGATGACCCCCAGCACCCCACGAAAGGCCTGCGGGAGGCAGGCTGCCTTCCAGGGACTCCGACTCTACCGCAGCCTCAGTGCCCAGCGCCCGCTCCTCCCCTGCGGGTTCCTGCCCCTGCGCTCCAGCCCCTGTGCCCGTCAGCAGCTGAGAGTGGGCGAGCGGGTCTGGGGTCGAACAGAGCTGTCAGCGCACCCGGAAGTGTAGGACCCTTCAGGCTGGGCTCAGGCCGTCCCCACACTGGTGTCTGAGAGGCCGTGGTGCGGAGAGCCGCCTGCCGGCCGTGTCCTCGCAGACAGAGGAGGCGCGGAAGGACACGGACATGGCAGAGATGCTTCTGGGCACCGGCTGTGCCCCGGCCTCCCTCTCCTCCCGGGCAGGTGGTGTGTCCGTCTGGCATCCTCTCTGCCTCGTGCCTTCCTCCTTCCCTTTTTCTCCAGGAGGTCCGCCCCGACTGCTCAGACCACGTCAGCTCCTCTGTGGGCTAAAACCATGGGCATGGACCCCCGCTCTGCCGTTCCTGATCAGTGACCTTGGGCTGTTAGGCCACTCTCGGGGTCTCAGCGTCCTCATCTAGTGGGCCTAACAGGGGTGCCCACTTCAGGGTTGCTTTGGCATTAGAGGACTTGGTGTGTGTGTGAAGTTCGTAGAGTGATGACCAGCACACAACAGGAAGTGTGCGGACGTCCACCATGAACACAGCCATCATGTGAGTTATTTGAGTGATTTCTGCCCAATGCCTTTCAGTCCAAGGGAGATGGGACGTTTTGTGCTGCATCCCCTGAGCATATTGAATGGGTGAACGAATGAAAGTGACCACAGAAAGGCCAGTTCACACGGGCGTCCTCCCAGTGGCGGCACGTTTTGGCCACTCACCCTGAGTGGAGACAGGGCTTCTCTTTGCTGTGAGTGGCCGTCACCCTCTTGGTGCACAGGATGTGCACAAGCGGAGGGAGAGGTTTCGGGGCACACAGCACGCAGACACCGCGTGTCCTGGGATATTTTGAGGGAGCCGGCCCTGAGACCTCTGGTGTGTGTTGGTTTCTCTGCGGGCTTCCTGCTGCCTGAGAGGCAGGTAATCCCCACGCTGCCCTTGCAGAGATGAGGAGACTCAGCATCGGGCAGGCGGGCACACCTGCCAGGGCACCGAGCTGGTGGGTGGCGCGGTCCGTCCGTCCCCCACACTCTTCCCGCTCCCCGCAGTGCCCGGCCTCCCTCTCTCCTATGATCATTCTTGTCACCCTCAGGGGGTCCTGCCCAGAAAGCACAAGGCGGGGCAGCCAGACAGCGCCTGGGACAAGCCAGGAGTTCCTACCTGGAGGAAGGGCCCAGCAGGACAGCGAGACCGGGCTGAGGTGCGGGGCTTCATGCGCCTCTGCTCCCAAGAGCCCAGGGTCGGCAGCCCCAGTGGGAAGAGAAGTGCTCGTCCAGAAGGGAAGGGGAGCTGAGCCCCTGGCTCTTCCCGTCCCCCTCCCTTCCCCTCCCCCTCCCCTCCCTCCCTCCCTTCCTACATTCCTCCTTCCTTTCTCTTCCTCTTTCTTTCCTTCTTTTGCTCATTCTTTCGTTTCCTTCCTTTCTTTTCTTTCCTCCTTCCTTCCGTCCTTGTTCCCCTCTTTCTTCCTCTCCCTCTCTCTGGCTGCAGCAACGCCGCGTGACGGTGTGACTCTGCCCCTGGGATTCCACAGAGGGATAAATCACGCTGCTTGTTTAACTCCGCTCTGAAGGACCATCAGTCGCCTGCTAAACAAGTGCCCGCCTGCAGTGCACTGACCTCATTAAACCCTCTGACGGCTCCTCCGGCCGCACACATCACAGACCCTCCTCCCTTAGTCATTTCCAGAGTGCGTTTAGTGCTTGTGAAAGGAGCTGTCTTAGACCACCAACTCTCTCAGCAAACACTGCACCTCCTCGGGCTGTTTTGGCAGCACGCTGGCGTTGCTGAGTGTAGCTGGATTTGAACCAAGGGCTCGGGGACTACAGGCTCATTATTCTTTCCCTGAACCGTCGATGGCTCCTCACATTGTGTTTCTGTGGTTTTCTCCACCAGAAATGCATACCCTAATTGCTAAAAAAGCCGCCCTTTTAAAATAGCATTTAAATGGGATGAGATGTCACAAGTGGAAGGAATTCAAACGTGTCCTTTGAAATAGGAATCTGAAGGGCAGCGTTTTCCTCTCTGAAGGTTCCGCCAACGAGCCGTGGTCTGCGGAGCTGCTTACTGCTGTCCACACGTTTCTAGGCCCCTTTTGCTGCACTTCCATCCTGTAACGTCACCTGCTCTTGGGAGCTCTTCAGCAAATTCTTACCTCCAGAAAAACGTAATGAAAGAAAAGAGTGGCTTTGTGGTTCTGGGTTCCTGGATTCCACTTTGCATCGCAGCTTTGCCGTGAGGAGCGCGTGTTCAGCCGCCCCCGGGTCCTGGAGGACAGGGTGCCGGGGAGGTGGGGCAGGGAAGGGGGGGCCTTTTTGTCCAGAGGCAGCTGGACGGGAAATCAGTGCCCTGCTGGCCTCACCCCCCAGTCCTGTGCAGCAAAATATTTGGAGTGGGTTATCAAGGGCCACTTGGTGCTGTGTTAAAAGTATTTCCACCTCTTAAGAACAAGGTAGAATTAACTTCATGTGGATTTAAGTGGTTTTAAGTGAACACTGGTCGAATCTGGACGGGCGGCTGATGCGCAGCCATGAGACTGGTTGGTTCAGAGAGAGAAAGGTCGTTTGAGGGAGCGGATCTATACTTTCTAAATGTGGTCTTCAGACCTCAGATGCCCATCACATTGTGAACCAGCGGCTTGGAGACTGCAGGCCCTAGATTACAAAAATATTACCTTAATTCAGTTGAGACTCTCCCTGGGGGTGGGGGTGGGACCTCCAATTATTATTTGGGATGTTTGCATTTAGCTCAGAATAGTCAAACCTACATAGTTGTATCCAGAAATATTATCGCACAAAAAACCTTTTTTGAGTCACTGACTGCAGAAACACATGATAAAAACAAATGGATGACTAAGAAACTTAAGCCTGTTAACAAATCTGAATTTGTAGAGAGAGGGTACGAAGGGAGAACCGAGCAAAATGGGATCCCGGAAGCTCTGAGCGGCCACACGGGGAGCCCGCTTTCTGTCTCTGGGGATTCTCACCAGAGAGGAAGCCTGAGTTCTGCCCCTGGAAAGCAGGAGACATTTCACCGCATGGTCCCAGCCACTGCTGGGAAGTTGTGCAAATAGATGGGCCAGGAAGATCCTGGTCCTTTTTATCTATCAACCAGGCGCATTTCTGAGGGCCTGTGGTCCAGGCGTTCCGGAGGAGCAGCCTGGATGGAAGGGGGCCGTGGCTCCTGCAGACCCGCTTAGGCCACGTGAGAGTTCGCTGGGGAGTCTTGCTCCTTCCTGTAAACCTGCTGACCACGCTCGGCTGAGAGTGTGGGGGCCGGCCCTGCAGTGCCTCTTCCGTCAGTGTTTGGGGAGGGTGAGCCATGCCCCTGAGTTATGCCCTGTCCTTCAGGACCTCTGCCCACAGCCAGCTGCTCGTGCATTTCCCACTGCAGAACTGTCATGCTTCCAAGACAAATGTCCTCAAGTTTATATCTTTAGTATAAATGTGGATCTGTATTTCAAATTCCAAAAAAAAAAAAAACAAGCCATGAATTTCAAGTTTTCCTTCATGAGATGGTTTATCTGCATAGTCTGCCCCTGCATGTGACTAGGGTAATTCTGAATGACTCTGGGTGCAATGTTCTGAAGTGGATGGGCAGGTAAACTGCAGATGAATGTGGGACAGGACTTCTTTATTCCTTGGAGTAGGTGTAATGACGACGAGGTGAAAATCTTGCTGCCATAACAGTGTCCATCTAATGAGGAAGACAGGACAGTGTCCCTGTTCGTAACATGAACTTTTCAGGGCAACATAATTGTTAACATGCTGTTATAATTTACCGAGTTAACGTTCTATTTCTTGTTCTCCTCTTATGAAAAAATGGTTCCTCAGTTTTCCATAAGTCAGAATTCAGCTAAAGCCAGAATTTTTATTGATTTTTAGTTGCAAAACTTATTTTAAAAGTTTTTAAAAAATCTAATTCATTCTACTACCTCCACATGACGTATGTTAAAAAGGTTCTTATGATATTTTTCAGGTGAAGAAACTGCTGTATTTTGTACCTAGAGGGTCTCACATGCGTCATAAGCCAGGCAGCCATAGAAGGAGGAGCTGATATCATGTTTCCTAGTTTTGGGCTCTGGTTTCAGATGACAGAGTCACCCAGGGCACTGGGCAGCTTGTATATGTTAACTAGAAAGTGACAAAGCCCTGCGAGTTAATCAAAATGTAATAAAATATCTGCATAACAATTAGTGGTGACCATTTGAGAGCCAAGAATAATTTCATCCCTATTGTCCCCTTTTAGGTTCCATAAACGAAAAGGTACCCCAAAGGGAAGGCACAGGAAAAACAGGTAACTATCTTAAAATGAACTTCCTTGAGGTGTTTTGACAGCGAATCCAATCTATGCCTTAAAATAACATCTCAAGTTAAAACATCACCGTATATCAGTGATGGTGATGACATGTGAGAGCTGAAGCAGTCTGTTAATTATCATCTATTCAGCAAATGTTGATTCAGCCCTTTCGATCGCTGCGACCTTGCGGGTGCCGGGCACGTGACCCACTTGTGTCCCCATCAGGCTCGTGTCGGGACCACTTGAGGATGGAGTTAGCGTCATCTCAGGTCCACACCTGGGCAGAGGACTCCGGGGCTGGCGTGAGACTCTAGCTTAGCAGTTGAGGGGAGCACTGATCAAGACATGTCTGCTGCTCCTCATAAGAAAGAGGGGGACTTTTTCTGTCTATGACAGTCATCTCTTCTGGGGTCAGTGCCCTGGAGAACCAGATGGAATGGCGAGCGTTTCCTTTGGAAGTCACCCTGCAGATGCAGGTCCGTCTCTGCTGGCCATGGCCTTTGCCCTTTCCTCAGCTGGCATGGGCTTCCCTTGGCTCAGCTAGTAAAGAATCCACCTGCAATGCGGGAGACCTAGGTTCGATCCCTGGGTTGGGAAGATCCCTGGAGAAGGAAAAGGCTACCCATTCTAGTATTCTGGCCTGGAGAATTCCGTGGACAGTCCCTGGGGTGGCAAAGAGTCGGACACGACTGAGCGACCTTCACTTTTCCCTTTTAGCTGTCACCTGTTAGTCCCGGTGACACACTTTCTGTTTTCATCTGATATCAATCTGTGAATTCAGAATTTAGTTTTAAGATGAAATAAAAATAGTGTACTAGCATCTTGGGCTACCACTTCCCAGGCCAGTGGTAAAGAACCTGCCGGCCGACACAGGAGACGACACAGATGCGGGCTCAGTCCCTGAAGAGGGAAGACCCCCTGGAGGAGGGCGTCGCAACCCACTCCAGTATTCTTGCCCGGGAAATCCCATGGACAGAGGAGCCTGGTGGGCTACAGTCTATGGACTGCAAAGAGTTGGACACAATCTTAGCACACATGCTGCCATCTTAGGCTCTTAGGGAGAGGGTTTCTGTTCAGGAAGGAAGGAGATACGATTGCACAGTGTTGGGGTTTGGGTCTCGGAGATGCTGGGGGCATGCTGCTGTATTTTGGAGAAGGGGAAGTGTAGAGGTTCATGGTTAGACACAATAATCAAATACTGAAAAAACAACAGAGGGAAATACCATTTTGGGGGCTCCCTCAATCCTGCTCGTGGTGATATAGGTCCATTCCACTGTGGATATATATGTTTTTAATCCCTCAGGAATTGGCATGTGGGCTCAGAAATGGATTTAAGGAAAGAACACATTGCTTCTACTGAAGCCCCTTGATCTATAGACATGCCTGTCTGGGGAAATATCAAATATAAGTAATAGAGCTGGTTTATCAGGAAAGTGAGATATTTGGCAAGCCGTCCTGGAGGCAGAGTAAAGGACACTGAGCTGTCCATGACTTTGCATCATTGTCTGAAGCTGAGCCCAGTAGGTGCGGAGGCCCCTTACACCAGGACAGGCTCTCCGGGGGCCTGAGCAGGATGGTGGAGGCCGACGGTCACCCCTGAGGGCTGAGACAGGGATGTGGGGGCCTCTGGTGCTGGCATTAAGTGTGGGGGGCAGGAGGCACACATCCTTGTCCCTCAAGGACAAGCCCCTCTCGCCTTGGTTCTCAGCTGAAAACTCAGACTGGCCCGGTCCCAGGGATTAGGGCTGCTGGCCCCCAAGGGATGACCTGCTCAGGCCTCAGCAAAAAGGTACAGCTTTAACTGTGTCCTTGATGGACATTAACTGTGGCCATGGTGGACATTCACTGTCCTTGATGGCTGTCATTCCAAAGGACCTTAAGTATGCAAAGACTTTTTCTCAGTGTGTTCTGTTAAGACTCTCAAATATGTTAAATATGTTGTAAATATGTTCCCCATTTTATTCTTGGAAGATTACAGAGTATTCAGTAGCAAAATCCTCTTAGTTTATTGCTGCTATCATTAGTAGACTTGGATATTTCAAATCAATGATGAGACATTTAGTCAGTATTTTGACAGATGGCGAGATTTTTTTTAAAGAGATTGTTAAAGAATTTTAAAAAATACTCTTTGGTTTTCCCCTGGAAAGAACTTATGGGAAATCTCAGTTTTCCCCTTCGGGTTGCTGGGGTACCGATGAGTCACAGTCCGCTAGATAAGCCACACGGCCGCCCCTCCTCTCCACTACCGCTTGCCGAATTGTGACCCTGAAGCTATTAAAAAACAAAATCACACAGGCAGACAAGCCTGGGAGAAAACAGCAGGATGGCTCTCAGGAGCCCCCCACAGCGTGCACTGTTAGGGCATCCCTGACTGGGGGCTCCTTGTCCGGGGGCTTCTAGAAGTTTGGTTACCAGAGAACCCAAAGGGTACTTTTCAACTAAGTCAATAAACACCGTGTCCTTGGGATAAGGTCCTCAGCAAATGGCGCAGAATTTTCTGACTCGTGCCCCTCCCTCTGAACTCGGGCACTTTCCCCCTGTCCCCTGACCCCACCCCTTACCTGACCCCACCCCCTGCCTTGTGGGAGGCCTGGGTGCTGAGAGATCCGCCGGCCGTCCAGGCCCTGGTCTCTGTCCCCGCCCTCCATTCAGAGACGCAGGGCAGAGCAGGGGGCAGGCCCCACCCCAGGCCCCCGTTGCTGCCGCCCGCCCCTCGCCCGGTCGGGGGGCTCCCCAGGCCCCCACCCCCGCGGGGGTGTCTGGCGCCTCGCGCGTCTGGGTTTGCGTCTGTGGGTGCCGCATGCCGGGTTGTGGCTGGGGGGTTGGGGTGTATGCGATCCGGAGGGCCCAGCCTCTACGCCGGGTTGTGGTTGGTGGATCTTGGGGTGTATGCGATCCGGAGGGTGTGGCTGGGGGGTCGGGGCGTATGCGATCCGGAGGGCCCAGCCTCTACGCCGGGTTGTGGTTGGGGGTCGGGGTGTATGCGATCCGGGGGGTTGTGGTTGGTGGATCGTGGGGGGTACGCGATCCGGGGGGCCCAGCCTCTACGCCGGGTTGTGGCTGGGGGGTCGGGGCGTATGCGATCCGGGGGGCCCAGCCTCTATGCCGGGTTGTGGTTGGTGGATCGTGGGGTATGCGATCCGGGGGGCCCAGCCTCTACGCGCACTTACTTCACTTACTCTGGGTTTGCGTCTGTGGGTGCCGCACGCCGGGTTGTGGCTGGGGGTCGGGGCGTACGCGATCCGGAGGGTTGTGGTTGGCGGATCGTGGGGCGTACGCGATCCGGGGGCCCAGCCTCTACGTGCACTCACCTCGCTTACTCTGGGTTTGCGTCTGTGGGTGCCGCATGCCGGGTTGTGGTTGGGGGATCGTGGGGCGTACGCGATCCGGGGGCCCAGCCTCTATGCCGGGTTGTGGCTGAGGGGTCGGGGCGTACGCGATCCGGGGGGTTGTGGTTGGGGGATCGTGGGGCGTACGCGATCCGGGGGGTTGTGGTTGGTGGATCGCGGGGCGTACGCGATCCGGGGGCCCAGCCTCTACGCGCACTCACTTCCCTTACTCTCATAATTGTAGTCTCCTTGCAAATCTTTTCCGTTCTGAATTCAGATGATGCCTCAGCTCCAGCGCTGGAGACTCAGCCTCAAGGAGACGAGGAAGGTGAGTCCGCAGGGAGCCGGGTGGGGTTCCGCGGGCCTGGGGGCGGATCACGGCCTTGTGCTCAGACTCGCCTGGGACAGGCTGGGTTTGCCCTTTCCAGCTGTATTTGAGAGGCCTCGTGTCCCTGCTGAGGGCCCCCGTGTGTGCCGTGGGACTTTCACACAGCACATGCAGAGAGGCCTTTACGGCGAAATCTGAGCTGAAATTTTATCACCTGGATAGAGTGAAGGATGTATTTCCAAAGCTGCAAAAACATACGCGTTTCCCTGCTCATCCTCCACACCGTGTGATCATCACACGTGGTGCCTGAGACCAGCCTTGTAGAGTGACAAGGATGCGTCTCGGCTGGTTAAGTTTTGTGTCGTGGGGACCATGGCTTTCCCACTCCTGGCCTTGGGCACACTGTTGTGGCTGTTTGCCTGTGTCACCGATTCTGGGGGCAAAGGGATCAGGTCTGAAGGCCAAATGTAAGGAGCGCACACAATACGTAGGTCGGAGATCAGAAGTGCTTTGCAAACAGCAAGAGTGGTAGTCACAACGGACTTCTGTCTGGCACTGGATGCCACGTGCCCCATCACCCGAGCTCACCAAGCCCTTGGAGCCCCGTCTCACACACGACAGTTGTGAGATGCCCGAGATCACAGAGCCCACAGATGACAAGGGAGCCCCTGGCCAGCTGGTCGGCTTCAGTGTGGTTCTCAGGCGAGCCGTATCCTGATCGCACTGCAAGTGCTCAGCCGCATTTGTTACTATTTCTACCACAGATCTGTTCCCAGACGTTGTGGGCAAAATTGTGTTTTACATATTACACTCCGTATTGAATCTTTCGGGCTTCCCTGGCGGCACACTGTAAAGAATCCGCCTGCAATGCAGGAGACGCGGGGTTCAGGTCCTGGGTCAGGAAGATCCCCTGGAGAAGGGACTGGCGACCTACACCAGTATTCTTGCCTGGAGAATCTCATGGACGGAGGAGCCTGGTGGGCTATGGTCCTTGGGGTCGCGGGGTCGGACACGATTTAGCGACCAGAACAGCGCGGCACACGGCATCCTTCACCTGAGAGAAGGCCCCGTGTGTCACCCAAGTGTCCATCTTCACCACACAGGGGTGTGTTTTTGTACTTTGAGGCTTTTTGCCAAACCTCTTTCTTCCCAGTGGAAACTGTCTGGACTTACATTGCTTTTGTTTGAACTTTTGGATGAAGAAAGAAAGAAAAGACATGCTAAAGTTTTTCAAAATGTACATTTTCATTTCCCTTTGTTCCATGCACATAAATATTTTACTTTTTTTTTAATGTACAATGTGTATTTACTGATCATACTGACTTTTTTGCACTTGTAGGTTGCCTGCTGAAATCTTTGAGAGACTTTGTATTTTCATGATGAATTAAAATAACTATTGTTTTATTTTGCTTCAATAGATGTTGCATCACGGTACCCCACACTTTGGACTGAACAAGTTAAAAGTCGACAGAACAAAACCAATAAGAATTCAGGTAAAAGGGGGACCTATGTGACTGAGTTAAGAGACCCAGAAAGTGGCCTTGTTTTTTGGAAGTTACCTGCAAAGCACATATTTTTCTCTGGTCACCAATGAGTCATGCAAATAACGCTGTGGTTTGCCCATCAGAGTATAGTTCAAATTTGGGTGTTTCATTAAATTTGCTAAGTTATAGAACATATTATAGAATTTAAAAATTTTTTCTCAGAAATTAATGTTAATGCATTTTCCTGTTGCATAAAGATGTTAAGCTGTGCATTTCTCTTACAAACCTTAGAAACTGAGTCAGTTTTATGCAATCTTGTCACTGTGTTTCCAAAGGTAATCTAGTTAGGTTTGCTTCTGCTCATATAGATCAGTGCATGGGAAGTTAATTCAAACATTGAAAGCTTTACTGGGAGATCTTGAAATCCTCTTGGGAGAATCAGTGTGACAGTGCTTAATTTGAGAAACAAATGTAAAAGTGTGGTAAAAATGTCATTTGAAATGTACATTAAAAAAAACAATTTTAATTGTCAGTGGGACGCTCTTTTGGGGTTCCAGATAAGTTCATAGAACAAGGGCATTTGTGTTTCACCCATCACCTACTGTTACCAGATTTTCGAGCTTACGTGACCTGTCAATTATAATTAACTAGTAAAAACACTTCAGACTTGCAGTATTCAGTGGGACTGAAAATAATGTTTCAGGAAATTCTAGTTTACACAAGTTATCGCACACTATAATTTGATTTAAATCAGCCTAAATGTATTGAACACAAAACAATGACATTGAGTTGATTTATAGACACGGGGCATGAAATTATGGGATTATATCTGTGTTTAACCCCAGTGTCCAGGAACGTGTTCTTTCTGAGGGTTTGAAGAAAGTCAGCCCTAGGTGGTATTTTAAGATGTTAAATACAGTACTTACTGTATTAAGTTTAGTGACGAAATGGCAAACAATCATAGGTTTTATGTAATGACCACCATTATCATCGAGATTCCAGTGTCAGAAGAGTTTTTCATTTATGTTTAACTTAAAAGATGCTTCTACTGATAATCTTCTTTGGTAGAAGAACAAATGGTTTGTGGCTCTTTGTTAGTCCACGTTTTTACAAATTTCTGTTGTTTCTCCGTACTGTTTTCATTCCTTTATCGGAGAAGGCGAGGGCACCCCACTCCAGTACTCTTGCCTGGAAAATCCCATGGACGGAAGAGCCTGGTGGGCTGCAGTCCATGGGGTCTCGAAGAGTCGGACACAACTGAGCGACTTCCCTTTCACTTTTCACTTTCATGCATTGGAGAAGGAAATGGCAACCCACTCCAGTGTTCTTGCCTGGAGAACAGAAAATGCTTTGCTTTTTTTCTCTAATGTTTCTCTACATCAGCTAAAGGCACTGTTTCTGCTCCCAGAGTTAGAACTAAAATGACAGAACAATACCTGTGTTACCAAACACAGGTGCACAGCCATGCAGAGTGAGGGGTGCCCTGAGGACGTGGCCACTGAGGTTCAGAGCAGAAAGTGCGAGTCGTCTGGGGAGGGACTTTCTTGCTCCGAGCTTATGAAAATCTGCTCATGCAGGCTCTCAGCAAATGTTTATTCATGTGATCCATGGTCACTTTGATGATATCGTTGGTTTTTTATCTAAAACTAAGCAAATCAAGAGGTTTCCCATGTGACTCAGTGGTAAAGAATCCACCTGCCGATGCAGGAGACCTGGGTTCAATCCCTGGGTTGGGAAGATCTCCTGGAGAAGGGAATGGCAACCCCCTCCTGGATTCTTGCCTGGAAAACCCCGTGGACAGAAGAGCCTGGTGAGCTACAGTCCATGTCATTGCAAAGATTCAGACATGACTTAGCGAGTAAACAACAACAAGTTAAAAAATAAACAAATGCATTAAGAACTGAAGACTGGATTTAGTCTAAGTAACACACAGTTCCTCTGCTGCACTTTTAGTAATTGAAATTCAATATAAACATAAACGAAATATTCCTCTGTTGGTTCGTTTTGCAGGAAAAGTATCCCTAACATTTTTCAACTCAGTGTACATGAGTGAGTGAGTGAAACCTAAAATTGCATTTTACTTAAAGAATGCACTCCATTTCTTTCTATTAATATATAATTGAGAATGTCCATGTATTTCTTCATGCTCTTGAATCATCTCATATTCAATTTTATCATTCTACTTCTAGAAGTTACCAAGCTTGATTACAGAATTTTACCAAACAAGAGATTTTGTGACATGTTGTTTAATTATATAAAATGAACTCACGTCTCTATCAAGCTGACACTCTTGCCCTGTGGCACATTGACGGCTTCCTGGATTTCGGCCTGACTTCCTTTAAGCCAGGCTAGAATATTAAAGCGCAGCGCAGTTGTTGGTTGGAACGGCAGTGATACTGACACGCGCTGCCACCTCTTGCGCTCACCAGGGGCACGCACCTCACACGCGAGGCTGCGCCTGTGTCCTGCTCGGCGGGCACGAGCCAGCGGGGCTGCTGTGTGTCCTGCCTCGGTCCTCAGAGGAGGACGCGGTCACACGCGAGGCAGCGGGTGCTTGCAGGGCCCCTGAGCGCAGGGCCCGAGGGCCATCCGGCCTAGCCTCGCCACTGTACCGCAGGGGCAGGACGCCCCCTGCTCCCAGGCGGAGGTGTGAGGGTGGTCCTGGCCTCACGTCTGGCCCTGGCCACAGCGCACCTGTGCGGGCCTGGAGCCCTGAGTTCAAACCCCTCGCCACACGCCGGCCCGGGGCAGAGAAGGCTGGGGTGGGAGGGACACAGGGTTCTCCGGCGGGTCCCCCCACCTCCCCCCTTCTCGTCCCCTTGCTCCTTGCCTCCAAGACCTGAGGCCTCGTCCTCAGCCTGCACCGCCTCACCTGCACTCATTCCCCGTCCTTGCTCCTGGGGCTGTGTTCTCTGCTTTTCAAACATTCTCGGCCCTCGGTCAAACCTGGGTCTTCTCGGACCCCAGCTCTGAGCGCGCAGACCGCCTCGTCTCTGCTCCCAGCACGCACCCACCCGCTCGTGTCCACCTGCCCCACCCTCTTGTGTCCATCTGCCCCACCCTGACGTGTCCACCTGCCCCCCCCCACCCGCTTGTGTCCACCGGCCCTACCCTCTTGTGTCCACTTGCCCCTCCCACCTGCACGTGTCCACCTGCCCCCCACCCGCTCGTGTCCACCTCCCCCACCTGCTCGTGTCCACCTGCCCCCCACCCACTCGTGTCCACCTGCCCTACCGGCTCATGTCCACCTGCCCCCCCACCCACCAGTGTCCACCTGCACCCGCCCCACTTGCATGCAGCCGACACCCTCTCTCTGGGCATGCGCTCAGCATCACTCCTGTCCTCTCCGGGCTGCTGCGGTGTGTAGACCTGCCTTTGTGACCACGTCCCCCACAGCCTTAGTTGACCCCGCCCCCAGACCCCCGTGCAGGGTGAGGGTGGTGGGGCACCCCCCTCAGCCCTTCAGAGAGGGGAGGCAGCCCCCTTACCGGGCACGGCCCCTCCTAGACTTGACGGGGCTCCCTGCAGCTTGTTTCTCTGCTCACTGCTCCCCAGCAGCGTCAGCGCCCCGCCAGAAGGTCCTTGCGTCCAGCCTGATGGTTCCCTGCCCGTCCAATGGTCCCGGCGTCCCGTCTCTTGGCCAAGCACCTTGTTGAAGGCATCCTCTGAAGGCATTTTGAGGATGAGAGTCACGTTCAGATGAGTGGCTTTGAGTCAAGGAGGTTCCCCTCCCCCATCAAGGGGCTCACCCAGAAGGGCCAGGGGCCCCCCAGGATGGTCCATGGCGGGTGGCAAGCAGAGGGCAGACTCTGTTTATCTTTTCCGTCAGAAAGGAGCAGAGGGCACTCTGCTGCCGCGTTATTTACTTCGTATGAATAGTTTACGGCGCGGTGGGCCTGTCTCCTGTGTGGACCCTGCGGTGCAGCAGGCGTGCGGGGCCCTGCGGGTCACATGGCGCCCGGGCCCTGCCCCAGGGTCTGCCTGCCCTGGGAGAGAAGGCGCTCCTGACTCTGCTTCCTCTCCAGCCCCTCATCTCCCTGCCTCCCAACCAGCCCCTCATCTCCCCACCTCCTCTCCAGCCGCTCATCTCTCTGCTTCCTATGCAGCCCCACATCTCCCATGGTTGCTCAGAAATGGGAGGTCTAAGGGCCAGGGTGGGCTGTACCCTGAGTGCGCTGTGCCACAGGCCCCAGGAGCACCCATTGGCAGTGGCCTTGATGCACTGGGACCTCCTATTCACTTTAGGAGTCAGTCTGCGGTTTGGGGGACTTCCCTGGTGGCTTAGTGGTAGAGAACTTGCCTGCCAATGCAGAAGACGCAGGACACCTGGGTCGGGAAGATGCTCTGGAGGAGGGCACAGCAACCCCCTCCAGTGTTCTTGTCTGGAGTGGACAGAAGAGCCTGGTGGGCTACAGTCCATGGGATGCAGAGTTGGACACTAAAGCAGCTGAGCACAGGTGCATGCACACTGCAGCTCGGGAAGGTGGAGCTGCGCCCCCACCTTGCTTAGGCCGCGGCCACCCACGAGGTCTCAGCATGCCCACGGGGCCCAGCCTGGCCGAGGGCACCGGGATCTGCTCCCAGAGACTTAGAGCGGGCTATGCTTTCCGCAGGGCAGAGAGTGCCAGCATGGGGCGGTGGGCGTTTGGCTTCATTATTTATTGCAAGGCCCACGTTGGCGGGGGAGCGTGTATGCTTTCTCTCTCGGCCCACGGCTCTTCCGAACCCAAGTCTGAGCCGAGGACCTCCGAAGGCGGCACCCTGAGCCCCAGGGAGCTGTGTTGGCTGCAGACCCGGCGGGACACACGCAGGCGTGGGGCCCGCTCTAATGAAGAAGCCGCGGCTTTAGCGGTCTTCTCGTTTGTGGTCTTTGTAAGTTTTGCATGTGAGCTGGAGCAAAACTAGAGGCCCCAGTTTTTGCCATCTCTGAAACCCTCCTCCCACTTGGAAGAAAAATTTTTCTCCCTTCCTAAACCATTAAAAACAGCTCTGTTTTCCATCCAAGAGAGGCTCTGTATCTCAAGATGTTCCACAGTTTTATGGGACCCCCTCCGTGGAAACATTTTTCTGTTTTATTCAGGGTTGATAATTTTTGTTTTATTGCGCATATTAAAATTATAGCCAAAAGATGATTATCTTTTGATTCTGCTTTAAATCATGGTAAATTGCATTCCCTGGGGGAAAAGATCACCAATTATATTTTCCTTCCTTTGTAAGTTTTAAAACATTATTTCCTCATTTCCCTCTCTACCCCATTCTTCAAGCATGACCTTACAAAACATCAAGATGCCAACTACATTCTTAAGTTATAGAGTGTCGGTCATTTGAAGATATTAAGATACTCAAATAAATCAAGTAGCTCCTTTTCAAGGTGAACTCTTAACGTGCATTACTTACAAGTATTATTAATAACTAAGCTACTAAAATGTACATGATGATTTACCCACGTTTCCTAACTATAAAAGGGAGTTTTCACCCCAATCACATTTAATTCTTAGATTTCAGTATTGAAACACTGGTTAATCAGGATGCAAGATTTCAACATAAGTCCAGAAAACAGTAATGAAAATAGGCAAACTGTCTCAGTTGGCTGACAACACACACCAGCCTTATACACATACGGGCCTTTATTCTCTCACTGTGTGAAAAAAAGGGCTTTCGACTTATTTATTCTCTCGGTGTAAATGAGATTTAACCCATCATTGAATCGATGAGGCCTCATGTTAAATGGTGTCCTCTGTAGAACCTTAGCTATTGAGTACAATTTGGGAAAGATTATTTTGTTCCAGGCAAGTGCTGTGCAGTTGAATAATACGGCCCACTGCCCCCCTGCCTTCGGGGTAAGCACGCTTTGCAAACTCTCCGCATGGCCGGGAGGGGCCTAGCCTGGGTCTGACTGTGCACCGAGCCAGCCCCCTCGCCGCGCTGTGGCTCTGGGCCCCCTTTCCCGAGGCACCTCTGTGGCTGACCGCGGGTTGGGAAGCCTGCCTGCTCGTGAAGACACCTGGACAGTGCTGGCCGTCCTCCTCCGGCCAGGCTGTCCCCTGGGGAGGGACGTGGCCCCAGCAGAGATGTGACGGGAGGTGACTCTGGCCAGGTGGATGGACCGCGGGTGTGAGAACTGGGGAGGCAGCAGTGTCTCCACCCCGGGCCCCCCCACATGAGGCCGAGGCCGAGGCCGCCTCCTCGTCCCCTGGGACACGGATGCCCGTGTGCTGCAACGGGACTCAGTGTGCTGACCTGCCTGGGCCTGGCCGTCCCAAGCCCCGAGACTCCATGTCCGACCTCCTTCTAACTCGGGTTACAGCCGCTGCTGCTGCTTAGAGCCCCCAGGGCCGTGGGAAGGGCAGGGCTGGGCTGGGTTCCCACGAGGCCCCGCGATCCTGATGAAGCTCTCTGAGCATCAGTCAGCATCTCATCTCCACGGGTAACGGTGCGCTCACCTCACGGGTAGCGGGGCCTGTCTGGGGGCACTCTGGGTCGATCGCTGGGACCGTCCGAGTCCAGTCTGTAAACAGGACTGGGGTTACTATCCACTTGTTCACACGTGGGGTCAGGCCTGGACTTTGCAAATAGCAAGAGGGCATTTCTTGAGAGTTGTGGGTGTGTGTGTTCACCCCAGAGGTTGCAGGATTCCCAGTTTGGAGAATCAGGTGCTAGAAAGTGCATGATGGGCTGATGGTGCTGAAGGAAGGTTCTGTGTGGCGGTGGAGTTTGTGGGGTCGTGGCGACTACTGCTTGGTTAGCTGTGTGAACCGAATACGAAGTCGCTTCTTGTACTTCACGCTTGTGAGTAGAAAGTTAACAGATCAGATGTATCTGTGATCCTCCATCAGTCGGATCAGAGACTAAACCAGGATTGATGCGGATCGTGAACAAGGGAGGGTCCTTTTGAAAACGACTCTCACCGTTGAACCCAAACTTGCCTTCTTGCCGCACCCTCGAGGGCGGAGGAAGAACGTTCTGCCAACCAACAGGCCTTGTCTTGCCATCCTTGCCATCTGAACTGCCGACAGACGGCTGGCTCTTGGCCAAGAAAACGTACAGCCAGTTATAGTGACCTCTGTGAGCCGGCTGGGCCGCGGGGAGTTTGAGAATTGTTAATGCAGCCGCTAAGGCTTTGATTCTTCCTGGGGGTGCCATGGTGTGTGTGTCTGTGTGTGAACTGAAAATTAGTCATAACCTGAAATTAGGGACTTATTTGATCTGGTGGGAACATTTAGGACTCTGAGCCCGGGAGACGGCATCCCAGTAGCTCTGAGAAAACTTCTGCAAAGATGCAGGAGGGGAAATCAGGCTGTATACAAGCCTGCACCAAAGGGAGCAGGCCGTCTGAACAGCAGAGACCGGATATCAAGTGAAGCAGCGGAGCGTTCTGTGAGGGAGGGGCGTGCCTCTGGGCTCACTGAATCCACTCCTCTCCTGCGCACCTCAGCTGTCTGGGCTGATCCTGTTTCCCGTTCACCTTAAAGAGCGCAGGTGGCTGCTTCCTGCACGCCCCCAGCTCCTCAGCCGTCACCGTGGGGGTGACTGAACCTGCAGCGTCACAGTTTGGGAGCCCTCGTTCACTTTTGGAGGCTAGAGGTCACGGATGGCTGTGACAGCCCTGTCTACTGACACAGCAGGAGGTATTTTCATTCCACGTGTGCAAGGGTCTGTACACAGCCAAGCACGTGTTGAGTAATTATTTTTATCTAAAACGTGTCTCTGATTTTCACAGATGCAACCCTTTCCCTTGCCTTCATCCATCTTTATGGTTATCATCTTTTTCCTCTAGTTTGCCCGCCTCCTGCATTTCTGTCTCAGATAAGCACTGGTCTGGAAGCGTTCCTGTGGTTTTGTCTGAAAATTACATTAGGGCCTAAAGCCAGCATACATCAGGGTATTGTGTTTCAGATGAAAAAACAGACCAAGAAGTCATTTAGCAAGATGTCATTTAGTTATGTATTTAATAAAATATCTACACCACAGCCTTTTCATATTGATCATGGGGTTCTCGAGCAAGAATACTGAAGTGATTTGCCATTCTCTTCTCCAGTGGACCACGTTTTGCCAGAAAGTCCCACCATGACCCGTCCGTCTTGGGTGGCCCGGTATGGCATGGCTCATCGCTTCACTGAGTTACACGAAGCTGTGACCCATGTGATCACTTTGGTTCACTTTCTGCGACTGTGATGTTTCATTCTGGAGGCTGTGGGATCGTAGTCCTCGGAAAAACACCTGAGACAAACTTAGACAGTATATTGAAAAGCAGATATATTGCTTTGCCGACAAAGGTCCGTCTAGTCAAAGCTATGGTTTTTCCAGTAGTCACGTATGGATGTGAGAGTTGCACCATAGAGAAGGCTGAGCACTGAGGAATCGATGCTTTCAAACTGTGGTATTGGTGAAAACTCTTGAGAGTCCCTTGGACAGCAAGGAGATCCAACCAGTCAATCCTAAAGGAAATCAGTCCTGAATATTCATTGGAAGGACTGATGCTGAAGCTCTAGTACTTTAGCCATCTGATTCGAAGAACTGACTCGTTGGAAGATTGGTGGTGGGAGGAGAAGGGGACGACAGAGGATGAGATGGTTGGGTGGTGTCATTAGCTCAATGGACATGAGTTTGAGCAAACTCCGGAAGATAGTTCGGAAGGACAGGGAAGCCTGGCTTGTTGCAGTTCATGGGGTCACAAAGAGTTGGATAGGATGTAGGACTGAGCAACAACAGACAGCAACAACTATACCAAAGCACAGAGTATTGGAGGAAGACTAAGATTCTGTGAGCTGAGACCCCTGAGGAAGTGAAAAACGAATCGTTTAATACCAGCCCATCTTGTCCCATGGATGAAAAGATGCCAGAAACTTACCTGAACAGCAGATCCAGGCGATTTGCCTAACACTTCAGTTTACTTCATGTGCTTATCACGAGGAAATCAGCTTCTGGAGGACAAGCCAGATTTATCAGGAAGCAGAAAGGCGCCGCAATTCCATGTCTGAACAAGACGCTCAGAAGCTCCCTGTTGTGTTCAGCAGCCACCGCGCTCCTTGGCCGTGCAGGGACCCAGCCCTGTCCCAGGCTCAGCCCATGGGTCGGTTTCAGGAGGTGGAGAATCACCCAGAGGGCAGGTCCTCTTGGAGGCCCAGCCTGGCCCTGCACCTGCCGCCTCCTTGACTGTCCGCCCCGCTGCGGGGAGGCCGGTCTCTGGGCCTGAGATCTCAGTGCAGCGGCCCTGGCTGAGCCCTAAACACAGCCGTTAGGAAAACTGCAAATATGATCATAACTGCACAGCCCAATTAGGTCCTGCGTTTAGGTCTCAATGGTTAGTTCATGTACCCTTTTGAGCTATTCGTGTGGTTACACACACGCTCACACATATGCGTGTGTGTTCACGTCATTTATATGCATGTTGGCCTTTGCCTTCCCTGTAGTTCAAATGGTGAAGAGTCTGCCTGCAATGCAGGAGGTCTGGGTTTGATCCCTGCGTCAGGAAGAACTCCTGGAGAAGGACATGGCAACCCACTCCAGTGTTCTTGCCTGGAGAATCCCACGGACAGAGGAGCCTGGTGGGCTGCAGTCCATGGGGTCGCAGGGCTGGACACGACTGAGGGACTAACTACCCCACTGGCCTTTGCTCGCCGTGGCTGCGTGCTAGGGTCCCGTCTGCCCAGCAGCCCCGTGTTCGCTCCTGGAGGCGCGGTGCTGCCTGTACCTGCCAGTCCCCTATGCGTCCCCAGGGCACCTGGGATCCAACCCTGGTTAAAACGCACGCCCCTGTCTCAGTCTCGTCAGAGTAGCTGCGTCTCAGCCTGGGGCTTCTGAAGCTGCATTCTGAGCAGCTTCTCTGCTGACTTTCGTGTGAAAATTCGAGTCGCACCGCAAACACATGTTAACTATTACCAACAAGGTTTTGGCTGTCGTCGAGTTCTTGTTTATAATTATAGACCTCCAGGCTTCCCTGGCAGGTCAGATGGTAAAGGATCTGCCTGCAATGTGGGAGACCTGGGTTCGATTCCTGGGTGGGGAAGATCCCCTGGAGGAGGGCATGGCAACCCTCTCCAGTGTTCTTGCTTGGAGAATCCCATGGACAGAGGAGCCTGGCAAGCTACAGTCCATGGGGTCGCAAAGAGTCAAGGTTTTGGCCATCTTTAAGTTTCTGCTTGTAATTATACATGTACATAAAACAAATCCCTAAGTTTCCCAAAGGTGCCTGAGTGCAAGGCCACGAACATGTCAGGCCTCCTCCATGCTGTGAGCCTACCGCAACACCCTGTCCAGCCCTCGGGCCACCCTGCTAGCTCCGCGTTCGCGATGTATCTCCCGCTTCCCACCCGTCCTGCGGCTCCAGGCCCGCAGAGCCGTCCACGCCTTGCGTGGCTGGAGTCACTGCCTGGACCCCCGCGGTCTTCAGGCCTCCCCTCTTGTGTTCCAAACTGCAGCTTTCTCCACGTGGTACTTTCAAAAGCGAGAGCCGTGTCTGTTTGGGAACACCCCAGCAGGGCCCCGGGTCACCCCTCGGAAGGCTGTGTCCCTCACAGGGCCTCTGGTGGCCTGCGGGCAGCTGGCGCTTCTGCGGCCTCTAGGGCCATCTCTGCCCATCCGTGCCCCATGCCCTGGGTGACCTTTATGCAGCTCTGTTCAGATGGAATCCGCCTACCATACAGTTCACCCATTTGGTGTACAACTCAGAAGCCTTTGGAAAACCACCACAAGCTGGTCTGGGGACATTTTCCTCACTCCAGACCCCCAAACCACACATTTATTAGCAGTGAGTCCCCACTGACAACCCTCTGCCCTCGTAAGCACAGACCCGCTTCAACCTCCGCAGACGGACTTGTCCTCTTGTCTCAGCTGTGCAGAGCCGCACACGTGCGGCCTTCCGTGACCGGCCTCTTTCTCTCAGCGCGGGGCTCGTAGTGTCATACAGGTGGTAGAGTGCGCGTCAGCACCTCGTCCCTTTTCTTGCCTCAGTAATGTTCCGGACCACGTTTTATTTCGTCAGCTGATTGATGGGCATGTGGGCGGGTTCCACTTGTCAGCCGCTGTGGACTTTTCCTGCACAGGTTTTTGTGTGGATGTATGTTTTCACTTCTCTTGGGTTCAAACCCGGTGGTTGAATTGCTGGATTACACCATAGGGTGACGTTTAACGTCTTTACGGGGCTGCCGAACTGTTTCCAAAATAGATGTAACAGTTTGCATCCTCACCAGGGACGCGTGGGTACTGACTTCCCTGCATCTTCTCCAGGACCTGATGCCTTCTGGTTGGTGGTTTGTTTTTGATCACAGTCGTCTTGGTGAGTGTGAAGTCGTGTCTCCTTGTGGTTCTGCTCTGCGTTTCTCTGATGACTGACGATGTTTAGCACCTTTTCATGCGCCTGCTGGTTATCTGTGTGTTTTCTTTGGAGATATGTCTGTTCAGATTCTGTGCTCATTTTATTCGGTTATTTGTCTTTTAGTTCTGGAGTTGTTAGGCTTTATGTGTTCTAGATACAGGTCCCTTATCTGATACGTAATTTGCAAATACTTTTGTCCCATCCTGCGAATTACCTTTTTACTTTTTTGATGATGCCCTTTGAATTGCAAGGGTTTTAATTTTGATTAAGTCCAGCTTGTCTATTTCTCTTTTGTTGCTCCTGGCTTCGATGCGTTATCTAAGAAACCTTTGCCTGATCAAGGTCCCCTTTGTCACCCAGAGTGGAGGCCCCATTTTCAGGGAAGACGGGGCTGCTGCACCACCATCAGAGGCTCACACAAGTCTTCATGGCCCCAGAGCTGTGGTCTTCCTGCAAAAATACAGCCCTCTTCCATTGGCTGTCCTGAACCTTGAGGGTGGAATTTGAAGTTAATCCTGCTGGAGAAGTTCCTCCCTCCCCCTTGAACTTTTTTCTTTAAGCTAGTGAAATTGGCTCAAAAGTTACATTATAGCAGGTATGCTTGGGAAAAAGAGAAAGTTAGAGAAAATGCTATGAGAGAAGAAAATAAGTGTGCATGGGGCATAATTGTCCTAAAAGTACTGCTTATTTACCTGAAATCCTCATCTAACCTGGTGTCCTGCGTTTTGTCTGGTAACCTTTCCTGTCAGTAAACGCACTTCCTTGTTCTCAGTCTTGCTTTGGCTAATCTTCAGTAGAGAAAGGTCCCCTGGGCTTTCCTCCAAGGTCACATTTTCACCCCATGTGTTACTCTGCAGGGGCTGTCCTAACAAAGCATCGTGGGCTGTGCGGGGTGTTTGTTACCGGTTCTGGAGGCTGGGAGTCTGGGTACAAGTGGGTCCTGGGGAGAAGGTGTGTCCTGACCCGCAGATGCTGTGTCCTCTCTGCATCCTCACGTGGCCTCTCCGCCGGGTTCACACCATCCTGGTGTCTCTTCTTCTCGTAAGGACTCCAGTCCCATGACCATTATGACCTCATCTAACCTTGATTGCCTTCTTAAAACCCCTGCCTCCAAATACAGGCACGCAGAGGGTAGGCCTTGCCCCTGTGATGTGGGGAGGAACCCAGTTCAGTCCGTAGCGTCCGGGTAGGATGACTGCCGTGTGCTTGGGTTCGGGCGTTTTGCATTGAAAACAGAGCCTGTGAGGAGACGGGCTCCGTGTGGCCGTGGAGGCTGCGCATCCCCTCCATGGACACCTCAGGCCCATCTGCGTCTTCTGTCCTGCATCATCCTAGGCTCCAGGGACCTTCCTCCTGAGATGTCCCCTTACAACAGGGGTGATTTTCATCATTGGTTAAAGAAATGATGCTTGCTCCTGGGAAGAAAAGCTATGACCAACCTAGACAGCATATTAAAAAGCAGAGACATCACTTTGCCAACAAAGGTCTGTCTAGTCAAGGCTATGGTTCTTCCAGTGGTCATGTATGGATGTGAGAGCTGGACGATAAAGAAGAGCACCAAAGAACTGATGCTTTTGAACTGTGGTGTTGGAGGAGACTCTTGAGAGTCCCTTGGACTGCAAGGAGATCCAGCCAGTCCATCCTAAAGGAAATCAGTCCTGAATATTCATTGGAAGGACTGATGCTGAAGCTGAAACTCCAATACTCTGGCCACCTGATGCAAAGAACTGACTCATTGGAAACGACCCTGATGCTGGGAAAGATTGAGGGCAGGAGGAGAAGGGGATGACAGAGGATAAGATGGTTGGACGGCATCACCGAGTCAATGGACATGAGTTTGAGTAAACTCCAGGAGTTGGTGATGGACAGGGAGGCCTGGCGTGCTACAGTCCATGGGGTTGCAAAGAGTCGGAAGTGACTGAGTGACTGAACTCACTGAAAGAAATGGGATTCTCATGAAAGCCCTGTGGGTAGTTTCTCATCGACCTTTGACAAAAGTTTCTGTGTTTAACTAGAATGAAATTTATTCCAGTGTATCAAATGTTGGCTGAAGGCAATGTTGAGAATTTCCCTCAAACTTAATATAGCTTTTGTGGCCACAAATACCTTATATAAAAGGGATATTCTTCTTTGTTAAAAATCTTGTTATATGACTGATGTACAATGCTGTGCTAGTTTCTGCTGCACAGCGAAGTGATTCAGTTACATAGATGTGTGTATATATATATATATATATATATATATTCTTTTTCATCTTCTTTCCCATTATGATTTATTGCAAGAAGTTGAATGCAGTTCCTTGTGCTCTATAGTAGGGCCGTGTCGCTTTCCTTTCTACTTATAGTACTTCTCATCTGCTGCTGCGAAGTCGCTTCAGTCGTGTCCGACTCTTCGCGACCCCATGGACTGCAGCCCACCAGGCTCCTCCGCCCATGGGATTTTCCAGGCAAGAGTGCTGGAGTGGGGTGCCATCGCCTTCTCATCTGCTAATCCTAAGCACCCGACCCTTCCCCCCTGCCCCTCCCCCTTAGCAGCCACAGGTCCTTCTCCCTGTCAGTGCGTCTGTTTCTCTTTCACGGATTTATGCGTTTGTGTCATAGTTCAGATTCCTCATTAAGTGGTATCTGCGGCATTTGTCTTTCCCTTTCAGACTTGCTTTAGTTAGAATGATAATCTCTAGGCGGTCCTACTGCTGCAGACGGCGTTTTTTAGGGCTGAGGAATGTTCTATCACATGCGTGCCCCCCGTCCTTGTCCCCCCACCTGTCAATGGACGCTGAGGTTGGTTGTGTGTCTTGGCTGTTGTAAGTAGCGCTGCCATGGCCACTGGGGTGAATGCATCTTTTTGAATTGTGGTTTTCTCTGATGTATGCCCAGGAGCAGGATTGCTGGGTCGTATGTTGTCAATAATTCTATTTGTACTTTTTTGAGGAACCTCCACAGTGTTCTCCATAGGGGATGCACCAACTTAAATTCCCACCAACGATGTAGGGGGGTTGGTTGCCTTTTCTCCACACCCTCTCCAGCATTTGTTGTTTGTAAACTTTTTGATGATGGCCATACTGATCAGTGTGAGGTGGTACCTCATTACACTCTGGACTTCATAAAATGGGTATTCTTAATTGGTGATTCTTTTAAACTTAAAAAAAGAAAAAGAAAAAAACCAGCCAAGTGCAGCTTATGTTAACTAAGAAGAAATTTCAGGTATTTTATGAAGTCATCTCAGCATCTATCACTTCTGCTCAATGGGGTGTTTGTTTCTGGGGTTCCCTGTGCCACCTGAGTCTGCCCTAGGTGCTTATATACAGCTGACAGCTTTTGCAGAAGTACACGATTCTCATGCAGTAATGGATACTGTGATTGCAACATGTAAGACTTTGTAGATTGTTGTAATAGATGATCTGCCTTTACTTTATGGGCTTCCCAGTTAGCATTAATGGTAAAGAACCCGCCCGCCAGTGTGGGAGACATAAGAGACACTGGTTCAGTGCCTCACTCAGGAAGATCCCCTGGAGAGGGGAATGACAACCCACTTCCCTGGTGACTCAGCTAGTAAAGAACCCGCATGCAATGAGGGAGACCTGGGTTCGATCCCTGGGTCAGGAAGATCCCTGGGAGGAAGGCATGGCAACCTACTCCATCATTCTTGCCTGAAGAACTCCCATGGACAGAGGAGCCTGGTGGGCTACAGTCCACGGGGTCACAAAGAGTCGGACACGACTGAGCGACTTAGTGTGCGTGCCTTTACCTTGTACACTTGTAGATTTTACACAGCAGACTGTGCAGATCCTAGTCTGTGGCACGTTCAGTTGTGCTGGAGGACACACACCTATTATCTGAGTTGCTGGGAGACACGTAGAGAAGCCTGGACAACCCACCAGTTGAGGGGAGAAGTCCAGCATCTTTATTTACAGGTGCTCCTTGACTAAGAATATCAGGAAACACTCTATCTAACTCCCTGTTTCAACTGCTCATAACTTTTCTAACTTACCTTGAGAAATATCAATACATTTTACAAGACTGGTCTCAGCTGAAAGACATGTTTTGTTTGCTGGAAGCTTGGAAATAATTTGTTTTCCTGTTTTTGTGTGACTCTGCATTAAGAGAAACACAAGTACTTTCTTCATTTTCAAAGTCAGATTTTCAAATAAGAAGAGGGAAAAAAAGGAAAAATGTCTCTAAAATCCTTGGTTGGAAAGAGACTTTTCATTGACTTGAGAGTTTTTTTTTTTTAATTTAAGTGTTTTTCAATTATTATGTGTTCTCATGATGACTGGACTCTTTTTATCTAAAGCCATCACTTTAATTTTTGAAACAGCAACGTGTTACAACAAAAGTGTATGGGAAGTTGACTTAGGGGTTGAAGCAGAGGCTAATAAATTGCTTGAGATATTTCTCTTTGTTTCATGTCTTGCCTCTTTAAAATCACTGCCTGCTATTTCCTTCTGATGCCTTTCTATAATTTGTAAAGCCATGGATGTCTAATAGATGCTTAAGTCAGTACTAAATGCTTATGAGTTTCCTATGGTGACTTGTAACACTTCAGATGTCACTCAAGGCGAGGACTTAGAGTCTTGAGCCGACAAAATGACAGTGAGAAAGCAGAATGAATGAAGTGCGAGAGTTAGTTGCTCAGTCATGTCTGACTGTGACCCCCACCAGGCTCTCCTGGCCAAGGAGAGAATACTGGAGTGGGCAGCCACTTACTTCTCCAGGGGATCCTCCTGACCCAGGGATGGATCAAATCCCGGTCTCCTGCACTGAAGGTGGATCCTTTACCATCTGAGCCACCAGGGAAGCCCAGAATGAATGGGGGCCTCAGTGAAGCTGGGGACCAGACCTGGGGACACAGGTGAGCAGCCAATCGAAGACTGAGGGGGAGCCAATGTCTGTTGTTAGAATTCAACACTCACATCATTTCAGATGGGGAACCATTTCCTAATTAATGTATTTTGTATCTAATATAATTTATATTTATAGCAGTTTCAGGTTTACGGGAACCACAGAGTCCTCATCCCCTCAATCCCCCAGCCCCACCCATGAAAAAAGTGAGGGTGAAGTGACGTTGCTCACTCGTGTCCGACCCTCAGCGACCCCACGGACTGCAGCCTGCCAGGCTCCTCCATCCATGGGATTTTCCAGGCAAGAGTACTGGAGGGGCTTGCCACTGCCTTCTCCAGGGGATCTTCCCAACCCAGGGATCGAACCCGGACCATAGCTTCTGTAATGAACATCTCGCAGCAGAGCCGTGCTGCTGGGAGCTGAGCCAGGACTGGGATGTTGCCCCCAGAGTCCTGCCGTGGTCACCACCGACCCCAATACCTCCGTCTTTTCTCTATTTCGGCCTTCTTAGCAGTGACATGGGTTTGGAGACCAGGCCTGTGTACAGCTTCTGCTGTGACTGCTACGAGGCCGTGTGAAACCCACTTGGCTTTCCCACCCTCTCCCACAAGCTTTGGCCTGTTGTTTCTTCCATAATATGCTGTCTAGGTTGGTCATAACTTTCCTTCCAAGGAGTAAGCATCTTTTAATTTCATGGCTGCAATCACCATCTGCAGTGATTTTGAAGCCCCCAAAAATAAAGCCTGAAACTGTTTCCACTGTTTCCCCATCTATTTGCCATGAAGTGATGGGACCGGATGCCATGATCTTAGTTTTCTGAATGTTGATCTTTAAGCCAACTTTTTCACTCTCCTCTTTCACTTTCATCAAGAGGCTCTTTAGTTCTTCTTCACTTTCTGCCATAAGGGTGGCGTCATCTGCATATCTGAGGTTATTGATATTTCTCCCGGAAATCTTGATTCCAGCTTGTGCTTTATACAGTCCAGCGTTTCTCATGATGTACTCTGCATATAAGTTAAATAAGCAGGGTGACAATATACAGCCTTGACGTACTCCTTTTCCTATTTGGAACCAGTCTGTTGTTCCATGTCCAGTTCTAACTGTTGCTTCCTGACCTGCATACAGATTTCTCAAGAGGCAGATCAGGTGGTCTGGCATTCCCATCTCTTTCAGAATTTTCCACAGTTTGTTGTGATCCACACAGTCAAAGGCTTTGGCATAGTCAATAAAGCAGAAATAGATGTTTTCCTGAAACTCGCTTCCTTTTTCCATGATCCAGCAGATGTTGGCAATTTGGTCTCTGGTTCCTCTGCCTTTTATAAAACCAGCTTGAACATCTGGAAGTTCATGGTTCACGTATTGCTGAAGCCTGGCTTGGAGAATTTTGAGCATTACTTTACTAGCGTGTGAGATGAGTGCAATTGTGCGGTAGTCTGAGCATTCTTTGGCATTGCCTTTCTTTGGGATTGGGATGAAGACTGACCTTTTCCAGTCCTGTGGCCACTGCTGAGTTTTCCAAATTTGCTGGCATATTGAGTGCAGCACTTTCACAGCATCATCTTTCAGGATTTGAAATAGCTCAACTGGAATTCCATCACCTCCACTAGCTTTGTTTGTAGTGATGCTTCCTAAGGCCCACTTGACTTCACATTCCAGGATGTCTGGCTCTAGATGAGTGAGACAGCCATGAAATTAAAAGATGCTTACTCTTTGGAAGGAAAGTTATGACCAACCTAGACACCATATTGAAAAGCAGAGACATTACTTTGCCAACAAAGGTCTGTCTAGTCAAGGCTATGGTTTTTCCAGTGGTCATGTATGGATGTGAGAGTTGGACCATAAAGAAGGTTGAGTGCTGAAAAATTGATGCTTTTGAACTGTGGTGTTGGAGAAGACTCTTGAGAGTCCCCTGGACTACAAGGAGATCCAACCAGTCCATCCTAAAGGAGATCAGTCCTGGGTGATCATTGAAAGGACTGATTTTGAAGCTAAAACTCCAACACTTTGGCCACCTGATGCGAAGAGCTGAGCCATTTGAAAAGACCCTGATGCTGGGAAAGATTGAGGGCAGGAGGAGAAGGGGATGACAGAGGATGAGATGGTTGGATGGCATCACCGACTCAATGGACATGGGTTTGGGTGGACTCTGGGAGTTGGTGATGGACAGGGAGGCCTGGTGTGCTGCAGTTCATGGGGTTGCAAACAGCTGGACATGACTGAGTGACTGAACTGAACTGAACTGATGAAAGTTAGAGATCTTGCGGGACAGGGACTCATCCTAGACTAAGATGCTTGTCTGCGGGCCGCTGCCTCTGAGCAGGCATCTCTGCTCCATCTGGCCCTCACTTGCCCATCCCGTCCCCGGGGGAGAATGGGGTGGCAAACTGGAGGGGGCGCCTGGCGCAGGGCTCCGTGTGCTTCGCTGACTCCAGCTCCCAGGGCCAGTCCAGAGGGGGCGCCTGGCGCAGGGCTCTGTGTGCTTCGCTGACTGCAGCTCCCAGGGCCAGTCCAGTGGGGGCCTGTCCTCACCCGGCAGAGATGGGCGTTGGAGGGTCAACCCCAGGACTCTCAGTTGGTGAGAACTGGAGCGGGGCTCTGTACTCTCCCTGGGCCACGGCGAGTCCAGGACACCAGGGCGGGCGGTGGGGCAGAGGCAGCGTCTTTGGGGTCAGAATGCTGCTGTGTTTTCTTTTTCTCATCTCAGTTTTGTAAAACCCACTATTTTTTTTTTTTTTTGGATGTGCAAAGAAAACTAATTTGGAGAAATTTGGCCATCTCTGTGTATTGGCCTGAGTGGACACTGTGTATTTTAAAATAGGTTTGTAATCAGCTGCATTAGCTTGAATTACTGGTGTTAACGTGGAACTTTTCTGGAAAATGGAGCACGTTCTGACTCCTGGTGTAAGGCATCCAAACAAAGTCAGACGCTTTTCTCAGTGTCTTTTTGTTACGTCTCCTAATTTGACAGAATTTAAAGGGAAAGAAGGTAGTAATTTTAGAGCGTGTTTTTGGCCACGTGAAGCGTTATCCCTTGCTGACCACTAAGGGTTCCGTGAGTGAGGAAAGGACCGGGCGATGCTGTCTCAGAGAGAGAGAGGGTCAGTGTCCAGGGCTGGCCTGGGCCTCGGGTCCGTGGGCAGGGGCCGGAGACGCTCCCGTGTGGGGCCCTCCTGAGACTCGCGGAGGCCAGGGCGGTGTGGTGTGTGTAGGGATGGTTCCAGGAAGCATCAGGAGCATCAGGGTCCATGTGGAGGGAAGAGTGGGGTAATGTGATCGTCACTCACAGAACAATCCAGAAGATGCAGAGAGAGGACAGGAAGGGGTGTGATTTGCAACCGGTCACCATCAGGGGCCCCGAGGTCATTCTGGGGTGGGTGGTCTTCACCGGGACTCACCACACTTGTTACCCACCCCAGCCCCGCCCCCACCGCTGGGGTCTGGGTCTCATGTTCAGGCTGGAAATGGTTACTTGGGTCTGTTGCTATGGGAATAAATGTGGGAAGAAATCAACTAGAATGGACACCCGTCACTGTTTTCTTTCCAAAGAAACTGTATCCAAGAATTGCATCCAAATCTTTATTTTTTGGAAACATGTGTTTGACTGTGGGCTTCCCATGTTACCTGTTTACCAGTTTTTGGATCTTCCTGGACAGGCATTGTGTGCGGCTTCCAAGGACGGGGGGCTGGGGGGCCGTGGGTGGCTCTTTCCTGGCCTTTCCTGGCTCTGCCGTTCTGAGACAGAAAGCCTTTCAGAGCCTGTACTTCCTCACTGGTAACATACACATAGTAATGTGTATACCCCATTCTGTTACTACCAGGATTGAAGGAGAATGTGCAGAAATCTGGGTCCCACGCTCACAGGGCCTGTAAGCGTTATGGCAACAATCCTGGGTTAAAAAGCTAAAGTTAAAAGTCTTTCATTGGAATTAATTATACAACCATCTTAAACGTGTGCCCTTAGTGGGCAAAACCTTGCTCCATGAATACCAGTTTGACTTTTTACTGAAAATGGATGTGTGAATAGTTATATTCCATCAGAACTCTAAGTATCAAGGTCTTCCCCCATCCAGTCTCCCATTTCTACGAAGTCAAACTC
Source organism: Bos indicus (assembly GCF_029378745.1). Classification (NCBI taxonomy): domain Eukaryota; kingdom Metazoa; phylum Chordata; class Mammalia; order Artiodactyla; family Bovidae; genus Bos; species Bos indicus. The sequence goes on from NC_091768.1 coordinate 103,225,280, forward strand.
TAAGGAAACAACTCTTTTTATTTTATTTCTGTCTTTGGTCACCTGTGTTTTAATTTGTTGCTCGTTGTTCAGTCACTAAGTCGTGTCCACCTCTTTGCGACCCCATGACCCACAGCATGCCAGGCTCCCCTATCCTTCACCGTTTCCTGGAGCTTGCTCAAGCTCATGTCCACTGAGTCAGTGATGCCTTCCAACCATCTCATCCTGTCACCCCCTTCTCCTCCTGCCCTCGGCTTTCCCAGCCTCAGTCGGCTTTTGCACCAGGTAGCCAGAACCGCAAACAGTTCTATGACTGATGGAGACAACATGTGTATGAGTTAAGTAATCAGTTCTAAGAGGTTGGGCCTGGCCTCAGACCAGGACTCTGGGGCCAGGATGGCTCAGTTCAAACCTAGTCTCTGCTGCTTGTTATCCTGACGGCATGGATGAGAATGTAACTCACCTTCTCTGATTCAGTGACTGAGTTTGCAAAACGATGACAGTGATTCCACTTCACGGAATTACAGCAAAGCGATTCAGTTATATGTTCTATAGCTGAATATACAGTTATATGCATACAGTTACATAACATATAACTGAATGTATACAGTCTTTTCCATTATGGTGTGATTAAGTAAATTAATACCTGAAAAACATGTAGGCTAAGTACCCACTAAATGTTATAATTATCAGTCTCCAACCTCTGCTGTGTGTAAAACTCACGTGCTGTTTATAAGTGGATCCTACTTGGCAGGTTGTTTATGATTTTATCCCCAGAATGTTTTTATATGTGAAGTCCTTTCTAAACCTCAGAATACTTCACAGACCTCCATTGTCTGTAGCAGTTCACCTTTTAGTATCCACTGACTAAGTGACATGTAATCACACACAGCAGGTAGGTGTAGTGAGGGAAATCATGTGCATTGTATGAACCCCGACAGCATTCACATACCTTTTAACACAAGCAGTGTGAAGGCTCCAGTCTTCCTGTTGGTTCAGGGTCCTGACAGGGTTTGCCTGTGCGTCCGCCGAGCGCCTCTGTGGGGGCCGCACCGCCGAGCGCCTCTGTGGGGGCCGCACCACTGCCCCGCAGGGGAGCAGGATCCCACCTTCACTCTGGCAGCCAAGTCGTCATTGTCTCGTGTTGTCTCCTGTGTGTTTCTTTTCTTTCTTTCTTTTTTTTTTCAATTTTTGTTTATTGGAAGCTAATTGCTTTACAATATTGTACTGGTTTTTGCTAAACATAACATGAGCCAGCCACTCCCCATGCATTTTTACCTGGGTCTACTAACGGTCAGGTTCGTTATTTTCTATCAGGCGTGTCTGGTGGCCTCAGATTAAGCCCTCATTGTCCCGCGTAGGGACCAGAGACAGTCTTGAACCGGTCCTTCGTCTGAGAGCTTTGCCACCAGGGCTTTTAAAGCACAGACCTGACCCTGCACTCACTTACGAGGCTTTCTGCTGCTTGTGGAAATCCCTTTACCTGCTCCAGGGCCCCCACTCTGGCCCCTGCTGCTCTGCAGCCCACTATGTGCCGTGGATCCTCCTTCTGCAGCTGCTTCCTCGTGTGAAGGCCAGCCCCTCATCTGTGGTGTCTGCTGAGAACTGAACCTGTGCCATTGATTGTGTGCACAGGAAAGGCAGAAGCAAAATGCCTGCAGAAGCAAGACATTCGGTGGTTTGACCAGGAGTATTTTTTGAGACAATCCTGAAAATGCTATAAAGAGATGCAAAGAAAATGGACAATGTTGATTTTGCCCTCTGAGGCTGACCCCAGGCTGCCTGTTGTATCAGACAGCTACTGCGTCATAACAAGTAGCCCCAGGGTGTTAGCTGTCATCACTGATAAGTGTTCACTTCTCATGCATCTGCTGATCTTGGCTGGGCTCCGCTGGGAGGCTCCAGGCTGCACGTGGGCCTGGGTCTGCCCCGTAGGTGTCTCATCCTCCCAGCCTGAGCGGAGACACTGGGAATGCCCTTCTCCCGGCAGCACCTACGGCCCAGGAAGACAGTCCACACACAGCCAGGTGTCCAGCCCCAGCTTGTCTAATGCCTGCAGACACCCCCATGCAGTTCCTATGTCTGAGCCCAAAGTCACAGCACAGGGAGGACCCCCTGCCAGCGTGGGAGGAGCTGCAAACCCCTGGCGATGGGGAGAGAGGATGGACTGGCCAGCACAGCATCATTTGTTCCTGAACATGAGGGCATAGTTATCCTGGGTGGGACGATTAAGAGGCAGAAGCACCCTCAGGATGGGCGTGAGCATCGGATGAGGAAGCGATGCGTTTCTGGGACCTCCAGGCTGTGACTGCCATGGTAACGAGGCTGGGCAGAGGCCACCGACGGCGAACAAACTGGCCCACTGGTTCCACGGTGCTGCAGGGCAGCTGACGCAGCAGGAGCCCGGCCAGCAGGCAGCACCGAGCGGGACCCAAGGGTGGGCCCAGGAAGCTGGGGGCGGGTGGACTCACTGGTCCTGTCTGCAGCAGATTTGTCTGAAAACTGCCCGCAGCTTAGACGTTCCTGCAGAGCAGACGCGTGCCCACAGGACATGGGACCCGAGCAGATTCTGCACGCTCTGTTCTCACAGCAAAACGTGTCTTTACCCAGGAAGTCAGTACTCAGAGGCCCGAGACCCTTATTACCTGGTCGTTATTATTACTATTGGAGTTTTGTTGCTGAACAAGGCTGTGTTAGTTTTGGGTATATAGCAAAGTGATTCAGTTACACGTACACATATGTATACGTATACATATATCTTCCTTTTCAGATTCTTTCCCCATTTAGGTTATAACGGAGCATAGAGTAGAGTTTCCTGTGCTATACAGTGGGTCCCTGCTGGTTATCTATTTCATATGTAGGTCGCACAGAGTCGGACACGACTGAAGCGACTTGGCGGCGGCAGCACCAACAGTGCGTGTTATGTAAGGGACTTCTCAGGTGGTGCTGGTGGTAAAGAACCTGCCTGCCAAAGCGGAAGACAAGAGACCTGGGTTCGATTCCTGGGTGGGGAAGATCCCCTGGAGGAGGGCATGGGAACCCACTCCAGTTCTTGCCTGGAGAATCCCATGGACAGAGGAGCCTGGCGGGCTACAGTCCGTGGAATTTCATAAATTCGGACACAACTGAGCAAGTAACACCAACCAGGACCCCTATTTTACTCTTAGTAAAAGGTCCTTTTCCGTGTCGTTTAGGTGTCTGTCTGCTGGGAACATGTCCACACAGTAAGGTGGGCTGTGGCGCATGCGCCCCCCCAGCAGCACCCACCCCAGGACAGGAGGCTCCCCCTTGCATCACGCTCTTGGACCCTTCCTGGGTCGGGTCTTCTGGGAGGAAACTACTGTCGAATTTCCATCACTCAAGGATCCTTTCTCTGGGCGGGCATTGTCTATAACGAAGTGACAGCACCGTGTAACCCCTGATTTCTGCCGCTTTTACTCATTATAACAGCTTTGAGATTCACTCTTGTTGGCTGTAATTGTTACCCATTTTTTCCTCTAGTTTATATGAAGGATTGTATATTGTATGCACATACCACGATCTGTGCCTTTTCCAGTAAGTGGCTACTTTAGTTGTTAACGTTTGGGGGATATTGAGAGTGTTGACTAAAAAAATATAGTCACACCTGAAAGTAGAGAGTTACTTTATCTGGTGGGAATGTTTAGAACTCCGAGCCCAGGAGTCTACATCTCAGTATCTCTGAGAAAACCGCTCCAAGGAGGCAGAAGGGGGAGTCAGGCTGCATATAAGTTTGCAACAAAGGGAGCAGGCAGTTTGAACATCATAGATCAGATATCAAGTAAAGAAATTTAGCGTCCTGTGATGGGAAGATACAAGCCTCTGGGCTCGCTGAATTCTCCCCTTTCATGTGAACCTCAGCTGTCTGGGCCCGTCCTGTCTCCTGTTCACCCTAAGGAGCCGCAGATGACGGCTTCTTGTATCCCCAGCTCCTCAGCAATCACCATGGAGGTGGGGTGGCAGAATCTGCTGGATCACAGTTTGGGGAGCCCTCATTCACCTTTGGAGGCCAGAGGTCACTGATGGCTATGACAGTCCTGTTGACTGATATGGCAGGAGGCATCTTCATTTCACAAGAGTGAAGCTGCCCGGGCGTCCTGCACTCGTCACCTTGGGGACGCGTGTTCTGTTTACTCCAGGGATGGTGACTGCAGCCATGAAATTGAAAGATGCTTACTCCTTGGAAGGAAAGTTACGACCAGCCTAGACAGCATATTAAAAAGCAGAGACATTACTTCACCAACAAAGGTCCGTCTAGTCAAGGCTATGGTTTTTCCAGTGGTCATGTATGGATGTGAGAGTTGGACTCTAAAGAAAATTGAGCACAGAAGAATTGATGCTTTTGAACTGTGGTGTTGGAGAAGACTCCTGAGAGTCCCTTGGACTACAAGGAGATCCAACCAGTCCATCCTAAAGGGAATCAGTCCTGGGTGTTCATTGGAAGGACTGTTGCTGAAGCTGAAGCCCTAGTACTTTGGCCACCTGATGCAAAGAGCTGACTCATTGGAAAAGACCCTGATGCTGGGAAAGATTGAGGGCAGGAGGAGAAGGGGATGGCAGAGGATGAGATGGTTGGATGATATCACCGACTCAATGGACGTGGGTTTGGGTGGACTCCGGGAGTTGGTGATGGACGAGGAGGCCTGGGGTGCTGTGGTTCATGGGGTCGTAAAGAGTCAGACATGACTGAGCAACTGAACTGAACTGAACCCCTGGAGCAGATGTCACACTGGGTGAGGGATGTGAGAGGGTGCCCTAGGCTGGGCGTCCTCACCAGCCTGCGTGCTTCTGGTCTGGGTCATCAAAGCCCCTCTCCTGGGCCCACCATGGGACCTTCTGTGAGTTTACGGCATTTTCCTGGTGACCAAGGATGCCTAGGAATTTTCTCACATGCTTATTATTCATCTTGAATTGTCTGTTCAAATCTTTGCCCCATTTATATTAGATTATTTGTCTTTTTAAATTGATTTGTAGGGTTCATTGACATAACCTGAATATTTGTCAGAAGTATGTGTTTTAGGAACATTTTCTTCCTGTCTGGGGCCTGCCGTCTCACTTTATTAATAGTACCTTTTGGTGAGTGTAAGTTGTAAAACATATCAATAATGTCCAGTTTACCAGATGTCTCTTTTGTGGGTAGGGTTTTCTGTGTCTGTTCTAAAATTCTGTCTCTAACCTAACGTCACAAAGATGGTCTACTGTATCTTCCGTGAAGGCGACATATTTTTAGCTCTTTTGTTTACATCTCTATCTCAGGGGCTTCCCAGGTGGTGCTAGAGGTAAGGAATCCACATGCCGTGCAGGAGAGGTGAGAGAGACGAGTTCAGTCACTGGATCAGGAAGATCCCCTGGAGGAGGAAGTGGCAACCCGCTCCAGTATTCTTGCCTGGAGAATCCCGTGGACAGAGAAGCCTGACTGGCTATAGTTCATGGGGTCTCAAAGAGTTGGACGTGACTGAACATCTGAGAACAGTCTATCTCAGATAAAGGTGTATGATGTGAGTTAGGCTTTCTTTTTAAATTGGCGTATAGGTAGCCCATTGTTTAGAATCGTCCTTGAAACGATTTTCCCTTTGAATTGATTTGGTGCCTCGTAAAATATCGGTTGAGCATACATTTCTATATCTATTTATGAACAGTTTGTTCTTTCTCCTCAATCTGTTTAATTATCCTTATTTGGATAGCATTCTGTCTAGATAAGCAGTTTTACAGTAACTTTTCAAGTAAGGTGACTTTAGTCCTCCAAGTTTATTATTTTGGAAGAGGGCTTTGGATATTTCAGTCTTTTGAATTTTCATACACATTTTAGAACGTGTCAAATTTCTACGAAAAACCTTCCTAGTATTTTGATAGAAATCATTCTGAGTTCACAGATCAATTTGGGGAGAATTAACATGATAACATTAGTGAGTTCTCTAATCAATTAATGTGGTACTGTTCTCTCTGTTTAAGCATATTCCCTTTATTTTTCTCAGGAATGCCTTTTGGTTTTCAATCTCTTCCACGTCTTTTCCTAAATTTATTCTTGATTATTTTATGTTTTGACGTGATTGCAAATGTCGCTTAAAATCATCTTCTGGTCCTCCATGCTAGTCTATGGAGATTCCGCTGATTTTGTACATCACTTGCTGTATTCACTTATTATTTCTAGCAGTTTCTTTCTACAGGTGTTTCAATTCCTTATATGTGCACATTTCTGTCATGTGTGATTAAAAACAGTTCTACATTTTCTTTCCAATCTTTATTCCTATCCTTTCCTTACCTTTTTTGGGATTGCCCAGGACCTCTAATATAATGAAAAATAACAGAGATGAGATTCTTTTCCATCTTAGAGTGATGGCATTCAATCTTGTATCACTAAGCGTGTGGTTAACTACAGAAAAAAATACGCTGTTTACCAGTTAGAGAAGATTTTCTTCTAATCCCCATTTTCTGAGAGTTTTGCTACTTAACTGATGAAGAAGTTCACTGTAATAAAAGAGAACCCAGTTTTCTCTGCCTAAAGCCAGATAGGGTGACTGTAACTGAAAACTTCTGCTCTCAGGGTGTAATATTATCACAACGTCTAAGCGAGTTATGAGCACTGTTTCAGCATTTTAAATAATCGCTTCAAATTTGCAAGGCTCGTCATCCTTCTCTGTAAGCCCGCCCGCACGCTACGCTGTCAGCATCTCTGCCCACCTTGGGAGGCAGGAGCCTGGGGTGGTGGTGTTTGGCAGGTAATTCCTCGTTTCTGTGATTGATTCCCTGAAGCCAGGAGGCGAGGAGGGCGGGACTCAGTCTGTTCATCTCCATTTCGTACTGTGCAGCCATGTTTCTGGAAGGATTACCAGAGGATTAAATAAAAACCCTTTGACTTTGAAAATTAAATCCGCTCAGTTGCCTCTGCATGACTCTACCTGAGAATAAATAAGGAGACGAGAGTCAGAAGAGAAAAGCATCTGCCAGTGTCCGTCAGACACGAGTGGACGCGAGCGTCACGTCTGGGCATGCTGTCCACACCTGCAGTGATTTCTGATGGCGTCCCGAGGCATGCTGCTGCTGCTGGGAAGTGATTTTATAGTTCTCTAGAAATGAGGCACGTCTGGGGAAGCAGACTGTTCCAAGAGCAGATTATCATGTGAGGAAAGGGACCAGTCCCTTAACTAATACCGAGAACAGTCGACCTGCAGCTGGGCGACACTCTCCCCACAACACTCGACAGGAGTGAAGCTGTAGCAGGGACTGTGGCCAGAGGGGAGGAGTCCTGGCACAGTGCGCAGAGCAAAGGAAGCAGATTCAAGAGGCGGCGAGCGGACCCAGAGGAACTTCCGGGGCAGAGTCCTGTGTCCAGGTGATGGTCATGGGGGTTGGAACACACACACATTCAAATATTTCAGTGTGTTGAAGCTTCTCCAGACTTCATACCTGTTGGAACGTGAAACATAAAACTCTGAATATTAATGAGAAGCCCATAAGCAGGGAAGTGAAGTGAAGTGACTGAAGTCGCTCAGTCGTGTCCGACGCTGCGACCCCATGGACTGTAGCCCACCAGGCTCCTCCGTCCGTGGGATTCTCCAGGCAAGAATACTGGAGTGGGTTGCCATTTCCTTCTCCAGGGGATCTTCCCAACCCAGGGATCAAACCCGGGTCTCCCACATTGCAGGCAGACGCTTTACCATCTGAGCCACCAGGGAAGCCCGTAAGCAGGGACACTGAGCACAAAACGATACCTGCAGTGGGCGTCCTTCTGAAATGCGGCCGAATCTGAAGATCGTGCTTTTAGAATGCGTGCGGTTTGTTATTGCTTCCTATAAAAATGCTTCAGGCTTCATCATATTAAAATCAAGCATCCTCTGTTTAAAGAGATCTTCATTTAAGAGGTTTCCGCCCCCCCCCTCCCTTTAAGTTCATAAATGTCTGGTGGCTACTTATTGTCATCTAATCCCCTTTGGTTGTCAGATTATTTGAACAATCTGTCAAATACTTTCTAAGTCACTAAAATTTGCTAGTTTGGAAAATAAACTAATTTTAATGGACATTCTACCAAATTTATAGAAGTAGCTTTCTAAAAATACAGAGTTGTTATATGAGTTATTAGAACTGATACAAGCAAATTGGAATTGTACTTGTGTTTCTAGTCTAATATATATGTGAAAAAGTACTGAGGCAGACTATTTCCAAAGTGCTAAGTGCATCTCAGAAGTCTGCTCAAAATACGATGAGGAGCCCAGGAGATGGATATCAAAACCAAAAACATCGAAAAGTTCGTAGCATTAGAGAAGGCACAAACACAGCTGCTTGGAACTAGAGAAGCTTAAGTCAAATTTGCCACAGAAGAAAGTACAGCACAGTCACCATAATCATAGTCAAGAGTTCACACATGTTTGTGTGTGAACAGTACCATCAGGAGGTTAGTTAAGCTGGAGCAAGAAGACAGCCATCGAGATATGTCTGCAAAGCCAAGGCTCAGGTGAGAATGGATTTAATACACCAAATAGAAAGCTATCCTTTCGTAGAGAATGTTGAGATCTGGGGGCATGATGAATTACATGTATAACTTGGAAATTTGAGCAGACCCCTCTATTACCAGACACAAAATGTGTAGAATCTGCAGCTGAAGTCTGATCCATTTTAATTCTCATCTGTTCCCCGAGGCTTTGTTATACACCTTGACTTGATAGTTCAGGTACGTAGGACAATGTAGCATAAGCCTGGGTGTTGTATTAATGAAACAAGAAGTTATAGAAAAAAGATGTGGTTTAAAAATATGTATGGTATTAAATACACATAAAGTTTTCTTTGGGTTATGACTCTGGCTCTTTACAGGAGCTTTTACTCTTTGTGCTTCTGCGTCTAATTTTTGGCTGTTGTTGTTGGAGGGGCTGTGTTAAACTTTTGCTCATTATTAGTAACACCTTGCAGTGTCCTAGAAGCCTGCCACTTGGCCGGCATTACGCCAGCAGCCATGGTGACTGAGAGGCAGGCAAGACAGTCGCGGTGCGGGGTGTGGAATCTGTGAGGCGAGAATGTTGCTGGAACTCATAAGGCTGGTAATTCGAGGCTGGAGAGCAGCCAGTCCGTCCCCTAGTCCAGAACCTGAGCTTTGCCCGTAAGACTTGACGCTGGTGTCTCCTGGAGTCTCCAGGCCTCACGTGTTTTCTCTTCAATTTCTAATTCTCCAGGAATGAGACCCTCATTCACTGCAACATCTTTTTCTTTTATTTCTCCTCAAAGTATGTTTCAGGCTTCTTTCCTTAGGAAAACAAATCTTTCTTTGACCCAATCATCATTTTAAATGATCTCTCAGCTTTTCCTTTGCCACGGCAAACTCCTCAAAGGGGACCTCTCTCTGAGCGGTCTTGCTCAGAAGATACAGTGCCTTACCTTTCTTTGAATTCCCTCATGTTAAAATTTCTTCTACACTGCGTTCACTTTTATCTCTTTATTCTTCCTTCACACATTAACTCCTCAACATTTAATTCAAGAGAAACCTGTATAGCAAAAGCCCTTCTGAATAGGAAAGACATCTATGACCATACCATCCTGAACACACCCAATCTTGTCTGAACAGGAGAGAAAGCATAGATATTTTCATCTAACCTGTTAAAATGGATGTTATAATTTGAAGTTTGTGAGCACTGGTTATTTGTTTTCTTGCTGAATTATTTCCAGAATCTCAAAGTTCATTTTCATCCATTGATGGGCATTCTTTGCGATGGATTCAAAGCGAACTTTCAGTGAGGTCATTGTTGTAAACTGCAGCCTTGGTCCCTTCGCTGGCCCTGGGCCATCGGCCAGCAGCAGGGGTCTCTGCCTCCGCACACACTGGTCACGTGGTCTGCAGCCCGTCCCCCCCTTATGCCGCCAGTTCCTTTTGACCATCTCTCCTTCCTTCTTTCCTATTTCCTCCATCATTAATCAGTTCTCTCATTTCCAGTTTCTCTAAAAATTCCCCCATTCTGTGCCCTTTCCTCCTGTGAGTCCTCCTTTCCTCCTACCCTGTGAGTCCTCCTTTCCTCCTGTGAGTCCTCCTTTCCTCCTGTGAGTCCTCCTTTCCTCCTGTGTGGTGAGTCCTCCTTTCCTCCTGTGAGTCCTCCTTTCTTCCTGCCCTGTGAGTCCTCCTTTCCTCCTGCCCTGTGAGTCCTCCTTTCCTCCTGTGAGTCCTCCTTTCCTCCTGTGTGGTGAGTCCTCCTTTCCTCCTGTGAGTCCTCCTTTCCTCCTGCCCTGTGAGTCCTCCTTTCCTCCTGTGAGTCCTCCTTTCCTCCTGTGAGTCCTCCTTTCCTCCTGTGTGGTGAGTCCTCCTTTCCTCCTGTGTTATGGGCCCTCACTGATGATTTTCTGAAACGTGGCTGGGACTTGTGCCCTAGAATCCTGATCCCCGGGTCTCAGGACTGAAAGTCCCCAGTGCCGGGATGCACAGCTGGTTTATATCCCTCTGTCAGCTCTCCTTCTCCTTCCACCAGTGCAGTTGACGTCCTGCGCAGAGCAGGGCATCTGTGCTGAGAGAACCACCCCCGCACCAGGAGCATCTTCCTTTGCCATCCTGTGTGGCCCCGTGGAACCAGAAGGGGCCGAGCTCAGCTGTCCCAGTGAGGAGGGTGATTTTCAAACAGCGAGATGGGACACCCTTTAGCTTCAGTTCCCTAGGGCAATCGTGAATTAGACTAAAGAAGATCTACTTCCTTCCATATGGCCATAAAATGTAATTGCATTTCTCCCATAGGAGAAACTGAATTCCCCACACAGAGCCAGGTTTACCAAATAAAATTGTACAAGTTAACAGTTCTAACTTCAGCCAGGATGTTTATATAAACAAACACAAATCTCTTCTGACTTGGCAATAGTATCTTCCATATTTTACAACAGTCTCAGCAAATTTTAAGAGGTGGTCAATTTAATCAATCCTACTTTGCTTACGATGAGCCTTCAAATATGATGTAAAATCCTCAAAAGGGCCATTTCAAGAATTTTCCAGAACCCATTCTATAGATACAGCATGTCCTTGGATGGAGCATGAAACGCATTTTGTGCCCAGACAATCACACCATAAATTCTGTTCACTAACAAAACTTCTGAAAAAGGGCCAAGTGAACATTAAAGTAAGCAATGTGTTTTCCAGGAGAGCTTTCTGGAACAGAAGCCCTTGCGTCAGCTGAGTCTCCTGAGTGTGGGGCTCCAGTTAGGAACGGGCCAGCCGCTCCAAGGACGGCTAAGAGCAGGACCCAGTTGCCTCTGGAAACACGTGGCTCAGCCTGCATCCTTCTTGGTTCCCGCCTCAGTCTGATTTAAAGTAGTGCATCTGTCACTTTAGAAAGCAACACGAGTCACGTCGTTGTGACTCCACGCCAGTTTCCCAGTTACAGTTGGAGCCAACGCCTTGTTAAGATAACCGGGTAACACAGGGGTGGGTTTGATTTATGTATCTGTTTGCAATGAACTTGAACTTGGGCAAACTTCAAGCTGGTGAGGGGTAGGGAGGCCTGGTGTACTGCAGTCCACAGCGTCCCAAAGAGTCAGATACGGCTGGGCGACTGAGCACCACCGCAACTGTTTGCCGGGTGAAATCTAGAATCTACAGAAAAGTCCAGGGATTATAGGAAACAATCAGGATGGCGTTTTGAAGAAAGTGGGTGGTGCTGTTGTAAGAAACGCAGCGGCATTCATTATTTGTACGTATTAGCGATGAGCTGGAATTGAAGTAGCATCTGCTGCGCGCATGGGTCAGCACTGGAGCTGTGCCTAGAGAGACGCCCGTCAGCCAGTGTGTGCCGAGTGTGCTGAACCACACAGTGGGGCGCTCGAGGGAAACCAGTGCCCTGTCCTGATGTTGACCTGCTTCACAGCCACAGCTCTGCTAGTTACGATTCTTAACTTACAGACCCTCCCCTCAAAAATATCCACCTCCGGAGAGTCAAAGTCACGGGGAATGTAATAGAGCTGCATGGATGCCTTGGGGAGCAGGGGGCGGCCGACCACTCAGGGTCCCGTAGCCCCTGCAGCCCAGATGCTCACAGACCACACGCTGCCCTAAGGACCGTGGCTGTGGCCAGGGCAGCGCCTGGGCCTCCTCCACGGACGCTGAGGACCCACTGTCTTCTCTGTCTCGGGGACCAGGGTGCTTGCTATTAGGAACAGAAATGCAAGCCCTCATCCAAGGGCCCTGTCTTCCCCTCTCCCTCTTGCTCATTAAATGCTACAGAACACCTGTGAGATGTAGACCCACCCCACCCCCTCCAGCTCCGCGCTCATCCCACAGAACATCAACCTGGCCTCATGGCCATACGGCCCCCGCCTTCCTTGTCCATCGCCAGGAGGCTGAGGTCAGCCTGGCAGGGAGCTCCATGCGTGCCTCTGAGTGGGAGCAAGGGGGGGACCCACAGGTGACCTTCACCTGTGGACGTGAGCAGGGGTGCCGTGGTCCACACGCAGCAGCGTCTGCCGATGCAGTCTGCAGGCAGACTAGTCACAGCAGCACACGTGCGTGACTGTCCTCGTGGTGCAAACGGACTCACTAGAGCAAGAAAAATCTAGCTGGTTTCTCACTAATAATGCCGTCACTATGAGTTATCTCACGATAGGTTTCTGGTCTGCCTGTGATTCGCCAGACCTTTTTAAGGGCTGGCTGCTGCTGCTGCTGCTAAATTGCTTCAGTCGTGTCCGACTCTGTGCGACCCCATAGACGGCAGCCCACCAGGCTCTGCCATCCCTGGGATTCTCCAGGCAAGAACACTGGAGTGGGTTGCCATTTCCTTCTCCCGGGGATCTTCCCGACCCAGGGACTCCCTAGATCTAAGTTACCTCACATCTAAATGCAAAAAAGAAACGGGATCTATTAACGTAGGAAGACAGAAGCCCCTACACATTGAAACGCTGTGCTTAGAATTCTGAGTTTAGCTGTTCAGTTCACTGTTCAGCGGCTTTCCTGCGGGCGAGCTTCAGCACTCGCCTTGCACCGCCCACGACGCTGGCCCGACTGGCGCGGCTCCTCCTCCTCTTGACCGATTTCCGGGCATGCGGCCTGTTTGGCAAGCACTGCAGCGGAGCCTCTGGGGCTGACACGCTGCAGCCTCGGCCTCAGGCAGCCCTCGGGCAGGGCATGGCGGTGGGGGATGTTCACCTGGGACCCTCCTGGGGGGGCTCAGTGGCCCTGGACTGGGTGCCTGCCAGCCCCTCCCTCCATCTGGGGACCCAGAGCAGAGGGCCATGGCTGTCGCTGGGGTCCGGGTCCTACCCATGGCCTTGGGAGCCCAGGGACATCAGATCCCCTGTGGAAGCTGTCCACCCTGCCGCCACAGCAGCGCGGGGACCCTGCTGGCCGGCCCCACCCTGTTTTCCAGGCGCTCACTCCCGTCTCCTCCTCACTGCAGTGTCCTCGTGCGACCAGGAACAGCAGTCGGCCCTGGAGGAGGCCAGGCAGCCCAAGAACGACAACGTGGTCATCCCCGAGTGCGCCCATGGCGGCCTCTACAAGCCGGTGCAGTGCCATCCGTCCACGGGCTACTGCTGGTGTGTCCTGGTGGACACCGGCCGCCCCATCCCCGGCACGTCCACCAGGTAAGCTCTGGAACGCAGGCTTCCCGCCTGCCATGGACTCGAGGCCCCGAGGCCTGAGCTCACCTGCTGCTCAGCGTTAATGCCCGTGGGCGCGAGGCCCGGGAAGAGTGTCCCCTGGCAGGACGGGAGCTTGACGCTTTAGGCAGGGCATGCTCCCATCCTGTTCACGCAGGCTGCGGTCGGGGAGGATGGCTCTGACGTCCGGCTGGCTGGGCAGGTGCTGAGAGTGTGTCCTCGTCGCCTCAGCCTCTTTTTGGTGAAGGGGCTGGCTGCCCAGATGGCTGTCTGTAGTCCAGGGGTATCTGTGTCCTGAAGTCACCGCTAAAAAAGAGAGCGCTGAGGTCAAGGGTTCGAAACAAAACCCAACCTATTCACTCATGTTTTGTGTGAGTTTGAGCAAAGCAAGTCATTTCGTGACAGCACCAGAAGCCCTGCTCCCTGATCACGGGAATGGTGTGAGTGTCAGTGAGGGTGTTTCTGCAGCTGTTGGTTACATGCCTCGACCTTTGACTTCTCACACATTGATACAGAAATAGTTTCTACGTATTAGTTACTCAGCTGTGTCTGACTCTTTGCGGCCCAGTGGACTGTAGCCCACCAGGCTTCTCTGTCCATGGGATTTCCCAGGCAAGAACACTGGATTGGGTTGCCATTCCCCTCTCCAGGGGATCTTTCTGACGCAAGGATTGAACCTGGGTCTCCTGCATTGCAGGCAGATTCTTTACCATCTGAGCTGCCAGGGAAGCCCATAAAAATAGCTTCTACATACAGGGAAATGAGCCTGGTTGCCTCTGCAGCCCTGAGGTGTGAGCACTCCTATGTCTCCTAAGACACTTCCCCAGTTTCTCAAGTGTGACTGCCACGTGTGTGGATGGGGAAACACCGCACAGACTCCGGGAGCTGGAGGGATGGTAAGCAGCTGCTGTCTCCTGATGGAAAGGTCCAGGCACGCCTGGAGCCTGTCTGGTTCATCAGAGAGACCAGGCTCCGTGGGGGCCCCGCCGTGGGGATGGGGGTGTCCAGGACAGGGGCCAGGGTTCCCTCCGCGGCAGTTGTAGGAGATGGTTTCAAACCTGAAGAGGACGCACGTCGTCCCACAGTTTTGTGTGTGAAATCGCTTCTTTGGTTCCTGAGCACATGTGTATTGCAGGGAGAGCTCTTTTCTGAGAAACCTTTCTTGGAGAGTGACCTCTGGACGCCCTTCACACTCTGGCTTGTGGACGGTGCATTAAGTTGGGGGGTTTGTTCCCCAGGCTGGGCTGCATGAGCCACTGGAAGTTCCCTTAGCGCTGGCCAATGGAGTCCTGACCCTGTCAAGGCCAGGCCTGTACAGATGGGCCCAGAGGGTGAGGTCAGCTTCAGCACATTGTCCCAAAGAACCCGCGAACACTTACCTTACGATTGGACGGGAAACACAAGAGAACTCCCCCGACCCCAGCATCCAGCCTGCTTTCATTCTGCCCAGATGTTATCAGAGCCCAGCACCACGGTCTCGTTTCCCCTATTTTTGCCTGCAGGAGCGAGGGACTCCCTCTTCTTTGAATTTCAAGAAGCAGACTTAGATTAGACCCTGGGGAGGAGATGCTTCAGATTAGAGGTGTGGGTTTTCTCCCGTTTGTGCTTCATTCATCTATTCTGCCTGATGCTGGCTGTCGCGACCCTGACACTATCAGGACCAAGGCGGTGACGTGACCGAGCACAGTGGGGTCCCGTGCGGGCTCCATGCCCTGCTGGGGGCGTCAGCATCTGCACGTCCCATGGGGCTCCTCCCGTGGCGGCCGCAGCAGTCCACAGGCCCTGTCCACCTCTTTTCGTCTCCTCCTCTCTCGATCTCCAATTCACCAGCTTGCTCTGCGCCTTGCCTCTGTCCTGGCTTCCAGCAGCATCACATGGCCCTGACAACATGGTGTGGCTTTTCTTCCCTGTGGTTCCTCCGTGTGTCTCCCCTCACTCTACCTGGCCAGACCAGGCCCCAGCGATCAGCACCCAGGCATGGACGGGGCCACCCCCGGGCGCCCAAAGCCAGGCAGCGCAGATTGTACTTGTGACAGAGTTCAGCATGGAAAGGGTGCGACCCTGAAAGCTCTGAGAGACACCCCCGCCCTGTATCCATTCACCTTCTATTCACCAAACGCTTGAATCCCTCGACATTGCAGATGCCACCCTAGGGGACATACAGGGAACAAAAGAGACCAAAATCTGGGCTTCACGGAGCCTCTGTTCTGATGGAGGGAAAGGGACGGTAAGCAGAACACGTGAGCAGATGAGCTGAATGTGAGCAATGTGCTGGCCCACGACAGCTGTGCTGGAAGAAAACAGAGGAAATGGAGACAGAGAATATTGGGGTGTGACTTCCATGGAGTGGCTGGGGGCTCCCCAAAATGTTGACGTTGTAGTCAGGTCCTGAGGAATTGAGGAGCAAGCTGATGCTGTCTCTGGGCTAAGGTGGCAGTCTGGAAGGGTGAATGCGGCCCCCACATTGCAAGTCTCAGAGCCAGGATCCGTTCAGTTTTGACCGCAAGAGGGGCTGTATCGATTAGGAAGCTCTTCATTTCCAGCAGCGATAAATCTTACAAATGGGCGTAAACATCGAGGGACCGTGTGACCTGAAGACGAGTGCGGAGACGGACGAGTCCCCTTTCAGTGGGTCCTGTGACTGGTTGACGCCACCAAGGACATGGAGTCTCCGAAACTTTCCTCTCACGTCCTCATCGTGTTGTGACTGCCCTTGGACAGACGCCCCTCGTGGTCACAAGACGGCTTCAGGGATCCGGGCATCTCACTCAGACACCATGTTCTCAGAGGACACACAGCCTGTCTCTCTCAGGAGCTGAGTCTGCTTTCCTAAAAGTCTCCTGGCGGATTAAATTCATGGATTATTGGCATAATTGGATCATATGACTATGGCTAAACCCATCAGTAGCAAGAAAAAATGGATTTGGGTTAAACTGATTTCTAGGGAGTCTTACATGCTGGGAAGTCAGTCAAAATCATCAACTTTAAGGCATATCTGATCTTATGTGTGAGCCTCCCCCGCCCTCTCACAGCCCTGCTTCTACTGTGAAGGACAGCAGGGTTGCAGAAAGCCTTCTGTGTTACTATTTAAATACTGTCTGTTGCATAAATGCCATTTTCTTGTAGCTTTCTGAAATTAGGGGGATTAGTTATGATTTACTTTTGGGTAGACACGCCCCCTCCACCAATCATTCTCTGTATTTTCTAATGGGGAAGAATAATTTAAAAATCAAACAGTAAGAAGACATAAAGTGCACTGTCTTTATAAGCTGGTTCTTTCCTGTGCCATCCTGCCCGGAAACTACATTACAAAGGACACACTTTGTTTCGGGCCTGTACCAAGGGCAGTGAACACACAGCACAGAGAGCAGCCGCGGGGCAGACTTCCAGACGGGACAGTCATCAGGGCGAACCATGAGTCCGGCCGGGCGCTGGTGCCTCTCCTGGCTCCTCTGCCTTTTTGAGTGAAAACCGACCTCTTGGCTGAGATGTCTAGACCACCGGCAGGCGGAAGCCCGAGCCCCTGTGAGCTGGATCCCAGGCCCCTGTGAACCGGATCTCAGGCCCCTGTGAACCGGATCCCAGGCCCCTGTGAACCAGATCCCAGGCTCCTGTGAACCGGATCCCGGGCCCCCATGAGCTGGATCCCGGGCCCCCATGAGCTGGATCCAGGGCCCCTGTGTGAGCCCAGGCCGCGCGTGGTGGGATATGATCTGTGAGGAGGGGCAGGTTCCCACCTGGTCGCTAACTGATGGTGGGGAGAGCCGGCGCGAGCTATTGGGTTAAGCGTGGACCAGGCTGACTGCCAGCTGCTACATTAGTGTGCAGAACCAAGGGATTTCTCTTCTACTTTCTTGACGGCTGATGAGGGTTTGTCCACCTGGCATCAGGCCGAAGGCGGCTCTTACCTGCCTGAGGGCCCTGTTCCCGGCTCGCAGGCCCACACGTCTCACTGGCCGTGTGAATGTGAAATCGAATTTCTCCCTGGCAGAGAGCCTGGGATCTGATGGGCAACCAGAAAATCAAGAGATGCTCTTCTTTTACATAAAATAAGTTAAAACAAACACCATTGAAAAGGGTGGTGATGGATGTCAACACAACTTAACAGGTTTTATCGGAGTCTTCAAAGGCATCGATTCTGTTTCTTGAGATTGTCATTTCTGCAAATTGAAAGACGTTTGCTCCTTGGAAGAAAAGCTATGGCAAACAGCATATTAAAAAGCAGAGACATTACTTTGCCGACAAAGGTCCCTGTGGACAAAGCTATGGTTTTTCCAGCGGTCAGGTATGGATGTGAGAGTTGGACTCTAAAGAAAGCTGTGTGCCGAAGAATTGATGCTTTTGAACTTTGGTTTTGGAGAAGACTTTTGAGAGTCCCTTGGACAGAAAGGAGATCAAACCACTCAATCCTAAAGGAAATCAACCCTGAACATTCATTGGAAGGACTGATGCTGAAGCTGAAGCTCCAGTACTTCAGCCACCTGATGAGAAGAACTTACTCATGGGAAAAGACCCTGATGCTGGGAAAGATTGAAGGCTGGAGGAGGAGGGGATGATGACAGAGGATGAGATGGCTAATGGCGCCACCGACTCGATGAACATGAGTTTGAGTGAACTCCGGGAGTTGGTGATGGGCAGGGAGGCCTGGCGTGCTGCAGTCCATGGGGTCGCCAAGAGTCGGAGACGACTGAGCGGTATTCTTCTAAAAGGAGCGGAATGCTGCCCTTTAAACATACGTGGTTTAATGTAAGCACAGTGCTGGGATTCTTAAGACCTCCTGCCCAAATTTGGAGCAAAACCAGGATGACCGTGCCGTGTGGCCAGTTCCCAGGCTGCTTCGAGGTTCAAGATTCAGAATGGAGTTGGCAGTGATGTGGTTTCTTATCATCGCGTGTTGGCTCTGAGCCTTTCACAGGCTGGACACGGTTTGTGTTAAAAGTCAACTTCCTAACACACAAAGCAGCCCGTGCCTGAGGTTCTTGCAGGCGAGACGTCCCAGGAGTGGCTGGCCGGTCGGCCTCCCTGGGAGTCCTGGCCCCGGCAGGGACTGCTCAGTCAGGAGCTGGGACCTGGCGTGTCCTTTCCCTGGAGCTGGCGTTTCACAGGCTGCTGGCTGTGAAGGTGTCAGCTCTAGTGTGGGTACCAATGCCAACCTCCCAAGCCTCACAGATACTCACCTGGAGTCTGAAACAACAGTGTTCAGTCTTGAGCATAGGTTCAGTTTCCCCAGATTGAACAGGCGTAACAGCGAGCCCTCAGCCATCTCTCAGTTATGAAATTTCTTTCTCAAATGTTCCCCTGGTGAATTTCTGGCTTTCACCTGCCTGTCACAGCCCCAGGTGTGAGAGGGGACGCCAGGTGGGTAACGGGTCCCTTCACTGCCATTCACGTTCCCGTGATGTGACTTCAATGCCAACTGCACTGAACCCCACTGCATTTCAAAGAATGTGTGTTAATGGCTTGTGGTGAAAACGTGATAATGTGACTGTTTTCCAAAGTGTGTCAGGAATGTTTTAATTTCAAAAACAACTCTTTCAAAAGGCATATTAAGTTAGCGTGCGTGGGGTGCTAGGTTTTCTGGTATCAAAGAGGCCGCTCAGAGTCTGAGGGCCGGAGGAGCCCGCGGTGCCCTGGCTTTGCTTCAGCCAGGCTGGACGCACCCCTCATGGCCAGCCGGCTCCCTGGGCCCCAGGAAGGGCCTCTGGGAAGCTCTCCCTTTGGAGAGAAACCTCATTCTTTCATTTTCTCGGGTAGGAGGACAAGGAATGTGGGAAATAAGAGTCAGAAATATCCCTGTGAAGTGAGCACGATCTCGTGTCTCCTTCTGGGAGTGTGGAAAGGACACTGGGCCGCAGGAGGCGTGAGGATCGAGGGGGCTTTGTTGACTCCCTGAGAGTCAGCGGCCCCCGGAACCTGACTGTCCCCCCTGCGCCCACCCCAGACCGGCGCCGACTTGTTAACGTTTTCCGGGAAGCCTTCCTGACTCCCGCGGCTCCCTCAGGTACCCTGGAGGGCAGGTTCTCAGGCACCCTCGGGGACTGTCAGCGTCCCCACGAGCCGGGTGGCCTGGGGCTGCCCGTGCCTCCCCGCCAGGGGCGTTTATGAAGAGCCTGGAGGGAGGCCCCGCGGGGGATGCTCGGGGGATGCTCGCGAGCTGTCCACCTGGGCCGGGGTCTGGCGCGCACCTGGCAGGTGGTCCTTTCTGGGGTCCCCGGAGCGCCTGCTCCCTGACTTGAAGTAACTCGCAGCCACCCTGTCCGCCTGCTCGACGTCAGGGCCCCCAGTTCCTGTCGGCTCTGAGGGGCCAGAACAGAGCTCTTACTTTACTGTTTGAACACGTAGGGAGGCAACCTTTTGCAGCATCATGAGCAAGGCTGGGGACGTGCTGGTCCTTGAGTGATGCGTCTGTCTAGAGTCCTGAGGTTCCCTCTGCGGCTTTGCTCTCTCTGGGGTAGGGATGGGTGCCTGTGCCCCCCGCCCCCACTTTGGTGCCGATGCTGGCGTTTCCCCTCCTCCGACCCCTCCCTGCCTGGTCCTGGGGCGGTGCGTCCCCTGCACAGGACGTGTTGCCGAGACTGGCTTGAGAGACAGAGCCCGGGGTGTCGTGTGTGTCCTTATGGACTGTGAAGAAGATGTTAAGTTGTTGCAAGGTCAATAAAGGTCCATCCTGGACATTGCAACGTGATGGCCGGACACCCCGTGTGTCCCAGGGCCCAGGAAGCCTGCTGTGTGAGCGAGCGGGAACCCGAGGCAAGCCCGCCTCAGAGGCTCAAACCAGCTGGTCTCTCTCCTCCCCTCCTCCCAGGTACGAGCAGCCGAAATGCGACAACACGGCCAGGGCTCATCCGGTCAGAACGCGGGACCTGTACAAGAGCCGCCAGCTCCAAGGTGAGTGGGCCGGGCCGGGCCGGGCTCCTCGGCCGCCGCTCTGCACTTTCCTGCAGATTTGTGGGGGAAGGGGCTCAAGCGAGTTTGGTTGTGAAGAATGATCTCAAATTAAGAGAGGCGGTGAGTTTAACCCTGTAATTATTACAAATAGCATTCACTGAAATGTGTTATGGCTGTTCTCTTTCATCAAAAAGCCCGTGAGTGTCCACGAGACACCAAGAAGGGTGACGTCAACCGTTGACTTGAAGCCCCGCCTGGACGGGGGTCTTCCAGGTGTTGACTTGAAGTCCCGCCTGGACGGGGGTCTTCCAGGTGTTGACTTGAAGCCCTGCCTGGACGGGGGTCTTCCAGGTGTTGACTTGAAGTCCCGCCTGGACGGGGGTCTTCCAGGTGTTGACTTGAAGTCCCGCCTGGACAGGGGTCTTCCAGGTGTTGACTTGAAGTCCCGCCTGGACGGGGGTCTTCCAGGTGTTGACTTGAAGTCCCGTCTGGACGGGGGTCTTCCAGGTGTTGACTTGAAGTCCCGCCTGGACGGGGCTCTTCCAGGTGTTGACTTGAAGTCCCGCCTGGACGGGGCTCTTCCAGGTGTTGACTTGAAGTTCCGCCTGGACGGGGCTCTTCCAGGTGTTGAGGTGCACTTGAACTTGGCTGAGGGGCACGGCCTCCCGGCTGGGTTGCCACCGTGCGGCTTGTCTGATGAGATCGTGGGGTGAGAGACCCAACCCCTGCGTCGGGGGTGGGTTCAGTGGCATCGGTAGGATGCTGTGAAGGTCGTTGCCGTTTTGTTTCATTTCCATTTTCTTTTTCCCCTTAAATGCCTCCCGATGGTGTCTGTTTCGTCAAAGCCTCAGAGACCATGAAAATCTCTTCCCCGGCACCCTTCCTTTAGGGTGCGTGCTGGGTCTCGGTCTTACACGGGGCCTGGAGAGCTTGCTGTTTAGACAAATTCTGTGGTCGCCGTCGCCTGATGTGTACTTTCATTGAATCCATAAAGAGAGTTTTAGATTCTGAAAGTTGGAGATGTTTCTCTGCCCTTGAGCAGAGGCAGAGAAGACGGGAGGGTCATCCGACCACCTCCGTACCCTGCCAACGATGCCCGGAGCAAAGGCACTGGACACAGAGGAGGCGGGGAGGGCGGGACCCGGTCCGGTTTGTGTCAGAACCACCGCGCCCCGCCCGGTGCTGACCCTGAGCCGCTGGTCTCAGGTTTTCATCACTTCCCTCCTCACCATCCTTCCAGGGCAGGTGGAGGGCCTCTGACGTCACGGCTCTGTGTGAGTGCTCACCGGCTCGCCAGGGTGCACGTTCATGAGTCAGGGTGCTTTCTGGATCTTGGGGCAGGGTTGGCGGGCGACGGTGAGAAAGGGCAGGAAGAGAGACCCTGAAGGTGCAAACACCCCTGAAGGAGATTCCTAGAGTGACGCCTGTGTGTGCGTGTCTCGGCCTCAGGAGGAGCGCCCAGGGTGTCCTCAGGCCCCCTCCCTGGCCTGAAATCTGGTTCAGCGCCAGTGGACGGCACGCTTTCTTAACAGGGAAGAGTGGGTTTAGCAGACTCATCACGCGACTGTCCGCCCTTTCGCCCGTCTTGACCACACCACTGAAACTTCAGGCCATCTGCTCTTTGTCTCTGAGGCGCTCACTTTTCTTTTTGATAATCTGAAACTGCCTTACCTCTATCTCAAGCTGTGTGTGCTTTTTGCCTGTATAATGTCAATGCCATTAATGAATGTGCGGTCAAGCTCTGGTCTTCATTAGTTAGAGACCGAGACCTTCCTTAGTTCATATGACAGACAGGCAGGCGCGCCCCTCGCGGCTCCTCCTGGGGGCTGTGCCTGGGGACTCCTGGGCTGGACTCCGGGCTGAAAGGCTGGAGCGGTCATTCATCCTCTGGGGACCACTGACCCTCAATACTGGGAAACACTATGTGATGTCACTGCGGGCTCGTGTGGGGTCAGACGGGCCACCTAGAGAAAAGTCACCCAGCCCTTCAGGGAGAGCCGCAGGAGGGCGCTCTCAGAGCTGTGGAGGCCTCACCCGCCCGCCGGAAGGAGCGGGGCGGGCGGGCTGCCCCCACAAAGGTGCCCCCCAGTCCTGCCCTGAAGCCCGAGTCCCGGGCACGCAAGCCTTTTACGCAAACCCTGAAAAGGTCAGCTTATTTTGCAATCGTGGATGTTTGGGAGTGCACCATTCATGACCACTTAATCATTTTGCTTTTTTGAAGATAATTATCCTTATTAGGGAAAAACAAGTAGGTCTTAAAATAACTCCTGGATGGAGGCTGTTCTTGTCAAGAGGGGAAGACGGTATCCAAAATAATACAGCACCATGGTGGGCAGGCAGACACTTCTCAGTCCAATGCTGATGCGTTTTCTTCTTAAAAGGCATGGATTTCATTTTAGGAAGCTTTATTAAGTTTCAGCCAGTAAGGGCCACTCACTTTCCCAGCCAGGCTGACAGTGTCCTCACGCACAGCTCACTTGTTCGGCGGTTTGCCGACTGCCAAGTGTTCATCCACATGCTGTGTGGGAGACAGCGTGGACGTCCAGGCTCACAGTAACCGTGGGAAGGTGGTCACTTAATCTTGGGGGCCGTGCTTGGCCCTGTGGAGGCACCATGGTCCAGCCTGAGCGGTCAGTTCCTGGGAACGGGGCTGTGGTTTCCACTCTCGGAGGTTATTCTCCGACCCTGTAATGTGCCTCACACGACTGACGGTCGTACCCGAGAGGAGTCAAAACCTCACACCAGAGAGACTTCCCACAAAGGCGCTGGGCACACCTTTCTCTGCGGGTCTGTCCTGCCTGGTTTCCACTGGCGTCTCTTCATCTCGGTGGCATTTGGAATCATCTGTCTGCCCGACTCCTGGCCGACCCGTGCCCCTCAGCCTCTCCCACTCCTCAGGGCTCTGCCGACCACCTGCTCACAGCCGCGGGGCGTCTCTGGGCGCAGGATGCTGCCCATCCGCCCTCCTGTGGGCCTGGCCGTCTGTGTAGGATGTAGCTCCCCAGGGAGACCGGTGCCCTCTGATGCCCTCCCCGTGTGTTCCCACGACGTTCGGGCACCTGGTGCTGCTTGCCCGCGTCGAGTTGCAGGCTCCACCCAGTGCCCCACGTGGTCCTCCTGAGATGGGGCCGGAACCCCAGGATGCACCCCCCGCCAGCACAGCACCCTGGGCACCCGGAAAAGAGATTGCAAATTACGCCTGCTAAGTGGGTTTCTTTTCCTTTGTTGTTTAATCGCTGAGTCCTGTCTGACTCTTTGCAGCCGTGTGGACTATAATCTACCAGACTCCTCTGCCCTTGGGGTTCCCCAGTCAGGAATACAGACCTGGGCTGCCGTTTCCTCCTCCAGGGCATCTTGCTGATCAAACCCACGTCTCCTGCATTGGCAGGTGGATTCTATACCTCTCAGCCACCTGGGAAGCCCCTTTCTTTTCTTATTCTGAGCCTTTTGACTCTTCTGTATTGAGCGACTCTGAAAGGCTTCGACATACCCAGTGGTCTTGCTGACTTTGAGGCACAGAGCGTGTCTTCAGTGAGTGGGATTGCTAGCGTGGAGGGGTTGACCTCACAGATGGAGCTCGTTGTTCTGGTTCGACCTCAGGCTCTCTGCCCAGGAGAACTCACCTGCCCTCTCTCCTTGGCAGAGACACACCGCCACATGTGGCAGCTAAAGGCCACTGGATGCCACTCACACGCCCATTGCAGAGACATAGGCAGAGGCCTCAGTGGGCAGACAGGTGCCTGCTTTGGGCTCCTGGAAAGCTCTCAGCCTCAGACCTGGGTCCCCCATCCTCAGACCTGGGTTCTCCATCTGTATTGAGGAACCAGACCCTGGAGGGAGTTGGTGGGAAAGGTAGATGAAGGAAGTTTTAAATATTAAATATTAATTAAGTTAATATTAAGTATTAAAATAAGTTAATTTGTGCTTTAGAGCTTATGACTTCCTCTAACTGGTGCTGATCAGACCGTTTGTGTCTTTTATACTTAAACACATTTTTTTTTGGCTTATTGTCTCTCTGAGACAATTTTAACAGGCTCCTCAGGCTTCCACTCTCCTCTGGCTTTTTGCTTCATTGAATCTCTTCTGATGCATAGACACCGGTTTTCTTAGTTCTCATTATGGTGCAAGCAATCAAGTATTTACAGGCAATCGACAAGGAAGAGCTCAAGGATGGAGGGCAGGTAGAGAGAGCTCTGAGGGCAGGTGAATCCACGGGGAGGACCTCACTCCCTGCGCCCCTCCCTTTCCTCCATCCATTCAGGGCGGCTCTGCTGGCCCAGAGGACGCTGAGTAACAAGGGTCTTAGGTGTCCTGGTGCCTGAAAGCAGCCTCCTCATGTTTCTGCTTCATCCCCCAAACCAGAGCCATCAGTTGCACCCCCTCAGCGCTGGCACCTGGCTCAGCCCAGTGGAGACCACGGCCCCTCCTAACCTCAAAGGCTGTCTGAGGATGAGGGAGGCCACCACACAGAACCTGTGGAAGCCAGTGGCCACAGAAGCTCTTTCCTCAGGGCCTCAGCGATCGCAGGCACAGCACAGCTTCACTTCTATTGCTGTTGTTCACTTGCTCAGTCGTGTCCGACTCTTTGCAACCCCATGGACTGCAGCACGCCAGGCCTCCCTGTCCACCACCAACTCCCACAGCTTGCTCAAACTCAGGTCCACAGAGTTGGTGATGCCATCCAGCCATCTCATCCTCTGTCGTCCCCGTCTCCTCCTGCCCTCATTCTTTCCCAGCATCGGGGTCTTTTCCAATGAGTCAGTTCTTCGCTTCAGGTGGCCAAAGTATTGGAGCTTCAGCTTCAGCATCAGTCTTTCCAATGAATATTCAGGGTTGATTTCCTTTGGGATTAACTGCTTTGATTAGAAACCCTCAAAGCACCACCAGAATTCCTCAAGCAATATTTTAGCAGCTTCTAAACGTTTTCAAAATTAATTTTTATTTCCTGAGGCAGAATAAAATGACCCTTACATCAGCCCAGCACACTTTCCCAGAGGAAACTCATCCTGACTGGCACCTGTGCTGAGCATGCCCGGCTCTCAGGGAGCGGGGCTCACTCTCCCCCAGGCCGACTGGGCCTTTGGGGCTCTTCCGCAGACAACAGGTGGTGCCAGTGTTCCACCCCCTGCAAATGCAAACTACGAGCGCCGACTCCACAGCCCGGCTCTGCTCTAGCTGCGTCGGGACGGAGCACTCTGTCTGAGGGCCTGCGGGTGCCCGAGGTTGGCTTTCCCTGGGGCCGTCTGCTCCTGGGCCCACCTCCCAGAGGCTCCCTGGCATCTGCCTCCCTGGGCTGGGCCAGGACGAAGCTGCACGGAGGTGAGGGCAGGTATGCCGTTTGCAGGAGAGGACTTTAAACAACGTTTTTGCTCTTAGGAGCTGTTTGATGACTTTACAGCTAAGTGTCGTTGCTGGTTCACTCTGTCCAAGCGGGCGTCGAGTTTTGGACGTGGACAGGGCTGTTCTGAGCAGCCTGGCACAGGGACTGAGCTCCACCAGTTTATGTTTTGACTGGTTGATGGTTGAAGAGTTGACCGGTTGAGGTTGATGACTAAATATGAAATTTAAAACATTAACTTTGTAGCTGAATAAGGTGACTAATCCTTTAGAAGAAAATTGCTTTTTGTAGAAAGCGTGACAAAGAAATGGACCATTAAGTCCAGTTTTATTGAGGAAAGGATGTTGCAAATACAAACTCCCGTGAAAGCACGCAAGTCATCTCCATCCTAACGATTCATGACACAGGAATCCCAAGATGCGGGGTACCAGGGGCTCCATCTCAGATGTGACATGCATCACTCACGAGGAACTGGGCAAAACCTGATCAGACATGAGGGATTGAGTGTGAAACGAATGCTCTACTTACTGTTTCCTAAAATAAAGAGTAGATCAGATGCTGGATGGGCAGAAGGCACCCAAAAGGCGAGAAATGGGGAACAATCGTTGTGCACCATTTGGCAGAGTCTTAGTGAGATTTTTATTAGAATATTTAGCTCCATTGATATTTTTCTCCATTTTTTTTAAGAGAATGAGGAGAAATTGGAGGAGGCTTGGAGGAAATTGCGGTGATTACTCATCCACAATAGAACCAGAACAAATAAAGACAAGATGAGGAAGCAAAGGCGTGTTTTTAACATGCGGAGGAAAGAACAATAAAGGCCACTGCAAATGTTAAGTGGCTTACAAGACGGGCACTTTTTCCACTTATTAAGCCTTTGGCAGCAAATGGAGAAAAGTGAGTGTAGAGGTTACTTCTTGATTCTACTGAATAAACCCTGAGGAGCATCTTTCGTTAACCTTCGGGTTGTACCCGCCCTGGGGTCGGGAGTGAGAGGTCTGACCTGGTGAAAATCTTCAGTGTTTGGTAAAAGTGTGGCTGGAAAGGGGCAGGCAAGTGGAGAGACTTTTTTTCTTTGCACCGTCCTTCAAGTGGCATCTCTGACTCACTCACTAAGGCCTCCACGCTCGTCCTGTGCCCACCGCTGGTGGGCGGTCCACTCTTCTTGGAATTCTCTCAGCTGTTGTCAGGCACGCGGACCCTGTCGGGCCAGGTCTCCAGGCAGGCGCTAAGCAGCTTTCTGAGCCCTGTCCACACCAGGAGCAGGAGCCTCCTGGGGCTCCCTGGCTGGCCAGGTGTCCCCCAGATCGTGCAGGCTGTTGTCACCAGATCAGGTCCCCGGGAGGAGGCCCCACTGGCTTTAGGCCACCCACACATCCCAGTTCCCTACCATGAAATGCACATCTCAACCCTAGAGAATCATCCGCCCCAAACCGGGTGTGTGCGTCTAAAAGTCCACGAAGGATGTGGGAGAAGCCGGTCTCCACCCTGTCGTCGCTGGAAGCAGCCTGTGAGCTGCCAGGGGCGGTGTGTCCAGAGACAAGAGGGCCTGGGGTCCCTGTACAGCTAATCCACTCACTTACCTCTTAACCAAGAAAGTGGGCAGGTTCCGCTACTCAGCTTGTTCTCCGAGTATCTGTGAAAGCGTGTTCTTGGCTGTGGGCTGAGCGGCTGCACCTGGTTCCATGTGCTGTCTCCATCAGGGGCATCTTCCTGAGCTTTGTGCAGGGGCTCCCGCTGTGGGTCTCGCTCTCTGGGCCTGCCTGGAGCTGGGCCTGGTGGTTACTAAGGTGCTTCTTGCATCGCACCTGCTTCTGGGCTTGGGGAGCCGCGTGGACATCCAGAGAACAGGGTCGTCGTCGGGGCAGGGTGTCAGCAAATGAGGCCTTGGGGCTGGGGAAAGTGAAAGTGAAAGTGGCTCAGTCGTGTCCGTCTCTGCGACCCCGTGGACTATCCAGTCCGTGGAACTCTCCAGGCCAGAATCCTGGAGTGGGTAGCCTTTCCCTTCTCCAGGGGATCTTCCCAACCCAGGGATCAAACCCAGGTCTCTCGCATTGCAGGCCGATTCTTTACCAGCTGAGCCTCCAGGGCAAAGGTGAGGAAAGATGTGGAAATGGGCAAGCGACGAGGCACTTGAGGCTCCAGCTGTGGTAGGTGAGGGGCACTCGGGTAAATGCGTGTCTCGAGCACAGGGGCGTCGTGCGTGATGTGAGAAACACGGAAGATGCAGTTACGACAGCCAGACAGGCACGGTAAAGGAGGGTTAGCGAGGTGAAGGTAACTCACCAACGTCAGAGAAAAGGCAGGCTAGCTTGTTTTAAAGGCTTGAGTTGTCATCTGACTCAAAAGACGGAAGGGAGGAAAGCTTAGCGGGAGGATCATGGCAAACACCCCTCTCTGGCGTTACACACTCGGAGATATTTTAGAAGAAATCTCACTGTGTTTCTTTCATTGTTTCCTTTATACATGTTTTTAAAGTCTACATAGCCAATTTAAGAAGCATCTTTAAGATGGCAGGGAGGACTAATGCCTCTTATGTTAGCTCAGTAACGCCTTGGCCCCGTCAGTTCGGGAGTCATGACTATGCTGAAGAGAGAGGGAGAGGAGTTCAGATCTGTATTAATTGCGAAAAAGCATCTGCCAGACAAATTAATAATGTTAGTCATGTTTCACAGACAGTTTAAATAACTCAAGAGGACAAACTGTTCTCAAACACCATTAAATATGTTAAATTTATGGCTAAACAATTATCCTATGAAAAATAATTCCTGTCTCTTTATTACAACATGTTGTCTCAAATAACCATTTTACAAACCTCCCAAGTACAGTATATACTTGAAAGAATAATAAAATTGACTTTAATTGGCCTGAACTCCCTTTTATTGGGTTGGCCAAAAAGTTCATTTCATTTTTTTCCCACAACATCTTATGGAAAAACCTGAATGAACTCTTTGATCAACTCAGCGTTAATTTACGTCGTCCCCATAGACCCCGCCACAGCCAGATCAACGCACTCCCAGAATTCAGTCGCTTAAACCGCGCTTTAGGAGGGGACGGAGCAGGTGTCCCACGGCTCTGGCCTAGAAGGTCCCTCCTGCCTGGGGTCCCGCCGGTTCTCCATAGCGAGTGGCTCTTCACGCCATCTCCATGCTGGGGAGCTCTTAGCCAGAGCTGCACCTGTCTTTCGACCTTTCCAGCGGCTCTGTGCGCTTCTCTGTAAACACGCTGTTCTGCTGGTCTTTTCTCAGCCCACCCCACACTCCCTGATTTGATCCTGATCTTAGACGGGCCATGGGGTCCCGAGTGGCTGGTGTCGGCCTTCAGTCTGTGGACCCGCAGCCTGGCTGGCACACGGCCCCAGAGAAAGCAGTCCTGGGCCTTCCTCTCTGCCAGACAAGCGGTTCAGGCCTCCTCTCACGCGCCTCCGTGGCCAGCACCCAGCCTGCTTTGGAACCTCTCTGCTCATCCCATTAGCACCCTGTTCTCCCATTCCTAAGAGCCCAACACGGCAACTGCACTGCAGCTTCTCTGCTTTAGCTTCCTCTCATAACACTGAATTCCTTCTTTACAAACTCAAGCCTATGGAGCCGCTGGTGGAGGCCAGACACTCTGGGGGACTCAGCTCCTCAGGACCCAGTGGCAATACTCCGGAGGGAAAACTGCAGTTTTACGACCCCAGGATGGATGCTATTAAGCAAGAAAGCAATGCTGTAGCAATTAGAAAGACCAACGGAATGGAGACTCGTGCATGACAGAAGTTTCCCTTTATATCTGAAAACACCACCATGCCACTCTATAAGCCCTCTTCCGGATTCTGTGCCAGGGTCAGGAGTATCACGCCTGTGCCCTAGTTATTGCCATCTGGGTTAGGACTCGCTTGGCAGAGTGTGGTGGTCCCAGCACCACGCAACCACAATGCCATGGAGTGAGAGTGAAAAGCAACCCCCCTGCGGAAGTCGTGAGGGGAGCGGGGACTGG
Organism: Bos indicus; assembly: GCF_029378745.1. Lineage (NCBI taxonomy): Eukaryota > Metazoa > Chordata > Mammalia > Artiodactyla > Bovidae > Bos > Bos indicus. Next base: position 103,255,032 of record NC_091768.1, read on the forward strand.
AGACAGGCCAAATCCAACGACCCGCGCTGGGTCCTGGCCAGACATGGTTCTTCCTCTAGGAATAGAGACCGGACTGAGAGAATGGCCTAGCCATGGTAGAAATCGAGCTCTATCCTTCCTGATAACTTCATTCCCTGAGAATTTAATTGCCCCACCAGAGACCACAGCGCTCAAGTACGTAAGCTGTACATCAGCTGGCGTGGACACTCCCCAGTGACCAATGATGGTGGAAAACGTCCTGAAACCTGGTTTATAATGAATACCAGCAGGACACAGAAACTTCTAGAATGTTTTCCCCAGGAAGATTTAATTTTTTCTTAGCTCTCTTCTGATTTGTTGAATCAAGAGCAACTTTTTTCAGAAAAATCAAGGATTTCTCCCTCTGACCAAAAAGGATAAATGGCCTGCTCTTTGGTTGTTGGTTAACTTTAAGAAATCCCTGAGACAGATTCTTCAAGTGTGATTTACAGCAGAAGAGGCTTTGAATTTTGAGTTCTCGTCCTACTTATCCATCTTTTCTCTGTGCTTTTGCTTATTAAATCAGCTAACGTATCAATTAACATATTTAAAATGTATAATGACCTCACTTCAGGAAAATCTGAGACAACCCCCTCTGTTAAAAATCACACGTCTCAGAATCTGATGATTGATACAGAATAGTATCATTCCTTAAATCCAGAAAGTGTTAGATTTCTGATTTTTAAAACCTCCTGAGAAACATGCATCGTCTGTCACGAAACAGCCGTTTTGGGAGCACCCTTTGACAGGCTCTAAAAAGTGAAGTCAAAGTTTTGTTTAGCATTTTACCCTTTTAAATAATCCCCACTTGCTACCTTGCAGAAGGTAAATTTGTTTATTCAAATGCAACAGAATAAGAATTTTGTTTTTAGAATTTATCTAGTGGAGAAGAAGTCTTGAAGAAAAGAAAGGAACAATATGAGGAACCAGAAAGACAGGTAGCCATGCGCAGCCCCGTTCCTGGGAGCACCCCCTTTTCCCAGTCAGACCGCGCCATCTGCTGAACTTACTCTTTCCTGTTGGGTGAACCGACTCCTCTTGCACACCCCACTCTCCCAGAAAGCCCAGCCCTACAGTCCGCTTCTGCATCATGTCCAGTTGACCTCTTGCCACTGAACTCGGTGGAGATGAGGTCGCCCTGTGTCTGGCGAGCTGCTGCAGTGCCTGTCTCCCACGCCTTTCCCCTGAGCGAGGCTGATGCCGTGTCAGCAGTTCTGCCGGGGGTCTCCCCTACCAGGAAGGTGGGGTGCAGAGCGCTGCGTGGCAGCAGCGGGCCGGTTCTGTGCCCTGGTGGAGGAAGGCTGTCGGCTGTGAAAGGCCATCTCTCTAAGGCCCACGGCACGCCTCCCTCAAGTCTGACAAAGCAGGACCTGCTCAGCGTGGGCCTGAGATTCCCGCTAGCCCCCTTAGCAGATGCCCGAAGCGTAGTCCTTTCTGGAAGCCCCCCTCTAGGGAGAAGGTTTGGATTCTAGTGCTTCTATCCGATGGCGACTCGGCTCTTATCAGTGACTGTGGGTGAAATGATCTCTTTAACTATCTGCTGGCTCTTGCATCCGGGGCTTGTCTATATACGTTCTTTGAATATGTGAAACCAAAGAAGCTAGTAGAGACGCGTGTGGTGCACAGAGGTCCCTGAGCAGCAAAAGGAGACGGTGGGACGGAGGCTCGGCAAGATGCGACCATGTGCCACTGAGGAGTGTGGGCTAGGTCCTGCAGAAGGTTCGCCCGATGTGGGGAGTTCATTTCTTATTTAAAAACGCACAGGCAGGCTTGTGAATGACAGGTCCAAGGTGCCCCAGACAAACCAGCAGCAGCTCCAAGAAGCGCAGTGGCGTTCGTACTGGGGAGAGCCGATTGCAAACCTACAAGGCATCCGTCTCAAAGGTCGACGCAGAGCTTCACTGAACCTTCACTTCAGCCCCGAATAAAGGTGCTTTTCTTTGGTCTTTATAGACGACCTGTTGATGTTAAACAAACTGGGCCTGTATCATTTAGGTGTTACCACAGTGATACCTGTATTATGCAGGTGACGCCTATTTAAGCTAGAGAATCATGTTGATGCCAGCCAGAGTTACACACGAAACTTTCAGTTCAGTTCTGTTGCTCAGTCACGTCCAACTCTTTGCAACCCCATGGACTGCAGAACGCCAGGCCTCCCTGTCCATCGACAGCTTCGAGAGTTTACTCAAACTCCTGTCCATTGAGTTGGTGATGCCATCCAACCATCGCATCCTCTGTCATCCCCTTCTCCTCCTGCTTTCACTCTTTCCCAGCATCAGGGTCTTTTCCAGTGAGTCAGTTCTTCACATCAGGTGGCCAAAGTATTAGAGTTTCAGCTTCAGCATCAGTCCTTCCAATGAATAATCAAGACAAATTTCCTTTAGGATGGACTGGTTGGATCTCCTTGCAGTCCAAGGGACTCTCAAGAGTCTTCTCCAGCACCACAGTTCAAAAGCATCAATTTTTCAGCACTCAACCTTCTTTATGGTCCAACTCTCACATCCATACATGACCACTGGAAAAACCATAGCCTTGACTAGACGGACCTTTGTTGGCAAAGTAATGTCTCTGCTTTTTAATATGCTGTCTAGGTTGGTCATAACTTTTCTTTCAAGGAGCAAGCGTCTTTTAATTTCATGGCTACAGTCACCATCTGCAGTGATTTTGGAGTCCAAAAAAATAAAGTCTGACACTGTTTCCACTGTTTCCCCGTCTATTTCCCATGAAGTGATGAGACTGGATGCCATGATCTTCGTTTTCTGAATGTTGAGCTTCAAGCCAACTTTTTCACTCTCGTCTTTCACTTTCATCAAGAGGCCCTTTAGTTCTTCTTCACTTTCTGCCATAAGGGTGGTGTCATCTGCCTATCTGAGGTTATTGAGATTTCTCCCGGCAATCTTGATTCCAGCTTGTGCTTCATCTAGCCCAGCGTTTCTCATGATGTACTCGGCATATGCACCTTTACATGAATCTTCCTGGATCATTCATCTAGCCCTGCATTTCTCATGATGGACTCGGCATATGCACCTTTACATGAATCTTCCTGGATCAAAATCCTTTATAGTGCGGCTCTCATTCTAAGAAGGGCTGTATTGGACCCTCAGTGATTAGCTGTTAAGGGAACCACAAAAGAACTGTTACGAAGTTATTGTCCTTGGTCATGGAACAGACACACAGAGAAACACCCACCCCCCACGGACACCATCCGTGTCTGGTCTGATGAGGCGTGATTTAGCAGAATTAACAGGAATGGGTGGACTCCCTGCCCACTCCCGGTCCCTTACATCCTGTGCAGCAGGGCTCCCACTAGTCTGTGCAGAGGTTCCCGTGCAGGGTCTGCTCCCAGAGCCGCAGGACGCCTGGTCCCCCGGGAGATGCGAAGGGTCGTGCTGCCCCTCCTCCATTTGGCTCAGGCGTCTGGGATGGAGCTTGAGATGAGGATGCATGGGGAAGGGCGATGAGGTGACTCAGCAGGACACCCCAGCCCGATGTCCGTTTCCAGCCCGGCAGAGACAGGAAGTAGGACTTGGGGCGCCGGGGCTGCGAGTGAGCTGGAGTGGTCCCCGCTGTGTGCTCTGTGGGGAGGGGTCGCAGGAGGCCCGGCCAGTGTAGGCTCTGAACTAACAGTCGGTCCTGCTCTCGGGCGTGTTCTTAAGCTTCGTTTCTGCCATCTTGGCATCGGGCTTTGACGGTCTTATTTTCAGGCTCTTTCCTCTTAGTAAAGTAAGTGCTTTGGCCTCGGTTCGCCATTAGGTTTCATGCACCATCTCCTGGAAAGTGTTGTTTGCGTCCTGGACTCTGCGAGGGCATCTGCACAGTGAAGGTGGGCTGTGGGCAGGTGGCCCAGGACTCCTGGGTCTGGCAGGTGGGCGTGACCTTGTGCCTGCCTGCCCTGTGCAGAGCGCCCGCTGACTGTCAGGGAGCAGCTCAAAGCTGAGAAGAGACAAGCAGAAGCCTCTGGGCTTCCTCACCAGGAAAGGGGGCGCCCGGCGAGGAGGAGGTGGACCCTGTGTTCACAGTCACTGCCCTGCCGCACACTGTCCCATCGCACACTGTCCCGGCCGTGGTGAGGACACTGACCCAGCAGGTCAGCCAGGGGCCTGCTGAGCTGAGCGGTTCAGTGCAAAGGAAATGAAATGTCAATAATGACAGTGCTGGTGGGTGCAAAAACCCCTCTGCCTGACCGGCGTCCAGTCCTGAGTGTGGGACATGGTGAGGTCCTGATGCCTTACAGACAAGTTCTTAACTGCTTAGGAGGGCATTGGACGCTGGAGGCATCTCTTTTCCTTAAATGTGGATGCTACCAGTCCGTCCCCAGCTCCGCCCAGGCCGTGTCCCCCCACAGCCCGATGCTCTGCTCATGGCCTGGACCAGACTCACCGTTTCCTCCTCAGGGTGGGGGCGAGGCCGCTGTGGCCTGGGGAGCTGGGGACAGAAGTGTCTGAACCCTGCTGCTGGCCTCTGCGATGATTCCTCTTTGGAAGGAATTGGCCACGTGCGCAAGATTTCTTCAGGCCAAGCTCGGAGTCCTTGGAATGGTCTGGAGTCTGGGCAGCTGCACTTCTATGTGCATTTTAGAAAAGAGTCAGTGTCAGCATGGTTACCAGGCAACATGGTTACCAGGGCAACGTGGTTACCAGGGGAGCTTAGCCATGACATTCCCACAAACACGCCTGCAACCACTCGGGTCTCACCTCTGTTAGCTGCAAAGTCTTGCATCACTTGAGCCATAGATGACAAGGTCCCTACTCTCTAATCATCACCCCCAAAGACAGGCTCCGGGTCAACCCTTTACGACTGTGAGTGATCACTTATTGGTATATGGTTAGCAAACTTTCAGAGCCGCTTACCTTCAGCAGATATGCAAGCACACATTTTCCAGCCTTTTTATCTTGGAAGGTCCACGTCCCTCTGAATCAGGGGTCTCTCCAAAGACGATGGCTGAAGGAGACTCGGGCTGCACCTGCTTAAAAATCCTTGTTAGGCTGACAGTATGGCCCCCGAGATGCAGGGCCTTCTTGCCCAGTTCTCTGTGTGTGCAGGGAGCCAGCTGCCTCTGGAGGAGAAGCTGGCCCCCGCCTCCATAGAAGGGGCCTTCTTCTCTCTGGTCCGTGTTATCATGAGGCTTCTCAGTTTATGTGATTCTCAAGGCAGATGGCTTCTTGTGTAACCAGTCTCCAAGGAGAGATACACTCCAGGCCCCCAGTGTCTGGGAGGAGCTCAGTCTTCGTCAAAATCTAAGAAAAACGTACACACCTTGCACGAGAGACTTGTCCCCACGCTTGGTCTTCTGGAGCCTTCACTTCGGATTAGCTGGAGGCGCGTGTGTACAGACCACGGGCTGCCCCGCTGCCGAGACGCCTCTGCCCACTTCAGGCTGTGCCCCAGGCCGACACTGGCAGACCTTACAAACAGAGCCCTTGCAGACTTGTCTGCCGAGACGCGGTGCCATGCTGTCAGCCCCTGCACTGCTGTGCTTGGGGCCTGGAGACAGGCTCTCTCCAGTTTCAGTATCGAGAAGTAGCCCTGACCTCCGGCCCATTCGGTCCTGTTCCGTCCACGCTGGGCTTTTTCTTCTGATTGGCTGTCTCTCCCCGTGGTGGCCAGTCCACACCAAAGGCGCTGAGCTGAAACTCGCCCCACGCTCCACTGTCTGCTTCACCCCCATTTTTTCTGGATGTTGATGTCTCATTTATTAAATCTAATTTTATTCTGGTGTGGGGCATGTACTTTGCCATCTTCCTGGGGTTGTCAATGCCTGCCCCCCATAAATATAACCACAGGGTGCCTTTCGTCTGCACGGCTGTGCCCTGCTGACCCCACACACGTGTGTGTGAAGGTGTGCGGTGTGGGCTGAGACCGTGGTGAGGTCACAGGGAACACAGGCTTCCCCAGGGGTGGCTGCTCGTATCACAGTTTGTGGGCAGGACATCGAGAAGGAAGAGCCTGTGTCTTCCTGACAATGCCACCGACACGTGAAGAAGTCAAGGACGCTGACAGTCACTCCGCACGATCACATCCTGACAGGCAAGGGCTGGAGTGCTCGGCCCTGCCTCGGTTCAGAGGCCCCCCAGCTGCTGAGAGCCTGTGCTGTCGTGGGAGGGGGCAGCGTGGGGTAGACAGCAGGCTCCCTGGGTGCGGAGACCTGTGCGATTGGCCCGACACCAAGGGGCGTGTGGCAGGGCCTTGAGACAAGCACTCGAGTCCCATCCAACCCCCCAGAAGCCCTGGAGATGACGCGTGAGAGCGTCGGGCCCTGAACTCGGCTCAGGAACAGGAGGCTGATGGTGTGGTCGGGAGGTCGGAGGAGAAGAAGGTCCATGCCCGCCAGGCCCTGCAGTGCGTGTTCCTGGAAAAGTGGGTTTGAGATGAATTGTCAGGAAGGGTAAGACACAAGTGGGCAGAGAACGGATGCTATTTCAGGGAGAAGGAGCACCTTGGGCACCAGGCAGAAGAGCTGCGTGATAAATAAGCCTAAGAGCCTGTTTGGAAGAGCTTCTATTCCAGGAAGAGGTGGATGCGGGTTCTGTGGTTTTGTTTTCATATTAAATCATATTGTCATACTTTTCTAAGGAGGATGGGATTTCCAGTTACAGTCAGCAACTGCAGATCCAAGTGAGAAGCATGCGTGTGACCTTTCTTGAAGGATCCCCCCTTCCCTTTGAATCGTGGTTTTTAGACCCCTGTCTCCAGCTTGTTAGGGACGACCTCCTCCATGAGCTCTCTCCAAGCTCACCCTGAGCGCATTCAAGTCCTCATCAGGCACGTCACTGCAAAGGTTTTTAGGAAACAAGAAAACCGAAGACAGGCGCTTACGGCCCTTCTTCAGGGAGCTCCCTAGAGGCACTCTCATCCGTCCACTGACGCCTTCTTCCTGCAGCCTTGGAACCAGAGGCAGGTCCACTGACCTCTGTCACCTGGGGAGACGCAACAGGCGGTCAGAGGTGGAGCCTGGGAGGTCGGGTCCAGTTGGATCCACATCCCCTGGGAACGGAGGTTGCTCCAACCATTAGGAGTTTGTGTAAGAGAGGGAACAAGCCACTCAAGTCCCACTTCTCTCTGAAGAATGTGAACGAAAATGCCTTCATTCTTCTCCATGGCCAGGTTCCTTTCTATTTCTTCTGCCCAGAAAAAGCAGGGCTGTGGATGAGCTGGAGAATAAACCTGGGTAAATTTGCAGGTAATCATTTGAATGTGGAGAGGTGTGTATATACGAAATCTCTTGATATTTGAAAACTTGAGAAACCATGGCAGACTTGCCTCCTTCCTAGAGAGGTCTGAAAAGCATTTTGCCTGTTTCTTCATTTCTGGGACAAACTCCTACATCTCAGAGATGACGGGCAGGTGAGCCCAGGTCGGTGTCCTTGGTAAGTGCTGGGTGCAGATGCGCCGTGACATAGACCAGGGGATGCCAGGAGGTGGACACACCGCCCTCACACACCTGGATTTGGGGAGCCTGGCGTGGCCACCGTCCAGCAGTCTGTCCTCCCTTCCGAGTCTTAGTCTGCTCGTCAGAGAAAAGGGCTGATGCACACTGCCGCCTCCCAGGTCTTCTGAGGGCGGAGCTCAGCCACCTTCACGGGACATTCCTCTCAGGGACCCTGTAGGCCACCGGGTGGGCGGCAGGTCACTGAATGCTACCCCTTCCTGCCCAGGTTGTAATGGGCATCTCCTGTAGTTAGCTCTCACCAAAAAATGATTGTGATTTAATTTTTTTTTTAATTTAAGGAAAAAAATCAAGAGTCCCCACTGGATAATCAAATCATGGAAGCTTCATGTGCACAACACAGTGTTTCTACTTCTGTCTGCACGGCCTTGATCTCCCACCAAAGTGGGGTTTCCACCAAAGTGGGGTTTCCACCAGTCACCAAACGGGCGACCCCTTTACCCGTCCCCCCCACAACACCTTCCCTTCCCCAGCCTGTTCTCTGTATCTGGGGGTTGGTTTTTATTTATTCATTTATTTTGTTTGGTTGTTTGCTTTCTGGATTTCACATATGAGTGAAACCGTATGCTATTTGACTTCTCTGTCTGGCTTATTTCACTGAGAGTAATGCCCTCCAAAATCATTCATGTTGTAGCTAATGGCAGAGGAGGGCCAGTCCAGTGCCTGGGACCAAGGGGGCGGCACCCAGGGGGCTCCCGCGGGGACCGAGGAGGCTGTGCCTAGCGGGATCCCAGGGGACCGAAGGGGCGGCGCCCAGTGGGCTCCCAGGGGACCAAGGAGGCGGTGCCTGGTGGGCTCCCAGGGGACCGGGGGGGCGGCGCCCAGTGGGCTCCCAGGGGACCAAGGAGGCGGTGCCCGGCGGGCTCCTGCAGGGAGGGTCTATATTTCAGACCGCAGTGCCATCTCCCTGCGGCACAGGCAGTGGTGAGTCTCCACGGAGGATGTGACCCTGCTCTTCTGACAGTGTCCGGGCTCTCGGCGGTGGTGGGGTCACTCAGAGGGGCTTCCTCCTGGGCAGAGCTGAACGTGGTCCCGTGGGGGCTGGAGTTCTGTGAGCGGGGTTCTGGAGCACAGAGCCCTGCAGACCACTGCATCCCCGGGCTGCCTTTCAGGGGCACCTTGGTGCTCGAGGGGCTTCCAGCCCCCATGCCAGCCTTTTGCTTTATAAGCCTCATTCTCTATCTTCATTGGTGTTTTGTGTTAACCTCCCACCCCCACCCTCTGTTTTTGGAGGAGCCTGGTGGGCTGCAGTCCATGGGGTCGCAGAGTCAGACACGACTGAGCGGCTAACACAGGTAAAGGTGTGAATTCATCTGTTTTAAGGCAGCTTTGAAAGCAAGAATCTTCCACATAGAATGTTCACAGGTTCAACAGACAGTTTCTGGTGAGAAATCCCAGGGCTGTCGCTCCAAATTGTTCCACAAGGTATGCGAGAATAAGTCCAGGCGTTTGTTCCGTGAATGCGTATCCTGATGTGAGAGCACTGCTCCGTGGAGTGGACATTTGGCACCGAGCCCTGGGCCCCTGAGGATGCGCGGATCCGAGGACGCAGCCCTCGCTGGGGCGCTGCCTCCCACCAGGACCCTCTGGCAAGTTTGTCCACATGATACGTGACCCAGTGGCCCCGACGCAGCTGCGCAAACCCGAGACTCACTTCTCCTCTCTGCTCACTGAGGGGGAGCGTCAGTGAAGCCCCTGCCGGTCCGGCTCCTGCCCCCCGCCGCCGCGACAGGGACTTCCAGCTCCACCAGCTTCTGCCGACCCAGCCCACTGGCCCCTCTGGGACGGTCCACATGGATGCCTAGGGGGCTTTAGTCCCAAGAGAAATGATGCTCCTTTGAAGGACATCATTACACATTTTCTGATGGAAATACAAGTGTAAGCGCAGACCTCTTTGGACTCTGTTCACTGCCGAGATCCAGCTTCATCACACTCTGTGAAGCCAGGAAACCCCGGGCTGCTGGGGCCATAGTTTCAAACAGCGCCAGTCAAGGAGTCAGACGTGGGCGGAGGATGCTTTTAAGCGCCCTGTGGGAGTGGCGCTCAAGCAGCTTTATCTTGCGGTTACCGTCTATCTTTACTGTTGTCAGGTGCTTGGAGGAAGGCTGAGGCTTCTGGCGAGCAGGGCAACTTGAGGCTTTAGAGGGCTGGGGTGGGCGTGGGGGGGGGCCCTGGGCACAGAGAGTGAAGCAGAGGTCGGACTTAGAGCCGCAGGGCTGGTGAGCAAAGTGGCGAATCTCCGTCGGGGGGACAGTTGCGGTCAGCCTGGCCCGAGCCCCACCCGGGAAGACAGTGCAGGGTCGGGCAGCGAATCATGTGGGGTCTGTAATGTTTCGGTCACTAACCTCAGAACAGCTCTGAAGTCTGGAATGTTGTCAGGCTATTTGTGACTCAAACAAAAGGAAGAATTTGAAATTCAGGCAAAGAGTTAAGTGATACGAGGAAGAGGCAAACTTGTTTTTTAAAGGAGAAGATGACCCTCATGTGCTTTGTTCACGAACGTGTACTCTGAGCTGGACCCGGCTAGACCCGGCGGGCCGGCCGTGGGGTCCAGGGGGCTTGGCATCCTCACCCTGGAGAGGTTGCAGAAGCGGGAGCTTTCAGTGCAGAGTTTTCTTTGTTTATATTCAGCTGTAGTTTCTAGCCTCATTCATCAAATTGTCGACTGAATTCACCATTTTTGGCTCTGAGTGACAGGTCTGGACATAGAGGGAAAAAAAAAAGACAAAACAAAACCCAAGACATGTTGCTTGAGTCACTTCCAAAATGTGACCTTACCTTCTGCTTCTGCAAGACCCAGCCTTTGGTGACTTGCCCACATTCTGCCAAGGACATAACTGCTTCCATTCTGTAGGGAAGAGCCAGAAAAATCATTGAGGCAGCTTTTCTTACTCTGTTTATCTGTGAAGGTTCACGCTGGCCTTTGCATTGAAACTGATTGAAGCTGGGACTTGACTTGGTCCTGAGATGCAGATTTTCGAGCAGATTCCTGGAGGCATCCACTTTCTGCCTCGGCAGAGCAGAGTCTGCAGGCCCATGACTGGCACAGCGGCTGAAGAGAGCACTCAACCGGAGGTGGGGTGGCGTCTACCACTTATCCCTCATGCCTGGTTTAAATTTCCCCCCGAATCACAAGGGTGCAGAGATGGTGCAGGTCCCTGTTCCGTTTGCTGCCTGCTGCAGGGGTGGGGGGCTGGGACTGTGAGCGGGGCGGCCCCGGCCCACTCCCCTCCCAGGCAGCACGCAGCCACACTCTGCCATCTCACGAGCTTTGCTTCCGTGTTGGGGCTCCGAGGAGGTGATCGCCCCGTGCATTCGGTGACTAAAACCCAGGGGGCCCAGAGACTGGCTGGTGGGTCACTGGGCATCCCTGGCCGTGCCCTTCACCTCCTGTTTCCTCGACTCCACTGTGGACCATCACGCCGTTTTGCGGTTACTGTTGTTGCGTGGCGGAGTTCTCTCACACTCTGTGCGTGTCCCTGTCCCTCGCTTTCTCCTTCCCTTCCTCATCGTCCCTCTCCCCTCCCCGTCCCTCTCCCCTCCCCTCCCTCCTTCCCCCTCTCCTCCCCCCTCCCCCTCCTCAGCAGGCTTTGCTGTGATGGGGGGTATGACCTGGCAGAAGGAAGGGAGGGAAGCCAGGGCAGGCGCAGAGCCTCGGACGTGAAGGGCAGGGTTCGGACCTCTGAGCCCAGGCTCCGTCTCTGCTGCAGAGACCCAGGCACTGAGTGGCAGGGAGGCGGCAGAAATCGCCTTTGATTGAATGCTCTGGGGTGGCTATGAAAACACTGGCTCACTCTTAATATTTTAAAAGTGTAGCAAAAGGAGACCTCACTTGAAATCCAATCAAGGTGCTTTAAAGTGTAATTTACAAGCACGTCGTAGAGCAGAGGCTTATTTTTCACGGCGGAGATGAAGGGCGTTTTACGGGTTTGTGGTGTGAGAACACGCAGGCCGTCTACGTGGTTGCTTAGCCCGGCTCTTGCTTCAGTTCCTCATACAGGGTGGACAGGGCTGAGCTGCAGAGCAAGGCGTGGAAGGGAGATGAAACGGAGTCTGGGAAGGAAGCTTTCTGCCCTGGAGGGGAGGCAGGAAGAAAGCACCCGGCCCGTGTCCAGACGCCCAGGCTGGCTCCGGGCCTCGTGGCCTGCAGGTCACTGGGCCCAGCTGGCCTCTCGCTCCTTCCTCTGGCCAGGCCGGGCGGGTGCTGGGCTGTGGGGTGAGGGGCGCTGCGTCCGCTGCTGTCTTCATGCAGAGCTCCTGGGGTAGAGACATCCCTGTACCCCTGGGTCGCCTGGATCAGCCAGGCTTCTGTCTGCTCATGCAGCCGCGATTCCATCCGCCATTCCTCATTCACAGGATGTCACCCTAGATCCCCCGGGCCTGGGGCAGATGCCGCTCTGGGTGGTGCCACGTGCATGCCCTCCAGGCACATGGCTGTCATCCCTGGGGCTGCAGTAAGAACCTTGTCACTGTCACTGCGTTCCCAGACCTAGAACACTTGCCAATCAGCAGCTGTCCTTCCAGGGGCAGCCCTGGCTCAGCCCCCACAGGAAGGTGGCCGTTGTCTCAGGGAATAGTTCAGAACTGCTGTCAGCAACACCTGCCTGCACCGCTGGGTCCCTTGGTGGAGAGCAGGCAGTGAGTAAAGAAATGCGTGTGTCCAAAAGCGGGAAGCAATGCTTCTGTACCCAGCACAGCATCGCCAGTCTCTCCTGAGTCGTGAGTAGACACACGCGATTCCTGGGCACGGTGACCTCGCTTCTCCGAGAGATGCTGGGGCACTGAGCTGAGCCTGGCGGTCAGAGCACCTCCAGAGGGCGGTCAGCACCACGTGGACCCAGCCACGTCTCCTCAGGAGCCTCCTCTCTGGTAAGGACATGCTCTGTCCCCACCGTGGCCACGCGGTCTGTCTCGTCGAGTTGAGTTGGGGGAGGTGCCCACACAGCCTCACGTCATGTCTGGTGCTGGAGCAAGGATGGGAAGAAGGGCCAGTGTTCCAGGCTTCGAGAGAAGACAGTCACTGCTGACTCCTCCTCTGTGGTCTTCAAGATGCTCCACATACCTGTTTCATGGTCACGGATCATTCAACACCTTGTGCTCAGGAGAGACAGGGAGGGGAGGATGAAGCCCGTGGATCGGGAGCCATCACCGGTGACCCTCATCCTGGGAAGGGCGTCTGCAGGTCAGGACACCTCCTCATGGGCACGTGTGTCCTCAAAGGCTCCCGGTTCATAGCTCCCTGGGGACAGTCCCAGCGTGGCAGCCGAGGAAAGCCGGTGCCTCCCGCGAGCGGATTCCTACTTCTGTCATCATCAGCCCTCCTCTCGTCACCACTGCTTTATTTATAAGCTCCTTGAGGGTAAAAGTGCTGCTTTTCACAGGAGGTATGGCTAACGGTTATCGCACAAGTGTTTGAGGATGTGTTGTTGTCCCTGAGGAGTGTAGGGGGCGTGGGGACACACCCCGTCTCTCGAGTACGTATCCCACTGAACGTATCAGCTGGTGCCAACTCCTGGCGCACGTGCTGGGCTCAGCTGACCCACCCAGAGGAGAACTAAACCACAGGCCCGAGTGCGGCGCGCCCGGCCCCAGGAGCCTCAGGCATGAGAGCGCCAGGAGGAGGACTCCCCGAGCCCGACTTCCTCTGACCAAGTTATTCCTCTCCAGGAGAATAACTGCCCGGGGCCCTTAGGCGTGGACTTTAGCCAAGCTCTGCTGTTCACCAGTGCATTATTGAATGTTAAGTAATCAAAGCACAGCCTCAAGCCTAAAATCCTCTTTGTTTAGGATGAAAAAGTGTGTAGAAAATATGAAAATAAATATATAAAATTGTAAATATTAGAAAAGGTAAAAAGCCAGAGCTAAGACACAGGAGTAGTGATTTTGCTTTTAATCTTAAGGTTGGAAATTTTGTGCTTTTGCTTTGGGCCTTTTGTGAGAATGAACTTACTCACTGTGTCCCACATAGGTGTCCTAAAGTGTGAATGTGTGTGTGTGTGTGTGTGTGTGTGTGTATGCGAGCGCTCAGTCGCTCAGTCGTGTCTGACTCTTTGTGACCCCATGGACTGCAGCCCGCCAGGCTCCTCTGTCCATGGGATTCTCCAGACAAGAATACTGGAGTGGGTTGCCAGGCCCTCCTCCAGGGGATCTTCCTGACCCAGGGATCCAACCCAGGTCTCCCGCATTGCAGGCAGATTCTTTACCACTGAGCCACCAGGGAAGCCCAAAAACGTATGAGGAGGCGTCCTGATTATGTCTCTCCTGCAGTGCGGGGGCCTCCTGGTTCCACACTGTCGTCTTCTTTTGTCGTAAATCCTGCTGTTTGTTCATCTTTGGCTGCGCTGGGTCTTCGTTGCTGCCCCCCAGCTTTCTCGCGCTGTGGTGAGCAGGGGCTCCTCTCTGGTTGCGGTGCTGAGTTCTCATTGCGGCGGCGTCTCTGGCTGCAGAGCACAGGCTTGGTTGCTCTGCAGCAGACTGAACCCTCCTGGACCGGGGATGGAGCCCGTGGCCCTCACACTGGCAGGCAGGCTCCTAACCACTCTACCACCAGGGAAGTCCGAACGCCGTCATCTCGACCGTGACACTCAATTCCCAGATGGCGGGGATGTTTATAAAGATGTTTTTTGTACTTTTTATTAGCTGCAGATGCATTTTAAACGTGCTTTAAGAACTTTTCTGATTACTTTTGTTTAATGTTTTTAACGTTTGAACTGCATATAAATTTAAAAATTAAGAAAAAGGCACTTATTAAATTAAGGCAGGTTGTCCTGAAGTGGGACTGTGGGGGTGGGAAGTGAGGTCAGTGAAGTTGCAGGAACTCCAGGTGTGGGGACCCATCGTTTGGACCCTGGGGCCCCAGGTGGGATGCCGGGGCCCCAGGGCCTGAGATGGGTGTGTTGTGCGTGTTTGGGGCACATCAGCGCATGGGAGACAGCACGCCAGCTCCACGTGTGGCTGAGGAGAGCCTGGACTAGGAAGGAGCCTGGTGTTCCGGCCGAGTGGCCGCGGGGCTGTGGCGCGAGGGCGGGTGGAGGTCAGGGCAGACCTCAGAGGCTGTGCTGTCGGAAGGTATGGAGCGGAGAGCCCAGGCCCTCACACTCCGGGCCGTGGACTGTCTCCCTGCCATGTCTCGGGTCTCAGGGGCCCTCCACACGGCGCCGGAGTCTGCAGACCTTCCCTTCTCCCCTGCAGTGCTCTGCTGTGAGTTAAACTGTAAGGTCCTGCCGTTCTATCTCCCACTTCTGTAACTGACCAGCCAAGGGTGGTCTTATTCGATGCCGCACTTTCGCCTGCTCATCTGCAGGAGGAGCCTCCCCCCGGGGAACAAACCCGCCTCCTCTGCACACGCTCTGCACACGGGGATGGAGGTGACGTTCCGGCCCTGGTCAACGTGGTTTGTGCGGGGAGCTCGTCGCAGCTCCCCCTCCCTGCCAGGAACACGCAGGAAAAAAGAGCAGCATGACTCGGCCTCTGCTTGCACTCACTGCACTCACTTCCAGGTAAAGGTGATTGAGAGAGAAATTACGAACCACGCAGCTGCATTTATGCAGTCCAAAATATTGTACATGAAATAAAGAGATTTACTGCAGACTGAAGGCAGGAGGAGAAGGGGACAACAGATAGGATGAGATGGCTGGATGGCATCACCGACTCGATGGCCATGAGTTTGAGTAAACTCTGGGAGTTGGTGGACAGGGAGGCCTGGCGTGCTGCCGTCCATGGGGTCTCAAAGAGTCGGACACAACTGAGCGACTGAACTGAAAATTCACGTAGGTTAGCAATTTGTAGATTGTGTTAGTCTTCAGGCAAGAGTGGGTTTAATCCACTGTTCGGCGTCTCCTTTCTAGAGGAACAGGTGCGGCAATCCCGGTCTCTCACAACCTTGGAGGCAGCAGATGGCGGCTCTCGCTTCTGACCCCCACCCTGCAGGTCAGATGTGCTCATGTCACTCTGGGAAATCGCACAAAACTAGACTTCCCGGAAAATTTGTGTGATAAATTCTTAAAAGTTTGGGAGAAGCCAGACTTCCAAAACTTGAGGAGTTAAAACTGTGAGCAGGGCAGTAGTTGCTTGCAGTGGGATGAACACGTGTGCAGGCACACACAGCTCCCCAGAGGGGCGCACGCAGCTCCTCAGATGCACACACAGCTCCCCAGAGGCGCACACAGCTCCCAGATGCAAACACAGCTCCCCAGAGGGATGCACACAGCTCCCCAGAGGGACCCACAGAGCTCCTCAGAGACGCACACACTCCCCAGAGGGGCCCAAAGGCCAGAGAGAGGGTGCTTACTTCCTCTTCATGTCATTCCTCACCTGTGTTAGTTCCATAGGCATTTGAAATGATAAACCAGCCAGATGAAGCTTTTAAGACCGCTCGGTGCTGGATGCTTTAAAGCCCGACTGATGGCTGTCACTGTCCCCTGACCCTTCACCCCACCTTGTCACCCGGTCAGCAGTGGACCCTCAGCCCTGCTTTCCCTGACCCACAGCCCCCCGTCCTCACCTGCTGGGCAACGCGCAGACCTCATTTGGGCATCGGTGTTGGCTGACACGGGCCAGCGCTGTGTACTGCGTACACCACCACCCACTGAGGACATCGCCACCCCGCCTTCCCTGTCTTGGTGTTGGCTTTCCTTTCGAGGGCCATCCTGAGTGTGCTGGGTCACGGGAGAGAAGCAGATGCCAGTTACCACGTGGAGTGGAGTTTCCCAGCGTGGTCGAGGTCTCAGCCCCGAAAATGTTTCCATCTGTATTTGCAAGAAAAAGGGAAAGGATGAAACAGTCAAGTTGCTGAAGTCAGTAATTTCTACACCAAAAACGTCTACTTTTTAAAAGAAAGATGTCTTATAGGGCAGAAAGCATTCATTTTAAGAGTTAACAAGTCAAATAGTTTTTAAGGCATCAGCTATGAACCAGGTTCCCTGGGGCCACGCGGCGCCTGGAGTCTGGGAGCAGCGGCCAGCAGCTCGCTGCTGAGGAGCTCGCTAGGCCCGGGCACTGAGGCTGGGATGGGGCCGCCCGCTCACGCGGGTCAGGCCGGGATTAGAACCCGAGTGTCTGCACAGGACTCCAACAGGGTGCCAAGTATTTTCCTTGGATTTCACAGATAAGTGAAATCAACTGAGCGTTTCCAAGCCAAGCAGGATGCTGGATTTTGCCTTGAACGTGTAAATAAATGGTTGCAGCCCTTCTGCTTCCAACTTGGAGAAGGGCCGTCTGGTTCCCCCCCCCACACACACACACAAGCGTCTCTTTACCGGGCTGCCAGGTCTCCGTGGAAGGCCCTGGTGCGCGGCCGTCCCTGCCCTGAGCCCCCCTACCCGAGCCCTCCGGGCCTGCTCCACGTCCTGCGTGTGGATGCAAATACACAGGGACTCTGAGTCCCGTCGCAGAGCCCGCCGGCCGCGGTTACCCCAGCATGAGGTTTACGGGCGCTGGGGGCCGTGCCAGGCCCTGCGGGCAGAAGGAGGGGAGGTGAGCTGCCATGGGGGAGGCCGGGCCCCCTCGGGTGGGCACCCACTGTCTCCACGTGAGCGACCCACTGAGCTGGGCCTGGGGCTCGGGAGGCTGCTGGCCATGGCCCGTGGTCTGCAGGCAGGACGCGGAGCTCTGCAGTGGTTGCTGCGGCCCGCGGCCCGAGGGGGCGAGCGTGAGGGAGGCTGCTCTGGGCTTCCTGGGAAACCTGACGGCCAGGGGCCGGGCTCCCTTTGTCCCCCAGCTCTGAGGCTCCTCGGGAGGCCCCGTCCATTGCACAGTACGGCTGGCACTTCTCATATAACCAGAAACCACTTCTCAATCGTGCGTGCTCTGATTTTTTCTTTCGGATTTCTTCTCATTTTTACAAACATCATGGAGGATGAGCAGGCCTGGGACCCCTGTGTTTCCAGGAGGAGGTGTCCTCTCAGGAGAGCTGGGGAAAGCCGGGGGGTGAGGTGCAGGCAGGAGGTGAAGGCGGCCCTTGCCCCCTCTCCATCCTCGGTCTATCAGCCTTCGACGCCGCCTGACCCTGACATATTGTCGTTGTCGTCCAGTTGCTAAGTAGCGTCCGACTCTGCAATCCCATGGACTGCAGCGCGCCAGGCTTCCCTGTCCCTCACCATCTCCCGGAGTTCGCTCAAACTCACGTCCATTGAGTCGATGATGGCATCTAGCCATCTCACCCTCTGTGTGGGGATTATTTTCCCAGGATGCTGGCCACAGTGGGTGCTGCCCGGCCCTATTTGTTCGCACACATATTCAGAGGTGGTGCCCCCATTTCTGTTTGATGAGGGGTTGTCCTGGAACCAGCAGCTGCAGGACCCAGAGTGTGAGGCCCCGGGTCTGTCTCCCCGTCACGCCAGGTGAGGACATGGACCCGTGCGCCGGGGTCTGCTGGATCTGAGGGCTGCTCCAGGCCTCCATCCAGGTCTAAACACGGGCTTGTGGAGGAAGCTCAGCTCTGTCGTCGACATGCCCATCACAGGTTGACGTCGCGTGTGTGATTCTCAGTTGATCAGATTAAAGCTCGTGTCCTCGTCCACACAGCGTGGGCGGGAATCGTCTCGGGAGCAGTAGCTCCCTCTCTTGGCGCCTAAACCATCTTGTCCTTTTCTTTACTCCGGTGAAGTTTGGTGTGTTTGCAAATACACATGAAAGGTATTCTTTGGTTGGACTGAAGTGACCTCTCAGCTGCAAAATATAATCCTGAGCAGAAAGATACCTGCACTTCAAAGTCTGTAATTTACACCATGGTTAAAAAAATAATGCTATAGCAGCATTGACCTAATATTTCTTGGTTTAGAAGTAGATTAAACTTTCAGTGTGAACTGCTCTGTGCGTTAAAGCCTTCTCAATCTTTTAGATGTGATTAGTCTTGTGTTTCATGATGAATATATCTCATTTTCCGATTAAAAACCTTTACCTCATTTGGGGGATATGATTAAATTGGCAGCAAATGTAACCGGGGTTGATCCCCACTGAAGTCATACCACACGAAAGGCCGGCATCATTCGTCCTTAGAGCTGTCCGGCCCCCAACAGTGTCCTCAATTTGGCCTTCCCGACACTGGCCCACATCCCTCTCTGGTGTCTGCAGGCCAGCGGGGTGTGGGAATTCCCGGGGAGGCTGGGGCTGGGGTGGGCCGTGCACACCCTCTGGGACACCCCTGCCTTCCCCAGCGGTGCAGCCAGCCTGGAGCTCAGGCCTGCTTGCTGTCCTCTGTCCTCTCGGAAGTCAGCAGGCTGCTCTGGGGGAGCTCAGCGCTATGCCGAGGGCGCTGCCCGTCCTGGAGCGGGCGATGTCCCCACATTAGATGACCGTCCCAGGCATGCTGTGCCAAGGGCACTGTCTGTCCTGGAGCGGGTAAAGTCCAGCCGCCAGTCGGCTGCTTCCTCCCCAGGGAATGCTTAATGTGATATTTTATTTTTTCCTTGGAAAGTAACGTTCTCCCTGGGGGTTTCCCCTATAGATCACAATCTACTTTGCTAATTGTATTCATAGGGGACAACACAGCTCTTTTTTCACCCTCCCCTGACCCTTAGGGATTCGCATCTGTTTTCTGATATGTGTATTTAACGAAGTGGAAACCAGCGTAAATGGATTCCTGCTACAGGCAATTAACATGTGCTTGAATAATAATAACAAAAACTCAAGTGTCAAAAGGAGGTTTGTGAAACCCCAGCTCTCCGACTGTGTAAACACGCGGGTCTTGAGTGACTTGGCTGCTGCACACAGCATGCCATCCGATCCGTGTGGAGGTTTCCTCCTGCTTCTCGGAGTCCAGGAGAGACGTGCCCAGCTTCGTCTTCCTCCCAAAATGCTGAGGGTGCAGGGGGCTTAGGGACAGTTCAGTGACGTCTTGTAGGTGAAGAGTGTTGTGGAATGTCAAGCTTCAGGTGAACTCCACGGCAGAGTTACCCGAAGGCCGCGAGCCTCAGGTTCATCTGACCAGACACCAGCGTGTCCTCCCTCCGCTGTGTGGGCCTGGGGTGGTCCCCAGCCTCGGGGCTTCCTGCGTAACAGGGCGGTGATGCCACCCGCCCGGGGCTGCCGCTTTGGGGACCAGTGAGATGGTAATGCCCAGGAATCTGTTAGTGTCACAAATTATTCAAGAAATCTTAGAGACTGTAGTTTTCAGAAGCTGAGGTTTAAAACCAACATGTGTGGGCTGCGGCGTACTCGCAGGTGTTCAGATGAAGTCACTGATGCACACGGCATCAGTGTGCGTCACCACTGCGTCAGTGACACCCCGATTTCTGAACCCTAAACCAGCCTTCTCTCCGTTACAGGGAAACCCGCTGTGCTCCGTGAGTTCTGGGAAACAAACGGTGTCTGTGCTTGTTTTTTTTCCAGGTTGTCCTGGTGCCAAAAAGCGCGAGTTTCTGACGAGCGTGCTGGACGCGCTGTCCACGGACATGGTCCACGCGGTCTCCGATCCCTCCTCCCCCGGCAGGTGTGCTGCCCTTGACCTCAGAGCGGGGGGGCTAGGACGGAGCCTGGAGGGCAGAGTCCAGCCACTGCAGTCTCGGGCATCGGCTTGGTGGGCACAGCAGGGCCCGGAGAGGAGCAGACGCCTCCCCAAGCGTGAGGTCCTCGCTCGTGTGTGGAGGAGGTCTGCTTAGCAGGTTTTCCTGTAATGCAATCAGATCCTCCCGTGAGGATGTTGCCGGCGTGGGACCAGGCCGAGACCCTGGGGTTTCCCCAGGCTCCATCAGGCGGGGGGCACGGACGCTGGGCAGGGGAGAGTGGGGCGTGGGAGAACCCGGCCCAGAGGGCTCCCTGCTTCAGAATGAATGGCGTTTCAGAGCTAGTGACTGGATTTTATAAATACTTTCAATTAAATTGTTTGATTTAAAATTCTCAAAATAGGATTTCCTTAGTAAAATATATATGACATAACATTCGCCCTCTCAGCCCTTTCCAGGGCTGTGATTCAGGGGTGTTAATTGTATTATCACTGTTCAGAGTCTGACTTCTGAACCTCAGGGGGCTTGCCCTGAGTGCCCGGCGGACACGCTTGGTTCTGGGGCTGAGGCTTTGAGCTCCGCTTCCTGAGATGCTGTCGAGTCCCCGAAGCTGACCTGTGTCTGTGGGTGACTGTCCGCCCACAGGAGGGTTATGTCCAGTGTTTAATGGACACGGTGTCTCAAGCATTGGCTCTCCCCTGTTAATTAGCGATCATCAGTCTCTTTATCTTAAAGCACACTTTCTGATTGGGAATCTCACTGTCTGTATTTTCTTAGAGCACTGGCCTTCCTCCCCTCCTCCCCAAACCTTGATTATTCCATCTCTTCTAGCTGATCTAAGATTTTGGTCCCCTTGGCTCAAAGTCCTCCTCTCTCTGTCTCTCTCTGTCTCTGCTTAAGAGTCAGAATGGAGAATAATAAAGGGAAGGGCTATGAATCTGATATAAAGTTAAACTGTACGGAACCACCCAAAGTTCAAATTGACATCTTATATTTTCAGAAAGATTGCTCTTCTCTGTAAGACTACAGTTGAAAGCAGTAAATGAATTTCCATCCTAGAAGGTCCTCTGAGAGTTTGAGAAACAGTCAATAGTCTCAGAAAGCCCTAATACCTGGGAATGTCTGGTATCTGACTCCCTCTTGACACTCATGGGAACACAGAGATTGACAGCCGGCCAAGGAAGCAAGGACCAGGGTTAGCAGCTGCCGGCATCTTCCGCTTAGTGAGAAACCCTGTCGTAACATCGGGGTTTCCAAGATCAGCCTTAAACGCAGAACTTCTGGAAGAGTTTTTAATTTAAATCTTAAAATACCAAACTTTCTTTTTCAATCCAGGGTAAGATGTCTGGTTACCACTTTAGGACACATGTGAATTTTCACCTTTTAGTTTACCTGTGACATCAATAGCCTGCCCGGGAACACAGAGGAGTAGAAAGCCTCACGGTGCAGGCAGTGGAGATGGGCGTCCTGTGACCGGCGTGGTGGTCCACGGGCTTGGTCCTGAGACCTGCCAACGTCTGCTATGCGACCGGCCGGTCCAAACTCACTGTGCCGTGTGCAAGTTTGAAACCAGCCTGAAAATGTTTGCCCGATCTCTTTTTCTAAGTTTCTTTTTAAAATCATTATTATATTGAAGGGTAAAGCCAGGCAGCCTTATGCCTCAGGAAAGAGAGGGTGACAAGCAGGTCCTTCCATCGGGGAAAGTCAGAGCCGGGCGGGGGTGCCTTTCTGGACAGACCAGGACCAGGGCGGGCGTCCTGACCACCCACGTGTCTTCCAGGCTCTCGGAACCTGACCCCAGCCACACGCTGGAGGAGCGAGTGGTCCACTGGTATTTCAAACTGCTGGATAAAAACAACAGCGGGGACATCGGCAAAAAGGAAATCAAGCCCTTCAAGAGATTTCTTCGGAAGAAGTCCAAACCCAAGAAATGCGTGAAGAAGTTTGTGGAGTACTGCGATGTGAATAACGACAAGTCCATCTCCCTGCAAGAGCTGATGGGCTGCCTGGGCGCGACCAGAGAGGAGGTCAAGGCGGACACGAGGAAGCGCCACAGTAAGCCTTTCTCCCCACTTGCAGCCACTCCCGCCCACTGTCCACGCCTCGGCTAGAGTTAAGACAGAGGGACGGTCCCAACAGTCAGAGGGTGGGGGCAAGTGTGATGTGCGGTCTTACTGTAGGTCCGCTGCCCGTGGAAACGCTGGCAGACGGTCGGCGAGTGGTCAGAGGGGAGCCGGCTTGGAAAGGGGAGAGCTCGGAGGTGTCTGGAGATGCATCTTAACTCTTCTGTCCTCGGGAGGGGAGGGGAGCCTGCCTCCCCAAGTGACCGCCTTCTGATGCTGAAGAGCAAAGTGGGGACCCCTGGGAGCCATTTGGGGACCCCATGCATGGCCCCCGACCAAACCTTTAGCCTGATTATTAGCAGCTCAATAATTCCTGTTTCCAAACAGTCATCTCCACGGTTGAAACAGAGTTTCAGCTGTGCTGCCAGTTGGGCAAGTCTCTCCCCGGAACCCGAGCGCTGTTCCATGGCGCTGGGCCACCAGCCAACACCTTGGTCTCTGGTGCCGGGTGGGGTCCACAGGGCCTCTCCCGCCGCTGCTGTCTTACGATCCCATCTTCCTGTTGCCAAACTTGCAGCACATTTGAAACGCGAAGCAAGTCTGAGGGCAGAGTCTGGAGCATCAGCAGATGGTGGTCTGCTCGCTGCCCTGTATTTGTAGCTCAACTGGGACGGGAAAGCCCTGGACCCTGTGGTGGTGGTTTAGTTGCTAAGTAGGGTTCGACTCTTGCGACCCCGTGGACTGTAGCCCGCCAGGCTCCTCTGTCCATGGGATTCTCCAGGCAAGAATACTGCAGTGGGTCGCCATGCCCTCCTCCGGGGGATCTTCCTGACCCAGGCATCAAACCCAGGTCTTCTGCCTTGCAGGCAGATTCTTTACTGACTCAGCTATGAGGAAAGACGGCCCCTGACCTCCCCCAAATAAACTAATGTGGTAAAAATGCCAATTTGTTAAAAAATGAGCGTTGGCAATTTGGATAAAAAGTTAGCTGATTTTGCAGCTCTTTTCTGTTTCTTTTTTTGCTGAATTTCTCTTAGTTTTTTCCTACTGTTAGTTTTTTTCAATTTTATTATTGTTTGTTTTTTCCTATCTTTGTCATTTGAAATAGGGAAAAGTCAAAGAAACATAAATATTCAGGAGGGATTATTTCTAAAAACCCAAGTTGTTACCAGTTTCTCTCTCTTTTTTTGCTCTCTACTTAACAATGCATTTTTTTATTCTAAAAAATATGAGAAATCAAATAAAGAACATAAATAACATGTGATCTTTTATTTTGGGACAAAAATCAGACCAGATCTATAGCTTTACAACCACTATTTCTGTTCATATATACATACAGTCCGTGAGGTCATGACTTAGCCACTGAACCACAACAAACACATACATATTTACGCACTATGATTTTCACTACAAAATGGGATCATAATATATATACTTAATCACATTTATTTTTACTTTAAGCAATTAAACAAGATTTTTGCATTTAAATTTTTGCAACTAAGACATTATTGGGAGCATGATCTCAATTTTTGCTATTACAAAAAATTAAAAAACGAGAAAATATCCTGAAAAATATTGAGAAAAGATATAACATAGAAAAAATATTTTCCAAGGGTTCAGGAAAAAACTCACAAAAGATGACATTATGTCTTCATGGTCCTCTAAAATGACAATTGTACAGAAAATCAGCAATTAGGAAATGCTCATTTTTGACCAAATTACGTTTTTCACCCAAGTTGCCAAGCTGGCTACATTCTCTCAGGCATATTGCCTTACAGCCACATCACCACGCACAGGGTCGCCTGTAAGTGATCGGTATATCTGATGCCAGGACATCACCCTCCCCCCCACCCCCAGCCCATCCATCGCTAAGCTTCGCATTGGGAGCTGGGAGGTACACGGTCCTTTTCTCACTGAAAATTATTTTCACTTATGGGAACAGCTTCATATTTATTTTAATGACGTGTTCTGTTTCATTCAAATTAACTAGCAGTATATTTTTTTGCCCTTTATGTATTTTAAAAAAGTCCTTCATGGAATTTTTCCCTACTGTCTTGAGTGGAATATTTCACCCAGGGTCATTAATGAAATTTATATTCTTTTCATCTATAGAGCAAGGTTCTAGACATGTAGAAATGTCACCTTTTCTTGCTGTACCTTAACTTTAATCTGTGGCTACCTCCAATGATCGGTAGACTATTTACCATAAAAGAAACCAAGAAAAATCTGGCAATTGTTCAGCCCAGTTGGTTGGAATAGATTCAAAGTATCAATTTAATATTCTCTAAATTTGGACCAACAGCCCAACACCTGCTTTCTCTGTAGAGTCGTCATCACAGGCCAAACAGAATGGAGAGTGGCAACAGCCGTGACCAGATCCTTCAATCATCCAAGCCTACGAGTGAAAGATACAGTCCGCTTAGCTACGACTTACTCAGTGCTTTTGCAATTTGCTCAGTGCATCTGTGTTTCAACCATCATGCTCTGTTTCTGTTTGCTTCAATACAACAAGGGAAGAGATTTGAGCCTGGAATAATTTTGCTCTTTAGTTTATTAATTGAATGAATGGACACTGACAATTAATCAAGGTGTTTGGGGTTAGGGGTGCTGCCCTCCACCTACTGACTCATTCCAAAGATATTTACCCTCTGCTCCCTGCTCGAAGCCTTGGCAAAATCACAGTAAATGAGACAGGCAAAAATCATGTACCTCTAAAGCTTACATTTTAGGGTGGAAAGAAAAGTGAAATAAATAGGAACAATCCACTGTAATGGGTGCTGCTTGCTAAGGAGGTGATGGGGGAGACTGTAATTCCAGGCGGAGGTTTCAGGCAGGAAAGTGTCTCCACAGGTGGGGTCCCGGTCCCTGTCCTGAGACAGGCTCAAGCCAAGAGGTGGAGCCAAGCGGGATTTGGAAATAGTTATTTTGAGCCAAGCCAGTTAAATGATTCTCGTGACTTAAATATAAGACCCAAAGCTTTCCAAGCATCGGCATTCTGTGCTGGACTCCCCGCTGCCGGGATCGCCTCTCCCTGGTGGAGCTTGAGAAACGGAAGAAGGCACTCTCCACGGCGAGTGGGCACGCCTGTGGGATTTGGGGCAAAATGGAACAGTCTTCTGAAGTTGGACTAGAGTGTCTGTATTGGTGGAAAGTGTTTATACACTGGCTTGTGTGGTCCGTTATTTATGCCCCATGCTGAGCATGCGTGGAAAGCCTGTTTTCTCAAAGTTTGCTCGTGGATGACTCTTTCCTATAGTGATGTGGCTCTCTTCCTGGGAGAGTCTACTTAACCTCTTACTAATGAAGTACATTTGGTTTCTAATCTCTCTCTCTCTCTCTTTTTTCCCCGCTAGCCCCTAGAGGTAATGCTGAAAGCACTTCTAATAGACAGGTGAGTATGTTTACACTGTAGTTAAACTTGCTGCTTTAGTTGAGGTAATAACAACGAAGTTCTGCTCATTTAGAAAGTGAAGCACCTTCCAAGAAAGAAACAAATGCAGACCTTCATTTTTCACCGAGTGCCGCCTCCGAAGGGACTGTCAGCGTCCCGCTCTGTGCTCAAAAACATGCGCTGCCTCGGCCTGAAATAAGCTCTGTTCCAGGCAGAGCCTCGCTCCTGAGCTTTTTCCCTGGAAAAGGAATCCAGAGCAGCCTCCCCAGCTCTTTCTAAGGTATTTATTGCTGCAAACCGTGATCCTGGGTGAGGCCCTGAGGACATGCCTGTGAGGCCTCAGAGAGCCCGGCAAGATTCTGTCAGAAATCACCAACTTGCTGAATTATCAACGTCAAGATTTTTGCCCTAATTATTTGTTTTTACTACTTGAAATTTCAATTATTTAGTATCTTGAGAAAGATTTCTGAGTCTCCCTGTTTTGTGGGAATATGTATATATACATACATATTACACAGTTCTCCAGGATTTGCAGCTGTAATTTGTTTCTTATGTTTGGTGAAGGAGACTGCAGGGACGGGGACCTTCGTTTTTCACCAAGCACCGCCTCCGAGGGGACTCGCAGCGCCGTGCTCTGTTCGCGCACAGCCCCCCTCTGCTCTTCTGAGGCTGGGTCTCTAGAGATGACCGTGCCATCCCAGCCACAGCCCTCTCAAGCCTAGACTCTCTTCCAGAAGATAAACAGGAGCGGCTCCTTCCTCCTCCCTCGAAGCCAGGGCCACACCCTCCTTTCTTCAGGCGGCTGGCCAATTTGTTGTGCGTTTTGTCTTCGCCTCTTTGATGTCAGGCCTCGGTTTCCTAAGACAAGCCCCTGTGTTTGTGGTGGGTTTGAAGTGGAGACCTCCAGCACACACCTAGGGTGTAACTTAAAACCACTTCATTAGGAAAGATGTGTGACACGGTTGGTCTTTGTTGAGCAAGTGTTTATGGTTTCAACTTTTTAAATCCCAGCGCAAATCACTTGTGCTTTAGAACAGGGCTGGTCTGAAAGCAATTACCTGGCTGAGTTCCCAAGGCTTCCACAGGACTTTTTTCCTAAGATAACAACGGTGACGGGCACACATGCGCTGCCTCAGTCTGAAATAAACTCTGTTCCAGGCACAGGCCTCACTCCTGAGCCTTTTCCCTGGAAAAGGAATCCGGAGCAGTCTCCCCAGCTCTTTCTGTGGCGTTTATCACTGCAAACCATGATCCTGGGTGAGGCCCTGCTGCAGCTGGCATTTATTAAAATGACTGAAGACCATGCAGACTTCTTGAAGGAATCAAGAGTCCAACCACCAAAGTCTTTCAAAAATGGATAACCAAACACAAGAATAGGAAATAAAGGGCATCTCAGAGGATGCATGAAGCTCATATTTAATAAAAAAACAGAAAGTGACCGGCTTTTCCAGGTGTCTTCTGCAGTTTCCATCACAGTTCCTTGGCGGTCAGAAGCCTGCCATCCAGCGATGTGGGTGTAGGTTAGAACATTGGTGCCAGTTCTCCTCCAGCAAATCTGATCAGTTTTATTCTCTGATTAAATGTGCTGATGGCTTATCTTTCTCCACAACTAACTACAATAGAATGTCTTGTTTCCTTAATGTGGGAGACGCAGTATCTCTTCTTGCCGCCTGTTCATATATTTAGCAGGGGGATAAAAGCCAACCCAGAAGTCTCCTCAATATTTAAATGTCATTATTTTAAATAGAACTGACTTGTATTGGTTGGAATGGGTCTATGTGGAAAAATAAGCCAAGAAGGCTGCACATTGCTTCTTCTTTTCATTCTGTGTGATTTTTAATGGGCAGAGTGCAGAATTCCAGGAACTTAGCAAGCAAACTTTTCAGTTGCATTTCTTCTTAGAAATGGAATAATGAATGGAAAGGATGAAAAGAAAATTGTTAAAAAGCAGCCATGCCTTTATAAAATCTGAAGCATAAATTAGATTGTTAAAAATACATTTGCATGATAACTGCATGGTGATTGGCGATTCTGCAGAATGTTTAATATATTGAAGCTACTTACAGTATGTGAAATAAATGCTAACTTCCTCTACTGATATATTTTTTTCTTATATTTCTGAACATTGAATGAAAGAAAAGCGCTAGAAGTTAAGGAGCACTCAAAATACTTTTATTTTTTTAAGTTGATTCTTATATCCCAAGTGGGGTTTCCCTGGTGGGTCAGTCAGTGGTAAAGAATCTGCCTGCCAATGCAGGAAACATAGGTTCGACTCCTGGGTCAGGAAGATACTCTGCAGAAGGGAATGGCAACCCCCTCCAGTATCCTTGCCTGGGAAATCCCATGCACAGAGGAGCCTGGGGGGCTACAGTCCATAGAGCCACGAAAGAGTCGGACACGACTGAGCGACTAAACAGCTACAGCAGTCCGCGGTGAAGTCCGTCCTCTTTTCACTTCTGTGTAAAATGTTGCTTTTCCCTTTGTTCTTGTCAGCTGGATTTATTTCATTCCTGGAAGGCAAGCCTTCATTTTCAGAAATGAGTGCTTCAAATGTCTTAACACATCTCTTTTTTTTGTCTTTTTTTTTTTCAGCCAAGGAAGCAAGGATAGATGACTCCACAACAGGTCCTAGACACGTGGCCAACTCCCTCACCAAAAAGCAATTAAAAAAACCAAAACAAACACATAGTATTTGCACTTTGTACTTTAACTGTAAATTCACTTTGTAGAAATGAGATATTTAAATAGATGGCTTTAATCTGTGAAAATGGAAGGGCTGGCTTCAGAAAATTAATCACATACAATGTATGTGTCCTTCTTTGACCTTCAGAATCTGTAGCTAGTGGAGATGTGTTTTGAGTGGATTTGAGCTTGACTTCTTCATCCTACACACGTTAGCCGACAGAAGCCTTGGCTGAGGTGCCCTGGCTCCAACCTGTGCCTCCTCCTGACCGGCACTATCATGAGTAGTCCTGCCAGGTTGGCTGTGTCAGGGGCCTACTGTCCTGGCGGCATCGCTGAATCCATGCTGGAAGCTCCACGGCCCCGTAGACGTTTGTAGTCGCCTGCTGACCCCGTCCTGGCTTTGTTCGTTTCTTGGGATTCTGTGTTAGCTTGTTGGTTTTCCTTCCCGAGTTCCTGCTCATGCAATGAGTTATCCAACCACTCGCGCAGCGTTCACCAGTAGTGCCCTGCTAGGAGAGGAGATATTTCAAACTCTTCTTGATATGCCTGTTTTTCCATTGCGAGCTTCTGTTTGAGTTTTGCCTTGGGCTCAGATTAACCATGCTGTAAATGCTAGAGAATTCTGACTGCCTTCCTGAGGCAGCGTGGAGGGGCCCAACGTTCAGAAAAGTAAATTTAATCACGATCTGACCCAGCCAGCCAAACATGCTTGTCAGCCTTCTTCTCCTCTTACATCTGGCCCCTGTCCACCCGTCCGTGGTCTACCCCGGGGCTCCTGGGAAGGGAAAACTGCCACCTGAGCAAGTTGTGAGCGGCCTCCTTAAAGAAGGCATGGCCAGGTGAGGCTGTGCCGGGCACTGGTCCTGGCAGCTGGGGACAAAGGCCTGTGGATGCCCGCTTCCCTTCTTCTTTCCTGAAGGACTGGCCACTGGGAAATTCACCCAAGTGGAGCTGGACAGGGATGGGGGCAGCTGAAGGCCCCACGGGGGCAGCGGGGCTGGGCCTCGGGCCAGCTGGCTGCCCCCGTCAGGGCTGGAGCCCCGCCTCCGTGATGTGCCCACGGGCCCCCCGGAGTGGAGTGACAGGCTGTGACGCTGCCTCAGCTCGAGCTTTAGGTTTGGAAAAAAAATCTCCCTGGCCCCAGATCCCCCAACACACAGCCTATCGATCTGTCTCGACAGTTGTCATGAAGACGTTCCTGCAGCGTCTCGTTTAAATTGCGGGAAAGTCAAAGTGGAACCTTGGAGCCTAAAAACCAGCCCCCATGTGTGTCACCATTGTTTAAGAAACAGTTATGATCCTAAATTTATTGGATAATCTTTTATATTTCTGAACTTTGAATTTAATCATTTTTCTTAGATTAAAATAAAATATGCTATCAAAACCGTAGTCAGCCTCTTGTTTCATTCTAGAGGTGTCTACCGTAGGGAGGCAAGACAGGGATGCTGGGCTGGGGGAGGTGGACCCTGGTGCTGCCCCTCTGGCTGTGGGATTCGGGGTAAGAGCCTCTGGGGGCTTCAGTCTCCTGCTGTCAAACAAGATGACAAGTGGCGACCTGCACCCTGGTGAAGGCACAGGTGTCCATGTGTGAAGGGTGCAGGCTGGTGCAAAGGGCACACGCGTTCATCCTCGTGATGGGAAGCGGCCGTCCACTCACGAGGGCTGGAGGACTTCCTGTGCTTCCGGATGCTGGGTGGACCACAGAAGAGACAGAAATGTTCTTGTCATGGTTAGAGCTAATGCTGCTCACATCACAGCTCCAGAAACCCTGGCAGACCGTTGGCCCCCAGCCCCAGTCTCCCGTCCTCGGTTAGACTCTCTGTGGCTCCTGCTGCAGTGGGGGCTGCTCCCCTCGGTTCTGCTGAGGTGTAACTGACACGCAGGGCCGTGAAGGGCAAGATGCCCGGCATGATGACGCCCCTTCCGTATGGCGTGATTATGTCCCTTCCGTACGGCATGAAACGCCTGTCACAGTAAGTTTACAGAGCGTCTAGTCTCTCACACAGGTACCAAAAAAAGGTTGCTTTTTCCCCCGAGTGATGAAAACTTTCAAGATCTACTTTCTGAGTAGTTTTCAAATACACCAATCAGCCGCGTTAACTGGTCCGTCACGGTGCGGCTCGCACAGCAGCCTCTTGGCTGGCCATGCTTCCTCTAGGGCTCTCTGTCCCTTCCTAGTAAATCTCCCCTCAGCCGCTCTATTTCTTTCTCTGCTAAGAAAAGCGTCGTCTTTGTAAAACTCAACCTTAGCATTTCAATTGTGCAATCAAGTTGCTACTGGAAAGGAGTTAAGAGGAAGCTGCCAGGAAGCACTCCTTGAAGGGGTGGCATTTGGACTGGTTCTGGAGCAGGTAGGAGAGGACGAGTGTCCAAGGAGGCTCAGAGCCTGAACAAAGGCACATAGGCTGGAGGGACGACAGAGCCATGGAGGCCGTGGGCCCACACGCCAGGGCTGGAGCAGATGGTTCTTATTGCTAGCTATTAAGACTTTAAATGAAAACAGGAATCGTTTCCCTTACGTACCTGGCACAGCTGTTTCTAGTGATAGATGCCTCCCTCCCCCAAGGCCCTCCCCTCCTTCTCATGTTGAAAAATGCTCTCCTGCCTCCTTGTCAAAAATCTCCAAGTGGAAGATTATTTAGAAGTGCACTGACCAACTCATAAATCACGCCCATGAAAGTCATAACTGGAATTTTCTAAAGTTATCAAGATGGAAGGTGTCAGCTTTTTTGTAACCCATGTGCAGAAATGACTGACATCATCATAGGCTGCCAAATGGACGCTAGACCATGCAAACAACAGAGCCAGGCCAGACAGAAAGTGAGGGGGAGAGAGTAAGAGGCCCGTGGGTGGTGGTGACGGTGGCGGTGAAAATGGTGGTAAGGAGGAGGACGATGGTGCTGCTGCTGGTGGTGATGATAATGGTGATGGTGATCATGGTGATGGTGATGGTGGTGATGGTGATCGTGGTGATGGTGATCGTGGTGGTCAGGGTGATGGTGGTGATGGTGGTGGTGGTGGTCATGGGGATGATGGTGCTGACAGTGATGGTGATCATGGTGATGGTGATGGTTATGATGATGGTAATCATGGTGATCAGGGTGACCATGATGGTGATGATGGTGGTGATGGTGATCAGGGTGACCATGATGGTGATGATGGTGGTGATGGTGATGATGGTGGTGATGGTGATGGTGGTGGTGGTGATGGTGGTGGTGGTGATGGTGGTGATGCTTCTGATGGTGATGATAATGGTGATGGTGGTCACAGGGATGATGGTGCCGGCAGTGACGATGATGGTTATGATGATGGTGATGATGGTGATCAGGGTGACCGTGACGGTGATGATGCTGATGATGGTTATGATGATGGTGGTGGTGGTGATGGTGATGGTGGTGATGATGGTTATTATGATTGTGGTGATGGTGGTGATGATAATGGTGGTGGTGATGATAATGGTGATTGTGATCATGGTGATCATGATGGTTATGATGATGGTGATGATGGTGATGGTGGTGGTGATGCTGCTGATGGTGATGATAATGGTGATGGTGGTCCCAGGGATGATGGTGCTGGCAGTGATGGTGATGGTTATGATGATGGTGATGATGGTGATCAGGGTGACCGTGATGGTGATGATGCTGATGATGGTTATGGTGATGGTGGTGGTGGTGATGGTGATGGTGGTGATGATGGTTATTATGATGGTGGTGATGGTGGTGATGATAATGGTGATGGTGATCATGGTGATCAGGGTGACCGTGATGGTGATGATGGTGGTGATGGTGATGGTGGTGGTGGTGATGGTGATGGTGGTGATGGTGATGGTTATGATGATGGTGATGATGGTGATCAGGGTGACCGTGATGGTGATGATGGTGATGATGGTTATGATGATGGTGGTGGTGGTGATGGTGATGATAATGGTGATGGTGATCATGATGGTTATGATGATGGTGATGATGGTGATGGTGGTGGTGATGCTGCTGATGGTGATGATAATGATGATGGTGGTCCCAGGGATGATGGTGCTGGCAGTGACGGTGATGGTTATGATGATGGTGATGATGGTGATCAGGGCGAAGGTGATGGTGATGATGGTTATGATGGTGGTGGCGATGGTTTTCTCCCTAATACCATATACTACCACAGAGGCTTGGAGAAGGAAATGGCGGCCCACTTCAGTATTCTTGCCTGGAAAATCCCATGGACAGAGGAGCTGGCAGGCTACAGCTTAAAGGTCGCAAAGAGTCAGATAAAACTGAGTGACCTGAGCACAGCACATACCACAGGGGCCAAAATTTGTAAAGCATTTTCGATTACTTAGATGCTTAGGCATTTTTGTATTTCTTCACTCTAAAAAGCTGTATGAGCTACTTTTTTACTACAAAGCTGTAAACAAACCACCCAAAACTCCACAGTCTCTCCCACCCTGTCTATTCTTGTCACTCTCTGCATGTTGGCTGGCTGGCGGGGCTCTGCTGGGCCGGCCCCGTGCCTCGCCACTGCTCCGGGATGAGGGGCCTGCGGTGTGTCTCTGCGTGGCTGGGGCTGAAGCACGGTATGACTTACCCAACTGTGAGCACATTTCAAACCTCATCTTGTGACCTGTCTGCTCGCATCTGTGAACCACCCCTGGGCTCCGAGCGGGTCCCCAGGCTCAGCCTCCCAGGCCCCTTGGGTCTGTTCTGCTGTCTGTAGAGCAAGGTCTTGTCCCGGGCACCAGCCAGAGGGTCAGTATTTTCATCAGGGACCGGACATGACTGAGGGCAGAGGCCTGCAGCACATTCTGTGTTTTATTTGAACTGCGCTCATCTCACACGCTAGTAAAGTGATGCTCAAAATTCTCCAAGCCAGGCTTCAGCAATACATGAACTGTGAACTTCCAGATGTTCAAGCTGGTTTTAGAAAAGGCAGGGGAACCAGAGATCAAATTGCCAACATCCGCTGGATCATGGAAAAAGCAAGAGAGTTCCAGAAAAACATCTATTTCTGCTTTATTGACTATGCCAAAGCCTTTGACTGTGTGGGTCACAATTAACTGTGGAAAATTCTGAAAGAGATAGGAATACCAGACCACCTGACCTGCCTCTTGAGAAACCTCTATGCAGGTCAGGAAGCAACAGTTAGAACTGGACATGGAACAACAAACTGGTTCCAAATAGGAAAAGGGGTATGTCAAGGCTGTATATTGTCACCCTGCTTATTGAACTTCTATGCAGAGTACATCATGAAAAACGCTGGGCTGGAAGAAGCACAAGCTGGAATCAAGATTGCGGGGAGAAATATCAATAACTTCAGATATGCAGATGACACCACCCTTATGGCAGAAAGTGAAGAGGAACTAAAAAGCCTCTTGATGAAAGTGAAAGAGGAGAGTGAAAAAGTTGGCCTAAAGCTCAACATTCAGAAAACGAAGATCATGGCATCTGGTCCCATCACTTCTTGGGAAATAGATGGGGAAATGGTGGAAACAGTGTCAGACTTTATTTTTCTGGGCTCCAAAATCACTGCAGATGGCGATTGCAGCCATGAAATTAGAAGACGCTTACTCCTTGGAAGGAAAGTTATGACCAACCTAGATAGCATATTCAAAATCAGAGACATTACTTTGCCAACAAAGGTCTGTCTAGTCAAGGCTATGGTTTTTCCAGTGGTCACGTATGGATGTGAGAGTTGGACTGTGAAGAAAGCTGAGCACCGAAGAATTGATGCTTTTGAACTGTGGTGTAGGAGAAGACTCTTGAGAGTCCCTTGGACTGCAAGGAGATCCAACCAGTCCATCCTAAAAGAGATCAGCCCTGGGATTTCTTTGGAAGGAATGATGCTAAAGCTGAAACTCCAGTACTTTGGCCATCTCATGTGAAGAGTTGACTCATTGGAAAAGACTCTGATGCTGGGAGGGATTGGGGGCAGGAGGAGAAGGGAACGACAGAGGATGAGATGGCTGGATGGCATCACTGACTCGATGAACATGAGTCTGAGTGAACTGCGGGAGTCGGTGATGGACAGGGAGGCCTGGCGTGCTGCGATTCATGGGGTCACAAAGAGTCGGACACGACTGAGCGACTGAACTCAACTGAACTGAACTGAGTCCCATTCAGTCGACAGCTGCTGAATTTCCCTGGCCACTGGCATCTCGGCTTTGCATCTCTTCTTCAGAGTTTGAGCTAGCCACTTGCTATCCACGGTGGGACGGAGGGGAGGCTGCCGGGGGCGGAGGGAGTGTTCCACAGGCCCCGTCCGCCCTCAGACCCTGCACGGGTCTCGGTGTTTACCGCCCCTTACATAGCTCATGTGAAAGAAATGCCCCGTGCTGCCTGTTTTCTCTGACATCTGAATGCTTGCTGAGCTCTGATCAACTTGACCAGTTAATTCAGGTCATGTGTGTTTCACAGTGGGAAGATTTCATACCCTCGTTATTAACATCTTGCCTTCAAAACAAAGATTTGATTTCCCTCAGTTGAAGTTATGCTCAGTCAATAGATTGTTTCTTTGTTTTAAAAGATGGATTTTTGTACTCCAACCACACTGCCTACGTGCTGCCTTTCCCGTCTACTGTGGCTGTAGTTCAGAGGACAAGCACTAACTCCTTAAGATCTTGTAAGTGCGCCCGGGGGAACCACCTTGAATGTTTCAGTTTAAATTTACATATTCATGATGCTCTGAGTATTAGACCGGAAACGCTGTTTCATTACTTAAAATGTGTCCAACTCTGCTTTTTCATCTAAGAAAATGGTCTAATTTGGTGAGAAATGTTATTAACTGAGCCCTATTATAATAAAAGAAACATATTTCTAGAAGTAAGATAAAATGAATAATTGAAATGTGTTTTGGAAAGGGTTTAGGAGCAGTTGGTGGTGCTGAGCGGAGCTCATGTGAACTGGAGTGACTTCTGCTGACAGCTTCTGGGCTTTCTGATGCTGATGCTGTCATTTGTGAGTGCGTGCTCAGCCGCCTCAGCCATTTCTGGCTCTTTGCAACCCCACGGACTGTAGCCTGCTAGGCTCCTCTGTCTGTGGTTTTCCCAGGCAGGAATATTGGTGTGGGTTGCCATGCTCTCCTCCAAGGCATCTTCCCGACCCCAGGATCGAACCCACATCTCTTACATCTCCTGCGTTGGCAGGCGGTTCTTTTCCTCTAGCACCACCTAGGAAGCCCGACTCTATGCTCACTGAGCCTTAAATGCAAGTCCCCCCACCCCCAGCTTGGGAAAGAGGAATGAAGTGAAAACAGAAGGTATTAATAGCAACGCTGATGTTCATACCTGTAAGGAAAGGCTATTCCTTCTGGTGACCCCACAGTCCCTGACATTTCCTGATCTGGAACAAGCAGAAACGCTGCCCCCGGGGGATGGAACCCGCCTAAACGGGCTCGTGTCTGTCTCATCAGGTCCTCGAAGCAGAGCCTGTGACTAGAGCAGGTCTATTCACCACCGTACAGAGTGACCACACGAAAGCCTCAAAGGCTACTGCTGGGCTGGATGAAAACGGCCCTGTTGTGCCATCGACACGTTAAAGAATCAATAGGTTTGATGTAAGAGTCTGTCTTCCATTTCGTCCCTTTCTCTCTAACTCTACTTCCAGTTATTTTCGACTTTTCCTAATGTATTCGCCTGGAAGATACGTGTATCTGATGAAACCTTGAGAAATGAGTTACATCCGGTCATTATTGCTACTCTCAAGACATGTTCCAGGGAAGGGAAAATGGGAGCTGGATGTAGTTGGCAACTTTGGTGATGAAGCTTGTCAGAGGCCACCGCCCACCCCGGCCTCCCACGGTGCCTCCAAGTCCTGTCAGAGTCTCCATGCCTTCCTCAGGCCACAGCACAGTCTAGCCTCAGAAACGAACCTCCACGCTGGTAAATCAGTGTGACTCTTCTGTCACCCAAATGCGAACAATTCCACCTTTCCCCCCAAACCTGAAACCAATCGTTTCCAAATGTGCTGTTTTTATTTGCTTTTGTGTTGGGGAGCTAAGCGGTAATTCACTGTAGCTCCCTAAGGGCTGTTGAGAATTCCTTTACTTGTAAAGTTTGAGATGAACACATCCATCTGTTATTTCTCCTTTTAAGTTTGAAAATCCACGTGCCAAGTACAGGATACAGTTCTAGGGACCATAGATCATATTTGTAATAACATCATTTATGAAACTAAATCAGGTCACGATGGCCACCATTTGAAAACCTCAGATTCAGCAAAGAATTGTCTGTAGGCCACAGTTCACATCAGATAAAGCCTCCTTTGTGATTAATGTTTCCTTCTCAGTGAGTTTATTTCCATTGTCTCCACTTATCTTCTTCTTCACATAATCCTCTCTTAGTTAACAGCAACGGTCACCTTTTGATTTTTCTATTTTTCATATTCTTACTGAGACACAAACATGTCATTTACTAAATTTAGAGTGGGCTTGCTATTTTTCATGTTATTTAGGTTTTCATGACTGAAAAAATGTAGACTAGCTCATCTTTTTGTCAAATGCTAAACAAGTGCATTTTCCAGAGCTTCTTCTTGGGAGAGTGGGGCATGGAGTCTGTGTTCCATCTTGCTGATAAAACGCATGTTGACTAAAATGAAGATCGATCACACAATTAAAGCCTGGAGAGGAAGCCCTTTCACCAGCCCCAGCTGGTCCCCTGGTCACCTCCGGCTGCCGGAAGGCCCATAGATAGCTATGCTCTGGCAGCGGGCCCAAAGGACCCTCATCTGAGCACAGATGGGACGCGCTTTCAACCCGTTAAACCGCGTCTGACTGGGGTGCTTTCTCTTTTGAGCCACTCACACGCCTGAGCCAGAGGTGGACCCTGGCCACTCGACCTCTCCTGGTTTCGGGCCTAAGGGTCCTGCCCAGTGCTCCCGTGGGGGCCCCGCCACCCGCTGTCCTCCGCCTGCCTCTCTCTGACCAGTGCTCCCATGGGGGCCCGCCACCCGCTGTCCTCCGCCTGCCTCTCTCGTCAGTCGCAACATTTTCTTCTTTGTCACATTTCTAGAACCGCAAGTGGGGCAGAGCAGAGCTCCGCCCATGTGTGCCAAGTGCTAGGGTGAATCGTGCCCTTTTCTAGTGGGCAGCGGAAGGCCGAGGCCTTCCTGTGAGGGGCCGCTGACTTGGGAGGTGGGGGCGAGTTGAACTCGCGCTTTGCTCTAGGAGTCTGTGACCTTGGGCAGGATTCCCAGCAGCTCTGGGCGTCCGTATCCTCCCTGGAAAAGAAGAGCATTAATGTCTGACGCACGGGACCACCGAGCAGCTCCTCCGGGGCAGGGCCGGCACTGTCCCATCTACACGTCCCCTCCACTCCCTCCTCTGGTGGGAAGGCCCTGATTTTCTGCCATCCGCCCCACCTCTAAGACCCTCTTTCCGGTTACCGCAAAGCCTTCCTCGACCGCCACCTCCCAGTCCCCTCCGCCCAGGTCCCTTCACGCCTGTCTCCTCCTTGGTTATTTCTGCTGCGGATGTTTCAGAGACCCCGCCGTCCCTGCGGGTGGCTCCCCAGCCCTTGAGGCTGCTTCCACAGCTTCTGCTCCTCTCGAATCGAGGGAACTACGGGAATGGCCTCCTGGTCCTGCAGACAGCGCTGACTTCCGTCTGTCCTCACTCAGACCTTAGCTCTCCTCTCGGCTCAGGGCAGAACCTCTTCTTTGTCCTCAGAACTGCCCCCTTGCAAACGTCCTCAGCCTCTGCAGCATGCTCTGTGAAACTCGCCGGGCAGAACCCCGGAGCTGAGCGAACCCAGATGTCTTGGACCTGTGCCAGGGCCCAGGCAGCGAGGTGTGTCTGGAGACAGAAAATCAGTCCACGGGGCGTCCCCTTTGATGATGCTGGGCCCGTCGGTGTCACCTGCACCTCAATTTCCTCCAGGAGGACTTCATAGCTTCTTCTGGGCCCACATTCAACCCTTCCAGCCCCCCACCTTCCCCGACACCCAGCGCACCCTTCACAAGCCCAGCTGGCCACTTCCTCACCCTGAGGCCATGATGGGGGGCTTTCTCTTCCCCACCCTCGGACCCCTGGGCCGATGTCCTTCTCCCTGCTCGTGGTGGGATGGGGTGGCCCTGCCCCTCACGGGCTCTGGGCCACCTGTCTCCTCCCTGTCACCTGGCTCCCTTCTGTGATGGCAGATCCTCTCTTCCGCTCGCAGGGCCCCCAGCTGAGAAGAGCCTATCTTGACCCCAGCCCCGCTCCTCCAGCCCGAATTCTCTAAGGCCCCTAGAGCTCTGTCTGGGGAACATCCTGGGAACAGAGCTCTTGGCTTGGTGGGGGTGCTGTCAGTCACACTAGGGCAAGACAGGGGGAGGGAAGGAGGGCCCTGAGGCCGGCCGGCCCTCTGGGCTGAGGCCCCAGCAGGCGGTCTGCGGAGTTTCTGCCTCCCAGCCTCAGTGCGTGTCCTCCCCTCTCCCCCTGGGTCTCCACTGGACGATCAGAAAGAGACCCAGGAAACACCACTTTCTCAGGGTTGACTTGGTTTCTGAGGCCAGGTCTGGCTGGACTGGGGCTGGCTGGCCTGGGACTGGCTGGCCTGGGTCTGGGAGCTTTCCTTCCACCAGCCATGAGCTTGGTCCACACCTCCTCAGACCCTGTCAGAGCTGCAAGCCCTTGGCCCCTCTCCGGGTGGAGCCTGAGGCAGTTCCTCCCACCTGGTGAAGCCACTCTGGTCCACATCACCCTCGGTTCAAGTCCCTCCCCCTGGGGCCCCTGTGGGGCCTTCAGAGCCGTAGGTCTTATGAATGGCCGCGTCCTCCAGAAGCTCATGCTTTTAACTCCCTGGTCAGTGACCCCACCACCTGCCCAGCATCGTGGGCCTGGAGTGTCTCATCCTCAGGAGGGTGTGCCCAAGTCCTGGCACATGCGCTTCTCTCTCGTGTCCTCTTCCGCCTCCTGCTCAGACGTCAAGGAGGGCAGAGCTTCCTCCCCTCTTGCGCATGAGTTTCCAGCTCCCAAAGCAGAGGCTGGCGTGTTGGGGGCACTAGGTGGGTGTCTGGGGGTGCCTGGAGCTCGTCCGCTTTCCTGGCTGGTTGATGGGTGGGCACGGTGCCTCGTGTGGCCCAAGCGTTACCATGAAAAGTCACACTTACCCCCTTTCACTCTTTTCCCATCCACTCGCTTCTTTCATCCTGGGGTGGTCTCCTTGTTTTCACAAAGAAACTCCATCAGCCCCCGCCCCTTGCCCACAGGCCTCTTTAATTCTGCATCTAGTCTGGGCCGGTCTGGCCGGCCTCACCACCTTTCTGTCACCTGACTGCTCCTCTCCTCCACTCTGTCCTGTTCTTCTCCACCCATCCCTGTTTTATCACAGATGATGCAGGAAAATAGGAAACAAATAGA
Source organism: Bos indicus (assembly GCF_029378745.1). Taxonomy (NCBI): domain Eukaryota; kingdom Metazoa; phylum Chordata; class Mammalia; order Artiodactyla; family Bovidae; genus Bos; species Bos indicus. Next base: position 103,294,398 of record NC_091768.1, read on the forward strand.
AAACGTCCGCCTGGCTCTGGACTGTCATCACCCACAGCGCTCCCGACACCGAGCATGCAGGGTTTCACCAGCAAATGCTCCGGGCCCCACGTGGCTGTCCTGCAATTCAGGTCACTTCTGACACCACCTGTAGTTAGCTGAGACCCCTCCAATACTGTCACATTTGGGGTGAAGTCTCCAACATAGGAACCTGGGCGAGGGGACCCAAACAGTCACCCCATGGCGGGTTCTCTAAATGGACCATCTGGAGGTCAGCTCATCGAGAAGTGAGAAGCCTAAGTGACCTTGGGAGGGTCGGGTGAAGACGCAGCAGGTACAAACTAAAGCAGTGAGGTGAGCGGGGTCTGCGTGTCATGACAACGACAGAAAAAAGGCCCAGCCGGCAATCTTGACGAGGGAGTGGACGAGAGGGTGGACAGCGGACCACGTGAGGCCGGGTGCGTGACCAGAACCAGCACCCGGATCAAACCCCTTCACTGCCCGGCATGCCGTCCTGAGCACTCGAGACCCCTGGACTGATGCACCTCAGCTCTTCCCTTCCACGGAGACAAACTGTTTACATTAAAGTTCCCCAGGCAGGACAGGGAGCACTCCAGGAAATACTGAAGGAGAAACCGACATTTATCTGCAGGTCAATGGCAAATTTCAACCACATGAGGAAATCTGAACCATACCCCTGATGAATTTCTCCCTGTAAGTTTTATGTCCTAAGACCTTCAGTCAGTTCAGTTCAGTCACTCAGTCGTGTCCGACTCTTTGCGACCCCATGAATCGCAGCACACCAGGCCTCCCTGTTCATCACCAACTCCCAGAGTTCACTCAAACTCACGTCCATGAAGTCAGTGATGCCATCCAGCCATCTCATCCTCTGTTGTCCCCTTCTCCTCCTGCCCCCAATCCCTCCCAGCATCAGAGTCTTTTCCAATGAGTCAACTTGTGACCTTAGGCAAAACCTAATTTCATAACACATTTTAAAAATTTCATTCCCTATGACAATAAACTTTTTAAAGGTTTGCCTGATAGAGTAGCTTTATTTATTTAATTTGTAAACATTTTGATGGTGGAGGAAATAGCAGAGTGTTCATTTTAATTTTCTTTTTTTTTGGTAGTGATAACCAGAAGTCTTTGATCTGTAGACACTTACGAGCTGTGGTACTGGAGAGACTCTTCAGAGTCCCCTGGACTGCAAGAAGATCCAACCAGTCCATCTTAAAGGAGACTAGTCCTGAGTGTTCTTTGGAAGGACTGATGCTGAAACTGAAGCTCCAGTTTTTGGCCACCTGATGGGAAGAGCTGACTCATTAGAAAAGACCCTGATGCTGTGAAAGATTGAAGGCAGGAGGAGAAGGGGACGACAGAGGATGAGATGGTTGGATGGAATCACTGACTCGATGGACACGAGTCTGAGCAAACTCCAGGAGATGGTGAAGGACGGGGAAGCCTGGCGTGCTGCAGTCCATGGGGTCACAAAGAGTCGGGCACATCTTAGCAACTAAAAAACAACAACAAAGCTAAAAAACTAGCTGTTTCCTAAAAGCAGAAGTTTCTGCATGACTCAGCTCTACCAAACAGATCCTGTTAGAAGGCCCTTCATGGGAGCCTTGCTGCATCTGAACAGCCAGCCACATCGCTGACAGCCTGCGGTACTCTGGGTTCCTGACAACCAACGGTCCCGGTGCCTCCAGGGCAAGGCGTTATCCGAGTCAGTGATGTTTCTCTCGCCTCCATTCCCCTGCCTGCCAGATCCCTGTCTTCCTTCAGAACCAACCAACCGCCCAGAGACTGAGGCCTGAGAGGCCCCATCCTTTGACAGCATCCCAGCAAAATGTTTCCCTGATGAAACTCTAGTTCCCTCTCTGCGCTATCTCATCTCAGCTGAGGAACCCTGTAGGTTCCTTCTTGTTTCATCGTGGCGAAGGGTTAGGAAGTCAGGTCAGAGCCGAGCTGGCAGGATCCTGGGAAGAGAGGTGAAGACAGGCCTGAGTTTGGCCTGGTTTCCAAGGAGATGGTCAGAGGTGCGTGTCTCCGGTCAGTCCAGGAGCCCTGCCTCCCTGGGACGCGTGTCGGGTACCCTTGGTGCCTGCTGCCTGGGCCCAGGGACCCGGCTACCTGCCTGTGGCTCTGCCCGCCCCACAAGGCCAGAAATGCTCGGCCTCGCTGGGGTCCAGGCGGCGCCCAGCCTGTCGTGAGGATGGCGTCCTCATCCCGCCTGACTCGAGCGAAGCCGTCTGTCTCTGGTTAAAGGGGTGCTCCATCAAGAGCGTCAGCTCATCACGGATTTGTAATGGCCTCCCCTCCCCGCCCCTCCGGGGACAGTAATCAAGCTCCAACTCTGACTTTCCCGTGGTCCTCGGAGGCGTCCCCAGATACAATTTATGTAATTCCACTGTGACTCAGTAATATCTCCAACATAAAACAATTGGCTGAACGTGAGCCTGAAGGCCAGGGTGAGTCATCCCGGGGCAAACTCATTCCTGTGGGCTATTTCAAAAGCTACATGGCATCACGGGATCACAAGAGAAAACGGTTATAAGACAATGACTTCCATATTCCGCCGGCCTGGAATCCTTTAAAACATGCAAATGTGAAATGAGTGCTCGTTGACAGCTGCGATTGTTTTATACGGAGCTTTGCTTTGGGTTAGCATCAATCATGTATGTAAAACATGAAACATACGGCTTAGATTATCACATGAGCATTAATGTATATTTTTCTTAGGCCTGTTTTCATGTTCAAATGCTCTCATGCCTGGCTACAGAGCCAGTAGTGAAATAGTAATGTGGACTCTCTGTTGCCTTGATATTATACTGAAACATTTGCGTGGAAGGCATGGACAAGTCACGCAGATGGTTGGGAACCAGAGACGTAAGCTAGGCTGAGGGCAAACACGGCTAAAGCGCTCACTTCTGAGCTGGTTTCTTGTACTGACTCTCTGCTTGGGCTACGGAATTCCCATCAGACGGCAGGCGTCAAGGTCGCATTAGTTTCTTTGCAAGAGGTGAAAGGGTTTGGTGGTGGGAAGGGTCTGAGCGAGTGCTGCCCCATCTTCTGTTGCTGGGGGTTCGCCCATAAAGAGCGCCGAGGTCTGCCATGTACTTAGGTCAGGCTCAGGGTGTGTGGCTAAGTGCTGTGTGGTTACACACGGCTCAATTGTCTCTCTCTCCATCAGAAAATTGTGCTCAGAGTTGAAGTGATGGAAGAACCTTTGAAGGTTTTCATGAAGAACAGCGCCCGCCTTCCTGAGCTGGGTGGGGCGTCGGCCAGGTCAGCCGGGAGGGGCCGGGGCAGGGTCTGCCTTCTGACCAAGGATGTAAGAGAGGTCAGAGAGCAGGAGGGGGCTCAGGCCTGGGGCTCCTTCCAGAGGGAGAGAAGCTCCTTCTTGCCCGCCTGTCGGCCCACCGCACAACCTTCATCTCCAAGAAGCATCAGGTATCACTGAGTCAGGGCCACGGCTGGCCCTGGACTCCTGACTCATCCGTCCTGGGGTTTAAGACTCCTCGGTGTCTCCTACATGTTTGTGTTCTGTTCTCCCACGTTGCAAAGCAGGGCATTTCTGTGAGCCAGGCTCCCAGAGGTCAGCGAAGCAGCTGCCGTTGACTTGAGTCCTGTGTCCCCAGCCCCGACCAAGGCTGACTTGTCTCAACAGGGACGGGTCCTGAGGAGCCCACAGCTCCCACACATGCAGGCCTTCCTGCTTCTCTGCCACAGGCCGGCCCATGATGTGCAGGGACGCCTGACCCCTGGAGAGAAAGGTGGACCCGCGGCCCCTGCAGGGTAACCCCGAGCCTAGGGAGGGCACAGGTGGGTGGACCAGAGCCTGCTCCCTGCAACTCAAAGTGGGTGGTTTTGAGAACATTTGGCAAGACCCCGCAGCGGGCCTGCAGGCAGGCACCTGACCCCATCCTGCTCCGCATCAGGAGCCACAGACGAGCATGAGGGCTGCACTTTGTCCTGGGGTTCACTCCACAAATGCGCGTCAAGTCTCTGCCGCTCACCCGTCAAGATCAGCACAGCAAGTGGGCCCCCGCCTTGTCCAGGTCGCGAACTGGAGCAGGCAGCCCCTCAGTGGAGATTCGGTCTGTTTCTTACTCACTCTATCAGTCACGGCTGTGCAGAGAAAGAGATCGATCGTGTGTGCGTGTGGATGTGTGTTTATACATGTGCCTGTGTGTGTGTGTGTCTGTGTATCTGTGTGTACGTGTGTGTGTGTTCAGTCCAGTTCAGTTCAGTCGTGTCTGACTCTTTGTGACCCTATGGACTGTAGCACGCCAGGCCTCCCTGTCCATCACCAGCTCCTGGAGTTCACCCAAACCCATGTCCATTGAGTCGGTGATGCCATCCCAGCATCTCATCCTCTGTCGTTCCCTTCTCCTCCTGCCCTCAGTCTTTCCCGGCATCAGGGCCTTTTCTATCCTCTGTCGTCCCTTCTCCTCCTGCCCCCAATCCCTCCCAGCATCAGGGTCTTTTCCAAGGAGCCAGTTCTTCGCATCAGGTGGCGAAAGTATTGGCTACGTGGTGCGCAGGATCTTAGTTCCTCAACCAGGGGTCAAACCTGGGCCCCTTGCCTTGGAAGCATAGTCTGGACCACTGGACCACCAGGGCATGTGTGTGTGTGTGTGTGTGTGTATGTCTATGTATCTGTATGTGTGTGTGTCTATGTGTGTGTGTCTGTGCAACAGGAACCTCAGGAGAGCTGAGATCCTAAAGGCCATCTGCTGGCAGAATTCCTTCCTCTAGGGAACCCCCGTCTCTTCTCTTAAGGTCTTCAGCTGCTTGAATGTGTTTGATCCATATTGTGAGGCTTGTCGGCTTTATCAGGGCCTTCCCAGGTGGTGCTAGGGGTAAAGAACCAGCTGCCAATGCAGGAGACATAAGAGATGCAGGTTTAGCCCCTGGGTCAGGAAGACCCCCTGGAGGAGGCCATGGCACCCCACTCCAGTACTCTTGCCTGGAGACTCCCATGGACAGAGGAGCTTGGTGGGCTACAGTCGATGGGGTCGCAGAGCTGGAGGTGACTAAAGCGATCAGCAGCAGCAACAGCACCTAAAATGCCTTCACCTTGACGCACTGGCTCTGGTTTGATCCAAAGCCGGGTACCGCGGCCAGCCCGACACACAGCGTTCTTCTCACACTGTTTATTGATCAGATGCCGAGCCCTGACTATGTCTAGGCTTTGCCAAAATGCTCATGAATTTTGTGCCGTCCCAGTCAGCGTGTCCCAGCTAAAGGCATCCACTGTGCTGACATCTCTCGTGTTGGTGACGGGACCGCAGAGTCACAGAAGACAGTGGCTCTGTGTCCATCCAGCTTCCCCCTTGGTCAGCAAGGAGGCCGGGGCACACGTGCTGCCCGAGCCCCACACTCACAACCCGCGATCACTCACGGGCACCCAGGCATCCGGCGTCCGAAGATGAAGACGGCTTCCAGGCGTCTCACACCTGCACCGCTCTTCCGGACTCTCCCCCGGACTTGGCCCCGGCCCGGCCCAGGCCTGAAGCTGGCTCTCCAAGCTTGCTCACACTGGGAGCATGTACTTGTTCCTCAGAAATTCAACCACATCCGGTGCATCCAGGTTTAGAGCTGTGCCAGACTCGGTGCTACTTCAAAACCCAGCTGGGCTGTGATGCTACTTGATTGGAATTTCATTGACCTCCCTGCTCCGGTCTCTCGCGGTGGCCTCACGGGTCCCGGGGTTGTGTCTTCAGGAGGCACAGAGCAGGCCCTGCATGGAGTTTGCACAGTGACTGTGCTGGGGGAGGGCCGTCCAGCTGTCCCTGTCCTTGGGGTGCAGGGCTGTCTGCAGCACAGGGCACGCTGTGGAGAAAAGACGCTGCCAGCGTAGATGTCTCCACGAGGCGGGGGCAGGAGCTTGTGCTCAGGTTCATCCAGAACTGCCCTGGGGGGTGGAGTCGCTGAGCACCCAGGTACATCCTGGCACGGGGAGGAGCTAACACTGCCTCTGAGACAAATTTCCAGAAACCGGCGAGTTTAAATGGATCAGTTGAAGAGCCATGCTTCACCTACAGGTGTGGGGCCACATGTCCTCAAGCAGGTCTGACTCAAGGTGCCCTTTGAACCTGCAGAGAGACCTCTACCTCCGTCCGTCCAGTGGGATGACGTGGGGGCTGGTGGGGGGGTGCCTCCATGACTGAAGTGCTGTGTCAGCTGGCGTTGGCAGAGCCCTGGAGTCTATGACTCCCTTTTGCAAATACTCAGCAAAATCAACCCTGAAACGGACCCGATACGTGTTATTATTTGCATTTTTCAAAGAAGGAGAGACAGAACTTGAGAGTGTGGTTTATTCACCTATATTCACAGAGCTACGCACCAGGGGATCTAGGATTCACCTGGGCTGTCTTTCCTGCGGCCGCCAGCTCTGTGTGTCCAGAGTAACGTGGGCATAGCCACCTGGGAGTCCGGGTGTCCATCAGCCATGTCCACCTCTGCAGACAGAGCTCCTCAGCAGCTCACCTGGAAGTGCAGTGAGGAGCATGTGCGGAGGAGACAGGCGCAGAGGACTGACAGGACCCCGTGGGGATCGGGGAAATACAGCTGCCCAATTCTTTATTTGAAGTAAGAAATTTGTGTGTGTGTGTGGAAGAGATAAAGCTCCTCTCTCCGTGCGAGGCATCTTTATATATGCTGCTTATTGCATTAACGTTCTCCCCCAGGCATCCCTGAGGAATTCTAGTTCAAGAACAACTGGAAAGAAAGCCTTTCCTAGCCCCTGAGCCTGCTGCCCTTCTCCACAGTTGGGACGGAACTAGTAACACGCCTCTCCTCCTGTTAGGAGGGTCTTCGTAATACTCCCCCAGCCTTCATGTATCCAGACCTCTCACTTCTGGAACAACAGCATCTCCCCTTCAAACCCAACATGAAGACGTTTGGAGGGGCCATGGTGCTGCAGAGATCCAGTCAAAGCCCAGGTCCAGGGACCTCTGTGGTTCCAGTGGTTAAGGACCCACCCTGCACTGCAGGAGACGTAGGTTCAGTCTCTGGTTGGAGAACTAAGATCCCACATGACACCGAGCAATTAAGCTGCAAACTGCTGAGCCTGAGTGCCGTCCTAGAGAGAAGCCCACGCTCTGCAGTGAAAGATCCCACGTGCCACGGCTAAGACCTGATGTACCCAGATAAAAACCTAACTAAAGAAATGAAGCCGTCCTGGCCACTCCTGAGCCCAGCCCCACTGGACTCCCCCCCCACGGGACCCCACTTGGACCCCCCAGACCCCACCAGCCACCACCCCAGGGCCCAGAGGCCCAGCCAGACAGAGGGCTCCCAGCTCCACACCCACGTCTCCTGAAATTCTGTCCCGGTCTCGGCACAAAGCCACCACACCTTCCCCTCCCAGCGCATCCCCTTGGTCCCTACCCACTCCCACGAGGAAAAATGGAATTCAATGATTTGATCCCCAGCTATTTGTAGAGAATAACATTTGCTCGTGTATAAAAGTCCTTGCAAACCTTATGAGTTCAGAGTTGAAATATGTAGGCTTTCCAGCTAATTGTTTTTCCAAACATAAGGTCCTGACTTTGGGAAAACAGTTAAAAGTTCAAAAACTCTTGAACATCAGATAAGTATTACAAAGCAACATTTAGATAAGTTTCAGTAAGAATACAGGAATCAGAAACATATGAGCCATAATTTCCTTTAAAGCCTACTTGCATTTAGAGATTAAGGGGCAGAGAGATACTGATTAACCAAGTGTGTTCAAGTATTTAGTAAATCCAGAGTATTTAAAACATCATGAAAACATTTAGGAAGAAACATGTTCATTGCATTTACTGAATGCCCTGTAGGCCATGCAAATAAAGCACTGTTTAGAGAGTTCTTAAAAATCATTTACCGTTTTGTGGTACCTAACTGCGGCCAAAATGAATCCTGAAAGTTTGAACTGTGGACACACAAGCCACCTTTACACAACTTCGTATCTCCAGTTAGAGAAGGTACATTAAGATTCTCAAAGGCAGTGGCTAAAGGTGCTGATAGATAAAGAATGAAAAATAATGTGGCAGGCTCTTTTATCATTTCCTGACAAATTAGTGTGGCTAATTTAGGTTTAATAAATGTTTATGGGATACTTTTCCTTCTGTCAGAGGCTCATTTTCCCCTCAGTCAAGGTAGTCCAATATAAAACTTTTTCACAGCTTATAAAACACATCTAGTATATCAGGAAAGAATGGATACTTTAGGGTATCAGTGCAAGTAGAAAATACATTTAAAATAAATAAAAGCTTCAGATGAAGTTGGGGAATCAAAGACACACAGGGTGAACCTCTCAAGGTGGGAAATGGGTATAAATGTGGTGCTTCAAGCAACTGAGGCAAACAAGGGGACGTGGTGATTTGTCAGGCGTGTCTAGAACAACAAACTCCCCATCGCAAAGCAAGCTGGAAGAAGGAGCAAGGGGCAAGTGTAAAGTGCAGGATAAAGTGATGACGATTGTGCCGGCAATCCCAGCAAACATAAATGGAGCTGTCTTACCTCGTATAACAGAATTCCTTATCATTGTTTTAAGAAAAATTTAGTTCAAAAGAATGAGGGATTACATAGACATGTTAGCCATTAATGCTTATTAACAGTCTTTTACTCAAAAGATCTTTGCATGCATTTTCTTTTCTTTATTTTGCCTTTTCTTCATTTCTTGAGACTTCTGTGCTCTAGGTGAATGCACAGAATTATACGGGGGGCTGTGACACACTTTAATGAGAAAAGGGGGCAAAGCCGCTGGTGGGCAGGGTACAGCGGGTGGGCGGGGTATAGCGAGTGGGCGGGGCGTAGAGGGTGGCCGCGGCTAATGCAGATCCCAGATTTCATACACTGCGGTCTGCACACAGGATGCTCAGACCGTCAGGAAGAGGCCTGGCTCTCTCCGAGCCTGTCTTTCTGAGTCAATCTGGGTCGGATGTGACTGAAATGGGCCCTGAGTCAGCAGACTGGATTTGCACATCTTGTCGGAACTCTGTCCACGGACCCTCTCCGTGGTACCTGCGGTCCTGGGCTGGGGCCGTGGCAGGTGTGATCCTGGGCCCGGCCCTGCACTGCTCCCGGCGGGGCTCAGGGCAAGCGTCCCTCTTCCTCACATGTAGGACCCCCAGGGGCCAGGGGGGACAGGGAAGCATCCTGCTTTGCTTGGAGGTAGACAGCTGGCTGGCAAGAAATAGGACTTAAAAGTGAGGTGTAGAGGAGAACCAAATAGGCCAACTGCTTTCGGGACCGTCATTTGCACAATCCTATCGCACATCCTATGCACAATAGGAGTATCGTTCACTGAAATTAAAACGAGCTTCAGGTATTAAGAGCTACTCTAGAGACTCTATTAATATGAATTTTAATAAGTAATTACAGCTTTTAAAGAAAATTCTTTATTACTTACAGAATTGCTTTCATTCTGCTGCCCTGCAAACACTTGGTCTCTTGAATGTATTTTTCTTCCCTGTGTGTTTTTCACATAAGCACTGTAGTTATCCCAGAGTCCACATACAGAAGGAAATTACAAGGAAGATAAATTATGGGGGCGGTTATTTCCGTTTTTTTCTGCCACTGATTAATTTAACTTGGATAAGTCACTGTACTGATCTTGTCTCACTCTGAAGAATAAAATGAAATGATTTCTCATGTACCTAGTTAATGCTCTAGACACTACAATAAGGGCTCGTGTGTGTGGGTGAGGTGACCCCTGTAGCCACACCGGGATCCTGTCTCAGGTGAGCACCTGCTTGGGATCCTCCAGAGGGGGGTCAGCAGGCTTGGGGAAGAAAACTCGAGAGCTTAGAGATGTGCTGGCAGGATTTTTGGTTAAATTACCAACTCTGCCTAAACAGAGGAAGAGACCCCTACAGAACCAACTTTTCAGTCTCTCGAACAAGTGGCTGAATCAGAACAAAGTGAAACAGAGCCTGCTTCTGCAGACAAATGCACAGCCTCTGCAGACACAGTGTGAGCTGGTGTCCTGGACTCTGTCAGCCTGGGGGCCAGGAGGAGCGGGCGGGCTCCTGGGACAGGATGGGACTCTCTGTCTTCAGGGCAGCCCACCGAGAAGGCAGCTTCCTCTTCTTGTTTCTCTCTGCAGCACAGATGCCTTCCTGGAACACTCCAGAATTCTGAATTCAGGGCCCCAGAGACTTTCTGCTGAAACGCCCAGTGTGGGAGAAGCCCTGCGTGGTAGGTTCCCGAGGCTCTGGGCAGGCCCCATGACCCCTGCACCTTCGGCCTTGTGATCCCATGTGGACATTTTCATTCCTTTCAATAATTGGTCTGTGTTTGACTTCTTGGTTGTTTGTTGGGTTTCCTTTTTTTTTTTAATTGAAGTGTAGCTGGTTTACAGTATCTTTTTTCAGATGTACAAGGAAGTGATTCAGTTATACATATATATCAATATATATATATATATATATAGACTATTTTCCATTATAGGTTGTTCCAAGGTATTGAATATAGTTCCTGGGTTTCAGTATTTTTAAGTAAGGAAATGTGCTGATTTCAAGGTAAACAATGAGGTGGAAGAAGGTCCATGCCTCCTCTTTCTCCCGCCTGCCTACTTGCCCCTCCCAGCCACCTGCTCGCTGTTGCTCAGAAACGGGCTCCAGCCCCTTCTGGTTCCACGAAGGTCAGATCCATGCTTTACTCTGAGGTTTGTTTTCCTTGATGTCTTCCTAGTTGGGAAACGTGGGCACAACCCCCTAAAAGATGAGCTGTGCACTTTGTTATGTGTATCTTGATTAGGGTCGTGCTGACATGAATCTGTCCATGTGATGAAATACTACAGAATTACACACAAAAGTCCAGCGGTTAAGACTTCAGGCTTCCAATGCAAGGGGCAAGGATTCGATCCCGAGTCAGGGAATTAAGAGCCTATGTGCTGCAAGGCATGACCAAAAAAACAAAATGATCTGTTTGTCGTTTGGGCTTCTCGGGTAGCGGAGTGTTAAAGAACCACCTACCAATGCAAGAGACACAAGAGACCCGGGTTCAACCCTTGGGTCGGGAAGATACCATGCAGTAGGAAATGGCACCCCTCTCCAGTATTCTTCTTGGGAAATTCCATGGATGGAGGAGCCTAGCAGGCTACATACAGTCCATGGAGCCACAAAGAGTCAGTTTAACTGAGTGACTGAGCATGCACGCACCCACCAAAAAGGAGAATTCCTGCAAAACCTGGAGAAGGTCAAGTGTGCTTTACTGTGGAGCTGACAGCCCCTGACGGCAGCCCCCGGCCTTCTGGTCTCTCTGTTACGGAAGGGTTCCCATCAGCGGGCACGCGGGGTCCTCTCTCTGTGTGAGTCTGCCGTCACGGGAGCCGTGCATGTAGCTGCGTGGTATTCCTCACAGCTCATCAGTCTTCCAGTTACGGAAAGACACTCCCCAGCTCTTGCCAGCCTGGCTCCTGGGACCCGCTCTTCTGGCCGCCTATTGGTCAAACAAAGGACAAAGAGCGTCCGTTATTCTCGGGGCCATTTGTCTTGTTTTTAATCACATTTTCGGAGCTCTAAGTGCCGTAGGGGGATTAACTCTGTCATGCAGTGCTTTATGCCCCAGTATTTCATTTCCAACTTTACTTGGAGTCTGGTTTCTTTTTCTAAATGCTTTTTCTCAAGAGGAGAGTCCCTAAAAAATAACCTGCTTCTGCAGAGGAAGCCTGTGCTCGCGGGGCCGTCAGCTGGCCTTGTTGGCCCCGGCCGGCGCCCGCCGGCTGAACGGGAGAACCCGGAGGCACACACAGTGGTTCCCTTGGTAAACTCATCGCTACAGTCTGGGCAAGAGCGTTCATCTTTATGTTTAAGGCCACTGTCCGGGTGGAAATCTGAGACCCTCTTGCCCTCGGAGCGACCTGAACAAGCGTTCTAACCTCTTTGAGCCAAGGTTTTACAGTGAAGTAGCCTCATCACAAGGCAGGGGTGGCCGGATTACTGTCATGAAGGCACTTACTTCATGTGTAAAACAGCAAAGGGCACCAAAAATTCAGCAGATGGTCCGTTCACGCTCAGTCTCGGTCACCTCTTTTCTATTAATTTTGGAGAATAATCCTTGGTGGGTGTGGATCCGCCACGGCTGTGCATTTGCACCAGGAGATGAACACAGGCTCAGTGTTTCCCTCGGGCTAGAAACTCGGGGGCTAGCGACCCGCTCGGCCCTTGACAGCTCCCTGGGCATCTGAATGCACTTGACTTTCTCTCAGTGTTTACTTGGCTGGCTCGGGGGCCCTGGGGGGCACTGGGGCACTGCCAGCTGGCCTTCTCGCACACCCAGCGAGTGCCGGGCTCAAATCAATGCAGCTGTTTGTTCTGTTCTTGGCTTTCGGGGAGCCGGGGCAGGTTGCCTTACCGCGGGTAAGGCAAGGAGAGGTTTCAAGGACAGGGTTTATTTGGAGCGCCTGCAAGAGCAGGGCTGATCCTCAGCCTCCCTAGACGGAGCCCCGCGCAGCCGCTCGCTCAGCTCCTGCTTCTCCCGCCTCTGCCTGGGAGCCCCAAGGGGAGGGAAACTCAGGGCAGCCCTGCTCAGCCACGAGGTCGTTGTCAGGAGCACGTGGGGGAGATCACTGGACGCACAGAACTATTTTAAGGACGAAAAACCAGGGCATTGTGGGAATAACCAGCGTGCTGCAATTCACAGGGCATTGTGGGAATAACCAGCGTGCTGCAATTACCAGGGCATTGTGGGAATAACCAGCGTGCTGCAATTACCAGGGCATTGTGGGAATAACCAGCGTGCTACAATTCACGGGGTCACAAAGAGTCAGACATGACTGAGCGACTGAACTGAACTGAACTGATGCTGCCGTTTTTAAAACGTCAACATCTTTAAGAATGGTCCAAGCACTGGGCTTTAATCAGCACTGAAAAGTGAAAGAAGTAAAAGTGAAGTCGCTCAGTTGTGTCCGACTCTTTGCAACCCCATGGACTGTAGCCCACCAGGCTCCTCCGTCCGTGGGGTTTTCCAGGCAAGAGTACTGGAGTGAGTTGCCATTGCCTTCTCTAGGAGATTTTACAAACCCGGGATTGAACCCGGGTCTCCTGCATTGTAGGCTAACGCTTTACCCTCTGAGCCACCACGGAAGTCAAGAGCTTTGTGAAGTCCTCCAGTGGAAGCCGTCCGTGGCCGCTAGAGATGCCAGCCACAACCCGGAGACCCTGGGCCACAGGATGGCCCCGGCCTTTGGGGAGGATGGTGGGATGGCTCCCGGGTCGGAGCGTTGGGCTGTGGGCTGGGGAGGGCGCTCTCTACCCCCCTAGAACAAGCAGAGTGTGGGCTGGCTGGGCCTGGGAGAGGGCACCACGAGTTGTGTTCCCCTCCAGCCAGCAGGAGGACTCTGCGGTGAGCAAGTGCATCTCCAGCCACCCGCATGTGGCCTGTGCTAACACTGCCTTGGCTGGGAAGGCGCCTGCAGAGCCTGGCACCAGCACGGTGACGTCTTCCCTCCCAAGGGGTTCCCTTGGGGCAGGTGGCAGAGGGAGAGAATCCCGGGACACCTACCCAGGACCCTCCCTGGGGATTGTGTGCACGGGAGCCGGGCCCGCCAACAGGCCCACTCCTGCCCCTCTGTCCACGGTGAAGACGGACGTTTCATTCTAGGGTAGAATGATTTGGGTCTGACGTGTTTACTTCTGAAATAGTTGAGCGATAGTGTACAAGGCAATAGCCTTCAGTCTGCGTGCCCCCTACCTCCAGAGTCAGGAGGGGCTGGAGCAGTGGGTGGTCGGAGTGAAGTCAGAGCGAAGGGGCCTTCCACGACCTGCAGGACTGCAGTCTCGGCTTCCTTGGCTGCAGTGGGGGCTGATCAGAGTCAACAGGGGCACCCCAGCCCCCATGCACACACTCACACACATGCATGTACGCACACACACACTCACACACACACACGCACACTCACACACACACATGCACACACACCCCGGATTTCAGCGTTCACCCATTTCTGTAAATATTCCCACTATGGGCAAAACCGAGGGGCCCACATGGCATCAGTCTAGCGGCCGCCCCTCTGAGATGCCTCCGTTGGCTGGTCCCCGCTGGTCCTGGCCGGTCCCGGCCTGGCCCCTGCGCCCAAGGACTGGGCCTGCGCTGAAGGTCCTCACCTTCCTCCATCTCAGCGAGGTCAGGAGGGGCCTGGTGGCGTGTTCTCAGGTGAGGCGTCCTGGCCTCGTCTCTCGCCCACGCCGCCGTGGTCCGTTCAGGTGGACAGCAGGACCTCGCCATTTTTAGGTCTGGGAGGAGGAGCCACAGACGCTGCCTTGTGGCCCGACCTGCAGTGACCCCCTTGAGCACAGCAGTGACATTTAGAAAGAAGGAAGCTGATGTCAAGTATTCCCTGCCCCTGGCTCTTTCTCCAAAGGCCCTTTAGGAACCTCCTTGAGGCTCCCTGGTGGGTCTCTGCTAAGGCCCCGGCCCTCCCCCGCCACCCCTCCCCCACCTCTCCCCGCCCCTCCCCCACCGCTCCCCCTCCCCACCACCCCCTGTCCATCTCCCACCCCGCCCATCCCCACCTCCACTGCCCCCCCTCCCCTTCCCTCCCCCATGTCCCCGCCCTTCCCCCACCTCCCCTCCCTCACCACTCCCCCCCCCACTCCTCCACCACTGCCCTCTCCCCTCCCCCTCCCCGCCCCTCCCCCCACCCTCCAGGCAGCACTCCTGCATTTAACCTGAGGGTCTCCCGGACCCATGACAGATGTGCGCTGTTTTCTGTTTAGTTGGGAGGGAAGCCTGGGGACCCCGTGGCCCTGGAGGGAGAGCCAGGTAGACGCCAGCCTGGGGACCCAGCCTGCTCCTCACCTGGCTGCGACCCTGCGGGCAAGAAAGAGGAAGCACACTTTCTGGTTCTTGTGTGTCTGGAGGAAAAGACAGCTGCTGCTTGACAGTCTGGACTCCAGGCCCTGCTCGGTCCACTGTCCCTGGGATTTCTTGGTGCAGATTAACATGTCTTTGTCCAACCTGCCTGACTGCACCCCAGCACTCTAACCTCCCGTCTCCCTGCTCAACTACGTTTAAGAACCTCTGTAAATACCCATCAGCCAGGGTGAGAACAGAGAAGAAAGCAGGGATGACAGCTTCTTTCCGGCTGCAGAAACCCTAGAGGGCAGCTGGGGACAGTGACTGGAACTCCGCTTGGGGACTGTGAGGAGGAGGCCTGTGGCACCTCATATTCTGGACGCACCTCCAAAATGAGTCTGTGTGTTGCAGATGAGAAAACTGTAAGACTCTATGAGAAATGCACGATTATATCCTGGCCCAAGGCAGGTAAGCAGTCCTGGTAACCAAAAGCAAGTGACTAGGCCGCGAAGCCACTCCTCCTCTGCCCCTGGAGGACCGGGGCAAAGGAGACCCTTCTTCTCATTGTAAACTTGACATTTTAAGCAGCATCAGGCTGTTCCTACATTATGGTAAGTGACCCTTGGAGGAGGGCATGGCAACCCACTTCAGTGTCCTTGCCTGGAGAATCCGCATGGATAAGACGAGCCTGGTGGACTTCAGTCCGTGGGGTCGCAAAGAGTCAGACGCGACTAAGCACAGCACATAGTCAGTGATACAAACCCTGCTTCATAACGCTACTAAGAAAAGGACCGGCTTATTCTGACCATGGTTTGTTTTTAAAAGATTAACAAGCAAACAAAAGTAGCGTCACAAATGGTCACAGGCAGCTCTATGTTGTTGCCAAGAACCCCTGGAAGGGCCAACTTGGGACTGAACTTTGGCTATGATCATCATAGATCATCAACAGCGGCCCCAGGATGGTTCTTCAGCATTGCTAGACGTGGGTTTCCGGATGCATAGAGTGTGAACCTCAATTCTTCCCAGAGTCATCAGGAAGGCAAGCGGACACATGGGCAGGGAGCCTGTAGCCCAGGAGCTGGAGGACGGGAACCGCAGTTTGCATTCTCAGGAGATTGCTCTGGGGGGACTTTCCTGCTTGATGCACAAGCAGCAGCTCTTGGGTATTTGCTGCTAAGTCGCTTCAGTCGTGTCCGACTCTGTGCGACCCCATAGACTGCAGCCCACCAGGCTCCACTGTCCCTGGGATTCTCCAAGAAAAACACTGGAGTGGGTTGCCATTTCCTTCTCCAATGCATGAAAGTGAAAAGTGAAAGTGAAGTCGCACAGTCGTGTCTGACTCTTCGCGACCCCATGGACTGAAGCCCACCAGGCTCCTCCGTCCCTGGGATTTTCCAGGTGAGAGTACTGGAGTGGGGTGCCATGGGGTATTTAGGGGTTCATAAAACCCTCTCCGCCTCTGCGGAGAACATTTACTCATCTAATCAAACCTGAAACCTGAGCAAAGGCCGATTCTGGTGATTAAGAGCTAAAGCACCATCTTGCTTTGTGAGTTTCCCGTTGCTCTGTATACAAAGGTCAAGGTCAGTGTTGAGCTCTCAGCCCAGATGACCCAGCAGGGTGTCCGCGGTGAGAAATGTATCAAACTCTCGGTCTTGTTCTTTCCTAAATATGCCCCCAAGCCCATTAAATGACCTCCTTTCATCACGACCAGTGTGTGGAGAATGAAGACGCCCAGGGGGACAGTTCTGAAAACTCACCATCTGCACTTACTGGGGACAAAGAGGGCTCCTTTGTGAGCAGCAGCAGGTCCAAGGAGGTACGTCATGAGATCACGGCACAGAGCTGGCTTGCCACAGATACTGAGTCTGGAGTCATGTCTCCAGGCCAGGATGGGGGCCCCAGGGCTGTGTCCACCCACCTCCGTTCCCTGGAAGTCAGGGTCCCCGATCGCCCTTGAGGGGAACAGCTTGGGTGGTTCTGGGTGTTGCTGTATACTCTATCACGAGGGCCTTCTGCCAAGCCTGTCCTTGAGTCCTGGGACCTTCAACCCGAGTCTTGAATAACTCTTCGCAGACACAGTGAAAGTATGTCGAAAGTGATTTGTGAGTCTGTTTGAACTCACATTCCTGTGTTCTGCTGCTTGCTGTGGGCAATAATTTTCTGATATATTCTTATGAACAGAGTTTATATTAAAAGTGGCTATTTTACTTTTGAGACATGAAGTGGTGATTTCATTAAGGGCTTTTATGGTGTCTTACTAACTTGCAAATTTTCTCCAGTTGCATTTGCACACAGAACTTTATAAATATAAAGAGAATTCCTTATTTGCCATTTTAAAAAAAGATCTGAAGCAGTAGATTTGAGTAGATAGCATAGTTTTTATATATGTGTGTCCCATCATGAGGAGTTTTGTTAAAGCTCCCACTGGAGGAGTTTTCTGATCCTTACTTGTGATGTGAACTGTGGTTTCAATGATTTGCAAACTTATCCAGCATCTTCAAACAGGTGAGTGGAGGACGCACGAGATTCTGCATGTGGAATGCAGGCGTTTCCTAGGTCATGAACTTGCAAGACTGTGTTTAGAGACTTCTCTTTTGTCTTTGTGGTTTAGTCACTGAGTCGTGTCTGACTTTTGGCGACCCCACGGACTGTAGCCCACCAGGCTTCTCTGTCCATGGGATTCTCCAGGCAAGAATACGGGAGTGGGCTGCCATTTCCTCCTCCAGTGTATCTTCCCTTCCCGGGGATCAAACCTGCGTCTCCTGCTTCTCAGGTGAGTTCTTTACTGCTGAGCCACCTGGGAAGTCTTTACCCAAATGAAGTAAAAGCTCCTCCACCTTGAATTCCTAGTGGGTGAGGATTTAACCCTTTTGTGCCCTTCAGGGCAACCGTTCTATAAATAGAAATCAGCTTATCCTCTGGGACAGAAGTAAGATTTCACTGCTGACCTGTGTGTCTGAGCACACGTGGCTGCAGGCGGCTATTGCCTTGACATCCATCTGGATGGGACCCCATCTTGGTACCTGGAAGATGGCTTAATAAGAAGTAAAGCAGGTAAATCCCTGATGCCGGGAAAGATTGGGGGCAAAAGGAAGAGGGCATCAGAGGGTGACATGGCTGGACAGCATCACCACTGATGCCATGAGCATGAACTTGGGCAAACTCTGGGAGACGGTGAAGGACAGGGAGGCCTAGCGTGCTGCAGCTCATGGGGTCGCAAAGAGTCGGACAAGACTGGGTGACTGAACAACAGCAGCGGAGCAGGTGCCTGAAGACACTGAGACACCGCGCTTCGTTGCAGGGAATCTGTTTCTTCCAAGCTTACCCTCACGTCTTTGCAAAATGCAATGGGGAGGAGAGCAGAAGTAACCAAAGTGCATGAGGCTCATCTCAAAGACCCTGTTTGTTTCCAGGACAAGTTTCCTTTCATGATGAAGCTTGCGGGTTGTAAATAAGGTATGTGTATGGCTTCTCTCCCCATGAGGAGTTTGGAGGAGGGAGCTTTTCTGTAGTAAAAAGAGTAAAATGGCATCATAATTTCAGCAAAATTAAGGAGGTAAGTAAAACAAACACATCTTATGCTATGCGCTTTTCTGGAAATTTCCTTTTTTGTTAATGCTGAGACTCAGTAACTAAATGCTGAAATGGTCCTGGGTGATCCTGAGAAAAAGTAGAGATTGGAGACATGCAATTTATCTATTATGGCTGGGGTTTAAAATATTGACTTTTAAAAATTAGATTATACATAAAAAATATTTGTGAATCATATGACCAAGAAGGGGTTAATATCCAAAGTGGATTAAACAGCTCATACAACTCAGCATCAAAAACATTTTTTTAATGGGCAGAAAATTTGAATGGACATTTTTTCCAAAGAAGACATACAGATGGGCTGACAGGCACGTGAGAATATGCTCGACATTGCTAATCACCAGGGAAATGCAGATCAAAGCACGACGAGACATCCTCTCACACCTGTGAGAATAATGATCATCAAAGAGACCATAAGTAACAAACGCTGGGGAGGATGTGGATGAAAGGGAGCCTCTGTTCACTGCTGGTGGGAATGTAAGCTAGCGCGGCCACTGAGGAAAACAGCACTGAGGCTTCTGAAAAATCTACAGGTAGAACTAACAAGATCTAGCAGTTCCGCTCCTGGTTACATACATCCAAAAGAAACAAAAAGCTCCTAAAAAGACACATGCGTCCAAATACTCAGAGTAGCATTATTTACAGTAACCACGATATGAAAGCAACGTAAGAGCTCATCAGCGGATGAATGGATAAAGAAGATGTGTATATATACACACGCACAGTGGGGTAGTCCTCAGCCACAGTAAAGAATGAAACAATGCCATTGGTAGCAACATGGATGGGCTTGGAGGCTATTACGCTAAGTGAAAAGTCAGAAAGACAGATACTGTATGGAATCGTCTACATGTGGATTCTACAAAGGGCAGCAAGTGAATACAGCAGAAAAGGAACAGACACACAGACGCAGAGGACAATCTGGTGTCACTGTGGAGAGCGGGGAGGAGGAGGGGCAAGACAGGCGTTGGGGATTAGAGGTACCAGTTGCTACGTGTAAAATAAGCTACAAGGGTACAGGGCACGGCACGGAGAACACAGCCAATGTATTACAGCAACTGTCAACGGAGCACCCTTAAGAGGTACAGGGCACAGCACGGAGAACACAGCCAATGTATTACAGCAAGTGTCAACGGAGCACCCTTAAGAGGTACAGGGCACGGCACGGAGAACACAGCCAATGTATTACAGCAACTGTCAACGGAGCACCCTTAAGAATTTGTGAGTCGCTTTGTTGTATGCCTGTGACTCACATAATATTGTGCACCAACTATACTTCAACATACAAAATAATAAAGTAATTGAAAAAGTTAGAGTATACGTTAAATGCTTTTTAATTTTTAAAATGTTCAATGTCTAGAGTATTAGCATATTTCTAGGTATACATTTCTAGGTATACCTTCCTAAACTATACCCGTCATTTAAATTCATCGTAATATCAGCTACTTAAATCATAGTCTAATTTCATTTACTATGGCCTCTTTGTTTGTCTATTACATGCCTCTCTGGAATTATATTTATGATTTAACATTTTTGTTATAGGAAAGAAGTCGCGCTGGTCAATGGCGGGCTGTCAGAAGAACTCTAAAGCAGGCATTTACGATGAACAAGGTCAGCGAGGCAGACTGTTGAAAAGCAGGCATTTATGATAAAAAGGTCAGCGAGGCAGACTGTTGCATAATTTCTGGGCCAGAACCTTGGCAGCGCTTTTGCAATTATGAGATGAAATTACTGCACATCTTGTTCTTTGCATTTTCTTTTTTGACATTTATTAGGACAGTGGACATGTGTTTGACATCATTATTTCGTGCTTTTTCTGTGCATTATTTTAGGCTTATTATTTTGTGTCATAAGTACATATCGTTGCTATTTCACAAAAACAAAGCACAATCAGTTCAAAATCAGAAAGTTAACAGCGTTTCCACACAGCACGGGTGGCATGTTGCAGTGACGTGAAGCCTGGAGGGAAAGGCTGGGGCAGTGGGAGGAGTCAGCCGGCGCAAGGAGGGAGTCCGGGCTGTGGGCTTCGGGAAACACGCAGAGGCGGTGGTGGGGGGTGGCCTGTGTGCGGAAACCCTATCCCCGGGTGACAGTCAATGAGCGAGGTGGCGAGGCTGAGAGGGTGAAGCCCCCATGGATGATGTCAGGGCCCTTTCAAGGGGACCGTGCACAGCTCCCCAGCCCCTTCCTCTACCAGGGGGCATGGGTCTGTGAACCAGGAGGGGGTTCCCGCTTGCGTCTCCCCACTCAGTGATCTTGGACGTCCAGCCTGCAGGACTGTGAGAAGTCCATGTCCTCTGTTGGCAAGCCCCCTGTGTGTGGCCTCCTCTCAGGGCACTGACTGAGACAGGAGGTGGAAGTGGAGGGCTGGCGAGAGAGCGGCCAGCGCTCTTGGGACCGAGTGTTTTCCTGGAAAACCAAGCAGTGGAGAGGCTTGAGATGGACCTGCACAGCACGGGGGCGACACCAGAGCGGGCAACATTCAGGGCAGCTCCGCTGAGCAGTGTGTGTGTGTGTGTCCATGTAGGTGTGTGTGCTCGTGTGTGTACACGCATGTGTGAGTGCACATGCATGTGTGCTCGTGTGTTCATGTGTGTGCATGCATGTGTGCACTTGCACGTGAGTGCATGTGGATGTGTGCACATGTGTGTTTGTATGTGTACGTGTGTGTGGTGTGTGTGGTGTGTACACACGTATCTGCATGTGTGGTCTCATGTATGTGTGCATGTGTGTGTTTGTAGTATATACATACATATGTGCATGTGTGTGCACTCATGTATGTGTGTGTTTATAGTTCTGTGTGTGTGTGTTCATGTATGTGTCCATGCAGGTGTGTGTGCTCGTGTGTGTACACGCATGTGTGGTGTGTATACACACGTATGTGCATGTGTGGTCTTGTGTGTGCACACATGTGTGTTCATGTGTGCGTGTTGTATACATATATATGTGCATATGTGTGCACTCGTGTATGTGTGTGTTTATAGTTCTGTGTGTGTGTTCGTGTGTGTGTATAGTATATATGCATGTATGTGCACTCTTGTATGTATGTGTTTATAGTTCTATGTGTGTATGTGTGTTCATGTATGTGTCCATGCAGGTGTGTGTGCTCGTGTGTGTACACGCATGTGTGAGTACACATGCACGTGTGGTGTGTATACACACGTATGTGCATGTGTGGTCTCATGTGGTCTCGTGTGTGTTTGTGTGTGCATGTTGTATACATACATATGTGCATGTGTGTGCACTCGTGTATGTGTGTGTTTATAGTTCTCTGTGTGTGTTCATGTATGTGTCCATGCAGGTGTGTGTGCTCGTGTGTGTACATGCATGTGTGGTGTGTATACACACGTATGTGCATGTGTGGTCTCGTGTGTGCACACACGTGTATTTGTATGTTCATGTTGTATACATGCATGTGTGCATGTGTGTGCACTCATGTATGTGTGTGTTTATAGTTCTGTGTGTGTGTGGTGTGTGCATGTGTGTGTAGTATAGACGTGCATATGTATATGTGTGTGCTCGTGCATGTGTGTATGTGTAGTTTCGTGTGTGCATGTGTATTTCTGACACCAGAAGCTTTCCCATCAGTGAACCCAGATCCCACTGCCTCTGGAAGGACAGTGGAAGGGCCTCCCTGGGTCTGCACACAGCTGCCATTGTTCCAAGAGGGCCTGTCAGGACAGCTGTACGCAGCCTGGATGCTCCAGGGTGGGACAGAGAAGACATGATGGGTGGCTTGGAAGCAAACCCTGATGACCTTAGGAGAAGGGTCCTCAGGAGGGGTCTGGGAGACCCTACCTTCTCATCAGCACTCAGGCCCCCGCCGCCTGTCAATGGTCAGATTGATTCACTGTGAGGATGAACCATCCCACCCTCCAGCCTCTGCCCTGCCAGCCTCTTCCACCATGATCTGGTCCAAGCTGCAGGAGGGCTTTCTTCCTGGGGGCCTTCTGGGGTCCCCCAGGTCCAGCTTCCCTTTCCCCCAGAGTGAACTTGCCAGCACCTGCCTTCTGTCCCAGCTGGGCTCAGCTGGGGTTAAATCTGCCTTTGGTCTCACAGTTGCCTCCCGACTGTCTGTGTTTTGAAGTCCCGGGTCCCAGCATCGTCTGCGGGTTAGGGGGTCTGTGGCTCAGCTGGTAAAGAGTCTGACTGCAATGTAGGAGACCCCAGCTCAATTCCTGGGTTGGGAAGATCCGCTGGAGAAGGGCTAGGCTACCCACTCCAGGATTCTTGGTCCTCCCTGGTAGCTCAGGTGGTAAAGAATCTGCCTCCAATATGGGAGACCTGGGTTCTGTCCCTGGGCTGGGAAGATCTGCTGGAGAAGGGAAGGGCTACTCACTCCAATATCCTGGCCTGAAGAGTTGCATGGACTGTATAGTCCCTGGGATCACAAAGAGCCGGACACTACTGAGCCACTTTCCCTTTCCCTTTCAACCCCCAAAGCAGAGAGCAGACAGCTGACCATCTCGTGCCAAGGGAGGACACCCCACGGCCCATGTGTCCAGTCAGTCTCAGATCTGTTGTCCTCACTTGCCCTCCAGTCCCCTCTGTCCCTCCTTGGTGATGAGGAAGGTCCCCAAGAGCACAGACGGGAAGGCCAGGCAGCTGGCGGGAAGGGGCTCTGGGAGGTCAGGCTCCCAGGAGCTGGCTGTTGAGCTCAGGGTACGAGAGCAAAGCTGACGGGCGACTCTCATGGGAAGAGCTTGAGTCTGAGCCTCGTGGGGAAGTGAGGTTTCAGGAACTCTCCCGGGGGCTTAAGGGGTATGGAGGTGGGGGAGCCAAGGGAGGGGTGAGATGGGGGATCCAGGCCAGAGCCCCCAACACGGGGGCAGGAGGGCTCCTCCCCGCAGGGCCCGCCTCCTGCAGCAACGGGAGCATCTCAGGTGGACCGTCCACGCCGGGTCACCGCTGACGCGTGTCTGCACCCCACTTCTTGCCCCGGGCCCCGAGTCCCTCCAGGGTCACCGTTCTACTGACCGCCTCTGCTCCTGGGGCTGGAGCCTTTGCTCAGAAACCCGTCTGCTGCTGAAGTGTTTGGAGGGCAGAATGCCCTCCAGGTTCCATTCCCTCACAGGAATGGCAAGCTAAGCTTTCACCCTCAAAGGTGACCTTTCCACTGAAGCTGTGGCTTTGGAAGGCATCCACCACATATCTGAGAGCAATGTCAGGGCGGCTCCTCCGGTGTGGCCTCACCCCCAGGAAACCTGGGCCAGCCTTGCGGGGGTGTTGGGTGGGAGACTCTGGCTGGGCCTGGGAGGGCTGCATGCTGGGTTTTCATCTTCTCCAAGTATTTACAAAACCAAGATCTCCTTTAATCTCACAGCACAGCCTGCGACTCCACCGGGCCACATGGGGACCGGCTCCTCTCTGGGAAGGGGGTGCCAGTGCGGCCGTGTCACCGGGTCCCGGGCGGCGGCAGGAGGAACCCCACACACCAGTCGGTGGGGTCTCCAAACCCTGTATTTGGTGCCCGGGTTAGCTTTTGTGTTAATTTGCATGGTTTTGACTGAAGTCATCTGGCAATATTGAAGCCCAGAACAAAATCAGCGATTTCATCTGACATTATTGCGTGTAGGTTCATGAGGTTTTGTGGTTTCTTCATCAAGCATGTAGTTAAATGCTACAAAATGAAACCATAAAAACCTTGTCTAGGAAAAATTCTTGTCTCTCCAGAGGCGCCAAATGCACTCTAAGCTGAACGGCTGGGGAGGCTGGAAAAGTTAGTCTTGAATCAGCAAACCCCATGAGACAAGACATGACATCCAGCAATTAGATTGCTTTTAATAATTTAAAATTTTGAAATAAAAATAAACTTGGAAAAGAGGGCTGGTACAAAAAAACAGTGTCCTTCTGAATATCCCAGACACCCTGAAGGTCAGATGTTGAATCACAGCTTTGACCAAGATCCATGAGATCATCTGAAGTTAAAGAAATAAGTCAGCCCTTTCCTCAAAGACAGCAAGGCTCGGACGCCGGGGTCCCAGCTCCCGCCGCCCGGAGCTCTGTGGCTGGTGTGCCTGTGTCTGCAACGCAGACTCCTGCAGTTTAAACATTTCCTTGTGTAATGAAAAGTGTTTACTCGTTATTGATGATGAAGATATCTATAGCCCCTGAATTCTAGGACCTCTCCCTCTGCGTCTCCTCTGTGAGTCACTATGCCGCAGGAAGATAAGTTTCTGGTGCGCTGGAAGCCACAGTGTGGGGGGTGGTGGGGAGTGGGGTGGTGGGGGGCGGGCGGTGAGAGTTCTGCTGAGTCAGCGGATTTCTGGCCGGCACGTTCCACTCCGGCCCTGGGCAGTGGGGGAGGGGGGCGAAGCTCTCCTCCCCTCGGGAGCTTACACGCTAGTAATAAAGGACAAACGTCACGGACAAGATACATCGGTGCTGGTGAGAACCACCCGCGAAGGCAGGGATGTGGGGGCAGGGTGCCATCTTACACAGGTACCAGGGCTGCACCCCGCTCCCCACACACCCCCACGCCTGCCCCAGATGGCAGTGCCACATTCCTGCAACTCCTGGCGGAGACCTGCTCCAGGCAGAGGGATGACCTGTGCAAAGGCCCCGGGGCAGGGCAAGCCTGGCTCCACCAGAGCCCAGTGTGACTGATGGGATGTGGCAGGCAGAGAGAGTCCCGAGACCCGCAGGAGGAGCCTTGCTGGGGTGAGGGGCCCTCGTGGTCTCTGCAGGACAGGCTGGCCAGGGCGGCTCTGCCTGCAGGGCTCATGAGCGGGCCTGGCCCAGGAGGGAGCCCAGCACAGCCGCCCTGCCTTGCGATCTCTTGAGAAAGTGACACTTGGAGAAGATCCAGGCTTCAGCACCCAGATGGTCGTGGTTTTCTGAGTGGAGGAAACCGTTGCCCAGGACACACGTCAGGGGTCCACAGACATCCCGTCTGCTTGGTCCCCGAGGCCCCCCAGGACACCCTCCCTCCCCCGGGGGAGGAGGGGTGCAAGGGGAGCCAAGCTCCATGCTTTTAGTTCTCATGGAAAGGAGACCTTGAAGACACCAGGTTTGGGGATAAATACGTTCTGAAATTTCAGAACAGGTAAAGATCTATGTTCCAAACGCCCTTCCAATCTCTGCAAACAGATGCGGCTTCGTGGAGCTGTGGGATGTCGCCGGGGTATGGGGAGGGACTTGGACCACAAGGACAGAGCGGGTAACGTGCGTTGCTTTCTAGCAGCTTCTTCCCAGCGTGGGCAGCTGCGCTCCTGGAGACCTGGGGCTGGGGAAGCACACGCCAGGGGACAGTGAGTCCCAGGGGCGAGGCGGCCTGGCTGCGGCTAGGGACGGGCCTGACTCCGATCTGGCCCCGCGACGCCTGGGCCTATGCCCCTCACGTGTCTTTCAGGCAGCAACTTGAGAGCAAAGTGCCAGGACAGACACAGGTGTGCCCTCGGGATAGAGTCCTCGAGCCGGCTGTCACAGACGCCCTGGGACCTGCCAGGGCCTTGACGGCCTGAAGACTTTCCTGTGATGCGTCTGCTGGAGAGGACAGGCCTCCTCCTCCCTTTACACTCAGCCCGGCTCGTGACCACCCTGCGTGGTTCGGGGGGAACACAGACCGTGCGTCCTGAGGCAGCGTCGTGTCCCTCGGGGAGGAGCTGCCCATGCAGCTGGGAGCCGTACCACGCCGCCAGGAGGAGGAGAGAGGTGGCTGAAAGAGACGGGGCTAAGGGCTCCTCAGGGACCAGCCTGCCTCTGAAGCAGGAAGAGGAGAGTCTCCGGGTGCCGGCCGGGCTGCAGAGGCCGGAGGAAAGCCGTCCCGCCGAGGCCCGTCATCCCTGGCGAGCAGAAAAGCCTCGTGGCCGGAGGCGCGGTTTCCTACCGGCTTCTAGTCTCTTCCTGCTTTGCTCATTGCATCATGAACTACAGCTTTTCATTTCCAAGACCATCCCAGGCTTTGCATTTTCTGTCTGCACAGTTTCCTAGAGGGAAACATTCTCTTCTTCCCTCGAGGCTACTCCAGACAACTGAGACCTCAGTCACCGTCCTCCGCGGACCCTGTGAGTTCGGCTGCCAAGCGTGTCCATTCCGCCCCCGAGCCCTCCTGCCGTGTCACCTAGATCAGAGCGACATCCACCGCCGACTCTTCACGGCCACGTAGCAGAGTAAAGGACAGAGCAGATATTTGTGGTTGGCAGAATGTTAAACTCGTGCTGCTGGACATCTTAGAAGCCAACTACATGAAGATCAAATCCCAGAATAAAAAAACAACTCTGAAAACCATCAGTCCCAGTGTTTCTCAAACATCTTAGCCACGATATCCTCTCTCCAAGCTAAATCCAAGGGGAAAGCCCAGGGGAGGCACTGTTGAGAGGGGGTGGGGCTGGATGCCCCCACATGCTCTCTGCCCCCCACCCCGAGCACCCCCGGCCCGCAGAGGCCCCAGGATTTGGAGGAGCAGTTTTCAACCATCGCTTACAGTTCAAGCCGTGCTAGGACCGTGCCCAGTGAGCGCCTGACTACACAAAATCACCTCTGCAAGCAGCGGTGAGCCTCCTTGGCTTGGTCCTGTGCTCACCACTGGGCAGGAAGGAAAGTGAGGCTTCCTGGCCACGTGTGGGTGACGTTCTGCAGGATGGCCGTGGTGGTGTGGTTCAGTTCTAGGGACGGAGGGACAGGCCAGGTCTTGGTGACTGCAGAATGTCACCGCCCTAATTCACCTTTCTAAGCTTCTGCGTTTACACAGAAAGTGTGAGGCTCAGGCGGTAAGTGGTTTGCGCTTGTTAATGATGTTGATGATGGAGATGACAAGGAGAGAGCTTCAGACGAGTTTATTCTCTTTCCCACACTGTGCGTGGCGGGCCCCCCGGAGGAGCATTGGACGGTGTGCCCCATGCCAGCCGCCACAGACTCACAGAGAGCTGTACCCGAGAGCTGAACCTGGGGAGCCGAGGTTTCAGAGCCTGTAACTCCCTTGTGTGACACAGTTATTTTAAATCAGATGTGAAACATGAAGGAGGCACATAAAATTCTATTTTTAAAACTGAGAACCCTGGTTTTCACTTTGAAGTTTTGATTTTTTTTAACTGTATTGATTTAGGGGTGTTTGAGAATACTTCTAAATTATAATGGGACAATTAAAAAAAAGTGTGAATGAAAATACATTTTGATAGAAAAGGACCAGAGACAGTGTTCTCTTGGCCCCTAGATACACAGCTCTCAACCCCTGAATCTCAGAAAACCACCTTTCTCCAGGAAGTTGAAGAACCAGCCTGGAATTCAAAACAACCAAGATTTATTTGCCCACATTTTCAAGATAGTTCAGTTGTCTACTTGTACCTAAAATCCTTTTTCAGTGATGAGTGGCTGCATGACAGGGATCAGAGTCTGAGCATTTTCTTTTTATGGAGTAATGGGGGTGGGGGAAGTGAGGGTCTCACCATTTTGCAGACACTGACCCACTGACCAAAGCCAGCCCTCTGGCGTTCCCTCCGGCTCTCCCAGCCAGCTCCAGTCTCAGCATTCTGCGTTGAGAGGATGGAAGCCCTTCAGAGGGAAATGACAAAACCCCTTGGACATCGACACTGGAGAGGTCAGCGGGTCCCTGTGGACTGAGGCGCCCCGGACGCCCCGAGACAGACTCGGGCTCCAAGCCCATGGGGACGTTCCAGCTGCTCACTGAAGCTGGAGCACCGTCCTGGAGCCGGGGCAGTGCTGAGGGAGGGGAGGGCTGGCTGGACGGAGAGTGGACGCCAGCCCCACTGCTGAGTGCGCCCCTCCGGGAGCCCTGGCTGCTCCAGGCGTCCCCGTGCGCTCTGCCTTCCGTGCACGCAGGGACTGGGACACCTGCAGGCCAGCTCTGAGACGAGGGTCCTGAAGGTCCGGGAGGGCTCCCCGACCAGCGCTGCCACTCAGCCCCAAGGCGCACGGCCCTCAGGCGACACTTAAACGCAACAGAAAAGCGCTTCGAGATGGCTCCAGAGCCCCTTTTCCGCTGATTTTTCCCAACTTGGCTTCCACCGCGTGGGATCCGGGCCCTTTCGTTCCCAGGCGGTCCTAGAATGTGCGTGTCCTGAAGAGCCATCAAAGGCAAAGCTGTTCTGATTGGTTCCCCATCTTTTGTGGCTGTCAGAAAATAACCTGTATTTATTTTGAAATAATGCTTCCTGCCTTTTTGTTCTATATAAATATAATTTCTATTTACTGTAGAGAATTAAGAAAATACAGGAGGGTGTATGGAAGAAATTTAAATGACTTATGTTTGTGCCACCCAGAGAGTACTTGGGTTAGCATCTCGGTCGTTCTCTCTCAGGTTTTACGTGTGTGTGTTTATACACGGGAGGTTATTCACGTTAAGACTGTTCGCTTTTCACTCAGTGCTGTGTATGAGCAGTGCAGCCCCATCTGTGATCACCCTGTAATAGGGAGGCCTGCTCCTCTGTTGAACTTGAAAGTTTCCATCTTTTAATATGACAGGGAATGCTGTGGCAAGCTCTGTGTGCAACTCCCCAAAACGGGTGGTCATTTTCTCAAATCCTGAAAGTGTTATGGGGTCAAAGGCCACAAGTCAGACGTTCTTGCCCAAAAGTTTGAACTCGATATCTCACACAAATTGCTGATAAGGTCAACATTTCAGCTCCTTTGCATAATTTTGTCCTCTATGAGAGGTGAAACATTACAAAACAAACGTGCTTCCTGCTGTGATATTTTTCCTTGTTTTTAATGGAAGTTCAGACCGCTCCGGGAGAGGCGTGTGCAGGACTCGGGAGGCTTGCTGAGACTGTGGCTGGAGGGCAGGGCCATTGCACACGTGTTGGGATCCAGCTAGGTCTCCCAGAAAGGCATGTGCGGTGGGAACCTCAGAGCCCAGAAACACGGCCTTATTTGGAAATGGGGCCTTTGCAGAGGGAGTCAAGTTAGGGTGAGGTTGTCAGGGCGGCCAATACCCAAAACAGGGCTTCCCAGGTGGCTCCGTGGTAAAGAAGCTGCTGCCAATGCAGAAGATGCGGGCTCGACCCTTGGGTTGGGAAGACCGCCTAGAGCAGGAAATGCCAAGCCACTCCAGTATTCTTCCTGGAGAAGCCCATGGACAAGGAACCTGGTGGACTGTGGTCCACGGGGTGGAAACGAGCGGGCACGACTAAGCAGTTAAGCACACAACCCACGGCGACCTCTATCCTTGTAAACAGAGGTGTGGATGCAGGGACGGAGAAGCCACGTGAAGATGGAGGCGGAGACGGGCTCAGGCGTCCACGGGGGCCCCAGAGTCACTGACACTGCCCGGAACTGCAGGAGGTGAGGGAAGAAGCGACTGGCCGGGCCCCCAGCCTCTGACCTCCAGGGAGAACACATGGCCTGGTTCATGGTCCCTGGTTCCCACCCCAGACGCTTGGGCTGCAAGCCCTGTCACTTCCGGGACCCCAGTCCCTGGGGGGAGTGGGCATCTTCTCCCGGCTCTTAGCACAATGCTGTGGACCCAGGCCTTTCCTCCAGCTGCTGGCGTGGCACCCCTTCCTGTGGGGCTCTTGGGTGGCAGGTGTGCTGGGAGGCCTGTCCTCCTCTGGATGCAGGCGTCACTCAGAGGCTTCAGGGGAAATACCTTGGATCATGTTTTGAGCGTAGTCCTCAGGCCTCTTTGATGCAAGGAAGCTCGAGGCCGGCCCTCGGGGTCACACGGGGGAAAGGGCTCAGGCCCTCGGGGTCACACGGGGGAAAGGGCTCAGGAGTGTCCCCGGGGTCACACGGGGGAACGGGCGCAGGCCCTCGGGGTCACACAGGGGAAAGGGCATGGGAGGGTCCCCGGGGTCACACGGGGGAACGGGCATGGGAGGGTCCCCGGGGTGTGTCCCGCTGGAGTGCACACGCCGAGGCTCAGGGGAGGAACCTGCCCCGGCACACACAGCGTGCAGCGGGGACTCCCGGGCTGTGTCCCTTTTCAGAGTTGGTCAGAGAGTTGGTCAGGCCCAGGATAGGGTCCACAGGCATCACCCACTGCTGCCCATCGGGGTCCTTCTGCAACTTGAGGTGGCGCCCGCTCCCCCGGGGGCCCACGCCAGCCTTGCCGGTCACCAGCACACTTTTCACAGCTCCCCTTCCCTGAACCTGCTGGGCGCATAATTGCTTCCGAGGGTCCCCGACTGATGGAGAAGCTGAAACACCTCCCAATCCCCAGCCCCCTTCTTGGGTAGACAGAGGGCGTTGACAGCAGAGATGTCCCACAGGGTCAGGCTCTTGGGAGTGGACGCTCCGCAGAGATGGACAAAGCCTGGGGACACAGGGAGGGAACCAAAGGACCACGTCCTCCTGCACTGGACACTCATTTGGGGTCAAAATGTTCCAACGGGTGCGTCCGTTGAGAGCATTGTGGAAGCAACCCCTGGAGGGCAGGTGCGTGTCCGGGGCTGGGGTCCCAGAGCCCGGCCCGAGTGCGTCTCCCCGCACCCTGCCCTGCCTCCTGCCGCTAAGCTTGGTTCCTAAGGTAGATCCAAAACAAGAGCGGGTCTAAAATGCTGGGCTTTTTTCTATTAAAAATTCCGCTTCTTAAACAAAATAGTGCAGGCTTCTAATCTCTTCTCCTAAACCCGTCTTTGAGAGATTAATTAACATGGATGTAGTCTTGACAACCAGGCAACTCCTCCTGGACCAGTGGGGCGGCAGTCAGCTGTCCTCACGCCTTCGAGCCCTCAGACAAATGGGACTGGGGAGAGCGGACGTTTCCAGAAGGATCCTCCCACCCGCTTCCCACTGGCGTCCATCGCTGCTTTCAAATGCCCCGTGAACTCCAGCCCTGAAGACACTTTTCCTCCTTTCTTCTATTTACTGTATTATCATCACTATCCTTTTCCTACCAGAAAAGGAGGTCATCACCTTTGTCCTACCAATCAAAGGTTTTGGAGAAATCGTTTTCTGTGTGGAAACGACAGAGAATTGCCTGGAATGGTGCGTTTACTTTGCAGGACCGTCCGGGCAGCCTTCCCTCCAGAGGGCACAGGTCATCCTCTGAGAGCCCCGGCGGGGGCAGCACGCCTGTAGCAAGCACAGAGCAGGCATCCCCTTTCGGAGGCAGTCAGGCTGCTGGTGAGCCGCCATCACGGCCCAGGCACCAGGGCCATCTTCGTCCATCGAGCGTATTTCTGACAGGCACCAGCAGCCTGGTACAGTCCCCCAGGGGCAGCTGACAGTGACCGCTGCCCTGTGGCCAGGGGCCTGCACCCACGGGCACCCCGGAGGGGCAGGTCGAGCACCCCACACCTCGCTGACCCCAGGCAGACCCCCCTCGCCTCCTAGCACCTTGTGGGGGGAGCCGAGGTGCCACCTGAGATCCCACGTGAAGGAGACCCTCGTCGGGGGTCCTGTGGGGTCCCCCACAGGCACAGGTGGGGGCCCTGCATAGGCGCAGATGCTGGAAGCGAGTCCCCAGGTGACTGGTCTGCCATGAAGGCATGAGGGGATCGTGGCCACAGCAGCGTCTCCAGTCTACGGCAGGCCTGGAAAGGGGTCCTAACACACCCCCAGACACGACCAGGCTCATCAGAGAGGGCCCCGGTGCGCTCCGAGCAGGACAGCATTCCTGTTGCCTGATTAAAGGAATTTTCTTTTGTGAATTAAACCACACTACACAAACCCCAAATTGTGCTGGTAACAGCCACACATGCAGTCACTCTCAGAACGCTGGGGGCCACGAAGCTGGACCCAGACCACCCGGGATTTTAGCAGCTTCTGTGCCTCTGTGGGGACCGCCAGTTCCTCTGGGGGGGATTCGGAGAGCCATGGGAACGGTTACAAGAAAAGCTCGCTTCCCCGCTGTTTTCCATAATTGCTCCTCCTCAACCCAATATGATTTAAGTGGAAAAAAGCAAACACACCCATTTCGGCGGCCCTTTCCCCCCACTCCTTTAATATTTCTTCTTCTGTGTAGAGTCAATCGAGGCCAACTGTGGGTGATGACTGGGCAGTGGGGTCCGGCTCACCTGGGGCCCTGGGAGGGGAGGGCCCGGCCCGAGGGAGCAGCTCTGAAGTGAGAAGTGGGGGAACCGCACACGGGGGCCGAGTTTCTATCTCTTCTTCTTTAAACACCCCTGCAAGTGTTTGTCATCTCAACAGAACCATCCCTGCAAGTAGACTCGTTGAGCTTGTTAGAAAATGGGAGTCAGAGATGCCGGCGCTTGGTCTCACCTTGAGCTGACGGCCCCTCCTGGTTCATGGAGGCAGACCCCGCCTCAGTGGTCTGGGTGACCTTGTGAAGGGCACGAGGCTTGTTCCTGACGGACGTCCCCCCTCGGTGCTGGGAGGGGTGAAGGCCTGGGGTCGGAGTGGTCTCTACGGCAGAATCACTTGGAGAAGAGTTTCAGGCTGTGCCGAGAGGGCGAGTTTTGTCATTTCCCGTGCAGTCCTGCAGGGCCCTGGAGATGGGGTCCAGGGGTTAGCCTGTCCTGCGTGCGCTCAGAGGCTCCCAGAGGCCAACCCGGGCCTGGGGCTTGGACTAAATAGAAGGGGTGCGGAGGGGGTCTGCAGACAGCTGTGGGGAGGGTTGGTGGGCGGTCAGGGCCGCCCCTAAGGAGCGGCAGGGGGACTCACCTGCTGAGCCAGGACGAGCCTGGCTCCACCTGGAAGGGACTGAGGCGGGGACACCGGTCAGCACGTCCTCACTCCCATCCAGCTGGGGCGAGTCGGGGGTGTGCAGGGCAGGTCTTCAGAACAGCAGGCAGTGGGGCTTGGCCAGAAGGGGCTCCTGAGCCGCACAAGCTGCCTGTCAGTTTACAAAAGCCACGCTAAGTCTAGCTCCTGGGGTTAATTCGCGCGTTCTCTCTCCTCCTCTGTCTCTGTCTCCAGCAACATAGGGCTTGCTTGTCCTCCTCCTCCCCGGGAGTGTGTGTGGGATGCTGCGTGCCTTGCTGTTGTGTGGGGTGGGCGGGAGGAGCAGCTGAATCACCCCTTGCTTTCAGGGAGGATCACCAGGCTCTGAGCCCCCAGTGCCCATCCACTCCTGAGAGCTGTAATTGCAAACCACACTGAGAGTTCGAGGTCACCTGTGGTCACTGCGCAGTCCGCTCCGAGTCTGTGGGGCATCCTGCGGGGCGGGACCCGGAGGCCAGTGAGAAACACAGAGTTGTCTCCTCCAGCCTCACCTCTCCAGGTGTTCAAAAGCACACTTCACGTACGTTTAGGCATGTCGTCCTTGAGAATCTCTGCCTGGGCCGTCCTTGATGAGCGCAGCTTCTGTGATGTTGTCTCTCCTTGTGACAAAGCCGACGATCATCAGAAAGATGTGCTGAAAAGGCAGAGAGAAGAGAGGGTGGTTAAGACAGTCACGGGAAAGCAAGCTAGATGACCAGAAGCTCAGCAGGAAATGAGCCGCTTCCTGGGACGTTCAGACGGCCGTGGCTGCTTTCGTCACCAGCCGATCTGAGATAAACTCGAAACAAAATACTGTAGGATATTTTGAAATCACTTCTGGAATTGGTTAGATCTGACAAGACAATTTTACAATCATCTTAAAAGGTTATAAACATAGAAGACACATTAAGCAGAATTCCTCTTCTGCAAAGACCCGCAAGGCCATCGCACCCACCACCTTGGTCAGAACGAGACAGAGGTCAGAACCTGTATGAGGAGGCAGGGACCCAGAGACACTGCTCGTCAGACAGGAGCCACAGCACAGGCCGCTCTGGAGACGAGCGCCTGGGTCTGAGGCCCGAGGAGCTGCCCCTGGGAGGCTGGGTCGGCGGCTCTGACCGGTGACCAGTGACCAAGGCTGCAGTGTGGGAGGGGCCTCTCGGCCACACCCCGCTTCCCAGGGGAGGCCCTGCTCTCAGCGCTTCCCTTGGGGACCGCTCCTCCCCGAGTGCCACGCACATCTGGGTCCTGCCACCTGGCCCAGAAGGCGCTGGGTCCAGCCTTTTCTGATCTTGGTGGACAACTCAGTTCTCTATCTCTGGTAGGGACCCAACTTACCCATCACTCCCGAGGGTTTTCGGAGTTTCGTGGAGGTGGGAACTTGCTGTATTTATTTTAACAGGGATTTATTGAGATGAGAAAGAGGAGAAATGTCATGGTTGCTGTTTTCCTGATTTAAAGAAGAGGCAGAGAAGTTAGCATTTCCTGCTGATTGCCTTCAGAACTAGACCAGACAACACCCTAGCTCAGCCCTCTCTGAGCTCCCACAAAACACAGCATTCTAGAAACCTCCATTGAAATGCATGGGCTCAAAAGATGTCTGCCTTTTGTAACTCAAAATAAGTGACAGTCAATGAGAAACTCTTGTGTAGACTTTAGTCTTAACTGAGTGGGTTAGTTGCTCAGTGTCCGATGCTTTGCGACTCCATGGACTACAGCCCGCCAGGCCCCTCTGTCCATGGGATTTCCCAGGCAAGAGTTCTGGAGTGGGCCGCCATTCCCTTCACCAGGACATCTTCCTGACCCAGGGATCAAACCATTCTTGACTGTCTAAGCCACCAGGGAAGCCCCAGGCTTAACACTAAGGGGGAAACAATTTCTTAATCACCTACCTCAGTGCACTCTGGAGTCCAGAGGCTTCAGTCAAGAAATCTGCAGTCTCGTTGACTCAACTGGGGTCAGGGTGGAGGGAGGTTTAAATTGCCAATCCTATCAAAAAGGTACTTCACATGAGAAAGAAAAGAACCCAACTCTACTGGTTCAATAAACATCTCCAGCTATTTATTTTAAAAGACCCTTGGTTGGATATTACATGACACTCACAAACGGTGCTGTTACTAGAAGAATTTCAGCCATCTGGAACACACTTAGACACACACTTTATTCAACCAAGTGAGAAAAAGTCCACATACTTTTTAATGCATGTTTAGAACAAAAAATGACTTAATTCTATAGGAAATCAACCCTGAATATTCACTGGAAGGACTGATGCTGAAGCTGAAGCTCCAATACATTGGCCACCTGATGTGAAGAGCTGACTCGTTGGAAAAGACCCTGATGCTGGGAAAGACTGAAGGCAGGAGGAGAAGGGGACGACAGAGGGTGAGATGGCTGGATGGCATCGTGGACGCAATGCACATGAGTTTGAGTAAGCTCCAGGAGACAGTGAAGGACTCAGAAGCCTGGTGCCCTGCAGTCCATGGGGTCGCAGAACAGGAATGACTTAGCGACTGAACAACAACAACGAAATATAACCAACTACCAGCGGCTTCAGCATCTGAAAATTGCTCCAGATGGATGCAGTGCCTCGGCAAGGAGCGCGGAAGCGTGTGGGCGAGTGAAGAGGAGGACGCAGGGCGCTCCGCCCCATCCCTCGAACTGCTAACCGGTGCTCGAGTCCTGTATTGGTTTCCTGGGGCTGCCGTAACAAATACCACAACTGAGTGCTTCAGGACGACAGAGGTTTGCCCCTCGCAGCCCAGGAGGTGAGCGGGCTGGACCCGAGGTGTCCATTCCCTCCTCCCCCTGCCCTTCCAGCCACCGGCAGCCCTGCGCGGCCCTCCGCTGGCGGCCCATCACTCCAGCCTGCCTGCTCTTCACCCAGAGTCGTCCCTCCGCGCCTATGTCCTGATCTCCTCTTCCCACGAGGACACCAGAGACCTGCCCACCCCAGCCACCTCATCTGCCATCTGCAAAGACCCTGCTTCCACAGCCCCAGGGCCTGGGGACTGAACCGAGCACAGGTGTGGGGAACACAGTTCAATTCACAGCACATCTGGCGCTCTTGCTGCGTTAGCTCATTGACCCTCTCAGCTACCCCACCACCAGCCAGGGACTCAGATTAAGGAGAGAAGCAAGGTGTCTCCTGGACCAGAGGGCCCGGGGGCTCCCCGGAGGGACAGGCCGCCGAGCAGCACAAACGCAGGAAGGGCAGCAGCCTCTGAGCAGCCTCCTGAGCGAGGTCCACTTGGGCAGGAGCACCCAGCCTCGCGGGAGCCTGCAGCCAATCTCGCCCTGTCCATCACCGACCACAGCTTCACCACATCCTTCCGGCCCCTCAGAACCGGAGGGGATTCGACTCCAACCTCCCGAGTCACAGGCTGCTATGGCTGGGGGCCCTCCAGGCCTGTCCCCATCAATCACAGCCAGTGCGAAGCTCACTGTCCTCCTGCTTCGCACCAGCCAATAACCCTTCCTGTCAAACCTCGTGCTGGTTGCCTATACTGCCATGGAGCTTCAGGCAGGGGCAGGAAGAAGCTTTGCGGAGAGCTACGCGAATCCCTCCTTTCCCTGGCTTCATGCTCCCTCTCCCCGCAAGCCCCAACGCAAGGTGTTCTGGCCTTCCTCCCACGCAGGGCGACCACGGACCCCCAGACCTCCTTACAGACCCACCTTCTCCACCAGAGTGGCACCCAGGCCTGCGTACCCCGGAGCCCAGCTCTGGTCAATGGGGGGACGCTGGGGTGGCACTGCCATGCCTGAGAGAAGATGAAGGACTCTGCACACGTGACCGTGCCGGGGACAGAGACCCACGCAGGAGAGCCGCTCAGCTGGTGTGTTCTCTAAGGTGATATACTCGGATCTGACTTGCCATCAGCTCACACAAACGTGCGTGCTCGTGTGCTCAGGGTCTCGGCGTGTCCGCCTCTTTGCGACCCCGTGGACTGCAGCCCACCAGGCTCCTCTGTCCACAGGATTCTCCAGGCAAGAGTGCTGGAGGGGCTGCCATTCCCTTCTCCAGGGGATCTTACTAACCCAGGGATCAAACCTGTGTCTCCTGTGTTTCCCGTCTTACCAGGCAGATTCTTTCCCACCGTGCCACCTGCAATCTAAACGAGCGAACACCTATTAGAAGGAAAGGAGAAACCTCACTGATGGAAAGGAGTCCGGGGTTTCGAGCATAATGTGAGTCAGGAGGGGCTGAGAAGGAAGATAAAATTCAAGTAGGTAAAAGCCTAGTGAAGAGCAGTTTAAACACTAACGGTTCCAAAGCATTCCTGATGGATGTCTTGTTTATTATGCCAATAAAATCATATTTGTCCTAACCACAGATATTTTCCAGTTCAACCTACATTCCATGGAAGCCCAAAAGCAAAATGGATGTGGCTGAATGAAGATGAGCAAGCTTCGGAAAAAAAAAAAATTAAATTCATTTCTCCATTTTTATACCAGAAAGTTCTCTGAGTACATCCTTTGAAAACGCAAAGGCCTCTGAATAGGTGGGAGACCCACTGTCTGACGAGTTACAAAGCCCGAAGTCCAGCGGCCCTGCTCCCAGAATCGACACCCGTGGGGCCCCCGGAACCTCCAGCCCCCGCCAGCAGACAGATTCTCAGCTGTTCAGTTCTCACAAGGTACAGGCTTGCCATCAGGATTAACAGACGAGTTCATTCTGAAGTTAAAATACACCGTGCCTGGGGCATGCGTATGCTGCTGCTGCTGCTAAGTCGCTTCAGTCGTGTCCGACTCTGTGCGACCCCATAGACGGCAGCCCACCAGGCTTGTACGCTAAGTTGCTTTAATCATGTCTGACTCTTTGTGACCCTGTGGACTGTAGCCTACCAGGCTCCTCTGTCCACAGGATTCTCCAGGCAAAAATACTGGAGTGGGTTGCCATTTCCTCCTCCAGGGCATCTTCCCCACCCAGGGATCAAACCCGCATCTCTTATGTCCTGCATTGGCAGGCAGGTTCTTGACTACCAGCACCATCTGGGAAGCCGTAAATACACTAAGCGATTCTAAAATTTTCCTTTAGAGTCCGAAAATGTGCTCTGTGTCTTTATTAGTTTTGCAACTGATTTAAAAAGTAGCAGCACAATGAATGCAAGGGCTTGGTGGAACCGGGGGATCGCGGTACCTCACCAGTGAGCTTAGGGCCACGCACAGCCCGCCACAGGCCAGGCCGGGAGTCCGTCCTCTGCTGGGGACCCGGTGACACCGGGTTCTGTCACTGTGGAGAAGAGCCCCACAGTGTTTTCATACTTTAAGGCAATGGGGGGAAAGCCAGGGTTATAAGTCTAACGACATGCTGATTCAAGGACTTATCAGAACTGCCTTTGAGAAAGAAATCTAGGTCATTATAAGGATTTTTTAATGAATCCACATTTTCTTCAGAAACGGATACATGGACTTAACGTTTTGATCTTCTGATTAGGAATTTCAGTGGTTACGTGGCATTCTTGTAAGTGGAGAAGATGGTGGTTCTACTAAGAAAGTTGTCATTATCTTTTGGAAGAAGCTAAAAATATTTCTCTGGAAAACGTGATCGTGATTCAAAGCCAGTGCAGTGGTTTTGAGCTCTTCCTCTGGCAAGTTTGAAGGTCATCCCGGGAGTGCAGGAATGGGCTGCAGTTTTAAATGTCCGACTCGTAGTACAGAAGAATGTGTGTGCAGTTGAGTTTCTACTTACAGAATATGGTGGAAATAATGATTATGGCATTTGCATTTTGATAACTAAAAAGACATGCTGTCAACTGCGATAAATCTTCGTTTGAAATAGGTTATATGGTTAGAATTTTCATGAACTCAGGATTTTCTAATGAAATTGGAAACACACAGTTGCCAATTACACATTTTTATGTGTTTGCCAAGGAAACTTTTTAAAGAGGTTTGCTCCAATGTACTATCATCTTGTTTCATTTGGGGGAAAAAAATCTAAAAGCAGAAAGAATAGATTTTAAGCACGAATGGTAATTAGTCCATTCTGAAGGCGATCAGCCCTGGGATTTCTTTGGAAGGAATGATGCTGAGGCTGAAACTCCAGTACTTTGGCCACCTCATGCGAAGAGTTGAGTCATTGGAAAAGACTCTGATGCTGGGAGGGATTGGGGGCAGGAGGAGAAGGGGACGACAGAGGATGAGATGGCTGGATGGCATCACTGACTCGATGGACGTGAGTCTGGGTGAACTCCGGGAGTTGGTGATGGACAGGGAGGCCTGGCGTGCTGCGGTTCATGGGGTCGCACAGAGTCGGACACGACCGAGTGACTGAACTGAACTGAGATTGAGCATTTCTTGGCTTCATTTTGTCACAGGCCAATTAAAATATCACGCATTTCTCAAGTCAGTGGATTTGGATCTGGAATGCTGACTGTGGGCCCCGGCCTCTGGCTCGCCGTGAGCCGGGGCGGTGGCTGTGCTCCGTGAGCCGGGGCGTGTGGCTGTGCTCCGTGAGCCGGGGCGTGTGGCTGTGCTCCATGCTATGTCTGTAACACGGGTAGCTCTCGGTTTCATTTTGCCTCACAGGTTTCACTTGAAAATTAACTGAAGAAATGTACGTCTACGTAATCAGCTCTTGGCAGGTCTTCAGAAGATGTAATTCCCCTTCATCTTCACCCTTGTCTATCGGGGGGCACGTGTGCCACGGAGCCCACAACTTTTATGACAAATACAGTTCCCTACACGATTTTGTAACACCTGCTGCTGCTAAGTCGCTTCAGTCGTGTCCAACTCTGTGCGACCCCATAGACGGCAGCCCACCAGGCTCCCGGTCCCTGGGATTCTCCAGGCAAGAACACTGGAGTGGGGTGCCATTTCCTTCTCCAATCCATGAAAGTGAAGTCGCTCAGTCGTGTCCGACTCTTTGCGACCCCACGGACTGCAGCCCACCAGGCTCCTCCGTCCATGGGGTTTTCCAGGCAAGAGTACTGGAGTGGGGTGCCATTGCCTTCTCCACACCTGTTGGTACCCAAACCAGCTGTGACACAGGACAATAGAGGTTCCTCTGTATTAGGAATCAAGTTAAAACTTTATAATTTTAAGTACTGATCTGTTTGTTCTTTCTCTTCTATTATAAGGAGGCTTCTTCCCTGGTAGCTCAGAGGGTAAAGAATCTGCATGCAATGCAAGAGACCTGGGTTCAATTCCTAGGTTGGAAAGATTCCCTAGAGAAGGGAATGGCTTTCTCTTTTACTATAAAGTGCAATCATTTTACAGTTTGAAAAAAAAAGAAAAATTATTGTTATTGCTTTGCTACAAAAAATATTTGCAACGTTTTCTAAAAGGCACTTTTCATTTTATATGATCTGAAAAGAAGCATAATTTTATCATATTCCCATAGTTTTGAAGACTTTTATCCTTTTATCTGGCTTTTTATCCGACTCTGAATCAAATAATCTGCTTTTTTCCTCAGATTTTTGAGTGATTGCTTCATTAACAAATAGGTGCTGCTATCTACATCTGGTAATTAAATTCAAGTTTCTTAGATACTCTTTAAATGAGGTAGAATCACTGCTTTGAATTTGAATTAAATGGAATGGATGTTATTTAATTAAAACGGGTCAATCTTAAGCAGATTCACAGAATGATAATCACTATAATAATAAATAAATTATTTAATCCTGACTTTAATTCATTATCAAGACATAATCCTTACATGAGCAGTTCAAAATATGAGAAAAGCTAACCTCTGCGGCTCCCCGGGAGCCAGCACCCCGAAGCCTGCTTCCCATACCAACCAGCTCTGCTGTTCACTCGAGCACTCGTGTCTGACTCTGTGTGACCCGTCGACTGTAGCCTGCCACGCTCCTCTGTCCAGGGGATTCTCCAGGCCAGAATACTGCAGTGGGTTGTCATTTCCTTTTCCAGGGGAGAAGCGTCTTGCTTACAATGCAGGAGCCCTGGGTTCGGTCCCTGGGTCGGGAAGATCCCCTGGAGAAGGAAATGGCAACCCACTCCAGCACTCTTGCCTGGAAAATCCCACGGACAGAGGAGCGTGGTGGGCTACAGTCCACGGGGTCGCAAAGAGTCCGACTGGACTGAGCGACTTCACTTTCACTTTTCTCCAGGGGATCTTCCCAGTCCAGGCTTCAAACATTGGTCTCCTGCACTGCAGCCCTTGACCT
Organism: Bos indicus; assembly: GCF_029378745.1. Taxonomy (NCBI): domain Eukaryota; kingdom Metazoa; phylum Chordata; class Mammalia; order Artiodactyla; family Bovidae; genus Bos; species Bos indicus. The sequence goes on from NC_091768.1 coordinate 103,335,443, forward strand.
GCCCTGTAGATTCTTCACCAGGAGCCATCTGAGAAGCCCTAATTACCATACAAACACCAGTTAAAACAGAAGCAATGGCCCCAGGGCTCTGGATGTTCACAGTGGCCGTGCCTTTAAGGAGAAGAGTCAGGGTTTAAGAAGCCCTGCTGGCTGAGTTTCCTCTTTTAGCTCCTGGCTTTGCCCTGAAGGCTGCCCGGGTTGGGGACAGCCCAGTGGACACAAACAGTGCATTTTTGAGACAAACACCGTCTGTCTGTCCAAGGACCAGGAGGAGGATTCTCTGCACTGAGTGTGGGAAAAGACCCCTTCGGTTGTTTTTCCTTTGCTTATCTCTTTTTCCTCCTGGCTTGCTTGTTTGGTAGTTCAGTTCCTAGCGCTCTGACAGTAATGACTACTGAAAATCTAAAAATCTAAGAGAAAACTTATCTTTCTGGCCAAAGGACTTAAACTTGATTAAAAAAAAAGGACCCAGCATTTGAAGAGTATGAAAAATCCTTATTATTTATTTTTCCTTCTCTTGTCTCAGCTGTACTGAATGAATAGACCTTCACAAGCAACTCTGACCCTAAAGGAAAGCCCAGTGGGGCCCCGGAGCTGGGAAGGATAACTGAGTGGATTTCCTGTTAAAACAACAGCAACAAAATTCAATAGTTTCCAGAAGATTTTAACAGGATTCAAAATTTCATAGTGTAGTATTAAAAATGTCCAGGATCCAATCCCAAAGTATTTGAAGTACAATGAACCAGAAAATTAAGATCAACACTCAGAAGAAAAGATTATCAACAGATGCCAATTTCAATGTGACCCAGATGTTCGAATTACCAAAGAAAGACTAAGGCAACTGCTGTAACTATACTCCTTGAGATCGAGGTAAACACTCTTGAAATGAATGAAAGTGAAGTTCTCAGGAGGAAATGAGAGGCTATGAAATGGAAATTTTAGAACTAAGAAATGCAATAGATAAAATTGAATAATCCCATGGATGGGTTTGCTTGTAGAATGTAGGAAGTAGAGTGAAAAGTCAATGAATTTAAATTTCAATGAATAGAAATCATTTCATCTGAATGACAGAGGAAAAAACAATTGAAGAAAATGAACAGAGTCTAAGGAAGCTGTGGAATAATCTCAAAATTCTCACCCTCACAGCACTGGAAAGCCAGAGTGGGGGAGAAACAGTGATGTTTGGAGAAAAATTATTTGAAAGAATAACGGCTAAAACCTTCCCAAATATCGTTCAAGACAAAAATTTATATATTCAAAAATTCAGTGAGCCACAAACAGAATAAACTCAAAGAAACCGTGCAACCTACTTGGGATGCTGGAAACTAAATATGCAGAAAAATATTTGAAAGGTGAGAAAAATAAAGTTTTTCACTGGGCACATAAGAACCAAAGTGTTTTCTTTAAAAAAAAAAATTCATCTGTTCCTGTTTACTTTTACATAAGACATTTAAATCAATAAATAAACTGGAGGAAAGGGCATTTTGGCTCTGGAAAAGGATGTGCAAAACATGAAGTCAAATAAAAATTAGTGGGTACATTATCTAAATATTTGGAACCTCAAACAAATATTTGGTTTGATTTTGAGGCAAGTAAACGGCTCAGTCACTTCTTTTTTTATCCCCTCTGGCTCATCGTCCGTGGCGATGACCAACGAATGAAAACACGGAGGTGAGTGACGGAATATAATCAGGCGGCTGAAGAAATTGCCTGTTACACTCCTGAAAGTCAGGGGCCTTGGGAGCTCATTTACAGATGATCATGAAGCCAACTGCTTCATTCTCGAACTTCTGTGATAATCGTGGCGTTTCTCAGTTTCAACTTATTAATGTCTTGGGATGAAATGCAGGCCTAATATTGAGCTAGCTTGCAAAATGTGTCTATAATATCATACTGAGGACTTGTGTGGCCCCAAACGCCATCTGCCGCCACTGTACAAGTGCTCCTGCATGTCCTAGAGGACTTTATTTCTCGTGGATCACAGCTAGTGACGGCAAAGTTCCACGAGCTTTGTGAGGATGGTTATTATGTGTCTGAAATTAGAACAAGTCTGCTACGTGTGTAGAACAGAGCTATTAACCACATGAAACGAGGTTCCCCTTATTGACTGAAGGCATTTTATTAGCACACATTCTTTACCTCTTTCTGAAACTCCAGTTTCAAAAACCTTACACAAAAGAGAAAAGCATTATAGAGATGAAATATACATAGAAATTTAAAGAGAATGCAGATGAGAGCTTTTAACTGTGGACACATGGTAAGACGGAGTTTAATTGTGTCTTCGTTTATACTGGATTCCATTTAAAATCTTCTCCACAGGCCCCCTTACACCTCAGGTCATGTTTTATAAGGTCATGGTTTGACCTCTAACATATAAACCCAAAAGAAACGAAGAAAGTTGTAACAATAGTTTACTCTCATCTGATGAAGAAAGAACAGGTAATTTATGACCCACTAAATACACTCTGAGAAGAGAAAGCCAACTATCTTTGTCATCAAAATGCAGTTAATTTATGTCCTCATCACATCAACTTGAAAAAAGCATTTGTTCACAGCTATGGAGATGGTAAGAGCATTTGGTTATTTTATATCCACTTTTGCTGTTTTTAGTGATATTTTAATAATAAAAACAGCAAATGGGTATACTCAAGAGTCTTTATATACTTTTATCAAATTTTTCCTTTTTAATTCTTATAAAGAAGAACATCGGGACAAGGACTTTGAGATCACCACTGAGAGAAAATAAAACTAAGAACTCCATGTTTATTTTGAGGAAAGCAAGAATGACCTGTGAGTCTGCCCTAAAGGTGTCTTGACTTCATGTGGCCGTGGAGGAGAAGATGGTGTGGTTTGCCCAGTGATTTGCATTACGCTGCTGGAAAAAAAACACAAAAACCCTATTTTGAAAATGTTTATGCATCAGTTATTTTGCTTTGGGAAACTGTGAAATGCATGCCAGTTATTAAAGAAAGCTCACTTTGCTTCCTTTCCCCACAGCCCAGAGCTGAAATGTGTGCGATAACCCACCTCTCTACGCTGCTGCTGAGAACTAGCTGAAATGTGTGCGATAACCCACCTCTCTAGCTGCTGCTGAGAACCAGCTGAAATGTGTACGATAACCCACCTCTCTAGCTGCTGCTGAGAACCAGCTGAAATGTGTACGATAACCCACCTCTCTAGCTGCTGCTGAGAACCAGCCGACTGTGACGTGAGGAACAGGTGATGCTCTTGATTCAGAGAGTCTCTCACTCTGCGCAAATACGTTCCTAGTACTTTACTCATGTTTGTCGTTTCTACCAAGTCTGAAGATTCTGGGAAGTCATCTGAGCAATAGTTCTTGTTTATCTTGACTCAAGCCAGGTTGGGAAGATATATAGCAACATAGCAAGCCTGACATTTACTAGGCATTGATTACGATTTTGTTAGCAGTTTGTTATGAGAGAAATCTGAACAGTTCTGTCTTTGTGGGTATGGATATATATGGTTTTCTATGCACTCAATTCTCACTCTCAGTACTGACCTGTCAGCATTTTTGAAGCTGCTAAACTACACTCTCAATAGAGAAAATGTGGGTGAAATGGTGGAGAACATGTAGAGATCAAAATGATGCTATTATTTATGAAATTGAACCCATATTAGGGTCTTAACACAATTTACATTGTTGAATCTCTTCAACCCATAATTCCTTATATCTTGAATCTCATCTGAAATTCCTCTTAACTTTTTTTTAATGTGAAACATTTTTAAAGTCTTTAGTGAATTTGTTGCAATATTACTTCTGTTTTATGCTTTTCTTTTTTTTTGCCACTAGGCACGTGGGATCGTAGGTCCCCAACCAGGGGTCGAATCTGTACCTCTGCATTGGAAGGCAGAGTCTTAAGCACTGGCCCACCAAGGAAGGCCCCGACATCCTTTTTCTGGCCTAAACTGAAGAACTCCCCAGAGAAACTGTGTGGATCACAATCAACTGTGGACAATTCTGAAAGAGGTGGGAGTACCAGATCACCTGACCTGCCTCTGAGAAATCTGTATGCAGGTCAGGAAGCAACAGTTAGAACCGGGCATGGAACAACAGACTGGTTCCAAATAGGAAAAGGAGGACGTCAAGGCTGTATATTGTCACCCTGTTTATTTAACTTATATGCAGAGTACATCATGAGAAACGCCGGGCTGGAGGAAGCACAAGCTAGAATCAAGAATGCCTGGAGAAATATCAATAACCTCAGATATGCAGATGACACCACCCTTATGGCAGAAAGTGAAGAGGAACTAAAAAGCCTCTTGATGAAAGTGAAAGAGGAGAGTGAAAAAGTTGGCTTAAAGCTCAACATTCAGAAAACGAAGATCATGGCATCCAATCCCATCACTTCATGGGAAATAGATGGGGAAACAGAGGAAACAGTGTCAGACTTTATTTTTCTGGGCTCCAAAATCACTGCAGATGGTGACTGCAGCCATGAAATTAAAAGACACTTGCTCCTTGGAAGGAAAGTTATGACCAAACTAGACAGCATATTAAAAAGCAGAGACATTACTTTGTCAACAAAGGTCCATCTAGTCAAGGCTATGGCTTTTCCAGTGGTCACGTATGGATGCGAGAGTTGGACTGTGAAGAAGGCTGAGCACCGAAGAATTGATGCTTTTGAACTGTGGTGTTGGAGAAGACTCTTGAGAGGCCCTTGGACTGCAAGGAGATCCAACCAGTCCATTCTGAAGGAGATCAGCCCTGGGTGTTCATTGGAAGGACTGATGCTGAAGCTGAAACTCCAATACTTTGGCCACCTGATGCGAAAAGCTGACTCATTGGAAAAGACCCTGATGCTGGGAAAGATTGAGGGCAGGAGGAAAAGGGGACAACAGAGGATGAGATGGCTGGATGGCATCACTGACTCAATGGACATGAGTTTGGGTGAACTCCGGGAGTTGGTGATGGACAGGGAGGCCTGGCATGCTGCGGTTAAAGGGGTTGCAAAGGGTTGGACACGACTGAGTGACTGAACTGAACTGAACTGAACCCAGAGAAAAGAAGAGCAGGTCACTCAACCGTTAGGAGAATTTCCAGGTCAGAACAAAGAGCTCAGAGACCGCCGTAATCTAAGAGAATTACAAAATAGGCCGGTTGTTCCAGAGGCTATAAGGCAAAGTGCTGTTGCACAAATCTGCTTGCAAAGAGATCACCAGTAGCCTGGCGTCTGCCGCGGCGAGGGTGCGGCACGAATCTGCCAGAGTCCACGTCCCAGTGCCAGCCGCCCCCGGGGCCCCTCCGCTCCCTCCATCGCCTTTTCCCTGGGTGGTCTGTGGCTGCCACCGAGGTCTCGGGAAGCATTCACTGAGGCAGGACACAGGAGGACTGCGTCTAAAACTGAGAGCCAGATTCTTACTCTTGGGCTCCAACACCAGCTTCTGAAAACCATGGCAGGGGATGACTGGAATCCCAAGAAACTCATGGTGACTCTAGGAACAAAGCTCAGCATGGTGTGTGTGGGTCTTGGGGGTTGCAAAGGCCGACTACCCTGCTGTCCCCGCCTGGACGCAAGTCTTCCAGAGCAGAGGAGCAGGAGGAAGCGGAGGCCTCCAGGGCAGGGAAAGCGCTCGGACCAGGCTGAGTGGCTGAGCAGCGGCCCAGCCCCGCTGTCCTGCATCCCACCCCTGCTGCTCTCTAAGCGGCGGAGCCCTGGTCATAAGCGTGGGGGACAGAAGGCACCCAGGACAGGACAGCGGGAAGCAGGGCTCAGGAGAGGCTCCTCTGTCCACCTGGGTGCGGGGCCCACAACACAGAAGGGGTCAAGGCAGAGGAGCTGAGACAGTCCTGCTGCAGCGACCCAGACCCGCTCGGGCCCTCAGAGAGACAGAGAAGGGGGCAGCAGAGGCACTGCTTGTCGCCAGGGGCATGGTGGCCAGGGGCACGGTGGCCAGGGACGGTTTGCAGCTTTGGCCGAAGTGGAGGCTGATGGCCAAAGACCAGACAGGGTGAACTCCTCTCTGTGGCGTCCAGGAGTGGAGCAAACCAGACATGTCTTCCCCTGAAGACACATAGAAGATACACAGTCCCTTTTGGAACATACAGCTCACACCCTGGGAGGAGAAACTGGAGCGCAGCTCTGAATCAGCCGAGTTCAAACTGGCAATGCCTCAGGGCTCAGAGACTCTGTAGTTTTTAAAGTGAGTAGGTTAGATCTCCTGCCGCAGAGATACTGTGACTCCACTGAAAATCAAACCCAAATTTAAAAGAAAGCAAAATTCCTTTTTAAAAAACAAGCTTGAGGTTGTAGCTCATGGGAATACTGCCTTGGCCACATGTGTTGCTCATGAGAATTCTGCATTGCCGATATCTGAATGCCCCTGCAAGGGCCATTCAACAAGCGCTTATTTATGGTATAGGGTCAGAAAAGGGATTCTCAATGTATCTCCTGTTGGAGGAACTAGAAAACACCCCCGAAATCCCAGAGCCCATTCCTGAGCGCATCCTTCTTGCCTCGGACATTATCCATGCGTGCAGGAAACGGCTTGGCCTCTGGTGTCTGTGAAGCCAGGACGGTACAGCAGGTCTTCGGGACGGTGGAGATGCTTCACGCCTGTGCTGACAGACTGAGCGCCTGAGATGCGTCCGGTGCAGCCGAGAAGCTGGATTTTAACTTGTGTTCATTTTGGCTTCAGATAACTGTGATACACAGGTGACTATGGCCCCTGTAACAGACACTGAGGCAGAGGGCTAGGTTCTTATCCACAGCCCTGCGTGTGGCCAAGACTGCAACTGCATTCCTTCCTTTCCACGGTAATCTCGCATCCTTCTCATTGCTACAGTCAGGCGGAGGCAAAAGATGTCAGCTGAAGACCTCAGTCTCTCTAGACTCCTCCTGTCTGAACCTCAGTTGCCTGCTGGGCTGATCCAGCAGGAAGTCTGGAGACCCGCCTAGGTGCTGACCCAGTGCCAGTGCGATGGTGTAGACACCTCTGGGACTAGGCTGGGCTCAGAGGCTGCTTAGCCGAGCTGCGGAGAACAAGACAGACCCGAGACAGAACTGCAGCGGAAGGGCTGGTGACGTTGGCACGCTGTGTGCAGGGGGCCTGCTTCTCAGCTGGGCTCCTTGTCTCCAGTACCTGAAGGTTACGCAGGCTGGGCGTTTGCTCCTCTTGTTCCCCAGTCCGTTCACACGGCTGTGATTCACAGTGCCTTTTGCGTCTGTATTTCCTCTCCTTTCACCAGCTATTTGCTCATTACACATTCACTCGTTATTTGTCACGGACTTACTAGCTGTTGGGAGGTAGGAAACAGCTAGGAGCACAGCCAAGCGGAGCCCCCGACTTTCTGTTGCGTTTAATCTAATCAGGGAAACAACAATTCCCCAAATCTGTGCTGGGCAAGACACATCCTCTGGCTGCCTGTCTTCATTACACCTCAGCCAATGACTTCAACGCTCCTTTGCGATTTCCTCACATTATTTCCTCCATGGGTCTCGAGGGGGTGATGGGAAGACAGTGCTAAATATGTTAGCTTCTATGCTAAACATGGTCAGTTTTCTAGTCTATATCCAACCAAACCTCGAATCTGGGGAGATAATGTGTCAGGTTAAAGCATTTCTTGCAGTGTGTGGTGCCCATGTAATCAGCTTCCTCAGTGATGACTGCTCTGCTCCCCCGAAGAGATCTGTTTAAGCAGGAGAGACTCAGGGGGCAGGTCCGTCTCAGCGTTTTGTCCCGTCCTCCGTCTCCCTGTGGGTACCATGTGCAGGAGCCTGGAGCTGAGGCAGCCAGCGGGTGAGCGTGAGCCAACAGTGTGCTGTGTTGGTTTGGGTAATGGCAGCTGTAGTAATACAATTTCATTGTCACAAAAAGTTGGTAATAGTGAATTGGAAGTTCAGTGTTCCTTCTTACCCTGTTGGGATCTTTTCTTAATGTGGTGCTTGGAATCCTGACTTTTTCCACTGTGTTGTTCTCTAGCCCCACAGCTTCTGAGTTCTTTGCATGAGGCCAGTAGGCAGGTAAGAGAGTCTGGAGCTGGCTTACTTGCCTCTTGAGATGCTAGCCTACCATATGAACTTTAAACTCCTACACTTGGAACCCGAAGTTTTCCAGCATAAAGCTGTATCCCTCACGACTGCCAGACTGCACTTGCTTATCCACCCAGCACTCCTTCGCCCAGGCATGCACATCCTCACTCAAAGCGTCCTTTGACTGCCGTGCGTGCGCTTCACCCCCCAGAGTTCTGCGCTGCAACTCTCACCTCAGTCCCCCTCTCAAAGAATCGTCTCAAACACCGTTATATGCTGAATCCTTACTCCTAGATGAACGTAACTCTTTCCTTTCATCTCTCAGAGTTTAACATACACATCTCATTTGATAGTTCATAACAGTTATTTTAAATTCAAGTTCAAATCTCATTATCTTGAGATAAAAAAGATAACGATAAAGATTGTTACCGAAGATTATTAAGCAGCTTAAAAAATTCTACAGTTTGAATATTCAAACCACGTTTTATTTTCTAAATCAAATATATAAAACTCATTCATTGCCTCCTTATAAGTCAAAATTGGAATCTATAATTTAACAAATATTTGTTGTCTTGGACTGCCTACTATCTGAGAATTTCAGCTTCATGTAAGATTTATTAATCTTAATAATTCAGTCAACATAGAAATAGTGGAAAGACGGATTCTACGTAATTAAAAAAACTCTCCATGTGGCACTCGATTTTTCATGTTTATGAAGTTACGTCTGGATGTCTGTAGATGAGCACTAATCACCTCATTTGTTTTTGTAACCACGATCCCAGACATTTCTCTAAATGAAATACTCTGTTGGTTCCATTTGTAAGTTGCATTTTTAAAAAAAAAATCCTGCACTTGGATTTTTGAAAGGTTTTCTCTTTTGTCAACGGTTAAACACCACCGCCCCCACACCCCAGCTCTTACTTTCCCTGGTGACAGCAAGATGAAAACAGAAGCGAAAGCCGTACACACCTGCCACCGAGGGTTAAAACCCGCCAATATCCACCCTCACGTCACGCCAGCCTCTCGGATCAGCTTCCACTCCTCCAGGCGGGCGTTGGTGACGCTGGAGTCGCCTCGGTCCTGCACCCGCGTCCCAGGAGATTCCCGTCGGCCCAGTCTGCCATCAGCTGCTGCTCATTTTCAGTTGCCAGAAAACCCAGAGACGCTGCCTTTAGCACCCACAGGACACTTGGGACAGCCTGGGAATGCTTCCGTGGCTGTTGCTACAAAGGACAGGAAGGATCTCCATGTGGGGTTAATGCAACCCTCCCCCACACCAGGGTGCGGGCTCCTGTAGGGAGCACCGGAAGTTTCCGAGACCAGCCGGAACCGGAACCGCTGTGGTCAGGCCGCACCCGCGTAAGGAAGGCCTTTGTCTCCATCTCTGACGCGCGTGATGCAACAGCACCAGTCAGGGGCCCGGCACTGAGTGACGAGGAGCTTGGAGGACCCTTCACAGCCAGGGGACTCAGGACTGTCCGTGCGTGTACACACACCTGGGGAAGCAGGCTCCCTGCAGAGGGACCCCTGAGAACCGGCTGAGAGCGGGGCACCAGCTTTTGTCAGGACCTGCGCCAGGAGAGTGAGAGGAGAACCGTGGGCCAAAGGTGCCCACCTGGGAAAGGCAGGCCAGCGAACAGCCGCAGAAGGAGCGGAGGGTCTGAGATGGATTTCGACTACGGGAAGGAGCCACTGGGACTTCCTAAATAAGAAAAGATGTGCTTAGTTTATGCTTTGTAGGGACCGCTTGGCCACTGGCAGGAGCTGACTGTAGGGGAACGGGACCTGCGGGCGTCAGGAAGCTGCTCAGACATGTGGCCACCCAGGACGGAGGCAGCGGGGAGCCGTGGCGGCGTTTGCTCCCCGTGTTGGAGGCTGGGCCAATACAACGTACGGCTGAATTGATCATGAGGTGGAGGTTCTGAGGAGGAGGGGCGTCCAAGGATCCAGCCTCGCTGAGGACACAAGACTAAGATGTGTGGTCCCACCGGCTGCTGTGGAGACTAGGGCTGGGGCGGGGGGTGGGTGGAGCGTTGCGTAGGCATCGCTCGTGGGGTAGATGTACCGGGATGGGGGAGGCTGGGGGTGATTCGGAAGGCAGCGGCCTCCAGCGCTGTTCACACGCACGCTGCCTCGGTCCCTGCTGGAGGGGGTGCAGGGGGCACCGAGGGCCAAGGAGGGAGCCCGCCCTGCTCAGCGTTCAGCGGGAGAAACGGTGAAGACTGGAAGGTTAGGGGCGCAGCAGGGTGGAGGCACGGACGTTCAGCCCAGGCGCTTGGCCAGGAGAAGCTGAGCAGGGTGACAAGTGAAGACCAAGCCCTGGGTGACCTTGTTGGTGAACTTGCCAATGGCCTTGCCTGCTCCGGTGAGGCGGCAGGGACCACCTGAAACGCTCTGAAGAGGACTTGGGAGCTGAGACTCTGGGGACAGTGATATGTACATGTGTGAGAAAAGCATGCATTCGTATTATTTAATAACCAACATGTACTGTTTGGAAGAAGGTGCTGCTACTCCAGTAGCACTCAGAAACTGGAAGATGGACAATTATTCTGCTCCGTAAGAATAATGATGCATCTGGGGCCTTGTCCTCACTAGAAACTCAGGTAAATCCTGCATAATACCGCGAGACGGCTGCAGTAACGCACCATTCACAGTGAACTGCACAACTCTGCCACCGCAGCATGTTGACTGGCGTGATTACACGATGTGTCTTCATCGTGTATCAGTCCATGTGCCCAGTCACTGACGTGTGTCTGATTCTCTGCGGCCCTGTGGACTGTAGCCCACCAGGCTCCTCTGTCCATGGGATTTCCCAGGCAAGAATACTGGGGTGGGCTGCCATTTCCTTCTTCAGGGGATCATTCCTGACCCACATCTCTTGTGTCTCCTCCTTTGGCAGGCGGATTGTTTATTGCTGAGCCACCTGGGAAGCCCTATATTAGTCAATAATGCAACAGAAAATGAAAAGATGAGTCTGTACTATCACATGTTCACAAAGTCACTAGTTAAAATAAATCTGTTAGCCAAAAGTACATTCAATTACATAGAATTTTTCTTGACTTCTGATTTTGAAAAGCTTCTTTATTACCAGACAGACTTTTTAAGTTGCCCAGGAATAGATGTCTTAATAAATCTCCTTTTATCAGGAAAACAAATACAGTGCCATTGACAACAGAATGATGACCACAAAATGAGATCTTTAAAAAAAAAACAAATAAACAAAGTCTCAATTAACCAGCATAGCCCCTTAAAGCGGAGAAGGCGATGGCACCCCACTCCAGTACTCTGGAGGCAAGGTGGGGACGCAGCAGGACGCGGTGCCAACGATGCCCGAGTCGGGGTTCAGGCCCCAGCTCAGGCCGGACGCCGGGGCTGAGGACGAGACCTAGTCACTGAGGATGGAGTCAGTCACTGGGGGTAGAAGAGGCAGAGCTCACTGGCCTACCTGAGCAGACAGCAGACAACTGGGCGAAGGCTTCATTAGGTTCCAGACTCCACGGGGACTGAGCCAACTGAAGCTGAATGGAAATGAATGGTAAGAAAATGCTGTGCAGTGTGGGCACAGACTGTCCGTAAACATACGAGATGAAATTCTCCCATTTAGTAGGTGGGGCAGCAGCTAGCATGCCTCTCAGTTCAGATAAAACAGACTCCGGAACTAGTAGGACTTAAATATCAGCAGACAGACACCATAAATCCTCTTAAGAGTGTGGGAAGAGGTTGATACCATTGAACAGGACAGTTAAATTGCAGGACAGAGGAGCTGGAAAACCTCAAGCCCTATGGGTTTGTCCATAAATCATGGTGGGCATTTCAGGTCAATGGCACCCCACTCCAGTACTCTTGCCTGGAAAATCCCATGGATGGAGGAGCCTGGTGAGCTGCAGTCTATGGGGTCGCGAAGAATCGGACGCCACTGAGCGACTTCACTTTCACTTTTCACTTTCCTGCATTGGAGAAGGAAATGGCAACCCACTCCAGTGTTCTTGCCTGGAGAATCCCAGGGATGGGGGAGCCTGGTGAGCTGCCGTCTATGGGGTCACACAGAGTGGGACACAACTGAAGTGACTTAGCAGCAGCAGCAAAGCATCACAGGTCAAACTGCCCAAGGCTTCGTGGTCACTCTGTGGGGTCAGCTGTGTATGATGAGCATTTCGTTTCTGTTAAAATGTTACTCTTTCTGTGGTGTTCAATGTGGCAGTGCTGAAAGTGAAGTCAGGAGTCCCTGCAGTGTGATTTTTTCCTATAAAATAAGTTTCCCAAATTGTTGTGGAAAATCTTGAACTTTTTTCTTCCTTTTGTACTCGGTCGTGTCTCTTTGCCCAGTGTCTTTCCATAATGTTTCTTACTTCCGATCATAAAGGAAGTGTTTGTCCAATTTAAGTAGAAGCGCTCTGTCGATATTAGTATTATTCTTCAACTATTGAGATAAAACTCGCATACAGGGAAGTGATGCCTTGACTTGTAATCGACATTCCAATCAATACAGAACCTGTCAATCACCCCAGCAGATGCTTAAATTGAAGCTCTCCCCATCCTCCACAATCACCCACAGTCCTGACTGCCATCCTCTTAGGGTAGGTTTCCCTGCTTTTGAACTTCACACAAATGGAAGCATCCGATATAAACTCCTCTGTTTCTGCCTCCTTCCACTCAGTTTAACGTTCTAGAGACTCAAACAAAAAGTTACGAGAACCAGTTAATACTTTTTACTGCTGAGTCATGTTCCATTGTGTAACATACCACAAGCTTATCTATGTGATGGATGTTGGGTTGTTTATAGTTTGGAGTTATTATGAATCACATTTTGTCTAAGATATTTTATGGACTGATATTTTTTAAGGGAAATAAAAAGATAACGAGTGAAATTTTTGCAAGCTTTCCAAAGTGTGGTGCAACCGTTTTAGACTTCCATCAGCAGTCCATAGGAATTCCTGTTAATTACAACCTTGCCAGCATTTGGTCTTTCAAAATTCTAAATTTTAGCCATACTGAGGTTAGTGGAATGGTGTCTTGTGGTGATTTTAATTGATATTTCTCTGATGATGAGCAATGCTGAACCCCCTTTCAAGGGTTTACTGGCAAATTCTACAGCTTCCTTTGAGAAGTGTCCAAGTCTTTTGCTTATTTTATTAGGGTCCTTTTTATTATCTGTTTGTGGAAACTCACCGCATGTCCTGAACATGAGACCTTTGTCAGATACATGCCTTGCAAACGTTTTCTCCCAGTCTCCGACTTGCTTTTTCATTTTCTTAATCATGCCATCCAGGTCAGGAGCTGTTTGTTTGGGTGAAGTCCAATTTGTTGACTTTTGAATGTACTGCTTTTTGAATCCATTCTAAGAAACCTTCTCCAGTGTGAAGGATAAAAATATATTTCTGTTTTCTTCTGGAAGTTTTACGGTTTTAGCTTTTATGACTCATCTTGAATTCCTGCTGTAGGGGTCTAAGGATGGGGCTGTGGTTAATTTTCTCCATGTTCATCCAGATGGTGAAATACAATCTGCTGACTGAGTCCCCTGCTCTTTTCAGTGTCTTTAAGGTTCATTGTCTCAAATTCAGGAGCTTTGTGGTAAGTTCTGAGATCACTTAGTGTGAGTCTTCCAATTTTGTTCTTTTTGAAGTTGCTTTGGCTATTTTAAGTCCTTTAAATTTCTAAATAAGTTTGAGAATCAACTCATCAGTTTCTGAGTCCATGAGGATTTGCCTGGGATTGTGTTAAACCTGTAGATCAATTTGTAGACAATCGAAATCTTAACGATATTGAGTCTGAAAATCCATGAACATTGTATGTTTGTCCTGTTATTTAGTTCTCTTCTAATTTCTTTCAGTGTTGTTTAAAAATTCTCAGTATAAATGATTTGCATGTATTTCACTAAATGTTCAGTTCAGTTCATTTCAGTTGCTCAGTCGTGTCCGACTCTTTGCGACCCCATGGACCACAGCATTCCAGGCCTCCCTGTCCATCACCAACTCCCAGAGTCTACTCAAACTCATCTCCATTGAGTCGGTGATGCCATCCAACCATCTCATCCTCTGTCGTCCCCTTCTTCTCCTGCCCTCAATCGTTCCCAGAATCAGAGTCTTTTCCAATGAGTCAGTTCCAATACACACAATCTTGCTGTTAAATAAAAGTTATTTTTTAACAATAATGATAATAAAGATGTTAGATGGTAGGTTTCTCGTAGTTGGTTTTATTTTGTTGAGGGATTTTTATCACGAAAGGATTGAATTTTGTCAAATGCTTTATTTGAATCTATTGAGACAATCATATAATTATTTAAAAGAACCTAGAATCCCAGGGACGGGGAAGCCTGGTGGGCTGCCGTCTATGGGGTCGCACAGAGTCGGACACGACTGAAGCGACGCAGCAGCAGACATAAAAGGGTATCTACTGAGCTTACACAAAGCTCAATATCAGACTGAGCTCATCTGTGGCACAGAAGTCATGACACTTGCTTCCACTGCAGGTGGACCTGACTGGAAATGGGCACAGGGAACTGGGCGGTTTAGCAGAATTATCGTGTCTACTGATCTCAGGGACGATCACTCTCGTGTGTCCATGTGTGTCCATTTCGCTGGGAAGAAACCCTTGGTCATGCAGTGTCATCTACTTTAGATATTAGGGGATTTAATTTTGAGCATTACTTTGCTAGTGTGTGAGATGAGTGCAATTGAGCCGTAGTTTGAGCATTCTTTGGCATTGCCTTTCCTTGGGATTGGAATGAAGACCAACATTTTCCAGTCCTGTGGCCATTGCTGAATTTTCCAAATTTGCTGGCATATTGAGTGGAGCACTTTCACAGCATCACCTTTTAGGATTTGAAATAGCTCAGCTGGAATTCCATCGCCTCCACTAGCTTTGTTTGTAGTGATGCTTCCTAAGGCCCACTTGACTTCGCACTCACCATAATGGTTACCTGGGTCATGAAGATCTCTTTTGTACAGTTCTTCTGTGTATTCTTGCCACCTCTTCTTAATATCTTCCGCTTCTGTTAGGTTCATACCATTTCTGTCCTTTATTGAGCCCATCTTTGCATGAAATGTTCCCTTGGTATCTTTAATTTTCTTGAAGAGATCTCTAGTCTTTGCCATTCTATTGTTTTCCTCTATTTCTTTGCACTGATCACTGAGGAAGGTTTTCTTATCTCTCCTTGCTATTCTTTGGAACTCTGCATTCAGATGGACATATCTTTCCTTTTCTCCTTTGCCTTTCACTTCTCTTCTTTTCACAGCTATTTGTAAGGCCTTCCCAGACAGCCATTTTGCCTTTTTGCATTTCTTTTTCTTGGGGATGGTCTTGATCCCTTCCTCCTGTACAATGTCATGAACCTCTGTCCATAGTTCTTCAGGCACTCTATCAGATCTAATCCCTAGAATCTATTTCTCATTTCCACTGTATAATCATAAGGGATTTGATTTAGGTCATATCTGAATGGTCTAGTGATTTCCTTACTTTCTTCAATTTAAGTCTGAATTTTGCAATAAGGAGTTCATGATCTGAGCCACAGTCAGCTCCAGGTCTTGTTTTTGCTGACTGTATAGAGCTTCTCCATCTTTGGCTGCAAACAACATAATCAATCTGATTTCAGTGTTGACCATCTGGTGATGTCCATGTGTAGAGTTGTATCTTGAGTTGTTGGAAGAGGGTGTTTGCTCTGAGCAGTGCATTCTCTTGGCAAAACTCTTTTAGCCTTTGCCCTGCTTCGTTTTGTACTCCCAAGGCCAAATTAGCCTGTTACCCCAGGTATCTCTTGACTTTCTACTTTCGCATTCCAGTTGCCTATGATGAAAAGGACATCTTTTTTTTGGTGTTAGTTCTAGAAGGTCTTGTAGGTCTTCATAGAACCTTTCAACTTCAGCTTCTTTGGCATTAGTGGCTGGGACATAGTCTTGGATTACTGTGATATTGAATGGTTTACCTTGGAAACAAACAGAGATCATTTTGAGATTGCACCCAAGTACTGCATTTTGGACTCTTTTGTTGACTATAAGGGCTACTCCATTTCTTCTAAGGGATTCGTGACCACAGTATAGATATAATGGTCATCTGAGTTAAATTCGCCCATTCCAGACCATTTTAGTTCGCTGATTCCTAAAATGTCAGTGTTCACTCTTGCCATCTCCTGTTTGACCATTTCCAATTTACCTTGATTCGTGGGCCTAACATTCCAGGTTCCTGTGCAATATTGTTCTTTACAGCATTGGATTTTACTTCCATCACCAGTCACATCCACAACTGGGTGTTGTTTTCATTTGGGCTCCGTCTCGTCATTCTTTCTGGAATTACTTCTCCACTGATCTCCAGTAGCGTATTGGGCACCTACTGACCTGGAGAGTCCATCTTCCAGTGTCATATCTTTTAGCCTTTCATACTGTTCATGGAGTTCTCAAGGCAAGAACACTGAAGTGGTTTGCCATTCCCTTCTCCAGTGGACCATGTTTTGTCAGAACTCTCCACTGAACTGATGGGATTTAATAATCTATTATTTTGTTAAAATTTTTCGCACTTATGTTCCTGAATACAATTGGTCTGTATTTTCCTCTCTCTATATATATATCATCTTCAGTTAGTTCTGATAGCAGTTCAGTTCGGTTCAGTAGCTCTGTCACGTAAGACTCTTTGTGACCCCACAGACTGCAGCACGCCAGGCTTCCCTGTCCATCAACAAGTCCCAGAACTTACTCAAACACCTGTCCATTGAGTTGGTGATGCCATCCAACCATCTCATCCTCTGTCGTCCCCTTCTCCTCCTGCCTTCAATCTTTCCCAGCATCAGGGTCTTTTCTAATGAGTCAGTTCTTTGCATCAGGTGGCCAAAGTATTGGCGCTTCAGCTTCAGTCTCTTAAGAGTCTTCTCCAACACCACTGTTCAAAAGCATCAGTATCAAAAGTTTTGATATCAGAGTAATTTTAACCCCATAAAACAAGTTAAGAAGTATTTTCTCCTACTCTATTTCCTGATTTCTTTTTTTTAAAGATTGGTATCACTAGACTGATTTCAGCCAAATTTGAGTAACAGATTCTGGATTTACCCTTTTGCCTGAGCCAGCCATAAAAAATTCACACCAACTATGCAAAAATGATTTTCAAAACACTAGGACCAGACAGCGAAGGCTGGTGATTGATGAGCAGCAGGTGACTGGTCTCAGAAGCTAGGCGGGATCCGCCTGGTTAGTGTTTGGACGGGAGACATGGAAAGCAACTGAGCTGAGGTCTGTGGTTGCTTTGGGTCTCTGCCTTGGATGTGTTTCTAAGTTGTGTCACAGGATCAAAACACCAGCCAAAACCTGCAAGACCGCTGGAGTTGAGGAGACTGGGTTGACAGTTTGGTGAGACTAAGGCAACCAGAGTGCACAGGACTTAGTGCTGGAGATGAGAAAGACAACATCAGAGAGAATCCGGAGATCCGCAGGGGTCCCGCTCGACAGGACTAGTGAGTGCGTGTGTACTAGGCTAGGGAGTGACCCACTCTAAGAGATTACAGGAAAACAGTGGCTGGAACTCACACCTCCCACCAGCCACACTGGAAAACTCGTTATTCATGGGGCGTTAGTTACGGTAGTCAGGAATGTCTTGCATCAATAGTGGGAAATAATTATTCTTAGAATAAACACTGCTCTAGACTCACTTAATGAATCATAAAAGCAAGAGAAGAAAGGCTCAAACTGCTTGCAAGAAAATTAACTGCAACCCTGGACAAAGCTCAAGAATATTTACAGGAATTAAAAAATATATAACTCTCCATAAGATGCACTACACCTTGTCTGGTATTCAATCAAAAATTACCAAGCCTGCAGAGAAGCAGAAAGGCCTGATGTATGAGGAACGACACTATTAATCCATTAAAACCAGCCCACAATGGACACAGATGGTAGAATTATTAGAGAAGGACGCTGAAACAGTTACTGTAATAAAATTCAAATATCCAGGAATCTAATAGGAAACATAAAATATAAAACAGACAAAATTCAAATTTTTAAGAATTGGTAAATACAATGTCTGAAGTGAAAAATGCACTAAGTCGGATTAATGGCAGATTATACACCGACAGTAAAAAGATAAAGAACTTGAAGACTTAAAAACAGAAACTATTCCTCCCCTCCTCAAAAAAGCGTGCACACACACACAGACAGAGTAAAAGAATGAAAATCAAATGTAAAGAACATAAGTGAACTCTGAACAGAAGCACACTAACATACATGTAATTGGAGTCATCAAAAAAGAGGATGGGGGTAGAAACATTTTTAAGTAAATAATGTCAAAAAATTTCCAAATTTAGTGACAACTATACACCCACAGATCCAAGAAGCTCAACAAACCCCAAGCACAAACGATACATGCAGAAAATCACACTGATAATCAAAACCACAATGACAATCAAATTTCTCAAGACCAGTTAAAAGGAGAAAGTCTTAACAGCTGACCAGGAATATGTACAGAGGAGTGAATGTAAGGATGACAACAAATTTCTCATCAGAAACAATATCTGAAAAAACGGTGGCTGAAAATCTCCCACATTTGATGAGAACATTAATTTGATAAAGTAAACTTAATTAATTTGATTAAAAGTATTAACACATTGAAGAGGCTAAACAGACTTTATTAGAAGAAAGATTCCAAATAACCTAACACCTACATTAAGAGGGCTTCCCTAACAGCTCAGTTGGTAAAGAATCTGCCTGCAAGGCAGGAGACCCTGGTTTGATTCCTGGGTCGGGAAGATGTGCTGGAGAAAGGAAAGGCTACCCACACCAGTATTCTTGGGTTTCCCTGGTGGCTCAGATGGTAAAGAATCCACCTGTAATGTGGGAGACCTGGGTTTGATTCCTGGGTGGGGAAGACCCCCTGGAGAAAGGAAAGGCTACCCACTCTGGTATTCTGGCCTGGAGAATTTCATGGACTGTACAGTCCAAGGGGTCGCAAAGAGTCAGACACGACTGAATGACTTTCACGTTCACTTTCTACATTAAGAAGCTAGAAAACTGAAAGCAAGCTTCAAGAAGGAAATAATAAAGATTAGCGTAACAAAGTACCATGAGTTACTCCAGAAGAAATAGAAAGTCTGAATATACTAAACAAGAAGGACAATATCAAGACCTTATTGTCAAAGGACAATACCAAGAAAAGAGAAGGCACCCCACACGATGGGAGAAAATACTGCTCACTTATCTGATAAGGGGCTAGTGTCCAGAATACATGAGAAAAACCTTCAATTCAACAACGAAAATAAAGAGACACAGTGAAAATAGGGCAAAGTGTTTGTAAAGATATTTCTTCAAAAAAGATACACAAATGGCCAATGACCACATGAAAAGAGACTCACCATCTGTAGTCACTAAATGCACATCACAACTATGAGATAATATACCACTGCTGCTGCTGCTGCTGCTGCGTCGCTTCAGTCGTGTCCGACTCTGCGACCCCACAGATGGCAGCCCACTAGGCTCCCCCGTCCTAGGATGCCTATAATTAAAGAAAGAAAGTAACAAGTGTTGGCAAGGATGTGGAAAAATCAAAAGTCATACATTGCTGATGGGAACGTAGAATGATACAGCCACTTTCTAAAACAGTTGGACAGTTGCTCAGAAATTAAGCACAGACTCACCACATGACCAGTGATTTCCCTCCTCGGTAAAATCCCAAGACAAGACAAATGGACAAACCCAGGCCTCCCCCAGCACAGCTCCTCGAGGGTAACGGTGATTCTCTGCAGCCTGGAGGGCCGCCTGCCACTTCCCTGTCCCGCAGCCTCTGGGGTGGGTTGTGGGGGCGGGGTCCTTCTCTCTGACTCCGTCATCCTGGGCACCCGCTGAGCTTGGTGTGGGAAGGAAAGTCCTGGGCCTCCCTTCCTGATTCCAGCTTGGATGTCAAGGTGACGGCAGAAGGGATGACGGCAGGACCAGCTGAGCACACAGGGCCCTGGCTAGGAGCCCCTTCAGCTCTAGTACCTGTGAGCCGCAGAAAGAAGGCGTGTGGCACGTAAGTGCTGCAGTGTTTGTGTAAGTGCATGTGTAACAGACACGCACACACACATACCAACAGCCGGAGCTGCAGGGAGCTGAGATGAAAGGTAATTTAAATGGTCTCCTCATACTTTTCTTGATGGACTAATTCATAGGATCACTACGTATCTATTTCATGCTCAGAAAAAACAAACGATGATTCCTCTGTTGAGCTATGAACGCTCCCAGAGGAAGAGTCCCAGCACATGCACGCCACCTGAGCGGGGGCCACGGGTTGGTCTTGGGACCACGCTTGCCGGCTGCCTCTGCCCCGTGGAAATGCCGGGGGCCTTGGTGCAACTGCAGGGACCGTGGGACCCAACGGCCAGCAGTCTGGGACAGGTGACACAAGACGCCAGGGTGACAGGCCAGTGGCTGGACAGGCTGGAGACCTCTGGGGGGAGGAAGGCTTCTGGGGAAAGTCCACTTGCAGGAGACCCACTTGCGTCTCACAGGCCATCATCCTGATCTTAAGGACTCTGACCTCACCAGAAGCACAATTAACACAGATGACACGTCTGGGAAAAATTATAAAACCTTTTAACAAGAAGTGCAGAGTCTGATGCTTTAAATAAATGCAGAATTCCAACTGAATGCAGCTAGCCTCACTTTTGAAAAGCTCCCAGTCTCCAGAACACGGGGATGTCAGAATTTTTACTCCAGACTTCTTTTCGAAGTGTTTCACAGGATTTTGCAGGACGTGGTGTGATTCACTAATGAGAAAACAGTTTTTCAAGATGAAGGTCATTTCTCTCGATTATCAAAATTCAGAGGAAATGTAGCAGCTATAGAGACCCATTTTAGGGGAAAAATTAGCACTGAAAGAAGAAAATAGTCTTCTTTTCTTGCCGCCACAGATCTCCTGCGATGGGTTAAACTTAAATCCCTTCATGAGAGAAGACTGTCTTTCAGGGAAAGAGTGAAGTGAGGTTTTGATAAGCTGCCACGCCCTTTCCCCGGTTAAAGCTGAAAGCCCAGCCGGGTGGCAGCAGTCAGAATGAGTCCTCTGGCCCGGGGAGGCCACGCTAGGCCCGCGTGGGACGGAGGCCGCATGGGGAAGTGCACTGGGAAGCATCCCTCTGTCCGTGAGCTGTGTCTGGAGTGCTCCAGGGAGGAGGGTGCAGGGCCTCGCCCTCCCTGACTCCCACAGCAGGGCCACGCCCCCCGACGCCCACGGCAGGGCCACGCCCTCCCTGACTCCCAGAGCAGGGCCACGCCCCCCGACGCCCACGGCAGGGCCACGCCCTCCCTGACTCCCACAGCAGGGCCACGCCCCCCGACGCCCACGGCAGGGCCACGCCCTCCCTGACTCCCAGAGCAGGGCCACGCCCCCCGACGCCCACGGCAGGGCCTGGGGAACGGCTAGGATGCCTTTCGCAGGGCTCAGAGACCTTCTCCATCACCCAGTTCTGTGCTCCACGTCCAGAAGGATGCTGGAAACGACCAAGACATCCTGAGCATGACGATTAAACAAACTCTGGGCACAGAAGTGAGGTTGAACTCGGCAGAATTCGTCACGCGCTTGGCCTTGGATGAACATCAGTGTTTTGTTGTAGGTTTGGAAAGCGCTTCACACCTAACACGCGCGAGTGGACGCAAATGCCGGGGCAGGCCCGGAGGAGAGGACACAGCAGGACTCGCTCTGGTTACATGACTCGGAGCCGACGCTTTCTTTTGTGCATGTTTTCACGATTTCATCTCTCTTAATATCCACCAAGACACCACTCATGGTCATTTCATTTCTGAAAACTTTTGATATTTTGTGTGTTTACACTTTAAAATTACTTAATACTGTTTAATATTTAGTTTGAATAAACTACCCCATGTGAGTACTTGATCAAACAAAATACTTTAATATACAACATTTTTCACACATGGTTTCCACACCCTTTCCTAAAACTGGATACAAGAATTTTCAATATTAATGGGAAATTTTTGTTTTTCTTTTGGATTTGAATCTACTTAAGACCATGTGGTTTCTAAGATGAAAATCAGACTCAGTCTTTTGTTACTGCTGTTGTTGGGGGTGGGGGCTGAGAGAAAAGGCTGAAATGACTTCTTAGATGTTGAAGAGCCCTAATAAAACAATTTGATGAGCCAAGTGTAAATGCGTGGGAAACACATGGATTGCATTTTCTGTACAATACACAGGGGCTCCCTCATCAGGGGGAAACACTCGGCCAGGGCCTGAGCAGAAAACGTCTGAAGGGCTGGGAGACTTAATGATATGTGACTGGCCCAGGTTTGCTGAGCTGAGGTATAACACTAAGGCCTCTCTCTGCAAGCACTTACCTGACTTCCCTGGGAAAGGGTCAGTTGTTGGAACAATGCAAAGTGATTACATATAAGGAAAGCTTGAGCAAATTTAGGACCTGACTTGTAAGAGAATAAGAAAAAAGTATTAGTCGCTTAGTCACGTCTGACTCTTTGAGATCCCGTGGACTGTAGCCCACTAGGCTCCTCAGTCCATGGGATTCTCTAGGCAAGACTGCTGGAGTGGGTTGCCATGCTCTCCTCCAGAAGACTCTTTGATGTAAATTACAGAGAGAGATAACCCCTTAATCAAAAATGGACAGATTCTACCCTAAATGACTGGTTCCCTTTGAGTTTTTGAAACCGATGAAATCTTTAAAATGTAGGCAGAGAAAAAGCACTTTATGGTGAAAGCTAGTTACCTCGACTTCATGAATATGCGTATCCTTTCACCTGTTTCAAAAGGGATTTGAGCACGGCCCTAGTGTCTCCAGAAATTCCACCTTAGCAGCATCACCTTGTAGACAAGTGGTTAGCACGGGTTCTGAGAACCTGTCATACGTGTTTCGATGTGCACGGCCAGGTTTAATCAGATAAACGTGACTCTGTAGGACTGTAAGAGTTCTTTAAAGCCAGCCAGTCTCACATAGGACAGCAAAAGGACTTACCTCCACAGGGTTGAAAAGCACGGTAGCGTCGTCGTTGGTTTTGAGGCTGACGGAGGCGATGCCAGCGGGAGATCTGACCCTGCCATGAGCAGAACGCCTGCCCTCGGCTTTCCGTCTTAGCAGCACCTGATCTCCGTTCACTCTTGCTGGCTAGGTGCTTCTTCGTGCTATGGGCCCACTAACTCGGTGCTTTCCTTCCCTCCCTGCCAGGAGCTGATCTCTGGCTTGTAGACTATCATTCTGAGAACCAGTCTTTATGGGAAAGACTTTGAGTTTTCCTAACAACTCGGTGACCTGGAATGTTCCATTGTCTGGTCAACAGTGAGTATGGGGCCTGCAATCCAAACAAGCTCTGGACTACTTCATGGGAATCTGGGCTTCAAACTTATCTCTTGCTGAAGTTAAAAGCACGAGTCGTCTTCACACACGATGCTGCTGTCGATATCCTGTGAAGACTGGGAGACAGGATACCCAGTGGGGCGTTTTGTTCTGAGAGGTGTTTGGATCCTACGCCCAGAGGGGAAGGCAAACTGATCTTCAGCATTCACATTTAGAGAAACAGCCGAGAAGAGGTCCGTGCCGTGTTTTCTTCTAATCTAGTTATTAAAGTTTCATTTCTGTAAGCTCAAGTCACCATGGTTGGCCATTTACTTTAAAATTCAGGCCTCGTTAGAATAGTGTGAAAGAAATGAAATTGACATGTCAAAATAGTTCTTAAATTAATAGGATTAATTATATATAGATTAGGTGCTATATCATTATAAATCAAATCTAAATTATACACTAAAGTCATGGCTTTATGAATATCTGGCAATGTTTTTAAAGCACTGATATTTGAACTCAGGTATGATGCTTATACTTTCTTTTCATGTCAAATTTGGGATGAACATTAAAAAAAAAATCTTTGGCCCATATAAGCATTCCAAATATGGCCGTTATCCAAGTCTCCTCCGAAAATGCAGCAAATTAGAAATCTGGGATGTTTTATAAGAGTTCTAGCAGTTTCTGTTTCTAGCTAAGAAGTGAGTGGCAAGGGACTGGTCTCATGATGTTCTTCTCCTGCTTCTGGTTCACTCGCTGATGGGTCCAGGAGGGCGGGAAGGCTCACGGAGGCATTTAGAAGCTTAAAAGCCAGCTTCGCGCAGACCAGTAGACGGCCCTGTGTTGGTGGATGGAGTGCGAGAGGCTCGCTGGGGCCGCGGCGTCGCCCAGCAGTCTGTCATCTACCCTGCATCCATTCTGTTCCCTTCCTGGTGTATCAGGATTCCTGCCAACTTCAGGCAAGGTTTCTGCCTCAGAGCAGCCACTGGGACTAAAACGCTTCTCCAGGCGGTCCCAGCCGATCCATCTGCATGCCTCTTGCTTGGTGCCACAGCTGACCACAGCTGTTTTGCCTGGGGACCAGCTTTCCCAGTGGCCCATTAAGCGTCCTGATGACAGAGCCCTGCCCACAGCGGTGCTCAGTCTGCACAGAGGGAAGATTCCCTCATCCTTCCTTTCAGGACTTTTGAGTGAGAGAATGCAGCACAGAAGAGACGTACGGAAGACAATGAGCAGAAACCATTCAGGGACAGACCCAGAGGGAATCAGAAGCACAGGCTGACATCAGAGACAGCTGGCCAGAGGAGAAGAACAGGGACAAAACATGCATGGACCGTCACACGTGCAACGCTCGATTGAGGCCAAGTGTCTGGTTCCGAGGCGCTGTCCACTGGAGTCCCTGTGCTTATTGAACATCTACCATGTGCAAGACGCGGTGCCAGGACTGTCCCCGGGGACACTGATGTATGTGGGATGAGGCCCTGGGAGTGCGGATGCAGAAGCAGGGGCAGTGAGGTGGAGAGAGAGAGCCAGGCCGCAGGCGAGGTTAAGGAGCAAGGCTGCGTCCCCCACCGTTCACTCCCAGGCTCTGATCCGCAGCCCTCATGGGAATCGCATTAGCTCATTCACTTTAGCCAAGCTATTCAGAGGACTCGTTCTCACTTTCATACAGTCTATCCAGGTGTGACTCACACATCATCACAATCGTCCAATTATAGAATACAATTCAAGGCTCTTCATTACATGCAAAGAGTTGTGTGACCGTTTTAGTCAATTCTAGACCATCATCATCATTACCAGAAGAAGCCCCATATTCTGTAGCTGCGGTCCCCCTCTCTGCTCCCCCTTTCTGCAGGCCAAAACAACCACTAAACCTTTGTGTGATTGCCCAGCTAGACCCTCTAGCACGAAACAGCCGTGCAGCAGACATACCTCTCCTGGTCCTGGTCTTCAGGAGAAGCACCCGGACTTCCACAGCAGGTAAACTGTTGCCTGGGGGGCTTGCACGGTCGCCCCTATGAAGCTGAGGTTTTTTTCACACAATTCCCTGTTTTTTGAGGGTTTGTTTTTTCAGTCATGAAAGAGTGTTGGATTTTTGTCTAAGGCTTCTTCTGCGCCTATTGCCATGATCATTTGGGGTGTTGTTTTTCTTATTCTATTGATATGATGTATTACATTAATTAACTTTCAGAGGTTGAACTAACCTTGTATTCCTGGAGTGGACCCTACTTGGTCATGGTATATGGTTCTTATATATTGCTGAATTCACCTTCCTAGTACTTTTTGTGTGTATTCTTACACCCATATTCATAAGGAATATTGACCAGCAGCTTTCTTTTGTGTGATGTCTTTGTCTGGTTTTGATTTCAGGGTAATGTTGGCCTTAGGTAAAACCAGACCACTGCTCTCTCCTCTATATTTTGGAGGAGTTTGTATCAATTCTTCTTTAAATGTTCAGTACAAGCCAGCGGTGAGGCCTCTGAGCCTGGGCTTTTTTTTCTGGTTAGTTTTTATTACTATTAATTTAATCTCTTTGTTATAAGATTATTCAGATTTTCTATTTCCTCTTGAATAAGTTTTCTCAATTTTTTGTCTCTATAGATATTTGTCCATTTCATGTAAGTTATCTGATTTTTATGTATCACATGTTCACAGCCTCCCCTTGTTATTCCTTTTATTTCTGTACGATTGCTAGAAATGTTACCTCATTCATTCATGATTTTAGTAATTTAAGATATCTTTCTTTTTTTCTTAGTGTAGCTATAGGTTTGTTGATTTTGTTAAATTTTTTTAACCTCAAACTTTTGGTTTTATTGATTTTTCTTTATTGCTTTCTATTCTCTATTTCGTTTATTTCCACCCTGATCTTTGTTATTTCTTTGTTTTGTGTGTTTTAGGGTTGCTGCTGCTGCTGCTGCTGCATCACTTCAGTTGTGTCGGACTCTGTGCGACCCTATAGACGGCAGCCAACCAGGCTTCCCGTCCCTGGGATTCTCCAGGCAAGAACACTGGAGTGGGTTGCCATTTCCTTCTCTAATGCATGAAAGTGAAAAGTGAAAGTGAAGTCGCTCAGTCGTGTCCGACTCTAGCGACCCCATGAACTTCAGCCCACCAGGCTCCACCGTCCATGGGTCTCTCCAGGCAAAAGTACTGGAGTGGGGTGCCATTGCCCTCTCCGGTTTTAGGGTTAGTTCACTGTATTTTGTCCAGTGTCCTGTGGTGTAAGTCTTCTGTGTGTTCTAGGGTTAGTTCACTGAGTGAAAATCATGGCATCCGGTCCCATCACTTCATGGCAAATAGATGGTGAAACAATGGAAACAGTGGCAGACTTTATTTTCCTGGGCTCCAAAATCACTGCAGCTGGTGACTACAACCATGAAATTTAAAGACGCTTGCTCCTTGGAAGAAATCTATGACCAACCCAGACAACATATTGAAAAGCAGAGACATTACTTTGCTGACAAAGGTCCATCTAGTCAAAGCTATGGTTTTTCCAGTAGTCATGTATGGATGTGAGAGTTGGAACATAAAGAAAGCTGAGTACTGAATAATTAATGCTTTTGAACTGTGGTGTTGCAGAAGACTCGTAAGAGTCCCTTGGACTTCAAGGAGATCCAACCAGTCCATCCTAAAGGAGATCAGGCCTGGGTGTTCATTGGAAGGACTGATGTTGAAGCTGAAACCAATACTTTGGCCACCTGACGTGAAGAGCTAACTCATTCGAAAAGACTCTGATGCTGGGAAAGATTGAGGGCAGGAGGAGAAGGGGATGACAGAGGATGAGATGGTTGGATGGCATCACCGACTCAATGGACATCAGTTTGGGTGGACTCCGGGAATTGGTGATGGACAGGGAGGCCTGGCGTGCTGCAGCTCATGAGGTCGCAAAGAGTCAGACATGACTGAGCGACTGAACTGAACTGAGAAACCCACATGAAGTGTCCACACCCACGGAAGCTGTAAGAGCATAAATGGAGCTTCAGGCTGCTGTGCTTTGGAGTGGTTTCCAGGCCTCAGCTTCCAGGAGGTCCTCCCCCTGCTCCCCAAGACTTCACCTCTCTGCTTCTCCAAGGCAGGCCCTTCTCACATCCTTTCTTAACGCTTCAGCTGGCTTTTATCAACATGCTGTTGTTTTCCTTACGCATGCCTTGACTCACTCTTGTCTGTTTCCATCTGATTTCTTACTGTGCCGTCAGTGTCTGGCTACTGTACAGGTTCAGTAAATACTAAATGCACAAGTGAATGAACGGGCAGAAGACTCCCAAACTCACCGTCTTACCAAGTTAGATCTCTGTGAAAGGGTGGACGTTTAGTCAGAATCATGATTCAGAGGAGCCTGGATTACAGGAGAGGCTTCAGCCAGGAGGCCAGTGTTGGGAGTGACGACGGGGCAGCCCCGAGGCAGTTCAGAGCTGGGGGCTGGCCGCAACCACCCCCCAAAGGCTGGTGTTTGTCACACGCGGCTGGAGTCCTTCCATACCTGTGCGTTCCTGCAGACACAGGGGACCAGGGAAGGACAGCTCATTCTTTCCTCTCGACTTACTTCCGTTGTCAGACGGTTTCGTGACTTGTCAGGAGCCGCGTGACAAGTGACAACGTGAGAAACACGCGTGCGTGTATGTGAGAAACATGCGTGCGTGTACGTGAGAAACACGCGTGCGTGTACGTGAGAAACACGCGTGTGTGTACGTGTTCCAGTTCCTCCCGGCAACTTCGGAGCCCTTCGGTCGAGACGCGCAGGTCTAAGCAGCAGGCAGACTTTAGAGTCGCACGGGGGACCCTGGAGAGCCTGAACCAGCCATCCTGCTTTAGGTGATTCTTATTCTGAACGTCATTTCAGAGTCCACTTTGCGTTGCTCTTCTACAAACTTGGGATTGAGAGGAAATGCTATTTTTAGACCACAACAGGAGCTGAAGCTAAAACTGCAGTGCTTGGGCCACCTGATGGGAAGAGCTGACTCACTGGAAAAGACCCTGATGCTGGGAAAGATTGACGGTGGGAGGAGAAGGGGACGACAGAGGATGAGATGGCTGGATGGCATCACCAACTCAACGGACATGAGTTTGAGTGAACTCCGGGAGTTGGTGATGGACAGGGAGGCCTGGCGTGCTGCGGTTCATGGGGTCGCAAAGAGTCGGACAAGACTGAGTGACTGAATTGAACTGAGGAGGAATGGAGTTGGTTGACAACCCAGGCAGGGAGGGTTAAGATTTCCCACCGAGCAGGATCACAGACATCCTGCGAGATAGGTCTGGTGAGAGCTCCAACGTCTTCCTGCACCAAGAGGCCTCAGGTTCACAGCTCAGTATCATCCGACAAAACCCTCATTTTCCAACAGACACCCCCTTTGTTATGATCAACACTGAAGTCTCCATCCGTTAACCTGGAAAATTGCTAAAACGGTACACATGAAAATTTGGTAGAGTTTTTGGTACTAAATCAGCAGCAGCTAGGACTTTGTTTCTCATGCAGTAAGAATTCTTTTCATTTTTTGGTTTTCCTCAACACTTCTATTTCTCCTTCTTAAAACTAAAATATGGTACCAAGAAAAGTTTCTGCTTTCCTTGTTCTTACTGATTATTGACGCAATGAGAGATTTCTAGAGATTTCTGCCTTTAATGGTTAGGTTTTGCCTGGAAAGCCTTGTCTGTCTGAGAGGGTCTTCCAGCCCAAGTTCTATCTTACACAGGCTTGCGGTTTTAGAATAAAGTGAAATAAATGAGAGCATCTCCAGAAAGCAACACTGAAGAATTAAAGCCTCTGTGTGGATTAGTCGTCAGCTCAGTTTATGAGCCTTTCCCAGAAAATTGGATGTGGTGACAGGGCGAGAGAAGTAACACCACGCGAACCTCCAGGGTCTTAAATTACCTGAAGGAAAGAATCTCACCCCGGCTGAGAGCACAGAGCGAGAGCCGCGGCTGAATCGAAGGATTTAGGGGCTGGAGACCGAGATGCCAAGCCAAAGTCTGTACAGAGCCGCGCGGCCGGCCGGGCAGCGGTCAGCAGACAGAGCCGCTCTGTGTCTCCGCTGGCAGCACACCTGCGGTGGGGCTGGGCGCCGCCCTTCTCTGACCCCAGGCACCCTGGCAGGGCAGCCGCCGATGGCCCCAAGAGCCCTGAGGTTCCGTCGGGATCCGACTTCTGTCTCAGGCACGAGTGCAGCAGCAGGGGCGCGGCGTCGCGTGGACGGCGGCCCCGCGGATTCTCCGGGCTCCTGGAGCAAACGGCCGGCCGGGGGAGACTGGTGGAGCGCGGACCGGGGTGCCGGCCGTGTCCGTTTTCTTGGAAGAAGCCGCGGGGATTTGGAAGCAGCGTCTGGGCTCCTACTGTGTTGCACATGGCAGGATAAACATGGCCCCGAAAGAGTCTATTAGGGATAATTAATCATTCTCGCCCGAGATGGTTTCTGGAAGGGCTCCTATACCTTCACTGCAGGAGGAATTTCTAAATGCCTAGCAGAGGCACCATGCTTTTTTGTTTTTAAAACCGTTTAACAAGGACTGCTTCTTCAGAAAGCATTTTCTATCTAAATGCACTGATGGCTGGACCTCAAGAAATGATTTAAATGTTTTCTCAAAAACAAGGCCAGCATTTTTCAACGCAACTGTTTTCGGGCAGAACACACTGTGCTTTTTGTGGACTGGGTCTTGATACTTACAGAGATTTTAAAAGAAAATATTTGGGCTGTGGTTTAAGAATCAAACAGTCTTAAGTATGTCAATAATGAGAGGCTGGAACTCTTCCTAAAAAAATATATACTGACTGCCGAATGCAGGGCCAGCGTCTGGAAGCCAGGCTGTGCCAAGGGCCAGCACCCTCACCCTGCTCTGCTGCATAGGCGGCCAGAGGGGTGGGCACGGGTGGGCTGGTCCATCGCGTGGCACCATCCCCAGAGCGTGGACACGGCCCTAAGGAAGAGCATCACCCTGATTCAGCTCTGTGTTGTCCATGGAGTGAGCTCTGCCATTTCAGACTCTTCCTGTAGGGTGCTGAAAGTCACTCAGTCGTGTCCGACTCTTTGCAAACCCATGGACTCATCCATGGAATTCTCCAGGCCAGGATACTGTTGGGGGTAGCCTTTCCCTTCTCCAGGGGATCTTCCCAACCCAGGGATTGAACCCAGGTCTCCCGCACTGCAGGCAGATTCTTTACCAGCTGAGCCACCAGGGAAGCCCTGCGCAGAGTGCATGTGGGTTAAGACACCTTGCTATCTGAGAGGGACGACTCATTTTTCCTCCTAACCTGGTGGCCAAAACTGATAGATCCCTCTGCTGTGTCACCTCTCACGGGAGCCAGGCTGGCTGTTCTGGGCTCCTCCTGCTTCCAGGGCCAGGCCTGCGGCCAGCTGGCAGAATTGGCGATCTGACTTGGCTCCCCTGGGCCTCCCTTTTGTGGAGCCGCTTGCCCAAGGGTCAATCCCAGCTGCTGCTGGCCTTCTGGGTCTGGGGGGAGGGGCAGGCACCGGATCTGCAAACCTGCAGTATCTTCAGTTTAATCAGCATGCGGTGATTCAGACAGATCCATACACAACATTCCCACAAAACCGGGTTCTCCCACAAAGGGGGACTTGGTGGCAGTTGGCAGCCCTCACCGGTGTCCGGGAGGAGAGTGTTTGGGGAAGTTTGGGGTCAGCTCGTGAGGGCATGACCCTCATTGCAGGAACAGCCTAGTGGCTAGGATGCTCAGGCCACAGATTTGTTATAAAAGACATCTCGTCTCGTTAATCTTCATAACTTACTTTTGAACCCTGGTTTCAGGATGGGTGAAATGAGATCTGAGTTCAGGGAGGTCACCTGTGATCTCCACAGGACGGGCCTGCTCACGAGGTGTCAGGAGGGGGAGGTGCCCACCTGGCCGGGGTGTCACCGTGGGCCTGCCATGTCCGCAAAGATGGCCTCGCTCCTGCTCAGCCTTGGGCCCAGCAAGCCTGCTCCCGTTCCGTCTCCAGACTCTTCAGTCCACTCAGGACTCCAGTTCCTTCATCAGAACACAGGCACTCGGAGAGGCCGGGCCAGGGTCCCAGAGCCCCGCTTAGGGACATGCGTCAGCACGCAGTTCTGGGTTTCCCTTCGTTCCCTCCCATTCTCAGGAAACCTTAGCAAGTCAAGGCACAGACACAACTGTTCTGACTCTTCTTTATCTTTTGAGCCTTGCTTTCAGGATACAGATTTGACATTCAAATGTCAGGACTTGGCACATTTCCTTGTTAGGCTTGCTTCAAGAAAGGAACGTGTGTTGGGGGGCTGAGAGGAGGTGGGGTGCAGAAGAGGATGCATCGAGATGGATTTACCAGGGGGCCCCACACCTGGGTTCACAGATGCACGTCTGGGATAGATGTGAGTAACGGGTACATGCACGCTGCAAGGACAAAGAGCCTCATTTACGACCCTCGTGTGAGCAGAGCCTCTGAGATCAACAGCGAGGCAGGAAACCCAGGAAGCCAGGCCCTGGGACAGCAGCAACTCCGGGGAGGCCACAAGCAGCTCGTCAGCTCTGCTCCCCTGGGGTCGGCACGACCCGCTGGGTGAAGCCAGGCCTCACAGAGAAGAACTGACCCCGTTCAGCCCAGGGGCAAGTGCAGAAAGGTGGGAGTCCCCTTGTTCCGCGACAAATTGAGATAATCACGCAAACCCCCACTGTGCTTAGAACCCCCTCTGTGCTTAAAACCCCCACTGTGCTTAGAACCCCCACTGTGCTTAGAACCCCCACTGTGCTTAAAACCCCCACTGTGCTTAGAACCCCCACTGTGCTTAGAACCCCCACTGTGCTTAAAACCCCCACTGTGCTTAGAACCCCCACTGTGCTTAGAACCCCCACTGTGCTGCCCTCCCTGATTCAGCAGTTGTTTCGGAACATATCATCGGCCAAATGACTCAATTTTCCACTTCAGCTTTATTTGTAGATAGATTTTAAGATAGGTTTCCAGTTTATACACCAATTCTCCTTGGAGAAGGGAAAAAACGGTGAAGTGTATTTTATGAAGAATACCAACTCCCAGCGACTTTGATGCGTGTGTGTATCAAAATAGAAAGCTAGTTATTTTTTTTGTCCTGCATTTTTAAAAACGAAAATCAATATTTATTCTTTATCAACATCCAGAAGTCAGCAAGTTGTGAAATTATGTACAAGTTGAGATTGACAACATTAACTTTCTATTAATAATATAAATAATATAAAACAAGGGAAGCCGAGTGGTGTGAGTTGTACACCCGGATTTCAGCTCCAAACCTTCTGTTGTGCTGAGCAAAGTCAGCAGCCTAATTCCACAGATGGAGTGTACGATGCGGACAGGGTCTGATGCTGTGTCTTCAAGGGGGCAGGGAAAGCAGGAGGGTGTCACAGTCATGTCCAGACTCACAGGACGACTCATGTCTGCTCTTAGTACTAGGCTTTCCAAAACAAGGCTTGTATCATCTTTTGGTTTATGATATGGTTGTGACCAAGGAAAGCCAGTTTTTTTTTCTGATGTCACTGCATGACAAGTCTTAGGGTTCTGTTTTTTCCCTAGAATTCAAGCTCTACTTTTCTACTCTACTTCAAGATCGGAACTCATAAGTACATTTCTATTTACAAAATGGATCAGAACTTTCAAGAAACATAGATTCGGATATGTTGCCCCCGATACATGCTTAGTTGTGAGAGTAAACCTCTGAGGCAATGTTGTTCTGAGCCAGCCACTGCAAAGAACCAGGAGCTCAGCGGTCAGACAAGCCTGCTCACCTTGACCTCCCTGGACATGAGTCAGTAACAGGGCAGCGTCATCACACGGCAAGGCGAGGGCCCGTGGAGGAAACGCACCTCGGAGAAGAAAGCAGGAAGGGAGAAGGATGTCTTCAAAGACAGACTTTCTACTCCGATTCTAGGATGTCATGACTCACATGCCTCCAAAGCAAGTTTTCCTGAAATTAATTCCAACCCCTTTGTAAGAGTCCCTTGGAGATCAAGCCAGTCAGTCCTCAAGGATATCAACTCTGAACATTCACTGGAAGGACTGATGCTAAAGCTGAAGCTCCAATACTTTGGTCATCTGATGCGAAGAGCCAAATCATTGGAAAAGACCCGGACGCTGGGAAAGATTGAGGGCAGGAGGAGAAGGGGGTGACAGAGGATGAGATGGTGGGATGGTGTCAGTGACTCGATGGATGTGAATTTGAGCAAACTCCTGGAGATAGTGGAGGACAGGGGAGCCTGGCGTGCTGCAGTCCCTGGGGTCACAAACAGTCAGACACAACTTAGCAACTGAACATCAGCAACCGGTGCAAGAGGCTCTCCCTGCTGATGGGCAGCTCCTCCCAGAATGGTCTGCAGTTCCAAACCAAAGTCTAGCATGCCTCTGCCACTCCGTGCCCCCACGGGCCTCTTCCAGGGGAACCCCTCACCCCCCTGCATTCACATTGCTGGGGAAACATCCCCTGATCTCACATGACTGGCCACCACCACAGAGAACAGGCACAGCAGACAGATATATGTGCTCTTTCTAGCATGAAAGGTTTATGCTCATAAACAGCATCTCCAGCATCTAGAAATGGTGTTGGCAGACAATATGAAAATGCACACTGGATTTAGAGAGAAGTCAATTAGGAAGTAACTAGGACTACAGCTGCTGCTGCTGCTAAGTCACTTCAGTCGCGTCCGACTGTGCGACCCCATAGACAGCAGCCCACCAGGCTCCCCCGTCCCGGGGATTCTCCAGGCAAGAACACTGGAGTGGGTTGCCATTTCCTTCTCCAGTGCGTGAAAGTGAAAAGGGAAAGTGAAGTTGCTCAGTCGTGTCCGACTTTTAGCGACCCCATGGACTGCAGCCCAGCAGGCTCCTCCGTCCATGGGATTTTCCAGGCAAGAGTACTGGAGTGGGCTGCCATTGCCTTCCCCGTAGGACTACAGAGCAGTAGTCAAAAAGTACAGGGGAAGACGAGATTAATTATGGCAATGGTAATTCACATGTAAACTGTGTTATGTGTAATTTAGGGGCTTCCCAGGTGGCCCGCTGGTAAAGAATCCCCCTGCCAATGCAAGAGATGCAAGAGACGTGGGTTCAATCCCTGGATCAGGAATATCCCCTTGAGTAGCAGATGGCAACCCACTCCAGTATTCTTGCCGGGGAAATCCCATGGACTGAGGAGCCTGGCGGGCTCACAATGGGATCACAAAAAGTTGGACGTGACTGAGCAACTGAGCACCGCAAGCATGTATAATTCAACAAAGTATTCAGATGTGTCACTTTCAGACGTGTGCATTTTGCAAAGCACACGAGTGAAGATGGATCTGATGAGGCCATAGACTTGTCCACACAACACAACACGGAAGCGAGTGTGGTTTCTTCATGTCTCCACTTCTCTGCTTTTCTCATGACCGGTCCTTCCAGTGTTGAAACAGATTCTTCAACAACCTCTCCTCGAGGACTCAGGCACATCAGTGATGCTCTAACTCCCTTTTCCTCCTCGGAGTCTCCTTTCCCTCGTCCCCCTCCTGCTCTGAGGTGCCCTGGTCCTGCTGGACCAGCCCTTGGGCGCTGTGGAGAGCACTGCGGCTGAGAGGAAGCAGCGCCCACGCCCTGTGGTCCTGCCTGATGGGGACGTTGGTGTCGGAAGTGGGTTCAGCCACGGTGAGGATGGCAGGGAGTGGAACCCTGGGGAGAGGGCCTCACCCCACTTGTCAGGAGTTTCAGGGCCTCCAGTAACGGTGGTGATGGGAGGCAGCGCTTCCCACGGTCCCCAGGCTTCCTCATGGCCGGGCACTGTCAGCTGAGACTTCCCGGGGGAAGTGGAGGTTGGACAGAGAGAGCCCTGCAGACACAACCAGGGATCTTCCCAGGGATGGCGGGGCGCTGCCAGGGAGACCTGCGGGGAGGGGCGTGTGTGTGTGTGTGCCTGCATGTATGTGTGTGATGACGGAGGGGCTCTGGGTTTGGACAACGTCTACATGCTTATGGCATGAGTGTGAGTGTCAGTTTATTCAAAATCACACACTCAAAAAAATGATGACTCGGTTTATACAAGATTCCCTGTTACTAAGCTCTCTCACAATGCACACGCCACTGCTCTGGCGGCTCAGACCAGCTCCGGTTCCACAAAGTGGGACCAAGCAAAGGGGCCCACTCGGGATCTCGGGGCTGCTTGGGTGCTGATGACCATGTGAGCTCCCTTGGCTCCCACATTCGTGCAGGCAGACGCCCAAGGACGTGGGGACCCCGGCTCCTCCTCCTCTCTGACCTTCTCCCAGCTGTGCTGTCACCATGTGCGCACCAGACACGCCTACCGGGGCCTTTGCAAGCGGCCTTCCGGCCCCAGGTCGTCTCCCCAAGGACAGCTGCACGACCATCTGCACGCTCCTCGTGGGTGCCCGCTCCTGCTGCTCACCCGCATGCGGCCTCCCGGGCCTCGTGCTCACCCTGAGATGCCAGCCCTGCCCCAGGGCCCCGCCACCCTTCTTGGCCTCAGTGTGTCTTCGGTCCTGATCACCAGCGCTGTGCTGCTAATACCGCTCTCCCTGTCCAAACACTAAACAAACACCCTTGGCTTGTGGCACTGGCATTTCCTTCCACAAACGCTGTCCCTGGAAGGCATGCTTGTTCCACCCTTTGCTGCGCCGTCACCAATGCCCGCGTGGGGAGAACCTCGCTGGTCCGCTGCCCTGAGCGGGGACACCAGCTGCAGCTGCCCGTCGCCCCGACACGTCTCTCTGAGCTCATAGGTCCGTGGGGCGGGTCTCTGGGGCTGCTTTGTGTCCTGGGTCCCCCGGGTCCACGACACAGCCTTTGTGAAACGGGCGCCTGACAAACACCGGCGGCTGAGCCGTGTGGGAAGGCCTGCAGCTTGCCTTGGCCCCGAGGCAGTGACTCGGTCCACGTTTCCGTGAAGTCTGGAAGAGGGTGCAGGAGAAAACGCC
Organism: Bos indicus; assembly: GCF_029378745.1. NCBI lineage: Eukaryota > Metazoa > Chordata > Mammalia > Artiodactyla > Bovidae > Bos > Bos indicus. Next base: position 103,371,570 of record NC_091768.1, read on the forward strand.
TGCTCTGTGGCTGTTCCACCCGTGAAGGCAACACCCATCACTGAAGGAGAACCCGCAGCGTCACCTTGGCCTCAACACGGTCGCTCAGCACACTGATAATCGAGGAACGACAAAGCGTTAGTGACGAGGCTACTGACTCGTCTAAACGTGGCTCGACGCACTCAGGATCCCAAGACAGTGACATTTATGGTAATACCTTCAGAGCACAAACCAAAAAAGTGGACAGCTCTTCATATATACAGACATGCTTTTCATATATGAAGGAATTATTATATTTCACTTGGAAGAACAGGAAGGAATCACTCGAGAAATTGTACTGAGAAAATATGGCTATTTATGCAAAAATAAAATCTGTTTTTAATGCCATTCTTCAAGATAAATCCCAGCCCAAGACCAAAAACCTTTAAAGAACTGGACACAAAAGTGGGAGAATAATCATCATAAAATATTCACAAAAACTGAAGTTAAAATGGCTAAAAAAAACCCAAAATTCATAGCAAAATGTGCAGAAAAATGTAACCTAATACTGTGTATACTTATGAAGTTAGCAAATAATTGAAAATTATATTCCTCCTGGCTAGTGTGAGTACACATGTGTGTGTGTGTGTGTGTGTGTGTGTGTGTGTGTGTATGGATGTGTGTGGTGAGACAGGTACTTCATTTTTTCAGCAGAAAACTTATTAACATACTCTTTCTGGAAAATAATTTTGCAATATGTGTCCATTTTCATTAAAAAAGCCATGTGCTTTGATCTAATGGCTTCTAGGAAGCTATCCAAATGAAATACCAATAAATGAAGAAAAATATGTTGATTCACTCAGATGTATGTTACAACATAATTTCTCATAGAGCTAATTTTGAAAGAATATGAATGCCTAAATTGGAAGACTATTATATAAACTTTACTATAGCCATATTATAGAAGAGTGTAAATATTAAAGCTGATGTGTACAAAGAAACTCTAACATTGTAGAAACATCCTTGTGAATATGTTAGCAAGTGAAAGTTTAGATAGAGAACAGCAGTATCACTTCACTTACAATGTTGAACCTCACCAGATGTTCACAGCCATCCTAGCAGAGTCGTGGAACTGACAAGCAATCCTCGTTTTCTTCTTCATTTCTGTTTGGTTTCCTATGAAGAGCACTTGTTATGATTTTACTCAGAAAAGCTGTTTAATATCCATAATTAGAAAGCAGTGAGTCTATGTCCCTGAGGGTGGGGCTCTGAGGGGCCCCCCACGTCCTCCTCTGCGCCTTTTCTACAAATGTCTTAGTGACCGTCGTGGGCTGGGTGATGTCCCTGCCACACCCCAGAATCTGGCCAGGTTAGAGACTGGGTCTTTACGGTGGTGATTAGGTTAAAACAGTGCCATCAGAGAGGGCCTTGTTCCAGCAGGACCGGCGTCCTCATAGGTGGAGGATCTCAGGACACACACACGGATGCCCGCATGAGGACAAGGCGGGGAGATGGCCGTGTGCACGCCCAGGAGAGAGGCCTCGGGGAGCTGACCTGCTGACCCCCAGATCGTGGCCGTCCAGCCTCCGACTCTGAGTGAGAAACGTGTGCTGGTGAAGCCCGTGGTGTGAGGTGTCTGTCATGACACCCGGGTTACATTTCTGGAACGGCGACCTCCGTGGGCAGATGCTTCTGACATCAACAGCATGACCTGACCACTGTCTGGAAGGCATTCCTCTTTTAGGGGGGTGGTCTCTTGAATAAAACTGTGTAAGTTGACACATGTGTGTGAGGCTAACAATGTTGAACGTGGATATTAACTTTCACCGTTCTGGGCTGGAGAAACAGTGTGGAATGGCCAAAGGGATGAATCGCAAGCACCAGACTGACATCCATGGAGTATTTGCTTTCACTCTTGGGAAAGGGGGAAACACAGACCCGGCTGCAGAAAGAACAGGCCCTGAAGGCGTCGCGCCGGGAACACAGAGGGGAGACCTGCGGGCAGGCAACGGGGCAGCTGCCGCCAGAAATCTCCGGCCGCGAGGTGACGGCCCTGAAATGTGGCACGGAGCTTGTCTCCGTGGCTCTGACCCTCCCTGAAGGCGTGAGTCACCGCCGCGGGGCAGCGTCTGGCAGTTCATCCCCTCGCCCTTTCTCCCCCTCCCTCACCCCATCATCCAAACTTCCAAACACGGGGACCGGGGAACACGGCACCACAGTAACCCCCGCAGACCCAGCAGGTGGCTACGAAGAATGCTCACGGGAGGCTGGTTATTCCAACATCCCGCCCACTGCCCCGCCCACCGCCCCGCCCACCCCTGGATTATCTTGTAGCACATCCCAGAAATCCTTTGATTGGCCCTGATGCTGTGGCCTTGAGCAGGTGAAGCGGGCAGCAAACCAACGAGCTTCTCCAAGGCAACCACCTGATCAGTGCCAGGTGGCGCTTTGGGCTCTGACACCCGACTTCTCACTCGCCTTCTGGAAAAGGTGATGGCAGGTGGCTTAGCATGAGCGCACTTGAGCTGCTGTTCAGAGGTTGAGGGTCTTTCTCAAATGGAGGAACTTCTTTTAGGGAGCTTACGATGTGTATGATTGATGGTGTTCCGAAGATACAAATGCAGGCATGACAGACGGATAGATACACAGGTAGTGTGTGTGTTCACTCTCTCAGCTGTGTTCAACGTTTTGTGACCCCATGGACTGTAACCCACCAGGCTCCTCTGCCCGTGGGATTTCCCAGGCAAGAGTACTGGAGTCAGTTGTCATTTCCTCCTGCAAGGGGTCTTCCTGACCCAGGGATCAAGCCTGGGTCTCCTGAATTGCAGGGAGATTCTTTACCCACTGAGCCATCAGGGCAGATACATAGATAGGTAGACAGATAATCGGAAGATGAGAGGAAGATGGTAGATAAATTGACAGGTGGGTAGAGATAGGTTCTAAGAACCTGTGTGTACATCTTTGTACTAAACTCTGGCTGCTCTCTATAAAATATTCCTCAACTTTAAAACAATAAACATACAGTTGATGAGCTCATTTTTGGATTTGGTGCTAACTAAAATCCATTGATTTCTAAAATGCTTTCAATGCGCAGCGTTTACTAATGCCTTTATGATGCAGGTATAGACCTGCAGCCCACATGGACTGCAGCCTGGCGTGCTTCAGCCCATGGGGTCGCAGGGAGTTGGACACGACTGAGCAACAAAACAACAGACTGGCATGTTTAAATTTGTTTTTTACAAATCACCCAAAAAGTGAAAGTAAAAGTTGTTCAGTCCTGTCCGACTCTTTGTGACCCCATGGACTACGGCCTGCCAGGCTCCTCTGTCCATGGAATTCTCCAGGCAAGAACACTGGAGTAGGTTGCCCTTCCCTTCTCCAGAGGATCTTCCCAACCCAGAGATCGAACCCGGGTCTCGCACATAGCAGGCAGATTCTTTACTATCTGAGCCACCTATGTCAATCAATCGACCCCTCAAGATGAGGCTGTTCTAACAGATTCCTAGTGATTCCTCCTGTCTCTCACTTGGCCCAGCCCTCCTGTATGCACACACAGATACCTCTTAAAGAGGGGGATTTTATCATGACAGCCTGCTCAGGCTTTCGATGAGGGTGAAGGCAAACACAGACGGGAGGGGCCCCTGCAGATGGACACCCGGCTGGGGCTGGCCCTGCCTCTCTCCGACCCTGAGGACCTCTCTCCCTCTGACACCCCGGTCACACTGCCTTTATTCCACGCGTGGCACTCATGGCTTGACGTTTTAACAGCGTGTCCTGGAAGCTGAATCTTAACTCTCGGTTAGATTGCAGACCTCTTGGTATCAGAGATAATACATCGTTCTTTTACTTCTCTGCAACAGTTGATGTACGCAATGAACACATGTGGTTCATCTGCTGTAACCAGTTAGTGGACTAGTAAATGGGACCCTAACGCACGATGACAGCACTAAGAATGCTCAAACACAGGAGCTCACGACAGCTTTGAGAAGAGTGAGCAAATGGTTAGACGAGAAGGGCAGATGACCCCAGAGATGGCCACAGAGAAGGGCGAGGCTGGATTACAGAAGCCTTCCCGGAAGAACCGGCGTCTCTCCTGCGATGGGATTTTGATAATCGGAGAAAGTTCAGAGTTTTATTTCAATCAATAAGAATAAACGTGTGGTATCCTGAGGAAAAGGCAAATGATCTGTTCTGCTCTACAGGGATGGCTGGATTTCTAACAAGGCTTAATTCATCAAAAGCATAGTTTAATGAGATAAAAGGAGCTAGATTCAGAGAATGTATGATAGGCAATCACAAAGTAATTTTTCCTCCAAGTATTTTAGCAACAATTTTTAAAATATTAGAAGTAGGTTTAAGCTGCATGGACCACACTGAAGTAATATTTGTTGATACAAATGAACAAAATCCTAAAAACATCTCCTGTCATTTAACTCACATGTTCAGGTGCTCTGGATTCTGCTATTTTTTACCTTGACCTTGACAACGTTTTGTGGAAGAATCCATAGACTCCAGTGATGAACCGTGAAGAGGAGAACCAGATGGGATCAGAGCAGAACCTACAGACCAGATCAGCACCGAACCTGGATGTGCACTGGGAGCTCTCACTGCTGTGCAGCCTCTCATACGTTTCTGCACTAACTTCAGTGTGAATACCTTAAGGACAAAGAAACAAACACAAATCTTACCCTGAAAAAATAGCTTAAATATTGTATAAAGGATAAGATTGGCCTTCCATCCTGGCCTTCCAGCTTCCTGGCTTAAAATTCAGCGTTCAGAAATGAAGGTCAGGGCGTTTAGTCCCATCACTTCATGGCAAATAGATGGGGAAACAATGGAAACAGTGACAGACTTTATTTTCTTCGGCTCCAGAATCACTGCAGATGGTGACTGCAGCCATGAAATCAAAAGACCCTTGCTCCTTGGAAGAAAAGTTATGACCAACTTAGCATATTAAAAAGCAGAGACATTACTTTGCCAACAAAGGTCCGTCTAGTCAAGGCTATGGTTTTTTCCAGTAGTCATTTGTGGATGACTTTATAGTCCAACTCTCAAGTTGGACTATAAAGAAAGCTGAGCACTGAAGAATTGATGCTTTTGAACTGTGGTTTGGATAAGACTCTTGAGAGTCCCTTGGACTACAAAAAGATCCACCCAGTCAATCCTAAAAGAAATCAGTCCTGAATATTCATTGGAAGGGCTGATGCTGAAGCAGAAACTCCAATACTTTGGCCACCTGATGAGAAATGACTCATTGGAAAAGACCTTGATGCTGGGAAAGACTGAAGGCGGGAGGAGAAGGGGATGACAGAGGAGATGGCTGGATGGCATCACCAACTCCATGGACATGAGTTTGAGTAAGCTCCAGGAGTTGGTGATGGACAGGGAGGCCTGGCGTGCTGCAGTCCGTGGGGTCACAAAGAGTCAGACATGACTGAGCGACTGAACTGAACTGAACTGATGAGACTTTCAAAACAATATCATCTTCTCAAAAATAATAATGTTAATCTGGCATCCCTGAAGGTTGGGAGAAGAAAAGAAAAAAGTTAAAGTTAACTCTATGAAAGCTCAAAATGGCTGTTTTACTTAAGAATCATGACTAAGATCATTCAGGGTTTTGGGTAGAGGTGGGGTCTGTTTCAAAAACTTGCCCTATCACATTTCAGGATGTAATTGAATTGAAATAACAAAGACATGTGTGAATTCAAATGCTAAAATCAAATTATTAATCTTTTGTCTTACCTAAATATGCTTCATTTTTTGATTAGTAAACAATTTAGGACAACTCTTAAAATGGATTTCTTTCTAGCTATTTTGGGGTTTGTTTTAGGGTTTAGTATTTCCCTATAAGAAAAACTATAGTTTACATTTTGCTTTGCTGGTTTAATAGTTATTCATGCGCAAAGCACAAAAACATGCCTCAAAACCATCAGCAAATTAACAGTAAGAAATCAGAGACAGCAAAGATTGTAAATGAATCACAAAAGAAGTACCACAGAAAATAAGCTTAATGGCATCAAGATGAGCATCCTTAGATGAAACATGTTTTAGGCCTGTTTTTTAACTTATTTTTTAGTGACAAGCATAACTTGATTTGTTCTCCTTTTTGCATGGACAAAATACTAGGTGAATGTACAAATACGTTACTTAAGTATCTGAGAAATTTAAGAACATGGTGAATGAAACCATGTTTTCCGTTTCCTCAAGCTATTCTCTCGTATTGAGCCTCAGGGAAATTTTATCTCATGGGACTAAACATCACTTATTACCCTGTTCTGTTTAGTGAAAAAGTCTAAAGTGAAGGTCGCTCAGTTGTGTCCGACTCTTTGTGACCCCATGGACTATACAGTCCATGGAGTTCTGCAGGCCAGGACACTGGAGTAGGTAGCCTTTCCCTTCTCCAGGGGATCTTCACAACCCAGGGATTGAACCCAGGTCTCCTGCATTGCAGGCGGATTCCTTACCAGCTGAGCCACCAGGGAAGCCCAAGAACACTGGAGTGGGTAGCCTATCCCTTCTCCAGGGGACCTTCCTGACACGGGAATTGAACCAGGGGTCTCCTGCATTGCAGGCAGATTCTTTACCAACTGAGCCACAAGGGAAGCATCTCAGTAAGTCCCAGCTGTAGAAGGTGAAACCTCAGAGGGCTAAGGACCTTGATCCTAAATCTGTTTAGTCTCCACAGATTGTTTGACAGCACCAGCAGGCTAGTCAAGAGTGCTGTTTATTAAAGACTCACTAAGTGCTCAGTGTTTTGCATGAATTATTTCTTACACTAACCCCAAAGCCATGAAATTAAAAGACGCTTACTCCTTGGAAGCAAAGTTAGGACCAACCTAGAGAGCATATGCAAAAGCAGAGACATTACTTGGCAACAAAGGTTCGTCTAGTCAAGGCTATGGTTTTTCCTGTGGTCATGTATGCATGTGAGAGTTGGACTGTGAAGAAAGCTGAGCCCCAAAGAGTTGATGCTTTTGAACTGTGGTGTTGGAGAAGACTCTTGAGAGTCCCTTGGACTGCAAGGAGATCCAACCAGTCCATTCTAAAGGAGATCAGTCCTGGGTGTTCTTTGGAAGGAATGATGCTAAAGCTGAAACTCCAATACTTTGGCCACCTCACGCGAAGAGTTGACTCATTGGAAAAGACTCTGATGCTGGGAGGGATTGGGGGCAGGAGGAGAAGGGAATGACAGAGGATGAGATGGCTGGATGGCATCACTGACTCGATGGACATGAGTCTGAGCAAGCTCTGGGAGTTGGTGATGGACAGGGAGGCCTGGTGTGCTGCGATTCATGGGGTCGCAAAGAATCAGACACGACTGAGTGACTGAACTGAATGAACCCAAAAAGACACTCTTCCAGTCGTATAAAGGAAGACACTGAGGTGCAGGAGAGCTGTCTGCCTGGGCAGAAACTGGCGACACGGACTCCATTCCAGCAAGGCGACTGCAGCTCCAGTTCTTACTCCTCGCCTCCCAAGGCCTCGTGGCCACAGCTCCCAGCTGTCTCTTCAGTTTCCAGGCTGCTGCTGCTGCTGCTAAGTTGCTTCAGTCGTGTCGGACTCTGCGACCCCATAGATGGCAGCCCACCAGGCTCCCCCATCTGTGGGATTCTCCAGACAGGAACACTGGAGTGGGTTGCCATTGGGTCCTCCAAGTTTAGACGCTGGAGTCTTGGTTTCCTGGCTTTCCCATTAGACCATCGTCTCAGATAAGCTACAGGGACTTGGAAGTATGTCATGTCATTGTTCCTCTCGACTATTCTGAAATAACATTGATGCCCTTTTCCTGTTTGAAGGAAAACTCCAAGTGCTTGCTCCTTGCTTTGAACTGTCACGGCTCTGTCTTACCCCACATCAGTATGAAAGACTTATATCCAAAGAGACAAAAAAATCACACAAGAGTAAGACAGACAAGCCAACATAAAGAAGGAAAACTTCAGGCAAACGCTACATGAGAAGATACGTGGATGGGATACAAGCATGTGAGGCAGTACTGGGCATCACTGTTTCCAGGGAAACGCAAATATAAAAGCACAAGGGGGTAACACCTCATATCAGTTATCAACTGTAACGGCTCGTATTAAAAAGACTGACGATGCTGAGTACTGAAGGCTTGAAATACGGAACTGGAGCGCTCATCTGTTCCCGGTGGGAACGTCAGTGAGTGACGCCTCTTTACAAATCAGCCTAAAAATACACTTAAAATGCGATCCAGCAACTACCTTCCCAGTTACTTATCCAGGAGAAAAGGAAACAGCATCCTACAAAGATCTGTATACAAAGGCCCATAGAAGCGTTATTCGTAAGAGCTAAATCTGGAAGCAGCGCAAGCCCTGTGGACAGGCGAATGGATGAGCAGGTGTGCTGCGTCCAGACGGGGCCCTGTCACTCAGAAAGATTCCCACTGAAACAGGAGCAACACAGACACGTTTCTACGTCACAAGGATGACAGAAGGGACAGGAAAGAGTGCACACCACGATTCCACTCACACGAGGCTCCTGGGAGGCCAGTTCTAACCTCTGCCTGTAGAAGTGACGCCCCTGGTTTCTTGGAGCCAATAGCGTGCAGTGGCGATTGGCTAGAGGGGGATTTTTGAGGTTGATGAAAAATGTCTCTATCTTCATTGTAAAGATGTTTACATACATTTGTCAGAATACACCAAACTTTGTACTTAAAATGGGTACATTTTAGTGTATAAAGCTCCCCTAGTAATACTGAGATAAGAAGAAAAAGGAAACATGTCATAGTACTATTATGTCGTGTTTATTCTGGGACTTTGCTGAGGACGGTGGCCCAGGAGACCGCCTCTCAGATGCTCCCAGGAAATGTTCCAGAGAGGTGAGGGGGCACACACAGTGTCTTCCGGGGGTTGGATTAATTTGCCAGAGCAGCTCCTAGAACTCAGACCAACGTGCTGGTTACTAGATGACTGGTCTGTTATGAAAGGGTGAGACCCGGGAGCAGCTGAGAGAGCGAAGGACAAAGTGTGGGAAAGCAAAGCATGTGGAGCGTCCGTGCACTCTCGGGGGCCACTCTGCAAGTCTCCCCGGTTTCACCAGCCTGGAAGCTCTCCAACCCTGTCCTTTTGGGTTTCTATGGAGGCTTTATCAGGCAGGCACAGTTAATCAAGATTAGCTGTTGGCGATCCAGCGCAACCTCTAGCCCCTCTGCCTTCCCCAGAGGTTGGGTGGGGCCTGGGAGGTGGGGCTGCAAGTTCCAGCTCTCACTGCTGGCAACAAGCCCCACCCCAGGGGCTTTCTGAAAGTTGCTTTATTAACATAACAAAAGACACTTTTACAACTCTTAATAGAGGAAATTCCAAGGGTTTAAAAATTCTGTGCCAGAAACAGGAATGAAGACCGAAAACACACACATTTCTTTCCGTGTGTCTTAGTCACTCAACTTGTCCAGCTCTTTGGGACCCCACGGACTGCAGCCCATCAGACTCCTCTGTCCACAGAATTCTCCAGGCCGCAATACTGGAGTCTGGTCCCATTCCATCTCCAGGGGATCTTCCTGACCCAGGGATTGACCCTGGATCTCCTGAATTGCGGGCAATTCTTTATCATCTGAGCCACCAGGGGAAGCCATATTATTGTCAGCTAAAATCAATGCACAATGTGAGAGTTGAGACTTAAGTTTTATTTGGGGCAAAATGAGGAGCATAGCCTGGAGGACAGCATTTCAGCTAACTCTGAGGAGCTCTTCCAAAGCAGTAGCGGGGAGGGGGGTCAGCATTACATGCGATTTTCCTGAAGCGGGTGCGTGCCATCAAGTAGCTGGCTTTATAAACCACAGCTTCACAAATCCTGAGTAGCTCTTCAGTTGCCCTCGTGGGGCACGACTAACAAAATCTGGGCTTTCCTTTCCAACCCACCTCCACTTGGTTGCAAAATCTTCACTTCTTCTGCAGGGGACAAGGCACACTGATCCTGAGATGTTTACAAGACTGGATGACCAGATGAACCTCCGCAAAGTGTTTTATATTATCCACCCTGGAGAAAATAACACTTGAAATAGATTGTTTGAGACACTGTTACTGACATGGTCCAAACGTCAACTAAATTAAAGATAATTTGTCAGAATTAATTAGATATCCATGAAACTTGCCAACAAAGGTTCGTCTAGTCAAGGCTATGGTTTTTCCTGTGGTCATGTATGGATGTGAGAGTTGGACTGTGAAGAAGGCTGAGAGCCGAAGAATTGATGCTTTTCAACTGTGGTGTTGGAGAAGACTCTTGAGAGTCCCTTGGACTGCAAGGAGATTCAACCAGTCCATTCTGAAGGAGATCAGCCCTGGGATTTCTTTGGAAGGAATGATGCTAAAGCTGAAACTCCAGTACTTTGGCCACCTCATGTGAAGAGTTGACTCATTGGAAAAGCCTCTGATGCTGGGAGGGATTGGGGGCAGGAGGAGAAGGGGACGACAGAGGATGAGATGGCTGGATGGCATCACTGACTCGATGGACGTGAGTCTGGGTGAACTCCGGGAATTGGTGATGGACAGGGAGGCCTGGCGTGCTGCGATTCATGGGGTCACAAAGAGTCGGACACGACTGAGGGACTGAACTGAAACTTGTATTCTTTCCTAGAAACATATTCTCTAACTTGATGCTATCTTTACAAATTTCGTTTGCAAAATACTACACATTTTGACAAATATTACGTCTCAGCCTAATCATTCCGTTGCCAGATTCGGGATGACCAGCGCTCTCATTTTCTCCACTCGTCTCCCTGGGTCCAGCTGCCCGGCCTTCTCTTTCTTCGTAAGTCTTGTTTCTGATGCTTAGGGTAACATTAACTATAATTTAACAACATAAGGACAGACAAATTAGTGTTCCAATCATTACATTTTAAATACATGACATTCTACTTTGCAGAAAAATGTCCTGAACAAATAGTATTTTGTTTGCTATTTTCAAAAGTTAAATACTGCATTCGAAAAGAGTTGATAATTTTGACAAGTATTATACAAAAAGCTCTGAGAGTCCTACTTAAGGGTTATATCCTCATTTGACAACTAAACCAAATCTGTGGAATTTACATGAAAAGAGGAAGACTAATTATGCAATCTGTCACCAATAACCTGCCAGTAGGCATCAAGCACCCACGTTTCGTGGAGGAGGTGACGTCACAGAGCCCCAGCTCTTGGGGCCCCCAGAACTGCGTCTGGTTTTGCTCACATCTCTGCAGTCCTCACCTCTAGAAGGGATGAGCCTGCGTGTTTAAGTTAAAGGATCCAGAGACAAGAAAGGGAGCTACAAACAGCAATGGAAAACAGAGCCAGCTGCGACCAAGACCGAATGGCAGCGAATCTGACCTCAGACCCCGAGTCTCGTCAAACGCTGATTTTACTACATTAGACAATTACACGACACACCCACCCTGGTCAGGACCAGGCACTGAAGACCAAAAATGGATAAAAAGACGGTGGCATCATACTCTTAAGAAACCCGCCCCTTCCCAGGGTGAGTGTCGAGCACGTCGGTCTCCCGCGAGGGGCTCCCTCCTCACGGCATCGTCACTCTTTAGGCCCCCTCACCGGGTGGGGAGTTGATCTGTGCTAAGTTCCCACATCTCCGTGCTGTGGCCAGTGAGCAAAGCTTGTGCCACGCTCTCTTCTTCGGCTTCAGTTTCCAAGCAGAAAAGGGACCTTTCCCCACCAAGGTAGAGAGCTTCAAGGGGCTGAGGCAGAGTCTGAAAGACTTGATTTGGTAACATAGGTTCCTCATTTCTTTTAAAAGCCTGAATTTTAACACACCATAATTTGATATATAACTTTGATCCTAACTGCTTTATCTAATTTTAGGTACCAGAATTAAGGACCTCTTTGTATTTGTATATTTTAGAAATACATCTCAGCCATTTGGCCTTTCCTGTGTTTATTTTAGAAAGTTTCCCGATGACTGACTCTTGCTGCTTTGCCAGCATCCCTCTGTTTAGTCTAATAGAGACGAAAAATCAAACTAACCAGGTGTAAGTGTTACGGCAATTAACTGTTTAACAAGTAGAGGTGAGACCTGCAATCAATGAGAGATGCATGGTTAGGAATGATAATAAAATCAAAGCTCCATCTCATCACTGAAATAAACTTTGTCTGAGCTTAAAGGAATAAAATGTTTAAAAAAATTCTAGCAAAATGGTAGATTAGATATTCCAAATAACTCTCACATTATAATTAATCAAAAATTCTAAATAAACATATGCTCATGCATTAACAGGGGTGTGTGTGTGCATGTGTGTGTGTGCGTGTGTATGTGCTGTGATGTGCTTAGTCACTCAGTCGTGTCTGACTCTTTGCGACCCCCATGAACTTTAGCCCTGCAGGCTCCTCTGTCCATGGGATTCTTTAGGCAAGAATACTGGAGTGGGTTACCATTTCCTTCTCCAGGGCATCTTCCCAACCCAGGGGTCGAACCCAGGTCTCCCACACTGCAGGTGTGTTTTTACTGTCTGAGCCCCCAGGGAAGCGCACACACACACACACACACACACACACACACTTGGAATACTGGGAAACCAGAAGCTGGACTTAGTTAAATGCTTCCCTGAAGCCAGTTTTCCTGGCCCATCGACCGACCCCAGTGAAGCACATGCTTTGTTGACGGCCTTTCTGTAGTGGTGCAGACAGGGACCCCGCACAGAACCTCACTGTCTCCTCGAGACGAGGAGAGGGCGGGACGTTCAGGGAGACTGAGGCAGCCAGAACTCGTGGGGCAGAGTCAAGGGGGCTGCACAGCCTGAAACTCTGAAGGTCTTCAAGGGACATGTATTTATACACACACACACATATCTGTCTTTTTCATGCTGCACCTGCGCAACGGCGTCTCCTCCAAACTGCCTGGGGCTGACGGACGGCAAAACCTTCACCCCTGTGCTGACTGGCTGGCACGTGGACTGCTCCCGGATGGCGAGTACCTTTGGCACCAGGTCTGTTTGTCAGAAGGAAACTTCCCATGAAGGGCCTTGCTGGAGCTGCCAGAGGTGGAGCCCGCCGACAGCCTGGGGGACGCAGGCCTTGATCCCCAAGCTGAACCGCGGGTGACACAGCATCTGCTTGGGAGGACGCTGGACGCGGGGAAGCAGGGTGACGGCAGGTGTGCCGGGCACACGAGACTCGCGTGAACGTTAGATTCCATAGAGCATGCTGATATCAGTACCGGATAAAACAGACTTTAAATACAAGAAAATGCATTACTAGAGGACTAGTCATTATGTAATGAGCAATGTTTAAGTTACAACTTAAGTTACAAATAATAATATTTGCATTGAAAATTGTATGCATTGAGTAAAATAACCTCAAACTACAGACAACAAAAATTGAAAGAATTCCTGACATAACTGGAAAAATACCAACGTAGTGGAAGATTTTAGTACAACTCTCAGAGAACAGAAAGCAAGTAAGGATATAGATGATATGAAGAACATTCAGAAACGATAACTTAAAGATCACCCAGAGTGATGACTGAACCCACAGAACATTTTAAAACATTGATGACATATTGGTCGTGAAAAAAATCTTTACTAAGTTGAAGGAATTGATTTTATATAAATAATAATATCTACCAGATATATAGCTGTTTGAAATCATATCATATAAAATCTCTTATGGGGAACACAGGTATACCTGTGGCGAATTCATTTCGATATTTGGCAAAACTAATACAATATTGTAAAGTTTAAAAATAAAATAAAATTAAAAAAAATAAATTTATATTAAAAAAATCTCATAGAGTTGGAAATTTAAAAGTACATTTTAAAATAAATCATGGGTTGAAAAATAAGTCACAAGGGAAAACTAACACGTATTTTGTATGGAAAAACTAAAAAAAAAAACTACATACTAAAACTTGAGTGTTCAACTAAAACAGTACTTTAAGGGAAATGTATAGGCTTAAAGGCTTACAAAAATATAAGAACGACTAAATATTAATGAGAAGTGTATGCAGGATAAGCCTGAATAAAGGAAAGAAAAGTCAAATAGAAAGACAAACAGAAACTAATAAACAGAATGACCTCACAACAGAGAAGATAAACAAAGAGCTAATACATGTGACTTTAAACAGCCAGTAAATAGATGGAGAACAATAGATAAATGGTATAAATAAACCACAAGGTTATTAAAAACAAACACAGCTATAATGCTGCAGAGATTAACGTTATGAAAAGCTTTATTAAATTTGAAAACATATTAAATTGACAACTTTCCAGAAAAACATAATGTAAGAAACTTACTGAAAACGAAAATAATCTTATGTAAAGGTAATTTAGCCAGTAGTTAAAAATTATTCAACAAGAAAAAAATACCACTTTTAAGTAAATATACTGGTAAATTCAAGGAAATATTCAAATAAAAAATAACTTGATCTTAAACTAACTAGAATGTAGAAAGTGAGCTCCCTGTTGTAATTGACAAGCTAACCAACACTACAGAAAGATGTCATGAAAACTGAAAATTAAACTCCTCCCTGGCCAGAAACTCAGATGCTAAAATCCTTCACATCTAATAACAAACAAAGCAAATGCATTCTATAAAAAATAAAATGCATGAGGCCCACATACAGCTTATCCCAGGAATGCAAGATTACCAAAAGTCAGTTAACACTGTCCATGGAATTCTCCAGGCCGGAATACTGGAGCGGGTTGCCATTTCCTGCTCCAGGGGGTCTTCTCAACCCAGGGACCGAACCCAGGTCCCCTGCTACTCTGCCGCACTGCAGGCCGGTTCTTTACTGCTGAGCCACAGAAGCCCCAACGAACTACAGAAAAGTTTAAGGAGAAATTACATACAATCAGCTCAATTAATGCTAGACTCAATTGTGTTTGACATGTGTTTAATAATAAAGCATCAGTATCATTATAACCATATACTCTGCCTTATTCAGGATGGACCTGCTTTCAAATGTTGTATTTGTGTAGTAGAAGGACCCCTTTTCCACTCAAAAGTGTCCAGGTTTATGCCGATACATTTTATGGCAATCCAAATGGAAGACAGTTTTCTAAACCCGATACGTCACATCCCAGGAGTCCTACGGCAGCTGCTGCACACGAGAGCAAAAATCTCAGGACTACTCGCTTAAGTTGAGCATGGCTGGTCTCACATTTCCATTCAGCCTTGCCCTGAGATTTTAACCTCTGAAATTTGATTTTGGCTTGTTTTTAAACGTATATATAAGGATCAGAAAGCAAGATTTTAAGGTATTATACTTAAGAATGATGCAATTGTCTATATATAAAACTCAAAGAATCTATAAACTTATCATTAATAAGCCATTGGTCTGGTTTTTGGTAGAAAATCAGTGCAGAATATCGAGTGCAATGTTATATACCACACACCATGAATGAATTATAATTCATTATAATTATATAATTATAACTTACTTTTCTTAAAGACAAAAGTGCCTGGGGATAAATATAACAAAGTGTGCCAGTTAGCACAGTGTTGGAATAGGGAGAGAAACATTAATTCATGGAAAAGAATAAAAAAATCCAGAAACTGACTCATGACAGGGGCTTCCCAGGTGGCTCAGTGGGTAAAGAATCTGCCTGCAATGCAGGAGACACAGGAGCCATGAGTTCGATCCCTGGGTGGGGAAGAGCCCCTGGAGGACAACTCTTTCCAGCATTCCTGCCTGGAGAATCCTGTGGACTGAGGACCCTAGTGGGCGACAGTCCATGGGGTCACAAAGAGTCGGGCACGACTGAGAAGAACTTCCACACACAACATGTCTTGCTAGAAACCTCCATCTGAAGACATGTGCTTAAAAGAGAAACCTGCCTTCTATAACTCAAAATAAAGGAAGCAGCGGACAGAAGTCTCAGCTGCCCAGGGCGAAGGGCAGCACCTCAGAAACACGAGGCTCAAACAGAACCAGTGGCCAGAGAAGGCTTCCCTCCCAGCGATGCCACCAGACTCCAAGAGACGCTGCTGAAAGCCCCCCACACCCAGCAACACAGCGTGTAGTTAAAATAGAAAGAAACACGCCTGAGAGGTGCATGCAGAGGCCAAAGGACACATCACACGGGGGAGGGGAGGCGGCGAGCAGAAGGGGAGCGCGCTCCAAGCTGAGGCTCGATCTTACTGGGGGAGGGGTCGCTGGGGGAGAGCGGGCCGGGGGACAGTGAGGCCAGAGAGGCCCGCCCCTGTGGACGGCAGCCTCCGGAGCGAGGGCCTCTGCAGAGACCCCGGGGCTCCAGCCGGGTCTGAGGGGCGGGTAGTCGGGGTCTGAGACCCCCGGAGCTGGTTCTCCTCCCTGTCAGCCCCTTGCACGAGGTGCAGCACGCACGCGCTGCGTCCAGAGAGGTGGACGTTGAGTTTGGGAGGCCCAGGGTCACTGTCCGCCTCCAGGGGCTTGGGGGAAATTGACCAACACCCCAGAGGTGGGGTGGAAAAGACCCTGCGTCTAGTGTGGCTCCCAGCAAGTCGTACGCCAGCCTCACGGCTCCAGCGGCCCCGGTGGCCACCGGTAAGCTCACGCTTTGGGCCAAAAAACACTTTGGCCACTGGACAAAGCCCAGGACAGGGACTCACTGGCAGAAGCCCAGGGGAGGGTCGGCTGCACCAGCGGACCTGGGGCTCCGGTCAGCGGCAGCACTGGAAAGATCCCTCTGGTTCGCGTCGCAGGCCTGCCAGCACCCCAGGCCAGGCCGAGGGTCTCCAGCCCTGGACGGGTCCTTGTGCTGCTCTGTGGGTACCCCACCGGCTCTGATGCCTCTACTCCCAAACCCAGACACCGCCCACCCTTACTGCCGGGGTTACCCCCACACCGATGGAGGAGGTGTGAGTCGGAAAACCTGGGGCTATCCTCTGCACCTCCCCGAGGGCCTCTGCGCCCCTCCCTGGGTCTCCGAGCCTGGTCTGCACGCTTCCCTGAGTCTGCAGTCTCAGTTGACGTGGCTCAGGAGGAGAGAGCATCGGAGGGTGTGGTTTCCAGTCCTCCGTGTGTCAGTGCTCGAATGTGTCTCTGTGAAGAAGCACCAGATACTCTAAAGCTGTAATTCACTTGGCAAGTATCTTTTCTCCAAGACCCCTGCAAAGGCTTTATGGACATGGGAACGTTTGCGGCAGAATTTAAGGAAGGTCACACATCTTCTATCTTCTCCGACTGCATTTCCTGTGTCCCCCTGCCCCCCACATGGGTGTCTTTGGTTGGTCTGTAGGCCTTGGCTGGCCTCCATTACCACCCCCCAGCACTTGGTGGCTGAAACGTGCTTCTGGCCCACGGTTCCTCCAGGGTCTGAAAGTCTTGGCAGTGTCTGCAAAGCCATGTGCCAGGTGGCCGAAGACAGATTCCCCTCCATGGGCCTTCCGTTGGAACAGATGGATGTGTAGTGAGCTTCAGAGTTAGACAGAGGCTGCCAGTCCTCTGGGGGACGAGGCTGGGGAAACAGGGCCCTCTGCCCACTTCCCTGGGCTCACGGCTCCAGCAGAAAGGCTCGGTGTCCTGCTGGGACCTGCCCGTCCCGGGGGAGCAGGTGGAACGGGGATTCCCACCAGGGTCAGCCTCAGCGCTACCCTCTCTCTGGGGGGCGGTGGCCAGGCCTGTGCGCTGACGTGCAGATACTCTGGTTTAAAAGCCCCAGAATTTAGGGGGAAACAGTGAAAACCGGAGAGATCAACACTCTTGGTTACACAGCCATCGTTTCCCCTTTTCCTTCCTTAGATAACCTTGGTTTTGTTCAAGTTCCTGCCCTCCCCACCCCTGATCTCAGAGCATGCTGACCCCACTGGCTGTTCCGTGATGAACCTGTTCCCTACCTGGGGCTGATGAAGACGATGCTACAGACTGAGGCCTGAACCCTGGAATCCACAGCTTGGCGTCCTCAGAACATTGACTGCATTTAGAGTCGAGGCCTTGAAAAAGTAAGTAAGGTAAAATGAGGTCATCAGGGTGGGCCCTCATGCTCTGGGGTGTCCTTATAAGGTGGAGATCTGGACACAGATACACACACAGAGACGACCCTGTGAGGACACGGGCAGCAGACGGCCATCTGCATGCCCAGCAGAGAGGCCTTGGGGACCCTGCCTGCCTCGCCTTCAGTCCCCGAGGCTGTGGGACGGCCGCATCTGCTGGTTCAGCTGCCAGCGCTGCTACAGGGCCACGCGGACCACAGGGAGGGCAGGGCACAAGCCATCCCGCCTCCCCTCGTCCACAACACAGCACGCTGCCCCCAGCATCAGAGCTGGCCCAGGACGCACAGGCCCTTGTGTCCTCTGAGATGGAGCGTTTCACCAAGGGCCGTTTGTTCCCTGCAGCTGAGCATTCCTAGTGAGTCCTCCTGCCAAGACCAGCACCGCCACCATCACCACCCTGATGGGTGCTGTTAGCCCCAGAGCATCCCCACTGCGATGACCACTATCCTAGTGAGTCCTCCTGCCAAGACCTCCACCGCCACCATCACCCCCAAGATTGGTGCTGTTAGCCCCAGAGCATCCCCACTGCGATGACCACTATCCTAGTGAGTCCTCCTGCCAAGACCTCCACCGCCACCATCCCCACCCTGATCGGTGCTGTTAGCCCCGGAGCATCCCCACCGCGATGACCACATACGAGCATCACTGCTGCTGCTCTGTTGCCGCCACCACCGCTGTGACTCGCCCCTCCCACCACTGTCGATCCCACCACCCTGCTGGCCTGGCCTTACAGGTCAGCTCAATCACTCAGTTGTGTCCGACTCCCTGTGACCCCCTGGACTGCAGCACGCCAGGCCTCCCTGTCCATCACCAACTCCTGGAGCTTGCTCAGACTCATGGCTGTCGAGTCAGTGATGCCATCCGACCGTCCTGCGTTTCTTACAAAACAGGCACTGTTGCAAGAACTTGAACTCCAGTATCTCCTGTCTCTCCTGGCAGGCGCCGGCGCTGGGCTCTCTCGCCCCACTTCTTGGGTCTGGAGGGGTGAGTGACTGTCCCCAGCTGGCCCAGAAGAGCGGTCAGAGGGGGGGCCCAGGGCCCAAGTTTCAAGGCAGGGCCGGTGTAAGGGTGGGGAGTAGGACAGGGTGACGGGGTCCGTGTCCAGGACAAGGGGCCGCGAGGACAGAGACGCAGGGTCCCTGCCAGGGGCAGCGGGCGGGGGCCCGGCCAGACGGAGCGTGTGGCCTGTGAGCGCCTGACAGCGGCTGGGTGTCGAGAGAGGGAAGGAGCGCTTGGAGCAACCTGGCCTGTGGGAGTCCTCGTTCGACGGGTGCTTCGTGGGCGCTTTCCCCACCTTGAAAGCGAGCAAGGTGCTTTGGGGTGAGGACAGGCCTGGAGCCTCGTCCTGCGGGAATGAACCGGGATTTACGCCCCTCGCTGCACACAGAAAGCCATGATGACGTTTACCTGCTGCCGCAAACACTCCTGAGCCGCCGGCCTCGGCCGGCTGACTCGCGGTCACGGCCCCAGCACGGGGCTCAGCCCGCAGCGCGGGGGGCGGGACCTCAGGCCGGCGTGCCCCGGGGAGGGGCGGGCCGCCACCCTTGCTCACGTGCGACTTGCAGCGTCTGGGGCCCTGAGCAGAAAGCCGCAGGGACGCCTCCGCGGCCGCCTCGCCCCGGGAGGCCCTGAGGGCGGCGGGGCGGGGGCTCCGTGGGATGCTGACCGCAGCTGCCGGTCCGGAGCTCGGGAGGCCCTGCCTCGGCCTCCCCAGCCCGCGGGGACCAGGCTGACTGCACGTCTCCAGGCTGCGGCCGCTCTTTCAAAGGGTCTAGGTGGAGATTTTATAAAATAGCCAATGGTTCTATCCTGGTTCCCGGGCCCTGGTCAGATGCTTGGGAAGCCTGCGTTTTCCGTAGTGATCCAGAGGCTCTTTCTTAATATTAGTGTTCAGTACTTGCAAATCAGCTTTTTAGAAGGCCTTTTAAGTATAGTTGTTTATGGGGAAGAATTTACAAATTTACATTTTTTTACAAAGAGATTCTTCAAAACTGTAAAACATGACATATTTAATGGGGAGGGGTCAACGTGATACAACCTCCAGGACCTGAGAAAACTTTAAATAAAGTTAACACGCATAACTTTTCATATACCCATGGCAAAGTGTCTTCAACTTGCCAGAAGCAAGCATATATAGTCTCAGCCCTTTTTAAAGTTGCACTAAAGTTTGAATTCTTATCTCAGTTTATCAAGTGCTTTTTATGAGCCTGGGATGAAGTCAGGGATGATATGTTTTAATGACACAAACGTTCCTGTTTGATGTTCTCCATCCAGGGAGGCGGGGAGGGGGGCCCTCCTCCAGACCGTTCCAGGGGAGAGTGATCCAGCTGCTCCTCCTTTATCTGTGGCCCACTTTTCCCATCCTTTTGCTTTCGACCTGTTTGTGACCTTGAATCTCACGTGTCCAACATCCAGTCTTATCCCACTTCCTTCCTCCGTGTGCCAAGAGAAACCGACAGAGCCCACAGCGGCTTGTTGGTCTCCGGAGGTGGCAGGGCGGCCAGCCTGCCCACACCCAGGTCTGTGCTGTCATCCGCCCCAGACCCCTTCCCCCTGCCGGCCCCCTTGCGCAAACGCTAACCCTGTTTCTGTGTCACAGTCGTTCTGTTTCTGTGTGGACAGCAGCACTGGGCGAGGCTCGCGTAACAGAGTGAGAACAAATAAGCTGCGTCACCTGGGGCTCAGGTAATGGGCTCCTTCCATTCACTTGCACCTGGAGCTTTTGTCTGAACAGCTTTTTGAAGTTTACATAATATAAAATTCACCTCTTTTAAGTGTACAGATTAAAGATTTTTATAAATGTACAAACTCATTTATGTCGTACAGCCGTAACCACAATCCACACCCCCCAAAAGATCTCTTGTACGCAATTATAGCCAACCCTCATTTCCACATAAAGCCCAGGCATTTACTAATCTACTTTTCATCACTATAAATTTGCCTTTTCTGGACATTCATATAAATAGAACACAACATATTGTCTTTTGCATTTAGCTTCTACAACTTGAAGTGAAGTCGTGCAGTTGTCTCCTACTCTTTGTGACCCCACGGACTGCAGCCCACCAGGCTCCTCCCTCCATGGGATTCTCCCGGCAAGAGCACTGGAGTGGGTGCCAGCTTCCCAACTTGGCACCATGATTTTTAAGCTTCTGCCATGTCGCAGCACGTGGTTTATGGTTTTGTACTGAGTTCTCTCCCACCGTGTGGACATACCGCACACTTTCTCACAAGCTGGTGCTCATTTCACTCGTTTCCATGTTTTACATATTATGAATAAAACCACTCTGAGCATTTGTGTGCAAGTCTTCATGCAGACAGGTTTTTACTTCTTTGGGGGTGGGCAGATTGGAGTAGAACTTCTGGGTCAGATGGTAGCTTTGTATTTCGTTTTTAAAGAAACTTTCCAACTGTTTTACCAAATGGATAAACCATCTTACGTGCCAGCTGACAACGTGTGAGGGCTCCCATTTTGAGCCTTTGTGGGCTGAACGCCTTCCTTATTTTGGCCGCTCTACTGAGTGTAAGGCGATATCGCAGTGTAGTTTTAATTAGCATTTCCTTAATAACTGATGATGTTGAACATCTTTTCATGTCTATTGTTTTGTGATCTCTTTTGATAAAAAAGTCTGTTTATACTTTTGCCCATTTTTAATGGTAGTCTGCATTTTTATTATTGATTTGTAAGTTTCTTTTATATATTTTCAAAACAACCCTTTGTAAGAAATAAGATTTGCAAATTTTTTGCCCAGTCTTTGTGTTGATTTTTTATTTTTTTCATGATGTCTTTGAAGCACAAGAGTTGGATTTTGAAGTCCAATTTATCATTTTTTTTCTTTTGCAGATTGTGTATTTGATGTTATATCTAAGAAATATTTGCTTAACCAATTAAAGAAACTTCTGCTTTCTTTTAAAGATTTTAATAACTTTGGCTCCTACAGTTAGTTCACTGATTCATTGTATTATGGGCTAATACATGGTCTATGAGCTGAAAAGAGACATTTGAGAAAAGCTCAATTCCTCAGGAAATTGCAGAATTCAAATGCTTGGTGTTCTATGAGTATACCTATGTGGGCTCAGAACTGTTTCTCAGTATGTGAGACCGCGGCCTCTCCTGGGGTCCTGCGTTCCTGGTGTTCCTTATCTGCTGGCCTGAATGTGCTGGTTTATTCTCCCATCTGGTTGTTCTTCTTTACCATTAAAATAATACATGTGTATGTATATTTCCTGCAAAGGTGAAACAGTTCACTCTTAATAGTTAATTGAGACACCCTAGGAATTTGAGACTCAAAGTACTCTGATTTACAGGTCTGGGAGTTTCAATGGATGTGACACAGTATGCTGCTGCTGCTGCTAAGTCGCTTCAGTTGTGTCCGACTCTGTGCGACCCCATAGACGGCAGCCCACCAGGCTCCCCCGTCCCTGGGATTCTCCAGGCAAGAACACTGGAGTGGGTTGCCATTTCCTTCTCCAAGGCATGAAAGTAAAAAGTGAAAGTGAAGTCACTCAGTCGTGTCCCACTCTGTGCGACCCCATGGACTGCAGCCTACCAGGCTCCTCCATCCATGGATTTTCCAGGCAAGAGTACTGGTGTGGGGTGCCATTGCCTTCTCCGGCCAACTTCTGCAGTAAGGAAATTTAACCGGTGGCTGCGTTATATAGCAAATGTGAAGCCAGTAGTGTAGCCTACGTTATAGGGAAAATCACAGTCCTGATTTGAGGATGAGAAGGTCCCCCTGACACCACTGGCCCTCCCAGCCTAGTAAGTCAGGGAAGCAGATGATGCTGAATGTGCTGAGCAAACATTTCAGCAGTGATCAGCCCCCAAGCAGAAACACATGTCTGCTTTAAGACCCCAAAGTTATGGGGGGCTGGCTTCTCGTCAGAGACTGTGGTGGTTGTCACCGGGCCCTCCCGGGGCACTGGCCTCCTGGGGGGGGTCACACCTGGGGTGGGGTCTCTGCCATGAATGGGCCTCATCCTGAGCCCCCAAGTAGAATTCAGGTAGGGCCCTGCTGGGGGGGCCATGTGGAAGGAAAGACCCCGAGAATGACTTGGAGGGAAGCTGAGGAAGTGCAGGCAGAGGCCAGAGGCCAGCTCCGGGCTGGGGGCGGGGGACTGCCCGCCCCTCCTCCGCCCATGGCGGAGGGAGCTGGGCTCAGGCCCTGCTCGGGGCTTGACCGTCAGCTGCTGAGAAGCCACCGGATGCTAATGGCTTCTCCACAGGTGTTGGAGCAGCCTGTCTGCGTCAGTAAATAACAGAACTTCCTTACGCCCACCCGCAGGCGTTCTGGCCATGCCAGTGCTTCTGTTGATCCTTAAAGATGATGAAGACTTTGGCCTTGAGATGCTCCATCCTCAAAATGTACTGTAGCTTTCTTTTCCTTTCTTTTTTCTGGAAAGGTTAAAGATTCTCTATATAAACAGAACTAGTCAAGCATGCTATAAAACTTGTAAATGAAATGGGAGAACATTCAGCTTAGATACTACAGTGTTTTGACTCTAAACACATTTTTCACGTAGCCTCTCTATTCCTGGGGGTTAGAGTCCGGGGCGCTCCGGTGTTCCTGACCCTCAGTTAACTGTGTAAACACGCGCATGGGTTTCTGTCTGAGCAGCGCAGGAATGCAAATATCAGCCGTGGTACCACCAGTAAAACCTACGTGATAAAGCCCCCTGTGTTCAAAGGGGCCGCGGCGGCCGGCGGCAGCTGGGTCAACACAGGGGCGCCGGGAGGGTGGGGTCCAGGAGCCAGCGGAGAACTCCGAAATCAGTGCGCGCATCGGAGAAGAGGTTCGTGGGTCTACACCCAGCTGGAGCAGCTGAGGGCATCCCAGGAGGGCCTCTTGTGTCACCCGCGGGATCTTGTTTGTGATGGGGAGACGCTGTAAAGTGTTAAGCAGTTCGTCCCTCCCTGCTCTTTGTAAAAGCCCGTTTTATTTATTTAAGTGATGCTTTAGTGATCCTCTTAAAGTGTCACAGCCTTCTCAAGCCCCCTTCCTAGTGTAAGCTAATTTTTTTTAACCTGCAAACCCAGTATTTAATTCCATTTGGTTAGGTCTGAATGTTAGAATTGTGAATGGGGTCCTGAGTTCACGTGAGTCTGGGTGAGGTTGAAACAGGACTCAAAGGTCAGTCAGAGTGAAGGCGTCCTGAGCACCCCTGTCTCCCGTGAGACCCAGGGGTAGACTTGAGCTTTTCTGTGCATGCTAAGTCGCTCAGTCATGTCTGACTCTTTATGACCCCATGGACCATAGCCTGCCAGGCTCCTCTGTCCATGGGACTGTCCAGGCAAGAATACTGGAGTGGGTTGCCATTTCCTCCTCTAGGGGATCTTCCCAACCCGACCCAGGCATCAAGCCCGTGTCTCTTACATCTCCTGCACTGGCGGGCGGTCCTTTACCAGAAGCACCACCTGGGTAGCCCTGAGCTTCCCTGCATTCCTCTTGGATTTTTTTTTTCTTTTTTTTTTTCTCTCCTCTTGGATTTTGAATACAGCTCTCTCTAGGGTGCAGGTCTGGCAAAGCTAGCACTGACCTGTGAGAAGCAGGTTGATGGCAGATGCTGGGCTCTGTGTCTCATAAAGCAAGTGGAGGATGCAGCTTCTGCCGACAACCAGAACAGAGCCCAGGTGGGAAAGAAACGGGGCGGGAGGAGACTCAGACGTCATCGTGGACGGAAGCCCTGTCCTGTCTCATCCGCCTGTCCATCAGACCCTCCAACTGCAGACCAGTGTTTTCCCAGAACCACTCTAGGCCCTGGCTCACTGGAGCAAACCTGTTCACAGCAGGTTCTCAGAGTCTGACGTTTTAGGAGCTGACAATCAGTTCATGCACGTCCGGTTCCAGAGGAGCCCAGAGACCGCGCTTGGGAGTCACAGACACGAGCAGAAAGGAGGCAGTTTGACTTCACGGCTCACAGAGAGCCCTCCTTCAGGGCTATCCTTAAAGTGGCACCGTCAGAAACTGCACACTTGAAAGCATCTCTCCGGCTCGGGGCTTCTGTGGCTGTTTCACTGCTTTGCACTGAGGTTTCCTCTCGCCCTGCGGTCCTGGCAGTTGGGAAAGGTGTTGTCTGTGACTGTGTGGCTGCCCTGCCTCTAAGGGGCCCTGCTGTCTGTCTCCCTTCCCATCTCAGGACTTGGCCCCGGGGTTGTCCCTGGCTGGAAGCCGGAAGCAGGTCAGCTCCCAAAGCTGCAGCACGCAGAGGGCACAGAATGGGGCACGTAATTTCCACCACTTGGAAACTGAACTAGGAACGGGGTGGCTGCTACAACAGCGGCTCAAAAGTGCAGGCGGGAAGGCTCACAGACGGCAGCCGCCCACTCCTCACCGACTGCAGGCTGGATTCCAGGCCGGGTGCCACTCACTCCTCACCGACTGCAGGCTGGGTGTCCAGGCCGGGTGCCGCTCACTCCTCACCGACTGCAGGCTGCATGTCCAGGCCGGGTGCCTCTCACTCCTCACCGACTGCAGGCTGGACGTCCAGGCCGGGTGCCGCCCACTCCTCACCGACTGCAGGCTGGATTCCAGGCCAGGTGCTGCTCACTCCTCACCGACTGCAGGCTGGACGTCCAGGCTGGGTGCCGCCCACTCCTCACCGACTGCAGGCTGGACGTCCAGGCCGGGTGCCGCTCACTCCTCAGCGACTGCAGGCTGGACGTCCAGGCTGGGTGCCGCCCACTCCTCACCGACTGCAGGCTGGATTCCAGGCCAGGTGCTGCTCACTCCTCACCGACTGCAGGCTGGACGTCCAGGCCGGGTGCCTCTCACTCCTCACCGACTGCAGGCTGGACGTCCAGGCTGGGTGCCGCCCACTCCTCACCGACTGCAGGCTGGGTGTCCAGGCCGGGTGCCGCTCACTCCTCACCGACTGCAGGCTGCATGTCCAGGCCGGGTGCCTCTCACTCCTCACCGACTGCAGGCTGGACGTCCAGGCCGGGTGCCGCTCACTCCTCAGCGACTGCAGGCTGGATGTCCAGGCCAGGTGCCCGCCTGGCGGGTTCTGGTGGGGCCTCTGCCAGGCTCTCTTTCTCACCAGGTCCTCCCACAGCAGATGGAGTGCGGGGCCTCTTGGGAGTCCCTTTATAAGGGCACTGATCTCTTTCATGAGGGCTCCACCCCCATGACCTCATCACCCCTAACACCATCACCCCGGGGATCACAGTTTCAACATATGGATTTGGGAGGAAAATATTCAGTCCACTGCAGAACCATCAACCCCACTCCAGTACTCTTGCCTGGAAAATCCCATGGATGGAGGAGCCTGGTAGGCTGCAGTACATGGGGTCGCCAAGAGTCAGACACGACTGAGCGACTTCACTTTCACTTTTCACTTTCATGCATTGGAGAAGGAAATGGCAACCCACTCCAGTGTTCTTGCCTGGAGAATCCCAGGGACGGGGGAGCCTGGTGGGCTGCCGTCTATGGGGTCGCACAGAGTCGGACACGATTGAGGCGACTTAGCAGCAGCAGCAGCAGCAGAACCATCAAGAAGGAAGAAGGATGGAGCTGGTGTGCAAAGGGGACATTCTAGGAGGAGCTTTGAGAATTAGGGTGGAGGCAGTGGGGAGGTGTTGGTGCTGGAACTTGCCCATTAATCACCCTCGTGCAGAAGCAGCTGCGGATAGGGAGCCTCCCAGACTGTGAGTCATTCATACAAATACTGTGTGCTGGAGCTGGTGCTGGCGGCAGGGATGGGTGGTATGGAAGGAAGTCTTTCTCAGCTTTCCCAGCTATGCTCTTTGCAGCTGAGATGAACCTAAAACTGAGTGGCAACATTTACCCCAGCCCAGAGCAAAGCCAGCTCTCAAATGATGCATGAACAGGGCCTTGAAAACACATAGACGTTTCTAGCACCTGGTCACCATGGAGACCCCTAGTCCCGGTGGAGACCCCTGCTCCCCGTGGAGACCCCTGCTCCCTGTGGAGACCGCTGATCATCTCCCGCAGATGTCAGCTCCAGCTCCACATCTTTCTGAGGTCCCTCTGAATTAGGTGAGAAGAGTCAGGAGCTCACCCCAGCAGAAGAGCCATACTCATGGCTGGGGGACCCAGATGTGAATTTTCAGAGAACTGTGGCCCCGAGGAACAGCCGAGGAGCTTCTCTGATCAGATGGGTCGCTTACCGGTGCTTTTCAACTGTGTGCCAGGCTTTCCAGAGTTGGGCTGAAATCCGGCCCTAACCAGAACCGCTGGCTCCTGGGTGATGTCCCAGGACTGTCCACCAGGGTCCACGTCGGCAGGGGTGGCCTCAATTCCTCAGGCTTCCTGGGAGGGGGGCCCTGCTGGTGGCCCTGTCCTGTTAGATTAAAGAGGCCGTGGACTCATTTCTTCACACGGCTGCCTGCTAACGCAAATGAAAGTGGTTAGATTTACCAAACAGAGACAGACTCACAAAGTGATTCCCAAAGGGGGAAGCGGGGAGGGATAAACCAGGAGGCAGGGATTAGCACAGGCAAAAGGCGGAAGCGGGGAGGGATAAACCAGGAGGTGGGATTAGCACAAGCAAAACGCGGAAGTGGGCAGGGATAAACCAGGAGGTGGGATTAGCACAGGCACACTGCTGTACGAGCAGTAGATGAACAACGAGCCCCCACAGCAGCGTGCAGGGGACTCACGAAGTATCTTGTAATAACGCATAATGGGAAAAATCTAAAACGGAACACACACACACACGTATACACACGTGTGTGTACCGCTGAATCACCTTGCTGCACACCTGAAACTAACACAATGCTTATATCAACTATATTTCAATAAAACTTCCTTTAAAATGAAAGAGGTTAGCCCGCTCTATTGTCTTGGTACTGCAAATCTGTGTCACGAATCAAACACACTCAAGCATCAACAGTCTTGTCACTTCTGGATCACCGTGATTCAAACTCCTGCCTACAGTCCGATCTTGAAATTCAGGGTCAGGTTAACCAACGGCAGTACGCCTGTTGAGGAACCCGACTCGCTCTGCAAACCGTCGTCTTCTCTTCCTTTCTTTAAACCAGACCCACGTGAGCCGTCGGTCCACCTGTCCACCCGCCACCTGTCTGTCGATGCCGGAACCCTGCGTCGCCTCTGAGCCGCCTCAGCTTTGCTTGCGGTGTGAGTCCCTGCCTACCCGTACCCGTGCCGCCCTGTGGGAAGGTGCGCCCTGCCCCGTCCCACTGATGGCTCCCACCCCGTGCTCGTCTTGTCAGGGGAAGCAGTAGCTTCCGGGCCGGTTTTGGGGCTTGTCGACTGACTGCCTCCCAGGGAACACGCCTGGTCTCAGCTCTGCGCTCGCTCTTTCCACCGCAAGACTCCAGTCCGGACACGATGGGGCCTGGGGACTTTGGTGCTCATCGTGGGTGTGGGTTCTTCTGGCTGGCTTTTGTTTTTGTGGTAAGGAAAGCCGAAGTGGTTACCTTTCGCTGCTTGATTTGTCTTGGAAGCGAACGTTTCTAATATCCTTCATAAAAGCACAGGTCTAGTTGAATTTGGAAGCGTCCCAGGATTTTTAGGCATCCCTTGCCGATCTGTTTGCAGCTGTGTTTCTGATTCTGTGCCCACCAGAGCTTTCTTGTCACAGTGTCACCAAGACAAAATGACGTGGTTACTGGGCTGCTGAGGCTGATAGAGCAGGCCCTGCTAGCGATTCCCAGGATTTCAAGTTTCAAATGTCCACCAACACAGCCCCATCATTTCTCAACTGTTACAGGTAAATATGAGAAAGTCAAACAAAAAACCCCTTGTGTGTTCGGGCACGTTTTCTGGCTCAGTTGCATCTGACTCTTTGTGACCCAGTGGATTGTAGCCCACCAGGCTCCTCTGTCTATGGGATTCTCCAGGCAAGAATACTGGAGTGGGTTGTCATTTCTTCCTCCAAAGGACCTTCCCAACCCAGAGATCGAACCTACATCTCCTCCATGACAGGCAGATCCTTTAACCCCTCAGCCATGAAAAGTGTATCAGTCTTTATTCTAAGAGTTTCATGCATGACTCCGTTTGGAAAGTAGACTCGTTGAAAGCAAGTCCCCTGAACAGGAATGTGCAAATTGGCAATATCAAGATTAACTTTGGTGACCTGCAGGCTCGTCTGGTTGGATCATGTTTCCAGCTTCAGGTGGTTCACAGAAGACACACATCTCATGTGCCCGATGACATCAGAAGCTTTCACACTTGGGTCCCACAGTGTATGACCCGCCGGCTGGGAGCTGGCTGGCGTGGGGGCCGCCCCCGGAGCCAGCACGTGGGTTTCCCCACCGCGGGCCCCTGCCGCCTTCCACGCCCTCGGCCCAGACGGCCCTTCGCTCTCCTCCGGCTCAGCTGCATCCCCTGTGCCCCAGGCGACGGCTCTCCGCAGGCTTCAGGCCCCAGGGCTGCTGCAAGTTCTGCGCCTGTGTATTTACATTACATAATCTCAGCCTGACGGGAAGCACGGTTTATTTAAGACGCAGAGAGCTCTTTGAGATCCCCGGCCGGCCGCGCAGAGGGACCAGCAGAATCAAGGTCAGCCGCCAGAGCTCCGACTGACGCTTCAACAAGGAGGTGCGGGCCTCTGCGCTGTGCACGGGCGTGGGCCCCGGAGCGCAGAGCCGCAGTCAAAGGAGTGGGAACTGTTTATCCAAACTTGAAAGGGGCAGTCATCCCGCGCCTGCGGCCCCAGGGCCAGGCGTGGCAGGCACCTGGCGGCCCGGCTGGCCGCCCCTGGGCAGGGCTCTGCCACGCAGGGTGTTTGAAAGACGTTGTCCAGACTAATCCAGAGAGAACGGTGCCCAGATGTTTGGATGCCTTTTAGCAAAACAGACATTTGCTCAGACTGTAAAACCCGAGACCTGTCGTCTTTTCCTGTCCTTTCTTCCTCTGGTGAACAGATCGTTCCTGAACAGACAGGCGGGGCTGAGCACACCTGGGGCACCCCGCCCGCAGCTTGGGGCGGGGAGCCTTTGTTGGGTGCAGATCAGGCATTTCCGAACCTTCCGGCCTCGTTCTTTTCCTTCCCTCCCAGCACCTCTTCAGTTTATTTGAATGGGGTACAAGTCAGCCTGTGTCAAGTTCAAAAGAGATTTGAAAACCAGTCATTGCTCTGTTCAGTGTGAAGTGAAATGAAAATCTCGGTATTAATTAGACTTTCATTTAAAATCTCAAGAACTCCTTAAATGAATTTTTTTTTCACTGCCATAAAAAGTCGTCTGAGCATTTTCTGCAAGAGCGGATAGAGCCCCCTACTGATCGCTTTTAACAAAGCAAGGTTCTGGTTTTACCCCCAAGCTGCACACTCGGCTCTCTTCTTTCCAGGGAGGCGATTTTAGCTGCGCTCTTCCCACAATAAGCAGAGCGTGGGCCCTGGCGGCGTGGGGCTGAGGACACCTCCTCCCTCCTAACTTGCTGGGCTCCAGGTGGTCGTGGGGCTGAGGACGCCTCCTCCCTCCTAACTTGCTGGGCTCCAGGTGGTCGTGGGGCTGAGGACGCCTCCTCCCTCCTAACTTGCTGGGCTCCAGGTGGTCCCTGGCACAGGCCTGGGACACGCTTCACTCAACAAGGATGGAGCCTCTTTGCTCTTGACGTTGACCGGCGACACCCGAGTGTTCTCACGGACCGTCCAGCTGCTCACCCCTGCAGGACTGCAGCCCGGGGTCAGGGGTGGGCTGCTGCAGACGGGATGCCCCGGGATGGCAGGTGTGAAGGGCAGTGTGGGGCGGACACAGAGCTCGCATTCAGGCGGCAGAAGCCCCTGCTCGGACAGAAGGCTCGGCCACTGCAAGCGCTCAGATGTGCCTGTGGACGAGACCACTGCTGGGGAGGCCCCGTCAGCAGGTGGGTGGACGGGTCCTGCCGGCTCCGAGGGGCAGAGAGCCCCTGGACGTGGTGGGAGGGTGTGCCAGGGTGACGTGCAGAAGCAGTGGGTCCCCGAGGCTGGTGAGGCTGAGCTCCTGGGGCGCGGGTGTGGGACGGGGTCTGTCTGTGAGCCCCATGGGCAGCCTGGACTGTCTCTGCGTTCTATGAGGACTTGGGGGTCCAGGAGCTTGATTTCGGGTGAAACCCCCACTCAGGCCCTCCCTCCTCAGGGCAGGTCCCCAGAGCGTCTGCTATACCACTCAGGGTCCAGCAGAGCTTGAAAATCAGCGGCTTCCTGGGAAGGGTGCTGGAAGCTTTGTTAATCAAGAAAGTTTCAAGGATTTCTAGTTTCCTCCCGACTCTGAAATCCCAAGTACAGATTTGTCATGAGGCAAAGCCCGAACTTCGGGAAACCAACCAAAAGATGTTTAAGACGAGGCAGAGTGAAAGCGACCGCTGTTTCTTACATTTTATTTCAACTGACAAAGTAAACTCCTCGTAAGAACTGATTTCTCCTGACTTCAGCAGACAAACCAGCTCAGGTGCCTCCCCGTGTCCAGGGAGCGACTCTCAGCCAGGCTGCCCTGGGAGAAACTCCGGGAATAAAGGCCCACGGCCCGTCCGAGGTGCTGGGTGGGGACAGCCACCTCTGGACGGGACCCTCTGGCCCTGTGTGTTTCCAGGATTTCCGATGAGCCCACATCTGGCTCCATCGCCTGCAGCTGTGTGTCTTCAGTCCGAACCAGAAACAGCTGCTTTTTATATCAGGAAACTCACCTTTTTATTTGAATGTCTCAACTGCTGGTTTTTAATTTTCAAAATCAATTCTAGGTTTGGGATTGTTCAGAGGCATCCACGCAACTGCTTTCCTTTTTCTGCTCATCTGGCAATACCTTTTTCAGGGTGAAATGACCCGCATCTCCACGGCTGCTACCCATTAACCCCACTCTGGATTGAATAACTGCTGCTTTACCAAGGCATCCTTCATGAGGGGTCCTATCTCTCAGTTGACACAGCGGTTCAGCAAAAGATAAGTTTTATCTTAAGGGCAGAATCAGAGATTCTGGAAGGACTAGAGCCCAGGAAGAGGGGCTCTTTCAGGGACAGGGACGGGGGCCTGGGAGGTCGGGTGGGGGTGGGGTGAGGCCAACACGGCAGCCTCTCAGGGAGCCCCCAGTGCTGCCTGGACACGGGTGACCCTGGTGCTGAGCCTTGGGCAACTTCAACCTGCCTGGCTCGCGACTGCTGAATGGACCCAGGGATTCTTCATTCATAACAAATGCCCCCAGGGACTTTGACAGGTGGAAAACCTTGAGAAGTGTTCAGCTGTCCTTTTAAAGTATCCATGCGCCTCAGAGGCAGGCTGCCCCCTTCAAAGTACATTCAGTTCCGTCCAGTCGCTCAGTTGTGTCCGACTCTTTGCCACCCTATCGTCTCTCTTCCCTCTCACTCCCTTCCCCTTTGATGCTCAGGTTTGAACTCATTTTACAGAGTCTGTTTCCAGCCTCTCAGCTAACTCAGCAGCCGTCTTTAGAGGAGAAGTTCTAGGACGACCTGCTTGCTCCAGTGCCCGGCTGCCCCTCCATGGTCGCTCGGCGCCGCTCAGCCCGGGACGGGGCAGCTGCAGGATGGAGGCTGGCAGCGGGCGTCTGGAGAAGCGCGTGAGCTCAGAGACGCTCTTCCTCATTCGGTTATGCGGGAGATCTGAGTGAATGCGTGTTGGAACCTTCAGGAGAAGCACCCTCACAGCTTCAGCTTTCACATCTATCTCAAGGTTGTCCCGGTTGCTCCTCTTTGAACTTACCTTTGTGTAGGTAGGAGAGGGTCAGAACAATACTCTGACTGTCACTGTGTCCAGGGTGAGAAGGAAGGAATCATGAACCTGTAAAGAGAGACCTTCTGCGAGATAATCCCGAAGAACATGCACGCCTTCTGCGTAAAGCAGAGCAGGCGGGGTTTTTAATGTCCAGAGCTGTTTGTGGGGCTTAGACTAGAAGAATCAGGATGAGATCCAGGGCCACGCCCCGTGGGAACCACCTCCCCCTCCTGGTCTCAGTGATGTTGCTCCCAGGCCCTGAGCAGCGAGGGACCCTCACTCCTCGGAGAGATGGAGAGCGCGACAGAGCCGCCGCCTAGGACGGACAGGGTCAGGACAGGACGCTTTCTTTCGCTCTGTTTCTCCGTGTTGACACTCTTCGGGCTGATACATTTCTGTCCTGCGCAGCCCCGAGTCTGCACCCCGAGCTCTCCCGGGCGCCTCACCAGGGGGCCCTGACGCCGCTGCACTGAGAGACATCGCTTCTGAGACAGCAAAGGGGAGAAGCTGAAGGAAGCAGAGGAGCGGAAAGATCCGTTTCATTTACAAGGCACACAGGGCTTCTTCCCAAATGTTCCAAGTGGGGGAAGATTTCAATTTAGCATCTGATGGATCGCAGCTCACCTGTTTTATTTCTAAGCGTAACTGCTCACGAGATCCATTTGCCACTGCGCAGGGTCTGTTCTGAGTTCAGACTTGGCTAGTAAAGCCCTGCAGTAAAAACTGTTCTTTGATGTCCAATTCCAGCACATAAAATACCCGAATATGCTTTTCCTAAGGTGAGTGAGTGAGTGGTTTGGGTTAAATGGGAACAGTTACAAACGTCAGAGGTTTGGAGGGAAAGAAACTCAATTGGAAATTTCACTCGAGCCAGGTGTCTGGTTTAAATTTGAAGAAATGAATACACTAAATGTGCTTCCTTGAGCTGTCATGCATGAAACTGCATCCTTGCCCATCTGAAAAGGCAGTGGGTCATTTTCTCTGAAGGTTGCAGGATCCCCGTGGTCTTTCCTGGGACCAGTGCCGGTCATTCATAATCCAAGAGCCTCGATCAGCCTGAGGAGTGGGCTCCTGGCTATGGCCGCAAGGTGGGGGGCCTCCTCACTGGGCCTGGGTGCTGACCGCCTTCACTGACCCCATATGCTAAAGATGGCACGCCCGGCAGGCAGGTCAGCAGGACGCCTGCTCTCCCTGTGGAAGGGGAGCAAGTCTGGTGCACCCCCGGGCACCCATCACACCTAAAGAAACAAAGTCTGTGTTGCGAGCGAGAACCCCAGGACACACGTGCTACGACCACGTTCGTATTTTAAGATGGATTTTTTAAAAATTAAGTTACAGAATGTAAAACAAAATACTTGAGAGGCAGTAGCATACAGTCATCTGATTGATGTAACTTATGGAATTCCGTAGAAATCACCTCTTCTACACACTGTAACGACCACTCCCATTACATGAAACACGCATGAGAAATCAGCTGTGTGTTCATTGGACAGAAGGGTCTGCAGCATGTGAAGTCATAAACCAGGTCTGGGGAGCTGCTGCCAGCTTCAGCTTCCACGTCCATAAAAGGAATAATGGTAAAGCTCGGAGCCCAGGACAGCAGGGAAGATGAGCTCATGTGGCATGTGTAAATTACCTCAAGTGGAGACAGGAAAGAACGCCGGCTACGCTTACCATCACTGATGAAACTTAGCATTGTCCTGGCTCTTCACGTGTCAGAAACACATCGGTGAAGCGTGTGATCCCCGGACACACTCACAGTGCTGGTGACCTGGCAGTGTCCGTCTCTGCCTGTGTGCCCTCGCGTGTGTGAGGAAGTGTGTCTTTCGTTGAGAACACCTGTCTGGCCCTTGGGCCCTGGTATCCCCATCTCTGGCATCTCACCCCACAGCTCTCACTTGAGGTTTTAGCAAAACACAGTTCCTGTGAAGCAAAGACTTTGGCCAGGGAGCATTCATCAAGCTGGATGGCAATCCCCAAAGTAAAGCCTCTTTCTGATGAGCTTAGTGTTGGTGTTTGGATGCTTCTAATCCTAAGAACGGCTCAGGCAGGGCCAATGCCGGTCCTGGAATCCAGATTCCAGTCTTTCTCTTGCCGAGGCTGGGCCTCTGGCAGCCACATGTGCCTCTAACAACAGTGCGGGGAGCCTTCTAATCCTCTAATCAGGCACGTGAACTCCCTGTAGCGGCTATAAACTTGCAGAGGTGACAGCCTTAGCCGAGAGGCTGAAGTGCCACTTGAACTTCAAGCCCTGGGGGCATTGTGTGCATTTGAGGCCTTTTAACACTTAAAGCTGCAACTCACATGGAGACTCAAAAGCTCCTCTGTAAGAGAGGACTAGGGGCCAGAGTCAAGCCCGGTGACGGCTACTCACAACTGAGATTCAGCGAAGGAAACACATCACATGCTCTTTTATGTTTTCCATTAAGTATCACATTAAGTATTGCCAAGTTTTTCTGAAAGATAAAGTGTACACTTAAATGAGAAAGAATGGTGTTACTTGTGATAAAAGTAGGCAAAGCCCTCAGTCTCCATGTATCCACCTCGTGAAGTGTGTCTGCTTAGGAATTCCCCAGACCACGACTCTCGCACCTTCTTCTGCTGGCGGATATTTTGGGTTCTGCCCGCTGCGTGGTCTCCACGCAGGGACTCAGCTCTGTTCCTGCAGCTCACTGGAAGCTGTAGACACACAGAGGAGCCAGGCTGTGTTCAAGTAAAACTTTACTTAAAAATAAAAAGGTCAGCTGACCCAAGAGCCATGCTTTGCCTGCACATCTTGCAGTTAAAATACTACTTTAGTGATCAAGCTTTAGCACTGAAGTTCTATCTATCCTCCAAGTCTAGACGACTGATTTCAACCACGTGTTTTCCTAAAACAGATTGGTGAATAGAAAGAAAGAGCGATAGTGAACTTCCCAAAAGACGCACAGAGAGAAATGACGGGGGAACATGACAATGTGCCAAATCATATCCAGAGAGTTCATGTAACTGAGTCTCAGGAGGAGTCAGACAAGAGTGTTTGAAAACACAGCAGTCAAACACATTCCTAAATCCGATGAAAACTCTAAATCGATAGGTCCAGGAAGCTCAATAAGTCCTAAGGGAAGGAAACAACACAAACATAAATACACAGACAAATAAAAAGTGTCTACAAAGGCATATCACAATCAACCTGCTGAAATCCAGCACAAAGAAAACATCTCCAAAGCAGCCTGTCACCCACTGGGACACAAAGGAAAGAACGGCAGCAGGCTTGACAGACGCTACGTGAGCCAGAAGATGATGCAGCAAGCGCGCAATGCGGGAAATGCCGTCAGTCAGGAATTCTATACCCAACAAAAGGATGCTTTGAAAACAAAGACCCACGGTATAAGATAACACCACGCAGCCACTAGAATGACTGCAATCGTTCCAGAAGTCAGGCATTAGTGAGGGTTGGAAAAGAGACGAGATGTTTACACCTTGGTGGGAACGCAAGATAATACCAACATTTGGGAAAAGAGTCTGGCGGTTTCTTAGAAAGATGCGTATCTGCTTACTCTGATCCAGCTAGGCCTTATAAACATATCCCAGGATAAATCAAGACAGATTCCACACCAAGACGTGCAGCTGAATGTTCGCCTGTTCCACTGTTCATAACGGCCCCAAACGAGGAGCAACCCAAACATCCACCAAGAGACAAATGAACAAGCAAATTGTGGTGGCATGGGTGTTGCTTATTAATGAAGGAAAACAAACCTCCAGTGCATCTGGCAACCTGGGAGAATCACAAAAGCTTGAACATTATGCAGAATACAAGGAGTCAGGCATAGAGGACTATATGTCATATGATATAATTTACATGAAATTTCTAGAAAAAGCACATATGTAGAGAGCAGACTGGGGCTTCTGGGGCCGGTGACAGGGTTCTCGGAGACGCAGAACCCAGGAAACAGGAGGGAGCAAACAGGCTGGTCTTTCCTGAAGGGTGGTCGCTGCCCCAGGGACCCGTCACCTCTCGGACTGTGTTCCACCCCCTCAGCAGTGTTAACCATGGGCGGTCCTAGAATATTCTTAAAGCCCAGATTAAAGCCACATTCATTCTACTACAAAAAAAAATCCAACCAGAATTGTCTGCTTAATAAGATAAATTTTAGGAAATGTTGCTTTTATTTTAATATAAAGAAAACAGGGTGTTTTAGTTGACAAAGAGTTAAAAAAGCAGGAATGCTGAGACACTTTAAAATGATCTATATTTGCTTATTCTTCTTGACAGCTTTCCTATTATTTATGGGATTCAGGGAATTGTGGCATTCTCTCAGGTCACCTGTAAAACATCTGGCCCTCATTTACGGGGAGCTGGTTCATTACAGGAGCTGTAATTTATTGCACTGTTTGGCACTGGTCAGGAAACACTCGGCTGTCAGTGTTCTAGGCAGGTCTGTGGGTGGGTCACTCTGCGGGTGTGTGATGGCAGAACATGCTCTTCAGGAGGAGGGCCTGGGGTCTCCACAGAACGCCGGGTCCACACTGATGACCCTGGGTTATCTGCTCTGCAGGAACCACAGATAATGGACCTGGATTTGGAGTAAATGCAACTTTCAAAATAATCTTGAGACATTCTTACTAGTCATGACTCAGTTCAGTTCAGTTGCTCAGTCATGTCTGACTTTTTGTGACCCCAAGGACTGAAGCCCACCAGGCCTCCCAGTCAATATCCAACTC
Organism: Bos indicus; assembly: GCF_029378745.1. Taxonomy (NCBI): domain Eukaryota; kingdom Metazoa; phylum Chordata; class Mammalia; order Artiodactyla; family Bovidae; genus Bos; species Bos indicus. Next base: position 103,408,772 of record NC_091768.1, read on the forward strand.
CTGGAGCTTGTTCAGATTCATAACCATCGAGTCAGTGATTCCATCCAACCATCTCATCCTCTGTTGTCCACTTCTCCTGCCTTCAATCTTTCCCAGCATCAGGAACTTTTCCAATGAGTCAGTTCTTCACACTAGGTGGCCAAAGTGTTGGAGCTTCAGCTTGAGTTTCAGCATCAGTCCTTCCAATGAACATCCAGGACTGATCTCCTTCAGAATGGACTGGTTGGATCTCCTTGCAGTCCAAGGGACTCTTAAGACTCTTCTCCAACACCACGGTTCAAAAGCAGCAATTCTTGGGCACTCAGCCTTCTTTATGGTCCACTCTCACATCCATACATGACCACTGGAAAAACCATAGCTTTGACTAGATGGACCTTTGTTGGCAAAGTAATGTCTCTGCTTTTTAATATGCTTTCTAGATTGGTCATAGCTTTCCTTCCAAGGAGCAAGCATCTTTTAGTTTCATGCCTGCAGTCACCATATGCAGTGATTTTGGAGCCCAAGAAAATAAAGTCTGTTACTGCTTCCATTGTTTCCCCATGTATTTGCCACGAAGTGATGAGACCAGATGCCATGATCTTAGTTTTCTGAATGTTGAGTTCTAAGCCAGTTTTTTTCACTCTCCTCTTTCACTTTCATCAAGAAGCTCTTTAGTTCCTCTTCACTTTCTGCTTTAAGGGTGGTGTCATCTGCCTATCTGGGGTTATTGATATTTCTCGCGGTAATTTTGATTCCAGCTTGTGCTTCACCTAGCCTGGCGTTTCTCATGATGTACTCTGCATAGAAGTTAAACAAGCAGGGTGACCATATACAGCCTTGACATAGTCCTTTCCCAACTTGGAACCAATCTGTTGTTCCATGCCTGGTTCTAACTGTTGCTTGTTGATCTGCATACAGATTTCTTGGGAGGCAGGTAAGGTGGTCTGGTATCCCCATCTCTTTAAGAATTTTCCACATATTAGTCATGACTGATATCCACTAAAACCTATTCAACAGTCTACCAAAGAACAAAGTGAAATGCCTGCAGAGATGGATGGCATGGTTTAGTTAGCCATCACTGACAGAAATGGCTATTGAAAACACTGTTGAGAATGACGTTTCTGTCACGCGTAAAAATGGGCACAGGAAGATAGACCACTGAGAATCTTACCAACAAAGGAAGGTGATAACAGAGGCAGCGTCTCATCTCAATTCTAAATCAGACTGCAACTCTCCCCCTCAAAAGCGCTGCCTTTTTTTTTTTTTTCGTTTTTTTTTCATTGTTTTTTTTGGCCAAGGGGATTGAAAGGCCTGTGTTGATTTCAAGACAGGAAATTACTGAGAGTAAAACATGGTCTAGAGGGTGGATTTGGTTTCTTCATGTGATTAAACAGGGTCAGGACCCAAAGAAATAGTTTACCTTCAATGGTTTAGGACTGACAGGGGGTGTGGATTTCCTTTTTTCCCCTTGATTATGAGGATAAAAACAAACTTTGACTGAGATACCTGATGACGACTTCCTACATATGGAATAACGTTTCCTATGATGGCCATGAGCTCAAGCTTCGGGGTTGGAATTGTGAACCAAAGAGCTGACGGTCTCCTGCGAGCTGCCTCCCCTCAGCGTAAGGAGGGGAAGCTGTGTACACCAGGGTTCCCAAGAACCGAGGAAGTTCTCTGAGGATTCTCACTGAAGCTGAGTGTCCTCTCTGGGAAATGAGAGACAGAGGGACAGAGAGAGACACAGAGGGAGGCGGGAGAGACAGACAGAAATAGAGAGAGACAGAAATAGAGAGACGGAGAGAGTGGAAATGAAGAGACAGAGAAAGACGGCAGAGACAGAGAGAGACAGAGATAGAGAGACAGAGATGAAGAGACAGAGAGAGACAGCAGAGACAGAGAGACAGAGACAGACAGAAATAGGGAGACAGAGAGAGATGGCAAGAAGGAAGTGGGGAGACAAACAAAAGAGCTGTAACTCCCTATCCGTTTGCTGCTTGTTTTCCAGGGATTAATCACAGTCCCAAGGGAGGGATGGGGAGAAGAACTTGTTAACCTCACTATCAAGTGTTCGATTTTTCTCAGGGGTCAGGCTTTATTTAACTTATGAAAAATTGAAATGGAGCATAGAATCTGAATAATTTCCTCACAGTAAGAACAATTAGATATGAAACAAATAAAATATTGCGATTAAAAAATAAACCTTAGTGTGAATAGAAGTTCGCTTTGGGAAGCTATCATCCATCAGCAGCACGGAATGCGGGCGAGCAGGGCGAGAGGTCTGCCTGCCTCTGATGGACACAAGCCTCAGGCTAAGCGTCCTCAAGTGACCATAACTCATCACTGGGTCAGCAGCCCAGATGGCACGCACTCTGACAGACATTTGGTTCGGAATGCATCATCTGATATTAATTTTGTACACTTAGCTTAAATGCAGAATGGCATTTACCCAGGGATTGAAAATATCAGCCCCAGGGTAAGAGCTGCATTTATTTTTATTTTCTATCGTTTTGGTACATTTTAAAAGTTGAACAAAAACAGGGATGAATTGCTCGGTGGCAGAGAAAAAAAATGAACTGAGAAGTGGATTGTATCTATTGATATTTAACCTATTAAAATTAACACTGAAGATATTTTCAAACGTTTTAAATATTTCATTAAGAACAGCAATAAAATAAATAATAAAGTTGGTTATGTGCACACATGCTAAGTAGCTTCAGTTGTGTAATGGGTTGCTCTCACACGTCTCATCCTGACAAAGAAAAAACTAAAAAGACACTGCCTTGGGGTTGGGATCGATGGTTTCAGGGCTTTGCCAAAGGCTTTCTCAAGTCACACGGCCTCAAGTCACTCCAAGTGCAGGACAGAAGAACCCAGGCCCCCGCTCTGAGACTGCTGTTTTTGCAGAGCTGTTCCAGGAGAAATCCCGAGGTCCGGGGCAGTCAGGCAACCCTTGGAATGTTCCTGCTCCATCTCAGCTGTCCTGACGGGCTGACACAGGAGGTCCCCAATGAGGCTCTGTGGATGCTGGGTCCAGACACATTTGCAGGAGGAGAAGGAAGTCAAGTGGATCTCTGAAAGCCCAGAGATTCACCCTCTGGCCCTGGAATATTCTAGAAGGTGGGGAGAATATGCACACCCATGGCAAGTCCTGGTGTGAGTCTGCAGGGCTTCAACAGCAGAAGCTCCACTCTGGAGTGGGGGCGTGAGCTGAGGGGGGTGGCAGGTGGCCCCCTACGGGGCTGGGAGGGCCCTGCCCTGGCCCCCTCCAGCTGCTGGGGCTGCAGGCGATCACCAGCATCCTCAGCGTGGTTGCCCTGGCTCTGTTCCCCACCTTCTCCCAGCGTGTTTCTGCACCCACAGGCCCCAGTTTAGAAGGACACTGGTCACACTGGATTATAGCTTCCCTGGTAGCTCAAATGGTAAAGAACCTACCTGAAATGCAGGAGACCTGGGTTCAGTCCCTACGTTGGGAAGATCTCCTGGAGAAGGGAAAGGCAACCCACTCCAGGATTCTTGCTGGAGAATCCTGTGGACAGAGCCTGGCGGGCTACAATCCATGGGATCACAAAGGGTCAGAGAACTGAGCGAGTAACACGTTCGTGCTCTCGCGCTGCACTGGGGCTCCCTCCTGGCTCTCACATCTGCAGTGACTGTGTTTACAGATCAGGCCACAGATAAGGCTCCAGGGTCTAGGACCTTGGGTCCTGAGTCTGGGGACACAGTTCAGCATACAACACACACCTCAGGGTTCTGATAAAGAGGGCACTACACTCTGGAGTTCCTGGCAGGTTTCAGGAGCCTCCAGGGTCCACACTCCAGGGCTTGAGAAGCCCTGACAAAAATATGCACCTATTAATACAGTTTCCTATTGTGCTGTTATTTCACCATTATTTTTTTTTTGATGGATTTTTATAAAAAGTAACTTCTAATTAATCGTGGTGGTCGTGGGTTTGCAATCTTGCTTTCCGATGAACCGGCCTGTCAGTGACGGCGTCGGGTGGGGGACCCCCTGCCTTCCGAGACCTTAGCTGGATGCTCCTGACTCAGGAGACAGAAGTTTGGGATGTTTAGTTTGCGACCAGCAGCTTGATGGATCACGTCTTTCCTGTTTGTTCTCAGTGATACTTTATGAAGCGTCCCTGAGAGAGGGTTTGGGCTGTGGTTCCGGCTCAGATCCTAGGGAAGAGTGACCCCCCAGAGGAGAGGCCCTGGGCCTTCTGGCGGCTCCCCGGGTCACTCCGAGTCCTGGCTGCCGAGCCCCTCCTGGTTCCTGCCCCGACACAGTGCTGTCTGCCGGCCTGGGCAGCAGGCTGAGCCTGGCCAATGTCTGCGCTTCTTGAGAGCCTGTCGTGGCCACCCCCTCCTGCAGATGTCGTGGCCATCTGCAGACTTCCCCAGCAGATGGCCCCCATCGCTGTTTCCAGATCCCCCAGCCGGCGTGGCCTGCAGCCTTCCGCACCTGGTGCTCAGGCTCGCCCCGCTGCAGCCCCGCGGCCCCAGCGTCCAGCCGGGCGCTCCAGGGCTCAGCTCCACATGACTTGGCACCTCACGGGGCAGGGGGTGGGGCTCCAGCGGACGGACCATGTTCCCTGCAGGGGTCCTGTCAGCTCATTCGCTCAGCATCACCTGGACCCACCTCCTTCACTTGCCAAACTTATAAGGCCCTGACTGGTGTCCCTGCCCCCCCGGGATGTAAAGGCTCCCCTGGTCAGCCTTCCATGGGTTCCTGCTTAATGTCCCCCTTTCCAAGCTGGAGGCTAAGAGCTTAGGACCGTATACTCAGCTGTATCCACATTTACCAGAGCGACAGGTCTGCCTCCGGCCTCCAGATCTCAGCCCCCAGCTCCCAGCCTCCAGCTCCACCGGCCTCCAACCTTTCATCCTCCAGCCTCAAAAATCCAGCCTCAGTGTCTACCTACCTGTAGCCTTTATCTCCTGTTGGCTGTGAGAGACCCTACTTCTGTGTAAGAGTTCAATGCCCAGGCTTTAAGAAGATAAATGATTATTTTATTCTAATTATTTACAAATGAGTTGGGCAGCTCAAGCTGTCCAGTTGTGTCTCTCAATTCAGGCACTTTGGGGAGAACTTTCTAAGCAGTATCACATTTACAGATTTCCTAGTGGGTTGCACTTGATTGTACACTCATGCAATAACGAGGAGAACAATACGGCCACTTTGCTTGGCTTTGGTTAGCTGGAAGTAAATAGAATTCTCAAGGGAAAACAAATGCCATTTTAGGTTTTCATCTAAAACGGGTTATGATGATCAGGCTACAGCTGAAGGGGCCGTGAGGCCCCGGCTGTGCCTTGTTTCTGAAGATGCTCCAGGTGAAGCTGTGACTGTTACATTTTCTATGGAGAGTTTTGCATCCTGGACGTCTCCTTGGACATGGAGCTGGCGTGAGATTTCTGATCGGTATTAAATGCTTCTCTGATGAGCGTCAGAGGACCTGCCGGCCTGCAGCTTGGCCCTCTCTGCCCTGACTCCCATCCCAGCCTTGACAGAGGAGGCTGCCGCAGGGCCTGGGGCCTCGGGCCCAAGTCAGGGCTCAGGGCCACTCTGGACTCACACGACCCAGAGCAGGAGGTGACAGGACGACCCGCAGATGCGGGCAGCTTTCCATGGTTTAAGCTGATCAAAGGGCGTCTTCGCATCCAGCCCCCTGTTCACTGTTCCCACCAGGCTGGTCTCTGCTTCCTCACGTGGCATGCTTTATACGTGTTCATTCTCTGCCAGACACCTGGTCCCCTTCCCATCGACAGCCCAAGCAGAATCTACGACAGGAGTGGCCATTAGTTGGACACCTGCTCCATGCTGCGCACTGACCAGACGTGTCTGTGTGTGGTTCCTAAGTCCCAGGCCCATTCTACCGGCCAGTGATGCTCATCTCTTCTCAAGACTTCTTTTCTTTCTGGTGAGGTAGCTGGCGTTCAGGATCTTTGATGGCTTTGCTGAGGCTGTGAGGTCTTCAGTGAACATGTCCCCTTTTCCTTCCATCCTCTACTTGCTCCAAAATTCCCCTGCAGAACAAGCTTTTAGGATCTAAGAATATTGATGCAGGTACTGTGGGAAACACAGGACATTGTAAAGACATGAATATTTATGGATATAACTTCATACAATGTAATTCACATTATATAGTGAAAGTTGCTCAGTTGTGTCTGACTCTTTGAGACCCCATGGTCTATACAGTCCATGAAACTCTCCAGGCCAGAATACTGGATTGGGTAGCCTTTCCCTCTCCAGGGGATCTTCCCAATCCAGGGATTGAATTCAGGTCTCCTGCATTGCAGGCAGATTCTCTACTCCCTGAGCCCCAGTGGAAGCTCTCACGCTGTATAGTTGCCACTAAAACTGGACTAGATTTTGGACATCACATCTTTATGATCTAAGCTGTCCTTCCCTGTCACGATACCTCCTAAATCCCCGCCAAGCACAGCGTGAGTACTCCCCCCGGAGAGCACCCTAGTGCCCAGGGGACATCACCCGCAGGCCAGGCCGGCTCTCCACCACTTCTCTCTCTCTTTTTCCAGTCACCACCCGTGATCTGTCTGCTTCTGAATTACACTGCAAAATAGGCTGTACATTTTTTCCACTTAAAATATTAAGCTTCATTTGTACAATACCAGGACTGAAGCGAAGCAGGAATCCGTCTGGGGTCACCCACTGACAGCCTTTCCACCCGAGCCCCACACTGGAGGGTCTTGTTGCAGACCCGCCTTTGATCCGCAGGCCTGCTCCCCGCGACCTTGAATTACAGCCACCATGACGTCCGTGAAGACTCGTGGAGCTCTCACCGCGTGAGGTGTGGCGGGCGAGGGGCAAGCGCTCCCTCCTAGACTCGGCACTGAGAGGGGCCGTTGACTCAGCCCTCGGCCTGCCGGCTCGCTTCTGGATGAGGAAGCAGGGTGAGGCGGGAGCTCTACATTCCCCTCCGCCCCACTTGGCCTGTGTGGGGAGAACTCCAAAGATGCAAATAACGAAGCAAGACATTTCACGCGGCCACCACAATAAGCTGATCCAAATTCAGTTCGAGCGATTTGTTTGGATTAACAAATGTGATCTGAAATGAAGACAGAGTTACTGTATTTTTGTGCCTTTCCCTTTGTGCGATTTGCCTAACTTCTCATTTCCATTGGTCCTTCGAAGGAGTCTTAATCAAACTTCTCTCTAAACCTCTCAGCTCTGGTTCTCACTTGGCCTTAATTGTAAAATGCTTAGCAGGTTTGCAGGTCAACTTCATAAGGGAAACGAACCAGCTTGTTCCTCTTTAGGGATAGATGAACTCTTGCAGAACCCAGGATCCCCTCAAATTAAATCCCATTTAGCTTGTAATTGATAAGGGATTTAAAGCATCCATGCTGTTAAGCCCCTCAGCCTAATCCCAGGCCTTCACATATCGTGGGGTGAAGGTCAGCGCTTTACGTAGGAGCCCAGGGGTTCTCTCTCATCACCTGCTCATCCCTCTCGCCTCACACCACACCCACATCTGTGATGGACAGCCCCCGGTCCCATCCAAAAAGCACAGAGCGGCCTCTGGCACAGCGGGGATGCTGGTGAAGTCACTACCTTCTTCTCAAAGCCCCAGAACCGCGGGCTGTACAGACCCTGTGGGTGGCTGAGCCGGCAGTTCAGACACTCGCGGGACCTCGGCTCAGCAAAAGCCCCATGGCCCTCTGTGGACTAGTGCGGAGAACAACCTGCATTCTTCACAGAGCAGTGAAAATTTAATATTCCAAGTCAGCATTGATTTAACTTGGACCAGCTGTCGGCCCACGTAGCTTTCTTCCCCTCCTGACATTTCAATGCACAGAAAAAAACTATTGTAAATACTTCTACTTAAACCTTTTCTCCACACTCGTAGTACAGTTAGCTACCCTGGTCCTGTTTTCTTCTTTGGTGATCACAAATCACATTACATCCAAATTCAGCTAAGTGGAGAGGATGTTCTCTTTCAAAATCCCATTATTCTGGAGTGGAGACACTTCCGTGTGTATTATTTCAAGACGCCGCGATAAGCAGCCTGGGGTTTCCGAAGAGTGAGCGGCGGGGATGGTCCCCACGGCTTTCCTCGAGAAAGGCTTTCCTCGAGAGCTGGTTCAGTCCTCGGCTGGAGAAGGCACGGGGGAGGGTACGTTTCTCCTCTCCTCCCGGAATCCGTGTCTTACAGGGACAACGCACGCCACTGCATTTTGAGGCGTGACAACTAACACATCTCTCCGTGGTGCGCCTCAGATGCAAAGCCTCTGCTACCCAGCGGGGAAAGCCGAGTTATGGATTTCCTGTTCGCTACTGCCTGCACAGCACAAATACGCGCACGCACACGTGTGTGTGTGTGTGTGTGTGTGTGTGCGCGCACACGCATGTGTGTGTGTGTGTGTGTGTGTGCACATGTGGTGGTGGTGTTCAGTCCATCAGTCGTGTCTGACTCTTTGCAACCCCGTGGACTGCAGCGCACCAGGCTTCCCTGACCTTACCATCTCCCAGAGTTTGCTCAAACTCGGGTGCGTTGAGTCAGTGATGCCATCCAACGTTCACTATATATAGTAGTGTAGTGAAAGCCACTCGGTCGTGTCTGACTCCTTGCAACCCTATGGACTGTAGCCCACCAGGCTCCTCTGTCCATGGGATTCTCCAGGCAATAATAATGCAGTGGGCAGCCACTCTATTCTCCAGGGGATCTTCCCGATCCAGGGATGGAACTCAGGTCTTCCTGCATCGCAGGAAGATTCTTTACCAACTGAGCCACCACACTGCCAGCTATTTAAAGGCAACCGATACTCTGACATGGTTCATCCATTGATTCAGGAAGCACCGACTCCATGTGCACTCACCAGCTCCGGAAACGTGAGCCCAGGGACGCTCGCGTCTCTGTCCTCCTCCTCTGACTCCTGTCCGTGGAACGCAGTGCCGGCCCTCGTGTTCAGGGGTTTCACAAGCACCTCGGGATCCGTCTAGGAGGACATAGTGGAGACAGTAACAGAGATGCATCACCAGGATGGAGAGGAGCCTTGAAACCACTGGTAGAGCTGAAGGCCCTTCCCGGCACAGGCTTCCTGTGAAGGCTGGGGTGCTGTCTGACCCCGCGTCTGGAGAGCCAGGCCCCCCAAGGACTGGCTGAGCCCTCCCCCCAAAGTCGGTGTCACCGGAGAGGGGTCGGAGGTCTGAGCTGACAAAGCTTGTGGACAGCCTGGGTTGCGATGGACACGGGGACGAGAGCTCTGCTCACTGCTCTTCCGTCATCGGTCCCATCTGTGAGCACGGAGCGCTTCAAACAAGGATGGCATCGCGAGTGGGCCCTTGGCTTCTGGAAGCAAAGGGATATCTCTCCATTTCTACCTTCTTCTCACGCAGACCCCTCCAGCCGCTGATACACGCCGCTGGGTCTGAGGGAGGGTGGGGCAGGTTTGGGATGAATTTCTAAGGGGTCTGTCCTGTGAGATGAGTCGGGGTCCCCCCCACAGAGGCCCGGGAGACGGGGGAGGAGGCCTGCGCTCCTTCCTGGGTGGGAGCACTAATGAAGGCTATGAGAATCGCGAGTGCACCGCCAGATCTTGGTGCTCCCTGCACCGTTGCCAGCCCTGGAGCATGTGGGCTGGAAGTCTGGTCTGTGCTTCAGGAGGCTTGCTGCTTAAGCAGACAAAGTGCAATAACTAAGGGACTGACTGAGTACACTTTGGATGATCAAGACTTTGGGTCCTACCTATTGGAAAACAGCTAATGAGTGCTCTTACATCAGATTCGGTGTGATAGTCAGGGTTCTCCAGAAAAGCAGAGTCAGCAGGCTGGAGGGAGGGAGACTTGATGGAGGAGTTGACTCACTTGATGGGAGTTGGCGCGGTGACGTCTACGGGGCTGACTGGAGCCGCGTCCAGGGCTGGCGCTGCAGCTTGGTTCCCAAGGCCCCTGGGGAAGAGGCTCTCTGCCTCCTGGGAGCCTCGGTCTGTTCTCGTCCTCAGTGGATTGGGTGCAGCCCCCACACTGTGGAGGGTCATCTGTTTACTACAGGACGTGGGTCATCTACACAAGCCGTCGCAGAGGCATCTAGGCTGAGCATCTGGACCCTCCTGACTTACTCCCGGGGTCAGCGCAGGCGCGTGGGCTCCACTAACTGCACAGGTCACAAGACGAGCTCGTGCCTGAGCGTGTGATCCCGCCAGAGCGCAGGCCGTGTCCCACCCGCGTCTTTCTTACTTCATCCTCCCGACAAGCTTCAGAGGAAGACTCTGTTTTTCTCGCCACTTCCCAGAGGTCACTGAGAGACCAGGGTCGTGACGGTAAGTGAGATCACCAAGCCAGAGACGTGTCTGCATCCCAGGGGCATCCTTGGCCGCCAGGACGTAACCAGGGGGCCACGGGCAGAGGCAGCTTGGGATGGAGGAACCAAGGACGCTTTCCGCTCCACGATCCCTGCTTGCACATCTGCTCTGTCCCGAGCCTCAGGCTGGTTCTTCTCACCAGCACGTGCGAAGGACCTTTTCCAATTGTTCCAGGTGTTGGGACATCTTGGCTGGTTCTGTCCGTCTGCCCCAAGGCCGTGCAGTCCTGACCCCTCACACCGCACCCGCTGATCTGAGGGTGGGACCCCTGTCCCAAGTGGGAGGACAGAGGCCGACCAGGCCCTAGTCCCCCTCCCCCCGTAGCTGTGTGCTCCCCACACGTGGCTGGTGCTCTGGATTCAGCTCCCCGCCATGCCTCATGCGGAGCACGCCTGGGACTACAGAGTTAGCAGCCAGCCCAGGGCTCCCAGAGGACTCCGAGCACACACATGTCTTCATCAGGAGGGAAGTCCCTGCATTCAGAGGGGGGCAGAGGCGCGGCCTTGGGCCCAAGGTGGCCGAGAGCCGAAACGCTTCTGCCCCTTCTTAGACACAATCCCACCCAGGCAAGGAAATGCTTGCGAGAACTTGGGGATGATTGCCCTATGTGGCAGGTGAGAAAAATGGGGATGCGCTTTGAGATCTGTCACCGGGTACCACGCCCCCTTCTCTGGCAGGGGCTCCAGGGCCGAGCAGCAGGGAGATGAGGGGCCCACGGCAACGTCCAGGAGTTGGTCCCCCAAACTGGGCGCTCTGCTGAACATGGGGCTCAAAAATTGGGTTTACATTTTCAAATATGTCTATTTGTTACCTTTCATTTTTTCTTATAATTCACACAGTTGGGCTGTGATGAATTGTGAATTAAAATATACGCAGCTTAAAATCTGGGCCCTGCTCTGAGGTCCTGAGAAAGCTCCCGATCCACCCAGGCCCCGGCTCAGGCTGGCATGGCGTCTGCCAGGGAGGGGTGCCTTCCCCATGAGGACTCCAGTCCAGATCCTGGGGGGTCCCCAGCATGGCAGAGGGAGTTCCGGGGGGTGGAGTGAGTCAGGGCGGCCAGCTCCAGCCCCCTGAGACCCGATGCAGTCCTTGAGAAGGTCTTTTAACCTCCCCAGGCCTCAGCTTCCCCATTTGGACAGTGAGGGTACTCCACTAAAAATGTTTCTCTCTTGGGCTCTAAAGCATGTACGATTTGGGTAGAGAGGCTAGAGGGATTTGTTAGGGGAAATTTCCATTTCTCAGGGGCCTCGAAGCACCGGGAGCCTCCAGTGAGGCTGTGTCCTGACAGCGAGGCAGCCCACTCAAGGCGGGGGCTTGGATGAGGGTCTCGGGTGGCGTCCAAGTCCCCAGAGGCGCTGATGTTCTGAGCAGATGGTGGCCTGCAGCCACCATGTCCTGGTCTGCGTGCTGTGTAGACGGGCCCTGCAGTGGGGCTGCAAGCCAGTCCCAGCCCTGGCAGGGTGCTAGGGATGCAACATGCCAGGATTGGCTCTCGGCCAGCTCTTGATTGTGCCCGTGAGGGGGTCATGTGGTCGGTGGCAAGAAGAGGTGGTCGCCACTCTCCCCAGCAGTGGCGGACACCTGCCCGCCGCAGGCCACGTGGGCGGACACGCGGGCTCTCCCCTCGGAGCCCGGGATGGCGGGATTGGACGGGAGATGCTGCTCTGAGGAGGTAGGTGGCAAGTGCCTCCAGCGACTTGTGGAGGTTCTCTCCTGATGGACTGTACAGGGAAGAGTCCCAGCCGACGCCAAGTCAGCTCGTAGGTTCACGAAGTCCTCCCTCCTCCAGCCGTCTTTCATCTCCCATGCCCAGAGATGCTAACAGCTTGCAGATGAGCCGCTCCAGTGCAGCCTGGAGGGCGGCCTGTGCGGAACTGGAGGAAGGAGGATTTCAGAAAGCAGACGGGGCCAGATGAGGGACTGTAACCAGGGAGAGAAACGTGTACACGGGGTTTGGGAAGAGAACAGACGGAGAGAGAGAGAGAGGGACAGAGGGAGTGAGCGGGAGGGGACAGACAGACAGAGAGACCGATCTCCCAGCTTTCCTATCCTCCCCCGAAAGCTTCCAGATGAAGAGAGAAGCGACTTTCCACATCAGGTGGGGGCGGTCACCTGTCTCCGAGGCTCGGACAGCAGGCCTTGAGGGCCAGCTTGGATGGTGTCTGTTAGTGACAGGCATGTTCTCTGCGTGTTTTTGACCAAGGAGAGCTCTCAGGGGAGATGCTGACGGCCTCAGAGGCTGGCGGGTGGGAGGGGACTGACCAGGAGGGGGTGGTTTGGGGGCTAAGCTCGGGACCCAGAGGAGAGGGCCTCGCTGACCTGGGGGTGGTCAGACGGGACGGCCACTAGTCCGCCTCCGCTCTGGCCCCTCAGGAGGCAGAGCTCACACTGCAGCTCCCAGCCCCGCCTGGGGCGTCCTAACCCCTCAGCAGGGGAGGGGACCCTGGGGACGCCCTGTCCTCGCGTGCTGACCTCTGACCTGTGGGCGGTGCCGCCAGCCTCTCTCTGCGCAAAGGAGATCCCCTCAGCCCAGGGCTGGCAAGGGAGGAGCTGGGGAGCCCCCCCAGGGCCGGCAAGGGAGGAGCCGGGGAGCCCCCCCAGGGCCGGCAGGGGAGGAGCCGGGGAGCCCCCCCAGGGCTGGCAGGGGAGGAGCCGGGAGCCCCCCATCCTCACGATGAAGCTGAGCAAACGGAGCCAGTGTCTTCCCCACCGCGTCAGGGTGGCGAGGCCACGAGGAGCTACCCCCCAGAACTGCGAGGCAGAGGGGCCACCAGGTCCGCCCTGGATGGGAAGAGCCTGGGCCCAGGCTGGCAGGGAGTGGCACGGATTCCCATGGGTCCCTGGAGGCCAAGTGAGGACCTCCGAGGGGCCTCACAGATCCCCGGCTTCACCCTCAGGCACCTCGCCAGCTTCCCAAGGCAGAGCAGCAAGGGAGAGACCCCATGTGTCTGGAGGGGGAGGGAAAATGGGCTATTTAGAGACTAACTCTCAGGGGCTGAACTAGGCGCCCAGATTCCTAAGCTGGAGCCTGACCCCCTGCCCCTGGGGCTGTTTGGAGCTGGGCCTTTGAGAATGGATGACATAAAATGACATCATGGGGGGGGGCCTGATCCCACGTGGCTGGTGTCCCTCTAGGAAGAGATCGGGCCACAGATGCTCACAGAGTGATGGTCACTTGAGGACATGGGGAGCAGACGGCCGCCTGCACGCCAGGAGAGGGGCCCAGGAGGAGCCAGCCTTGCCCACAGCAGGAGGCTGGGCCTCAGACGTCCAGGCTCGTCTGCGAGCGAACAAGTGTCTGTTGTTAAATCTGCCTGGCCTGCGGTGTTTGTCCCGTGCAGACACCCAGAACCTTCTGGGGCCGCCTCCCCGCAGAGCTGACTCCTGGGGGTCCCCGGCCCACGTGCCTCCTGAGACAGTGGCTACTCGGGCTTATTTTGCAGGGTTAAGCCATCACTAATTAATCATCCAGGAATTACAGAGCTGGTCCTATTTCTCAACATGCATTATGAAAATTTTTTTAAATGATTAACATGAAAAAGATTCAATTTCCTTAAAACATGTATTTTAACCCAGGGCAATAAAGCAACAAAAATACACAGCAGAGATGATTCCAGGTGGCGAGTGCTGAAAAACCCAACCAATTGGCTAGAGACGCTTCACGAATCACTCAGCTGATCAGAGAAGGTTTTAAAAAACTGCTTAAACTGCATCTGAAGAGAGCAAATTGTCCTGTGGTATCTCACAAATGTCGGTTTCAACATGGCAAGTATAAAGTTCAGTCTAAAATAAATGGAAAACTTAAGCATTTCAAATTGCTGCCTCGTGTTGGTATCTGTCCGTTATTAATGGTTGGGGTAAGTGAAAGCTGTAAGCACATTTCTTTGGTCACCTACATCTGCAGGAGTTAGATATATTTAGATATGATGTAAACTTTGGAGCAAAGGAAAGTCGTACTCAAGCCAATAATGAAATTAAATTCAACCAAATGCCTTATCCCAGCATCTGTTTCCTATCCGCTGGGCACTAAAATTCTAAAACTGAGCCAGACCTCGGACTCATCGCTTGCAGGGCGACGGTCCCGTATGGCTCCCCCAGCGGCCTCCGCCAGCCTGGGCCCCAGCCTCCAGGGGACAAGGTGCTCAGGAAGCTGCAGTACGGACTTGCGGTTTCACGTGGGCCGAAGGGTGCTCCTCACATCCCGTGGTATCCCTCAGCCTGCTCCTCGCACCCGCTCTTCCGTCAGGGCAGTTGAAACCATCTCCATTTGATCCAAATTGCTACGCAATCAGTTCTCTGAAAATCCGAACCCTCCACGCTGCGCCCTCTGACGCCTCAGTGTAGACACTCTAGGGCCACGACTGGTTGACCCTCTCGTTCTGCCTTGCGGGAGCCCTGTGACCTTGGGCAAGGTCACGCACCATTTTGTGCCTCGGTTTCTTCTTCTGTAATATCACCTCCCGTATAGAGGCATCGTTTTGGCAAGGACTGAATGAACAAGTACAAATTAAACACTTAGTACAATGTCTAGCAGTGAAGAGTGTTGGCACGGTCATAATTATTATTTTATTGTTTTTATGAAACAGACCTGGGTGGGACAGGGCAGAGCACGGGGTGACGAAGGCAGAGGGTGAAATCGAGCTGAGCTGTGGGGTCCCGGGGTCACTGTGGGCCCCCAGGGTCCTGGCAGAAAGAGAGTCGAGCTCGCAGCCTGCTTCCTGCTGCATCCACAGATGTTTCTTCTCGATACACATTCATTTCAGTCTCTAGACTCCCGCGGCCCCTGCTGGACCAGCTGTCTGAACTTTGTGATAAGTCATCTTGGCTGTTTTCTGTGTCTTGGGCTCACTTTTGTGTTTACAAATCACCTTGTCTTAGCCTCCTGCCTCCTGGAAAGACCAGAGTTTTCTGCTTTCCACATGTCCTTTCCACCGAGTGTCATGGTGGTGGGCGTCCAGCAGGCACTCAGACGTCCAGCAAGTGCATCGTGTGGATGCACTGATTCAGGCTCACAGGGTGTTTTTCCCTGGGACTCACAGGGGAAGGAGTACCAAGGCTGTATATCGTCACCCTGATTATTTAACTTACACACAGAGTACATCATGCAAAATGCCAGACTGGATGAAGCACAAGCTGGAATCAAGACTGCCGGGAGAAATATCAATAACCTTGTATATGCAGATAACACCACCCTTATGGCAGAAAGTGAAGAGAAACTAAAGAACCTCTTGATGAAAGTAAAAGAGGAGAGTGAAAAAGCTGGCTTAAAACTCAACATTTAAAAAACCTAAGATCATAGCATCTGATCCCCTCACTTCATGCAAATAGATGGAGAAACAATAGAAACAGTGACAGACTTTATTTTCTTGGCTCCAAAATCACTGCAGATGGTGGCTGCAGCCACGAAATTAAAAGAGGCTTCTTCCTTGGAAGTACAGCTATGACAAACCTAGACAGCATATTAAAAAGCACAGACATTACTTTGTTGACAAAGGTCCGTCTAGTCAAAATTATGGCTTTTCCAGTGGTCATGTACAGATGTGAGAGTTGGACCATAAAGAAAGCTGAGTGCCAAAAGATTGATGCTTTTGAACTGGGGTGCTGGAGAAGACTCCTGAGAGTCCCTTGGACAGCAAGGAGATCCAACCAGTCCATCATAAAGGAGATCAGTCCTGGATATTCATTGGAAAGACTGATGCTAAAGCCGAAGCTCCAATGCTTTGGCCACCTGATGCAAAGAACTGACTCATTTGAAAAGACCTTGATGTTGGGAAAGATTGAAGGCAGGAGGAGAAAGGGATGACAGAGGATGAGATCGTTGGGTGGCATCACTGACTCAGTGGAAATTCAGTTCAGTTCAGTTGCTCAGTCATGTTTGACTCTTTGCGACTGCATGGACCGCAGCATGCCAGGCCTCCCTGTCCATCACCAACTCCCAGAGCTTGCTCAAACTTGTGTCCATAGAGTCAGTGATGCCATCCAGCCATCTCATCCTCTGTCGTTCCCTTCTCCTCCTGCCCCCAATCCCTCCCGGCATCAGAGTCTTTTCCAGTGAGTCAACTCTTTGCATGAGGTGGCCAAAGTACTGGAGTTTCAGCTTTAGCATCAGTCCTTCCAAAGAACACCCAGGACTAATCTCCTTTAGGATGGACTGGGTGGATCTCCTTGCCGTCCAAGGGCCTCTCAAGAGTCTTCTCCAAACCACAGTTCAAAAGCATCAATTCTTCGGCACTCAGCTTTCTTCACAGTCCAACTCTCACATCCATACATGACTACTGGGAAAACCATAGCTTTGGATAGATGAACCTTTGTCGGCAAGGTAATGTCTCCGCATTTTAATATGCTGTCTAGGTTGGTCATAACTTTTCTTCCAAAGGGCAAGTGTCTTTTAATTTCATGGCTATAGTCACCATCTGTGGTGATTTTGGAGCCCAAGAAAATAAAGTCTCTCACTGTTTTCATGTCAATGGACAGGAGTCTGAGCAAACTCTGGGAGATGGTGAAAGACAGGGAGGCCTGGCGTGCTGCAGCCCATGGGGTCGCAGAGCCGGACACGACTGAGCGGCTGAACCACCCCCAGCTCAGGGTGGGCAGTGTCTGGCTCCGACTTCAGCGGCCTCCAGCTTTGGAGCCGTGTTCTGTCCTGCGTTGCCTGTGGACATTCATCACACAACACCCACCGGTTTATATTCGCTCATTTCTTCTTTCATTTCTCTGAAAACCTCTTTACGAGGTCCTACTGTGAGCCGGCACGGTGCTCAGAAAAAGGGTAAATAAGCTAGACTTGAAGGTCATGTCATAGCAGAAGAGGAGTTAGACGTGCAAGCGGCCGAAGTGAGTTTGGTCCATGACCTGATGAGACACTCGTCCGAGGAGCCGTTCACCTGGGCTTTGAGGCCTCCGTTAATCCGTGGCCAAGAGCTCGCTGGGAGGGGAGGCCACCCCCGAGCCGCAGCCGTGGGGAGGCGGTTTGTCTGCTGGACAGGGAGGGGTCTGACGGGAGCCTGGCGGGGCGAGATGGGCCCAGCTTCTGGACAGTCTTCCGGCCTGTGGGAGGTTCAGAGTCTATTCCACACGGGAAGGGAGCCAGAGAAGGTGAAGTCAGCCCGCGAGACACGTGTTTCCAGAGGGAGCCCCAGAGACCGGGCGTGTGCGGCTTGGGGAGCTCAGGGCGCTGAGGTTGGGTGTGAGACCCTAGCACCCCGAGAGTGCAACGTGGGGGTCAGCTTTGCGAGACTCACAGCCGAGGAAGCCAGCTGTGTACAGAGGGTCCTGACAGCCTGTGTGACAGACGAGGAGGTGGGGCTCGTCCCCGGGGCCCCACACATGTCCAGGCCGGGGGGCAGCCAAGCAGATACAAGCGCTTCCAACTGAAAGAGCAGCAAGTAGGCACTTTATGGAGAAGGAGGCTGAGGGGCTTCTATAGTGATAAGTGGGGAATCGTAAAGACTTCCAGAAGAATAACGCCAGGCATCCAATAAGAAATTTATTGTTCCATGGAGAGCGATCAAACACTTCAGCTTTTAATTGGAAAAACTATACACCATGTAATATTAACACTTTACTTCACATAAATATGGAGGAGACAACCTCCCTGGGAGACAAGAGGCTTATGGAGAAAGGCTGGGTGCCGTTCAGAAGGAGGCAGGTGTGTGCGTGCGCGCGCGCCTCACTCTCCCAGGAAAAGGCGCTGTTTCCCAAACATAAACCGCCAACTGTGAACGCCGCATGTGGATTTCAGCAGGCGCGTGTTCAGAAGGGGCGGCGTGTTCCTAACACAGTTCCGCCAGTTCCCGCTCCTTTTGGCTGACCCCTTTTCACGTCCTGACACCGTGAGGACGCGGCGAGAGGCCGTGCGGGCGGGCAGAGGCCGACATTACCGGGACCTGCAGCCCACCGGGCGGGGCAGGGGCGGGGCAGGGCCCACGTCTCCAGCCCGGCTCGTTCCCCCAGACCCTCGCTCTGGGGGCAGGCACTACGAGCCGTGATCACACTCCAGATTCATTAGATTTACGGGGCTTCAAGGGCACGGGAGCTCTTGAACTGGTTTAAAGGTCAGCCCCAGTGCCTCTAACACTTGACTTGAAACTTCGGGGAGCACATGTGATACTGATTTCGAATACGTTTCCAATTAGCTCCCAGAGAAGAAAATGTCTTTAATAATGGAGTAAAAGTGAGCCAGTGGAGGTGGACGCTCTGTCCACTGCCCGGCTCTGAGGTGGCTCAGCGAGGGGAGGGCTAGGCGGGATCGCGTGTGGATGCGACCCTTCAAACCGAGAGGGCGTCCAGGACCCTCTTAGCTGAAAGTCTCTTGCACGTGTTCAGTGGGTAACGGCAGAGCTGAGGGCCGGCAGCCCATCTCCAGGCCCCCGCAGGGGACGCTATGCCGCTTCCGTCCTGTGTGTTTGGAGAGTTTGGAGCGGGTCGGGCTGCGGTCTCTCTCCGCCTTCTGCCCCTCGGCCAGGTGGCACATGGAGAGACCAGGGCGTCTGAGGACTCAGCTCACGGAAGCAGAAGAGCGGTGGTTTAGTCTGGGGCCCCGGGGGCAGTCGCGTGGTTTGCCGTCACTTCTGTGGGCAGTTCAGTGACCACTGGCCTTCCCAGTGTGGAAACAGCTTCCAGAGCTTTTGCCAACCACTGTCCCTGTCCCCCGGCTGTGACGCAAGGGGGCAGGGCAGAGACCAGTCCCAGCGTGGACCTGTCCTCTGGGTCTGGGATCGGGAAGGAGTGAGGCTTGAAGGGCCTTGTTCTTCAATTGTTAGCAGCTTCATGCAACCCCAGTCCAAGCAGATCTCTTAGGCTGAGAATATTTTGTGAAGGAGACAATCATAAACACATAACATATACATAGAAAATATATATGTGTGTATATTTATAATGTGCGAGACAGAATTCACCACAATCCCAGGGTCAGCAAGGTGTAGACTGGGAATGGAGTCACACAAAGCAAGGGTCTCTTCCGTGGAGTCTCGTGTTTCATGATCATAAATTAAATTACAATAAAACTATAAATTGCGTGCATCTATGGAAACTGAGTTTTCTCTCTGTTCTCTCCAGGGGAAATGACACTGAAATAGAAAAATACTCATTGGCACGTGAGAGGCGGTTAAATGGCATGTGGAACGTCGGGGGAAATGTGTTGTATGCTCTGTCCAGTTCAGCTCAGTCGTGTCTGACTCTGCAAGCCCATGGCTGTATTTTCGTTAATTGCCGTGTGTTGTTTTACACGAGTTCTGCTAAGCTTGAAGTATTTGTCGGATTTTTTAAACGCTTAATTTGTGCTTTTCATATTGTAGCGAATGTTCACCTTTGTAACTGATTTTCCGTTTGTCCTTTGGGGTTGTTTTTCTTGGAGAGGGCTGCGTAAACCATTGTGTCCAAACCTGGGTGCATTCAAGTAACTGCAAGCTGATGAGACGTTTCAGTAGACGCCGAGGGTAAAGTCACCTGCCCCTGTGAGCGTGCACAGGGCGTGCGAAGGCCGCAGCTGGCCCTCGGGGAGCGGGCAGCGGGACCGGGGAGCTGAGCCGCGCACCGTCTGAGGCGCGACAGCTCCCCCTGGTGGTCCAGCCGCGCCCCGACGCCGGCAGACGCAGACTAAGCACGTTTCTCCTCTTACTCGTGGGGGCGGGTGGTTGCTCACCTGCCGTTTTCTGGATCGGAACCCAGAGCCCCTTCGCGCCCCTCTGCCTGTTTCAGCCTCCTTCTCGGTCAGGATGGCCCCGGGGCCGGAGCTGCAGGGCTGACCGCCCCGGGACCGCGGTTCCGGCCGAGGGGGGAGGACCCCCTGTTTCTGGCTCTGCTCCGGGGAGCGGCTGGCCCTGGGAGCCCCCTGAGGCCGACCGCGGTGGGTGTGAGCCCGAGCCGCCCGCCTGCCCCGCCCTGGTCTTCCCCGCCCGGAGCCCTTTGGTCCGGGTCAGCCGGAACCCAGGCGCAGGAAGGAACGGCTTAGATTCCCGAGAGCTGGCCACGCTGTTCTCCTTCTTGCAGGGACCTAGGAAAGCAGTTCTCTTTTTGAGTCTGTGCGTGCGTCTTACTCTTCAAAGGGGGTGGAAGTCTTCCTCCTGGGACGGTTGGGGCATCCAGAGAGCAGAGTGGCCGCTCTGCCCTCATCACCCTGCGTGCTGTCCTCACGGTGAAGGGCCCCCATGCCCTGCGGCGACCACGGCGTGGAAACCAGGCGTGGGGAAGCCCGTGGCGGCCCCTGCGAGGCCGGCCGCAGCGACACGTGCCTCTGGGGTGAATATGTGCGCCCTGGGGGCCGGCAGTATTTCTGGGTCAGCTCCCGGCCTGGACTCATGACTCATTCTGGTGGGGTTGAGGCCTTTTGGGGACAGCGGTCGTGGTCCACGGCTCGTTTCAGGTGACAAGGCGGCTCCCTCCCCACCCCGCCCCTGGCTGGTGACAAAGAGCCCACTGATGTTGGCGGCACAGAACGCCCGTGGCCGGGGGCCATGCAGCCCCGCCCCGGCGTCCCTGAACCGAGGCGAAGGATGCAGTGTTTACGGCCTGTCTGTCGCTGTGACAGCGGCTCCTTCCCTCCAGACTGCAGCATCCCAACAAGGGTTCTGTTGATCCCCAGGGCCAGATTTATCACCTGAGGGCTTGGGGATGCCGCGGAGGGCTGATGCAGACAGAAACACGCGCTTCTGGAAGCTGTTACTTACCGGCGGCTCCGGAGCCGATCCTGAGACATAGCCGTGCTGTTTCCAGTCGGGGGGCGCGCTGCCGTGGGACCTGCCCGGAGGCGGCTGTCCGACCGCGGCCGGGCGTGCCCCGCTCGTCTGTGGGCCCAGCCGCCGGTCCCGCCTGTGATGACAGGATTTACGCTCAGCGGTGCCCGCGGGGCAGACTCCGGCCGTCTCCTGCCGCCTCAGGGCCAGCACACGGCAAGGCCCGGATTCCTGAGCAGCCTCCAGGGTTCTCTAGTGAGAGCTGCTTTTGTTTTCCTGTATCTGATGCAAGGTTATCTCGGGCGTTCGATCCACAGGGAAACGTGAACACAGGTTGTAACGGAACCACAGGCCCACCTGCCTGGCTCGGAGCGTCAGACAAAGCGGGAAATAATATGTTGGCCGACGGCGTTCTGTCCACGTGCGCGGTTTATTTCTATTTCCCCTTTTCTTTCTTCCTTTCTGTTCCTGTTTTCAAAAAGGACATTTTAAATGCCTGACACGCCATCGGTTGTTTACAAGAAAATAAAATGTCAAGAGGCACTAAAAATAGGCGTCCGCTGGCGTTCTGCATTCCTATTAGGGACTTTTTTTCCTTAATAGAAACCTCTTAAATGGCAGGCTAGCAGGTTTAACTGCTCAAAAATAGACAGATTTAGAGGTGGGAAGGTTTGCAGAGTTAGTTAATGTTTAAAAGGTGATTCGTGTCTAAATTCAGCTTTTACATAATTGAACTGAGGTCAAAGTCATTGTGGGCAAGGTTGGCCTTGGGGAGCCAGCCCGGGGAGGGGTCTCTGCTTGTAAGTCTGATGCAAAATGCTCAAAAATAAAGCTTAGAATCCAAGTGCCCAGGTCTAATTGTCTGTTTTGCTTTGTTTTTCTGGTTACGTGTCTGTGGCTTCTTCAATTTAAGTCTGAATTTGGCAATAAGGAGTTCATGGTCTGAGCCACAGTCAGCTCCTGGTCTTGTTTTTGCTGACTGTATAGAGCTTCTCCATCTTTGGCTGCAAAGAATATAATCAGTCTGATTTCAGTGTTGACCATCTGGTGATGTCCATGTGTAGAGTCTTCTCTTGTGTTGTTGGAAGAGGGTGTTTGCTATGACCAGTGCGTTCTCTTGGCAAAACTCTATCAGTCTTTGCCCTGCTTCATTCCGTATTCCAAGGCCAAATTTGCCTGTTACTCCAGGTGTTTCTTGACTTCCCACTTTTGCATTCCAGTCCCCTGTAATGAAAAGGACATCTTTTTTGGGTGTTAGTTCTAAAAGGTCTTGTAGGTCCTTAGAACCATTCAGCTTCAGCTTCTTCAGCATTACTGGTTGGGGCATAGACTTGGAGTACTGTGATATTGAATGGTTTGCCTTGGAAACGAACAGAGATCATTCTGTCATTTTTGAGATTGCATCCAAGTACTGCATTTCGGACTCTTTTGTTGACCATGATGGCCACTCCATTTCTTCTGAGGGATTCCTGCCCACAGTAGTAGATATAATGGTCATCTGAGTTAAATTCATCCATTCCAGTCCATTTCAGTTCGCTGATTCCTAGAATGTCGACATTCACTCTTGCCATCTCCTGTTTGACCACTTCCAATTTGCCTTGATTCATGGACCTGACATTCCAGGTTCCTAGGCAATATTGCTCTTTACAGCATCGGACCTTGCTTCTATCACCAGTCACATCCACAGCTGGGTATTGTTTTTGCTTTGGCTCCATCCCTTCATTCTTTCTGGAGTTATTTCTCCACTGATCTCCAGTAGCATATTGGGCACCTACTGACCTGGGGAGTTTCTCTTTCAGTATCCTATCATTTTGTCTTTTCATACTGTTCATGGGGTTCTCAAGGGAAGAATACTGAAGTGGTTTGCCATTCCCTTCTCCAGGGGACCACATTCTGTCAGACCTCTCCACCATGACCCGCCTGTCCTGGATTGCCCCACGGGCATGGCTTAGTTTCATTGACTTAGACAAGGTTGTGGTCCTACTGTGATTAGGTCGACTAGTTTTCTGTGAGTATGGTTTCAGTGTGTCCGCCCTGTGATGCCCTCTTGCAACACCTACCATCTTACTTGGGTTTCTCTTACCTTGGGCGTGGGGTATCTCTTCACGGCTGCTCCAGCAAACTGCAGCCATTGCTCCTTACCTTGGATGAGGGGTATCTCCTCACCACCGCCCTTCCTGACCTTCAACGTGGGATAGCTCCTCTAGGCCCTCCTGCGCCCTCGCAGGATGTGGGGTTGGTCCTCCCGGCCACTGCCCCTGGCTTCGGGTGTGGGGTTGCTCCTCCCAGCCGCCGCCCTTGGCCTCTGGCGTGTGGGCGTGGGGTAGCTCCTCCCGCCCACAGCCCCTGGCCTTGGGCTTGGGGCGTGGGGTATCTCCTCCCGGCCGCTGTCCCTGACCTCAGACACGGGGTAACTCCTCTCATCGCCGCCCCTGACCTCGGACATGGGGTAGCTCCTCTCGGCTGCGCTTTAGCGCGCCCGTCGCAGCCGCCTAGATGAGAAACAGTGGAGACAGTGTCAGACTTTATTTTTCTGGGCTCCAAAATCACTGCAGATGGTGACTGCAGCCATGAAATTAAAAGACGCTTACTCCTTGGAAGGAAAGTTATGACCAACCTAGATAGCATGTTCAAAAGCAGAGACATTACTTTGCCAACAAAGGTTCGTCTAGTCAAGGCTATGGTTTTTCCAGTGGTCATGTATGGATGTGAGAGTTGGACTGTGAAGAAAGCTGAGCGCCGAAGAGTTGATGCTTTTGAACTGTGGTGTTGGAGAAGACTCTTGAGAGTCCCTTGGACTGCAAGGAGATCCAACCAGTCCATTCTGAAGGAGATCAGCCCTGGGATTTCTTTGGAAGGAATGATGCTAAAGCTGAAACTCCAGTACTTTGGCCACCTCATGCGAAGAGTTGACTCATTGGAAAAGACTCTGATGCTGGGAGGGATTGGGGGCAAAAGGAGAAGGGGATGACAGAGGATGAGATGGCTGGATGGCATCACTGACTCAATGGACGTGAGTCTGAGTGAACTCTGGGAGTTGGTGATGGACAGGGAGGCCTGGCGTGCTGCGATTCATGGCGTCGCAAAGAGTTGGACACGACTGAGCGACTGATCTGTCTGTGGCTTTTGTTGAATTTCTTCTGAAAGAAGATCCATAGGTTAACGTTCAGTGTTAACTTCCCAAGTCTTGACCTGTCACCCAAGGGGTGTTTCAGACTAGGACACATGAGGCCAGATGAGGGGTCACACCGGTGCCCTGGAAACACCCCCTCCGGGGCAGGTCCTACCCAGGGGGCTTCTGCATCTGGGGCCCAGAGGACCCCAGTTCCCCAGAGCCCCCCTTTCCTGGGTGTCAGGGTGAGCAATGACGTCCTAGCTCTCCTGGCGGGGAGAGGCTTCTCCTGGCTTTGGCTTTTGAGGGGCGTGGGGATGAGAAGATGTCTACCCTCGAGTCCGGATCTCATATACACGCATGTCTTTAGCCATCGGGAGAAGCCGGCTCTGAAGGCACCGCGCTCCGCTCACCGCACTGACAGTTTGTCGAGGGAAGGATGGCAGTGAATGGGGAGAAGACCGAGCCCCCGTCCAGGTGGAAGGACCTCCGAGCTTAGAGCCTGACCCAGCCCTGGCGGGAGGCAGGTGCACCTCCAGCTGGGCACTCATGCGCCCTGGGGTTCCTCCATTCTGACGGTCTGTGTCTCAGACGCTGGCTTCAGCTCTCCAGCCACAGTGGCCTCCTTCGGGGGTCTTTGGCCCATCTCTCTGAGGTCTCAACCCAGCCCTGAGGGTCCCTCTGCACTCCCCATTCTCATTTCATCTCCTCGACTCCAGGGCAGGGAAGACATCTCTGGATGGGGACACAGGGCATGTCAGGAGCCAGTGCTGGGCAGCAAGTGTAGACGTCTGTTCTCTGGGGTGAGATGTAAGGTCAGAATGTGTCCAAGAGATAAGATTCTGATGGACATAATATCAGGAAAATAGTCAACCTTGAGTTGTAAATAAATACAGCAAAATTATCTTACAAAGGAGAACTGAAGTAAACGCGTTTGGGCTCTGAAAAAAATAATACTGATTATAATCAACCGTGTGACTTTTGAATCATTTATATCTAACCTGATTGAAGTTTTGTTCCAAATGTTGACTATTGCCATCAACTCTGCAAATACATGTTCTATATTCATACTTAAAAATTAATGATTTTCTTTGCTTTATACCCCCAAAAGGACAAATGCTCCAAATAGAGTGTTTTAAAGTAGTTTTATATTTGATTTCCCATTTTTAAACAAGTCTGCATCTCTCAGGAGCCCAGAAGTGAATTCTATGTGTTTATAAAGCTATCAGATACGTTGAGGATGCTGCAGTAAATGGAATCTGAGGGCCTCTGCTCGTAGCAGCTGCGGTCCTGTGATGTGGGGCTGTGGGCGTCTGTAATCAGAGGACTGTTTTGCTCCCTCACTGCCCCTAAAACCGTCTCACCTGCAAGGGGACACCTCATTGGACATTGCTTTGCAAATGTTTAAGATGCCTCCACCATGTACTTGACACCTGCACGCAGCTGTACTAAGGTACCGTTTGGGTTTATAAGAATTCCGAGTCACAGGAGGTCCTCAGAGGGTGGACAGGTTCACACATACACCAAGGAGCGTGAAGACACGAGGGAGGTTATTCCAGGGCCCCGAGTCCGCAGGGTCGTGCGCCCTGGGTGCTCGGAGGGTGAGAGGCGCAGCCCGCGGCCTGAGTGGGGACCGCCGGGCAGGTGGCGTCCGGACGTCAGGCTCGGTGGGGGGCAGACGGCAAGACGGAGCTCGCTCAGCACGAGTTCACTGCGAAAACTGAAGAAAGATTGAGAAGGAGGCCGGCGAACAACGCGGCAGGCAGCTTCATGTTCAAGTTGTCCACACTGCAGTCTTGATTAAAGGGCTCGGGGCTGCCTCAGTGGCCCCTTCAGAAGAAGCGGGTCCCTGGCGTCCCGCCTGTGGACAGACCTGCACCGGGAGGCGATGGCTCTAAGATCCAGAGCGGCCGCCGGGCAGGTGGTGCTGCCCCCTGCCGGCCGACCCCGGCTCCCGCAGACCGCGAGGTCCCCCGAGGAACCCTGAGCAGCAGAACCGGGCCAGCAGCTTCCTTGTGACGCGGGTTCGGCCGCTGCCCGGGCCCAGGGCAGCGTCACGGCCGATCAGCGCTCCCAGGTTGTGAGTTTTCTGCGGCGGAGGAAGTGGGTTTCCTTGGATTCCTTCCAGTTTTGACTTAGTCGTGCTCCTTACGTGGAGAGATGGGCTGAATGCCCAGTGTCCCTGGATGCCCCCCACCCCCAGGGCCCCTGCTCAGGAGGCACGGCTACAGGTGGAAACGGCTTGAGCTTTTGGGCAAAGGCAGCTCAGGGGAGGGCGAGGTTTAGGACTCGGAGACCCAGGAGCAGCGCCTGGACCCACGCAAGCCTTCTTCACCCACTGCCCCACTGGGGTGCGGTTCTGAGTCCACCTCCCGGCTCTCAGTGCTCCAGCAGCATCTGGACCTGTGCTCCCAGCGGCGGGAGGAGCGTCTGGACGTCCCGTCTTCAGGGAGCTAGGAACCTGCTCTGGCTTCTTAGGAGAACCGCTGCCCTGAGAGACTTCCCCTGAGAAACCAAAGCAACTCAGGCTCGGGGTCCAGGGCAAAGTCGTGTTCACCAATGAGCGCAGGTCCCAACAGGGCACCAGGGCACCTCGGCTGATGGGGTTGGCTCGGGCCTGGACCCCTCTCTTCCACGGATGCCTCCCCGCTGCCCCGGCCCGTGGTCCTGTCCAGGGAGAGGGGCCTCTGGAAATGAGCACCATTCTCACCCAACTGTGTGGTCCATTTTCTAGAAAAAGGACCTCTCTTGGAGCCTATCAGATCAGACATGTAATATGTGCAGATACATAGCGACTGTGACCTCCCCCCAAGTTGTATACACCGCCCACCCCCCGACATTACACAGACTCTGAGCTTCGTGTCCTGTGACTAGAGAGCTCGGGGCATGCAGAGCGCAGACCTGGCATCAAGAGGAAAAGTCCTTAAGCGAATAGAAGACAGGCACCGTCCCAGGCCAGGCATCTTCTGGCACCGCCACTGGGGCTTCACCGCATGCTAATCAGCAGTGGTGAGGACACGCACTAGTAAGTGGGTTTCTCTGGCGGCCCCTGCACCACAGCCCTGATGCGCGAGTTGGGGCGCCGGGGGCTCCGGGGGCCGCCCAGAGACAAAGGGAGAGCGACCGGGACCTGCCCCAGTGTGTGTCACTGCCCAGCGCCCGCCCAGGGGGAGCTGAGCTCTGCCTCCAGGTCTCGCTCCAGTCCGATTGCCAGAAGGATCTTCCCCGAGAGATCAGGTCCCCGAGGATGGAACTGTGAAGCTTACAATGGCCTCGGTTTAAAGGGTAAAGCGAAGCAGGCAACTTCATTACAGTAAAACACTTAATATATGTGAAACATAACTTCAACATAAAACAGTGCACAAATATAAATGGTTTTTTATTTTTCCTTTTTTTTACCCTTTTTTACTTCTACTGTGCTCACTGCATCTCTGAGACGGGGAAGGCGGGCCAGCCTGCTGAGCGGATCATCTCACAGCGTGAGGGACCCAGACCATCACCCTGTGATGATGGCAGCCACGTCTCAGGAGAGCCGGGAGGAGAGTTCTCAGAGCTGTTCACAGCCTCAGCACACACCCGGACGCGGAGCCCTTCACAGCCTCAGCACACAGGAGTGCACAGGCGGACTCGGAGCCTGGGGGCTGCCAGGGCCACATGGGGGGCAGTGCAGGGCAGGCCCCCTCAGGCGGGCCCCAGGGTGATGCTGGGCTATGGGCTCCGGGGGGAGGATCACGGTTGTGCCCAGGGTCAACGGCTCCATCCGTTTCCGCCTGCACCTGGGCTTGTTCTGATTCTCAGTTTTCTAAGTTTATGCATTCCTATTAAAGTTCTATTTTTATCTCTTTCTGTTTCATAATTGCATCTTTTTATTTTCATTTTAATGCGTTAACACCTGGGGGATAAACTGCTCAGACTTCGAGCCCCACGTTTTGTGGGGACCCTGTTCTGGCAGTGGGAAGTCCACCCCTTGGCTCCCCTGCGAGCTCAGGTTCTGCTGCACCTCTTTCTCCGGGAGACAACTCTGAGCAGGTAGAACTTAATCATTAGATTTGCTTAATATCCGAGGATACTTGGATATTTGATTACTATCCAAAAAGAAGTTCTTTTTCCTCCAAGAACTCATGTTGCCTTCCCTGGTCATCCTTCCTGTGTCCTGGTCTCTCTTAATTTCATCCGAAGAGCCAAACAAATACAGAGAAAGAACACAGCAAGCACTGACCCCCAGCTGCGCAGCCGGAGCTGGAGCTGAACCCAGGGCCTCACTGAGGCGGGCGGGCCGGGCTGCCTTTGTCCTCCCCGCGCTGGGGGAGGTCACCGCTCCAAGGACTCCCCCCATTGCAGCCAGGGCACCGGGGGCAGTGTCCTTCCATGGAGCCCCGCGGCGGCCGCCTCGGCAGGTGGTGAGGGCGACACACACCCTCCTCCTCCGTTAGCTTCTGGGATGCCGTGAGAGTCGCGCTGGCGTTTGTTCAGAAAGTCTTCACAAAGGCAGGTGCGGGTGGGAGGGGTCTGGGGCCTGCAGACCCAGGTCAGCCGGGGGAGGCGCCAGCGGGCGCAGCGTCCGGGATGCCCACCAGGGGGCGCTGCCGGCCCGTCCCTCGAGGCCTAGTCCCTGCGGTCGGATCCAGACGCCGCAGAGGCTCCCGGCGTCCTGGGCGCTTCTGCAGGGTGAGGCTTCCGGGTCCATCCCCGAGACTAACGCTGAAAGGCCGGCCAGAGAGCAAGGAAGCTCCCACTACATGCATTCAAACGTGTATCTAGGATCCACAAGGATTTGATGACGCTCACAGTCTGATTGGAAATATGTGTGTGTGCACAGGTGTACGTGCTACATGCCTATGTGTTTGTGTGTGCTGAGGTGTTTGCACGTGTGTGCCTGTGTCCCCTGTAAACAAACCTGCCGGGAAAGGAGGCAAGTCGGCCCTCACTCAGAGCTTGATTCAGGCCATCTGCTGGCCTCCGGAGCCCACTGCCCTTCCGCTCACAATTCTGCCTTTTCCATAACAGGGACTCGCAGACTCAAAACCACCTTGTGTCTTCAGATCAGAACTGTAACATTCCCAGCTGCTGACAATGCATAGCCAGGTCCGCCCCGGTTAGCTGTGTGAGGTGGGTGGTGTGGCCTGAAGTCGACCACAAAGGCCTGGATTTCCTTCTCTGATAAACAAGGGGCGAGGTTCTTTCTCTGCAAACCTGGAAGTCCAGGCCTGCCCCCGTCCTGGCTCCTGCTCATCCCCTCTTCCCAGGTCGGGACTGAGCCACCTGGTGACAAGTTCTAGCTGCCCCGTCCTCACTGTGTTCTTCCCCCATGAGAGAGGTCTTTCTAGAAGGCAGATCTGAGGTCCCCACCCTGGGGCAGGTGGACAGCCTGCACACCTCCCCCAGCAAGCACCCGGCAGAGTGAGATGCCTGTAGCTTTCCGGGTTAAACGCCGTGGTTCCACTTGGCAGCCCTGTCGCGGCTGGGTTGTTGGACTGGTAACAACCTGTGTCTGGTGCTCAGCTTGGCTGGAGGGGCTTCCAGGTGGTACAGTTGGTGAAGACTCTGCTGGCCAATCCAGGAGACACAAGAGACACGGGTTCAATCCCTGGGGTGGGAAGATTCCCCGAAGGAGAGCATGGCAACTGTTCCAACATCCTTGAAGGAGAAATCTCATGGACAGAGGAGCCTGGCGGGCTTCAGTTTATGGGGCTGCAAAGTTGGGCATCGGAGAAGGCAATGGCACCCCACTCCAGTACTCTTGCCTGCAAAATCCCATGGACAGAGGAGCCTGGTAGGCTGCAGTCCATGGGGTCGCTAAGAGTTGGACACGACTGAGTGACTTCACTTTAACTTTTCACTTTCATGCATTGTAGAAGGAAATGCCGATCCACTCCAGTGTTCTTGCCTGGAGAATCCCAGGGATGGGGGAGCCTTGTGGGCTGCTGTCTATGGGGTCACGCAGAGTCAAACACGACTGAAGTGACTTAGCAGCAAAGTTGGGCATGACTGAGCACGCGCTGGCTGGCTCAGGGCCGGGGTCTCCGAGTGACTATGGACTGGCATTCAGCAGCCACCAGAAACCCCCCACGATGCCTGTGAGTGGAAGGCTTTGAAATGAAAGTTTAAGCCTGTGGACATGGGTTTGGGTGGACTCTGGGAGTTGGTGATGGACAGGGAGGCCTGGCGTGCTGCGGTTCATGGGGTCGCAATGAGCTAGACACGACTGAGAGACTGAACTGAACTGAAACGGATCTAGAATCTGATTTTATACCATCTGCCCATGTGCACTGGTGTTTAAGAAATTAACACAAAAGTTGATCCACGCCAGTGATATGCCTGGAGTACACAAGAAAAGCAAATAAAATGACATTCTGAGCAGACTGATAATCCAAGTGGCATACAGTACTTTGAGGAAAAAAAGAAACCTCAATAAGCAAAATAGCTAATTATAAAAACTGAAAAATACACAAGGAAACAGTGCATTTTTGTACAATGCTAGCAGATTCAGTAGTAATTATATCAGGGAACATGAAAGAAAATATTGAATATATTTATTAATAAATAAAATATTTATTATTATTACACAATAAATCTATGTAAAATAATCAGAGTATTTAATTCTAAATATTGATTATTTAATACAATATTTAATATTTATTAAATATTTAAATAATAAATATTGATTAAATATAATAAATATTGAATGTTTAATTCTAAATATTCAAAATATTGAATAGAGTATTTCTATTAATAAGTAAATTATTTATTATTATTGCATAATACATTTATGTAAAATAGATAAAAGGCAATATGAAAACTATGATAAAATAAGCTGAGAAGAATAGGCAGATATGGGAAGAATACAAAAAGCTTTTCAATAAATAAGAAACAGAGTCCTCGAAATTCTGTATTTGGTGACCGTGTAAGAAATGGAAGAGCAAGGCCAGTTCCCTGCGGGTTCGCTGGTTAGGACTCCACGCGCCCACTGCAGGGACATGGGTTCACCTCCGACTGGGGAACTAAGAGCCAGGAGGCCACACAACACGGCCAGAAGGATAAATAAACCAAAGACGCTGAAGAACAGATGAGCGAGAGGCCGTCTGAAGAAATGCCCTGGCTGCTCAGCTTCTCACCCGGGGGATGTGCTGTGGGCTGAAGCCCCGTCAGCTGCCCCTCTGACCTACCCTGTATTTGGGAGAAGCTGCTCTTGGTGGGCCCTGAGCCGGGGAGGCCTTGCGGCAGCTCTGTCTGGGGACCTGCCATGGAGGAGACGGCTTGGGAGGTCTTCCCGGCCCCACGGCAGTGCCGTCATAACCTGGCTGCGTCTGGGTCTCTTCCAGCCCAGTCCCTCTTCTTCTCCTCGACGGGAGCCGGCCTGCATTGCAGTCTGAAGACTCGCCCCTCTGCTCCCCTCACCCAGCAAGCCTCTCGCAACATCTCACCCGACCTGACATGAAGGCATAGCTGATATTTGAAGGATGAAAGAAACCATTCACGAAAGGGGGGGAGAATTTAGAAGGGAACATCCCACAACAGAATGTTAAGGAATCCCGGGTGTGGAGCAAGAGTCAGAGCTCCTCATTTTAAGCCAGGAGCGGCCAGGGCCCCGGCTAGCGGGTGGCATTTCATGAAGTGCTGACCTGGGAGGGTCCCCTGTCACCCATCTCGAAGACCGTCAGGGATAGAGTTCGGAGGAGGCGAAGTGCAGGCTCAGACCTCGGGGAGGCACAGGGGCCGCAGGGGAAACACGAGATTGTGCTTCCAGATCCGTTTGCAGCCCCGCCCACCGTGCAGATCCAGTAAAGAGGTGGAAAGTGGTGGGAAGCAAAGTTTTCTTTATTTCAGATGCTGGCAACCGAGAGGGGGAGGGTGGACTCCTGTCCAAAGGCAGACTCCCCATCACTGACAATCAAGGGACAAGAGCTTTTACAGACAGAGGGAAGGGGCTACTGCAGAAGCAGCACAGTCAGCTCTGACTATCATCTTGGAATGGGTCGTCTGACCCAGCATCATCTTGGTTGTTTTAGAAACAGCTAATCTTCAGCTCCAGGCTTTGTCTGTTTCCATTCCCTTGAGGCCAGTTCTCAGAATTGTGGAGTTTATGTCATGGCAATAGTCTGGTCATCGTGTGGTTAACCTCTCCATCTGGTGGGGGATTCAGTATCTATAAGACAGCTCACAGGATATGGCTCAGGATTTTATCTACAGCCCTTGAGAAAGAACTAAAGGTCCTTGACTTGACTGAATGACTAAACTATTATTTAGTCTGTTGGACTGTTTTTCTTTAATCTGCATTTTCTCAGTTCTCTGAACTTATTCTTTGGTTAAAGTTTATCCGCAGACAAAAGGCAGGCAGAGGGCACGGGGGGAGGGGCCTTAGGGCCTTGCTCCGTTTCAAAGCCACACGCCATTCCTGCTCCTGGTTCCTGGAGCTGGCTGCATCTATAGCAACCACACTGAAACAATAGTGTTCTGTTCTAGAATTATCCCTTGACCTACATTGGGTTGCCCCTGAATTTGCCTTTTCACTGCTTCCTGAAATATGACATCATTGGTTTGGAAAAATGGAATGTTCTAGTTTCCACTGGGAAAAAAAACCTCCTATCTTAAAATCAACGGTTTTAGTAAAGACGCTTCTTAGGGAATGGCCCAGAGAAGAAAGAGGACCAATCTTTATTGAAATTGTACCGTGTATCTAAAGCTAGATCTTTTTTAAATCTTTATTGCAATTGAGGTATAAGTGATATACAAGAATTGCAATATTATTTTCAGACTTTAAACTTTTTATTTTGCACTGGGGAGATCCAACTAGTCCATTCTAAAGGAGATCAGCCCTGGGTGTTCTTTGGAAGGAATGATGCTAAAGCTGAAACTCCAGTACTTTGACCACCTCATGTGAAGAGTTGACTCAATGGAAAAGACTCTGATGCTGGGAGGGATTGGGGGCAGGAGGA
This sequence comes from Bos indicus, assembly GCF_029378745.1. Classification (NCBI taxonomy): domain Eukaryota; kingdom Metazoa; phylum Chordata; class Mammalia; order Artiodactyla; family Bovidae; genus Bos; species Bos indicus. The sequence goes on from NC_091768.1 coordinate 103,441,795, forward strand.
GAAGGGGACGACAGAGGATGAGATGGCTGGATGGCATCACTGACTCGATGGACGTGAGTCTGAGTGAACTCCGGGAGTTGGTGATGGACAGGGAGGCCTGGCGTGCTGCGATTCACGGGGTCGCAGAGTTGGACACGACTGAACGACTGATCTGACTGACTGACTGACTGACACTTGATTAACAATGCCGTGGTAATTTAGGTGAACAGTGAAGGAACTCAGCCGTCCACATACACGTGTCCATTCTCCCTGGAAGCCCCTCCCATCCAGGCTGCCACATAACACTGAGCAGAGCTCCCTGTGCTCTACAGTAGCTCCTTGTGAGTTATCCGTTTTGAATGCTTCAGTGTGTACCGGACACATTTCCTTGAGTTTAGACGTCTGTCTACACCCTCAGTACTTCCAAGATACTAAACATATCCATCACCTCCAAAGCTTCTTGTGTTCTTTCATGATGAGTGTGTGTGCACGTGTGTGTGTGTGCACGTGTGTGTGTATGCGTGCATGTATGTGTGTGCGTGTGGTAAGAGCACTTGACAAGAGGTGTGATTTTGAAACGCACAGCACAGGGTCACTGACCGTGGGCACTGCTGCTATCACAGATTTCCAGAACTCACTCATCCTGTGAAACAGAGAATTTGTACCCAGAACAGCGACACCTCTCTCTGCCTCCCCACCAGCTCCTGGCATCCGCATCTGCTCTGTGTTCCTGTGAATGTGACTTTCCAGACTCCTCATGTCCTTCTGTGGCTGGCTTATGTCACTCAGCGGGAACGTCCACTGGTGCATTCACGATGGAAACAATATGGAGCTTCCTGGAAAATTAAAAATAGAAGTCCAGAGTGAACTGACAGCAGGGCCTTGCAGGTCGGTCTGCGCCCTCACACTCACGGCAGCACCACTCATGGTCGGCAAGTCGTGGAGACACACAGGTGTCCGTCGATGGCTGGCTAGACATGTAGATGTGGGGGGTGGGCTCACAGAGCACAGGGAACAGGGGAGCCCACGGCTGCGGGGCTGGAGGGGCTGCGTGCATTTCAGAGAGCGACGGCAGATGATCGCAGTTGCTTGCTTACGAATTTCTGTGAGATGTCCTTCAAATATCTGAAGGCCAATTATTCGTAAAAGATGAATGAAGCCCGCCAAGCAAGCCTCCACCCCTCCCTAGGCAGGCAGCGCTGAGTGCCTGGGGCTCTCGTCTTCTTCTGTCTGTGGAAGGAAAGGGGAAGCAGCCCCAAGGACAGTGTTCCCGCCTCGTCTGCCTGGGAGTCCGGGGGCCCTTGGCGTCTGTGGCTATTTTACACCGCTGATCAGGCTGCATGCTCCTTGATTAATTTGTACACATCGTCCACACAGGTCACATGATATTTCCGTTTGTCTTTGCTCATCTGTATCAGTGTCCTTCTGCCAAACTTTCCTCACGTAGGAGGCAGAGAATCCAGCAAGGGGGGTGGGGTTCCTACATACTCACCATACTCAAAGTCCTCACCCTCTGTTCCTACACGGACTTCCGCAGCTGATTGGCTCTTGCAGCTGGTAATCACTCTTTTCCAGTTTCCTGTGATTATTTGTTGAAGTCTATTCTGACCACATGTAAACAACTTTGAACCTCAAGTGCAGAGGGTCACGTTCGTCAGAGCCTATGACAACAGGCCGTGTGTTCGCAGGGCAAGGCTGCCCCCAGGTTGGGGTAATTCCATTTATCTCACATCCGGGCCTCCACTCCCTTTTCCTTGCTCTTCCCTCAAACTCAACTGCAATGCGTTTAAAGTGTCCCTGGATACATAAGTGTTCCTTGAATACAGTTACTCTCGGTGTGTGCCTGCTTCTGTAGACATAATAGCGTCTTTTAGGTGCTTCAGCGTTACTTCTTAAAAGATCAATGTTGCTCAGTGTCCACCTACTTCCTTACAGTGTGTGCCTCATGCGTTAAGTGAACACCTTTTGAATTACTCCATGACACTCAAATTCTACCGTCTTTCAGTGGTTCCTCATGATGTCACAGTTGCCTGGGATTTTTTGAGAGCCCAGGAGATGTGACGAATTCCATCACATCGGGATCGTCAGATCACATGAGCTGCACAAGCCAAGTCCTTCCGGTGAAATGCTTCCTGTGATGGCCTTAGCAGTTTGGGAGCATCTTGTGGGAAATCCTCATTTCTTCACATACTCACCAACGCGTGGCAAGACCCAATCGCTCTAACTTCTGCCATCTGGTGGGAAGAAACAGTGCACTCTCGATCTTCACTTATTAGTGTGACACGGCACTTTACACACACCTGTTGGTCACACACTTGAGTTCTGTCTCTGTGAATCACCTATCTGAATCCAATTTTCAATCTTGGATTTGGAGAGGGAGTTGTTGGTTCTGATGGATCCTCATCCAATGCCAAAGAATGTTCAACTGCACAGTGGCACTCATCTCACACGCTAGCAAAGTAATGCTCAAAGTTCTCCAAGAGAGGTTTTAATAGTACGTGAACTGAGAACTTCAAATGTTCAAGCTGGATTTAGAAAAGGCAGAGGAACCAGAGATCAAATTGCCGACATCCGTTGGATCACAGAAAAAGCAGGAGAGTTCCAGAAAAACATCTGCTTCTGCTTCTTTGGCTACGCTAAAGCCTTTCCACAAACTGGAAAATTCTGAAAGAAATGGGAATACCAGACCACCTGACCTGCCTCCTGAGCAATCTGTATGCTATTCAAGAAGCAACATTTAGAACTGGACATGGAACAATGGACTGGTTCCAAATAGCAAACAGAGCACATCAAGGCTGCATATTGTCACCCTGCTTATGTAACTTACATGCAGAGCACACCACGAGAAACGCTGGGCTGGATCACAAGCTGGAATCAATATTGCTGGGAGAAATATCAATAATCTCAGGTATGCAGATGACACCACCCTTATGACAGAAGGTGAAGAGGAACAAAAAAGCCTCTTGATCAAAGTGAAAGAGGAGGGTGAAAAAGTTGGCCTAAAGCTCAACATCCAAAAACCAAAAATCATAACATCTGGTCCCATCACTTCATGGCAAATAGATGGGGAAACAGCGTCAGACTTTATTTTTGGGGGCTCCAAAATCACTGCAGATGGTGACTGCAGCCATGAAATTAAAAGATGCTTACTCCTTGAAAGGAAAATTATGACCAACCTAGAGAGCATATTAAAAAGCAGAGACATTACTTTGTCAATAAAGGTCCATCTAGTCAGGGCTATGGTTTTTCCAGTAGTCATATAAGGATGTGAGAGTTGGACCATAAAGAAAGCTGAACACCAAAGAATTGATGCTTTTGAACTGTGGTGTTGGAGAAGACTCTTGAGAGTCCCTTGGACTGCAAGGAGATCCAACCAATCCATCCTAAAGGAAATCAGTCCTGAATATTCATTGGAAGGACTGATGCTGAAGCTGAAACTGCGATACTTTGGCCACCTGATGTGAAGAACTGACTCATTGCGAAAGACCCTGATGCTGGAAAAGGTTGAAGGCAGGAGGAGAAGGGGACGACAGAGGATGAGATGGTTGGATGGTATCACCAATTTTATGGACATGAGTTTGAGCAAGCTCTAGAAGTTGCTGATGGACAGGGAAGCCTGGCGTGCTGCAGTCCAAGGGGTCACAAAGAGTCGGACACGACTGAGCAGCTGAACTGAGCTGGCCCATTATCACTGATTTTGCAGAATCTTCTCCCCGTGTGTCACCGTTATGGTTACTGTTGTCGTTCAGTCTCTAAGTCATGGTGACTGTTTGAGACCGCAAGGACCACAGCATGCCAGGCTCCCCTGTCTTCCACTGTCTCTTAGAGCTTGCTCAAACTCATGTCCATTCAGTTGGTGATGCTATCCAACCATCTCATCCTCTGTCACAGAGTTTTGCTAAGAGAACACACTGGTCACAGCAAACACCCTCTTCCAACAACACAAAAGATGACTCTACACACGGACACCATCCGATGTCAGCCACCTTTATTAATTTTCTTAATATCATCTTTTATTGAAAATAAATCCTCAGTTTTGATGTGTCAATTAATTAAACACTTGTTTTGTTCTTGGGATCGCGTTTAAGAAGAACCTTCACCCCCAATTCTCAAGTATGTTCTCATATTTCTTCTTACGTTTTCTTTAAAATCTTTAGCTCTCGCATTTAGAGCTTTCATCCACCTGGCACCAAATGTAGCCCAAAGTAGGTTCCAACCTATTTTTCTTAATAAGCTGACCAGTTTCCCCATCTGATAAATATCCATGTTTTCTCATTGGTCCTGACGCTTTCTTTGGAAAAAGCACTTTCCGCTTCATACTGGAGATCTGGCACAGAAATGAGAGAACAGTGGAAACCTCCGTCTGCTCACACCAATGCTGCCTGTGGGCCCTGCACCCCTCCTGCTGCACGCAGCCCCTGCTGTCTCCCCCGAGGTTTCTCCTGGTTCTCACACCTGCTCCGCCTCGTTCCTCTGTCCACCATGTCTCAGGACTGACTGGGGGAGGCGTCCAGCATCTCAGGTTAGTTTGCAGGTGAGTTGGAGCTGGGAGCTTATTAGCACAGTCCTTGGGTTCTTAGTTTCTGGCGGTTTAATTCTTTCTTTCTCTCTTGGTATCTACGTGTTCCTTGGGATTGGGACCCCCATTATCTAGTTCCCCCTCTGATGTTTGGAGGTGGTCAGGACAGTCAGTTCATTCATTCAAAAATAAAAGCTTCCCAACTCTGTGAAGAGTCATCTGCTTGGCTCTGGGAACTCAGCTGTGCAAAAAGACTGAAGTGCTCATAGATGTTTAAAAGCATTTCTAGTGAAATGGTACAGCTCGTAAATGGCCATGTTGCATGGTGGGAGGAAATGGGGTGTGATAAATTGTAGGTGGTGAGAAGGTTGGCGTCTCTGAGATGAAGCTGAGCGCCTCGTGAAGAGCAGACAGAGTGACTCAGCCCTTCTGTGGGAAAGTGCCGGGAAGCAGGCGGTACAGGACTGAGTCAGGGGACCAGAGGTCTGCCTGAGTCACGCGGAGACCCGATACCGTGTGTGGAGTTTGGACTTGACTCTGAAATGGTTATGTAAGCCTGAGGAGGGAGGCGTGGAGAAGCAAGTCTAATGTAACAAGGAGCCCTATGCACAAAATGAGAACAAGGTCTTTCTGAGACATTTGCTCCATACTGGAATCCGCACATTAACATTTCCATCCGTCCATAAACCCAGACATTGCTTTTGGACGGGGGGAGAAATTTGTCAACAACAAAAGCAAGAAGTGTGTGCTCTAACAGTGATCTCAGCTAGAAGTGACCCCGTGCCTCCTGGGCCAGCCGTCGTTTAAGTTTCAATGATGCGGCACGTTCGCCGCTGTGGTTGCCGGCACAGAGAGAGCGCTGAGGAGGGGAGTCTGGCAAAGCCTCTGAAGGTGCTTACGGGGTCAGGCGAGGGTCCGCAGGATTAGTTTCGGATTCATCTGGGAAGGAGAGGGTACGCACAGGGCTCTGTGGCGTCTCCTGGCCCCGCCAGTGGGGAGACGGCCACCCTGTGAGTCCCGTGGGCCTGTGCGAGCGTTGACGAAAGGACCTCACGCTGGAGTTTCCCACCTTAGCACCATTCGAGTTTGTCGTTGGATACCGACCCCTGAGTTCAGATGTGCATCCAATCTCCATAAGATAAACACGGCTTTCTGTGAATAAGACTTAAAGAAAAGTGCATACGGATTCGTGCAGAGGAGAGGAGTAAATTATAAGACAAACGCACCCAGAGCCATCACCAAGGAGTCAGCCGGATACACCAGCTTCTCAGCAACTACTCCTGCTTCGAAGAAAATAATCCCTTCTATAAATGACAAACAAGACCTTAACCAGAGTGTGTGCCTGTGAAAGCGCATGAGTTCCAAGTGAGTAGAAATACAAGCTTGGGAGAAGTCACGGGCAACACTAGAGTCACAGTATAAACACACAGTTTCCATGAAGATCATTTTTTAGACAATTTTTAATTGAAGTGTAGTTAATTTGGGAGGCTTCCCTAGTGGCTCAGTGAACTGCAATGCAGGAGACTCGGGGCCAGTCCCTGGATGGGGAAGATCCCACTCCAGTATTTTTGCTGGAGAGTCCCGTGGACAGAGGAGCCTGGGGGGCTGGGGTCCGTAAGGTCGCCAAGAGTCAGACGCAAACGCGCATCTGGGCGCGCGCAGCTGATTTGCATGCGTACGCTTCAGGTGTGCAGCACGGTGGCCAGTTACACACACGCGCTTTATGCATATATGTATACATTGTTTTTCATCATATTTTCACATACATTATACAAGATGCTGAGTAGAGTTCCCTGTGCTACCCAGTCAGGTCCTCATGTTTTATCTATTTTATGTACAGTATTGCATGTATTTTAATTCCCAACTCCTGATTTCTCTCTCCTCTCCTTTCCCCTTTGGTAACCATAAATTAGATTTCTACATCTGTGGGTTCATTTCTGTTTCATAAATAAGTTCAGTTGTATCTTCTGTTTTTTACATTTCATATGTAAGTGGTATCACATGATATGTGTCTTCCTCTGTCCGACTCACTCTACTTAATATGATAATCTCTGTGTCCTCCCATGTGGCTACAAATGGTCGTATTGTTTCATTTTTTATGACTGAGGAATATTCCATGATATATCTATCTATATGTATAGACACACACCAAATCTTCTTTATTCACCTGCTGATAGACATTTAGGTTCTTCCATTATCTTGGCTATTGTGGATAGTAATGCTATAAATGTGGAGTCCATGTATCTTTTCGAATCCCCGTTTTTCTTTAAACCTGTACTGAAGTGGAATTCTGAATTCCCACATTAAAGATAAATAAAAAGGACCATCAGACTTTGTTTCGTTGTAAAATACATTTATATGCCTTCCCTGTTGGGATCACCTGAGGACTCACAGGGCAGGGTGATCCTCCAGGGGCAGGAGGTGGGGTCTCTGTGCTTCCCCCACATTGCTTCTCTGCCCCTCACTCCAGCTCCCTCCTTCACACACACACAGATACACACACACACAGATGTATGCACACGCACACTCATCATGGACACACACACGCACACACACATGTGCACACACAGCACACGTGCACACACCCCCTTCCTCATCCTCTTCTCCCCTTTCCTTTCTCTCCTTCCTGCTGCCTCATTTCTTTCCTTTTGGCTAGTTTTTTTACTTCTCAGAAAGTACATTTTTCACAGTATCTTCACTAAAAGTCAGTTCAGTTCAGTCGCTCAGTCATGTCTGACTCTGCAGCCCCATAGACTGCAGCGCGCCAGGCCTCCCTGTCCATCATCAATGCCCAGAGCTTGCTCAAACTCCTGTCCATCATGTCAGTGATGCCATCCAACCAGCTCATCCTCTGTCGTCCCCTTCTCTTCCCACCTTCAATCTTTCCCAGCATCAGGGTCTTTTGCAATGAGTCAGTTCTTCACATCATGTGGCCAAAGTATTGGAGCTTCAGCTTCAGCATCAGTCCTTCCAATGAATATTCAGGACTGATTTCCTTCAGAATGGACTGGTTGGATCTCCTTGCAGTCCAAGGGACTCTCCAGAGTCTTCTCCAACACCACAGTTCAAAAGCATCAATTCTTCAGAGCTTGGCTTTCTTCACAGTCCAACTCTCACATCCATACATGACTACTGGAAAAACCATAGCCTTGACTAGATGGACATTTGTTGACAAAGTAAAGTCTCTGCTTTTTAATATGCTGTCTAAGTTGGTCATAGCTTTTCTTCCAAGGAGCAAGCGTCTTTTAATTTCATGGCTGCAGTCACCATCTGCAGTGATTTTGGAGCCCAGAAAAATAAAGTCTGACACTGTTTCCACTGTTTCCCCATCTCTTTCCCATGAAGTGATGGGACCGGACGCCATGATCTTCGTTTTCTGAATGTTGAGCTTTAAGCCAATTTTTTCACTCTCCTCTTTTACTTTAATCAAGAGGCTCTTTAGTTCTTCTTCACTTTCTGCCATAAGGGTGGTATCATCGGCATATCTGAAGTTATTGATATTTCTCCCGGCAATCTTGATTCCAGCTTGTGCTTCATTCAGCCCAGCATTTCTCATGATGTACTCTGCATAAAAGTTAAATAAGCACAGTGGCAATATACAGCCTTGACATACTCCTTTCCCAATTCGGAACCAGTCGATTGTTCCATGTCTGGTTCTAACTGTTGCTTCTTGACCAGCATACAGATTTCTCAGGAGGCAGGTCAGGTGGTCTGGTATTCCCATCTCTTTAAGAATTTTCAACAGTTTGTTGTGATCCACACAGTTAAAGGCTTTGGCATAGTTAATAAAGCAGAAGTAGATGTTTTTCTGGAACTTTCTTGCTTTTTCTATGATTCAACGGATGTTAGCAATTTGATCTCTGCTTCCTCTGCCTTTTCTAAATCCAGCTTGAACATCTGGAATTTCATGGTTCACGTACTGTTGAAGGCTGGCTTGGAGAATTTTGAGCATTACTTTACTAGCGTGTGAGATGAGTGCAATTGTGCAGTAGTTTGAACATTCTTTGGCATTGCCTTTCTTTGCAATATTCTTTGCAATGCAAAGTATCTTCTGCCAATTCAGAATCACCTATTTTAGTCAAGTTCTCTGAGATTCAGTGTCTTCTGCTGAAAAACGTGGAATATCCTTGCACCTACCTCCAGGAGTGCTCATGAGGATGAAATCAAATGACAGACCTCGAGACTAGCCCATCTTAGAAGCTCCAGAAGTCCAGCCTCCTTCTTGCCCATCAGAGATCAGAGCAGCTGTCCTGTGGCTGCAGAGACATGCAACGCCTGCTCCAGGGCCGGTCAGTGTCCAGCCTCTCCTGCCTCGCCTTCCGAGCTGTGAAGCCTTGCTCACACAGCCGGGGCCCCACTGTCACTTCCCAATTTACAGCTGGGTGCGAACCAGCCCCAAAGCTGCTGAAAAGTCAGACTGTTTTATTTGAAGTCTACAACCTGGAACTAGAGATTAGGGTTAGGGTTAGTAGCTTAAAAAGTCGTTTTGGGGATGAAACCAAACTGGTTACCCACATAGGAAAAAGCATTCTGTTTCTCTAAAACCCAAAAAGCATTAGCATGGTCTTGATATCAGACAGCAAGAATTGTATGTGTCACAGACCATGATTCTATAATTCAGGGTTTGAGGAAAGAACCCCACACGCCAAGACAGGTGTGTACCAGCAGGAGGAGACTGGGATCTGCATTCCTTGTTTTTGCAGTCCCTGCATTTTGGGACAGCTTACTAAATTGAGTGACTTTTGAAAACTGGATTCCCTGCACCAGAGTGAAGCTGGTTACGTGCCTGAGCTGGCGCGTGGGTCTCGCGGATCCTGTGTTAGCATCACCCAGGGCGGGAGGGAAGGTGGTCCTTGGCTGAGGCCCCCTCACCCTCCCCATGCCGTCAGCAACGTGGACGGTGCCGGACGGGCATCTGGGAGTAGGGGGGTGTGTCCCAGCTGGACGGGACAGACCCTGCTTCTTCGGTCCTGCTTGGCTCCGCCTAAATCCGCACTTTCCTTGCAGCCTCGCATGTAATCCTCCAAGACCTCCACAGCCCAGTGAGTGAGCGACTGTAGCTTCTTGTTTGGGAGCAGAGGGATGGGGCACCGGCAGAGGTGAGCTGGAGCTGCGGCGGCCTCTGAGCTGCCTGGCTGAGCACTGCCACGGCCTGCCCTCCGAGAGCAGGGATGCCACCAGCTCCAGAGGGTGAGAAACAGGTGCTTTTAAATCAAGGCAGGCCACTCGCCTACGTCAGGGCTGAGATGTCTGCCCAGAGGCCTTGGGGACCCCAGGAGCTCTGTGACCACCCGCCCCCATTGCCCCTGCCACCTCCGCCCAGTCCTGGCTGGGTTTCGGCTCCCATCACTGTATCTGCAGACAGAGGAGCCTGGTGGGCTACAGGCCGTGGGTCACAAAGAGGCAGACACAGCAGACTGCAGGCGTGCACGCACCGTGGGGAAGGGGCATCGAGAATCACTCTCCCTCACGAGGCCCCTGACCGTTCTTCTCTTAGAGCCCATCTGTGTCTTGTCCATGTCACATTCATTCCCTCAGATTAGAAAGTGCTTGTGAACAAATTGTGTGTGTTTTTAAAATTTTTCTTGGAGCGTACTTGAGTTACAAAGTTGTGTGAGTCTCAGACGTACAACAAAATGAATCGGTTCTACGTGTGCATATATCCCATCTTTTCAGACTCTACTCCCACGTAGGTCATTACAGAGTGTCCAGTAGAGTTCCCTGTGCTACATGGAAGGTCCTTATTAGTTATTTATTTTACGTATCATGAGGAGGGCACGGCAACACACTCCAGTGTTCTTCCCTGGAGAATCCCCATGGACAGAGGAGCCTGGCGGACTGCAGTCTGTGGCGTCACAGAGAGTCAGACAGGACTGAGCGACTGAGCGCATTTCATGCCCCACACTGCATCCGTGTCAGTCCAGTCTCCCAATTTATCCCTCCCCTCTCTCCCTCTGGGAACCATGATAGTTTTACCCAAGAGTGATCATGGATTAAGATAAAATTTGTAGGACCTGGGGTCTGAGAGCCCACCACAGACAGACTCCAAAACGTCTGTCCGCTGACTGTGGCAAAATCAGGATTTGAAGGGTGGTCTCGAGGCTGATGGCCAGGTGCAGCCCCTTGGACCCCAGCAGCAAAGACGCGGGCACGGGGTCAGGGCACCTGCTTCGGACCTGGGCCGTGACCTCGCCTTGCCACGCTCACTCCATGGACGTCGGCACTGTCTTACCCACACAGCATCACACAATATCACACAGCACGTTGTGTGTGTGCAGTATTTAGACTTAACAGAGCGACTGAGTCATTATAGAAGCCGCCCACGTATTATTTCATTTAGCTTGCTTCAAGTTTTAGGGGGAAAAAGCAGATTCTTTTCCCTTTTGGTATCTGGTTTAGCAGGAATGTGTCAAAATTATCTGTAAAAACAAACGCATGTGCCTTTCCAGGTTTAGCAAAGTGGAATTGCGCCTTCGCTGGAGGCTGGCCTCTGGCGAGAACCCCAGCCGGCCGTCGCAGGGGCCAGGGGGCAGCACCCTGCCGGGGCTGCGGGGCCCCCTGCAGCAGCTCCAGCCCCAGCTGCGCCCGGCCCCCCGTCATGACCCAGAGTCCTCAGAAAGCTCTTGCTCAGGATCCGTCAGGGCAGGAGGCACACGTGGTGGAAGCGAGCCAACCTGAAAACGAAAACGGCACCAACCTCGATGCCTGTTTGCAGCCAACCTAAGGAGGGATTCTGTGAATTCTGACACCAGTGCATTCGCTGGGGGGCCAGCGCCAGGGCCGCCCTCCCCTGACCAGCACACCCGGGGTCTTCATCCCTTTGGCTTCCGCTGCAGGTGAGCCGTCTTTGGGAGACCCTCCCTCCGCTGGGCCTCCTCTCTGCTCCATAAGCAGCTGCCGGCCGCCTGCTTCGGGTGACCTTTTGGAGTCTGTGATGCGCCCCCTCCCCCTTCTGCGTCCGTCCCTCACCTCCAGTCCTCACCGGTGCCTCGCCTCTTCTCAAACACCCACCCCTGCCTGTCTTCGCTCCCCATCACCTGAAATGCACCGGCCGCTTCCAGCCACGTAGATGTCAGGGTAAATGTCACCCCAGGAAGGGCCTCTCTGATCTCCCCAGAGGAGGCAGCTACCAGGTCACTTCCGGTCTCACTGTCCAGTCTTAAGCCTCCTGGGGAGCTGACAGTTATAAGGAATTTCATCGTCACTCATTTGTCTTTCTCTGCCCCCAACATCGAAGCAGAAGCATCATGCTCATGAGGACGTCAGCTGTGTCCCCAGGGCCAGAAGAAAGCCCTCCAGGCCTTGGTGAAACAGACTGGACTATGCGTGTGTAACAGGAAGCCTGGAGACGTCTTCCTTCCTGTTTCCCAAGTAACTGCCTGAACGCGTGTTCGTGCTGGAGCCTCGTTGCCTTACGGTGTTGTGTTAGCCTGCGCTCACAGCAAGCCGACTCAGTCACCCACGTACATGCAGCCCCTCTATTTCGGGTTTCCTTTCCATAGGTCACCACAGAGCCTCAAGCAGGGTTCCCTGTGCTGTGTGGTAGGGTCTCATCGTAACCATAGAAACCATCTTTAACACCGTCCCCCGCCCCCAAGAATTGAGGGATCTCTTCCCATCCTGCAGTCTGGACTTTATCAGATCAGAGGCAGACCCGTTCCCGGAGCCGATCTCTCCCAGCCCAGAGGTTTCTGCCCTCCAGGCGGCCCTCTGCCAGACCCCTGCTTTAGTGCTGTGGATGCTGAGACCACGCTGCATCATCGCGTGCATTTTCCTCCTCTCTTTCCCCTTCCGTCCCTCTCAGCCAACCGACAGTCAGGCCTTGCTTTCGATTACTACAGAGCCAGGGCCATCTTCTCAAACTGTTCCAAAGTGAAGTGAGCTGGTTCCAAACAGAGTTACGTAGTGTTCTCGTCACACACCCGTGTGTGCCTCGTCGGGAATCTCACCCGGCTTCGGGAGCTCTTGTCCGTGAGCAGCCATGGATCCTGCATCACTCCAAACAGCGCCTGTTCTGATGGAGGAATCCATTTACCCTCAGGAGCTTCTATCGCTCGCTGTGTTGAGAAATGTTTGTGATAAAGACGTGGGAAGATCGCATGTATTACTACAAACTAATGTAGCAAAGTGGTTTAAAAACTCGCATTTCAGCAGGCGCTGTGCAATGCCAGGAAAGACCCTGAGGTTGGCTCAGTCACAGCTGGCTTTCCACCGGCTCCAAGACTCCTGAGCTTAACTATTACCAAAACAATGAATAGCTCTGAGACTGCTGTGCTGTGCTAAGTGTCTGACTCTTTGGGACGCTATGGACCGTAGCCCACCAGGCTCCTGTGACCATGGGATTCTCCAGGCAAGAACACTGGAGTGGGTTGCCATTTCCTCCTCCAGGGAATCTTCTTGACCCAGGGATGGAACCCAAGTCTCTTACGTTTCCTGCCTTGGTAGGACAGTTCTGTACCACTGGGGCCGCCTGGGAAGCCAGTGTTGAGACAGGCTTGTACACAATGATGAATTCGCTGCCGACCTTCAGCCAGGTTGAAGTGGCTGTCCTGCCCTTTATCTGTCAAAGCTCTGTGCATCCCACCCGGCCCTCGGAGGTCTGCTGGCTTATGGATCAGAGCTCAGCACATTCTCAAGGCTGAAGGTGGAACCACAGCATCTATCATCTGAGTCCTGGATAAAGTTGAAGTTTCTCAGACACATCCACAAATGCAGCAGAGGGCTGACCAGCAGTCTAAGTTGGGAGGCATGGCTGCACTGCTGGGGGGAGGTGGGCTGAGTCCAACCTGCCCCGCAGTTGCCCAGGACCACATCCAGGCTCAGTCTCGTCCCTCATCACATGGCCAGTTTGACTTGTACTGGGGTTGCAATTTGTATTCATTTTTCCATTTGTATAAGAGTGCGAGGATAAGGATTTTACATCTATCTACTAGAATATCTTACGTGATATTATGTGAAAAAAAATCATAGACCACAGTGCTGTGGGTCTACGAGATTCGTTTTCTCCTCTTGGGGACTACAGCACTTTAATCATAAGACTTGAGGCTGAGGGACAGGCCTCGCCGGCTTTGTTTGCTGGACTGTTTGTCTAGTTGCCGCACTCTTTCTCCTGGGAACCCTAAGCTTGGGAGGTTCCTTCAGGCAGCGGAGGCGGGTGCTTGGCAAGCCCGCTGTTCCTTGTGACTCTGGTGATGCTGAGGGTCCCGTGGAGACGGGAAGGAAGGACAATTCGCCTCTCTGCCCTGAGCTGCTGCAGCAGAAGCAGAACTCACTGAGAGACCTGCTTAGGTGGATGAGTCCAAGCCCATGGATGGGCCTCACATGGATGCTGCAAAGGACTGGTCGCGTGTGACAGTCTCTGTACCCGCACCCGGAGGGCAGCCTGGGCCGACCTACCACCTGCATTCCTACAACCCCAAAGTGAGGGGCCGCTTGCAAGGTCAACACCTATTTCCTGTGGCCCAAGTTTAAACCAAGACAAGTGGAACTCCAAAATACTGACATTTAAAAAAAGGAATTATATAACTCCCCCCCCCGCCCCCGCCCCGTTTTCAAATCTAGCTGGGAGATTTTAGTTCTCCTCTTGAAATCTTTTTTAAAAAAAGCAAGTTCAGATCAGTGCATCCATTTCTTCCAGAGAGAATTGTAGAAAAAAACCAAAGGGCAATGAACTACAGGAACAGGTTAACGTACGTCGCAGATGTGAGCAACCCCACAAGGCGGGGCCCTGGCCTTGGGGCTGAAACCTCACCCTCGTCACGCATCTCGAGCTTGACTCTCACTGTATCTCTTTCCACTTGAGTTTGAATTACGTCGATTCCAGTTCTTTTTTAAGCGTTAATTTGAGTGCTGTTGTGGCTGTTTTTTCACCAGAGCCATTGAGGTTCTGGGCTGAATACACTTAACATGGTTGTAAAAAAGTTTTAACCCTCTGGATCACTGACTTTTTTAAAACAGAAGTCACACAAATACAGTCTGTGTTCAGCTTTCACAAGTGAGAAAAGGTTCTCAAAATAATTTTTAAAGATTAAAAAAATTAGTAAAATTTTAGAGACTTTTTTTAGAACCAAAGCCCATTTTTATTTACTCAAGAAGAGCAGAGGTTGATGATGCAGGTCCTTTGGTGGCTCACACCCCCACGGTTCCCACGCCCCGCCAGCAGCCCCAGACACAGCAGCCCCCAGGAGCCGGTCCTTGGCCTGATCTCTGGCAGCAGAGGAGAACTGCAGAGGAAGCGATCTCCAGGGACAGAAGGCAGACGGGCTTGCAGAGCTGCGACCGTGACGCCTCAGCCTCCTACCTGGGCTTCTGTGCTGCCCGTCGGCTCACCAACGCGGGTGAGAGCTCAGGAGGGCAGCAAATTCAGCTTTAACTCCGGCCTTGATTCCTCTCCATCTCCAGTTCATGGGAATGCCAATCCCAGTTTTGAATTAGCTGTCATTCCAATAACAGCTCATTTTCTTTCTAAAAACGTTGTTAATGCTGTGGAAATGCACATAAAAGGCACAAAGCAGAAACACAGTCTTTACTTCTTCTCCATTTGCCCAGGTCACTTCCCAGGCCCTCTCATCTTGATCACGTCTTCCTTCCTATGATACTGATCAGTTCTTTGCCTTCCTGCAGAGATTCAAAACAACTTACTCTTGATAAAAATTCCTCCAGTTATTCCACCATGAAGCTCGTGGTGTAATACACACAATGCACGGTACCTTTGATTATTCCCCGTTTGGTTAGTTTAAAATGGATTATGAAAGTGGCTCAGGATCAATCTGGACAAAACTGTAAGATGGAAAAAGATGGTTAGCAAGGCAAGTTAAAATGTTCACGAGAACTGATAAGGTTGAATTGTTTCAGTAACTGAAATGGGAGGGTCACTGTTAATGTTATTGATCAAATCCATCAAGCTTCACACCCTTTTTGTGAAGACACAGGATATTTTAAATGCAGTAAACAGACATACATGCACCCACACATGGGCAGGGAGGGTGGGAGAGGATAACGCAACTGCTCTTGTTAAGAAACCAAACTGCCTCCTGGACTCCTGGAAGCACGCTCTGAAGCTGCTCTGAAGACACGGGAGCTGGTATTTTTTTAGCTTCTGGTTCTCTGGTCACCATCCTAACCACCTGCCCAGGCCCCAGGCCTGCCTTCTGCTCAGGGCCGTGTCCTCGCTGGATGGGAGACCCTGGGGTACAGCAGAGAGTGATGGGGTGGTTTCCATGGAGACGGAGAGTGGAGGCACCCCTCAGGCTGGGAGCGCTGGGCGGCATGGCTGCCGCCACCTGCTGTCTCTGCTCCTTCTGCTTCCCACGGCTGAGTTGTCTTCTCTGCAGCACCCAAGACACATTAGGTCCTGACCCGCAAAGGTGGCCCAAAGCACAAGAGCACAGCTAACTCATCCAGGTTCCCGCTGCTGATCGCCTGCTGGCCTGAAAAAATTGCAAATCTTCATTTTTTGGTTGAAGAAATCATGACACGTTCATTGATTTCTAACTGAATTAGTTTAAGTGGAGTTTCAGTTTATCTGAGGGCACATGTACCCTTGTCTCTTGGCGGCAAGACCTGAGACAGAACACAGTCTCTCTCTTACACACACGGACACATTATGCACACACACACGGGTTCACGTAGGCATGTCCACATGCAGGCACACGCCACACACACACACAGACACACACGCACCACGGTTAAAACGCTGGGGCATAATCTAGAGACAACCTAACATCTCTGCAGCCATCACATCTCCAGCGAACTTGCAGGCGCGTCAGGCAGGGGGCAGCAGGAAATGCCGCTGCCCTCACCCTCTGAAACTCACTCCAGCTCTGACTCCGGGCTCCAGAGCCATGGGGGCTGCAGGAATCCTTCCGTCATTCCTGGGGTCCACACCCTGGGCTGTGGCCTCGGGTTAGGAGTTTTGCTCGGTGCCAGGAGAGTGTTTAACAAGCGTCTGCACAGCCCTCACTGTGTGTCATGCACTGTGACCCACAGTGGGTTTCTAGCTGTGAACCCACCTAAGGCTCATGGTAAACTCGGGGAGAACGCGGCTCCCCGGAGGAGCGCCGAGCAGCTGTCTCAGTGGGCAGGGCTGCCTGTGACCTGCCGGGACCACAGCCCTAGGCAGGGAGGCGGAATCAGAGCTCAGCACGGCTCCGAGGCCGTCCTGCTGGCCAGCCGCTCCTCAGATGCCCGGCTCCCTCGGGCCTGGCCTGGCAGCTCTGGGGACCAGCGGGTGGGGCCCGCGCCATGCGGGAGCTGCCGCCCCCTTTCCCTGAATGCACCTCATGTTCCTGCTTCCTGCCCAGCACTGACCCGGGCAAGCAGAGGGCCGGTCCTGTCTGATTTCAGGCTCTTGGTCAGACTCTGCTCACCACGCCGAGCCAGGAGGCCACCCGCAAGTGGTCCTTCTTGCCCCTGCTTTGCCAACACTCTCACTTCAGAGACTTACTGGCATTCAGCTCCATTCTCCCTCCCCTTAATCTCCTCCAAAACCCATCTAAGTCCTCGGAAGGCTAACACTTTGGGAAGGCCATCCTTGCAGAGCGAGCAGCTTTCTTCTGTGCAGAAACGGGGAGTGAACAGCAGACCCTAAGGAGAGGATAAGTCCCCGCATGTGGACGTCGCCAACGTCCAGCCACCAAAGACGACCTTGCTTGGAATCCTTTCACTAAATTATCATGTTTCTTTCCTTCTCTGTGTTGGCCAAGATCCTAGCTGTTTACTGTGGGCTCTTGAAAATGGCTCGCGGACACTGCCAAGATCGGAAACAGCAGAATATCCCAAACCAGACTTCTGACCACTAAGCTCTTGCTTGCCGACTCCAGTGGAGTTGCCTTACAAAGGGCTGGAACATCTGAGCACAGCACACCGGCCGCATGTTTTGGCTGAAATATATGGTTCAAAATGAGTGTTTTTGCATAAAGGGGTCATCAGTGAGTACTGGGTGTTTGTGTGATCTTGACCACACGGTGGAGGAATAAAAGCGTCTGTCACTGCAGGACACCGTCCCGCAGGAGAGGAGTATCCGCCTGGTCAGCTCTGGGCTGTCCCTCACTCCTCCAGAGAGGAGCTCAACTGCCTGGTGACAAGGACGTGCTGGCTGCTCAGCCTGGGTCCTCCAGAGAGGAACTCAACTGCCGGGTGCCGGGGCAAAGCAGTGGGAATGGCCAGTGCGTTACTAAAGCACCAGGAATGCCACAGATGCCAAGGTCTAAGGATCCTTGAGGAAAAGGCAGCGTGCAGCCTGGAGAAGGGAAGTAGGCGCTGCCCGAGCAGAGGCTCCGTCTTCGCCCATCGAGGGTCTCCACTTCAGTGGTCTTGGTGGCCCTGCATCCATCCAGGGCTCTGGGCCCCTTAGTGACGTTCGTGTCCTCCTTCCCGTGGGAGTGAAGTGTTAGTGTCGGCGTCATGCAGTCACCATAGCAGCCACGAGGTGTGTGCAGGTCAGAGGAATTAAAGTAGATATCATGCAGTCACCATAGCAGCCACGAGGTGTGTGCGGGTCAGAGGAATTAAAGTAGATATCATGCACTCACCATAGCAGCCACGAGGTGTGTGCGGGTCAGAGGAATTAAAGTAGATATCATGCAGTCACCATAGCAGCCACGAGGTGTGTGCAGGTCAGAGGAATTAAAGTAGATATTACAAAGGAATCTGTAACAGCGAAGAGTGCTTCAGATTTCTTAAGACGCTGCTTAGTAGACATTCAGTGTTTGCATAAACAAAAGATGTGATTTCCTAGTTTATTTAAACAGTTTTAAATGTATCTACCGGAGAAGGCAATGGCACCCCACTCCAGTACTCTTGCCTGGAAAATCCCATGGACGGAGGAGCCTGGTGGGCTGCAGTCCATGGGGTCGCTAAGAGTCGGACACGACTGAGCGACTTCACTTTCACTTTTCACTTTCATGCATTGGAGAAGGAAATGGCAACCCACTCCAGTGTTCTTGCCTGGAGAATCCCAGGGACAGGGGAGCCTGGTGGGCTGCTGTCTATGGGGTCACACACAGTCGGAGACGACTGAAGCGACGCAGCAGCAGCAGCAGCAAATGTATCTACAAGCGTATCAGAATATCTACGAATTTCTTCCTCAGTGAGTAATAGTATCTTTCTCCAGGAAGCAACCTACACTGGATAACAGGGAGAGTGCTTTCACTGCTTAAAGATGAGATTGTGTACTTAGAAAGAGAGACTTCACATTTATGCTATTTTCTGGATCTCTGCTTGGTTATCTGTTTTACTTACAGGTCCAGAGATCGTGATTCTCATTAAGAACAGGCCACCTTCCAAATGCTTTCTTCTTTTTCCCTTCTTTATAATAAGAATAAGCAACAGTATTAATTTAAAATATTGCAATTCTATTTTTAAGCTTCTTATAACAGTCTATTGAGCCATCATTCACATCCTGTCAAATGCATGCATTTAAAGCACACACTTATCCTGCAAGGAAATCCGACCAGTCCATCCTGAAGGAAATCAGTCCTGAATATTCACTGGAAGGACTGATGCTGAAGCTCCAACACTTTGGCCACGTTATGGGAAGGACAGACTCACTGCAAGAGTCCCTGATGCTGGGAAAGATTAGGGCAGGAAGAGAAGGGGACGACAGAGGACGAGATGGTTGGATGGCATCACCGACTCCATGGACGGGAGTTTGAGCAAGCTCTGGGAGATGGTGATGGACAGGGAGGCCTGGTGCTGCAGTCCATGGGGTCGCAGAGAGGCGGACATGACTTAGCACCTGAAAAATAAGCCTTTATATATTCACAGAGTTGTGCAACCGTCCACAAAATACATTTGAGAACACGACATCACCCAGCCCCCACTGTCAGCCACTCCTTGCCACCCGCCCGCCCTGGGCACCCGCCCTCCACCCCGCCTCTGCGCTTCCGGTCGGCACGCCTCCTGTGAGTGGACGAACTTCGAAGGTCGGGTCTGAGCTCTGGCTGTTGCTGTGTTTTGTTAGGAGCCCCTGCCCTCCCTCCACATGCTGAGCTCCAGGGGAAGGAGTCTGGGGTCTTCTCTGCTACAGGGGATATGAGAATCCCCTTCTGCTTTGGGGTGACCCCAACTGTAGTGACTGAATTTCTGGGTGCGAGGCCTAGGAAGCCAGTTTCTCTTGTTTTGTCAAGACCCAGACACACGGCCCACCATGAACACTGACTCATGAATCACAGAACCATCATTAGGGAAAGCTGGAAAGAAGCACAAGCAAACAGCCGGATGACAAAGAATTCTGTTCCTAGTTTGTTTCCATGTAAAGTTGTGTAAATAAAGCCATCTGGTTCTCTCCACGTGACTTAACAGGCTGCTTAGCTTGCAGGACATTTTCTCAAGCTGTGAGTGGACACAGACAACGCGTGTCACTGCTCAGAACCCAGGCGTGTGAACAGCTTCAGCGCAAAGGCCGGACCAGCACACGGCGTGCGCTCTCAGCCACGCTCCTCAGAAACGCGCAGGGACTCGAGAAATGTCTTCTTAGTCCCAGCGATTGTGTTACGCTCTAACAAAGGCCGCTTGTTCACACTTCTCACTAACAGAAGAGGCAAGAGCATGTCTCTCGTGTGCAAATTCATGACTGGCCCCACCTAGAACACAGTCCCGTTCTCCCTCCAGACTCTGAGACTCTCACACGCGCCCCCAGAACCGCAGAGGCGGACGGTGCTCAGGCCACTGGACTTCCCACCTCCAGGCTTTTCCAGGAAGAAAGCTGTTACGAAGCAGCCTCTCAGAGTCATGGCATTCAGTCCACGGGAACGAAACATCATCACTAAGAAGATGCTTGCATGAAAGGTGCTACTGGAGTGTCACTGGCCTTCTGCTGCTGCCGCGAAGTTGCTTCAGTCGTGTCCAACTCTGTGCGACCCCGTAGATGGCAGCCCACCAGGCTCCTCTGTCCCTGGGATTCTCCAGGCAAGAACACTTGCAGACACCCCAACAATGACGCTGGGGCTGCCCGTGGTCCAAACAGCATCATCGTATGGCCCTAAAGGCTGCTAAAGGCTGAGATCCTGTGTTAAGATCTGAACCTAAGCCAACGGTGCTCCCTGGCTCCTAACAGGAGCAGATGCAAGCATTTAGAGCCTGTGTGCTCAGTCACTCAGTCGTGCCTGACTCTCTGTGACCCACGGACTGTAGCACGCCAAGCTCTCCTGTTCCCGGAGTTTGCTTAGATTCATGGCAATGGAGTCTGTGATGCCATCTAACCATCTCATCCCCTGCCGCCCTCCTCTCCTGCTGTCTTTAATCTTTCCCAGCATCGGAGTCTTTTCTAATGAGTCAGCTTTTCGCATCAGGTGGCCAAAATATTATGGGCTTGTCCATTTCTCTATGCATCTCTGTTGGGTTTTTAAAATTATATTTTTCCCAGATTTACTAAAATATAGTTGACAAATAAAACTGTATATGTTTAAAGTGGACGGTGTCATGACTTGTTACGCACACCCTGTGTAAGACAGTCACCAAATCCAGCTAAATAACACAAGCATCAGCTCTCAGATTTCCCTTTTACTTTTAGTGGTGAGAATGCACAGAATCTACTTTCAGCAAATTTCAGGCACACGATATAATATGACTAACTATATTCACCACGCTGTACATTAAGTCTGTCCTGATTCAGGTAACTGCTGAGTCACATATTTCGGCTGTTCTGGGAACCCACATGTCAGGCCCCTCTGGTTTCCCGGTGGGTTGATATTTTTGGCTTATATGTAGTATCCTTCTTTATCTTTAGTAATATTCTTGGCTCTGAACCCTATTTTTTCAGATAGTAATATACCTACTTCTACTTCTTAAAATTAATTGTTGCAGCATTCATCTCTTTTTTCCCCATCTTTCTACTTTCAAGCTACCTCTCCTGTTGAAATTAAACTGAATTTCTTACAAAGTGCATACAGTTGGATGGTGATTTCTTTATCTATTCCACCAATCTCTGTCTTTTAATTTGTGTACATGAGATGGCTGGATGGCATCACTGACTCGATGGACATGAGTCTCAGTGAACTCCAGGAGTTGGTGATGGACAGGGAGGCCTGGCGTGCTGCGATTCATGGGGTCGCAAAGAGTCGGACACGACTAAGCAACTGATTTGATCTGATCTGATTGCTGCATAAAGGCTTCTTCTTTCTGTCACTTTATACTTTGGTTTCTGTGTGTTTTCTTATTTCTTATTCCTCTGCTAATCTTTGTTACTTGAGTATTCATTAGCATTCCACCTCAACCTGTTTATCCCACTTTGGCGGGTACCCCCGTAGGGGCGCTCACTGGCCACTCCAGGTTCTGCCCTGCATGTGGCTGGTTGACCACAGTCCACCGACGCCAAAGTTTTTACACTTTGAGGGGAAGTGGAAACTCCACTTTCGTTTCCATCTCTTTGCCTCCCCTGCTTTAAATATGACTGTCTTGATTATCGACGGAGTTATAATTTGTTGTGATCGTCTAATGTAATTTACAGAACTCATGAGGAAAATAATGTGAGTGCCCGTATTTCCACTCTATTTTGTTCCTTCTTTAACCCTGTCGCTCTAAGATTCTTCATCACTTTCTTGATTGAAAATTTTGCTTTGCCAGTCTTTAAGCATCTGCTAGCTATGGCCTCTTTTCGCTTTTTCTCCATCAGAATATGGCTTTATTTCCAGTAACTTCTTAAGTAATCTTTTCAGATGTAGACTTTGTCATCAGAGACTCTTCTGCATCCTCTCCTCATCCGTCCCCCGTCGTCTTGGAGATCTCTGAGCATCCCGCCCTGCTCCGTCCTCGGCTGTGAGAGCCTCCCGATGACCCCCTTGACTTTGTCATCAGAGACTCTTCTGCATCCTCACCTCATCCGTCCCCCGTCGTCTTGGAGATCTCTGAGCATCCCGCCCTCCTCCGTCCTCGGCTGTGAGAGCCTCCCGATGACCCCCCTGCTCCACGCTTGTTCCCTCCTGTCCTTCTCAACAGAGCCGTGGGAATCACCCTGTTGAAGCCCAGGCAGACACACTCAGTCCCCGGCCTGAGCCCTCCAGTTTCTGCTCGAT
This sequence comes from Bos indicus, assembly GCF_029378745.1. Classification (NCBI taxonomy): domain Eukaryota; kingdom Metazoa; phylum Chordata; class Mammalia; order Artiodactyla; family Bovidae; genus Bos; species Bos indicus. The sequence goes on from NC_091768.1 coordinate 103,464,307, forward strand.
GGGAGCAGGCACCCCGCGGGCCCCAGGACCTGGCGTGCCCGACGCCCACGCGCTCTGCTCCCAGTGCCGGCTGTTTCCTGTTTGTTCCACTGGATCAACTGCCCACTGCGTGTCACCCGGCCTGTGTGCCCGGGAGCCAACCTTCGTGACCTTCATGCACAGGGCCCCTTGCCCTCCGGTTTCTGTGGTGTTAGAGTGGGAGTGGACAGCAGAGGCGCCATCCTGCGCTTCCTCCCACCCTTAGGCCTCAGGGCTGGGGGGCTGCTCCTCCAGGCGCTGACCGCAGGTCCGGGCCTATGAGTCCCCAAGGAGCCGTGGTCTCGGGGGCTCCTGACTTGCCTTCCGTTCCCCCTCAAGCTCCAGATAGAATGCTTTACCTTAAACCGACCACCACTTCATAACCATTTCTTGACCACATCATCTCTGTTTGGTTAGGGGACCTTTTTTCCCTCGGTTTTTTTCTCTGCCCACATGGTCCTCTGTTCTGATGCTTCAGCTTCAACCGCGCTTTTGGCCCAAAGGTTTGGCTTTGCTTTCCTTCTGCCCAGATCGACCAGGATCTGCGGGTACCTCTCCCCGGATTTCCTAAATAAGATGACCAGAGAACTCCTTCACTTCCACTCTTGATCATTTTATTTACTGTCCCAATATTCACTTCCCACCCCAGCACTCTGGATTCCCTATATCCCAGATTATTTTTCAACGGAGAAACAACAAAAATGACTGAAAAAGAAAATGGATCACAGCACTGTAACTTGTCGGAAAGATGAATCAATACAGATCTAACTTGAAAGCACTGTTCTCAGGTGGTTTCAATGCATAATTTCTATAAAATTTGTGATATTCCTATGAGGCAGGCAGTATTATTATTTCTTTTTGGAAATGAGGAAACAGAGGCTTTGAGAGGGGAAGGGACTTGTCCAAGGTCAAACAGCCCATAGCATCCAGGCAGGGATTAGACAACTCACTTCACTGCTACTTTAGAATCTTATGAAGCATAAAACCAAAGTATGTCATCACTGCAGAGAATCCGTAAGCTTTACGAACTGAAGCACAAGAGAAGGTAGACGCTCACACATTTGGGGCAGTAGTCCATGAATGGTTTTCACGTTACCTCCTGGGTCATGAAACCTGCTGCCACTGGGCAGGTGATACGATTTCCCTAATCACTGTAACCTCAGCAGGGAAATACCCGCAGTGTGTTTCCTCTGTTTGCTGAGCCGGTTATGAAAAAATGAGCTGCAACGGCTAGTCCTCTGTGCTTCTCTAAACTCGTGTCAGAACGCCTCAGCAGAGACGTGTGAGGCGCTGGAACCCTGCACGGGCCGGGGTCTGAATAAGCTGCGGCGGTGGCCTCGGTGACGTGGCCGGGCCGGCGGGAGGGCCGCACGGGCTGTGTCTGTGCCAGTCTCTGCTGCCTCTCAACATCTTTAATTTATTATTCCTCTTATATAACTTTGTTTTGGTGCTGGAACTTCCACTCCCGTGACTTTATGTTGAAAAACACTTTAAAATCTAGGATTTGCGTTTCACAACAGGGCTGGAGCTCGGTTATTTATTGCTATTGTAGCCTGGCCCGCTGCCCTGGGAGGCTTCGTCTGGAGGAAGTGAGGACCCACCGTGGCACCAAATCGAGGTGGATGCCCCCTGGGACCCGGGCGGTCCTTGCTGGGGGTGAGAAGGCCCTGCCCCCCTCCTCCCCGTCCGCCCCCACCTCGGCCCGCAGCCTGCAGTCTGACGGCTCCCATCTCCAGGTCCTGCTCGGAGAACAGAACACGCTGGGTCAGGCTGGACTGAAGGACGAGACCGGTGCTGCTAAGCGTGTGATGACTAAACCCGAGAGTTCTACCTAAGAGGTTTATAAAGAGGAACAAAGAACAGTTACTGCGTGGGTCTCGGGGCCGCGTGGGCATCCCTGCCCTGCCTCTGCCTGGCCAGCTGTGCTGGCGCTGCGCCCCGGTCCGCAGCTCCGAGACCCCGTGCAGCTGCCCAGCGGGCTCGGCCCACGTCCTCTACCGTCGTCGCCCGCTGGTGCTCCCTGCTCCACGGCTTCCGGACGTCCTTGGGGCCCCAAGTGCTCCTCAGCCCTGACCGCTGACCTCTGACCCCACCCATCCGAATCCGTGATGCTTCCTCTGTGAAGTGGCGGCCACGAGGCTCCTCGTCCCCAGGGTGCATGGGGGGAGAGATGGCAGGAAGGTCAGAAGGAGGGGACAAGGAGCCGGGAGGTGGAGTGGAGTGAGGGGAACACCCGGGCACACCCGGGAGCCCCCGGGCACCTGCGGTCAGCACCCAGGGTGTGGGCCCGCCCCCGGCCCCCCGGTGCCCCGGGCACCCACTCCTGAACCCCTGGACCCCCGACCCTGACGCTCCGCCAGCCCCGCCCCCGGCCTCCGTCCCTGCCCAACCCCCAGCCCCACGGCCCCGGCCCTCTGGCCCCCCGCCCCCAGCCCCCAGGCCCCCTTCCCCGGCCCTCCGCCCAGCCCCTCGTCACAGGGCTCCTCTCCCGGACGCAGCCTGGCCCCGCGGTTTATTGTTCACCTTCTGAAAACAGTTTCACCCCTGCGGTTGTCATTCCCTTGCGCTTTTCTGTGTGCCTGCTACATGCTCGGTCATGTCGGACTCTTTGCGACCCCATGCACCGTAGCCCACCAGGCTCCTCTGTCCTGGGATTTTCCAGGCAAGAATACTGGAGTGGGTTGCCATTTCCTGCTCCAGGGGATCTTCCGGACCCAGGGATGGAACCAGCATCTCCTGAATTGGTAGTGGGTTCTTTACCACTGAGCCACCAGGGAAGCGCCTGGAAACTAGCGTCTCAGCAGGAGGAGTCGTGCGGCATCTACTCTTTCTCACGCTGCTTCCTGTCCTCTGCGAGATGGGCTGGATTCCATCCAGGGCCTGGACCAGCTGCACGTCCTTTCCGTACCTGGGGGGTGTTTCATAGCACAGCACACTTTGCGTGTCCATCGTGAAAGGGGCTTCCTTGGTGGCTCATCTGGTAAAGAATCCACCTGCAATGCGGGAGACCTGGGTTTGATCCCTGGGTTGGGAAGATCCCCTGGAGAAGGGAAAGGCTACCCAATCCAGTATCCTGGCCTGGAGAATTCCATGGACTGTATAGTCCTCGGGGACACAAAGAGTCGGACACAAAAGAGTGACTTTGACTTTCACATGTTGATGGTCATTCAGATTATTTCCAAGTTTTGGCTGTTACAAATGACAGCTACTTCGAGCATCTGTTTCCAAGAATCTGTGTATTAATTCCAGGAGTAAAATGACTGGGTCCTATGACCGGTATAGTTTTAACACTATGAATTTGCCTAAGAGTTTTCCACAGTGATTTTGCTCTCCCTCCAGGAGTACCTGGGTTCAGTCCCCACCCACCCCCAGCCCACACTGGACGTGGCCACACCTGTAAACGTCAGGCATCTATTCTCCTGACGGGTTTAATCTGCTGTTTCTAATGGCAGATGCTGCTGGGATCTTTTCGTTTGCTTCTTTACCAGTTTTGCAGTTTTTGCTGTTGCTGAATTGCTCCTGGAAATCTTTGCTCACTTTCGAGCCGGATTATTTACTGTTATCGTTGTACTCTAAGCTTTGCATATTCCAAACAAAAGTCCCCTGGCAGATATTTGTTTGGTAAATATTTTCTGTCAGTCTGATATAATCCTTAATATTGTCTTTTGAAGGATGAAAGTTCACAATTTTCATGTTTTCTCTATATACATAATTTATGCTTTTTTATGTCCTGTTTAGGAAACTTTCACCAGAGAGCAGTTCGTTAACCTTTTCTCCCATGGCCTTTCTGTAAATACTAGTAAACGGCCTGATGTTAACAAATAATTCCTGTAACAGAAGCACCATGTACTTTCCTCAGGTTGAAATATTCATCAAGATAGATTATATTCTGGGACATAAAAATGGTAAAAGAAAACACGCAAAGCATGTTCTCATAGCGCAATATAACCACCTGGGAAATAAAACCAGTGCATTCAGAAAGTATCTGAGCACAGGGCAGCTAAAGAGCACACTCCTGTACAACTCATGGGTCAAAGAGAAGTCTCACACTAAATTTAAAATAGATTAGGAAAAATGAAAATGCAGACTATCAAAATTTGCAAGATATGGATAAAACAGTGGTTACAGGGAAATTTAGAGTGTTTAGGATATTAAATGCTTGTGTTAGAAAATAAGAAACATCTACAGTTAGTACTATTCCAAACATAACTGTGCCTATAAGTTAAACCATCTATAGAAACGTTACATCTATTTCTGTGTACATAATGAACATATAGAATTTGAATTTTAAAAAGTCTATTTATAATATAGCACTGAAACAAATAGAATACTTAGGTAAAAATATAACAAAATAAGTGAAACATCTGAATGCTGAAAACTATAAAATACCAATGAAAAAATTAAAACGTTCTCAATAAATAGAAAAATATATGGTTTGTGGGTAGGAAAATTCTGTATTTTAAAATTGTTGATTCTTCCAGTTCTCCCCACTTTGATCAATGTGATCTGTCAAATGCCAGAAAGTCTGTTTTGTAGATAATAAACTGAATCTAGGACTTACACAGAAGGCAAAGGAACTACAAATAAGATCAGTAATTATGGGGGGAAACAGACACACAAAAGATGGAATTTTGTAAACTCAGTCAGCTCAGTTCAGTTGCTCAGTTGTGTCCGACTCTTCATGACCCCATGAATCGCAGCACGCCAGGCCTCCCTGTCCATCACCAACTCCCAGAGTTCATTCAGACTCACGTCCATCGAGTCAGTGATGCCATCCAGCCATCTCATCCTCTGTCGTCCCCTTCTCCTCCTGCCCCCGATCCCTCCCAGCATCAGTCTTTTCCAGTAAGTCAACTCTTCGCATGAGGTGGCCAAAGTACTAGAGTTTCAGCTTTAGCATCATTCCTTCCAAAGAACACCCAGGGCTGATCTCCTTCAGAATGGACTGGTTGGATCTCCTTGCAGTCCAAGGGACTCTCAAGAGTCTTCTCCAACACCACGGTAAACTCTCATGACCCAATTTCAAGACTCACTCTTTAACTATCATAATCAATACAGTGTAGTAGGAATTGAGATGGACAATAAACCTGTGGAGCTGGAGAGTCCAGAATATTGGTGCATGACTTTTGTCAAAGGTGCAAAAGGCATTTCAGTTGAGAAAGACAGTCTTTTCAATAAGTGGTGTGGGAACACTTGAATGTTCATATGCAAAAAAGAACATTGATCCATACCATGCCCCATATACAAACAGTCATTTGCAATGAGTAAACTTCTAGAGGAAAATACCAAGGAAAATCTGCATGACTTTGGTTTTGGTGGTAAGTTTATACATGCAGTACCAAAAGCTTGACTCATAAAAGAAACATTTGCTAAATTTGATTCAATCAAAATTAAAAACTTTTGCTTTGCAAAACACACTGTAAGTATAATAAAAAGACAAGCCACAGACTTGGAGAAACTATTTGAAAATTACAGATCTAATAAAGGGCTAGCATTCCAGAACGTTCCTCCCGCCCAACAGCGTGTCACTGAAGTCGCTTCCTTAAAGGGGCAGCACCACACGTGTGTGCAGCCACGAGAACGCTCCTTCCCGGCAGGCAGCCCTGCAGGGACAGAAGAGCCACCCCAAGGGACAGGTGGCTGCCTCCCCAGGTGAGACACACACATTTACCACGTGTGACAGAAACCCGTCTCTAGAACTGTACCTAAGTGAATGTAAAACTCGTGTTCCCACAAAAATCTGTTTGTGAATGTTCATGTCAGCTTCGTAACTGATATGAACTGATATGAACTTCATATGATAAGTTCATATCATAACTTCATAACTTCTTCAGACTGGAGACAGCTGAGCTGCCCTTCGAAGGAGAGCGGATGAAAGTTCAGTGGTCTGTTCTCACCGTGGACACGACTCAGCAGTGAGGACCGCACCCCTGATTCCCGAAGGTCACGGACGCATCCCACCTCCATCCCGGAGGCAAAGACGCCAAAGCCCCAGAGCTCCGTGCTGTAATTTTCCGTCTGCGTGGCATCCTGGAAAAGGTGAAAAGGTTGGAAGGGAGAGCGGTGGTTTCCTGGGGTTCTGGAAGGGGTTTGGTACAGACAGGCCACAGTCAACGATCAGAGTGATGGAATTCCGTACGGTACCAGATGGAATTCTGGCTGCATTTGCCAGATTCCAGAGAAATGTCAAAAGGCATTAAAAAGCCAAAATGAAATGTACTGCATGCAACGCAGTAAAAACAACGAACCAGGATGTAAAGGGATCTCAGGACAGAATGCAGACCATGACAGATGGATCTGACTGTATCACACGTGGTAACTCATCTCACAAATTTGGCTCCAGATTAGAAGAGATCTGGGGAAGGAAGAGTCTGCTGAGAATTTGCAGGACAACTTGAGGGGTCATCGGGTCAGCCACTTGGTGGTGCCAGAGTTCCTCAAATAAAACCTTGGCATCTCTTTCCCCCCCAACCCCCAGGAAATAGCCTTTTATAGCAAAGACAGATTGGCCACTGGACTCAGTCATAAGAGTGAGAAATTCGCTGAACACAAAGCTGAAACATCCCTATTGGTCAAGAGTTTATCACCAGTAAAACTGAAAACCACTCAGGAGCTGGGCCTCAAGGGCTCCTTCCTGGATCCCGGATAATGACCCTGTGTGATGAGTTTTGACTGCGTCCTGGTCATTGTTTGGCTTTTCTCAGAACCGACTGGGATTTTTACAGGTCAGAGACCTTGGTCTGGACAGCAGAGCAAGAAAATGTATGAATAAATGTACTTATGTCTGTTCTCAGTGAAGAAAACATGTAGATGTTCCCACTGCTGCCTGGACTGCCACAGAGAGCCTGGAGGAAAACCTGCCGCTCACGCAGACACCTTACAGTGCCCCCTGCACAGAGGTCCCCAAAGGCGGCACAGAGCTCACACCACCCAGGAGGGTGGCACTCCCAGGCTCCCCCGTGGAGACAGCTCACGCTTGTGACCCCGATCCACACCCCAGCAGCCATGAGCCTCCACTCCGTGACACGGGTGTGTGTTTCGCCTGGACATCATGTCTGCCCCCCCAGTTTCCAGCTCTGCCTTACTCAGGCAGATTAGGCCCATGACTTCATGCAATGTACTCGGTCCTGTGGCCTGTGGGTCGAAGCTGCCTTTTCTCCGCATGCTCCAAAGATGCTCCTACTGGACCTGGAACCTGGAGACCTTGTCTTTTCTGAGAGTGAAAAGAAGACCAGGCCTTGAACTCAGGTTGGGAGGGCCCCTGTAGGTCACTTATGATGACAATGAAGCTCCAACACAAAGGCTCCTGGACTTAGGTGTCCCAGGCAAAGCTGTGAGGTCTCACCCGGGGTCACCGGGACCACCGTCCCAGCAGGACATCTCACCCCGGGTCGCCGGGACCACCGTCCCAGCAGGACATCTCACCCCGGGTCGCCGGGACCATCGTCCCAGCAGGACATCTCACCCCGGGTCGCCGGGACCACCGTCCCACCAGGACATCTCACCCTGGGTCGCCGGGACCACCGTCCCACCAGGACATCTCACCCTGGGTCATCTAGACCACAATCCCACTATAACACTTCACAGCAAAGGCTGTGAGCGATGTGCCAGAACAGACGGTTCTGAGGGGAAGATGCTCTCCCCAAGACCTTCAGCTGAAGAACAGAATTGAAAAAAGTGAATTGTTTCAACCAAGACCGACTAAAGATTTCTCAGACGGCTGGACAGAGACTGCCACGCTTCACATCTGCTTGCTTTTCTTCCCCAGTCTCCTGAGTGCTTCGTTTCTTTCCACATGTGTCAGCTTAACAGACACGAGTTTCTCAACTACCAAGCCCACCATCCTCCTTCCTGTCTGTGACTTTTCCACCCCCGTTAGCCTTATTATGACTCTAATTTCTCATTTAATATTCTCAAAATTTAACTGACTCGCATGACCAAAACAGCTCTTGGGTTTTTCTCACTTCTTTGGACGCCACCCAGACTCCTTTGCTCTCAACGTCTTGTAAGAAACGGGTTGGTTTCCCAGGTCACTGTGCTCAATCACGAAGTGACATTTTCTGCAAATTTAAAGATTGTCTCAAGGCATTTCTGAAAACCAGTTTATCAAGAGAAACAGTTTGATAATCTGACAAAAGTCAGTGAGGACAGCATATTGCTAACCTAAGGAAAAAGTTCGTGTGTGAAGCAGGAGGTGTGAAGACTCACCTCAAACTTGCTTCCCCGTGTCACCAGCCCTAAGCAACCGTACCGCTAAGCACACAGCCCCTCACTCACACCTGCATTCTACTCCCAGTTCCAACAGGGAGCTGGGACTCGGCCAAATGGTGTTTCTCCTTATTGCAGGAGGGCTAATAAACCAGCTCTGCTTATTCAACCCGCCTGTGGGCTTGTGTGGAGTTAATAACTGACCCTTAATTCTCACAGAAACGTTAATTTGGGTGGTTGTCGTGCCACGAATTGGCTCTCGCTTTGTTTCTCTTTCTTCCACTGGTGTTTTGGCTAGATCCTGACTCCACAGAGGAGAAGTGTGGGGTCTGAGTACTCTGAGCAGCCCTGGGGAAGCTACAGCACAGATACGCACCGCTTCCTCGTACGGATTCGCTCTCACGGCACGCGTGCGTGCATGAGCCAGGCAGTCACTGCACATGTGCCTCCTGGCACACGCGGGTGCCCAGCCTTATACATTCACTTCAGTGGGGGATGTAAAACGGTACTTTTCCCTTTTCTATCCTTCTGAAAAGTCTTTCCCAGAAAGACATATGCATTGGTACTGAGCGCGTGTACATGGACAAGTGTGTGTGATGAGGGTGGGGTAAAGAACTCGAAGCTTTGAAAGGTTTCATAATGTGCTCAAGGCCGCACAGTACGTTTAAGAACTAGAATTCATATCTTTTGAAGATTTGATAGAAATAGGGAAAAAATCATAAAATGAGCTCATACATATAAAGCCGAAATCTTCGTGAAAACGTATAGATAGATGCGTGTGTGTGCTTGTGAGCTCAGTCACGTCCGACTCTGCGACCCCAGGGACTGTAGCCCACCAGGCTTCTCTGCCTGTGGGATTTTCCAGGTGAGAATACTGGAGTGGGTTGCCGTGCCCTCCTGACCCAGGGTCGTGTCTCCTGCCCTGACAGGTGTGTTCTCTACCACAGGTGCCACCTTCCTAGAAGGCCGTGTTTTGGGCAGAGTGCGCTTGATAGACTTCATTCACGAGACTGCAGTCGATCCAGCGCTCCTGCAGCCACATGGCTGCCCTCTTCTGTAACTGAATGTTTTCAAGGCACTGATACTGACGTACAAAGACAAATCATACAAATCAGCGGTTCTGATCTGTTCTCAGCCTTGTGCAGTCAGAGCCGTTTTCAGTCCAAGAAAAACTGGTGCCCCCAGCAGTCGCTCTGCTCCCTGCACATCCCTCCTCCAGCCTAGGCAGCCTCGAGCCTACTTTATGTCTCTGTACATTAGTCTACTCTGGACATTAGACATAAATGCAATTCTAAAATTTATGAACTTCTATATTTGACTTCTAAACTCACTTATAACATTCTCAGGGTTCACTCAAGTTGTCTCCTGTGTCAACTTCATGTCTCTTAATCAAACTGATCTTTTTAATCTTTCAAAGCTCTGCCTTTTCCCTGTTCCCCTGTTCATGAAACTTTTGAAATACTTTTAACGAAGCGTTTCAAGTTACTATTATCAGAAAGAGTAATACACAACACTTGAAAAGAATGTGTCCATAAACAAATTTCTTTGAAGAGCTCAATTGTTAGTGAAAGTTCCTTGCCCAAGGGGAAATAAAACTAGGATGAAGAGACAGTAATTTATACTACAGTTCATGATGGGAAAAAGATCTGAGGCATTTACTGGAAAATCGATTCCTGACCATGCACAACAGGGCGTGAACTCTGGCTGCAGAGAACTCTGAAGAGGACACATGCTCGCAACCATTAAGTGCATACGTGGGAACCCAGTTTTGGTTTAGGAGACAAGCTTAAATATTTCAATGCATGCATGGTGACAAATTCCAGTTTTATGGGGAGGAAAACCAGCTTTCCAGAAAGGGACTGGGGGACAAAGGCCAGAGCGGGAAGGGGTTAAGCTGAGGCCAAGGGTCCTCTGGTGCCTCCCTGCCCTGCAGCCGGCTGTCTCATCCCATCCGCCTCGGTCAGGAGACAGAGGAGAATGCGTGGAGTTCACCTCCAAATGGGCTAACTCATTCCCCAGACTTCTTTCCACCCGGTCTAAATATAGCAACCCAGGCGTGTGGAGAGAGTCCTGACGGGCAGCAGAAAGCGCGGGCTCTGCCTTGGGTGCTCTCTGGAATCTCGATAGATGGCTGTAGCTCTCTGACTCTCAATTACGAAATTCTGGCTTTTTATATGGCTAGTTAACATGCCGAAGTCCCAGTCCCAGGCCTGGCTTGCTGCAGATCCTCCATAAATGCCACTTGGAGTAGATTCCAGGGGTCCTTTGAGAGAAAGACAGCTTAAGAAAGGAGGTTTTAAATAACTTACCCGCAACCCCTGGGAGAAGCGGTGAGCACGTGAGGTCTCTGTCTCTCAGCTGAGCTGTGGCCGTGGTCACTGTCCTCCGCAGCACGAGCTGCTGATGCAAAGACCACAGTGTCCCTGTGACCGTCACTGGAGTGCCCGCCGTTGTCTCAGGACCTTCCAGATGCCAACTGTTTGAAAGCTTTTAATTCCCTCAGTGTAGGCAGCTTCCTCTCTCGCAGTTGTTTCTATGTGATGCTTTGGGGCATGTAGCCGAGAAGCTATTTTGAAAATGAAGAATGGATGTTTTTTCCTTAAAAAGAAGTCTTTCCCTGGAGAGCAGGGGCACAGAGACAAGAGGTCCCTTTCTTCACATGCCTGAGGCTTTCTGGAGATGCTTGGGGGCCCAGGTGTGTTGGTATTTACCAGGAAATGCCCCGTTCTCAGTCTTTAGCTCTGCCTGGCTGTCCTACTGATGGCCAGTCCTGGTCAGCCGCCTTTGTGTCTGCTGACGGGACGGGGCAGCCCTCCTTGGGGCTGGGGTTTGTGCTTCCTTAGTGGCTAAGAGCCGACTTATTAGAAAAGACCCTGCTCTGGGAAAGACTGCAGGCAGAAGGAGGAGAGGCCGACAGAGGATGAGATGGTTGGATGGCATCACCGACTCAATGGACATGAATTTGAGCCAACTCTGGAAGATGGTGAGGGACAGGGAGGCTTGGCATGCTGCAGTCTGTGGGGTTGCAAAGCATCAGACGTGACTTGGCAAGTGAGCAAAAGCAACACCGACGGCTAATAACACTGGGCTTCTTCTGTTGCTTACTTCCCATCCAAGTATCTCTGCTGGTGACATGTCTGCTCCAGCCTTTTGCCCATTGTTTAATTGGTGGTTTGTTGTCTTATTAGACGCTTGAAGCGTGAGCCTCTTCTCAGAGATGTGACTTCCCCCCAGTGGGCGATTCCTCCCAGTCCTCAGCTCCTGTTTTCACCTCCGTGGTGAGAGCTTTTTACGAGCATTTGCTCTTCATTTTCATGGCGCTCAGCTTAGCAATTTCTCTTCTTCTAAGGTCGTGCTTCTGCTGTCGGATTTTAAGTATCTTTGCCCAACTCAAAGTCACAAAGATTCCCTTCAGTGATTTTTTACTGGACTTTGAATTCTTTATGTTGTACAGTAAGTCTGTGCTCTATACTGAGTTTTTTTAAACATAGTATGAGATATGGATGGAAATTAGCTTTTGCATAAGATACCCAAATGTTCCAGCACCATCTGTTGAAAGGCTACTTTCTTTCTGCACTGAATTATCTTTACATCGTTCTTGAAAATCAATGGGTCATAAATACGTGGGTCTATTTCTGGGCTATGATTCTATGTGTGTAACCCTAAGTCAACAGCGTGGTTTTGTTTGCTGTGTCTTTATAGTAAACTTTGAAATTAGGTCAAATAAACCTTCTAGTTCTGTTGTTCTTTTTTAATGTTTCTTTGGCCAGTTTAGACACTCTGCATTTTCAAACAAAGTTTAAAATAGGCCTTTCAGTTTCTAAAAATAAATAAAAGCCTCCTGGGATTTTTACCAAAATTACATTGATTCTGCAGATTAATGTGGGAAGAATTAGCACTACTGAGTGTTCAGTACCATAAGCATAATAAACTTTTCATTTATTTGTTCTCTAATTTCTTTAAACCATGAGTTTTACAGTTTTAAGTGTATAAATCTTGCACATATGTTTACAGATTTATCCTTAAGAGTCTTGTACTGATGATGCGCTTCTAAATTACACTGTATGTTCAATTTCAGTTTATGATTGTTGCTGGCATGCAGGTTATAACTATTATTATATATTTATCTTGGATTCTTCAATTTCTTTATGCTCATTTATTATCCTGGTTTTTTTTTGGTGGATTCCATAGGACTTTCTACATAGACACCATCTCACTTGCAAATAAAGACAGTTTTGCCTTTCGTTTCCAGTCTGGATTGCATTTATTTCCTTCTTATCTTAAATTACTAGCTAAGACTTTCAGTCAGTTCAAGGTTGAAGAAAAGTAATGTGAGTAGATGTCTTTGTAATTTTTCTTAACCTCAGGGAAAGTATTCAGTCTTTCATCGTAGAAATTATGTGAGATTTTTGTCAAGAAACTTCTATTCCAAGTTTGTTTATTATAGTGAATGCAAGATATTTTCAAATGCTTTCTCTGCATCTGTTGAGATGATTACTTGTTGCTGTTGAGCCGTTCGGTTGTGTCTGACCGTCTGTGACCCGTGGACTGCAGCACGCCAGTCTCCTCTGCCCTCCACTGTCTACCAGAGTTTGCTCAAATTCATGTTCACTGAGTCACTGATACGATCTAACCATCTCATCGTCTGTCACCCCCTTCTCTTTTTGCCTTCAGTCTTTCCCAGCATCAGGATCTTTTCCAGTGTGAATAGGCTCTTTGCATCAGGCAGTCAAAGCACTGGAGCTTCAGCTTCAGCATCAATCCTTCCAATAAATACTGAGTTGATCTCCTTTAGGATTGACTGGCTTGATCTCCTTGCGCCCAAGGGACTCTCAAGTGTCTCCTCCAGTACCACAGTTGGAAAACACCAGTTTTTCGGTGCTCCGCTATCTTTATGGCTCAGCTCTCATGTGACCACTGGAAAACCATAGCTCTGACTGTGCGACCTTTGTGGTCAAAGTGGCTGCTCTGTGTTTTAATATGTTGTCTAAGTTTGTCATAGCTTTCCTTCCAAGGAACAAGCATCTTTTCATTTCATGGCTGCAGTCAACTTCTACAGTGTGTTTGGAGCCTAAAAAAAGAAAATCTGCCCTGCTTCCACTTTTCCCCCTTCTATTTGCCATGAAGTGGTGGGACTGAAAGCCGTGATCTTAGTTTGTTTAATGTTGAATTTCAATCCAGCTTTTTCACTCTCTCTTTTCACCCTCATCGAGAGGCTTTTTAGTTCCTCTTTGCTTTCTACTATTAGAGTAGTATCATCTGAATATCTGAGATTGTTGCTATTCTTCCTGGCAATCTTGATTCCAGCTTGTGATTCATCCAGCCCAGCATTTCACATGATGTCTTTTGCGTAGAAGTTAAATCAGCAGGATGACAGTATGCAGCTTTGTCATACTCCTTTCTCAACTTTGAACTGGTCAGTCGTTCCACGTCCAGTTCTAACTGATGTTTCTTGACTTACGTACAAGTTTATTAAGAGGCAGGTAAGGTGATCCGGTATTCTCATCTTTTTAAGAATTTTCCAGTTTGTTGTGACACACACAGTCAAAGGCTTTAGTGTACTCAATGAAGGAGAAGGAGATGTTTCTTTGGAATTCTCTTGCTTTCTCCATGATCAAACTAATGTTGGCAATTTGATCTCTGGCTCCTCTGCCTTTTCTAAATCCAGCTTGAACATCTGGAAGCTCTCAGTTCACATACTGGTGAAGCTTAGCTTGAAGGATTTTGAGAAAAACCTTGTTTGCAAGTGAAATGAGCAAAACCATGCAGTAGTTTGAACATTCTTTGGCATTGCCTTTCTTTGGGATTAGAATGAAATCTGACCTTTTCCATTCTTGTGGTCACTGCTGAGTTTTCCAAATTTGCTGGCATACTGAGTACAGTACTTTAACAGCATCATCTTTCTGGATTTGAAACAGTTCAGCTGGAATTCCATTACTTCCACTAGCTTTCTTTGTAGTAATGCTTCCTAAGGCCCACTTGACTTCACTTTCTACGATATCCAGCTCTAGTGTAATCCTATCTTATTTTATTACTATGGTGAATTACACCAATCAATGTTAAAACAACATTTATTCCTGGGCTAAACATCTATTTCTGCTTTATTGCCTATGCCAAAGCCTTTGACTGTGTGGATCACAATAAACTGTGGAAAATTCTGAAAGAGATGGGAATACCAAACCACCTGACCCACCTCTTGAGAAATCTGTATATAGGTCAGGAAGCAACAGTTAGAACTGGACATGGAACAGCAGACTGGTTCCAAATAGGGAAAGGAGTACATCAAGGCTGTGTATTGTCACCCTACTTATGTAACTTATATGCAGAGTACATCAAGAGAAATGCTGGGCTGGAGCAAGCACGAGCTGGAATCAAGATTGCCGGGAGAAATATCAATAACTTCGGATATGCAGATGACACCACCCTTATGGCAGAAAGTGAAGAGGAACTAAAGAGCCTCTTCATGAAAGTGAAAGAGCAGAGTGAAAAAGTTGGCTTAAAGCTCAACATTCAGAAAACAAAGATCATGGCATCCGATCCCATCACTTCATGGGAAATAGATGGGGAAACAGTGGAAACAGTGGCTGACTTTATTCTTCTGGGCTCCAAAATCACTGCAGATGGTGACTGCAGCCATGAAATTAAAAGACGCTTACTCCTTGGAAGGAAAGTTATGACCAACCTGCTGCTGCTGGTGCTGCTTCTAAGTCACTTCAGTTGTATCTGACTCTGTGTGACCCCATAGACGGCAGCCTGCCAGGCTCCCCCGTCCCTGGGATTCTCCAGGCAAGAACACTGGAGTGGGTTGCCATTTCCTTATCCAATGCATGAAAGCGAAAAGTGAAAGTGAAGTTGCTCAGTTGTGTCTGACTCTTAGCGACCCCATGGACTGCAGCCTACCAGGCTGACCAACCTAGAGAGCATATTAAAAAGCAGAAACATTACTTTGCGAACAAAGGTCTGTCTAGTCAAGACTATGGAGAAGGCAATGGCACCCCACTCCAGTAGTCTTGCCTGGAAAATCCCATGGACGGAGGAGCCTGGTGGGGTACAATCCATGGGGTTGCTGGGAGTCGGACACGACTGAGCGACTTCACTTTCACTTTTCACTTCCATGTGTTGGAGAAGGAAATGGCAACCCACTCCAGTGTTCCTGCCTGGAGAATCCCAGGGATGGGGGAGCCTGGTGGGCTGCCGTCTATGGGGTCACACAGAGTCAGACACGATTGAAGTGACTTAGCAGCAGCAGCAGTAGCAGTCAAGGCTATGGTTTTTCCAGTGGTCATATGGATGTGAGAGTTGGACTGTGAAGAAAGCTGAGCACTGAAGAATTGATGCTTTTGAACTGTGGTGTTGGAGAAGACTCTTGAGAGTCCCTTGGACTGCAAGGAGATCCAACCAGTCCATCCTAAAGGAGATCAGTTCTGTGTGTTCATTGGAAGGACTGATGTTGAAGCTGAAACTCCAATATTTTGGCCACCTGATGCGAAGAGCTGACTCATTTGAAAAGACCCTGGTGCTGGGAAAGATTGAGGGCAAGAGGAGAAGGGGACGACAGAGGATGAGATGGTTGGATGGCATCACCGACTCAATGGACATGAGTTTGGGTAAACTCTGGGAGTTGGTGATGGACAGGGAGGCCTGGTGTGCTGCAATTCATGGGGTTGCAAAGAGTTGGACATGACTGAGCGACTGAACTGAACTGAAGTGAAACCTCATATTATCATTATTACATTGTTCTTTTTATATTATTAAAATTTTATTCAGACACCTACATTCATTGAATGTATGCATTCATTCAGATAGAGTTTTAGTCTGTAAGTTTTTTTTTTTTTTTTGGTGATGGTTTTGGTATCAAAGCAATTCTGGCCTCAAAGAAACACCTGGGGAATATTGCCCCCTCTTCTGCTCCTGAAAGAATTTGTGTGAGGCTGGTTCTGTTTCCTAGATGTTTGGTAGAATTTATCAGTGAGGCCACCTGGGCCTGAAAGTTTCTTCACAGGAAAGTTTTGAATACAAATTTAATTTCTGTGATAGGTTATCTATTCCTCACTGAGTAAGCTTTGGACGTATAGCTCTTTCAGGAGGGTTTTTTAAAATTTCATTGATTTATTGAATTTATTGGCATAAAGTTGGTTATAAGGTCTCTTGCTGCAGATTTAGCGTCTACAGAGTCTGTGGTGCTTTTGCGTCTGCCGTCTGCCATTCCCGTATTGGCAGCCTGCCTTTCTCTGTCTTTCTCCTACTCAGCTTGTCAGTTGGCCTGAATTTCTCAGGGAACCGGCCTTTTTTCACTCATTTTCTGTTGCTTCTCTGTTTCCCATTTCATTGACTTCCTCTCTCGTCTTTGACGCTTGCCTTCTTCACCTTGCTTTGTTTCGGTTGCTTTTCTGTGTTTAGGTTCTAAACCTGGAAGTTGAGGCCGTGGTTTCAGATTCTCCTTTTACTCCAATGAGAACGCCCTGTGCCCCGTTCTGCTCACAGCCATCCTTGTCGCCTGGCAGGTTTGGATATGATGTGCTCTCAGGCAGTTGGAAACATTTCCTGTTTTCTTACTTGACTTATTTTTTAACATAGAGGTTATACGAAATACGTTTCCACATTTCCCAATATTCGGGCGTTTTCCTGGGTGTCTTTCTGCTGTTCATTTTCTGCTGCATTTCCCAATATTCGGGTGTTTTCCTGGGGGTCTTTCTGCTGTAATTTTCTGCCGCATTTCCCAATACTCGGGTGTTTTCCTGGGTGTCTTTCTGTTGTAATTTTCTGCCGCATTTCCCAATATTCGGGTGTTTTCCTGGGTGTCTTTCTGCTGTAATTTTCTGCCACATTTCCCAATATTCGGGTGTTTTCCTGGGTGTCTTTCTGCTGTAATTTTCTGCTGCATTTCCCAATATTCGGGTGTTTTCCTGGGTGTCTTTCTGCTGTAATTTTCTGCTGCTCTGTCGCCTCAGTCACCTGCAGACAGTGCTGAAGTGGGTGCTGGCTGTGGCTGTGGGCCCTTTTCCCTCCCCATCACATGTTCCTTGCTATACTCCGACTCTGTGATTAGACACCTGAACTTTGCGACTTTCGTGTCCTGTTGCCAAACTGACGACTTTATCATCAGAGAGCTGCCTTCCTCCCCAAACGCACCGTGCACTGAGATCTCTTTACGGTCCTCGCACAGCTGCTCCGGCCTTCTTGACTGGTGTCAGCTCAGCATATGTTTTTAATCCTTTGTGTCATTGTGTTAAAGTGGGTTTCCTGTAGGCAGCAGGTAATTGACCTAGGTTTTTAAGTTTATCTAACACGACAAGTTTTACATTTTAATTGGTGTGTTTGAGCCATCTAACTGTGACAGCATTGAGCTTAAGTCTACCATCTTGCCGCTGTTTCTGCGGCTCGTTTGTCCTTTGCTTACTTTCTCATTGGTAGCTCTCTGCCGTGTCCTTGTGCGGCTGTTGGGCTTCCTGTCGCCCACCTGTGACTAGTCACAGCCCATCCTCAGTTGGTATATCGTCTCACATATGGAGTAAGGACTTCCAGCTTTACCTTTCCTTTATCTCTCATCATGCATTTTACTTGCAAATAGTTTTTGAAAATTTAACCTTTTTGCTTTAAATGTTTGTGTAATAAGACATTGCTACTGAGCTCCCCTCCGGAAACGGTTTTGTCCTTTGAGGTCTTGCTCTTCACCTTTGCTAGAGGAGGGCGTCCAGGGGACTTTGATCCGAGCAGCTTTGCCCTCCTGGTGAGGTGACCCCCTCCCTCCCACAACCCATCCCCACCAGGGTTCCACCCAAGCCCTGGAATTCACAAGTCCTGGCCTTCTGACGGCTGGAGACAGACCTATCCCAGCACTGGAAGACTGTTCCTGCAGATCTTGTGGACAGCTTCCTCCTGGCTCACACTCATGACCAGAGAGTTCAAGGTGAACCTCTGAGCCCAAGAGTCTCTGCAGCCACCCCCTCCTTGCCCTCTGCCCCCTGGCCTCTGCCTCCAGCTCCCTCTTCTCTACCGACCCCGGCTGCACCCAGGTTGAAGGTTCGGCCAGGGTCACCGTCCAGACCCCTCCTCCAGGCAGGAGCTTCGGGAACCGACCGGGTCACGTCTCGGGTTCTTTGTCTCAGTGGGACGCTGCTCCTTTGTAGCCTGACTTTCAGGGCCTTAAATATGATAGTTTCATGTATTAAAATCGAACACAAGGGAGACCAAACCTGAAAATTCCCCGAGCAGACAAACCAGTTACTCACACCCGTGAGGTTACTCTCGCTTGTTTCGCAAGATGAGCGAGGTTATCTTGACCTGGGTCACTTGCTGAAAATCCTCAGCAAAACTTTCACAGTTGCCCTGAGTTTATATGTGGTCACCCCTAACCAAGTCCCTGTGAGAGAAGTCTGACCTGTGGCCAGTCGCTGTAAGGAGCAGTCTCTGCCTGCACACCCTGTAAGCCGGCTTATAAAACGCAGGCTGACCCTCACTCCCGTTTTGGTTGGAGTGCCCCGGGGCTGCAAGCTGCCTTTCTGCCCCGAGCACAATCAACGTTTACTAATCGCCCCGGGTGAGTGAGTCGCTGGTTCCCTCCTGTCTTTCACGAGCTTCACACACACGCTTAGTGACGTTCCCTTTGCTCGGTGGAGTCTCGGCCCGCCTGGACGCCCCTGGCGCAGGCTCCTCTGGCCCTCTGGCCCTCACCCTTCCTTTCTGGCCCCACAAGACGGTCCAGACTCACGCCACCCTTTCCCTTCCTCACCTCGATTCCACCTTCGGCCCAAGAAGCTGACTTTTCTCCCGGAAGGACGTTCAGAAGCCAAGATCCAGGTCACAGCTGCCCTCATTTTTACTGGGGTGTCATTGACTGATACTGTGCGAGCGTCAGGTGGGCGGCCCAGCAATTCAGATGGACTTCTCCCAGTCAGCCGGGCCCTGGAGCCAAGACGCTGAAGGCGCTGCAGCTGGTGGCCTTGGGGACAGTGTGGCCACGGTGTCCTCAGGCCCCCCTCCCCCAACCTTCCGGCGCGTCGCTTCGAGCCAGCCCTGAAGCAGGGGTGCCCCCTTCAAGCCAGCCCTGAAGCAGGGGTGCCCCCTGCACACAGCTTGGCCCACTTCGTCCCAGACCAGCTGGAAACCCCCCTTGCTGCTCTTTATTTCTAATTCCATCAATAAGAACATAGAGTAACCATCTCTATAATCAGGGATTGGGAGATCAGAAACCTGGATTAGAATTAGCCACATATAGAGGCATAAAGGGGCTTCCCTGGTGGCTCAGACAGTACAGAATCTGCCTGCAATGCAAGATACCTGGGTTCGATCCCTGGGTCAGGAAGATCCCCTAGAAAAGGAAATGGCTACGAATTCCAGTATTCTTGTCTGGAGAATTCCATGGACAAAGGAGCCCGGTGGGCTACAGTCCATTGGGTTGCAATGAGTTGGACACAACTGAGTGACTAGCACTTTAGAGGCTTAAAGGGCCCAGGAGGAGGTAAAGAGGTAGGTCTGAAGACGATCTGCACTGTTGACAGGCCTGCATTTTTTTAACGTTTTTATTTAATATTGAAGTATAGCTGATTTATAATGCTGTATTAATTTCAGGTGTACAGCAAAGAGATTTAGGTATACATATTCATAACTTCCTGATGTTCAAGCTGGTTTTAGAAAAGGCAGAGGAACCAGAGATCAAATTGCCAACATCCGCTGTATCATGGAAAAAGCAAGAGAGTTCCAGAAAAACATCTATTTCTGCTTTATTGACTATGCCAAAGCCTTTGACTGTGTGGATCACAATAAACTGTGGAAAATTCTGAAAGAGATGGGAATACCAGACCACCTGATCTGCCCCTTGAGAAATTTGTACGCAGGTCAGGAAGCAACAGCTAGAACTGGACATGGAACAACAGACTGGTTCCAAATAGGAAAAGGAGGACGTCAAGGCTGTACATTGTCACCCTGCTTATTTAACTTATGTGCAGAGTCCATCATGAGAAACGCTGGGCTGGAAGAAACACAAGCTGGAATCAAGATTGCCGGGAGAAATATCCATAACCTCAGATATGCAGGTGACACCACCCTTATGGCAGAAAGTGAAGAGGAACTCAAAAGCCTCCATGAAAGTGAAAGTGGAGAGTGAAAAAGTTGGCTTAAAGCTCAACATTCAGAAAACGAAGATCATGGCATCCAGTCCCATCACTTCATGGGAAATAGATGGGGAAAGAGTGGAAACTGTGTCAGACTTTATTTTTCTGGGCTCCAAAATCACTGCAGATGGTGACTGCAGCCATGAAATTAAAAGACGCTTACTCCTTGGAAGGAAAGTTATGACCAACCTAGATAGCATATTCAAAAGCAGAGACATTACTTTGCCAACAAAGGTTCATCTAGTCAAGGCTATGGTTTTTCCTGTGGTCATGTATGGATGTGAGAGTTGGACTGT
Source organism: Bos indicus (assembly GCF_029378745.1). NCBI lineage: Eukaryota > Metazoa > Chordata > Mammalia > Artiodactyla > Bovidae > Bos > Bos indicus. The sequence continues at coordinate 103,484,942 of NC_091768.1, forward strand.
GAAGAAGGCTGAGCGCCGAAGAATTGATGCTTTTGAAGTGTGGTGTTGGAGAAGACTCTTGAGAGTCCCTTGGACTGCAAGGAGATCCAACCAGTCCATTCTGAAGGAGATCAGCCCTGGGATTTCTTTGGAAGGGATGATGCTGAAGCTGAAACTCCAGTACTTTGGCCACCTCATGCGAAGAGTTGACTCATTGGAAAAGACTGATGCTGGAAGGGATTGGGGGCAAGAGGAGAAGGGGACGACAGAGGATGAGATGGCTGGATGGCATCACTGACTCGATGGACGTGAGTCTCAGTGAACTCCAGGGGTTGGTAATGGACAGGGAGGCCTGGCGTGCTGCGATTCATGGGGTCACAAAGAGTCGGACACGACTGAGCGACTGATCTGATCTGATCTGATTCATATAACTAGGGCTTCCCTGGTAGCTCAGATGGTAAAGAATCTGCCTGCAATGCAGGAGAATTGGTTCGATCCCTGGATTGGGAAGATTCCCCAGAGAAGGAAACGGCAACCGTTATAGTATTCTTGTCTGGGAAATTCCATGGACTGAAGAGCCCGGAGGGCTACAGTCCATGAAGTCACAAAGAGTCAGACACAACTGAGCAACTGACACTTCACTTTCATCGATGTATCTATTCCTTCTCAGACTCTTTTCCTATGTAGGTTACTGCAGAGTGTGGAGCGTAGTCCCCTGTACTGTATACAGTGGGTCCTTGTTGTTCATCTATTTTATACACAATACTACCAACCTTCTGACTCATCCCTCCCCCGTCCCCTTTGGTGTCTGTTAAGTTCACTTTCTGTGTCTGTGAGTCTCTCTGTTTTGTGAATCAGTCATTTGCATCATTTTTCCTTTTTAGATTTCACATGTAAGTGATATCATGTGATATCTCTCTCTCTGACTTACTTCACTTAGTATGATAATCTCTAGGTCAATCCATGTTGCTGCAAATGGACTTATTTCATTCTTTTTGTGGCTGAGTGGCTCAGAGAAGAAAGAATCTGCCTGCATTGTGGGGGACCTGGGTTTGATTCCTGAGTTGGGAGGATCCCCTGGGGGATGGCGTGGCAACCCACTGCAGTATCTTGCCTGGAGAATCCCCACGAACAGAGGAGCCTGATGGGCTACAATCCATGGGGTCGCAAAGAGTTGGGCACGACTGAGCGACTAAGCACAGAGTACAGCATTCCATCGCATACATGAACCATTTCTTATTTATCCATTCCACTTTCAATGGCCCTTTTCACTCTGCGTCTGACCCATGCCACGGCGCCATTCTCCGCAAGTTCCTTGAAGGCTGCCCTGCCTTCCTTCACCTTTGATTCCCCTTAGAGTTTTGTCTCAGGCCATCTCTTAGAGATGCCACTCTCCCTGGGTTTCACGAGGGTCTGGCTTCAGCATGCAGAGCATGTGAGGCTCTGCTTGGGGACGGTCCCCAGCAGTCACCTTGCCCCACTACCCATCTCCCAGGAGGTCCCTCCCCTTCTCTTCCGGGAAAACCGTCCAATCTGACTCAGGACTGCTCTGACTGGGATCCGCTCTGCCCAGGGTCCACTCTGTCCCTCCTTCCTACACGTTCCTACCCTCCCTCCACATTTCTGAGGCAGCTGTTAGGGCACCAGGCCCCCTCTTGACCCAGTTCCTGAGCACTGTCTCTGAGGTGCCTTCTTGGGGAGCTCCCCACCGCACCCTGCATCGAGGAGACAGCCAGCCCTCTCAGGAATGGTCTGATTCCCTCCAGGCAGTGGGCAGGAGGAGGGCTTCTCTCCAAATGACGGATGAGATGTGGGCTCCGGAAGAGGTCTCGTGTGGTACTGCTCATCCAGGGAAAATCTTTGCTTCGTGGTCTGATGGACTTGAAGGTAGAAGAAAGCATTTCATAAGAGGGTTTTTACTGTATTCGGAAAAATTCACGCTTTAGCCAAATGAATCAGAAATGGCCTTTTTTTTTTTGGCCCAAAGTGTCCATATGTTTTTGAAATGCACCAGCAAAGCCAAAGCACAGAAACATTAATTTGCTAAAAGTAGGGCAAAACCACATTTTTCCCCTGGAAAAGCTCAGGAGTTGGGAAAGGGAATTGGATGTGGCATCTTGGATCACACTGAGGAAAATCTGCCATCTGGATGAAAGTGTGTGCCGGGCGGGGGCCTGCCAGCTCCTGTCCCCGGAGGCTCAGCTCTCAGCAAGCCTTCCACCCTCGCTTGTGGGACGCCCTCTCGGTTCAAGTTGGTGGTGCCTTTACGAGGACACGGGAGAATGCATAATAAACATGAATTTGACACAAATAAAGCGTATTTTCAACCAGGCAGCTGAGGCCATCGGATTTTAAAAAGAACTGGATGACTGTACTTTCGGAGTCTATCTGAGTGGATCCCTTCAAATGCATGCACTCCAGGGGCCATGCTCTTTGTGGATAAGCCAGGCCAGACTTGTCTTTGCAGACCCCGAGCCGTGGGAGGGAGGGAGGTGACAGGAGGGGACCCCTGCTCACCGAGGACCGATGCTGAGAACCCATGTGACTTGACCTCACCAAACGCTGGCGCTGGTTGGGGACATTAGTGAGTTTCTGAATCCGGCCACTCTTGTACATCCAGACCGAATGTTCAAGGGGCAATCCGAAGCGACCTGGCATTTGGTAGAGAATCTATACATTGTGAGTCCCCCTAACTGTTCAAATGGGAACAAGAAACTCCAGGAGCTGATGCAGAGCGAGGCACGCCGCCCCCAGCCTCAACTCCACCACTTTCGTCACGTGGTCTGATCAGGACATGAACACGCTCCCCAGGCCACACTCCTCACCAGGGCTGGGCCTCGTATTTGCAGAGTGAGCCTCTGCCAGGGGAGAGGCTGCGGATCTGAGCCCCGCTGGGCACGTGCTGTGGCCCCCAGAGCTGCAGGCCAGCTGAGAAACGACAGGGCTGCTCCCAGCGGCTCTCAGCCGCTCTTTCCTGTGAGAATAACTGAGAGGTTCTCCTCTAAGCACTTTTTATCTAACGCAGGCTTCCCTGGTGGCTCAGACAGTAAAGAATCTGCCTGCAATGCAGGAGACCTGGGTTTGATCCCTGGGTCAGGAAGATCCCCTGGAGAAGGGAAAGGGTACCCACTCCAGTATTCTTGCCAGGAGAGTCCCCAAGGACAGAGGAGCCTGGCGGGCTCCATACAGTCCATAGAGTCGTGGAGTCAGACATGACAGAGAACCAAGCACAGCACGGCCAACACGCCTCACGGGAGACTCCAGGGACCCCGACACGGCGCTTCCTGCAGGTGGAGAGAGCGAGGACAGGTGACGTCAACTCAGACCTGGAAACGGCTGGAAGCCACTGAAGGATGGGCCTCGTCACCACCTGCTGGGAGCCAGTGAAGGATGGGCCTCGTCACCACCTGCTGGAAGCCAGTGAAGGATGGGCTTCATCACCACCTGCTGGGAGCCACTGAAGGATGGGCCTCGTCACCACCTGCTGGGAGCCACTGAAGTATGGGCCTCGTCACCACCTGCTGGAGCCAGTGAAGGATGGGCCTTGTCACCACCTGCTTGACCGTCAAGACTTTGAAGAGGTGCTGGAGGATCTGAGGCCGCCTCGCCCCACCTCCCAGCGAAGCTGACACCGCTGCACAGAGACGCATCTTGTGCGACTAAACCCAACACCTCTCGGCGATGCTCGAGTCCCACTCAAAGAGCACGCTCTCAGACCGGGCCTTTCAGCCACTTTTAATGTATGACCCAGTTAGGAAAGCATTTGATATCATAAGCCTGAACATAGACCTCCAATGAGGAAGTTCACAAAACAACTTTTTCTCTTCGTTTGTGGCTAAAATCTGATTCTTTCTCTTTTATTTTTCCTCCCCTCATCCCCGTCTTTGTCTTTTCATTGCTTCTTTTCTAATACATTTATTTTTTATAAAAAGGATACTTCACCATCGGTTACACTGATCTCATGACACACTAAGGGGTCAGCCTCCAGTTTGGAAAATAATCCTCAGACTTGAGAGCAATTCTTGTCCTTGTCCCCAAGGCCACTGTAAGAATGTGCGGAGCAGTCTTTTCACCAAGGCAGAACGGTGGAGAAACGCCCAGTGTCCACCAACAGGTAAGGCATGAAGAAGGACCAAGGCGGAAAGGTGGAGAAACGCCCAGTGTCCACCAACAGGTAAGGCATGAAGAAGGGAAAGACACAGAATGGAGAAGTAAACATCCGTAAAAGTTGCTAGTTTACAGGCACACTTTCCACCTTAGATGGCTATCAACAACCAGATGAGTGAAAAACGAATTCTAGAAGAATAAGTACAGTATCAATCCATTTATTGGCTGTTTGAAATGCAAGAAGGCTGAACAGTAAATTATATAAAAAGCAGCAACATCATTTTAAAAGAGGGAATGGTTAATATAAAATTTAGATTAGCTTTTACTTGGGTGGAGGAGAGATTGGAGGAAAACAGATGCTTTTGGAGAGGTGAGCCATGAGTCTCACATGTATGGAAAACGTTCTACAGCTTAAGCTGTGTGGTGTGCATATGAAGACTCATTTTATTTTAAAAACTGTGCGTGCATGGACTATGCATGTGCAATAATATAAAATAAAAATATTAAAATTGTGGGTAAAATAAATGTCACAGAGATTCAGTAGTTTAAACATCATTATGTTCATGACTATATTAAATAATAGAGTCAGAATGGGTAAAGTAACATGTCCAAGAATAAGGAAGAATACAGACTTCCCTGGCAGTCTATATAAGTTGAGACACTGCCAGTGAGGGGCTGTGGGCTCGATCCCTGGTCTGCGAAGATCCTACCTGCTGCCCGCGGAGCAACTAGGCCTGGGAGCCACCGCCACCGAGCTCTCACTCCAGGACCCACGCTCCACAGGAGGAGCCCCCACGATGAGAAGGCTGCACACCGCAAGTGGAGAGAAGCCCACCGTCAGCAGCAAAGGCAAGGTGCAGCCAAAAATATATGCATTAAAAAATTATGTTAAGAAGGAAGAAATAATCAGATCACCATATATTCACATACAAATTATGTTTTGAACAAATTAAGTGGTAAACATTGATGATATATTTTACATAAAATATCTATTAACTCTATATGCAGCATGATATAATTGTGCATGTACATACACACATGTAACCAGTTCAGTTTAGTCACTCAGTCATGTTTGACTCTGCAACCCCATGGACTGCAGCACATTAGGCTTCCCTGTCCATCACCAGCTCTCAGAGCTTGTTCAAACTCATGTCCATTGAGTCGGTGATGCCATCCAACCATCTCATCCTCTGTCTTCCCCTTTTCCTCCTGCCTTCAATCTTTTCCAGCATCAGGGTCTTTTCCAATGAGTCAGTTCTTCTCATCAGGTGGCCAAAGAATTGGAGTTTCAGCTTCAGCATCAGTCCTTCCAATGAATATTCAGGACTGATTTCCTTTAGGATGGACTGGTTGCATCTCCTTGCAGTCCAAGGGACTCTCAAGAGTCTTCTCCAACACCACAGTTCAAAAGCATCAATTCTTCAGTGCTCAGCTTTCTTTATTGTCCAACTCTCACATCCATACATGACCACTGGAAAAACCATAGCCTTGACTAGACGGACCTTTGTTGGAAAAGTAGTATCTCTGGTTTTTAATATGCAGTCTAGGTTGGTCATAGCTTTTCTACCAGGGAGCAAGCATCTTTTAATTCCATGGCTGCAGTCACCATATGCAGTGATTTTGGAGCCCCTCAAAATAAAATCTACCACTGTTTCCATTGTTTCTCCTTCCAGTTGCCATAGAGTGATGAGACCAGATGCCATGATCTTTGATTTTTGAATGTCGAGTTTTAAGCCAGCTTTTTCACTCTCCTCTTTCACTTTAATCAGGAGGCTCTTTAGTTCCTCTTCACTTTCTGCCATAAGGGTGGTGTCATCTGCATATCTGAGGTTATTGATATTTCTCCGGAAATCTTCATTCCAGCTTGTGCTTCATCCAGCCCAGCATTTCACATGATGTACTCTGAGTATAAGTTAAATAAGTAAGGTGACAACATACAGCCTTCATGTACTCCTTTCCCAATTTGGAACCAGTCTGTTGTTCCATGTCCAGTTCTAACTGTTGCTTCTTGACCTGCATACAGATTTCTTGGGAGGCAGGTTAGGTGGTCTGGTATTCCCATCTCTTTCAGAATTTTCCACAGTTTGTTGTGATCCACACACTCAAAGGCTTTGGTGTAGTCAATAAAGCAGAAATAGATGTTTTTCTGGAATTCTCTTGGTTTTTCTATGATCCAACGGATGTTGGCAATTTGATCTCTGGTTCCTCTGCCTTTCTAAATCCAGCCTGAACATTTGGAAGCTCACAGTTCATGTACTGTTGAAGCCTGGCTTGGAGAATTTTGAGCATTACTTTGCTGGCGTGTGAGATGAGTGTTAATTGTGCGGCAGTTTGAGTGTTCTTTGGCATTGCCTTTCTTTGGGATTGGAATGAAAGCTGACCTTTTCCAGTCCTGTGGCCACTGCCGAGTTTTCCAGATTTGCTGGTATATTGAGTGCAGCGCTTTACCAGCATCATCTTTTAGGACGATGATATACACACGTGCATTAATATTCATACTTGAACCCTAGTATATTGTTGAAAATTTTATCAACGTGATAGCACGATGATGATGTTGATGTTTTCTTTTCAAATCCTAAATTGATGTAAATCTCTTTGCACTGGAAATGATGAATGAGTCATTTAGTGAGTCAAGCTTAGGACACGGTCTAGCTCTCTGTAGTCTGTTTGGGCCGCCATCATGAAATGCCACAGTCTGGGGCCTTAAACAGACCCATACTCAGGCTCCTGGAGACTGGACGGCCCGGGTCTGCCCCAGCGTCCACGGTGTCCCCTGATGACCCTGCAGGCGGTGCCCCCGTGGTCTCTTCTGTTAAAGCACAGACCCCATCGGGGCCACACGCTCACAGCCTACCCAACCCTAGTCACCTCCTGCAGATGTCTTCCTGTTGGGGTTAGAATCTCAACACACGAATCTGGGGGAAGCGGGCGCTCAGTCCATAGTGCTCTGCTGTAATCCCTCCCCAAAGGGGAGTGCCTAAAATACCCAGTAACTCAGCAGGGTCTGCAGTGTAGACGCCACATTAAACTAAGACAAGAACAAACCATGCTTAGATGTAAGTCAGCCTCCACACTTGGTTACGTCAACTCTTTGGGACAAAGAAAAAGTAAAGAAGGAAGCGTTTACCCAGTGGGAAGGTGGGAATGCAGTTTGGGCTCCCAGTGCGGAGGAGCAACATGGAAAACTCTGCCCCGGTCAAGAGGTGTCTCAGCCCGTACTTGCTGTCAGCCTGTCCTTGGTCCTGGGCAGGTGTCCGTGCTCCTCACAGGCACCTCGCAAGCGAGCCTCCATCCCTGGGGAGTATTTACTACCTGTGAGCTCCACCGGCTCAGTCCAGACACATGGAGGTTTCTGCACTTTAATTAATTATTCCAGACTTCCTAATACCAAGTTTCATGCCCCCACATCCTCTATAACATTCCCATTACTTCTTCAGAATGAAACACAGAAAAATTATTAATGGAGATTCAAACTTTAAAAGGAGATTCCCTGGTAGCTCGGCAATAAAAAGTCCCCCTGCAATGCAGGAGACTCGGGAGGCTCGAGTTCAATCCCTGGGTCGGGAAAATCCCCTGGAGAAGGACATGGCAACCCACTCCAGTGTTCTCACCTGGAGAATCCCATGGGCAGAGGAGCCTGTCGGGCTACCGTCCCTGGGGCCCCAAGAGTTGGACGCACAGCATGACAACATTAAAGAGCATTGCGATCAGGGAGAGTTATTTTACAGGAAAGGCCTCGTGACTACGAGGCAAAACATGAGTTTACCCAAGTTTCCATATATTTTAATAGCACATATGAAGTAAATCTCACCATACCATATCATAGTTTTCCCTTAAGTCAATTTACTTTTTAAAAATTAAGGAAAAGAAGAATTAGTATTTTTACATGTATGCATATCCTTATTTATATAGATCTACTGTGTATTCTTGCCAGCTCTTCTTAATGTCTTCTGCTTCTGTTATGTCCATACAATTTCTGTCCTTTTTTTGTGCCCATTTTTGCATGATGTGTTTCCTTGGTATCTGTAATTTTCTTGAAGAGATCTCTAGTCTTTCCCATTCTGTTGTTTTCTGCTATTTCTTTGCATTGTTCACTTAGGAAGGCTTTTTTCTCTCTCCTTTGCTATTCTTTGGAACTCTGCATTCCGATGGGTATATCTTTCCTTTTCTCCTCTGCCTTTTGCTTCTCTTCTTTTCTCAGCTGTTTGTAAGCCCTCCTCAATCATTTTGCCTTTTGCATTTCTTTTTCTTGGGGATGGTTTTCTTGGTTTTGACCAAGCTCTGGGAGATGGAGATAGACAGGGGAGCCTGGAGTGCTGCAGCCCTTGCGGTCACAGAGTCGGACACGACTGAGCAACTGAACAACAAAATACGCTTATTTAACTTACATGCAAAGTATATCATGCAAAATGCTGGTCTAGATGAATCACAAACTGGAATCAAGATTTCAGGGAGAAATATCAACAACCTCAAATATACAAATGATGCCGTTCTAATGGCAGAAAGCAAAGATGAACTAAATAGCCTCTTGATGAGGGTGAAAGAGGAGAGTAAAAGAAGCTAGCTTGAAATTCAGCTTTCAAAAAACTAATATTATGGCATCCAGTCCCATCACTTCATGGCAAATAGAAGGGGAAAAACTGGAAGTAGTGACAGATTTTATTTTCTTGGGCTCCAAAATCATTGCAGATGGCAAATGCAGCCATGAAATTAAAAGACTCTTGCTCCTTGGAAGGAAAGCTATGGCAAACAGATACCATATTAAAAAGCAGAGATACCACTAGGTTGGCAAAGATCTGTTTAGTCAAAGCTATGGTTTTTCCAGTAGTCATGTGCAGATGTGAGAGCTGGAGCATAAATAAGGTTGAGCTCCAAGGAAATGATGCTTTCAAATTGTGGTGTTGGAGAAGACTCTTGAGAGTCCCTTGGACTGCAAGGAAATAGATCCCGTCCATCCTAAAGAAGATCAACCCTGAATATTTATTGGAAGGACTGATGCTGAAGCTGAAGCTCCAATATTTTGGCCGCCTGATGCGAAGAGCCGATTCACTGGAAAAGATCCTGATGCTGGGAAAGATTGAGGACAAAAAGAGAATGAGATGGTTAGATAGCATCACCGACTCAATGGACATGACTCTGAGGGAACTCTGGGAGACAGTGGAGGACAGAGCAGCCTGGCGTGCTGCAGTCCATGAGATGGCAAAGGGTCAGACATAACTTAGTGACTGAACGACAACCATGTATGCATAAATTCACCAGCCCTGGAATCCATCCTGAAGAGCTAGCTGTAATAATTCCTCTTCTGCCCAAAGAAATGCCTTCACTATTTCTTATAGTACAGTTCAGCTGGAGGCAAATTCCCTCAGCTTGTATTATTTGAAATGATATATGCCCCTTTCTTCTTGAGGAGTAATTTCTCTGATAGTAGACTCTTTTAAACAGACTTTCTCTCCCTTCATTTTGAAAGATAATTTTGCAGGTAATGGATCCCAATAGCTGATTTTCCCCCTTTCTTTCACCATACTGGTGGAGTTCTTACATTGTCAGTGTTATCAATGGTGCCTTAGGTGTAAGTGTTTTTTTTTACTTCTCTCTGGCTATTTTTAGAATTTATTTTTGTTCATACATCACAATTATGCTGTGCATAGCTATGGATTTCTTTGCATCTATTCCACTTTTGTTGGGTATCTTATATATAAAGGTTTATTTTTCACCAAGTTTGAGACATTTTTACCTGCTTTTTCTCCAAGAGTCTGTCTGCTCTGGTCCCTTCCTCCTCTCCTGAGATCTTGACCAGCATGTGAGAGCTCTTGTGCTCTGGTCCCTTCCTCCTCTCCTGAGATCTTGACCAGCATGTGAGAACTCTTCTGCTCTGGTCCCTTCCTCCTCTCCTGAGATCTTGACCAGCATGTGAGAGCTCTTCACGCGGCGCTCGAGTCAGCTTTCATCAATCTGGATTTTTCCTGAGCTTCAGTTTAGTTTCTGTCTGGGTCTCTTTTCAGATTTATCCATCTCTCTCCAGCATTTTCCATTCTGTTGTTTTGACTTCAGACGTTGTAATTTTGTGATTTAGAATTTGTTTTGTCCCATTTCCTAAGCTATCGTTTTCTCCTCTCTCCCCAGTCCGTTCACCCTGCCTTTCCCGTTTCTCATATAAACTCTTGAGTGTGTTTACAATTGTTGCTAAAATTAAACTCCCGTTTGCCAGTTCCCTTTCTGGACCCTGCAAGCCATTGTGTCGATTCTCTTCCCTTGTTTGTAAGCCTCATGTTACTTTTTGTATCATATGACTTTTTATGATGTGCTGAACATGGTCTGTGGAAGGGCACTGGGCTATAAGAGAGTCTCATGTTTTAATAGCTGCAATCGATTTGTTTGTTTCAGAAGACGTGAGCTCTTTTCTGTGCCTGATGGATAAAGTGAGAAAGTGAAGGTATTTCACCAAGCATCACGGTGACCTGGAGCCACACAGCTCTTTGATAGGAACGAGCTGCCCCTCGGGCAGCCTTGTCCCCCCGCACCTACGGTGAAGCACAGCAGAGAACTGGCCTGTTAATACCCTGTCGCATACGACTGATCTGGAAGGCCGGATTCGGCCGTACTGGGGCCCTCGATCCCAGGCTCCAGGAACAGAAGCAAAACTGCGCAAAGTCTGTTTTTCAGTTCTTGCTTCTCTGCCTTTTTCTTATTTCTTCTTTCTCCCCAGAAAGCTGGGGTCGGATCAGGATAAGTAAACGACTGTTCCCTGCGGCCCTGGGTCCTCTTCCAGACTCCCGTCCGTCCTGCCGGGTCTACTGCTGCTAACAGCTTGGCTGAACTCTCTCACTTTGACTTTGAAGAGGCTGATACTCTTTGGGAAGCTTCGTCCTCTTGCTGGCAGGATTTCAGGACACGGTCTCGGTACCCGGGACGCTTGCGTGGCTCTCTGACCCCCAAGGAGATCCAGCGGTGCCTTCTTGTATCCGCCACTTGTGAACATTCTCAAAGGTCAGGAACGCTTCCTCTGGGCATGTTTTCCTTTGGAGTTCTTTGTTACTTCCATTATCAAGTAGTATTATTTTAAAATATCAATAAGGAGTGTGAATTAGAGTGTAGCCTAACATCAAATATCTTACATCATAACAACCACTGACTGTGGAAACAGGCAATGCTTTTCCAGCCTGCTTTATGTTTAATATTTTGGATACTGAGTAGGAAGGAAGATGTTTTGAATCCTCTGGTCTGTACAGTGTTACTAACTCCAGGCTCTGTGGGGCTGGTGGGTGACTCAGAGTGTGTGGTTGTTAAGTAATCATAGACGACTGTGAGCGTGTCAGCATAACCAACACGGCGGGGGCTAACTCAATTAGCTGTCACCACTGCGATAAGCTCTGGGCTAAGATTCCATCGCACGTGGCCAATTAGCTTCCCTCCGTCCTGAAGGCCTCCAGGACCTCCCCCGCGCTCCCGTGACCTTGAATGACTTCTCAAAGGTGCATCTGGGGACGGACTGCAGAGGCAGGAGCCAGCACACCCGTGTGCGATTCGTCTCCCCTCCCTGCGCCTTCACGCCATCTGATGGTCATGTCTGCGCGTCTCACGCACCCTTCGAGGCTCCAGGTCTACACACCACGGCTGCGGTAAGCGGCAGCTGGTGAGAAACCACTTCAGTGACACAAAGCACAGCCACATTTTCCTTGCGCACTGAAACCACATTTGTGTTACAGAACATGTGGGGCTTCCCCAGTGGCTCAGTGGTGAAGAACCCGCCTGCCAGGGCAGGGCACACAGGCTTGATCCCCGGGTCAGGAAGATCCCCTGGGAAAGGGCATGGCAACCCACTCCAGTATTCTTGCCTGGGCAACCCTGTGGACAGAGGAGCCTGGGGGGCTACAGCATATGGGATTTCAAAGGGTAGGACGTGACTTAGTGACTAAACAGCACCAACAATTCATAGTAGACGTCGATAGCGTATCTGTTTAATTAATATGGTTTCTCTAAATATGTTTACCTATGATGAGTTAGCTATTTTTTAAAAAAAAAAAATGCTTTTAAATGCTTGTTGAACTACTCCTTGATTAGAATAAACATGAGCTGCTGCTGCTGCTAAGTCGCTTCAGTCATGTCCGACTCTGTGCGACCCCTGAGACAGCAGCCCACCAGGCTCCCCTGTCCCTGGGATTCTCCAGGCAAGAACACTGGAGTGGGTTGCCATTTCCTTCTCCAATGCATGAAAGTGAAAAGTGAAAGTGAAGTCTCTCAGTCATGTCCGACTCTTAGCGACCCCATGGACTGCAGCCCACCAGGCTCCTCCGTCCATGGGAATGAAAGGCATTATTATAACCCATAAGCCCGTCTAACTGATGTGCTACCAACTGTTTCAGAAAGTATAATATACAAATTTTTTAATGTCTTGCTTCAAAGAATTATGAAGCTTAATGTTCCTATTACCCTTAGAAAGCAATGGAAATGAGGATAAATTTTCTATCTAATCTCATTTTTGAAGAGTCTAAGTGATACACAGCGATGTTTTCATAGAAGATCACAAATTCCTCCATATTTTCAAGAACTTCTTCATGAGCTGTTCTCCTTTTTCCCTCTACACACAAACACACACACACAAGTAAGTGGGAAAGTCCTTTTTTATTTAGTTTGATAAGACTACCATGAGAAGAAAAGAAAATTCCACAGACATTCAGAAATATTCCCAAACGCCAACCCTAAAAATATGACTACATGCTTTAGAAATGAAATATTTGTACAAGTTCATTGAAAACTGATGACCCTTAGAATGCACTATCTTTTTAAAAATGGCTCTGCAAATAACTCTGGTTCCAAGGAGAGGCATCAAACCCCTCCCAAAATCTTGGCCCAGAAATGAGATTGGAATTTAGACCAAGAAGCAAACACGAGGTCTTATCTGTAACTGGATGTTTTCCCCCTGAGCTCTGTTTTGCTTTCTGGGCCGCTCTGGCTTTCTTTCTCCTCTTAGGTTTTTGTTTTGTGTTGTTTTTGATGTCTTCTAAGTCACTTTTGCTTTATATTTGTAAAACTCTTGCGCAACAGACGACCGCATCTTCTTCTCCCGCCGAGGCTCTCGTCTCCGAAGTGGTTTTGTCAGTCTGTTCATGTCTGCTGCAGGATCTCTCCCATCAAAACTTTTGGAAGAGAAGCTGTGTGACGAATTAGTTCTATCTGTAATTTTCCTTAAATAGTTCAGTAAACTACGTTATCCTGGGAGATAAAATAATGAAATATATTTTCTTACATCCTGGAAGAGAGAAGAGAATACTTTGTGAATTTATTTAAGGAAAAAAACCCTATTTTTTAAAGAATATTTTCATGATTACTGCATTTAGTTAAGACTGTGAGGTTTTCTAAGTGTTTTTTGGAGCTTGTTTCAGATGAAATTGTGGCTAAAATGTTCTGTGTAAGCAAAAAATAAAACTTTAAAGATTGGGCACAAGAATATTGGAGGAGGTTAGAAGGCAAAGAATGTAGTACTTGGTGAAAGATGCATTCCAAATAGAAGAGGAGAAAACATTTACTTCTAAGAACAAAGATGTCTGCTCTTCTATATTAAAGTATCCAGCCTTAATGGTCTGCTTAGCTGGACTGCAGCACACACCTCATCTTTGTGTCTTTAATGAACAGGTGATATGGGAAAATAGAGGGTGATAAAAACTTAGCAAGATGCTAAAAGCAAGACATATATTACATAAAGAGGAGATGGAGCTATTAAACATGCATTTGAAAATAAGCACCAAGTATCAGATGTTAAATAACCATATGCACACTGGATAAGAGGAGCCAGGCGTGGTGATCCGGGTTAGGTGTACGGGAGGGACTGGGTCAAGGTCATGCCGATGAGTTGTTGATTTATCCTGAAGATCATGGGAAATTGGTGAAAAGCACAAAGGATAATAAGTGAGTCCGACTTGTAATTTTGGCATCTATAGAGGTACAGTCTGAGAGAGACTTGCCTGGATTGGAGGGGCTGATTGGAAGGTACTGGTTAATCTAGCACTTTATGGAGAAACCCAAGGGATGGTGAGGAGGTTGACATAAACTCAGGATGTACCTGTAACCCAGAATTAATAAGACTAGGTAATTTATTGGCATGGAGAGAAGGGGAGCAGCCAGTGGTAACGCATCGGTGACTCTCAGCCTGGGTCATCCAGTGGGTGAAGACATGATCGGCTGGGGTGTAATTCACCAGGTGCACATCTCTGAGGAGAACGATGACTTGAACTTGAAATATTGAGCGCAAGGGGCCTCCTAGGTGGTGCTAGTGGTGAAGAACATGCGTGCCAATTCGAGAAGCAGAAGAGACCTGGGCTTGGTCCCTGGGTCATGAAGACCCCTGGAGGAGGGCATGGCAACCCCCTCCAGTGTTCTTGCCTGGAGCATCTCATGGACAGAGGAGCCTGGCGGGCTACAGTCCATGGGCTTGCGAAGAGTCAGGACTGAAGAGACAGAATGCACACAGCTGGGCATGAGAGGTCACTGGGGCAACCGAACTGTGAGCTGTTGTTACCAGTTATGTGCTTGGCGATTTCCCCAGTAATTTACGCATACTAACTCACTGAATTGTCATAGAGACTGCCAGAGACGGGTACTATTACCTCAGTTTTCTCTCAGAGGAAACTGAAGCGTAAGCCTGCGAGCTGAAATTCTGGGAGAGGATGGCATTAGGGTGTAGACTTGGGGGTCAGGTGCACAGCTGGGACACGGGAATTGGTAATATGGAGGCGGGCGGGTGGGGGGCGCAGCGTGAGAACAGCCGTGGGCTTGGGATCCGGGGATGTGGTCCCGGGAAACACGAACGCTGTGCACTCTGGTGAGAGCGTGCAGGCACTGGTAGCCAGGGTGCTGGGGTGGAAAGAGGGTGTTATAGACACTCAAACAGTGGAAATCAGAGCTTACGCCCCTACCAGACACGCGTGACCTGCACTGCACATGAGGGACGTTTCGAAAGGACCGAGTTAGGCGCACTATGTCATCACTTTGAGACCTGCCAAGCAGTCACACTCGTCACTTAAGAAAACAATGCCTTCGCCTTATTTTCATTCAAAACACACAGTATCATTTATAGCAGATACTCTGTATCATACACGTTTCTCCATTCAGTTCCGTAAACATAGCACTCGCGTCCATTTCTCTAACATTAGAAGGGAGTGTATCACTTATTCTGAGGTGTTTGGCTCCCCTTAGAAGCTGGGGGCATCCCCATGCTCTTTCCACACCTCTTTCTACCCAACTCTCTAAGTTTCATCATCGGCTTTTCTGCAGCAAATACTGTTGAGTGTCTATTTCATGCCGGGCTTTTGTTCTGTGAACAGAACCGATACTGAAACTTGCCCACGTGGATCCTGTACTTAGCAATTGCCTTTATTAACCATGGGCACAGAGACTGCTCAGAAGGGGTTGAGGGCTGAGCGGGTGCTACCATCATCCACATGGTCTTGCTTACACTCAGGTCTTCTTGTAAACAGAACAGTTCTTAGGAGCTTCTCGGGAATGTCCAGGTGCTCAGTGACGCTTCAGGAGAAATTCAGTCACTTTTCTGCATGTTTAGTACAATGGTCTCTATTTCTGTATACGCTTGACTAGACTATGTTCTGAAAAGATCCTTGAGTATTGTATAACACATGATACAATTAAGTAGGCTTTGGCTTTCTTTTAATGATAGAAAAAGCTATAGTTCTCCTCTCCCTGGCTCCTGAATCTTCACTAACAGTAGATTTTTGCATGTGAGTTCAGTAGCACGTCTGGCGATATGCACACACACACATGTTTTTCAGAGCCAAGGAGAGGACAGTTACCCAACTGCAGCCCATTCTAGCTCTACCTGTCTCACTTAAAGACGGAGGAAACAAATAGACACTCAGCAAAGTCAGAGGTCAGGAGCAGAAACCTTCTAAAACAAAAAATAATACTGCATTCTCCCTCCTCCGTGCTTAACTACCACTTCATAAGACTCCAGTAAGGGTAACAGCAGATTACAGCTGAAAGTGAAAGCGAAAGCCATTCAGTCGTGTCTGACTCTTTGCAACCCCATGCACTATACAGTCCCTGGAATTCTCCAGGCCAGAATTCTGGAGTGGGTAGCCTTTCCCTTCTCCAGGGGATCTTCCCAACCCAGGGATCAAACCAGGGTCTCCCTCATTGCAGGCCAATTCTTTACCAGCTGAACCACCAGAGAAGCCTAAGAATATGGGTGTGGGTAGCCTATCCCTTCTCCAGCGGATCTTCCAGACTCAGGAATCAAACCAGGGTCTCCTGCATTACAGGTGGATTCTTTACCAACTGAGCTATCAGGGAAACCTAGAGTTGCAAATCTCATATTCTCTACGAGGAGTACTTAGCAAAGCCTACAGTATACCGTGGATGCAAACACATGCAAACTAGAAGAAATGGGAAGAACTGGCATCAACAACTACAGACAACATTAAACACAGCTTAATTCATAGATTAAGGTAAATTTAACAAAATGGTGAATTTTATATTAGTATGAGGAGCTCTTACTATAAATGAGATTCAATTCAGTTCAGTTCAGTCGCTCAGTTGTGTCCAACTCTTTGCGACCCCTGAACCACAGCACGCAGGCCTCTCTGTCCATCACCAACTCCAGGAGTCCACCCAAACCCATGTCCATTGAGTTGGTGATGCCATCCAACCATCTCATCCTCTGTCATCCCCTTCTCTTCCTGCCCTCAATCTTTCCCAGCATCAGGGTCTTTTCAAATGAGTCAGCTCTTTGCATCAGGTGGCCAAAGTATCAGAGTTTCAGCTTCAACATCAGTCCTTCCAATGAACACCCAGGACTGATCTCCTTTAGGATGGACTGGTTGGATCTCCTTGCAGTCCAAGGGACTCTTGAGTCTTCTCCAACACCACAGTTCTAAAGCATCGACTCTTCTGCGCCCAGTTTTCTTTATAGTCCAACTCTCACATCCGTATGTGACCACTGGAAAAACCATAGCCTTGACTAGTCGGACGTTTGTTGGCAAAGGGCACGTGAGCACGGCCGAGAGGAGCTACCCCGGGCCTGAGGGCAGGGGCGGCGGCCAAGAGGAGCTAACCCGCAGCAGAGGTAAGGAGGTGGCTGCGCTTTGCTGGAGCAGCCGTGAAGAGAGACTGTGCGTCCAAGGTAAGAGAAACCCAAGTAAGACGGTAGGCATTGAGAGAGGGGATCAGAGGGCAGACAGACTGAAACCACAATCACAGACAACTAGCCAATCTGATGACACGGACCACAGCCTTGTCTAACTCAGTGAAACTAAATGAGATTACACAGCTGTAATTTACATCAATTCTGTTCATGTTATTTGTATTATTAGACACATCTCTGATATGCCCAAGTAAATAGTAGGAGCTAGGGCTATGAGTCTTAGCTCCCTGGACCCCTGGTGGGAGGAGGAGGCCTAAATACATGTGCCAGTGATTCGGGAAACTGGCCCAGGAAACTATAACCTGGGGGGTGGGGACGAGATAGGTCACCAAGCACGTTCACAGACTCTGAGGTTCAGAATTACAAGTAGCCTCAGGAGGACGGCTTCTGTCCTCAGCAAGCAGCAGTGCACGCGCTCAGCCTGTCTCCCTCCTAGATTGGTGTTCACACGGGTGGCATGGCCAGTCCTAAGGACATGGTGAGGCCAATCCTGCCACGTGGATCTGGAGAGGGGCCCTCCTTTTAGGGATCCAACTTCTGGAGTCTTTCACAGAGTCAGATAAAGTGTTTCCTTTGGGATGAATGCAGTCCCTGGGTCACATGCTGTGAGCACAGATTTCTGGCCCCAGGCACAGCTTGGCTTCACACTGGCACGGCTCCCTGTGGCGGGTATTCTTAGTAAGTCAGCAGAGTGAGGGCACATCCTCCCAGCAGCATCTGAGCACACTTACCAGGCACTTTAATCATCCCCTGGCTTCTCAGAGGGACTTGGGCTACAAAGCTAGAAATTTCGCTTATTTGCACATTTTTGGAAATGGAGTGTAGGAAAAAAAAAAAAAATCCATTATCACCAAGTGTTGATCCAAGTCAAGGCTTCTGCCAGCGGGATGTCGGTGTCAATGCTCCTTTCTCTTCACCAGCATGTTTTCTCATTTCTTTCCTTTTTATTAACACAGTTGTGTACAAGTCGCTCTTCCATGAGCTAAATTCAAGCTCAATACAGCCCTTCTCAAATGTCCAGCTGTGTAAAGCGGTCCAGCCCTTCTATCCTTTCACTGTAAATCCTCCCAAATTTAAACAGACTCTGCTTTCACAAACACTTAATCTGTGCTGACTGCCAGCTTCAGCTTAGGTCTCCATCTCTCTCTTCTGTTCTCCCCACGAGAACTCATCTGCTCTCACGGCTTCCACCAGCCCTGCACATCCTCCGGCAAGTCTGTGTTTATGTGTCATAGGATCACAAAACTTTGAGCCACAAGGAATCTGAGCTGGCAGGCAATGTGTCTAAATAAAAATAATGATAATCAGGGGTTAGATGACTTGTGACAGCCACACAGCTTGCTAGGAAGCTGTGTTCTCACACAAATGCAACGACTTTAAAGCCAAGCCCACCACTTTCTCTGTTCTTCCTCAGTCCTGTGATGGCTGCCCCAGGGCTCCTGTGGATGGAACACCATTCTCAAAACCACGAAAGCTCTGCGCGTCAGCTTTGCTGCGCTCCATTCCCGTATTATCCACAGCAGATGGCAAATGAGCTCTTCCATGCAAACGTCCCAGATTGCTGCCGTCCGAGTAGATAAAACTCGTTTACCCCATTGCTTCTGACCTTGACTTTCATGTTTGGACTTGCTTTCCCTAAAATCCCCCCTGGATCCATTGTGACGCTCGATCCCAAACCTCCCGTGGCCTCCTAGCCTGCCCACGTCAGGGCAGGCTCGCGGCTGGACACCACCCTGTCCACGACTACCCACGCCTGCAGTCAACCTCCCGCCCACCCCCAAGTCCACAGGGAGCCTCACTGTCCTCCAGAAGGCCGGTTTGGCTTTTTTTTTTTTTTTGCTGCTCCCTTGTTGGAAAATTCCCGAGTCCCCCCGTCTATCTGCATCCTCCCGCTCCCGTCTCTTCTGTATTATGTACTATTGTCCCACACAGTAACCTTTTCTCCCTAACTCCATTAAACACTCCTTTGGATTGAGGGCCCCTGCATCCTGGAGGTCTGGGTAACACCCAGGGCACTGCCATCCACCCTTCTCAGCAGGCTCTCATCCAGCATCTTAACTAGATTTGAAACCTTCCTGATAACAGCCCCAAAACTATCCCAGGCTTGGAGACTATCTGTGAACAAGACAGGCATCATCCCTGGAACTTACCTATCTCAGAGGAAAAGGCATTGATTTCAGATTGCAAAATCAAGCAATCGATTACAAGCTCTGAAAATGCTCCTACAGAGGGAAAACCAGGAGTTCAGGACCCTGAAAACCCCTGCCACTTATTTCAAATCATGTTTTTCGTGAAAACAAGAGATCTTTTTTTGTTAATGCCATTGGTGAAAGATTTATTTCCAGCAGTCATTTCAGCTGGTTTCATTTTTTTCATATCTATGCACAGAAAATCCTTTCTATCCAATTGTAGAGTTCATCCAAGATTGAGCTAAGGATAAACACATGCTTGAATTGCTTCCAAAATCCATCTGTATATATAAGGTGCAACTGAGGGATGGAATAAGTGAAGTTCATCTTCAGCTACAGCAGGGAAGGGGCTGACCCTGCTGCGCCGCCCTCCCACCGAGACGATCCTTCCTGAAAACTCCTGTTGGCAAGTTCAGTGAGGAACCATGTCTTCGTGTCCCTCTGCCCAGGTCCTGCTTGAAAAACCGTGGTGGCTTCTCGCTTGAGATCATGCCTCAGATCCTGGCCTCAGACAGTGTGGACTCAAAATCACGCAGGATTCCCCAAGTATGTAATCACTGCAGAATTACATAGGGTTAGGTTTCGGTTGAAAAATGACTGCAACAGCAGTTTTCTACTGTGACTTTTATGGGCTTTACAAAGGATGCAGGGATTTCATTTCCCATCAGTCCGTATTTCTCATCAGTTTTCTACGAAGATACATTCCCTGCTGTGGGCCCGCTTCTCGAGTCTCCCCATTATCAATTCACGAGCAGCCCTGGCCCTGCATCAGTGGAAGGTACCGTCTCGGCGCAGTCTCGATGAAGCGAGAGGACGCTCGCGTGCTCCAGCACTGCACCGGCTGAGGTCACTGGGTCTCTGGGGGCCGCGTGCGTGTCTCCAGCACATTCACTGTCACTTCTTCTCGAGAGTGGGCCACGGTCCAGAAGCCTGTTGTCATGAATGAACTGGTTTGTTTTAACTCCCAAGTCTGGTTCTGAGGAAACGCTGCTCTTCTGTTTTAATTACTGAGATAGACCTACACACTGCAGAGTGCACACGGATCAGGAATTTGCAGCTTGATAAGTAAGCACAGGTACTTGTACGACCACCTCTGGGATCAGGACACATCCCCCACCCCCAGAACCCCACGCATCCGCAGACGGTACTGCCCACTCACATCCACACCTGAGCTCAGAGCCCCGCACAGACCGTGTGGGGTCGGGGGTGGACAGGCCGAGGCCCAGAGCCTCTGGAGCCCCGCCAGCGACATACGGTGAGGCCCTGAGTGGGTATCGATGACCCTGAACCTCAGATCTCCTGGAAAGAGGGTGTGAATTTGTGAGCTTGTGGATGGGAATCACTTCTGTTGCGTCCCACACATGGCGCTGGTTCCTCTTCCACAGTCACCACTGCGCAGCCGGGAACCTGCGAAGGATGGCCCCATGCGTGCTGGGGAGGCTCTCTAGGCCTCCTGCACCTCTGTTCTCTGTCCCCGAGACCCAGGGACTTGGCCAGGCCCCTCGGCAGCACCCCTTAGGCTGCAGGCCTCCCGAGACCAGCCAACGTGGGGCCTCTGTGGTCACACAAATGCAAACATTTCCATCTGAAACATCCTAAAACAAATTACATATGCCTGGATATGTGTGTGAGCACGCCCGCATAGACATGTGTGGGTGCGTATCTGGCTTTATGCATGTAGGCAAATGCATGTGTGTGCACGTGTGCACATGTGTGTGTCACGCATGCAGATGTGAATGTGTAGAACGGTGGTGGAAACGTGTTTTTAAAATGTTTCAAGTCTTTTTGACACATTCACATTTGAGAACCAGTATGAAGTACCTGTTATTTCATTTGGGACTTTATGAATTACATGAGGTGAGTAATGTGGTGTTTTCTTGCAGGAGTGCTGGTGACTTTCCTGGCAGGGGACACCTGAGATCTTCAAGCTCACCATCCATTTGGCCTCTTCCCTGTGTCCTCTCTGCACCTGCCAAATAGCATCTGGTTCAGAGTGAATCTAGTTACCGTCTTGATGAGAAAGGTGGATCGCAAGATACTTTTCAAGATGATGCCTTAGTAGAAACACAAACTAAGCCCCCTGGAGGTGGG
The DNA here is from genome assembly GCF_029378745.1 of Bos indicus. Classification (NCBI taxonomy): domain Eukaryota; kingdom Metazoa; phylum Chordata; class Mammalia; order Artiodactyla; family Bovidae; genus Bos; species Bos indicus. Next base: position 103,506,461 of record NC_091768.1, read on the forward strand.
AACCTCAACCCAAGTGAAAACTCCATCACCGACCCCTTCCGTGGGTAGGCCGTGTGGCCCAAGGCCAAGGTCCTGCCCTCGAGCCGTGCAGTGTGGCTTCAGTATCTGCTTAATGACACCATCTCGCCTCTCTAACGTGCTGCCAGCAGGCGGCCTCAGTCTCCAGGACCCAGAAGGCGATGGGCTCCAGGGGTGGTTCCCCCAGGGGACCCTAGTGCCCCCTCCGCAGGCCGGGGCTCCAGGCCCCCCTGTCAGTCCGCTTGCGAAGCGGGAGGCTTTCTCCCCAGCCCCTGGCTGCTGGCCCTGCGAGCCTGCAGCAAACGGGAGAAGCCAAGACTCTCTCAGAGTCAGGACTTTTCCATGAGCAAACCCTGGGCTTTCTGGTCAGTGCAGGTTGGGACTTAAAAATATCCCACTTGGCTATCTTCCGATTAGCCTCTTCTCAGTTCATAATGAAAGACAGCTTTCTGTGAAATCACGAAAGCCAGTTTACTTTTCAAAGACAGCGTGGTCATTAGGAAAACATACTTTCAACATGAGGCACTGCTGTGACCCAGCTCCCATGTGTTTCATGCAGAAAACAGCCAAGATGATCCCTGGTGACCTGGCCCTGGAGTGAGCAGAGGCGCTCTGTATCTCCTGGGACCGTGCAGACTTCCACGGTCCCAACTAGAAAGGGACCCCCCGAAGACCGACATCCTGCCAGATCCAGGGAGAGAGGAACCAACAGAGAGCCTTGCCTCCTGGAAACCACTTTGGGGTGAAGAGGTGGGCACACAGGGCAGCAAACAAGGGCAGGTTACAGGGTTTGGGGAAGTGAGAAGAGCCACGGAGGTGAGGAGAGACACGGAGGTGAGGAAAGCGGAGAAGGGCAGCTGGGAGAGTCCCCAGCAGCCACTCAAATGTCATTGAACAAAACTGCATTCAACTAAAAGGAAGCAGAATTTTGAAAATATTCTGACCATGGAAGCCAATATTTAAACAATTTTAATATAAAAATGCCTGGTTAACTGCAACACAGAAAATACTGAAGGGGTTATAAATAGTGCCTGTGGGCCGATGAAGGAATAACTTCCTTCATTGCAGAAGGTGTTCCATCAACCTCGCTCCACGAGGAATAAACTGTATGTGATGTTCCTGGAATCCTGCTCAGACCCCAGTGGTGCTAAATGAATACCTTCAATCAACAAGAGAGAGAGGATGCTGAGAGATGAAGGAGACCTCATTTTTAATGCATGAGACTGGGGTGGAACCTGATGCCCTTTGCACTCGAAGGAAAGAATCCAAGGACGAGACTGAGGATGAGAGGTGTGGGCACCTCTTTGAACACATCGGAATAATCCACAGCACGTTTCCCCTTTGCTCATTTACAGCTGTGACTAGACTATCACCATCATTTGGACAAGGATTCAGCACTTCCCAGGTGGCTCAGATGGTAAAGAATCCGCCCACAATGCAGGGGACCCAGGCTCCATCCCAGTGTTGGGAAGATGCCCCAGAGTGAGAAATGGCAACCCACTCCAGTGCTCTTGTCTAGATAATCCCATGGATAGAGGAGCGTGGCTGGCTAAGTCCACGGGGTCACAAAGAGTCAGACACTACTGAGCAATGGGTGCTCTTTTCTGGGTCCAGACCTATCCACAGCCCTCTGGTGGTGGGGCTTGCAGCTCTGCAAGAACTCTGATCTCTCTCATTTATTTACCCTAATTAAAAAAAAAAAAATACTCTAATGATTTGAAAAATCCGTGCTGCTCAAATATTTTCATAGTTTAATAGGCCTAGAGAATTCTGAAGACAGGATGGCTAGGTGAAATCACACACACACACACACACTCACACACCCTCACAGACACATATACACACCCTCACACACACACAGTGGCATTAATTACAGCTGAGTATTATTTGCTTCTGTAGTGAACGGAAGTCATCACTTCCTCCTTCAGTAAAGAGATTGGGCTCCTTCCTGACCACCTGCTTCTTGCAGGGGGGCCCTTCCCTCTCAGCCCCCAACCCCTCCAGCCCAGGAGGAGCCCTGACTGGCTGGGTGAATCTCATTCTCTATCCCTAAGAACAAGGGTTGGTCCAGAGGAAACGGTGACCCGGCCAGGACAGGCCGCGCTCTCCAGGAGTTTCCTGTGCGACCCTCGGGGAAGAAGCCTTCTTTCCCTCTCTCCCAGCTCTCTAAGGATGAGAGCCTGAGCTCACATCTGTGTGGCCAGCTGTGTGAAGGCAGTTCTGGAGTAAACAAGAGCATGCAGCTGACACAGGAGAGGCAAAGACAAAACGTGGAGATGCTGAGAGACGGACAGACGGACAGGGGGACAGGGAGAGAGTGCTGATGGAGCCCTGACTCTGTTAGATTTTTCAGTAATTTTGTCATCTTCCTTCCCTGGTGGGTCAGTTGGTAAAGAGTCGCCTGCAATGTGGGAGACCCAGGTTCGATCTCTGGGTCAGGAAGATCCCCTGGAGAAGGAAATGGCAACACACTCCAGTGTTCTTGCCTGGAAAATTCCATGGACAGAGGAGCCTGGTGGGTTACAGCACGTGGGGTCACAGAGAGTCAGACACGACTGAGCGACTAACACTTCTTTTGTACTCATCCAACAGTCCTGTTTTTTACTATTCTAGTTCAGTTGGATTTCTCTTACGATGGAGGTGCGGGGATGCAGTGAAGGACTCCACAGCGTGGCTGTGTTGGGGCGACACCAAAGGCCCCTGGGCTCCCACCACTTACGACCAGGTGTCTCCTTCCAGCTGCCCCTCTGGACTGGGCTCCTCACAGCCTCGACAGTCACCCCAGAGGGAACCACGATGCCACCCCATTGTACTAACCAATTTTGGCTCATGCAAGTTCATGCCATCCATTTATGCAAGAAAGCACAGTTTTGTTTAATTGGGAAAAGGCAAAACGTGGTGTGTGTGGGGGGGGGGCGGATCTCTGCGTGGGTGTCTGTGTGTGTGTGTGTGTGTGTGTGTGTTTCTCTCTGTGAGTGTGTCTCGGTGTGTATGTATATGTGTGTATGTTTCTCTCGGTGTGTGCATGTGTCTGTGTGCGTGTGTCTGTGTGTGTGAGTCTCTGTGTGTGTGCGTATCTCTCTGTGTGTGCATATGTCTCTGTGTCTCTCTGTGTGTGTCAGTGTGTGTGTGTGTGTGTGTGTGGGTGTGTGTGTGTGTGTGTGGGTGTGTGATGGATTAAGATTTGGGCTAACATGCCAGGCTCTCAGCTTGGAGATGGGTAACAGCAATCCTTCGGGCCTGGGCATAGGAGACCAAGCCTTCCTGGAACAACCTCAGAATCATTTTCCAAAGGCCTGGAACTCCGTCAGCTGCAAAGCTTCCGTTTGATGGTGACCAGACTGGCAGTTGTTAGCTTTCTGGAACATCATGAAGATGTTCCTGTGTGAGAATCCACTTCTGGCCCAGGGTCAGGTCCTCTGGGGCCCTGGCTCGCCTGTTTTCAACAGAGATATCTGTTGATAGGGATGGGGGAGCAGCAGCCTTTTATTTTCAACAAAATACATCTTAACCTATTTTTGAAAGGTTCTGGCAAATGCATTCAGCACAAAATTGTTTTCCCCTCAATCACTGGATTTGCAAAGAAATGTTAAACCATGTGCATTTGATTAAGTTACCATTAAGTCTTTGAAAAAGCTCTTTATAAGAAATGTTTAATGACCAGAAATCCTTGGAAATCTTTTTCTTTGAACCAAATCATCCTATTTTTGTTGAAATGAAATGAAACTTGAAATCAGTGCCTTGAATTTGAGTCTACAATTGGCACTCTGTACTTGATGAAACGTAAAAAAGATTGAAAACTCCATGAGCAACATAAATTAGAGAGCATGTGTTCTGCGTTTGAGAAACTTCTCCTTTCAAAACAACGCTCCACCATTGTTGCTTCCTAAATGACATTTACTTAAGTAACCATGACTACACATCCCATGAAAATTAAGTTACCCTCAAATTTAACAGTGAATTGTAATGGCAGAATTGTAGTGTTGAATATAAGTCATAGTCTTTCAATATGTAATTGTGATCCCATGGACTTTAGCCTGCCAGGCTCCTCTGTCCATGGAAGAATACTGGAGTGGGTTGCCATTCCCTTCTCTAGGCAGGGATCAAACTCACGTCTCCTGCATCGCAGGCAGATTCTTTACCGTCTGAGCCACTAGGGAAGCCGGAAAATATAAATAGAATAACCAGAAACTAGTGATTTGAAGGAGTCAATAAAATTTCCAAAGACGTTTATCTTGATTGCTGGGAACAGGGCTGCAGTTAAGCAGGGTGTGGTCTCTGGTCCACACCAGTGTCTACATACCAATCTACATACAGAGTCTATATACCGTTCATGCCGGGGGTGTCTTCTAGGTCCTGGACACACCTTCCCACTCCCCACTGGGCACCTTTCCTGCATTTTCTGCCACGGCTTCGAAACTCATTTCTCTAATTACAGCAAAATCCCCCTGTTCTCAAATCAGATCCTTCTCTGTATATCCCTGCTGATAACTGAAATGTAAATTTCTCTACGCTTTGCTTTAAACAGCTTTATTAGTCATCAGCTGCGTTCCACAAATTCATCCTCAAGTGTGCAACTTGACACACGATTCCTTTTTGTCTTTACACAAATGTCATCATTTCAGTGATTTCTCCATGACCATTTATTTAAGTTTCCAATCTTTTCATCAACAGTTTCTCGACATGGTCTCTGCCTTGCCTCCCTCTTACCACTTATAATTAATAGACATGCTTTCTGTTTTTCTTTTCTAAAATTTTTAATCAACACAAAGTTTTGGGTTTTGTTTTTTTATCTGTTTCACATATTACTATTTCTCCAGCAAGTAGAATGCTGGCTGGAACACAATAAGCACCCAATAAATATTTATTAATGAATGAAAACCCTTGAGAAGCTATGACAAATAGAGACTGAACAGGAATGACTGGATTTAGGTTAGGAAAGCAATCGTGTGCAGAAAAGTTTCAGTTCAGTAGCTGGTGTGAACAGGCTCGTAGCAGCTGAAAAGGAAGTGTGAGGAGCTCTGCTCTGCTGGTGGGATGTAAAATAGTATAAGTGTATGGAAAACACCAGTGTCATTTGTCAAATATTACAAATAATTAACATATTCCTCTTCTGAGTACATGCCCCAAAGGATGGAAAACTTGGCCTTGAAGAGATGTGTGGGCCCTGCACATCACCCACATAAGCTAAGCTGTGGAAACAACCAGCTGTGCATCGATACAGACATGGAGAAACGGATGCGATGTGTTCTTGCGATGGAACATTCAGTTCAGTTCAGTTCAGTCGCTCAGTCGTGTCCGACTCTTTGTGACCCCATGAATTGCAGCCAGGTCTCCCTGTCCATCACCAACTCCTGGAGTCTACTCAAACTCACGTCCATTGAGTCAGTGATGCCATCCAGCCATCTCATCCTCTGTCATCCCCTTCTCCTCCTGCCCCCAATCCCTCCCAGCATCAGAGTCTTTTCCAATGAGTCAACTCTTTGCATGAGGTGGCCAAAGTATTGGAGTTTCAGCTTTAGCATCAGTCCTTCCAAAGAAATCCCAGGGCTGATCTCCTTTAGAATGGACTGGTTGGATCTCCTAGCAGTCCAAGGGACTCTCAAGAGTGTTATTCAACCTTAAAAAGGAAGGAAGTTCTGGCACCTGCTTCTGCTGCATGGAGCAGCCTTGGGAGCATTAAGATCAGTGAAGTAAACTGGTCACAAACGACAAGTAATGTATGATCCCACTTGCATGACGTTCCTGGAGTGATAACAAGAATAGGGACAGAAAGCAGGGTATGGGGCCAAGGTCTGGGGAGTGGGGGAGTCACTGCGTAAGGGGGCGGAGTTTCAGTTCCACAAGATGGAAGCAGCAGGAGGTGCTGGTGGGGGAACAGCGGCAGGAACGTGCTGATGCACTGCGCTGAGTGCTTAAGTGCCCTTCGGGGTAAATTTTGTGTTGTGTGTGTTTTACCACAGTGAAAAATAACAAAATAAGAAACAAGGGAGGAAAAAATTAAAAGGTTGAAATCCATTTAAACCTTGATATGTGGGTGGCAAAGAGGATGATAACAGGAACAGATGTGGGGTGAAGATGGGTGTTTTAGGATCTGGATATTCCAGTGGTCATGTATGGATGTGAGAGTTGGACTATAAAGAAAGCTGAACGCCAAAGAATTGATGCTTTTGAACTGTGGTGTTGGAGAAGACTCGAGAGTCCCTTGGACTGCAAGGAGATCCAACCAGTCTATCCTAGAGGAGATCAGTCCTGGGTGTTCATTGGAATGACTGATGTTGAAGCTGCAGCTCTAATACTTTGGCTACCTGATGCAAAGAACTGACTCATCAGAAAAGACCCTGATGCTGGGAAAGATTGAGGGCAGGAGGAGAAGGGGACGACCAGGGTCCAGCCCCAGTTGGATCCAGGGATTCCCTCAGGAGGACGGCATTGGCGATTAGAATAGCAAAGCAGAGAGATTTTAGAGGCTCATTATAACTGGTTTAGGCAGAAAATCAATATAACCTGTGACATCAGGTTAGCTATGACCACGGAGGATGCAGGTGCCCTCTCGAATTGCTGAAGGTGCCCCACCTTAGGCACCTTCTCAAGTGGGTCTTAGAAGCCCAGGCAAGTAAGTGGTCCCAGAGGACCTCCACGCTCCAATTATTTTGGCCTGAAGGAAGATCAGAAGAGAAAAGGAGGAAAAGGAAACAAGAAAGAATGACACGGGGAGACCAAGCTTTGAGCAAGGCCCATAGCTTTATTTTCAAAGGGAGCGTATATACCTTAAGTTGTGCATAGAGGATAATAGGGGGTGTGAAATCATGCAAAGTCAGCAGTCCTTGATCCTTATCGAGACCAGGCTTTCTTTTCTGCAAACTTATCATATACGAATGGTTTAGGTGATTTACATCATCTTCTGGCCAGAAGGCCTGTTAACATTTTATGACTCTGATAAAGGTTTGTCAACCATAAGACTTATTTTCTCTAAGAGTAATTATTTTAAAGTTTGGCGCCATCCTCCGAAGGTGTTAGATAAAGTTGCATTCCTATAGGGCAGAGGTGCAGTGGGTTTACAACAAAGAAAGAATTTATTACCTTAAGGGTCTAAAGTTGTTAGCACCAGGGCCACTACTTATTTTTTCTATGTACCAACTATATTAATTAATACACTTCCAAGGATACAATACAGGGGATGTGGAAACTTGGCAGCAAGCATTGGCTCAACAGTGAAATCTTCTACTAGTCCTATTCTGACAATTTCTAACTCCCCGAGAGGCTCTATACTATTTGAATATCTTAAGCTTCCCATGCCTCTCGTGGTTGGGAGACTGTAAACAATCATATGTGTAGCTGTAGGAGTCTGGGTAAATCTGTCAGGCAAGTTAGAGAGCCATCTGAGGGGGTTGGATTGGAACACTCCTATTATGCCCAGGAGGCTAATTAGCTAGAGCTCTAAGTTGATTTCCTTCAGAGAAAAGGTGGTCGGGGATAGACCCCCGTGACTGTCAGAGGAGTTGGTGAAAGTCATGAAGCAGTAAAACAGACAGACTCTGGTTTTGGGGTAGATGCTCAGGCAGGCCCAGAGGGGCACCCCTCAAGTTCTGGCTCGCCTTGCCCACCAGAACTCTCCCACATGACCTTGTCATGGGTGGGGACTCCCATGCTAGCTCCCGGCAGGGGATGACAGACGATGAGATGGTTGGATGGCATCACTGACTCAATGGACATGGGTTTGGGTGGACTCCAGGAGTTGGTGATGGACAGGGAGGCCTGGCATGCTGCAGTTCATGGGGTCGCAAAGAGTTGGACATGACTGAGCGACTGAACTGAACTAAACTGATGGATTACATGTTCTTCTGCCTCACTGACTATGCCAAAGCCTTTGACTGTGTGGATCACAACAAACTGGAAAATTCTTAAAGAGATGGGAATGCCAGACCACCTGACCTGTCTCCTGAGAAATCTGTATGCAGGTCAAGAAGCAACAGTTAGAATCAGACATGGAACAACGGACTTGTTCCAAATTGGGAAAGAAGTATGTCAAGGCTGTATACTGTCACCCTGCTTAATTAACTTATATGCTGAGTACATCATGCAAAATGCCAGGCTGGATAAAGCACAAGCTGGAATCAATATTGCTGGGAGAAATATTAATAACCTCAGATACGCAAATGACACCATCCTTATGGCAGAAAGTGAAAAAGAACTAGAGCCCCTTGATGAAGGTTAAAGAGGAGAGTGAAAAAGTTGGCTTAAAACTCAACATTCAAAAAAGTAAGATCATGGCATCTGGTCCCATCACTTCATGGCAAATAGATGGGAAATAATAGAAACAGTGACAGACTTTATTTTCTTGGACTCTAAAATCACTGTGGTTGGTGGCTGCAGCCATGAAATTAAAAGACGCTTGCTCCTTGGAAGAAAAGCTATGACAAACCTACACAGCATATTAAAGAATAGACATTATTTTGCCAACAAAGGTCCATATAGTCAAAGCTATGGTTTTTCCAGTAGTCAAGTATGGGTGTGAGAGTTGGACTGTGAAGAAAGCTGAACACCAAAGAATTGATGCTTTTCAACTGTGGTGTTGGAGCGGACTCTTGAGAGTCCCTTGGACTTGCAAGGAGATCAAACCAATCAATTCTAAAGGAAATCAGTCCTGAATATTCATTGGAAGGACTGATGCTGAAGCTGAAGCTCTAATACTTTGACCACCTGATGCGACGAACCAACTCATTGCAAAAGACACTGATGCTGGGAAGAAGGGAAGAAGGGGATGGAAGAGGATGAGATGGTTGGATGGCATCACTGACTCAATGGACATGAGTTTGAGTAAACTTCTGGAGGTGGTGAAGGACAGGGAAGCCTGGTGTGCTGCAGTGCATGGGGCCTCAGAGTTGGACACGACTGAGTGACTGAAGAGCAACAATGGATCACATGTTAGAAAATATAAAGAAGTCAAGAGACGACCATTAAAAAGAATGAAATGTTATTCGCAGCAATGTGGACGGACCTAAAGATGATCATACTAAGTGAAATTAGAGAAAGACAAATACCATATGATATCGCTTATATGTGAAATATAAAGTACAGGAGAGATGAACTTACCCATGAAACCCAAAAACAGTCATAGCGAAGACTTGTGATTGCCAAGGGGGTGGGGGTTTGGGGAGGACTGGGAGCTTGGAGTTAGCAGATGAAAGCTATTATACAGAGAACGAATGAACAACAAGATCCTACTGTGTAGCCCAGGGGACTGTATTCAACATCCTGTGAGAACCACAGTGGAAGGGAAGGTACATGTGTGTGTATAACCGAGTCACTGTGCTGCCCGGCAGAAACTACCGCCACATTGCAAATCAACCATACTTCAATAAGATAAAAACAATGAAGCTGAGAGGAGAGACAGAGGGGATGGAACACACTGGAGTCAAGAGCAGAGAACCCATGGTGAGAGTAGCTTAAAGGACGCGGGGACCAACACGCGGCAAGTTGCAGGCGTATGGTGAGAGAAGCCTCTCGCTGACATCCCCGCCCGTGACGTCTGAGGCGTGGGCTCTGGGGTTTGAGGACGCTGGGGTGTATCTGAAAGCTCATTCCTGTGAAACAGCAGAGGAAGGGGAGCGGTGACCCACAGGAAAATGACCCAGGGGACAGGGCTGGGTGCGCGCCCGAGAACTGGTGCTTAGGTTAAGTTGCTGCCGTTTCCACATTCCCTCGTGTGATGTACGTCTCCTCCACTCCGTGGGTGTCGGGTTGTTGCTATGCTATTCTTATCTGAACTGAGAGTTCCTAGAACCACGGGAGGATGAGGAGTGTGCACACTGGGTTTGAGAAAACGCCCCTCTGGGGACTGAAGCGGCCACATCAGTCCCACGAGTGACTCCACGGCTGAAATGGGAGTTCAAGCAAAGCGGTCTCCAAACAAGGGCTGCTCCTTCAGCTTTTGCTTTGAGCAGGAACAGAATGAGACGAGAAAGGACCACAGTATGAAATTTTCTCTTGGGAGCAAAGAGGGAAGATATGTTTCAGTGAAAGTTCGATGTCTCTGTGAGGATAACAGACTCCAGGGTGGAGGGAGACACCTGCCACATTTTATAAAACCACCAGTCTAGAGTGTTTAAATTATCATTTGAGCATGCGGGGGGCTGTCCTGATCTCTCTGTGGGCAATGCGGCCAGATGTGATCTGAAGTGTTGGCTGAGGGGCTTGTGTGCAGCTGGGGCGGGAGCCCAGTGCTGGCCCCTCACTATCTCCTCTTCTTTGCTTTGAAACGTGGAGAAACCCCAAAACAGACTGCTCAAGATCACAGCCTGCTGTCTCACCTTTCCTGGGAATCCAGAATACTTGTTTTGCTTGTATACATAAAACAGAATCTCTCCCTCCCAGCTCTTTCCTTAATAAATTATGAGACTGTGCTCTGGCTAGCACAATCTGGCCTTCTGAGACCCTGATTTTCTCTGATTTTCTCCCTTCAGACCCCTCTCCTCTCATAGGAGGAGACATTAGGTGTGGGCAGAGTGGGGGAGGCCAGGGAGGCGGCTGCCAACCTCACTGCAGAACTGTGGTCCCTGGGACTCTGGGCGAGGTGGCCTGCACAGTCCCAGGCTTTCCCCATCCGCACCTGCCCTGGCCCGTGGCAACCCTGGGTCCTCTATGAGTCCTTCTCATCATATGGATGGTCGCTGACACCTCGTTTCATAGTAAAGGGAAATATACAGGAACAATCCTGTAGAGTGCCTGCTTTGAGTTGAGAATATTCAGATCTTCCTGGAATAGGAAAAAAAATGCAGGGCCCTCAACCTGTTCCACTGCGAACAGTAAACACGGATCTCTCATCCAACCCCATCCAGAGTAAAGTGCTACTGAGATTCGTTCTCTTTTTAAAAAAAAAAAACTCCCTCTCGGACCTCATGGAGGAGAACAAGTGTCTCAGTTACTAATAAATCAGGATTCAGAAATTTCATTGTAATATCATTTCAGTGCTGCCCCAGTCAGGACTACTAGCATCTTCAAAAGAATTATAACCTCAAAGTGAACTCACTGACTTCCCAAGACGACATCATAGAGTCATGTCTAAAGGTTGGAGGGTTTGGAGGTGTGGGTACAGAGAGTGTGAGAAAAGATTATAAAGCCAGTTTTGTAATGATGCAGGCAGGGTTTTATTGATATTCCACTGAACAGCTGGATTCCATTTAAAATCTGATCTATTTAAAAACTGATATGTGGCTGTTCAGACCCCCTCCATGGGAACAGGAGGACACGTCTGACCCATAAGCACATTCAGTCCAGGGAGGAAGCACCACAGTGGAGCAATGTGGATGGCAGAGCAGGACTCCACTGGGAAGTGGTTCCCACAGCAGCTCTGTGTGCAAAACCAAAGTGTGATTTGCTGAGAGGGGCACAAATACAGGAAATGAGGTCAGTAAAACTTCGACTGAAAAGGAGATTGGTTTCCAGATCATTAGGACCTCAGATGTAGTACAGGTGATCTTTAGATACTAATATTTATCTTTTTATAAAATTTAGTATTTTTAGATATTAATATAGATCTATAGATACTACATAGATAATAATATCATCAGTTCAGTTATCAGTTCAGTCGCTCAGTCATGTCCAACTCTTTGCAACCCCATGGATTGCATCATGCCAGGCTTCCCCATCCATCACCAATTCCCAGAGCTTACTTGAACTCATGTCCATTGAGTTGGTGATGCCATCCAACCATCTCATCCTCTGTCGTCTCCTTCACCTCCCACCTCTGATATTTCCCAGCATCAGGGTCTTTTCAAATGAGTCAATTATTCACATCAGGTGGCCAAAGTATTGGAGCTTCAGCTTCAGCATCAGTCCTGCTAATGAAAGCTGCTGCTGCTAAGTCACTTCAGTCATGTCCAACTCTGTGTGACCCCATAGACCGCAGCCCACCAGGCTCCCCCATGCCTGGGATTCTCCAGGCAAGAACGCTGGAGTGGGTTGCCATTTCCTTCTCCAATGCATGAAAGTGAAAAGTGAAAGTGAAGTCGCTCAGTCGGGTCCGACTCTTAGTGACCCCATGGACTGCAGCCTACCAGGCTCTTCCGTCCATGGGATTTTCCAGGCAAGAGTACTGGAGTGGGGTGCCATTGCCTTCTCCGTGCCAATGAATATTCAGGACTGATTTCCTTTAGGATGGACTGGTTGGATCTCCTTGCAGTCCAAGGGGCTCTCAAGAGTCTTTTCCAACACCACAGTTCAAAAGCATCAATTCTTCAGTGCTCAGCTTTCTTTATGGTCCAACTCTCACATCTATACATGACTACTGGAAAAAACCATAGCTTTGACTAGGTGGACCTTTGATAATATATTTTATAAATATCTTTTTATAAATTTTAGTATTTATAGATAGTAATATAGGTCTTTAGATACTAATATTCATAATTGCTACCATGCCTTGAGCATGTGTTATATGCCAGACACTACACTGTTGAGTGTACATTAAACACATGTTCTAATACATATTGCTATACAGTTCATATTTTTATTTATATTTTATATGTATTTCCTACTTTGTATTTATTATAGTATAAATGCTTTCACTCTATAAAAACAACATTCCTTAAGTAAAACAAACATATATATTTTAACTTTAAGAAGCACATATCCTCAAGCAGCTGAAGGATCTTTGTCAAGTGTGGCAATCCACGCCAGACTGTGCTTCCCACGGCTGGAGTTGGGATTTGGATGAGCACAGGCTGCCCTTCTCCCTGACCACAGAGCCGCACCAGCTTTCTATGGACACTGGGTTGCTCACTGATGAAGGTTTTTAGGCTGGAGAAAATTTGACTTAATCAAATGTGTGTATCAGAAATCACATACTAAGAGCTGTGTTGAAGAGAACTTTCTGGGTCGATAAAAAATATATTTTAAAAAATCCATTTCATACATCAGAACAATAATAATAATGAGAGTATGTTTATCAGAAACAACAGAGGCCATGAGAAAACAGAATATCTTTAAAGTGGTGTAAATGAAAAGTGCAATGCTAGGTTTCTAAGTCCAGTTAAAATGTCCCTCAGAATGAAAGTAGAATAAAGACATTTTCACAGGATCAAGTGCTGAAAGAATATGTTGCCAGCACACCTCAACTGCTAAAGAAACTTTTCCAGGTAAAGGAAATTCTGAATTATGAGTCTTAGAAAGTATAAAAATGCAGATAAGTATAAAATATTTTTTAGTAAATATCTTTAAAAGTAAACTGATGCTTTAAGTGCTATAATAATGCATTGTAGAACCTACAATATAGATTTAATCAAAATACGTAACATACTATAGCACAGGGAACTATATTCAGGATTTTATAATAGCCTATAGTGGAAAAGATTCTGAAACACAGAGATATATTATTTTATATGTTTATAAATAACTGAATCATTTTGCTGTACACATGAAACTAATATGTTGCAAATCAATCATATCTCAAATATGCAAACAGACACACACATATATGTATACTTGTGTATATATACATAGGTATAATAGCACAAAGCATGAGAGAAGTTACATGGAATTATGCCTTTGTGAGGAATTTATGTTACATACAGAATGATACTATATTAATTCAGTATGTATTTATTAAATTAAGGATTGGTATTTATAAGCCTTATGGAAATACTAAAATACAGTATGAAGAGTTACAGCAAAAAAAAAAAGAAAGAAAAAACAGTAAGAGGAGATAAAATGTAATCCGACACAAATAGTTAACTCAAAGTATGGCAGGGAAGGAGGAAGGGAGAAAGACGAAAGGAAGGTGAGAGTACAAGATATTCACCAAGACAGCACAGGAGACACAGCGTGGCCGGCAGCAGGCGACGTCCAAGGGAAGCGCAACACGGCCAGCAACACGGACGTGGAGAACACACGCGCCTTCTGCAGTTGTCCCTGTCAGCGCAGCCCAGAGCAGTCAGAGCCATCGCCGACGCGCTCTCTTCTCCCAAGGCCTCAGGTGGACACAGCACTCTCCCCTGTCAACCTGCCAGCTGTTTTGAAGGACTGCCCTGATTTCAGTGCAAAATTTACTAGGTGAGGAACTGGAAACTATTTTTAGTAATTGCTTGTTTCCAGTCAGGGACACCTTACCAAGCTCATCTGAGATGAAATTGTTGAGATCACAAACTGAAGTGCTATCCATGAGTGAGGGAAGTGCATGACCTCAGGTCCCTCACCGAACATAAAAATTCTGTCAAGCCTCAGCCTGAAAATAAGGCTGGTCCCACACGCACTGAGAACTCTGTGACTGAGCCATGTGAAAAGAGATTTAAACGTAACAAAGAGCAAAAGGAATGCACTGTTCCCATCAACATACTGTAGGCTGTAGTAATTTTTAACTCGATTCTTTTAACATATTTGATAGCTTCCTGGACACATTGCCAGTTCCCTGGACTGTCTTCAGGTTTTTATACTCAGGCTAAAATGGATGGTGTATTTTTCCTCAAGCAAGCAGATTCCAAACAAAATTTGTCAAAGATTGAGAGATAATACACTCCCTTTGAAGGTGATCGCTTTTCCATAGCTCACGTGTGACTGCTTCCAAGGAATTTCTTCTGAACAAGACACATGAACCCGAAGGTCTGCAGCCATCTGTCTGCCTCTCCTTCACTACCTTTAACCCTTACCAGCTCTGCTCACAAACGTGGGGCTGACCCTGGACCACAGAAAGGGAAACACAGGGAGTTCCACGGCAGGCGAGCTTGCCGTGTGTCCCTCACCGGCCACGCGACTGCACAGACAAAGCAGGGATTTGGGACCAGAGGCGGCCGCGCTCCCTGCGGCCGCATCGTCTCGCCTGCGAAACGGGATGACGTCACTGAGGAGCACGCACGGAATCCGGGAGGACGGCGTCCGGGCCCCGCCCGCGCCGGCGAGGCCGTGGACGCTGCTTTCCGCCTCCCTTCCTCTCTTCCCTCCTCTTCTGACTTTGTGCTTACCTGTATGACTGGAAATGTTCTGGAAATATCTTTGTCTCTCAAGTTTAAGACTAACAGGCTCCAGTGTGTCTGCAGTGGCCATGCTGGCTCTCGTTTTCATCACCCACGGGAGGTGTTAACAATTTTCTCCTGTGCTTGTTAGCAATTTGTTTGAAAGTATTTATTCAAATATTTTCCTCTTGATTTGTTCATCACATGACTGAGTTATAAGTGTTCTAGTTCTATTTTTGGACACAAGTTCTCTGTCATATATTTTCTCCCAGCATGTGGCTCAACTTTTTATTCTTTTTGTTTTTTAAGAGCAGAACTTTTTAATTTATGAAGTCCGGTTTATGAAAATTCTCTTTTACTATGGACGTTTTGCTTCCTGTATAGGAAGAGACCATAAAGAACTCAAATATTTTCTCCTACAATACCTCTTAGAAGTTTTATATACTTAGCTTTTATGCTTAGGTCTGCAATCTATTTTTAATTAATTTTTAATGGTATGAAAGATTGAGAGGTGTTTCTCCCTCGTATTGCGATCCCGTCTCCCACGCCAGTGATTGAAAGACTCGCTTCTCCCAGCTGGCGTCACTAGTTTCTGCCCACCGCTCCTTCTGACTCTGTCTGCCCCTTAGATGGATGACTTGGTGCTGTGTTCAGTCCTCTGCTCTCCTGATCACAGTAACTTCCCCTGGTGGCTCAGATGCTAAAGAATCTGCCTGCACCTGCCGGAGACCCAGGCTGCATCCCTGAGTTGGGAAGATCCCCTGGATGAGGTAAACAGCTACTCACCCCGTATGCTTGCCTGGAGAACGCCAGGGACTGAGGAGCCTGGGGGTTACAGGCCGTGGGGACGCAAAGGGAGGACGTGACTGGGAGGCCATTTTCACTTGTTTTCTCTTCAGAGTACCTTTCAAAATAAGATAGAGCAAGACAGACAAATTTCTCTTTCTTTTAGGGTTGAGGCTTTGTATTTACCTCTAAGTTTTAAAATCAACTTGCTGACTCCTAAAGAAAAGGCATCTTGGAATTTTGACTAGGATTGCTTTGAGTCTATAGACCAAAATGGTCAAGGTTAACACGATAAGAATACTGAGTCTTTTGACCCAAGAACAACATGTATCTCTCCATTCATTCAGCTCTTCCGTAATTTCCCTCAGCTGTCCTACGTCCCTTTCAGTGTATAGATCTTGATCATGTTTAAAGCTTGTCCCTAAGTATGACATCATTTATGCTGCTGTAAATAGTACTTCAATTTCAAATTCCTATTTTCACAGTAGTGTATAGAAATACAGTCAATTTCTATGTTGCGTGTTGTGACCCCACTAAACACATTTATTAATTCTAGTGGCTATTTTGTATGTCTTTAGAATTTTTTATTTTCATGATATCATTTATAAATAAAGATGGTTTTACTTCTTTTCCAATCTATCTACCCATTTTTATTATGTTATTATATAGACATGATATGGACTTTTAGGTGGAAATTTCTGTATTTCTTTTTAAGGTATAAAGGACTTTTCATTTCTTCTTAGTTTTCTATTTCTTCTTAGGTCAGTTTTGGTAATTTAAAGCTTTCAAAGAATGTGCATATTCATGTAATTTGTCAAATTTGTTGGTGCATAATCTTACTTAAAAATGCCTTTATTATTCTTCAGATCTTAGAAATATTTCTGTAAGGTCTTAGATATATTTCATCTTATGTTAGTGAACAGCATCTTCTCTCAACTTTTTCTTATTCAGCCTGGTTAGAGTTTAATAGATTTTATTGATTTTTTTCAAAGACCTAGTTTTTGGTTCCATTGATTTTTCTACTGTCAATTTATTATTGAATTGATTTTCCGCTCTTTTAGTTTCCCTTCATTCTACTTAATTCAAGTTTACTTTAACCTATTTTTTTTCCATTTCTTTGGAAAGCATTGATTTTATTATAATCACTTAAAATTCTATATTTCCCTCTAAATATCTCCTTAGCTATTATCTCCATCTAGTCAAAGCTATGGTTTTGCCAGTGGTCATGTATGGATGTGAGAGTTGGACTATAAAAAAAGCTGAGCACTGAAGAACTGATGCTTTTGAACTGTGGTGTTGGAAAAGACTCTTGAGAGTCCCTTGGACTGCAAGGAGATCCAACCAGTTCATCCTACAGGAAATCAGTCCTGAATATTCATTGGCAGGGCTGATGCTGAAGCTGAAGCTCCAATACTTTGGCCACCTGATGTGAAGAGCTGACTCATTGGAAAAGACCCTGATGCTGGGAAAGATTGAAGGCAGGAGGAGAAGGGGAGGACAGAGGATGAGATGGTTGGATGGTATCATGGACATGATGGACATGCGTTTGAGCAAGTACCAGGAGTTGGTGATGGACGAGGAAGCCTGGTGTGCTGCAGTCTGTAGGGTCGCAAAGAGTCTGACATGACTGAGTGACTGAACTGATAACTGAACTGATCTCCTTAGCTGTATATAATAATTTTTGAAATTCTATGTTTTATTTCCACTTATTGGAAAATATACTCTAACTCCTCTCATAGCTTCTCCAGCTCATGAATTACTTAAACATATGTTATATTATTTCCAAATATTTAGGGATTTTTCAGATATCTTTCTGTAATTGATTTCTACTCAATACCATCATGATGAGAAAATGTACTCTGTAAAATTTTAAGCATTTTTAAAAAATATTTTGAGGTTTGTTTTATAGCTCAGAATATAACCATATTGCCTGGTGAATATTTTATGTATAACAGGAAAGAATATCTGGAGATTTGGGCTAGAATGTTCTATAAATGTCAATTAAGTTTAGGTGATTAACACTATTGTTTAAATGTTGTATACTTTCCCAAAGACACACTTTTTACAGTTTAATCTGATATAATTTTCATGTAAAACTCTTAGGAGACAGGTCACAGATGACACTAAGCTCTGGGATCCCATAGGACAAGGCTCAACCATCAAGGCCATGAGTAGGGGCTCTTGGTAGCCTACTCGCATGCTGGGGTGTGATGGTTGGCTCATGACAAGGCACCTCCTCTCTCCTGGAGCCCTGGCAAATGCCTGACTTCCTGGAGGGTTCAGTGGGTAGACGTTGTTTTCCACAGGACTCGTCCCAGCTTCACCATCCAGAAGGCAGGGGCGAGGCACACGTGACCCCTCCTCCAAGCTCCTGCCCTTCAACTCCCCCTGTCTCCATTGGCTTCCTGCACGTGGAAACTCTCCAGCCTTAAGATTCAAGGAAGTCATATTCTGCAGTGTCCTGACCACAGAATGATTTTTTATTGGCTAAATTCAAGCCCCACTCCCCTACTTTACAAGACTTGCTTGAAAAAATGGAATGAGCCAGGGGGTCTTCTGTTCAGTTCTCTGCTTGAGTCCTACTTGTCACCCTACACTGAGAGCCAGGGGTCTGTCCCCAAGGCGCCCTTCAATCCCAGAAGCTGTAGGAACGACTACAAAACCCTAGGTCATGCTTTCTCTTGTACTCTTTCTTTCCATTCTAAGTTGAAATGAAAAGGAAAATGCCAGAACCACAATCTTCATCAAGAAAAACAGTAAGAGAAACAGAAAAAGTGTTGAGGTGGAAGAGGAAAGGGGATGGGCCACTTTGCAGGATTTAAGTATAGGGGCAGTCTTTTGCTGGAACATTCCATGCCTAACACAAAGCATGATGTAACACAACTTGTCAGTGCAGTGGAAGTTTTCCATATTTTTAGTGTATGTGTCTAAGTTGAAATGTGAAGAAAACATTGGAACAGCATTGGCCTCTGATCATTAATCTCACATTATCACTTTTATAGTCTACACTGATTATGCTCAGACAACAGACCTCACCACAAAAAGCAAATGAAATTATAACCAGCAGAATAAAAAGCTACTTACATTTATCCATTGGAATTAAAACCTATAAGAAGTCTGCACACATTCTCCACTCTCACCCCTAACTAAATTACTTATTTGTTAGGCTTAAACCCAGCAAGACTAAATATCAATATATGCTCAGTTGCTCAGTCATGTCTGACTCTTCGCAACCCCACAGACTGTAGCCCACTAGACACCTCCGTTCATGGGATTTTCCAGGCAAGAATACTGGAGTGGGGTGCCATTTCCTTCTCCAGGGGATCTTCTGACCCAGGGATCAAACCTGTGTCTCCTGCATTGGCAGGCGGATTCTTTACCACTAGCACCCCTGAGAAACCAAATGCAGCCCACCAGGCCCCTCCGTCCATGGGATTTCCCAGGCAAGAGTACTGGAGTGGGGTGCCATCACCTTCTCCGCAAATACCAAAAACAGATGCAAAAAAACATATCTAGCTTTTCACTAATTGCAATGAGGACAATAATTTTATTACGGCTTTTTACTTCTGCATACAAAAAAAAAAGACTAAAAAAAAAAACCACGTGTAAGTTTTGAGAATGGTTGGCTCTTAGTAGACAGGCCCACAAGTGAAACGAGAGACACCAGTGTTCTGAAGAGACCCCCCCATTATGGATGGTAGAGGGGAGACATCAGGAGTCCCTTGGTGGATGATTTTATTCATGCCTGGAAGGGCCCACTTACCTTCTTGTTAGTGTTTCCTCCAGATTTCACTTCTTGGCGCCTTAGAATACATTTTCATTTTTAGAGTTGGAATTTACCTTCAATTTACTCACTTTATTTCACTTTTGCTGGTGCCTCACCACCATACTTTTGGAGTCCTGTTTGCTGATTTGGACTTCTCCAAAGATGATCATCTCCAGAGATGTGCCGGGTACCCAATGACTATGTGATTAAGAAGCTGGGGTGTCGGCCACGTTACCTGCAGCCACTTTCTGGAATCCCTTCCACCTCTGTTCTTTGTATCAGTGGCAAAGCACATTAGCCATAAAGTTTGGGTGTGGATTTTAATTCACATCAGCCATAAAAAGTAGCCTGTGAGTAGGTGGAGCCACTTTATTAAAAATATTTTATAACTACATCTTCAAACAGCTTGATGAAAACTTATTTTTATTGGGCACACATGTAACAGCCCACAACTCCTGCTTTCAATAATTTCTGAACCCTCAGCTTGAATAAATAAAGAAAAAATGTCAGTGATATAAAATGACAAGCCAAGCTTACCAAAAGGAAAGTTTAAAAATAATCATGTCTCCAGGCTCAGTGAAAGATAAAAATCAAATAACGCAGCTTGTTTCAAATTGTCCCTCTTTCAACACACACTGCCCTGATGAATGATTTCTTCACTCTTACACTTGTAGACAGAATGAAAAAGCCAGCCCTCATTCAGGACCAACAGGTTGCTGGTGGTGAGGGAGACTTGGGAAAGACCGGCAAAAAAGCGCCTGCCGTCTGCTCTCACCTCCGCGGCACGCAGGCAGCAGGCGGCGCCCCTGCGGACGTCAGGTGGAGTTCTCACAATTTCGATTCAGATGCGTGAAACCGAACAGGAGGGAGGTGGGAGTCAAGGTGGCCCGTGAGCTGATGGCCGTCCAGATGCCAAGACAGAGCAGCCTCCAAATGGACGGTGAGCAACGAATGGGGTGGAGGGCCCGCGGGGAGTGGGGAGGAGGGCCCGGGGGTAGTGAGGAGGAGGGCCCGCGGGGAGTGGGGAGGAGGCCCACCATGGAGTGGGGAGGAGGGCCCGGGGGGAGTGGGGAGGAGGGCCCGCGGGGAGTTGGGAAGAGGCCCACCATGGAGTGGGGAGGAGGGCCCGGGGGGGGAGTGGGGAGGAGGGCCTGCGGGGAGTGGGGAGGAGGGCCCGCAGGGAGTGGGGAGGAGGCTCACCATGGAGTGGGGAGGAGGGCCTGGGGGGAGTGGGGAGGAAGCCCAGCATGGAGTGGGGAGGAGTGCCAGCATGGAGTGGGGAGGAGGGCCAGCATGGAGTGGGGAGGAGGGCCCGGGGGGAGTGGGGAGGAGGGCCCGCGGGGAGTGGGGAGGAGGCCCACCATGGAGTGGGGAGGAGGGCCCGGGGGGAGTGGGGAGGAGGGCCCGCGGGGAGTGGGGAGGAGGGCCCGGGGGGAGTGGGGAGGAGGGCCCATGGGGAGTGGGGAGGTGGGCCCGTGGGGAGTGGGGAGGAGGCCCAGCATGGAGTGGGGAGGAGGGGCCGCGGGGAGTGGGGAGGAGGGCCTCTCTCGGTTTGCTGTGGGATCGGGGGTGACACGGGAGGAGGGGAGGTTCCCAGAACAGGAGAAGTCTCGAGCCTGTTACACACAACGTGCAGTGGACCGCGATCTTCATTTTGTTTTTCTTTCTAACAACTTTTTGGCGTCGACGTACTGGCCCCATTGTACAGACTTGGCCGTGCCAGCGGCTTCTCCACGTACCCCAGGGAGGGCTCTCCGTCTAGGGCTGCTGGACGCAGCGGGGTCAGTGCCCTCAGGCCCGCCCGGGGAGATGGGGACCATGGACAGGAGTCAGCCGTGGGCTTCACGTGGCTGAAAAAGCGTGCATCACAGTGACTACATGATACTAAGATGGCCGACGTGGAAACACCTTTTTATCCCGAGGTTTGGTCAACGGAGGTGAATATCTGCAAATTCAGTTCGTTCAGCTTAAATAAAAGCATTGTATTCTTCAGTCCAATTTAGAAAATATGAGCGATAGTGAAGCCAGCCCTAGTTAAAGGGTTGATGATGTAGGGTCTGTCTCCTTGGCTTCTTATAAGCATCCCAGAGGGTGAGATGGTTGGATGGTATCACCGACCTGATGGACGTGAGCTTGAGCAAGCTCCAGGAGATAGACAAGGACAGGGAAGCCTGGCATGCTGCAGTCCATGGGTGGCGAAGAGTCGGACACGACTTAGTGACTGCACAACAGCAGCATCCCAAGATTCTGTTTCCGTTGTTCTCGGGACCATCGGTCTTCCTCGAGGGGCACATTCATTTTTCTTTTTCTTTTTTCGTTTCTGTGCTGATCTCCTCATTGTGATCAGTTCTGTATGTTTGCTTCCCCAGTTTGATGTAGAATAATTATCATTGACAAACTCTGTGTGTGTATGTAAATTACGTTACTTTCCCCCTCCCACTTCCTCCAATAACTGTTCAGCTTGGGCCTCTTTATTCCGTGTATTGACATATGCCTGATACTTCCTGAGTCTAGTCTCTTTTTAAGCTTCTGGTTGTTTTTTACGTAACTTAATTTTTCTGTGCTTACTCATGCTTCCAGGGCCAGCAACCCTTACGATCTCAGGGGGTGTACCGTTTTCTGCACCCCATCTGCTAGGTTACACACTTCAGCGTTTTATGTGTGAATCTAATTGTCCTCCCTAGTCATCCTTTAGAGTTTTACCTTTTGTATGATGGTGTTGCAGAGGTTTTAGGTGTCTCTGTGTTCTGGCACAAGAATCTATCCTCAATAGCCACCTTAGAAGGTCCCTGATTCCGCATCAAGAGCCCACAGAGTCAGGATCCATCTGTGGTGGCCACAAGCTAACCATGACACAGGTGTGGTGTGACCACACAAGACATCACAGTCCTGCTGGAAACGAGCAGTGATGAAGTGAAGCGCACACGGAACTCAGCTTTGTTGCTTCCAGCCAAGGAAGAAAAATGAAGATGCACTGACATTTTCGCACCTAAATACATGTATATTTTTTCCTTTAAGAGAAAAATTTTCTGTAAGGGAAGCAAAGAGGATGTTTTCTACAATGGTTGCTTTGTGGGTTTTTCTGTAATATGAGGCTTCAGCTTCCCACTAAGTTAAGAAATTGTTATTCTTTCCTATTTTCCATATGCTTGTTTGAAATTAACATCATTATTCTGTTCATTAATTCTTCAAGCTTCTAAAATTGCCAGACTAACTCTTGAAAAGTGTGGTTCAAAGATCACACCTTGATATTTCACCAGCAGCCATACATCTTGAGCCTTCCCTCCCATAATAAAATTAAATAAGTATAATTTATTGAGGATTCCTTGACATAATTACAGGTTTTTGGAAGATAGGAAAATTCTGCCTGGAAAGTAGCAATTCAAAAGAAGAAGAAGAAGATAAAAAAAAAAAAAAAGAATCCAGGGCACTCACCTGACTGCAAAGACCATAATTAAATCTGCTAGAGAAGCCTGCAGAGAGTACAAATGCTATTTTTGTACTGAGTTCAAACAGACTCTGGTTTTCCCCAATTTAAACATCTCTGGTGAAATAGCTGAGTTCAAAGTCCAGGTCCTGGCTGATGCGGAGATGTCTTTTGCAGGCCTCCACCGCCGAGAACAGGCAGCCGCCATCAGGAGATGGCGTTTCTGTGGCTCAGAGAGATGCTTTCTCCCTCGGAGGCACCTTCCCAGCAACTGTTCCCCCAGTGGATGCGTTGCCTTTGTGCACCCATGCGTCTGTCTCTTCACCCCTCCACTCTGTGGGGTCTCTTCATCCCTCCCCTCTGTGGTCATGGGGTCTCTCCAGCCCTCCCCTCCATGTTCTGGGGCTTCACTTCTCTCCCGGTGACTGAACCCAAGCAGACTGACAACGCTCATCACAACTCCTGGCTCTACAACCTGTGATGATCAGAATTGCCCTGCCCTGAACTGAGGGCTTCCCTGGCTGCTCAGAGGGTGAAGAATCTGCCTACAGTGGGGGAGATGCTGTTCCACCCCTGGGTTGGGAAGATCCCCTGGAGGAGGCCATGGCAACCCACTCCAGTATTCTTCCCTGGAAAATCCCATGGACAGAGGATCCTGGCTGGTACAGTCCATGGGGTCCCCAAAAGTTGGACACAACTGAGCAACTAAGCACAGCACAGCCCTGTAGGTTGGTGGTCCTGCATCCCCCGGGGGCAGCTGCACACACTCCCTGCCCACCCCCAACCCCCACACCTCTGTGAAGCACAGCCCCTGTGCCTTGCTCTCCAGCGGCTTGTCACCACCCTGGTTCTTCTCTGTTCCAAAGGACTCACTCCTTGTTGTTTTTTTTTTGCAAACTCTAAATGAGACTACTAATTATTAGTGTTATTATTAACAGCACTCTGGTGCAATGAAGTCATACGAGAGTGACCAGGAGGAGTCCACACTAAACATGCTGGGTGGTTGTGGGCGCATGTGTAGCCGAGCAAAGCAGACTTGAAGTTCAGCAAGAGCTGCTTCTTTTGGAATTGGTGAGCAGAGTGTGGAGACCGCAGGGACACAGGAAGCGGCCCGGACAGGACCCACATGCCGCGGCCCGCCTGGCTGCGCTGGCGCTCACCTGAGCCCCTCCCAGGCCCAGCTCGGCCCCAGAGAAGGCACACGGGGTAAGAAGTGCCCCTGGCAGCGAGGCCACTGCACCGGAAGCTCCCACGTGGGGGACACACGGAAAAGGCCTTGTGGGATGGAGCCCCCGACCCCCAACCACGATCTTCCTGCCAAGAGAGCAGGGGCCAGCTGATACCCCCAGGCCCCAAAAGCTGCAGATTTGAGAACAACGTGATTTAGTGTTTTTTTAGGTGGCTCAGATAGTAAAGAATCTACCTGCAATGCAAGAGATGCGAGTTCAATCCTTGGGTTGGGAAGATCTCCTGGAGAAGGGAATGGCAATCCACTCCAGTACGCTTGCCTGGGAAATCCGACAGAGAGAGAACCTGGTGGCTCGAGTCCCTGGGGTCACAAGAGCAACTAACACTTTCACTAACTTTAAGCTGCTGGACTTTGAGGCTGTTCATCACATAGCGAAGGCGATGGAGGAGGAAGGCAGGCACCTACTCCTGACAACCCCGTCCCACACCCTCGCCAGCTCATCCTGCACGATGGGCTCTGGGGCTTCTGCTCCAGTCCGTGAGGAGGGTCAGATGCAGTAGAGGCTCCGGGGTAACAGCAAGCTAAACCAGAGAACCAAATGGGTGCTTCCAAGCCAGGGAAGGGCAGTGCCCTGGGTGGAGGAGACACAGATGATCCAGGATAAAATAGGGCTGTGAAGAGCCCACCTGCCTGGGCTGACCACTTGTGTGTGCTTGGGTGTGTGTGCCCGGTTGTGTGTACCAGTTTTGTGTGTCCATTCGTGTGCACCCGCTCGTGTGTGCTTGCTCTTGTGTGCTCACTCTGTGTGCTGTGACAATGATCATGACTGAGCCTGTCTGTACATTGGTGTCAATAAACAATTGCATCTGTTTTAAAGAAGCCATTCCTCTGCTCCCAAGTGGCCTGTGGCCTGGAAACCAAGAGTCCACAGAGGGAACAGCCACAAAGACCGATTAACTATGCACTGCTTACTGGATCTACCCACGAACATCTGTTTTCTGGATGACACACGTGGTCTTAGGCGCTTATGCATCCTTCTGGACAGTGTTCACCAGCTGGCCCCTGGAAAGCCTGCTCCCCTAAAGGCTTTCCCCTCTAAGGCCCACCAGCCACAGATGCCACGTATTCACCTTGTGTGTCAGTCTCAGCCTTGGGGACACGGGACAGCAGGGGTGGAAGCTTGTCAGGACATCCAAGCTCTGGGCCTGACCACTCCATGTCCACGGTGTGGAGCCTGCTCCCAGCTGCTGCAGGGTGAGCTCGGGGCTCTGGCTCTCGTCCCCCTCTTCTGTGAACCCCTCATGAACACGGGGATCCCCACCCTGTCCTGACACTGACGGCCAGATCCCCACTGTGCCAGAGCCCACAGACCCCATGGACATCTGGGCACCTGCTCTCTGTGGCATCTGCTCTGCCTCCTTCGTGGGACAGACTCCTTCTGGATGACCTGTTCCCACCTACCACAGCTTAAGAACAGAGACAAGGGCTGTGACGCACATGTGTTCTTCCAGAGCATTTAATCCCAACTGAGGGCTCCAGAGGTAGACCCCCTGGGTGCCCAGACGTGCTGCAGGCCCCTCACCCACCAGCAGCACAGGAAGGTGGGGATGGGGCCAGCGGGGGGGTGGGACCCTGGGGACCTGATTCTCTTCCACCCTCTGGAGACCTGGGGGAGAGGGGTCCCAAGCAGAGAAGCTGGCCCTGGGGCCCCGGCCAGCCTGAGCAGGCTGGGGTCTGGGGCCAGGACACGGGCCCAGAGCCCAGAGCAGCCAAGGCCAGGCCAGGCCCAACCCCAGGGCTGAGCCGGAGGCTGTGGCAGACGGAGCCGTGGTCACACGGCGAGGCTGAGGGTGGCTGGTCTTCCTCCCGGGGAGCCCGGGCCCGTGTGCTGGAGCCCAAGGCCCCCGGACCAGCAGGGGCTCACAGCCTAGATCACGGCTGTCTTGATCCTGTGCCCAGGCTGAGCGAGTTACTGGAAACACAGCAGACTTTTATAAGTACCACAGGCATGTCTGGTTTTCCAAGCTTCAGCAAAGAATTTTTTTTTCCATGAACAATATGAAACAGACTTAATAAAAATTCAACAAAGCGACATTGTCTTGATTCATCTGTACTGTGATTTTGCCTTTCCCAAAACTGGTATTAATTTTTTAGCATCTTCATTATTTAAGCATTTATGAGTAATTAATTCAGCAGACACCAAGAAAAAATGTTTTAATTTACCATTGGGAGAAATGTGACTATGTTGCTTTTGTTAAATGGGAGTTCCCGGCAAAGAGTCGGACAAGACTGAGTGACTGAACTGAAGTACCTTGACTTTCTCTAGCAATTCAAGAAAAAATATATAAATAAAAGGAAAAAGAAACAGTGTCAGACGTAACCAGGTTTCTAACAACACTGGATGTGCAAAGGTGAACACGACACAGAACAAACCAGCACAGCAGCTCAGCTCCCAAGCCCGGGCTTGCTTCCTTCAGGTGAGCTGCGCATGAGAAGGAACACAGTTTTGACATAAGGAACCTCATCTGTGAGTGTTTCCCACTGATGAGACTGGACTCAGACATTCTGAGCACGTGGATGGAGATAATGCTGCAAATACAGATGTATTTATACAAAGAAGTGTGCCCAGGGCAGCAGTCTGCAGAGGTTAGGCGAATTAACATTAGCCCCAGACTGTGCTTCAGTTCAGTTCAGTCGCTCAGTCGTGTCCGACTCTGTGACCCTATGGACTGCACACACCAGGCCTCCCTGTCCAACACCAAATCCTGGAGCTTGTTCAAACTCATGTCCATCAAGTCAGTGATGCCATCCAACCATCTCATCCTCTGTCATCCCCTTCTCCTCCCACCTTCAATCTTTCCTAGCATCAGGGTCTTTTCCAGTGAGTCGGTTCTTTGCATCAGGTGGCCAAAGGATTGGAGTTTCAGCTTCAGCATCAGTCCTTCCAATGAATATTCAGGACTGATTTCCTTTAGTATGGATTGGTTGGATCTCCATGCAGTCCAATTTAGTTCAGCCACTCAGTCGTGTCCGACTCTTTGCAACCCCATGAACTGCAGCACACCAGGCCTCCCTGTCCATCACCAACTCCCAGAGTCCACCCAAACCCATGTCCATTGAGTCGGTGATGCCATCCAACCATCTCATCCTCTGTCGTCCCCTTCTCCTCCCGCCCTCAATCTTTCCCAGCATCAGGGTCTTTTCAAATGAGTCAGCTCTTAGCAGCAGGTGGTCAAAGTATTGGAGTTTCAGCTTCAACATCAGTCCTACCAATGAACACCCAGGACTGATCTCCTTTAGGATGGACTGGTTGGATCTCCTTGCAGTCCAAGGGACTCTCAAGAGTCTTCTCCAACACCACAGTTCAAAAGCATCAATTCTTTGGTGTTCAGCTTTCTTTATAGTCCAACTCTCACATCCATACATGACCACTGGAAAAACCATAGCCTTGACTAGACGGGCCTTCAATATTTTTTTTTTTCCAAATTATAAAGTAAAACTTCCCCAAATTAGAAAACATAAATATTTTATGTGTCTGTGCAGGACGCAGAGTGTCTCTCGTGTCTGGTTACATTGCTGTTCTTCCAAGATCAGGTTCCTCCCTAAAGACCCGGGGTCGCCTGACCTCGGCTCCCACGGCTCTAGGAGGCCCCGCGTCCCAGGGTCAGTGCCGCTTAGTTGAACTAAGCTGGTGTTGAGTGGGGCACAACCATAGGATCAGCCGCAGACGGCCCTGAGAAAGCTTTTATCCTCAGATGTCGCGTCTGTTTCTGTGGTTCTCACGTGCACCCTCACGTTACGTTACGTTATGTGACGTCAGCCTCGTCGACGAAACCACAGGTTGAGAGAGAGGTGGGCGGGGGTGGGGCTCTGTGAGGTCGCCGATCCTCTTCCGGGTCGTCCGTCCCAGTTGGCTGAGAATCAGGACGGCTGGCGGGGTGGGAGCCGCTCTGAGAGCCCGTCAGTGCTGGGGGGAGCCGCGCCTCCGGCCGGGGCCTGGCTGCGTCCTGCTGGTTCATACCTGAGACAGAAGCCGGCCTGGAGGCCGCGCCGGGCCTCCTGTGTGCCTCCCGGCGCGATGAGACAGGGCGCGTCCTCCCCGGAGAAGGGCTGGGTGAGGGCGAGGCACCCCCCGGGCACACCTGGCTGCCCTTCTGTAAAGCTGAGGGGCCGTCCGGGCTCCGGGCGGCTTTGTCCTCCTCACTGGAGTCACAGCTGACGGGGTCTGTCAGGGCCTGTGATGGGGAAGGAGCTGGAAGATCTTGGACCAGCCTCGGGACACTGTTTCCCGGGCACCCACAGGGTCCCCAAACACCACCCTGCGATCACAGGAGGCAAGGGCACAAACAAGCACCCAGATAGACGAGACTCCGGAGCAGGATGAAGAGAAGGGTGTGGAGCCACTTGCGGTGAGAGGGGAGCAGGACGCAGGGCGGGGCTGAGAGGACCCTGGGGCCAAGGCCCGGGGCACACAGGGTGGCGCAGACTCATAAATGCACGCTCAGCCCTGGAGGCCAGACTCCCAACAAACGGCAAGGCGTTGGGCCGTTGATCAACAGGGCCAGCATAGGGCACTGCCTGCGACCCCATCCCCACCCCTGTCCCTGGGGTCTTCTCCCTGAGGGCCTATGTGTCCGTGAGTGTCTTGGCCAAGGGCCCCAGTCCTGTGGATGGAGACCCACCCTGAAGACCTCTTAACTGGGAATCAGAGGCCACATTGCGGGGCACCAAGGCAGCATGTACGGAAATAAACGTGAGGGAATGGCCTGGTGTGTGTCTGTCGTGCTGGCAGCGGGTACAGGAGGGTGGCCAGTCAGAGGGAGTGAAACTGGACACGGGCTCAGCCCCAGGGATGAAGACGACTAGGGGTTGGGGGACACACAGAGAGGGACGCCAGGACCACCCACCGCCTCTGAAGGACAGGCACCTCTGAGGACTCTGAGGAGACCGGTCTCTGGTTCTTGTTTCCTTTCTGCTGGGGGTCATTTGATCTTACCCTGCGGCTTCTTCATCTGTGTTTAGACTGGGTTGCTCCTCTACAAAAACAGTGATGATGAAAGCACAGGATTCTGAGCATCTTCTTAGGAAAGTGCTTCTAAAGCTTCCTGCGTTGTGAGAAAAGCAGACTGAGGCCTTACCCAACAGGACTCAAATATTGCAATATACGAATGGGAATATTGCAAGTTTACAAAGGAAAATAATTACGAGTGTAGAATATTTACCTTGCTAAATTTGCAGCACCTTCCTAAGGCTAGGGCATGGATTTGCTTTTCTCATATAAATAAGCCACTCATGTTTAAGGGGGGGCACAGCACTTGGTGGGCTTCCCCGCTGGCTCAGGTGGTGAAGAATCCGCCTGCAATGGGGGAAGCCTGGGTTCCATCCCTGGGTTGGGAAGATCCCTTGGAGGAGGGCATGGCACCCCGCTCCAGTATTCTTGCTGGAGAATTCCCGTGGACAGAGAAGCCTGGCAGGTTACAGTCCATGGGGTCGCCAAGAGCCTGATGTGACCGAGCACAGCACTTAGTGCTTTTTTATATGGCATTGTGTTTACTTACTGTCGGCCGAGCCTGGTCTCACCACTGTGAGGGCTCCTCTCTGGTTGTGCTGAGTGGGAGTACTCTCTATTCGTGGAGCCCGGCTTCTGGCCGTGGCTTCCCTTGTTGGGGAGCACAGGCTCTAGGGCCCGCGGGCTTCAGTAGTTGTGGCCCCAGCTCGAGAGCACAAGCTCTGTAGTTGTGGCCACAGGCTGAGTCGTTCCTTGGCACGTGCGATCTTCCAGTGCTAAGGATCGAACTGGTGGCTCCTGCATTGGCAGGTGGATTCTTCCCCACTGAGCCACCGGGGAAGCCCAGCTCTGAGCACTTTCCTGCAAATTCCAACACCATCATCACACACAGAGCCATCTCCAGAGCCATCCCACACGGGCCTGAAGCTGCACAGGGGCTGCTCCATCGTTGGCAGCAAAAGGAAGAAGGATCTGCTCAAGTTTCCATTGGGGGCAATGTGAGAATTCAGTTAACTGGTTAAAATGGTGAGCTGTTTATGGAAGAGGCCCTCCTGCAGAGCAGAAGAGAACTCTGTGCCATATTCCACATGAAACCTGAAAAGCAAAAGCATGTACTTGTGAAGCGTGTTCTTTGCACAGCTGGCTGCTTCAGCCAGGTCTTTGTTCCGCCTCCTTTACCGTCCTGCACGAGTGATGCCTCCACTGCCTCGGGGGGTAGTCATGCGTAGAAGCAGAGAAACGACCTGAATTAGACCAGAGCTTGCTACTTGGTTCAGGATGGATGTTTTAACTTAAAAATGATGAAGTTGTATTAACTCCAAAAAGGCCAAACTCTCACGGAAAGTGGGGGCTCTTGGATTTTGAGGAAGTTTATGCCTCAGGCAGGGGAAGAAGCACAAAGGGGCAGCCAGGAGTTGGGATTCTGTGACCTTGTGTGAGCCGGTGGCTCCCTAGCCCTGAACACAGAGTCCTCACCTCTGAGAAGGCTGTAACCCTGTCCATTCCTACCGACGTTCAGCTGTCACAACACCAAACAGAAACCCCCATGTCTGCCGACTGTCCTTTTGTTCTGTAAGCATGAAATTAAAAGACGCTTGCTCCTTGGAAGAAAAGCTATGACAAAACTAGACAGTGTATTAAAAAGTAGAGACATCACCTTGCCAACAAAGGTCTGTGTAGTTAAAGCTATGGTTTTTCCAGTAGTCATGTATGGATGTGAGAATTGGACCATAAAGAAGGCTGAGTGCCAAAGAATTGATGCTTTCAAACTGTGGTACTAGAGAAGACTCTTGAGAGTCCCTTGGACAGCAAGGAGATCCAACCAGTCCATCCTAAAGGAAATCAGTCCTGAATATTCATTGGAAGGACAATGCTGAACCTGAAGCTCCAGTACTTTGGCCACCTGATGCAAAGAGCTGACCCATTGGAAAAGACCATGATGCTGAGAAAGACTGAAGGCGGGAGAAGAAGGGGATGACAGAGGATGAGGTGGTTGGATGGCATCACCGACTCAATGGACATGAGTTTGAGCAAGCTGCAAAAGACAGCGAAGGACAGGGAGGCCTGGTGTGCTGCAGTCCACAGGATCGAAGAGTCGGACACGACTTAACGACTGAACAACAACAACACAGCAGAAGCTCACTGGGGACACAGCCTGGAACGCAAAGCTAACGGCCTCGGAAACATGCAGACAAGCCCAGCGTCTGTACCAATGATCAGTTAGTTTTCTAAACTTGAACTTCCTTCAAGACTTTATAATGCCTCTTATTCTACCTTATAGAAGAAAAATAATAATTTTCAAGATAATGGAAAGGCTTAGAAATACTATTTTATAATAAAACTAGTATGAAAGATTTTATTTTTGTAATCTGTGTTTTATTAGGCTTCACATTTTTATGTGCATGGAGAAGTGAATATTTGGAATATATAAGTTGAATGCCAAGATACCATTTCCTGTATTGAATTAAGTGAATTACCCATTTCAGCTCATCTGCTCTCTGTGGTTTATACTAGGATATGTTTATCCAGCTGCTTTCTATAACTACGTAATCATGAAATATCACCATAAATGCATCTAGCCACCAAAACTGAGCCTGCGTTCCTTCTCTTATATAACCAGTCTAAGACTGTCATTCCAGACTTGATGAGAGCCCTTAGTTGGTCACCTTTAAGCCAAGGGGATGATCACCCTGATGGGTCTGAGTTCGCCAGTCTGAGGACTTGGCGACACTGAGAAGACCCTCTGCAGGAAGCAGCGTGGAGGCCCACTGCTGGGGTCCCCATGGCCCCCACCCCCGCCCCCACAGGCTGTTTCCTGCCTTAAGCCCCTCCCTGTACTTCTCCAGTAGGACTTTGATGAGCCCCTCAACCTAACCCCCTTCTACAAAGATTTATCAGAACCTACTATGGTCCAGAAACTGCTGGAGGCCGAGGGCCCCCATATGAGTGCTATGGGCTTTGTCCTCAGGTTGTTCAGAGGCCACAAGTAGGCGGGAGTGGACAGATGGCCACCATGTGCGTACTGCCTCCCAGCAGGTTTCTGTAAGAGGATCAGTTCTTCCCACAGGTCACAGGGACCCTGAGAGCATCAGGCTGGAGAGGAGGGGGGTGGTCATCAGACAGCACTCACAGCGGGTGGCAGGTGGACGGGCATCTCTGAGTCTGAGGATCCGACGATGCTGGAGAAACAGCACAGGGAGCTGCGGGGCTGCACCCCGCACCAGGGGCAGGCTTTTCTGGCATCAGCGCCCCGGAGGGATCTCAGAGGAGACCTTCTCACCCACCCCACCCGCATCCCCCTGCCCCAGCCCCACACCCATACCCCATTCCTCATCTCCCTGCCCCACCCCTGCCCAAAGGAATCCAAGCCAAGGTCCTTTGCAGGGGGGCACTGTGGGGGTAAATGACCAAAGAGATTCTGAAGGAACAAGAATTTCCTGTTTCTAAGGTAGTTAGATGACACCACACTTATGGCAGAAAGCAAAGAATTAAAGAGCCTCTTGATGAAAGTGAAAGAGGAGAGTGAAAAAGTTGGCTTAAAACTCAACATTCAGAAAACTAAGATCATGGCATCTGGTCCCATCACTTCATGGCAAATAGATGGGGAAACAATGGAAACAGTGACAGACTTTCTTTCTTTGGACTCCAAAATCACTGCAGATGGTGACTACAGCCATGAAATTAAAAGATACTTCCTCCTTGGAAGAAAAGTTATGACCAACCTAGATAGCATAGTAAAAAGCAGAGACATTACTTTGCCAACAAAGGTCCATCTAGTCAAAGCTATGGTTTTTCCAGTAGTCACGTATGGATGTGAGAGCTGGACTGTAAAGAAAGCTGAGCACCAAAGAATTGATGCTTTTCAACTGTGGTGTTAGAGAAGACTCTTGAGAGTCCCTTGGACTGCAAGGAGTCCCAACCAGTCCGTCCTAAAGGAAATCAGTCCTGAATATTCACTGGAAGGACTGATGTTGAAGCTGAAGCTCCAATCCTTTGGCCACTTGATGGGAAGAACTGACTCATTGCAAAAGACCCTGATGCTGGGAAAGATTGAAGGCAGGAGGAGGAGGGGACGACAGAGGATGAGATGGTTGGATGGCATCACGGACTCAATGGACATCAGTTTGAGCAAGCTCCAGGAGTTGGTGGTGGACAGGGAGGCCTGGCGTGCTGCAGTCCATGGGGTCACAAAGAGTTGGACACAACTGAGCGACTGAACTGACTGACTGAAGGTAGTCAGATCAGCCAGAAAAGTACTAAATGCAAGAAAAAAGTTTGCTTTTGTTTTTAACAAGAGGAGTATCTGACCCATGGTCTCCTGCATCTTCCCAGCAGTAATGGCCCAGGGCTGTCCTCACACTTGCTTTCCCATCAGTTGTGTTTCACACATAAAGCCCAGTCTGAACATTTCTAAATTTAACCTGAAAGGTGAGCAGGAAGAATCAAGGAAAAATTGCTGGTGGTCCATAATTGAGATGATGTGGAGAAGGCAGTGGCACCCCAATCCAGTACTCTTGCCTGGAAAATCCCATGGACGGAGGAGCCTGGTGGGCTGCAGTCAAGGGGTCTCGAGGAATCGGACACGACTGAGCGACGTCACTTTCACTTTTCACTTCCCTGCATTGGAGAAGGAAATGGCAACCCACTCCAGTGTTCTAGCCTGGAGAATCCCAGGGACAGTGGAGCCTGGTGGGCTGCCATCTATGGGGTCACACAGAGTTGGACACAACTGAAGCGACTTAGCAGCAGCAGCAGAACATAAGTCTGCGGCACTCGGCGTGTTGGAATTAGTAGACCTGGAATTCAAAACAGTGTGATGAGTATGCCGCAGGCTGTAACAGGTGCAGTGGACGGCATGCAAGGACAGATGAGCCGTGTGAGAAGAGACATAAACCCCAAGTAAGAACCAAAAAAATATACTGGAGATTAAAAAAAAAATGTGAAAGGAACGGAGAGCATCTCTGATGGACTGGTCAGCCAACTCTGCATGGCTGAGCTGGAAGATACCGCGTAGAAAGCTCCAGCCTTGAGAAGCAAAGAGGACGAAGACAGAAGGCAGACCAGACACGGCTCAGGGTAATGGGAACACCAGAAGGAGAAGACGGGAAGGGGAAGGAGAGAGACTTGAAACGATAATGTCTGCCAGTGTCCCCGGATTAACGTCTGACACTAAACCACAGACCCCACACGCCCAGAAAACGCCAGGCATGAGAAATGCCGAGAGTCCTCATCTCGGCTTATCAACCTGCATTTGCTTCTGGTACATTCATGTGGCCTCATCTACAGTAAAACTGTAGACCGTCTGATTGCAGTTGTTATGGTCTACATTTAATTTTTGCCCAAAGTTTTGTCAGTTTTCCCAAGAGCAGTCAGATCTTTATCTGTTCTGTTTAGTGTTGATCTTAATAAAATCAATTTCTATTCAAATTACAGTTTTGTCTGGATATATGCCCAGGAGTGGGAGGGCTGGATCATATAGCAACTCTATTTTTAGCTTTCTGAGGACCCTCCATAGTGGCTACACCAATTTGTATTCCCACCTACAGGGTAAGACGGTGCCCCTTCTCCACACCAGCTCCAGCATTTCTTAAGCAATAATGATACTTTTAAAGATAGTCATTCTGACTGCTGTGAGGTGCGCCTCATTATCGCTTTTTTTCAAAATGGAAATATAGTTGATTCATAACCTTGTGCCAATCTCTGCTCTGCAGCAAAGTGACTCAGTTGTACACATGCACGCATTCTTTTTTAATATTCTTTCCCATCATGGTTTATCACAGGGTATTGAATATAGTTCCTTGTGCTACACAGTAGGACCCTGCTTATTCCTTCTCAATACAGTCATTTGCATCAGTTAACCCCGAACTCCCAGCTCATTCCTCTCCCTCCTGCCTCCCCTTGGCCACCACACAGTCTGATCTCCATGTCTGTGAGTCTGTTGCTGTTTTGTAGGTAGGGTCACCTGTACCATATTGTAGATTCCATATATAGATTTCATGTGGTATTTGTCTTTCTCTTTCTGCCTCACTTCGCTTAGTATGATAAACTCTGGTGGCATCCATGTAAGGCTCCACACACTCCTGTGTTTATAGCGTTACTGTTCACAACAGCCAAGGCATGGAAGGAACCTAAATGTCCATCAACAGAGCAGTGGGTAGAGGGGAGGCGGCACAGACGCACAGTGGAGCGTTACACAGCCATTAAGGAGAGTGGGATCGCGCCATTTGCAGCAGCGTGGATGGACTAAAGACTGTCACACTAAGCAAAGCACGTCAGAAAGGGAGAGACGATACCTTGTGATATGTGGAGTCTAAAATATGAGAAAGAGATATATCTACACAAACAGACTCAGACATAGAGAACAGATGTGTGGTTACCGAGGGGGAGGGGGTGGGGAGGGACGGATTGGGAGCTTGGGGTTAGCAGATGAGAACTATTCCATTTAGAATGGATAAACAGTAAGGTCCTACTGTATAGCACAGGGAACTATATTCAGTATCCTGAGATAAACCATAATGGGAAATAATAGAATAACTAAGTCACTTTGTTGTACAGCAGAAATTAATACAAGATTATAAATCTCAGTTCAGTTCAGTCGCTCAGTCGTGTCCAGCTCTTTGCAACCCCATGAATCTCAGCAGGCCAGGCCTCCCTGTCCATCACCAACTCCCAGAGTTCACCCAGACTCATGTCCATCGAGTCAGTGATGCCATGCAGCCATCTCATCCTCTGTCGTCCCCTTCTCCTCCTGCCCCCAATCCCTCCCATCATCAGAGTCTTTTCCAATGAGTCAACTCTTCGCATGAGGTGGCCAAAGTACTGGAGTTTCAGCTTTAGCATCATTCCTTCCAAAGAAATCCCAGGGCTGATCTCCTTCAGAATGGACTGGTTGGATCTCCTTGCAGTCCAAGGGACTCTCAAGAGTCTTCTCCAACACCACAGTTCAAAAGCATCAATTCTTCGGTGTTCAGCCTTCTTCAGAGTCCAACTCTCACATCCATACATGACCACAGGAAAAACCATAGCCTTGACTAGACGAACCTTTGTTGGCAAAGTAATGTCTCTGCTTTTGAATATGCTATCTAGGTTGGTCATAACTTTCCTTCCAAGGAGTAAGCGTCTTTTAATTTCATGGCTGCAGTCACCATCTGCAGTGATTTTGGATCCCCAAAAAATAAAGTCTGACACTGTTTCCACTCTTTCCCCATCTATTTCCCATGAAGTGAAATTATAAATCTACTATACTTCAATAGAATTTCTAAAATGTTTATATATTTATGCTTCTTGATTGATTTCTTGATAGTTTTTACGCCTGTACCACACAGCTCTAATTGTAATCTCTAACATATTCCAAAATCACAATTAGATAAATCAAAGCTTTCCTTAAACTCCTCTCTTGACGTTTCATTTCTCATTGTCACCAGCTAACTTGATTTTTGGTCAAATTGCTTCACTTCTCTAGGCTTCAGTTTTTGTATTTATGAAATAAAAAAGACTAAATAAAGCATTTCTGTTTTCTTTCAAGTGTAATGTTCTTGTATTGTTCCTTGAATCTATTGACTTTCTACATGAAAAAGACACTCTTGCACTTTCTGTCTGAATCGTCATGTCGGGGGGGTGGGTGCTTGGGGAGCTCCAGAGCGTGGTGCCTCAGCAATGCCACGCATGCTTCTGGGAAAGTTTCCTCTTGAAGAGGAGAAGAAAATGATGGATGATGGAGAAAATCTAGTTTCATTTTTCTTCCACTAAATGCTTTCCCTGTTGTTCCTATATTGAAGACATAAATTTGGGGATGAGGTTTTTTAAATGCTTTATTTTCTTCTGAAATACAACCACATATTTAAGCTGTTTCCTGTTGAAACACATGTGCAATTTTTAAATAATCAGCACATCTGGATACCAAAGATGGATTGAGGTCTTCTAAATAACTCGTCTGAAAGAAGATGGAGTGAAACTCCAAGCCCAGGGCGTTACCCCAAATGGAGGGTCTTTCCTGGATTGAAATTTCTCTTTCTGGAAGCTGGAATATGAGCTACTGTATGCAAAGAGCTGTGGCCTTTAGATTTTAGTATCTTGAAAGATGCACTTAAATTGGGTATAAGAAGGCCTTGGAGTTTCAACAGGCATTTATCAGGATTAAAGTAATCCAAGCGGGCTTGACTCAGGCTCAGCAGTCTGGATCTGAATTTCAACAGCAGATGTTTGGCGGGGAAAGCCATTTTTCTTATACTTAGTTTGTGTTCTCTTAAATTTATTGAAGAACTCACTTTCAAATCATTCCATTTTAAATGGAATTCAAATTCTGGGTCAGGAAATGGACAAAATGCGGTTCCTGGAATCTGTTAAGTTGTGCAAAACGAACAGCCCTGAGCCCTCAGAACGCCCGCCTGCACGTCCATCACAGCCTCACACACCGTCAGCTACTATTTTTGTTAGTTTTCCCTGGAAGTTGAAACCATAATTTCCAACCCTTTCGTTTAGAGATATAAAGAATGTCTCTGCATTTGATTTGGGGGCTGACGATACACGCTATGAAGATGAGATTATTTTGGCAGAATGTTAAGCATGTGAGACACTTTCTCCCTCATTTCACGGTGGGTGTTAACCTCCAGTCACTTGTGCCCCTCATGGACTGCCCACAGCCCCAGCACAGCGCTGGGTGAAAATGATTCTCAGAGACGTGCTCTGAGGCTCCTTCCCCCAAATCCTCCCCTTCACCTTCATCCCTCACGTGTCAGACCTGCCTCTCTTGCCTAAGGCTTTCTGCCCTCTACCACCTCTGCCCCTCTTTCCTTTGTCTCAGTGTTTGGGGCTCCAAAGTCACTGCAGATGGTGACTGCAGCCATGAAATTAAAAGAAGGTTGCTCCTTGGAAGGAAAGCTATGACAAACCTGGACAGCATATTAAAGAGCAGAGACACCACTTTGCCGACAAAGGTCCATCTAGTCAAAGCTATGATTTATCCAGTAGTCATGTATGGATGTGAGAGTTGGACCATAAAGAAGGCTGAGTGCCAAAGAACTGATGTTTTTAAATTGTGGTGCTGGAAAAGATGCTTGGGAGTCCCTCGGACAGCAGGGAGGTCAAACCAGTCAATCCTAAAGGAAATCAACCCTGAATATTCATTGGAAGAACTGATGCTGGAGCTGAAGCTCCAATACTTTGGCCACCTGATGTGAAGAACTGACTCATTGGAAAAGACCCTGATGCTGGAAAAGATTGAAGGCAGGAGGAAAAGGGGGCTATAGAGAATGAGATGCTTAGAAAGCATCACTGACTCAACGGACATGAGTTTGAGGAAACTCTGGGAGATGGTGAAGGACAGAGAAGCCTGGTGTGCTGCAGTCCACGGGGTTGTAAAGAGTCGGACATGACTTGGCAACTAAACAACAACAACAAATCTCTTGCACTTCTAACTCCAATTTGGCCTTTGTTCCCCAGAGACCTGGACAGATACAAAAAAGATGTAAACCAAGTAATGAGATTTTATAAGCTGATTCCTCTGCTTTCATAACTTTTTCTTGTATTTTATATTGTGTATTGAACAATATAAAGGAATATAAAATATTCCTCTCCAAATACTGATTAGATACTGAGAGAGTCAATTCCTAGGCAGATTGATAAGAAGTCCAGGGGTCCCCAAGGAGAGAGGAGTCTGGAATTCTCAAGGAGGAGGAAAGGACAAGCTTTTTTGTCTCTCTACATTCCTTAGGATTATGTAACAATAATGTATCCTGCTTGACGATAGTCTCTGGAAAAAAAACTTCTGGCTAATCCTGTTATCTTAAGGTGTAAATTATGGGAATAGGTCTAGTGAGGTCTTTACAACCTCCAGACATTCTTTTGATTCACTGTAATAACTAATTAAAAAGTATATAACTCCATGGCTAACACTAGCAAGGGGGTACTGTTTCTTCCCCCTTCTGATGCCTATGTCAGAAGCTTTCTCTATCTCCTTTACACTTTAATAAAACTTTATTATACAGAAGCTCTGAGTGATCAAGCCTCGTCTCTGGCCCTGGATTGAATTCTTCTCCTCTGGAGGCCGAGAATCCCGGCGTTGTTGTGTCATTCAGCAGCAACCTTTCAATACATTGTGTATCTTTTACTTACTGCATTTTTCTATATCAAACTTCTGTATAAAGTACTAATCCTAAAGCTTTCAGTTCAGTTCAGTCGCTCAGTTGTGTCCGACTCTTTGTGACCCCATGAATCGCAGCACACCAGGCCTCCCTGTCCATCACAAACTCTAAGAGTTCACTCAGATTCACGTCCATTGAGTCAGTGATGCCATGCA
Organism: Bos indicus; assembly: GCF_029378745.1. Taxonomy (NCBI): domain Eukaryota; kingdom Metazoa; phylum Chordata; class Mammalia; order Artiodactyla; family Bovidae; genus Bos; species Bos indicus. The sequence goes on from NC_091768.1 coordinate 103,545,897, forward strand.
GCCATCTCATCCTCTGTCGTCCCCTTCTCCTCCTGCCCCCAATCCCTCCCAGCATCAGAGTCTTTTCCAATGAGTCAACTCTTCGCATGAGGTGGCCAAAGTACTGGAGTTTCAGCTTTAGCATCATTCCCTCCAAAGAAATCCCAGGGCTGATCTCCTTCAGAATGGACTAGTTGGATCTCCTTGCAGTCCAAGGGACTCTCAAGAGTCTTCTCCAACACCACATCTCAAAAGCATCAATTCTTCGGTGTTCAGCCTTCTTCACAGTCCAACTCTCATATCCATACATGACCACTGGAAAAACCATAGCCTTGACTAGACAGACCTTTGTTGACAAAGTAATGTCTCTGCTTTTCAATATGCTATCTAGGTTGGTCATAACTTTCCTTCCAAGGAGTAAGCGTCTTTTAATTTCATAGCTGCAATCACCATCTGCCGTGATTTTGGAGCCCAGAAAAATAAAGTCTGACACTGTTTCCACTGTTTCCCCATCTATTGCCCATGAAGTGATGGGACCGGATGCTATGATCTTCATTTTCTGAATGTTGAGCTTTAAGCCAACTTTTTCACTCTCCACTTTCACTTTCATCGAGAGACTTTTGAGTTCCTCTTCACTTTCTGCCATAAGGGTGGTGTCATCTGCATATCTGAGGTTATTGATATTTCTCCTGGCAATCTTGATTCCAGCTTGTGTTTCTTCCAGTCCAGCATTTCTCATGATGGACTCTGCATATAAGTTAAATAAGCAGGGTGATAATATACAGCCTTGACGTACTCCTTTTTGTATTTGGAAAAGTCTGTTGTTCCATGTCCAGTTCTAACTGTTGCTTCCTGACCTGCATACAGGTTTCTCAAGAGGCAGGTCAGGTGGTCTGGTATTCCCATCTCTTTCAGAATTTTCCACAGTTTATTGTGATCCACACAGTCAAAGGCTTTGGCATAGTCAATAAAGCAGAAATAGATGTTTTTCTGGCACTCTCTTGCTTTTTCCATGATCCAGCAGATGGTGGCAATTTAATCTCTGGTTCCTCTGCCTTTTCTAAAACCAGCTTGAACATCAGGAAGTTCACGGTTCACGTACTGCTGAAGCCTGGCTTCGAGAATTTTGAGCATTACTTTACTAGCATGTGAAATGAGTGCAACTGTGCGGTAGTTTGAGCATTCTTTGGCATTGCCTTTGTTTGGGATTGGAATGAAAACTGACCTTTTCCAGTCCTGTGGCCACTGCTGAGTTTTCCAAATTTGTTGGCATATTGAGTGCAGCACTTTCACAGCATCATCTTTCAGGATTTGAAATAGCTCAACTGGAATTCCATCACCTCCACTAGCTTTGTTCATAGTGATGCTTTCTAAGGCCCACTTGACTTCACATTCCAGGATGTCTGGCTCTAGGTGAGTGATCACACCATCGTGATTATCTGGGTCATGAAGATCTTTTTTGTACAGTTCTTCTGTGTATTCTTGCCACCTCTTCTGAAAATCTTCTGCTTCTGTTAGGTCCATACCATTTCTGTCCTTTATCAAGCCCATCTTTGCATGAAGTGTTCCCTTGGTATCTCTAATTTTCTTGAAGAGATCTCGAGTCTTTCCCATTCTGCTGTTTTCCTCTATTTCTTTGCATTGATCGCTGAAGAAGGCTTTCTTATCTCTTCTTGCTATTCTTTGGAACTCTGCATTCAGATGCTTATATCTTTCCCTTTCTCCTTTGCTTTTCATTTCTCTTCCTTTCACAGCTATTTGTAAGGCCTCCCCAGACAGCCATTTTGCTTTTTTGCATTTCTTTTCCATGGGGATGGTCTTGATCCCTGTCTCCTGTACAATGTCATGAACCTCATTCCATAATTCATCAGGCACTCTATCTATCAGATCTAGGCCCTTAAATCTATTTCTCACTTCCATTGTATAATCATAAAGGATTTGATTTAGGTCATACCTGAATAGTCTAGTGGTTTTCCCTACTTTCTTCAATTTAAGTCTGAATTTGGCAATAAGGAGTTCATGATCTGAGCCACAGTCAGCTCCAGGTCTTGTTTTTGCTGTCTGTATAGAGCTTCTCCATCTTTGGCTGCAAAGAATATAATCAATCTGATTTCGGTGTTGACCATATGGTGATGTCCACATGTAGAGTCTTTATTTTATTTATTTATTTTTACATGTAGAGTCTTTAGCTTTGGTCATCTTAATTAATTTTTTTTAGTTTTATCTTTTTAGTAGCAGTTTGAGGTTTTTAACAAAATTGAGAGCATTGCAGAGGTTTTCGGTACACACCCTCCCCCACACGTAGAACCCACCCCCATTATTGACACCTGCCACCAGAGATCGACCTGTTACAGTGGCCGAGCCTGCACTGACCCGTCACAACCTCCCTATGTGTGTGGTTCACCGTAGTTCATTCTTGGTGTTGTACATGCTATGGGTTTGGACAAGTGTGTGACACATGACCAGCATCATAGTATCGGACACCATAGAGGAGTATTTCCCACCATAAGAATCCTCACGTCCCCACCTCGACCCTGTGGCAATCACTGATCCTTTTATTGTCTCAGGTTTGCTTTTTGCAGAATGACATTTTAAAATAACGCAGTATGGGGTCTTTTCAGATTGGTGACTTTTGTTTGCAATATACATTCAAGTTTCCTCCATGTTTTTTCGTGGTTTGATAGCTCATTTCTTTTAGGACTGAATAATATTCTGCTGTCTGGATAGCCCACAATTTATCAGTACAGTCACCCTCTGAAGGACATCTTGGGTGCTTCCAAGTCATGAATAAAGTTGTTATAAACACCCATGTGCGGGTTTCTGAGGGAACAGAAGTTTCCAGGCCTTTGCATAAACACCAGATAACGTGACTGCTGGATCAGGGGCCAAGAGCACGCCTAGTTTTATAAGAAGCCACCGACCCAGAGCGGCTGGGCCGCACGTTTTGCACTCCCATCAGCAATGGATGAGCGCTCCTGTTGCCCCACACCCATGCTGGCACTCGGTGCTTTTGGTGTTCTGGGTTTTGGCCGTTCTAATAGCTGATTTGTGACATCTGGTTGTGTTTGCATTTCCCGGATGCCTCATGATATGGAACATCTGTGCATATGCTTATTCCCATCTGCATACCTTCCTCAATGAGATGTCTGTTGAGGTTTTAACCCATTTTTTAAATCAGGCGGCTTGTTTTCTTGTTATTCGGCTTCAAGAGTTCTTTGTGTGTTTTGGATAATACTCCATTATCATCTGTGCCTTTGCAAATATTTCCTCCCAGTCTGTGATTTGTCGTCTCATTCTTTGACATTGTCTTTCACAGAACAGAAGTTTTTAATTTTGATGAAGTCGAGTTTGTCAATTATTTCTTCTATGAATCATGCCTTTGGTGTAGTATCTAAAATGTCCTCAGCATACCCAAAGTCATCTAGTCTCCTATGTGATTTTCTAAGTCTTCTCACTATGATTTTACACTTGAGTCTATGATCTGCTTTGAGTTAACTTTTGTGACGAGTAGAAGATGTGTGTCTCTTTTATTTTTTATGCAGGTGGGTGTCGTTGTTCCAGGATCATTTGTTGAAAAGATTGACTTTGCTTCAGTGTGCTGCCTTTACTCAAAGGCCAGTGGACTGTGCGAAGGTTTATTTCTGGGATCCCCATTCTGTTCCACTGACCTGTCTAGTGTTTCATTAAGACCACATGATCGCAATTGCTGTTGTTTAATGATAAGCCTTGAAGTCGAGTAGCATCGGTCCTCCAATTTTGTTCTTCTCCTTCAGTATTATGCCATCTATTCTGGGTCTCTTGCCTTGCCATACGAACTTAGAATCCCTTTGTTGATATCTACACAGTATATTTGATTCGGATCACATTGAATCTGCCGATCAAGTTGGGAAGAACTGATATCATGATTATAGTGAGTTTTCCTACCCACAAACATGAAAAATCCCTCCATTTTTAAAGTTATCTTCAGTTTTCTTCACCAGAGCTTTGTAGTTTTCCTCAAATAGCTCTTGTATGTAGTTAGTTTTATGTCTGAGTATTTCATTTTGAGGGATGTTAATATAAATGGAATTGTGTTTTTTAATTTCAAATTCAGTTTGCTTATTGTTGGCATAAAAGAAAGCAAAGGATTTTCACATTCACCATGTATCCTGCAACCTGACTATAATCACATACTGGTTCCAGGAGGGTTTTTTGTTTCTTTCTTTTTTTGTCGATTCTTTCAAATTTTCTACATAGATGACATTGTCATCTGCAAAGACAGTTTCTACTTTTCCTTCCCAGTCTGCCCACTTTGTATTTCCTTGCCTTGCCTGATTGTATTGGCTAGAACTTCAGGCTTGGTACTGAAAAGGAGTGCTGACGGGACAGCCCTTACCTTGTACCTGAATTTGGGGGAAAACTTTAGAGTTTCTCATCTTTCAGTATGAAGTTAGTTGTACATTTTTGTAGATAGTCTTTATTAAGTTGAAAAAGTCTCTCTTTATTCCTGGTTATTTGTCATAAATGAGTTGGACTTTGGCAAACACTTTTTCTCTCTGTTGATATAATCCTATGATTTTTCTTTTTAAAAGTCTATGAATGTGATGGGTTACATAATTGGTTCCAAACACTGAACCAGCCTTTCGTATTTTAAAATAAATATTGAAATAAATTGGAGCTATTTACCTTCCATTAATTTGGGGACCATTAAGTGACAAAGTTTTAAAGCTGACTGGCCAATGTGGAGCCAAGATCATAATCTCAGAGCTTGCAATGATATGGAGAACGCTGATGAAAAATAGAAAAGTACAAAGCTCACAGTTTAGCATGAATTTAATCTTGAATCTTGTTGTTCAGGTGCTGGTAGAAAATACTTCTAAACTTGTATCATTTTATTATTTAAAAAGAGCTTACTATACATTTCAAATATATATATATATATAATTTCTGTAGCAACATTTTGATTACCCATCTTAACTTTTAAGCTTTAAGAATCCCCCTTATTGTTTAAAATGAAGAATATGTAATGGCTCACAATATTTGCCTATATTATTGATTTTGAACATTGACTTCAAAGAATAGTTTATCACATTTTTGGAAAAGAAAACATAAATGTGGGGAAAGAATTTTAATTTTTCTGCATCTTTATTTTTGGCTGAACTCACAGCCTTTAAAAAATACTTCTATGCCTGTATACTCTTACCCCTCACACAGACGTTTACCCACTCAGGATGGTCCTCTGAACCTATTTCCACCCGACTTTTCCAGTCTCCCTTTCATGTGAAGACACCTTCCTGTCTCACACTTTTCTGAACTGTGATTCCATGATTTAAATCAGGTCGCAAAGACTCGGACACGACTGAGCGACTGAACTGAACTGAACTGAATGGGTACTTAGCAAAAGACTCATTTAAGTAAAATGTGTTTACTGAATATATATATATATATATATGTTTCAGGGACCAGAAAGATTTCTATCCCAGCATATCCACAGGATACCCATGAAATCTGGGGGCTCTATCATTTTTATAACTAACTCTCTGCTTCATAATATCGTCCAGATATTCTTTCCTTAAACTTTTACTCAGTTATTTCATGTCAATTTCTGTTTCCAAAACCTCATACTAACTTCATAATTCTTTCTTATACAACTCTAGTGCAGTGTAGGTGATTGCAAAAGCAAATCAAATATTCTTTTGACTAATATTGACCCATAACATAGATTCTGAGACACCAAAACTGCACGTGAACTGTCTCTGCATTTTCGTATTTTAAATAAGATGAGCTACTTATTAGTCAGGAAGCCTCCAAGGTATTCATGTTTTTGATGCTGTTGTATTTAAGAAAAGTTTCGCTTCATCGCTGGGGCATGTAATGGAACAAATGACGAGCGGTTAAGATATCGCACGTTTCATCATCATTTGTCCCGCCTGAAAGCTTTGGTTGGGTCATCAGGCATCTAGAGAATAACTTAAGTCTGCCTCTTACGTGTCTGCAGTTTACCTGGTTATTCAGTGTTGAGGAGCTTGCAGGTGTAAGAAGCCAGCAGACACGTGGTGTGTCAGTACTGGGTGTGGGCGGCTGAGGTGGTGTTGAAACGTCAGGACTTTTTTTTTTTTAAGAGAAGCTGATTAATATTTATCCATAGTGTTTATTTGACTATATAGTATGTACATGACTCAGTCCTACATCCTCAACTCCTAACATTTAATTTAGTGCCTTAATAATCTATTTTAAAATATTGGATATATTTAAACTAAGGTAGCATCATTTAGTGCCATTAAATATATGCCCACACATTCAGATTTGGTAAGGGCAGATAATCTCTGTATTTTTCAGGGTGTCAGAATTCACAGAAGCCTGTAGTGATTAATCACATTTGCCAGAAAAATACACGACTGAATGAACAAAAAGGTGAATGAATGTGTTAACAGAAATGTTTGCTGACTCAGGAATGACTCTGGTTGGCTCAGAGGAGGTCATCCAATTCGTACCATATTCTTTTTATGAGATACAAATAACTGAACCATTTATATTACAGAGCTTTTAAGAGAATGAAACTATAAAATGTATGTGGAGAAAGTGCTTTATAAACTCTAAAGTATTAGATAATCTACGATGCTTTTTAGTAACCAAAAAGGAAAAAACAAAACTGCTGGAGTTATGTCCTCTATTTTAGTAGCGTTCATACTTTAGCAATTTTAGTAATTAGTACCTTAGTAACTTCAGTACTTTAGTAAAGGTGGTACTTTAGCAACTTTGGTGATTTGGCAACTCAGTCCCGAGACTTGTTTTCAGAGAATTGTATGGTTTGATCCTCTATTAATCAGAAGTTCACTTTGTCAAGTGACCCAGAAAGTTCCTGCTCTGTTTTATAAGACGCCTTTGCCACTGAACAAAATGGTCAGAGCACATCCTGCCACACCAGGAATTAATGCTGGGCTTAAACGCAGCCATGTGGGATTGTCCCCACAGTGACTTCATTTAAATCTGTTCCTAGAAAAATCATCAAGTTTACTTAAACAAAGAGGGGAAGAAAGAAAGAAAAGAAAAATTTCAGGTGAGAAAAGGAACAACGCCTTTTAACCAAGCTGTCCTTTCGGGGCTGCAAAGCCCGACTCTTAACAAAGTGTGGCAGCACTGGCCGGCGCAGAGGGTCAGTGTCGAGGACAGAGGACCTGGAGCCTAAAGCCGTCCGTAGATCGCTCCTGCCGGCCGCGCCTGCCCGCATCTGAGTCCCCTGAATGCCACAGTCTTCCACCTGAGTCACTGTATTTCACGCGACGCAGACCAAGGGTCTTAAACTGGTGGCACTATGGCCCATCTATTTCTCAGTTCTCACCAGGTTTCCAACATCACTAGTGTGCTTTTCTCGTGTGCCCTATCTATACATGAGGGCAGGGTATTGGCACTGGGAATGAGGCTAATTCATGGCTCCTTGTAGGTCCCAGGCAGCTAGGCATGGGTTAGTTTTTAAACAATCTGAAACTCTTCAATGTTCTTGAATGGCCTGCATATTTCTGGAGCTTCTTAGAGGAATGAGTAAAAATCAACGAGAAGAAAAACGCCACTTGTGTCCAGTCATGTGGGTGTAGAATGTCACATTTCCACTCCCGGTGTGAGTCATCCACGAACCTCGAGGAACTGGAAACTAGAAATAAAAGTAATACCGAGAAGCGCAAGGGAAGTCTGAGGGTATGTGACTTGTAGCAACATAGACAGGTGATCTCCCACCAGGTGACACGTGTCCTCACTCTCCCATGGTATGTAGAGTTGCACTATGGTGAAAGGACCGCTCTGGGCTGAACATACTTAGGGTCATGACGATGATCACGGTGATGATTAATTTTAAGAGAATTCTTGCCTTTGCCAATTGATTTTCCCTGTGGGCCATGTTTCCACTCAGGCCGTCCAAAATACAGAGGCAAAAACACATCCATCAGCCTCTGGTCACACTGAACTCGGAGAGGACAGCTTTCTGCATGAGTGGCCAGTGAAATCAGCAAAATCAGCTTCTCAATTTCCAAGTAGCTCCTTGTGTTCTCTTTAAAATGCACTGGAGAAGATGTTCAGTGACTTTTAGTGTAACGAGGGGCAAATGTCAGATGCAATGTGTTTTATGGCACAAGTGAAGAGTTTGGGTCATTTTCTGAAAGATGTTTTGAAACTGAGCAGGTGCCAAACTGGAGCCACTTAAAAGAAACTAGTTGCAGACACCTCACTCTGCTCTCCCCAAGGACCGTGTGCTAATAATTACAGAGGGAATCAAAGACACCCTGGGCCTGAAGGAGGCTGGAGACATCTGGGAGAGCCTCGAGCGTGAGCGTGAGTCAGGCTGCGGGCGGACGGTGAGTCAGCCTCCTGGGGCGGTGACGCAGCCTCCACGGTAGGTGCGCAGAGCTGCTGGGATCCGGCTGGAGGGCCCACCCGCCGGGAGGGGAGGCTGGATCCAGGCGCCCCTGCCCACACGGCTGCTCAAGGATCACGCTCCGTACATACCCTGGGGGCCCTCCTGGAGACAGACCCCCAGTTACACAGCGTGAGGAAGGGAATGCAGGCTGGAGAGACCCCGGGCAGACCCTGGGCAGACCCTTTTCAACACGGGACCCCACCACCCTTTCAAGGGTCACTTTTGACCAAGGTCACAATAAAGAAGCCAGCACCACCCGAAAAGCCTCTCTCAGAACCCTTGTGTCAGGCTGGCAGAGCACAGACCACAGAACTACCCCGTCCGTGTTGGTGAGGAGGGGAAGAACTGAGTCCTGATCCTCCTTTTAGGAGCATAAGCCAGCACAACACTCTGTAAACGGGTTTCAGCATCGAAGGGAATGGGGCCCTGCAGGTCCTCACTGTCACCCGTGAGCTGGCTCGGTGGCCTGGGCCTCACCTGCTTCCCGTCCTGGGTGGCTTCCTTCCGAACACCCCAGGCCCTGGGGTGCGCTTCTCCCGGGTCCTGGGGGAGGGGACGGACGTCACCCCAGGACAGGCTGTGCACTGAGCGAGGGGGGCATCTGAGATCATGGTACATTTTGCCAGACGCCAACGCCCATCACTGAGGAAGAAAGCCCCACCTCCCAGAACCTTGTGGAGGCTACTGTGACATAATGAATGCAGGGAAAAGCCACGCAAGGGCCACATGGGGGGCCATGAGGGGCACATGGAGGGGCCATGAGAGGCACATGGAGGGGCCATGAGAGGCACATGGGGGGCCATGAGGGGCACATGGGGGGGCCATGAGGGGCACATGGAGGGGCCATGAGAGGCACATGGGGGGTCATGAGGGGCACATGGGGGGGCCATGAGGGGCACATGGAGGGGGCCATAAGGGATCTCCTGACTCAGACAACAACCATGATACCCAAAGAGCATCAGGGTATCCCTGGGTGATCTTGAGCAGAGCTCCCAGGTGGACAAAACCCGACCCCGACTCAGACGACCATGAGGTAATAAGTGTGTTGTGAAGCTACCAAGCTTGTGGTGATTTGTTACCCGATGATAGAAAATTAATAAAATCCAGTAAATTAAAAGGGAGTACATATATTATCACCGACATGCACAATATTCATTTCAGCTTCATTCATAAGAGCCCCAGGTGGGCACAGCCCCCGCATCCATAGCAGGAAAGTGGGTGAACTGTGACCCCTCCATCGGCACCCAGGACAGGACAGGGCAGGATGCAGGACCAAGTCCCGATAAACCTGGTGACTCCATGAAGCCCACATGCAGCACGATTGCCAAGAGAGCCCGGCCAACAAGGAGTACCTGCCCAGGGTCACCCCACTGACGAGAAGGGAAGGAGAGGAGTACATGCCCTGGCTCACCCCACTGACGAGAAGGGAAGGAGAGGAGTACCTGCCCCGGGTCACCCCACTGACGAGAAGGGAAGGAGAGGAGTACCTGCCCCGGGTCACCCCACTGACGAGAAGGGAAGGAGAGGTGAAGAGAACCAGTGGCCACAGTATGGCTGCCTCCGGTGCAGAGGGCGCTGCCGGGCCTGGGCGTGCGCATCTTGTTGGGGAAGTTCTCCTGTAAAGACCCGGGATGCTGCAAGCCTGGCACAGGCTTGACAGTTCACACCCATGACACACAGCGATGGAAACTGGGAAGACCAGGAGGGGAGATGGAGTATCTGTTATTGTAGGAGGGCCATTTACTCTAAAGAATTTGTAAGAGTTCCCTTAAAAAACTGCAATTTTCCCTTTGAGTTCAGGTGAACTCAGCTGCTTCCAGAATGAAAGAAGAGGGGAGAGATCCAAGGTTTGAAGAAAACAGCAAATGTCTGAGTTAGTTTTCCCAGAAAGTTGGGGACCAGCTGGATTGGGGGTACAGATTTAGGCTGATTGGAATCTGAGATGGTGCATCTCCCCAAATCCACCCCCTGCCCCCTCCCAGCAAGAATAATGCTCTCCTAAGTGGCACCTAATGTACACATCTAGCTTCTATAAGCATCTTCACAAAAAGATGGACACACCATATATGTTCATAGGGACAAAAAAAGACCTGATGCTGTGCTGTTAGAATTAAAATTTGTGCACATGAGAAGCAACGAAAACCAGAATTTTCAAGGCGAGACTTAAACTGGTGATGAAATCGCCATTCGAAAAAAGCCTGCTCATAAGAACGTCTGTTCCAGCAGCCTACGCTGACAAGGAAACCGGAGCCCAGGAGCCGGTTCTTGCACAGCCCACCTCAGGGCTCTGGGCGGCCTGAGAAGATCCGGGTTCTTGGTCTCCCGGCCCCGTGTCTGGGGATGAGACACCAGCCCCAGAGCAGCTCAGCTGAATTGACGAGACGGCTGTGGGACTGGGGTCAGGCAGAGTTCTCCACACTCCGGCTGAATGCTGGCCGTCACCACAGACCCTCAGGGTATCCTGTAGTCACAGAGTGTTTGGGAGCCGGCCAGGAGACCCCAGCTGCCTGGCTCTGAGAATTCTTCCTCTCGATCCCACATGACTGCCGCACTGCAAACCCAGGAAACTAGGCGAACTGCCCCTCACCAAAGACGCCCCAACTCCAGCCAAGGCTACAGGAGACGTGAACCCAGGGAGGGGGCGGTTTCTGGTCGGAAGATCGTCCTCTGGGATCAGACCCTGAGGCTCCCCACCCCAGCTCCCCCATCGCTGGCACGTCTCACTCCCCACAGCCTCACTTCTCATACTCGTACAAGTCACACCCACCGCCAGGAGCAGAAGGCAGGTTTCCCAAAGACACTGGCAGTCGCTAGTGTGACTGGCCTCCACTTGGTTTCTGGGAAAGAAGCATTTGATAAGAGATAAAGGTCATATATTTTCAAGGACAAGATGAGGGGATTTAAAAACAAATCTATAGCCTGATGTGGACAGACCTCAGGCTGACTACCGAGTGTGTGATGTCAAGGAAAACACCCTAGCATCAGGCCTGTACCTTTTTCCAGGCCCCCCGGGCACCGTGCCTTCATCAGACAGGAGCTGCCTTCCTGTAGAATGCTCCACATTAAAACGAAACTCCTGTCCTACAGCAGAGAGCCTCCTGCCCACCGAGAGGACTGACCGCAGCGAGGAAAGATCCAGACGCTCAGAGGCCATTTGCTCCTTCTCAGCCCCGGGAATTCCCATTGATCACTCCATCGCGTCTATTTCTCATTCTTTTTGAGCTGGTCTTGGAAGATGCAGGAAAAATAAACAAACCACACTGCTTGGAAGTAAGCTTGAAAGTAAGCCAGAGGCTACCCTATGCTGAAAATTCAGAGACCAGTGAGGACAGCTGCCTCACCACATGTGGCTTCAAGACCTAAAAGTCAGGCGAGGACAGCCACGCACAAGCCCCCTTGGAGCATTAGAGTGTCAGAGGTCGTGAGGCTCTGAAGATACTGTTGGGTGTTGTTTTTGGCTGCCCAGCAGGCTTTAAATAAACAGTCACTAAAGGTTCTCACGTGGTGAAGAAGCCCACTTTCGGTTTAACTAATAAGACAGCATCTGTACAGAAGAGAACAACCAAAAAATAAACAACCGCTAACATGGCTGTTAGTTTCATCCTCTTAGAAACTCGAGGGGTGGGGAAAAGGGATCTGAGGAAGGGCTGGAGGGTTCTTGAATGAGCACAGACAGTCACTGTTTCGGAGGAACTATGGAAACACATCTTGCTTTTGTTTTCAGCGTGTGGCCCAGATCCCAGACAGAAGAGAGATGGGCTGCAGACTCCCTTCCCAGATGTGGCGAGCCGACACGAGAGGGTGCTTCGGCAGGTCAGGACACACGTCCACCTCCCGTCCCTGGGGGCCAGGGCGCATCCAGCAGAGAGCTGCACAGAGCTCGCCCCAAAGACATGGACACAGAACCTGAAGGACAAGGGTGCCGGCCCACGCTCTTCATTCTTAGCACTAATGATTGACGCAAAATAAATCAGGAGAAGAATAAAACGGCCTGTTTCTGATCAGCAGTTGGTCCCGCCATCTCGGCAGAGGGCTCTGCCTCACGCAGCTTCACTGGACAGTGACAGGAAGTGAGGCTGGCGTGTCCGAGGAAGGTGGCTACCCCGGCTACTGGGGGCAGAGCCAGAGTGAGGGGTCTGCTTGAGATAAACCCTGGAAGGTGGCTGAGGGCGGCCCGAGATACCGAGAAACATTGTTGCTGTCAGCCACTCAGTCCTGTCCGGCTCTTTGCGACCCCATGGACTGCAGCACACCAGGCCTCCCAGTCCTTCACCATCTCCTGGGAGGGGGTGGTTGTGATACAGGAAGACGGGGCAGGGGTGTGACTTGTGGCTGCAGAGGTGTGTGCGGACCAGGTCAAGTGCGGCCTTGAAGGCCATATGAAGTGTCTCATCAGTATCTCCATGGGGACAGGCAGCTCCTGGAAAGTGGGAAGGTACTGGTATTCCGGGGCTTTGCTCAGGACGAAAGCGCCTTGCTCTTGGGGAGGGGCAGGAGGAAGGTCAGAGCAGCGGTCCAGGGCAGCTCCTGGTTCAGACCAAAGCGCCGGGGGAGATGCGGGAGACTTCTAGGACACTTGACAGACTTTGCAGCAGATAATTTGATGGAATGGTTTTCCCTGGTGGCTTAGATGGTAAAGAATCGCCTGCAATTCAGGAGACACAGGAAACGCAGCTTTGATCCCTGGGTTGAAAGATCCGCTGGAGGAGGGAATGGCAACCCACTCCAGTATTCTTGCCTGAGAAATCCCATGGACAGAGGAGCTTGGTGGGCTACAGTCCACGGGGTCATAGAGTCAGACACAACTGAGTGACTAACACTTTTTCATTTGACGGAATGAGGGAGCAAGCTGGCCCCGGGGGAGCGGGTGTTAGCAGTGTCCCTGGCCTGCTTTGTTGAGGGGAAGAGGTGCCAGCAACTTGAAAGATAATATTAGAACCCACAAGGATAGGTTTGTGTGTGGGAGTCATTACTTTTTGGTTTGTATGGTGCCTTGGATAAAACCAAAATAAAAATCAAGGATCCGGGAGGCTGTGTGGCTCTGGAACAGAGAGGGTTGGTTTACCTGGACTGGGAAGGGGGTCGTCTGCAAATATTTAGATGGTCAGCCCTGGATGGATCAGGAGCTTCTAGAGACAGCTTGGAGTTGGAAGATAAGGAAGAGGGTGCTAGCCTGGACTGGAGGAACCCCACCATTTTATGGCTGGGAGAGAAGGACACCCCTTCAGTGGAGGCTGTGGAGGAGAAACCAAAGGAAGTCAAGAAAACCAGGGAAAGCATTCTGGAAGCTAAAGGATATTTTCGGGGGGTGGTGATCACAGCTTTAGACGCTGATGGGTGATGCTGGGGAGACGTGGCAGGCGTGTTGTGGGGATGCCTTGCGTGATCAGGGATCACGCAGGTCTCACAGGAGGAAGCGATGCAGGATCTGGGCTCCATGCCAGAAGGTCGCAGCTCTGGGCTAGGGCAGCCAGCGTCCAGCGTCTACCTGCCTGAGCCCTCAGAGGTCACCTGTCAGGAACAGTGGGCAGGACAGACTGTTTTCTGGGGCACTCATGCTTCACATGTGTTTTGAAGAAGAAGATAGTTTTAATACTTACTGCTGTAATCAACTTTAAAATTAGCCTGCAAATATGATCTTCAATTGTGCCTTTATTTAAAAGGATAAACATGTAACATCAGGTTGTTTTAGAAATAATTCTATTCTTTTATTCACAACTGAAACTTTATCCAGATTCAAAGCTAATCCCTATTTCTAAAATGTTTTCTTTTCTTCTTTGCTTTTCCACCAACCCCCCAAAAATGTATAGGTAGATTTGAGTATCTTGATAAATGTGGAAACCTATTAAGTAGATTTATTTGGAATTAGTTTAAGGTAGAGTGGTTTTTGTTGCCTTATATAAATCAGAAAATGATAAACATAAACACTAATATTTAAGTATCTTTGTGCTGCATTAAACACATAGTCAAAAATGAACAAAAATTCTGGAGGGATTACGCACCTTTTATACCCTGTGTCTTTTTCTGTATGTACCAAAAGTTGAGATATATGAAAATATTTTTCATGTTGTTTAAAACAAAGTATATAGAATTCCATTTATTTAATTTAATAGATAAAAACTCATCAAGCCATTTGGTGTGTTTGGAACTCAAACAATACGATGCAAAGGCACATCACTTTTAACAGCTCCTAAAGGATAATCACAGAAAAGTAATTCAGACAGCAATGCATATTTTTCTTGTTACCCAACTGCAAGAGGACTTCAGATGTATAAACAGAGACAAACATTAAAACCAGGGGGACAAGCTAGCACAGCACCGCAGCCGCGTCCTGCCGGGCTGCGCCTCTCTCCCAGAGTAAGCTGATGACTGCCTCGCCACGCCCAGTGCCGAGGCCTCTGCACTTCACATCTCAGGAAACAGAATGTGTTCAGCTGTGCTTATTTCTCATGAAGGAAAGGGACCAATATAATTGCATTGAATTAAAATTTATAAAAATATAAGCACTGAAGACCCTCCTGTCTCTGGCCAATCAATGGTAGAACCATAGGTGAGACGATTTCCACGTCTGGGAAGCAGGGGCAGATGGGTGGGAGCTCTGCACAGTGCCCGCCACTCTCCTGGAAATTCATGTCACATCAAAACTGGAAGTATATAGACAGAGATATGTATACACACACACACCCGTACATGGACATATATGTGTATGTGGATACACATAGCCGTATGTATTTACATATGCGCACTCACTCACAAGGCTTATTTGCGTACATGTCCACTTGATGAGGAGCTCAGTTGTGTCTAGCTCTTTGCAACATCATGGACTGTAGCCCGCCAGGGTCCACTCTCCTTGGGATTTCCCAGGCAAGAATACTGGAGTGGGTTGCTATTTCCTTCTCCAGGGGATCTTCCTCCTCCAGGGATCGAACCCAGGTATTCTGCATTGCAGGTGGATTCTTTACTAGAAAGCACTTCTGTGCCACAGAATTTAAAAAATGCACTGAATAACTGAAATAAGATTAGTTTAATAGTCAAAAGAACTTTATAATTATTGACAGTGACTGAAATTTTCTTGTTTTAACATCAGAAGATTTGGCACTTAACAGAGCCCAGCTGGTAGCCATTAGTGTGGACAAGATCAAACTTACACCCCAGTGAGCAGAGATTATCAATCAATTCAATTTTACAACTGTTGGGCTCAATTCCTAGAGCTACAGAGAACAAGTCACCTCTTCAGGACATCACACCGTGATTTATAGGAAACAAGTAGAGCAAACGTAGCTGTTGCTCTTTTTATCTGATAGCACTTTAAATACATAAAGTCAAATACCACACCTCTCAAAACCTTCTTATCTAGATTGGCGCTGCCATACCCAAAGTCTGTAGGCCATATTATACCTGACTTCCTCTATGTGAAGTTCAGTTTCAGAATTGAACTAGAAATGCCACAGTTCTAGAACCATAATTCTATAATAAACTTGATTGGTGCGACTATACCCAAAGTTTATGGGCCATACTATGTCAAACTCCCTCTATGTGAAGTTTAATTACAGAACATGTCACAATTCTAGAGCCATAATTCTATAATAAACTTGCTAAAATATGAAATAGCCCAATAACTTATAACAAAACCAATTAGATTGCATGATAGCATGAGGCCATTACACACATTGTTTCAATGATCAGCAAAGTATGCTTCTATTTGCCTTTCTAATGAATAAATATTCAAATGACACAATCAAGGTTTCAAGTTACTAAATAAAGCAGCATCATCGTTTCATTTGGCAGAATTAGAAGAAGCTTTTTCCTTGAAACGGCTTCCAGTTGTCCACATTAAGCCAAGGGTGAAGCTTGCTGCTCCTCCCTCTTCACAAAGTCTCTCCTTACATGTTCTGTGTTCATTTCCAGACCCACTTCCTGTCGGGAAGCAGGCAGAGCAAAACCAGAGGATTCGTGTTTCTATGTTTTGTTCACTATTCGAGAGTGAACATTTTATGATGGCGTTAAGTATTCTTCAAACATACCATCCTTAAATGTGTCAAGATACCGTGTTTATAGAGCTTCCCTCATAGCTTGATAAAGAATCTGCCTGTGATACAGGAGACCTGGGTTCAGTCCCTGGGGAAAGATCCCTTGGAGAAGGGGATGGCTACCCACGCCAGTACTCTGGCCTGGAAGAGTCCATGGACTATCGTCCATGGGGTTGCAAAGAGTCAGACACGACCGAGCGACTTTCGCTTTCATTCACTTTCACCGTGTTCATACGTGTGCTATACGTTAATCATTCTTTTTTGATAATCCAGGGGTTTTAGTTTGCCAGAGTTGCTGTAACAAAGCATCACGGTTCTGGAGGTTTTAAGCTGCTGAATCCTGTCCTCCAACCCACCACTCGTGTGCTTTCCCAAATCTGAAATCTTTTGGCCCAAGAGGACGTGTTTAAATGTCCCTGCAGTGCTGTGCGCCCCACAGATGTGTTCTGATCTCTGTGCACCGTGTGGACCTGTCTTCCCAAAGCCAGCCCAGTCCTCCAGGCGTCTCACCAGGAATCATAAGCAAATTCTACTACCATTTTCAAAGACGTCTGAATGTCCCAGTCGGGCGGGTGTCACTGATCACTTTTAAATACTGTTTCCGTTTGCGAGTCCGTAGCTGTGCCTGTTACCACTGTGCTTTCTAACGCTCTGAATCAGAGGTTGGAAACACAAATTCTACAAAGCTAACCACATCTGAGAACGTCCAGATGCATTTACCTGTACAAGTGACTCTTAAATCAAGGTACACTTGAAAATAAATGCTTTATTAGAGAATTAGAGTTAATTTGGAGAAGGCGATGGCACCCCACTCCAGTACTCTTGCCTGGAAAATCCCATGGACAGAGGAGCCTGGTGGGCTGCAGTCCATGAGGTCGCTAAGAGTCAGACACGACTGAGCGACTTCCCTTTCATTTTTCACTTTCATGCATTGGAGAAGGAAATGGCAACCCACTCCAGTGTTCTTGCCTGGAGAATCCCAGGGACGGGGGAGCCTGGTGGGCTGCCGTCTATGGGGTTGCACAGAGTCAGACACGACTGAAGCGACTTAGCAGCAGCAGAGTTAATTTACTAGAAATTATATCAACTTAATTTCAGAGACATCAATAGTTCAAAGAGCACACAATTAAGTGGGCTGAACTTAACGCACAACTTTGCTTAATTGGTTGAGATGGGAAACGCTTATATCTTAAAATATGCATATCTTAAAAAATGCATATCTTAAAATATGAAAAACTCAACATTCAGAAAACTGAGATCATGGCATTCGGTCCCATCACTTCATGGCAAACAGATAGGGAAACAGAAACAGTGACAGACTTTACTTGTTCGGTCTCCAAAATCACTGCAGGTGGTGACTGCAGCCATGAAATTAAAAGACACTCCTTGGAAGGAAAGTTATGACCAACCTAGATAGCATATTGAAAAGCAGAGACATTACTTTGCCAACAAAGGTCCGTCTAGTCAAGGCTTCTTTTTTTCCAGTAGCCGTGTATGGATGTGAGAGTTGGACCATAAAGAAAGCTGAGCACCAAAGAATTAATGCTTTTGAACTGTGGTGTTGGAGAAGACTCTTGAGAGTCGCTTGGACTGCAAGATCCAAGCAGTCCATCCTAAAGGAGATCAGCCCTGAATATTCATTAGAAGGACTGATGTTGAAGCATCAACTCCAATCCTTTGGCACCTAATGCGAAGAACTGACTCATTGGAAAAGCCCCTGATGCTGGGAAAGATTGAAGATGGGAAGAAGGAAGGGGACGACAGAGGATGAGATGGTTGGATGGCATCACGACTCAGTGGACATGAGTTTGAGTAAACTCCAGGAGTTGGTGATGGACAGGGAGGCCTGGTGTGCTGCAGTCCATGGGGTTGCCAAGAGTCAGACACGACTGACGGATTGAACTGAACTGAACTGAACTGAACTGAAAATATGAAGAATTAGAAAGAAGAAACCTATTTTTACTTGGAGTCACTGAAGGTTTTTTTTTTTTTTTAATGTGACAGATGATGCAAATTACTTTTAGACACACTGAAAAAAGTGTGCAGCTCATAGAAACTGCAATAAGCAAGAATAAGTCTTCCAGGCAGTGGGTTAGTAAAATGCCTCACACATTAGCATGTGGGGATCGGAAGTCAAAGGCAGCGTGACTGGAGCAGGATCCCCTGGGGCAGGAGCGCTGCTGTCCCGGTCACTGCTGAGACCGAGGGACGAGGAGGGCCCACACATCCGTGTGGGCTCTGAAGCCTGCAAACCTCTCTCACGCCCTCCTCGTCCATCGCTCTCTCCTCTTACTAACCTCCCCCGCTCCAAACAATACCTTGGAAAAGTAACACCCAGTAAAATACAGTAAGAAGCAAACAAAGGAAAGAAATGTTCTGGAAAGTGGGGGAAATACGCAGCACTGAAACGTTCCTTCCTGGGAACCTGATGAATGTGGAGCCAGGAATTTCCGCTGGAATGCTTGTGTTCCGGATGGTCCAGACCGACATTCCTGGTGGAACTGCTGTGTAAACACACACCCTTACTGTACTCCCTTCTCAGCCCTTGTGTAAAAATCTTGTGAAAGTGTAACTATCAAGAGGAAGTTTGTTTTAATCAACCATAAATTCCAGGTCCCTTGAGAATGGGTTAAACATTTTTTTAGAGTGATGACTGCATTTTTCTCCTGAAAGGAGTTATAAAGAATGTATTTATTTTTTGTTTGCAATGGATTGTTGAAAAGAAATGAGGACTTTTTCTTTAGGGGTAGCTGTTTCTTGACATTTATTTAACTTTCCCATCGTTATAGTCCGAAAAATTTATATAGCAGCCAAGATAAGAGCTATGTAAACATTACCACGATGTCCTAAACTACGTTTAAGTCCTACAGCAAAACCAGATCCTGGAGACTGCTCCTTCAGGGAATGGAACTGTTAAGAGCCCTAGCACTGCACGATGACCTATCGCACACTTGATTATCACTTAAATAAGACAGTGACATCTGGAGCTTCATGAACGCTGGGGACGAGGTCTCCAACATCAACCCTCCACCAGATCCTAGGGGTGAAATGCAGGCCATGTAGCATCAAGGTGTGAACACAGGAAAAGGCGAGAATGAGGTCGTGTGAGACCAGGAAGGAGCAAGCAGAGCTGGTGCGGGTTTCAGCAGAGGTGTGTCCAGTCAAGAGTAACTTGGGACAGCTTTCTGTTTGTTCTACTTTTGGCTGCACTGCCCGACACGCACACCTTAATTCCCCGACCAGGGATCAAACCCACGCCCCCTACAGTGGACACTCACCGCTGGGCCACCAGGGAAGGCCCATGAGTCTAAAAATGCTTAAATTACTACAATTTTTTCAAATCATCCAAGCCTTCTTTCTTGACATTGAAAATTCAAGTTGTGGTTGAATCCACGATCAATTGCAAGGAAAGATATTTGAGCTAAGCAAGAATTAGGTTCACCGATAATCCTTAGAAAAACAACCCAGTCCCACCGACCACACACATCACCCCTTCCACAACTGCCTTTGGGTTTCGCCGGGGCTCATGGCAGAGTAGGGAGTCTGTGACCTCACGTGTAACCCGCGAGGATGACGCTCTCTTTTCATGGGGCCAAACTTGCGAGTATCAGACCAAGTCGCCCACCCTGATATCACACAGAGCCGAGGCTCTTCTCAACCACATTCAAAGCCCGCCAGCATTTGTAATGTCTATCTTGTAACCCCTGTAATCTCTCCTCTTTGAAACTGAAATCTTATTTCCATCTTTTCAAGATGCTTCATAGTATTGGTGAGCTTTCTTGAAATATGCTTTTTTCTAGAAAGTGCTTATGGCCTGTGTCTGCTACTATACTTTCTCTGAGAAAACTCAAAGTAAAATTTGCTTCTATAGTTCATGAAAACACAAGCAGAGATTCCTAGAGGGTAGAAGTATAATTCATCCCAGAGAAAGCTTGGAGCCTGCTACTGACAATAACAGCTCTGAGTCCACAGGGTGATACTTCTGATAAAATTCCATAAAGGTTGTAAGCTTAGAAATATCCCAAATATATCAAAGCTCAAAAACGAATGTATAAGCAACAAAGAAAACAGCAAGAAGAAAATCATGCCTGCGCCTTTTTATATTTTCCAAAACTCTTCTCTTTCAGCTCTTACAGAACTCTAGCTGAAGGGCAAACAAAGCAAAGAAAATGTGTTTCTATTCAAGAAATGTTAAATAAATGTGTAATGATTTCTTGGTCAACATTTTCCTTTCCCAAGATAAAAATAATTTGAAGTCACATCTGATAACTATTAACGTTGCTTCCAGGCTGTGCAGTGCGGCGTTCCTGCTATGACTCCTCAGCTGTCGGGGCGAGCTGCAGGGTTCTGGGTCCCTGGAGCCACACAGAGCCCCCCGCCAGACACCGCCCAGCTCCCCCAGCCGACACTGCGTGTGGACCCCTGCCCAGCTCCACTCGCTGCGCCGGCAGGCCACCTGACTTCCAGCGCCAACGCCTTCACCTCCTGTTCCTGTAAAGCCGGTTTCTCCCATCTGTCGCCTCCAGCGCCTCAGAACCACTCCTCCTGCACATGCGGGGTCCCTGGCGGTGACTCTCTGATGGACCCGCGTCTCACTGTGCTGTTTGTCAGCGGTTTTTCAGACCGTCTCTTGGCTCTCGCCCTCCATCTCTCCCTCATCACTAAATGCTGGCTTCAAGTCTTGCCCCAGATGAACATCGTTTGCTGCTGCTGATACCTGGAAATGGTCATTTGTGCTCATGCGTGAAGTCTGCATTCACCAAAGCCAGCTACACCACAGGTTCCCAGGCAGGACTCGAACGAGGCTGACAGCGAGCCTACAAATCTAAGAGGAGGATCAGCCTTGGGACAAATGCAGAATCACGTGGCAGAAACACACAGGCACCCCCGCAACCCCCACCCCCACCCCCCACCCACTGCCCAGAGCATTGGCTCAAGTCAGCGCATGGGAAGACTCCTGCGGGGAAACCTTGCTCCCTGGAGATTAGCTGCTAGGACCAGACCAGGCCTGGGGATGCGGGTGGGGGGAGCTGGGGCTCTGGGACAGGCGGGGAGGCCCAGCATCTCCCAGGTGGAGCCCCCAGGAGGCTCCCCGCCCCAGGAGGATGAGGGGTGGGGAGCCGGCAGCTGCTCTGGGAGGCACTGGTGCGTGTGTCATTCAGGTCTCCGGGCTAGGCCTAACATGACACAGACCTTACCGTGCACGGGTTCAAAGAGTTAGCCCTAACAGTTACGTATGCGGAGAGTACCCTGTCCTGCTATCTGCCCAGTGGCAGAGGAAGCCTGGTGAAACTTGCATGCTAATCCAAGCAACACGTTCTCATGGCTCTGAAGTGGCCATGTGAGTTGAAGCCCGGCCCGCCTTCTCTGCGGCCTGCTTGCTCTCCCGGCCTCTGGACCACCTCCCTTCTGGGAGCCTGCTGGCTGGCCTGGCACCTCGGCCGGCCCAGCTCCTCCGACGCTGCCAGGCCTTCCCTCCCCTCCCCTCCCCGGGCCTCCCAGCCCACTCATCTCCGCTCAGACTTCCGGTTGGAATCCTCGAGAAGATTTAACAAGTATTAGTACCCATCCCACTCCATCATTTTCTGGGCCTCTTCCATTTCTGACTTACTTTCCTTATAGCACTTTTAATCATGTGAAACTACTTAAAATCATTCCAAAAGAGCAGAAACCCTGTCTGTCTTCTCCAGTTCCCCCACATCAGCCCTTGAAGGGACTTGATATCTTGGGTTGGCGAGAAAGTTCATTTGGGTTTTCCTGTAAGATGGTATGGGAAAACCCGAACCAACTTTTTGGACAACTCAATATATACTCACTCCTTGGGAACTTGTTGAAGGAAGGGACATTTTCCCTACTCGTCACCGTGGAAAAGAGACCCTCCCTATAGAATAGAGACGTGCCCCGCTGAATGGAGGCCCCGTGTCCCTGTGACTGTCTCTGCTGCAGCACGGCTGGGTCTGTTTGGCAGGTTGCTGCTTTCAAGAGATGCTCAGAGCAAACCATACCTGGAGAAAATACCTGGGGAAACTGCAAGTGCTACCTCCCTTGACCTTCGGAAGATGTGCAATGAAAGGATTTTGAAACAAACACAAAACCCTCTGTTAAACTCATTTCTCAATTACTGTGAACACCGACCCTCTTTCAGGCGGTTCTGCTCAACACTCGGCAGAGGCAGAAGCTCTGAGAACACGCATTCCTGGGCGCCGTTCACCGGGTCGTGGAGACGAGACAGAAGCTCCGAGAACACACGTTCCAGGGCGCCGTTCATGGGATCGTGTTCCAGAGCGCCGTTCACGGGGTCGTGGAGATGAGACAGAAGCTCCGAGAACACGTGTTCCAGAGCACTGTTCAGACAGGGTTGTGGAGACGCGCGGGTGCCGGAGAGGAAGCAGACACAGTTGTTAGGAAGGTCTGGTGCTCGGGGGACAGTGCTCCCGCACCATCCACCAGAAGCTCCTGGTCATGGTAAATTATATGGAGGAAGAAACACCGCATCCCTCAAGGAAGAGAGCTGTCTGCTGACAAAACATAAGCACTGCAGAGCTGGGAGTCAGCCAGATGTAACTCGGTGCTGAGCTGCGCAGAGGGCTCCATCTGAAAAGCCAAGAATACTGCCTGTGAGTTGCTCAGTCTTGTCTGATTCTTTGCTACCCCATGGACTGGAGCCTGCCAGGCTCTTCCATCCATGGGATTCTCCAGGCAAGAGTACTGGAGTGGGCTGCTGTTTCCTTCTCCGAGAATACTGAACAGATCAAAAAATAAATTCAGAAAACAAAGCGAAAAGGACCCCTTGTCAATGAAGCCACGCGCTTCATCTCCATGCTGACAAGCGTGGAGCTCTTCCCAGGATGACCTTCTACTCTGGCCCGGGTGGGAGCTCCTCAGACCTCCTTCCACATTTCCTCCACTTCCCACAGACACGTGTCATCATCGTCACAGTGAAAACGCGTCCCGTCGTGCTTTCAACAAGTGGAGCGACCAGCGTGAAACAACGGCGTCCGTTTGAAGCGCACGGGCTGCTGCTCTAACATGGAGCGTGCTCCCGTGGGACTGCCGGTATCTCCACCACTCGAGGCCACAGGCAGAGCGAGGGGCGCGCCCCTGGCTTCCGAAAGGCGCTTCTGTTTCTCCCCCCACTTTCCTGCTCCTGCCCCTGGTCCCGAGGAAACTACGGATCTTTCTGTTGCTAAAAAGTAGTTTGTATCTTAAGCAAACAGAATTACGGATTATGGACACTTTTAGTCTGGTTTCTGTCACCATTTTCAGCATAATTATTCTAAGATTCATCAGTGTAGGAGCATGCAGTAACAGCTTATTCTTATTTCTGAGGAGCACCCCACTGTGTGATTGTACAACATTTATCCACTCAGCTGTCGATGGATGTGAAGTTGTTTCGCATCCGAAATAAAGGTGGCTATCACAAAAAAGCCGCAACGGACAGTTGTCTGCAACGTTTTGTGCAGACGCATGCCGCCATACATGCCTCGGATGGAACGTACAGTAGGCTGTGTGTATTACTGGTTTTCCAGAAGCTTCTAAACTGTTTTTCAAAGTGCTTGCATTATTGTACTTTCCCACTAGTTTCATTAAGTGACAGTCCCAGGTCCTCTACATCTTGGCCGGCGCTTGATGTGGTTGTACGATGAATCTCAGTGTTTTAAAGGGGTGTGTTCTCTCCTTGTAGTTTTAATTTGCATCCCTCTGTCGACTAAGGATGCTGAATATCTTTAATATCCTGATTTGAAATAGTATCCTCTTTGGTGACGTGTCTGCTCAAATACTTTGTTCATTTGCTGTTTTTTGTTGTTGTTGCTGTTTATCTTCAAATGAATGAGTTTTTAATGATCTACATGATCAGATATATGATTTGTAAATATTTTATCTTTCTGTTTCATTCCCTTGGTATATTCTTTCAAAGAGAATTTTCGTTTTGATGGAGTCTGTTTTTTGTGTGTGGTGTGGCTGAAAAACATTTTTTTAACCCAAGGTTGTAATGATTTTCTCTTGTCATTTTCAAGATTTATAGTTGTAGTTTTAACATTTAGTTCTAACCAAAATGACATCAGTATTTCCCCTGTACACATAACTGTTTGAAGGACTCTCAGCTCTAATGTTTGCTGTTTTTTAAATTTAAAACATAGAAAACTGAAGCAATTTGAGATTTAGAATTACATTTTTGGAAATTTGAGAGGCCGCTGTTTTCACCAATCCGTCTCTGACAACCTGTCTGCTGTTTAGCCATCACTGTAGGGCAGTGAGTTTCCATGCCCACGGCCGGGCAGGTCCCTCCCCCCGACCTCCTAGGGAGCCTCCTGCCAGCGTTATCACCTCGTCACTGTCATTAGGACGTTTGCTCAACCTGTCCTCCAAGGACCCAGGGCCCTGTGGTTTCCTCAATTCAGCGTATGTCATCAGGGGAATATTAGACCGTCTGCCAACCAGTAGGCAAGAGCAGCAACCACTCAGACTGTGCTCTCTGTGTAGCAAGCTGGTCGTCCTACCAACTACTGGCTCCATTCCAGCCCTTCTACATTTGTGCCCCAAAGATTTGCTCGTGCAAATGAGCACACTTGAGTCCCCTTGGGGGAATTTTTCAGCTTCTGTAGAAGTGACAGTGGTAACCTGGGCCTGCAAGCTCACTGATCATGTGAAGATGCTGAAGCAGCCTGGGAGACAAGAAACACATGCTGAGTGAATGCGAGAAGGGTGTGTTCATGCGATGGAAAGCCAGGAAAACGTCCTCTTGATACGGAAGGGAAAGGGATCCCACTCAACACTCCAACAAAGGCGAGGCGGCCGTCCTGGAGGGGAGGGGAAAGCACGAGCGAGGCACAGAGGCTGCGGGGCGCGGCGACTGCACCCTGGCAGCGTCCCACCTTGGCTCGCTGGCGAGCTTCGTGCTGTCCACTTCATCCCTCACCATTCCATGGAGCCCCTCCAGAGCGGCAGGCTCCACTCCAAAGGAAAGAATTTCCTAGACAAAAAAACGACCCACCTCCCAAAGAGAGCATGTTTAAAAGTCGTAATTAGGGAGGACTGAAAACCCTCGTAGGGAAATAGCTGGAAAGTTCTCACGGAAAACTGAGTTGGACCCAGGGAGTGGAAATCAGTCACCTGCGATATTTTAAAATTAAGCTGAGCTGTCTGAGTGTACATTTCAGAAATGCAGCTGGAGCTGCCCAATAAAAATATTTAAAACATTGTCACATTCCCAAACCGTCTCTATAAATCAACACCATATTCTTCACTCATCTTTCATACATATGTTCTAAGTTTTAAGGAATTTTATGGAATTTGAACAACTTGTTTTTAATATCTTGGTGTTAAATGCTAATTTATTTTTCTCTACGAAGAGAGAACTGTAAGGCAATGTTAATACACATGGAGAAAAAACTTATGCAAAATTAAAATTAAGTGCAAAAAAATGACAAATTTTATTCAGAATGGTTCTCTTTCATTTGCTCACATAAATGTAAAAATACTAGCTGGGAATATCCATAATATATTTTTTGTTTCTTTCTTTATGAAACAAAAAATATAAGAACATCTTTCTCCTGTGAAAGCAAATGCTGACAGTCATTATTTCCTGATCATGCATGTATAAATATTTTGGAGATGTGTCACGGGATGCTCGGATAGCTAGGGTAGGATCTTGGTATCAGTTCAGTTGCTCAGTCATTTTCAACTCTTTGTGACCCCATGGACTGCAGCATGCTAAGCTTCCCTGTCCATCACCAACTCCCAGAGCTTGCTCAAACTCATGTCTATTGAGTCGGTGATGCCAGTCAACCATCTCATCCTCTGATCTTGGTATAGGCCATACCAGATCCCTCTCCAATAACCCTGTGTTACCTAAACTGGCATTATAGAGCAAGGAGAATAATATTTTGAGATATTGTGGAAGATGGTTTTATGAAATTACAGTGGAAGTTTTCTTTGAATTTAAGAATTTTTGAAAATGGGCCCCTCTGGCATGAACAGTGATTTTTCTCTAAAATGAAGTATGTGATGGTGCCCAAAGGCTGAAATCCCAGACTTTTAACCCAAGTGTGAGGAAAAAGCAGTGGTATATATAAGAGTATGAGTTTTTTATCTAACACCAAACACAATATCCATAAAAGAAAAAAAAAATAAATTTCCTTCATAAAAACTCAAAACTTTTGTAAAAAGACACACTGTTAAGAAAATGAAAAAAGAAAAATATATGGGGAAAATAATCTACAAATCATTTATATGACAAAGGACTTATTTACACAATATTATAAAGTGCTCTC
The DNA here is from genome assembly GCF_029378745.1 of Bos indicus. Taxonomy (NCBI): domain Eukaryota; kingdom Metazoa; phylum Chordata; class Mammalia; order Artiodactyla; family Bovidae; genus Bos; species Bos indicus. The sequence continues at coordinate 103,572,569 of NC_091768.1, forward strand.
TAAACTCAATAATTAGAAAGCAAACAATCCCATAAAAAATTGTCCAATGATTTCAACAGAGGCTTCATTGCAGAAGATAGACAAGGGGAAAGTTAAGACATGAGAAGATGCTACACTTTATTGGTTATCTGCTGCTGCTGCTGCTAAGTCACTTCAGTCGTGTCCGACTCTGTGCGACCCCATAGACGGCAGCCCACCAGGCTCCCCCATCCCTGGGATTCTCCAGGCAAGAACACTGGAGTGGGTTGCCATTTCCTTCTCCAATGCATGAACGTGAAAAGTGAAAGTGAAGTCACGCAGTCGTGTCCGACTCTTAGTGACCCCATGGACTGCAGCCCACCAGGCTCCTCCGTCCATGGGATTTTCCACACAAGACTACTGGAGTGGGGTGCCACTGGCTTCTCCGTATTGGTCATCAGGGAAACGCAGATTTAAAGCACCATGACACACACCACGTGCCCTTCAGGATGCCAAGCACGGAGACACAGGCACATACCACCCAGGCCTGGCAGGGGCTGCGTTATAGGAAGTGCATGGATCACAAACAAGCCTACGTGTTAGAACCCTCAAAACACGGCCAGATAGAAAGTAAAATGCACAGCCATTCTGGAGACATTCTGACATTTTCTTACAAAATTAAACACACACTTTCAAATGGTACAGCAATATTACTTGTATTTACACTAGAAGAATAAAAGCCTAAAGTCACATGAAAACTGGGTGTGAATTTCTTTAGAAGCCTGACAAGCACTAAAAACTAGAAACCACTTAAGTGTTCTTACCTGGGTGAATGGAACACTACTCAGTAAGAAAAAATAACACATTATTGATACGTGCAAATAGGTGAGACGAAGTGCATTGTGGTGGATGAAAGAAGCCAGAGTCAAAAGTGTAGACTGTATGGCTTCGTTTTTATGGCATTCTGAAAAAGAAAGGCTACTGAGAATGGAGGGGAAAATCAGGAGTTCTCTGGGGCTGGAGGTTTATTATGAAGTGTCAGCATGAGGAAATCAGTGGGTTGGGGCGATGGGGTACCTGGCTTCACGCCTGTCAAAGCTCACATGAAGAAAGGTAGGTAACCTTACCACATGCAAAAAAATAATAAATTTACAGGATGGAATGGTGGAGAACTGTGCGTGACTAGGTCTGATTCACCCAGTTGCAGTGCCCGTTCCTCTAAGGAGTTTCCTGCCATGCCGGGCCGCAAGGACTCTTCGGCTGATGTCCGGCGTTGGTTTTCCAGCTCTCAGGGCAATGATGACACTATTAGTGTTAAAAGCAGCATCAATTCCACACTGATTGACAAGAAAAAAAAAGTAACTGAAATTGCATGAGGTGGGAGCTCTGCACGCTTCAGCCCCCGACAGCAGGACTCCGGTGGGGGCTGTGTCTCCAGTGGGGAGGTGGTCAGCCGTCAGGGGCCCTGTGCAGACGGGCAGGACCTCCAGAGGGTGGGGCTCCTTCCATCCACTCCTGATGCCCCGCTCTTTTTCACTCTGGCCCAACACCCCACCCCAGGAGGCCACAGCTCCATCCCGTCACACACTGACTTGACATTCCGGGCCCACAAAGTCCATCTTCCAGATGCCCCTGGGCACTGGGATAAGTGGGAACATGGCCAGTGGCTCTGCTTCCCAGGCGACGGCCTTAAGTGTTCTGGAATTTTCCACATCTCTGATGCTCCTGGTGCTGATGCAATCTGGTTACTCAAGAAAAATGACCTCACATGCTTGTCAGCTTTTTCTCTTGTTTGTGTGGCTGAAGTGATGACTAACACCTGACCCCTGACCCCTGGGCAGGCCACGATGACCCTCTGGGTGATTCGTGATTGCACCCCACAACAAGGAGGAGAAGTTACCAGGCAGGCCTGGGAATCAGGCTTGTGAACTGCCCTACCCCACCATGCCCTCCCCAGAACGGGTTTGTTTACATTCAAGGGCTTGGCCGAAATCAAGGGTTGTCACCCCGCCAGTCATCCCCAACAAGAGGGGCCTCCTTTCACAGGGTCCTGGCTTCCTCTGTGATCTGAGCGGCATCTGAGCAGGTGAGGGGCAGTGTCACAGGGTGTTGTGGGCGAGAGGCTGAGTACAGACCCGAGGGGGACAGCACAGCACAGGCCTCGCTGCTCAGAAGCAGTCAGCAAACAACTTGGGACGTTTGCCAAAGCCTGACTCTGTCTCTACCGGCCCTGGGTTACCAGGCAGTAGGCAGGCTGGACAAGCTCAGCCCGGCATACTGTGGCCCAGCGGCTGTCCCCCAGACAGACAGTCATCCCCTTTGAGCGCTTGTAGCCGCTGCGTGTGAGGCAGAGCGCTGAGCACAGGAGCAAAAGGCAGTGTCCGAAGTGAATTCATACAGAAGACGTGGCACGCCATGCCTAGGCCTGTTAGAGCAGCCACGAGGGCAAAGAAGGGCCCCAAACTGGGCAGACAGGGCTTGGGCAGGGGAGGACCTGACCCCCGAGCAAGCAGGGCTCAGGTAGGGGAGGACCTGACCAGGTAGGCGGGGCTCAGTAGGACGGGAGACGAGTCAGTCCTTAAAGAACAGGCACAAGTTGCCTGGAACCGGGGTAGATCCCATGGCTTGGATCTTCTAGCCAAAGATCATCCCAAACAGATCATCACATATGGCAAATATCACACACAAAGGCCTTCTCCTGACATTGGCCTGGAACGCCAGCCGTTCCTCCCCAGCCCTGCACACTGCTTCTCAGAGGCCTCGAGGAACCTCCCCTGTGGACCAAGCAAGCAGCTGTCGTCCCCGAAGGACAGTGTGGGTGTGGATCATGATGGACGGGAGGGAGGTGCTGCTTCTGCGCATGAGCCCTTTGTGATCCGTATCTGCAAACCCATGCTGAAGGCAGACCAGAGCAGTGTCCTTGGGCTGAGTGCAACTGACCAGCTAATTCACCACATTTGCACGCTTCGCACCCCCTGTTCCTAACCCAGCCTGCCAGTATGTCTTTTTTCTTACTCCAAGGCCTTCAATTGTCACTATCTACAAAACTATAGAACCACAAAACTACAAATACTAGTTTTGTAAAGTTATCCACAGAACTATTTATGAACATAAATTTTTAAATAAAGTCTAAGCAGTCCTAGAATGTTAGTCTTCAAGGTCTGTGAGGTGAAGTAGCTTCTTATAGAATTTCATTTTAATTTAGGAAATATTTCTGCGGTTTGTCTTGCTGTGTTCTTTGGAGAGACAATAAAAGCCATCAGCATAATTTGGGCTTTTTCTAGCAATGTGTAATGTGTAAATATATGTTAATATAATATGTTAACATAAATATGTGTTAATTTAAAAATTGAATTGGTGCATGGTTGGTAGACAATAAAAGCACAGTCAGCACGTGGCTGAGACTGTGGAATCCTGGCTGAGGCCGTGTCATGCTGAATAAGCTCTCTCTTGGATAGCTTTCTAAGCCACATAAGTAAATAATCAGCAATTTTAAAATATATACCATGCTTATCCCATTTGAAAATGATACGCAAAATCATGGAACATGAACAAAGAAATAAGTCTTAAGCTACATCCGTAGGAACAAAGATCCCAAGCTCGTATTTTATGGTGGTTGTGGTCTCGGAAATACTTCAGAATCACCGAGACAAACAACCCGAACTGGCTTCCAAACCCGAATCTGAGTAGCAGATTCTTCTCCGTGAAGATGGGTGTTCCACTTTGTTCCTGGGCCACTGACCACTGGTGCCTGGAGGAACTCCACGCAGCATGGAGCCTCCTTGGAGAGGTGGCAACAGGTACCGACCCTTTCAGGGGCAGGAGGAAGCTTCTCCGGAGAAGAAACATGTGCCTTCTGTGTTGGGTCCAAGCACAAATCCCTGGGATTCTTCACCCCAGGAAGTGAGCGCAAACCCAGAAACGAAAGCAGCGTGGCCGCGGGGGTGGGAGACCCAACCACCAGCGGCAGGCTCACTTCTTCAACATCTTTGGCAGAAACCGATACGTAAACAGGAGGCTTTTAAAGCAACGGGCTCAGAATTGTTTATTTCATTCTCTCAGAAGTGGAAGGATCATCTGTTTCATCAAGACGCAAAGGAATAATTTCCTCCTTCCGAAATGAAGTAACAAAGACCCACTGTGCACCGTGGCGGGAGCAGCCTGGCTTCCCTCGTTTCCTGCCTTCACCACCATCGGTCCATGTGGCTGCAGGGGGGTCTGGGCTCCTGGCGGGGCGTCAGGACAGCACATGGTACAGCTCAGTAGATGCTTCTCTGTGAATCCGACCCAGAAAAGAGAGGCAGTTCAGATTTAGAGAGGGGGTGGTTAACTCAATTCCAAATTTAAGGCTTCAACATAACCTACAGCTGTCCCTGCTGTCATCATCAGAAATAATGACAGTTGTTACACAAAAAGTCCCCGGGTCCATCTCTACACCGACGGCGCGTATCACTGGGCTCTGCTCAGCGTCCTTTCCCAGACCCACAGCTTTTCCTTCTTCCTGTGCAAACACAGCCTCTGCTCCCCCAGCACACCCATCGGGTTGGGTGCATCCTCCCAGCTCCAAGGTCTCAAGGCGAGGCCACGCGACAGGCTTGCCTTGTTCTCTCTCAGCAGCCTCCAGGCAGCCAGCCGTAACATCTTAGAGCACCTACCACCTAAACCTGCCTGCAGGAGACCCAGTTTGATCCTTGGGTCAGGAAGGTCCTGGAGAAGGCAGTGGCTTCCACTGCAGTATTCTTGCCTGGAGAACCCCATGGACAGAGGAGCCTGGCGGGCTGCAGTCCATGGGGTCACAAAGAATTGGACATGACTGAGCAACTAAGACGCTAACACCACTACTCTCACAACCAGCCCCATCCCTCCAGGATCACACGTGGCCAGCAGTTCAGGCCATGGGAACTGAGAGAGCCGAGGGTGAACGCCCGCGGGAGGAGGGAGGAGGTGGACGCAGAGTTGGGGGGCACCCTCCCAGAGGATCAGGCAGAGCAGCTTCTAAACCAGTGCATGGGCACCGGCCCTAAGGTGGCCATGGTGCTGGAGTCCACACGGGCCGCCTGGGCCAACCTTTCTCGGTTTTCCTGACCTCAGTGGGCATCTTCCTTTTGAACTCTGTAAGATATTGCCTTATCTTTATTTTATCAACCTTTGTTTCTGGAGAGTTATCTTGTTCTTTTGTTTGAAACACACTCTTTCCCTTCTTCATTCATCTCCACTCTGCACATCAGATTAAAACAGCCATGTCTCCCAGTCTTCACTAATGTAGGAGATGAACCTTGATGATCATCCTAACTCGAGCTCCTGGCTGCTTGTCAAACTTTTGGGATGGTCCAGGCCACCTTATTTGTTCTCAGAGGTCCCAGTAGACATGCTGTGTGTGCTAAGTCGCTTCGGTCTTATCTCTCTTTGCAACCCCATAGACTGTAGCCCACTAGGCTCCTCTGTCCACGGGATTCTCCAGGCAAGAACGCTGGAGTGGGTTGCCATGCCCTCCTCTGGGGGATCCTCCTGACTCAAGGATCGAACCCTGGTCTCTGACATCTCCTGCATTTACAGGTTTTTTGTTTTTGTTTTTTTACCACTAGAGCCACCTGGGAAGCCCCCTAGTTGATCTGTCAGTGCCCGAAGGAAGGGTCACAGTCAGCAGTAGATACGGGCTGACCGGGGACCCAGACCCTCAGTCCTCATTAGCTGGGAAAGTATGCAGCCAAACCCCTTCCAGAGAGAAACCAGGAGGTGGGTGTCTCTGTGCTGGGCTTTGAGGTGTGGCTATGCTGGTGGGGGACGGGGAGTGGAAGGACGTGCAGCTGCTCCCACAGCAAACTGCTGCTTTGTTCCCCGAAGGCCTGTGGGACTTGCTAATGGAATCCCCGTTGGCTGTCAGAGCCAGAGGACCTGGAGACTCATCCCTCAGGCCACATCTGGGACTCAGACGTGTGACAAATTCCTCCCAGGGGGATTCTGGTGACTTGGACAGGGGGACAGGGAGAAGGTGAGTGAGGTGTCTGCGGTCTCCCCAGTCCCTGGGGTGCTCAGTTAGAAGCTGTGCTTCAGGCAGTAGCTTTCCAAATGAGCAGATGGGCCTCTTCTAGGAAGAGAAGGAGGTCTGGTTTTTCCTGTCCCACCCCAGTCCCACCTGGAGCCCTAGGGGGACAGCCCTGGCGGTGCCCATTAACATAAGAAGAAGCAGAAGGATGTGTTTCAAGCAAAAGAACAAGATACTCTCCAATCACAAAGGTGATTCTTGTTGCTGGTGGGTCTTGTGGATACAGCCTGTTGTCTTTCTGAGTTATGTGGAGTTATGTGTTCTGCAGTCCTTTTAACTGGTACTACATTGCATCTGCAGACCAAATTGGAAAAAACTGATATGTTGACAATATTGAGCTTTATTTCCATGAAAACGGATTATATCTTCATTTATTTAGTTCTTTGATTTCATTCAACTAAATTCTGTAGTTTTCCTTATATAAATCTTGTACATAATTTGTTAGACATATACCTAAGCATTCAATTGTGGAGAATGCTACCAAAAATAGCATCATGCTTTAAATTTCAAATGCTTCTTATTGACTGCTAGTACATATAAAAGTGAAAGCAATGGACAAGTATCCTGCAGACTCACTATAATAATTTATTAATCCCAAGATTTTTTTTTTTATTCTTTTGGATTTTCTACATAGAAACTCATGTTGTATGTGAAAAAAAGAGAGTTTTATTATTTTTTTTCCAGTCTATATACTTTTCCCTTCTTATTGATTTAGCTAGAACTTCCAGCCCAGTATTGAAAAAGAACAGTAATAGAGTACGTGATTACTGAGCTTAGTGGGTTAATATGTGAGATGTAGGTGTTCTACAGATCCGGACTGCACTATTATTGCTAAATAGAAGCCTGTGTTTATTTTTTGATGTGGTCCTCTTAGCATCTTGCATTTCTGTGGGGCCATTTGCCTTGAGCCTGCAGAACTTCCTAAAATAATCCTTTAGTGAAGGTCTGCTGCTGGCAAATTCCCTTGGTATTAGTCTTAAAAATACTATTTTTACCTTTACTTTTGAAGAATACTTTACTATTTTTTCTTTGATAATTTTAATTATTGTGTTCCACTGTCTCCTAGAAGGTATCGTGTGTGTGTGTGTGTGTGTGTGTGTGTGTGTGTGTGTGTGAGAGAGAGTTTTATTCTTGCTCATTAAGGGTGGTGTGTCTTTAAGCCTTCCTCCTGTAGTAAGTTCTTTTTTTCATTTGTCCTTAGTTTTCAAAATCTTTGTAGTAATGTAACTAGTTGTGACTTCTTTCTATTTCTCCTCTCTCATATTCATAATTCTTATCGAATCTGTGAAATGATGGATTTCACCACTTTGGGAAAATACTTGGCCTCTGGCTGCTTAAATATTTTTTGCCACATTTTCTCTTTCCCTCCCCAAGCCCGAGGCCAGGAGCGGCAGGCGGGAGGAGCTACCACACGCCCCCACGCCCGAGGCCAGGGGCGGCGACTGGGAAGACCAACCCCATGTCCAAGGAGCCGTGGCTGCACGGGCACAGGAGGGCCTAGAGGACCTATTCCACATTGAAGGTCAGGAAGGGCGGCGGTGAGGAGATACCCCACGCCCAAGGTAAGAGAAACCCAAGTGAGACGGTAGGTGTTGCAAGAGGGCATCAGAGGGCAGACACACTGAAACCATACTCACAGAAAACTAGTCAATCTAATCACACTAGGACCACAGCCTTGTCTAACTCAATGAAACTAAGCCATGCCTGTGGGGCAACCCAAGATGGGCGGGTCATGGTGGAGAGATCTGACAGAATGTGGTCCCCTGGAGAAGGGAATGGCAAACCACTTCAGTATTCTTGCCTTGAGAACCCCATGAACAGTATGAAAAGACAAAATGATAGGATACTGAAAGAGGAACTCCCCAGGTCAGTAGGTGCCCAATATGCTACTGGAGATCAGTGGAGAAATAACTCCAGAAAGAATGAAGGGATGGAGCCAAAGCAAAAAGAATACCCAGCTGTGGATGTGACTGGTGATAGAAGCAAGGTCCGATGCTGTAAAGAGCAATATTGCATAGGAACCTGGAATGTCAGGTCCATGAATCAAGGCAAATTGGAAGTGGTCAAACAAGAGATGGCAAGAGTGAATGTCGACATTCTAGGAATCAGCGAACTGAAATGGACTGGAATGGGGGAATTTAACTCAGATGACCATTATATCTACTACTGCAGGCAGGAATCCCTCAGAAGAAATGGAGTGGCCATCATGGTCAACAAAAGAGTCTGAAATGCAGTACTTGGATGCAGTCTCAAAAATGACAAAATGATCTCTGTTCATTTCCAAGGCAAACCATTCAATATCACAGTAATCCAAGTCTATGCCCCAGCCAGTAACGCTGAAGAAGCTGAAGCTGAATGGTTCTAAGGACCTACAAGACCTTTTAGAACTAAAACACAAAAAAGATGTCCTTTTCATTATAGGGGACTGGAATGCAAAAATAGGAAGTCAAGAAACACCTGGAGTAACAGGCAAATTTGGCCTTGGAATACGGAATGAAGCAGGGCAAAGACTAATAGAGTTTTGCCAAGAAAATGCACTGGTCATAACAAATACCCTCTTCCAACAACACAAGAGAAGACTCTATACATGGACATCACCAGATGGTCAACACCGAAATCAGACTGATTATATTCTTTGCAGCCAAAGATGGAGAAGCTCTATACAGTCAGCAAAAACAAGACCAGGAGCTGACTGTGGCTCAGATCATGAAATCCTTATTGCCAAATTCAGACTTAAATTGAAGAAAGTAGGGAAAACCACTAGACCATTCAGGTATGACCTAAATCAAATCCCTTATGATTATACAGTGGAAGTGAGAAATAGATTTAAGGGCCTAGATCTGATAGATAGACTGCCTGATGAACTATGGACTGAGGTTCTTGACATTGTACAGGAGACAGGGATCAAGACCATCCCCATGGAAAAGAAATGCAAAAAAGCAAAATGGCTGTCCGGGGAGGCTTTACAAATAGCTGTGAAAAGAAGAGAAGCGAAAAGCAAAGGAGAAAAGGGAAGATATAAGCATCTGAATGCAGAGTTCCAAAGAATAGCAAGAAGAGATAAGAAAGCCTTCTTCAGCGATCAATGCAAAGAAATAGAGGAAAACAACAGAATGGGAAAGACTAGAGATCTCTTCCAGAAAATTAGAGATACCAAGGGAACATTTCATGCAAAGATGGGTTCAATAAAGGACAGAAATGGTATGGACCTAACAGAAGCAGAAGATATTAAGAAGATGTGGCAAGAATACACAGAAGAACTGTAGAAAAAAGATCTTCACAACCCAGATAATCATGATGGTGTAATCACTGACCTAGAGCCAGACATCCTGGAATGTGAAGTCAAGTGGGCCTTAGAAAGCATCACTAGGAACAAAGCTAGTGGAGGTGATGGAATTCCAGTTGAGCTATTTCAAATTCTGAAAGATGATGCTGTGAAAGTCCTGCACTCTATATGCCAGCAAATTTGGAAAACTCAGCAGTGGCCACAGGACTGGAAAAGGTCAGTTTTCATTCCAACCCCAAAGAAAGGCAATGCCAAAGAATGCTCAAACTACTGCACAATTGCACTCATCTCACATGCTAGTAAAGTAATGCTCAAAATTCTCCAAGCCAGGCTTCAGCAATATGTGAACCATGAACTTCCAGATGTGCAAGCTGGTTTTAGAAAAGGCAGAGGAACCAGAGATCAAATTGCCAACATCTGATGGATCATGGAAAAAGCAAGAGAGTTCCAGAAAAACATCTATTTCTGCGTTATTGACTATGCCAAAGCCTTTGACTGTGTGGATCACAATAAACTGGAAAATTCTGAAAGAGATGGGAATACCAGACCACCTGACCTGCCTCTTGAGAAATTTGTATGCAGGAAGCAACAGTTAGAACTGGACATGGAACAACAGACTGGTTCCAAATAGGAAAAGGAGTTCGTCAAGGCTGTATATTGTCATCCTGCTTATTTAACTTCTATGCAGAGTACATCATGAGAAATGCTGGGCTGGAGGAAGCACACGCTGGAATCAAGATTGCTGGGAGAAATATCAATAACCTCAGATATGCAGATGACACCACCCTTATGGCAGAAAGTGAAGAGGAACTCAAAAGCCTCTTGATGAAAGTGAAAGTGGAGAATGAAAAAGTTGGCTTAAAGCTCAACATTCAGAAAACGAAGATCATGGCATCTGGTCCCATCGCTTCATGGGAAATAGATGGGGAAACAGTGGAAACAGTGTCAGACTTTGTTTTTTGGGGCTCCAAAATCACGGCAGATGGTGACTGCAACCATGAAATTAAAAGACACTTACTCCTTGGAAGGAAAGTTATGACCAACCTAGATAGCATATTCAAAAGCAGAGACATTACTTTGCCAACAAAGTAATAGTCAAGGATATGGTTTTTCCTGTGGTCATGTATGGATGTGAGAGTTGGACTCTGAAGAAGGCTGAGTGCCCAAGAATTAATGCTTTTGAACTGTGGTGTTGGAGAAGACTCTTGAGAGTCCCTTGGACTGCAAGGAGATCCAACCAGTCCATTCTGAAGGAGATCAGCCCTGGGATTTCTTTGGAAGGAATGATGCTAAAGCTGAAACTCCAGTACTTTGGCCACCTCATGCGAAGAGTTGACCCATTGGAAAAGACTCTGATGCTGGGAGGGATTGGGGGCAGGAGGAGAAGGGGACGACAGAGGATGAGATGGCTGGATGGCATCACTGACTCGATGGCCATGAGTCTGGATGAACCCCGGGAGTTGGTGATGGACAGGGAGGCTTGGCGTGCTGCGATTCATGGGGTCGCAAGGAGTCGGACACGACTGAGCTACTGAACTGAACTGAACTCTTGGATCTCCAGTTAATATGTTTCAGACTTTTCTCTATTTCTCTTGGGCTCTTTTGGTATATTTTCCACTTTGGGAGATGTCTCTCTTTCTTGACATTTCCTCAATCTTATCTTTCAGCAAACCAATCCTCTCTTCAACTCTATCTCATCACTATTATATTCATCTATTGAGTTCTTGATTTTAGTTATTACATTTTCATTCTGTGATATCAGTTTACAGGTTTTAGTCTTCCATGTAGTTCTTCAAAATGTCATCTGGTTTTCTATACACATTAATTATGTTTATTTAAAGTCTCTGGTTTTATACACTTCTTACCTAAATTAACAGTGGGTTTGTTTATATTTAATGTTTTTTAAAAAAACCTTTTCTGTTTGAATTATTTTTCTACTATACCTCGTAAATTTTCTTTGAATGTTGATTACAGTTTGTGAAAAATTACGGAAGCTTTGGAGAGTGTTGCCTTACTTCAGAAAAGTGCTCATTTTCTTCTGGCAGTTGCTTCATAGTGACTGCCAACAGCGGCAGCCTGGCGAGGCCTGAGATGATTCAGGGCTCTGGGAGTCGCAGGTGTCCTGGTTGCAGGGGAAGTGCACGGAGCACCCCCACACGCCCCTCCCCGGGCTCACTGTTCTGCTCCTTAGGGAAGCAGCATCATTACCTCTGCTGTCAGGAACGACCCACCACCTGCGGCTCTGACTTCCGACTCCACGGCAGGTTCACAGTTCAGGTAAGAGCACACACCTCCCTGTTCACATCGCGCCCCAGAGGCTCCTGGCTCAACAACGGAGCCGGAAAGGGCGGCCCAGAGTGACCGCCTGTCCCCAGGGGTCCCACAAAGATGCTGGACTCCGACATTCTCGCACTTCACTGCTTATTCCCAGGGGGTCTGTGTGACCAGCAGACGGGGCACAGACGAGGTCACTCCTGAGATCAGGTTATGGCAGACTTTCTGGCTCTTGAACAACTTGCTGGGTGACTGGCCGCCATGCTGAGAGGCAGTTCCACGAGAAGCCACGCGGGCGGAAGCTGAGACCTTCAACCTCCAGCACGTGCCCTCCAGTCCCAGCAGGCCTGACCGCAGCCTCCGCCAACACCCTGGCTGCAGCCTGTGAGGGACGATGAGGGAACCACCCGACCAGGGACGACGCCTGAGTGGACAGAGGGAGCTGCCCGCCGCACCCTCGGAGCCACGGCCAAGGCACACTGGGCGGTGCTGGAGTCCATGTGGACGCCGAGGCTCCGCCTCCTCCTGTGGAGCCGCTGATGCCCCGCCTCCTCCTGAGGCAGCCCTGCCAGAGCCCTGCCCCGAGTCCTGAGGCCCCGCCTCCTCCTCAGCCACCTCCCGTGGAGATGCTGAGGCCCCGCCTCCTCCTGTGGAGACGCTGAGGCCCCGCCTCCTCCTCAGCCGCCGCCTGAGGAGACGCCGAGGCCCTGCCCTGCCGGAGCCCCGCCCCGAATTCTGAGGCCCCGCCTCCTCCTCAGCCCCCGCCTGAGGAGACGCCGAGGCCCTGCCCTGCCGGAGCCCCGCCCCGAATTCTGAGGCCCCGCCTCCTCCTCAGCCGCCACCTGAGGAGACGCCGAGGCCCTGCCCTGCCGGAGCCCCGCCCCAAATTCTGAGGCCCCGCCTCCTCCGCAGCCACCTCCGGTGGAGACGCTGAGGCCCCGCCTCCTCCTGTGGAGATGCTGAGGCCCCGCCTCCTCCTCAGCCGCTGCCTGAGGAGACGCCCAGGCCCTGCCCTGCTGGAGCCCCGCCCGGAGTCCCTACGCCTTCCTGAGCCATTCCTTGATTTTACCGAGCGACAGGAGCGAGAGACTCCACTTCTGGAGGATGCTTGGACCTCCAGGAAGGGCGCAGCAGGAGAGACCGCAGCCCCCCTGCCTCCCCGGGTCCCCCAGCAGCGCCTGCCCCTGGTCTCCCCTGAGGAGCAGCCCCTCCCCTGAAGGTCCCTCGGAGAGGATCAGAAACAATTGCTTTTTGTTGCAAGGTGGCCGTGGCCACACGTGGTGTGTTCCGTCTGGTTTCTTCTGCTTTGGTTTTATTTTTATTTTTTAAAAAGAAAAGCATTTCTCACATACTAAGTTCTCATACTGTAATTCCTGGAAATCATTCTGGAGTCAAAGAATTTTTGTCTGGTAAGAAAATAAAAAAGAACACTAGGAGACTTCCTGCCGCCCTGGGACGTGGGCCAGCAAATGGGGGTTTCAGCCTCCTCCTGCCAGGAGTTGCAGCGACGTGGCCGCCGCCAGAGACCAGGGGACTGAGAGCCAAGGGCAGGCGCCCACAGGGCTGGGGCTCAGACAGCCCTGCTCCCCTGGACCCTCTCTGGGCCTCCGAGAAGAAAGGGGAGAAACGCAGCCTTCACTTAACCATGAGGAGCTCCATAAACCCGAACACAGACAGTGGACAGTTGGAATCATAAGCCAAGCAATGAAGTTGGTTTGTAATGTTGCAAACCCAGTGATGATCCATCACGACAGTTCTGCTGACCCTCTCGTAAGGCAGCCTGGAAGTATCCTCGGGGCAGCGTCATGGGGGACAGACTCCCAGCAATGTTCCTCTGGGACTTTTACTCATCAAAAGCCAGGGGCCATGCTGGAGATTCTTCATGCCTTGTGCTTCCTAAGAATTTGTAGATGGTACCTGGGGGTCAGGGAGTTAGAGGCCCCCAAGTTCACTGGACACCGTCATGGCCCCCCCAGGAACGTGGTGGGGAGCGCCTCGCCTCCCTTCTGGCTGCTGTAAGGAATACGTGACCATGCGACCTTTGAGAGAAATCCACCAAATTCCGATCATGGGCGCTGGAAATTCAGAGTTGAATCGTGACACAGAAGTTTGGAAGTTGCTCAGAAATTAACATTATTTTTTGTGAAATTCCAGCAATACTGATGGGTTTTCCCTGAAGTCCACCAACCTCCCGGAACCCACAGTGTCTCCGGGAGTTGAGGTCCCGGCCCTCCCTTTGTCTCACTCCTCCCTTCAGCAGTTTTCCTGCTTCTGCTTATCTCAGATGAGCAGTGGGCCAGCCCCGCTGTGCCAAGCAGACGCTTATAACCTCACAGAAGAAACAGACCACCACCCAGAGCCCTGCCTCCCCAGGAAAGCCTGTCTGAGTCACTCCCCAAGGAAAAGAGTTTGTGAAGAATACGCATCTGTTTCAGGATGCGTCCCAGTGAGTCACCTGATTAAAGAGACGTGAGAACCACAGGTTTGCGATGCTGGGTAAAGCTTGCCCCAGGATACCCCTCCTCACAGGGAAGGGACTCCTAGCCTCTGCTCCTCTGCAGGGGCTTAGCAGATACGTGACCACACCCACCCCCATCACAGCCCCCCAGGAGGCCTCGTGGGCCCACTGAACGATTTCCTCCAGAGTTCTGAGCAGAGTGTGTGATATTCCCGTGCTTCACAGAAACACGCTTGCCCTCTGCTTCCAGTTTATCCTGCATCCTCCCCCAGGAGCTGGAATTCAAACCCTGTGCTGATGAGGCCCACATGCCAAAGGGCGTCCGTTGGACGAGGATCCTGGTCCCCTGAGGGCCTGCTGAAGCAGAACCACCTATCTGCTCTGGACCAGCTGTCATCTAGGGATGAGGGCCTGGAAGAAGAGAGCTATCCATCTGCAATGCCTGGGGGCCTGCATTTGGTGCCATTGATGCCCCAGATAGAGCTGTATCCCAACAGGGGCCCCCGTATGTGACGGCATCCTCTGAGGCCCGTAATGAGCCTGGCACCTCCATCTCCCAGATCCCAAGATGGAGAGACAGAGGTCCTGTTACCCAGAGTCACAGGAAGGAGCGGGAGGATGGGATGCAGATCCAGGCCTGGTCCACACTGAGCCAGGCAGGTGGGGCTGCCGGGGCCAGCTCCGGGCGGCCGTGGGGACACAGCTCCTCCTGTGTCATTGGCTGGAGAAGGGAGGTCCAGGCTGCCTCACACTGTCAGGTCCAGAGGGCTGCATGTGCTTATCTGGTGCAGAGATCTGAGGAGTCCCACTCTCCAAACCCAAGGCTGTCTGAACACTGGTTTGAACAACAGGCTAGGAGTGTGATCAGTCACCCAAACTGAATGGGGATCCGGTCCATTGCCCTGAAGGCAGTGACAGGAGGGCCCCCTTAACAAAGGCCCCAGACCCATGGCTTAGACAGTGGGCCACCTGGAGGCCGGATGTCAAACATCAAGGCATCAGCAGGTGGGTTTTGGTGAGGACTCTTTCCCTGACTTGTGGACGGTCCGCACATGGCCTGTCTTCTGTGCACTTTCCAAAGTCAAACTTACCCCAGAAAAGACCATGGTCACTGTTTGGTGGTCTGCTGCCAGTCCGATCCACTCCAGTTTTCTGAATCCCAGGGAAACCATTATATCTGAGACGCATGCTCAGCAAATCAATGAGATGCTCCGAAAACTGCGATGCCTGCAGCCGGTGTTGGTCAATAGAAAGGGCCAGTTCTTCTCCATGGCAATGCCTGACTGTACATCGCACAACCAGCGTTTCAAAAGTTGGACGAACTGGGCTACGAAGTTTTTCTACATCAACCATATTCACCTGAACTTTTGCCAACCACTTCTTCAGCCATCTCAAGGATTTTTTGCATGGACAAGTCTTTTTGCTTCCACAACCAGCAAGAGGCAGGAAAATGTAACCATGTGACCTGTCGCTGTCTCGGTCCTGAGCAAACGCCCCGCCAGTGCCCTAGGCCCCTCACCCTGTCAACCCACGGAGCTCTGCTGGCTCCCCCGGCATCGCTGTTCCTCCATATTTTTCTGTCAGCAGGCGCACACGCTGTCATCTGCCCCATTTACAGCAATCCAAACAAGCAGGCCGCACTCTCCTCAGCTCTGGGCCCCTTGAGTAGCTCCACCCCCGACTCTCCCCGCCCAGACCTGACGGTGACCCTACAGTCCTTGGGAGGGTGGGGCAGAGGGGAGATCCTCAGTAATGGAGTTTAAAAGAGCACCTGCTCAGAAATTCCTGAGATTTGTGACTTAGGCTTGCTTAAGGTTCAGGCTGTTTGCAAAAAGTCATAGCCTTTCTCGCTTAAAATCTTATCTCTGTTTCTCTCGTCCATCTTTAAAAATAAGTAGAAAAAAACTGATTCTGGGCCCGGCTCCACGCCGCGTGCCCCTCCCTGTAAGATAACCAATGTTAATAGGGAAAACGGAGTGGTCACTGAGGAAGCCGTGTGGCCAGCAGCTTCGTCAGGGCGGACGGACGGACCCTCCCGAGAAGCAGCGGGCAGCCTGGTGCCCTGACAGGCAGGTGGGTGTCTAAGAGAGGGCCGGGCTCACCTTTGACCTCCTGTCATGCAGTTTAGCTCCTGAGAGGCTCTCGGCTTCAACCTTTGTTCATCTTTAAAAATAAATAAAAATGGATTTCTTGCTTAGGAAACCACCTATCAATGAAAACGAAGCCTGGTTAGATTTTAGAAATAGGCATTTGAAATTATGTACACAAAGAGCTTTGATTATTTTAAAAAATAACCTTATATACATAAATGTGTTAATGGGAAGACTCTAAAAATACGTGTTCTCTTACAAAACCAGAGATAACCTACCAAATGCTTATTTCGCGAGTAGTTTGTCAGTTAACAGGGACTAAAGTCCCCTCTATTGGTGGGAATGTCCACGGAGGCTGGGTTAAGGCTGGCGCCCCCTGCCAGTGTCCTTCCGTCCTGACCCAGGGCTGTGGCTCACAGTGTCAGCCAGGATGAGTGGGTGTCGCATCCAAGTTTCTCCATGTCAGGCTCACTTTTTCCTGCCAAAGCCCCTCATTGGCTGATTGTACTGGGCTCTCAGGTTCTCTGGCTTTCCGAGCTCAGTACTTCAAAGATGCAGACTGAGCCGTCGGAATGCGTTTCACTGTGTGCTTGTACCCAGAGTTCATGGAAAATAAGCTGTCTACAGCAGTGTCAGTTCCCCTTGTTTATTTACAGTTTAGGCGGTAAAGGGAGCGGGGTCATTCACGAGTGCCTTCAGACGTGAACCTTTTCCCTAAAAAAAAAAAAAAAACAACCCAAAAAACAAAAATCCCTGTGTATTCTTTGTGCTTTATTTCTTTGTCCTCAACTTGAAACTTGAAAAACGTTAACACGTGGAGGCTGGTTGTTGGGACGGCATTCTCGTTGCACTGAGCCGTATGCTGTTGTTGCAGAAACCAGTAATCAAGAAGCCAAACACCACACTCGGAGAGCTGGAGAACTCAGGTTTATCACGCCGGCGGGCCCAGAGGAGTTACCACTCTAAGCTCTGAGCCCTGAACAAAGGGGTTACAGAGTTTTTATAGACAGACTATGGTGGGCAACACTAGCTGTTAATAGGCGGGGTGAAACTAAGGGGTTTCGTGTGGCTGGGAACAGCAGTTAAGATGGGGAGGGGATGCCTGACCTTTACATGGACAGGCATGGTTAAGCAGGTTTGCAGGGGCCGGGCAATTGCAAAGAGCAGGACAAGGGTGCGTGGGATAAACTCCAGTGCCTAGCATTGTAAATCCCCACTTTCTGAGACTACGTGACCTACGTGATCCAGACCTTGCAAGGGGCAAGCTGAGTTACAGAGGCAGAAGGGGCAGGAGGCTCTGTAAAATTATGACCTTTCCTCTTCGCCGTGACCACAGCGGGCCCTCCTTCACCACGAAGGAGGGCCAGCACCACACGTTAGAATCCATATACAGGGTAAGGGCTCCTCCTGTGCGGGTGGCCTGGGCCCTGTGTTGGTGGCACCTATGGATGGCAGTTGATGGTACCCTACAAAGGACTTGCCGAGGTGGCTTTATGTGTCAGCTTACTGGTCTCAGGGACTTCCCAGCGGCTGGCTAGACAGGATCCTGGGTGTGTCTAGGAGATGATCCTTTGAATCCTTGAACTCAGAGAGCAGATGGCCCTGCCCGGGGCAGGAGGGCCTCCTCAAACATGATTAGGGCCCAAGAAGACAAATGGGGGAGGAAGGGCAAATCCCTCCCTCCCCTCGAGCAAGGCGCCCACCTTCTCCCACCTCGGACATCAGCGCGCCTGGTCCTCAGGCCTCCGCCTTGGACTGAACGGCCCCACCAGCTGTCCTGGGCCCCAGCTTGTAGGAGGCAGATTGTGAGCCGGCTCCTACAACGAATCTGCTGAAACCAAGCATTTCATTTAAAAGAGAGAGAGAGAGATTATCAGTAAGAAAATAAAAATGCATCTACTTAGCCTCATTTCCTGAAAAATAAATTCTGAAACTATGTGCAAAAATGAAAACAAGCTTGTTCCTTTGCCCTTGTGATTCCAGTCTGGCTGAAGAGCAGCGGGAAAGTCACTTTCTTCCCGTCTGTCATCTGCCTGTCATCTGTCTTCTGTCCGTCTATCTGTCATCTGCCTGTCGTCTGTCTTCTGTCCATCTATGTGTCATCCGCCTGTCATCTGTCTTCTGTCCGTCTATCTGTCATCTGCCTGTCGTCTGTCTTCTGTCCATCTATGTGTCATCCGCCTGTTGTCTGTCTGTCTTTTGTCCATCTATCTGTCATCCGCCTGTCGTCTGTCTTCTGTCCATCTATCTGTCATCTGCCTGTTGTCTGTCTTCTGTCCATCTATCTGTCATCCGCCTGTCGTCTATCTGTCTTCTATCCATCTATCTATCATCCGCCTGTTGTCTGTCTTCTGTCCATCTATCTGTCATCTGTCTGTTGTCTGTCTTCTGTCCATCTATCTGTCATCTGCCTGTTGTCTGTCTTCTGTCCATCTATCTGTCATCTGCCTGTCGTCTGTCTGTCTTCTGTCCATCTATCTGTCATATGCCTGTTGTCTGTCTTCTGTCCATCTATCTGTCATCCGCCTGTCGTCTATCTGTCTTCTATCCATCTATCTATCATCCGCCTGTTGTCTGTCTTCTGTCCATCTATCTGTCATCTGCCTGTCATCTGTCTTCTGTCCATCTGTCATCCGCCTGTCATCTGTCCATCTATGTGTCATCCGCCTGTTGTCTGTCTGTCTTTTGTCCATCTATCTGTCATCCGCCTGTCGTCTGTCTGTCTTCTGTCCATCGGTCTGTCATCCGCCTGTCGTCTGTCTGTCTTCTGTCCATCTATCTGTCATCTGCCTGTCGTCTGTCTTCTGTCCATCTATCTGTCATCTGCCTGTCGTCTGTCTTCTGTCCATCTATCTGTCATCTGCCTGTCGTCTGTCTTCTGTCCATCTATCTGTCATCTGCCTGTCGTCTGTCTTCTGTCCATCTATCTGTCATCTGCCTGTCGTCTGTCTTCTGTCCATCTATCTGTCATCTGCCTGTTGTCTGTCTTCTGTCCATCTATCTGTCATCTGCCTGTCATCTGTCTGTCTTCTGTCCATCTATCTGTCATCTGCCTGTCATCTGTCTTCTGTCCATCTATCTGTCATCTGCCTGTCGTCTGTCTTCTGTCCATCTATCTGTCATCCGCCTGTTGTCTGTCTGTCTTCTGTCCATCTATCTGTCATCTGCCTGTCGTCTGTCTTCTGTCCATCTATCTGTCATCCGCCTGTTGTCTGTCTGTCTTCTGTCCATCTATCTGTCATCTGCCTGTTGTCTGTCTTCTGTCCATCTATCTGTCATCTGCCTGTCGTCTGTCTTCTGTCCATCTATCTGTCATCTGCCTGTCGTCTGTCTTCTGTCCATCTATCTGTCATCTGCCTGTCGTCTGTCTTCTGTCCATCTATCTGTCATCTGCCTGTCTTCTGTCTTCTGTCCATCTATCTGTCATCTGCCTGTTGTCTGTCTTCTGTCCATCTGTCTGTCATCCGCCTGTTGTCTGTCTGTCTTTTGTCCATCTATCTGTCATCTGCCTGTTGTCTGTCTTCTGTCCATCTATCTGTCATCCGCTTGTTGTCTGTCTGTCTTCTGTCCATCTATCTGTCATCCGCCTGTTGTCTGTCTTCTGTCCATCTATCTGTCATCCGCCTGTCATCTGTCTGTCTTCTGTCCATCTATCTGTCATCTGCCTGTTGTCTGTCTTCTGTCTATCTATCTATCATCTGCCTGTCGTCTGTCTGTCTTCTGTCCATCTATCTGTCATCTGCCTGTCATCTATCTGTCTTCTGTCCATCTATCTATCATCCGCCTGTCGTCTGTCTGTCTTCTGTCCATCTATCTGTCATTCTGCCTGTCATATCTGCTTCATTGTTGTTCAGTTGCTCCGTCCAGCTCTTTGAGACCCCACGGAATGCAGCACGCCAGGCTTCCTGTCCTTCACTATCTCCTGGAGTTTGCTCAAACTCCTGTCAACTGAGTCAGTGATGCCATCCAGCCATCATATCTGTTTATCCTTCATCTATCTATCTATGCACCGTCTAGCCACCTTTCCTCCATCCAATATCAGCTATTTACACATCATCTATCATCTGTCTGTCATCTATTATGTATCTGTCATCTGTCTAAGCGTCCATCTAGAGTAACTTCAGGAGATTGCATAGGAGGTGGCCTCAGGCAGGAAGTAGCACCGTCAGGAAGGGTTAGGAAGGTGGTGGGACAGGTCAGGCCTGAGTCACCTGCACACGGAGGCCCTGCAAAGCCACCCAGGGCACGGGCACCAGTGCAGCTTTGTCCACCCCAGGTGATGCGTCCAGATGGCTTCTTGGTGGCCTGGCAAGTTGCAGGCTGGTGGTTAAAAGACAGCACAGCACTGCTTCCTCCCTGTGGTCTGACCCCTCCCCGTGAAAGAAGGTCTGTCCTCTGACATGAGCCAAGGAAGAGCCATGCTTCTGGGGCCAGGGACTAGCCCTGCATGAGACCAGGCCCAGGACACAAGAGAAACTCAAGCTGGGTCTTCAGGGCCCTCAATCCCTTTCCCTCCTGGAGGCTTCATGTCCTCAGGCAGAGCTACAGGTCCCAATGACCTGGGTCACCCAGAAGAGGTGTGAGTCCCTGCCCTTCTGAATCTTGACCATTGTCCAGTCCCAAAGGACAGCTCTTGGGTGGGGACATGTAAAGCAGGGGTGAGGAGGGCAGGCCCTAGCTAGGGCCTCCTGCCAGCACTGTGCCTGGCACTTACTTGGCCACCATCCATCAGAAGAGCTCTTACCTGCCATGCCGGACACACGGGGTCCTCAGTGAAAAGCTGAGTGGCTGTGGCTCCTGAAAACCACCCACAACCCCCGGTCTTCCCCAGTGGCCCCATCTGTGTGGCTGAAGAGCCCTGTCTGCTAAAGCACTGCCTGCTGGCCTGGCTGGGGGTCTCCCAGCTGTGAGCCCTCCAGGTCACCCGGGGTGACATCAGTGGTCTCTGTAGGAACCCAGCCCACAGGGATGTGTGTGAAGGTTAATTCGCGTGGTGTATGTTCACAAAACAAAGCTGAAGTCCGTGTCCGCTGGTCGGGCTCCTGTGGGTCCCCCAGAGCTGCAGCTGGTCCACACTCTCTCCACGAGAGCCAGGAACGTCTGCCATGAGGGGCTGCGATGGCTGAATCAGGCTTGGCCCTGGACAGGTCAGGAGCCTGGGCATGATGGCGGAGTCCTGGGGAGACGAGAAGCGGGGACGATGGCTGATGGTGACACCACCCCCCCGCAGGTCAGGGGCATGTGTGGACAGCACGGCCATAAAGGGTGGTGTGCTGAGCGTCCAGCGCATGCAGGCTCTGCATGAACGTCTTCATGCAGGTTTCCTCAGGCCCCACACACCCAGCATTCCTCGGTGAAGACCTGAACTCAGGATGTGAGGAGCTAACTGAAGACCCCACACTGGCCAGAGCATGACCCCATGGGGGAGGCCTCCCCCGGGGCCAGTGGGGAGTTGCCCAGCTTCATCTCTGCACCTCGACAGGGCCCCATGAAGCCCCACCGCAGTCAGGACATAATGTCTTGGTGCCTTGGCTCCTGAGAGTTAGCGCGAGTCAGGGCCGAGTCCACAGGGCAGCTGTGAGGGACACAGCAGCCGCCGTGTGCAGGAGCTGGTTCAGAGGGGAGTGGAGAAGGCCCACGGGCCTGGTGGTACAGGGGGGCAGCAGACCCCAGCATTGGGGCTCAGCAGCATTCCAGGCCCCAGATTCAACCAGGACAAGACCCACATCACGAGCCAGGGAAGAATGTGCTCCGGGGAAGGGGGGCTGTCGGCCGGCCCCTGGGCCTGTGTGAAGTAGGCCTCAGCTTCGGCGAGAGGACAGGTGGTCCACCAGGACCGTGGCCAGGGGCCTGGAGACGAGGGCGGCAGGCCCAGCCCCAGTGCGGGCTCTGGCCTTCGAGCCCTGAGTGCGCTGGGGCTCCGGGGGGCCGACAACCCTTTCCAGGCAGCCTCGGGGCTCAGGCTGCAACGGCCGGCAGTGTGCCCCTCCTCATGAGGGGGTCAGGGTCCAGTCTCTCCCACTAAAGTGGTTTCCTCGGGGCTCATAAAACCCGATCTCGGCCCTGTGCTCCAGCTGGCCGCCGCACCCTCCCCAGGCAGGGCCTCCAGCCCCGGAGCTGGCCCCCAGAACAACCGCTTCTCTATTTTTAGGTTGTGGCAAAGCTGAAGGCTTTTGCTGTTCTCCTCAGCTGTCTTCTTTGTATTTCCAATCACAGGGAATACAAGTTCATTTTTATTCCTTTCCAGCCATATCGAGAGCCTTCCTCCTTTGGCTCAAAAGCTGATGAAATGCTCTTGCTTCCTGCATGGCTTTGTCTTGGTCCTTGTAGCAGATGACAAGACCCCCACAGTCCCACAGAGCCCCGAGAGGGTCTGAGGGTGGAGCCACTGTGCCCGAACGTCCCTAAAGTTACCCTTAGCTCACTCTCACCACCTCGACAAAGTCTGAACAAACCAGAAACCAGAAAGTGGTAAATAGTGACATCACAGGCAAATAGGAACTTGAAAGTCTGAGCAGACAGCAAGCCCAAAGGAACAGCCCATGCCAAGACAGAGAGCCAAGGTGAAATTGCCATGTACCCGGTGGGGCATCAGCGGTGCAGCCTGGGGGACGCCCGGTGACACAGGCAGGAGCAGGAGGAGACTCTGTTATCCAAAGAACACTTGAAAGTCATGTATTCAAAGGAATTTTTTAATGATTTCCCAAAGTCTGAGAAAGAAAACAGGGCACTGGGAAGTCTAATTTGTTACAAATGATCAGGGTTAGACCGCCAAGAGTTTCTAACATCAGGGAGCGTGAAGGACGCGTGAGCCTGGTTCTGTGCACTGCTGGCAGGGGTCCAGTCCACCAGGACGTGGCTGTGATCGTCTTTGGTGGTCTGAGTGAGTGAAAGTCCTGACCAAGGCGAGAGAAGAGTGGGTGTGCTCACAAGACGTGCCCGGAGCTGGGTCCCAGGACACAAGCCCTGAGGGTTCATCTTACTCTGCACCACATCCCGTCTCCACAACGTGCCTGACCACCGTCGCTGCATGGGCAGAGGGCCTTGGAGAAGATGGCTGAGAGGGAACTGTGCCCTAGGACCATACAGACGTCACGTCCTGAATCAGGCTGTTGCAGTGGACGGGGCCACGCTGAGGTTCATCCCCCTGAGGGGTCTGCCGATGCCTGGGAGGTGGCTCAGGCCTTGGGGACGGGGCTGCAGGATCAGTGTCCAGGGCAGAGCAGGTCCCTCACAGAGGTGTGGAGCTGGTGGTGGTAGGAAGTGGGGACCAAGCCACCACCTGCCCTCTGGGGTTGGAAGTAAGGTCAGGAGGGTGGGAGTGCAAGGCCGCCGTGAGTTTTAAGGGACTGAAAGGACCCTAGAAACGCTTGTTGCCAAGAGTAATGTGTAAAAGGAGGACCATGACACTGGTTATATGAGCGGACACCAGACCGTAAGTGTTTGGAGCTGTCTGCTGGGGTTCCTGGCACCCCTGAGCCCCCAGAGGGCATGGAGGGCGTGTTCTAATCCTGAAGTCAGTGCAGGGCGAAGGGGACGTGGCAGCCTTGCCACCCGCCCAGTTGCACTAAAGTGGAAAGAGGTCGGTTTTAAGTTGCAAAATGAGTTAAGAAGAGGCAAATCCCCAGCAATTTTGTCTGGCCAAATTATACTTTTAGACTCATGCCTATAACTTTATATTTTAAAAGCTCACATTATTTTATAATCTCCTGAAAATACATCATCTTGCTATTTGTTTTTAAAACCTCATCTGGAACTTTTCATAGTATTTAAACACCGCCCCCCCCCCCCCCAACCTTGGATAAATAAAGTAATGTCATCCCGTAAAGACCAACTACTGAATCATTTTTAGACGCCTCCTTGAGAAGCAGTTTTTAGGGTAGGAGGGTTGCACTGCTGCCCCCTGAAGAGCGAGGCCAGGCTGCCGTGGGCTCCGGAGTGCATGTTGCTACAGGCCTCAGAGGCTCCTGGTGTCAGCCCGGGCTGGGGAGGCACACGCCGGGCTCCGGGACGGGGCTCACAGAGCTGAGGGTCGTGTCCATGGGATACAGCCCAAACCCAAGTCTTCTGAGGCCAAAGCACCACGGCCTCGGCCGTCCTTGGAAAGGGCAGGGGTGTGGGCAGCCCCGACCCCACCACCACCCGCACCCACGGCCCCTGCTTCCCTCCGTCACCAACCCAGCCTCTGCGTGATCTGGAATCCCATTCTCTCCATGGACAGTTGTACAGAACCCACACATTCCTTTCTTCTGTGTTTCTTCTCCAGGGTCGTTGGTGCTGTGAGCCATGGAAATGGCTCTTGTGCTAGTCCCCAGGCCTGGGAGTGTCACAGACAGTGTCCCCAGCAGCTGCGACCCGCCCCAGGAGGCCCCACCTCTGCCCACCGTGCCCCTAGCCCCACGGCCCTGGCCATCCTCTCCTCCACGTTGTCGCTGGATGGCACCAAATACCCGCAGGACCTCAGCACTGGCCATCACCAGGCCACTGTCCCAATGGAGGGCACCTCTACTGAAAGCCTCCGGATCAGCACAATGGTTCTGTCCTTCACCCCAGGGTGTGCCTCCGGGACGTTTCCTCATCACCATCAACAGAGAGAGGAGGGACGAGACACACGTAAGTTTCATACACCTTAAAAGACGGGTGGCCCCCCGCAGTCCTATAGATCCAAATATCGGGGTGATGGTAAACGAAACGAGATGCTCTCGGGGTGGCTCTAAGCCAGTGCTTGACGAGGTTAATGTCACGTGATCCTCTCGACCAGCCCACGGAGCCCACACTTTCAAAGATCTTTTAAAGGAGAGCTGTACCCAGCCTCCCAGGGCCTCGACGAGGGTGAAAGCACTGCCAGCTCAGGACACCCCTGGATGCCAGCGCCTCGGTCACACATGTTTCTTCATTGTCAGGACCGTCCCTGAAGCCACACAGTGGTCAGTGGCCGAGTCGGGCCAGCAGGCTCAGCTCCCCTTCACACTGGAGCCCAGAGCAGGAAGCACCAGATTGCAGCCTCCGATGCCCTTGTGCTTTTTATTTTCCACCTGAAAACTTTGGTCTTGTGAACAATGGATGATAAAAATAGCTCGCATATTTCCTTTCTGTGGGAATATATATATATCTCCCCCAGTCTTTGGAAGTGGTGTAGCAACATGCTCAGGACCTCCAGTGCTGTGGTCAGGCTCCCTGAGGTCAGATCTAGGTCTACCAGCTCATCTCATCACCTGCATTGGAGTCCATTTATTCGTCTGTAAAACCGACATAACGGCTGCTCTGGGCAGTGGAGGCGATATAACTGCCCCAGGGCACTCGTACGAAGTCAGGTACACAGTCGTCGTTTAGTTGCTCAGTCTTGTTCAACTCTTGGCAACGTCATGGACTACAGCCCTGCAGGCTCCTCCGTCCACGGGATTCTCCAGGCAAGAATACTGGAGTGGTTTCCATGCCCTCCTCCAGGGGATCTTCCCAATCCAGGGATCGAACCCACGTCTCCCACATTGGCAGGTGGATTCTTTACCACTGAGCCACCAGGGAAGTCCCAGGTACACAGTAGGTGCTCCATAAATGTTGGCTACAAGTACTTGTTTTCAACTGAACTTTGCAAAGATCACCCTCTGTGTACTGTTCCAGATGCCCAGTGAGAATACTGCCCTTTAAACACTATTTGGTGATGCTGACCTAACAGGACTCTTTCTCCATCAGGTAAGAACGACTGTATACATCAGCCGAGTTTCTGTTGCCCCGTCAGCTGCCACGCCTCTGTGGGGACTTTCCTCTGGGTCGTGTCTGTCTGATGCTGTCCACTTGTCATCCGGCAGAGGTTCCAGCTGAGAGAAGACAGCAGCAGGCATAGAGACGAATGAGTACAATTTCAGATGTTTCTGAAGTGAGAAATCGGGGCCACAGCGGAAAAGACCACTGTGTTCCTGAAATTTGGTGTCAAAATGTATTCTGATGAGGCTGTTGAGTTTCAGGGAAAAAGAAAGAG
Source organism: Bos indicus (assembly GCF_029378745.1). Taxonomy (NCBI): domain Eukaryota; kingdom Metazoa; phylum Chordata; class Mammalia; order Artiodactyla; family Bovidae; genus Bos; species Bos indicus. Next base: position 103,598,660 of record NC_091768.1, read on the forward strand.
CACTTCACATGTGCATCCATGTCTTAGGAGAAGGCTATGACCAGATTGGCCTCCAGGGTTTGTGCCTCAACTCTGACACCAAACACTGGAATCTGCAGCTTTGTTCCAGCCACGTTTCTCCTCCAGCACAATGACACTGCCGGCAGATGACAGCTCCATGTCTGCGCCGGGTCCAGGGCAACACGGATGCGGGGTACACGGCTCTCCTCCTGAGCACCCTGCAGCCGCCATCTCCTCCACCAGCCCCGCTTCCCTGCAGGGACCCAGGCCCTGCCCCTCCTCAGGGCTACCCCAATTCTCCCCTTCCCCTCCCACAGCCCTAAGACTGCTGTAAGCAGGTGGTGAGCATTTGGAAAAGCTTCTAAAACAAGCAGAAGAGGAAGAGAATTGAAATTAAAAATCAAACCGCTCTGAAAGCCCATGGCAGGCGAGCAGTCACCATGACACAAATGAAGGAACAAACAAATGGATGGACAAGAGCAGAAAGTGTCACTGAGTCTCTCCTGGTCCGTGGACACACAATGCACATTTCTTTAAATGTCATCTTTTCTGCTTCTAATTAGTTGTGCATAGTTTAATGACTATCACATTGCATCATATACAGCAGATCCTTTCTGGGCAAAGCCTTCATGGGAGCAAAAGGAAACACTGAGGCCAATAAATCAGTTTATGCTGGATAAAAACTATGAGAGCAAAGCCTTTGGAGCTCTCGTCAGCCGGCGGGAAGGGTCAGAACGCGCAGGGTCAGAGCCTCGGAGAGCATGGCCCTGCCTCACGCTGGCCCCCTGCCTGCAGACCCCCCGCCTGCCAGAGACAAGGACTGCTGCCTTATTGCTCAGACTCTCCTCTGGGCCAGCGAGGAAGATGAGCTCGGGAGGAGGATGCCAGCGCCCCCAGAGTTAAGATCATGTGATTGGCTTTCAGAGACACTGACTCCCTGTCATTTAATTAAAGCAGAAATGAAGACTTGAGCACTTGAGAATCTTGGGCATTTTAGCCAACAGATTTATCTCACAGAAGATGATTTCCAAAGCAGCAAATGCCTGCTCGTTCTAGAAAGAATGTGTCCTGCGGAGACAGAAAGCACGTGGGCTTCAGAGCATGTTCGTCCCATGGGCCCTGCGCTCAGCACCGTGCTCAGGGCGACACACCGCCTTGTGGGTGGGGGTCGGGAAACAAGGTTCCCAACCCAGCAGGAAGCGCTCAGGCCCTGTGAACAAAGAGTGTTCTGTATCACTTTCTGGGCAATTTCTGAACAGTCTCACCTACAGGTGGAGATTGTCTTTAACTGACAGTGTTCTTGGCAACACAGACTGTTCTTGATAAACTGCACCAGGAAACCCCCACGGAGAGGGAGGGGGCGGTGTGGACAGACCCACGGCAGCGATGCAGGACAGGTCAAGTGCACCCGTAGGCGTGCTCGGGACGTGCCTCACCATAACGCCGGCGTCACGGTGACTAACACAGCGGTGCCCTGGTGCAAACGTCCACTTGTTCACCCGTCTGCTCAGCCCCCAAATGTCTCCTCCTCATCATGGACAGCGGGCTCTCTGCTGGATCTGTCAGCTCATGGGCACGACAGCCACTCTCCCAGCGTCTCTGCAGTGACTGTCTGAGGTTCTCTTCACCCCAGCCGGGGCCCCAACATAACCTGGGGATCAGCGATCGTGCTGGACTTTGGGCCCCTAAACAAGAATAAATCTGCATATCTTCCATCCATTGGCAGTTAAAGTTTAGTCTCAAAACAGATCTCTTTCTACAACTGACAAGAAACACAGACCCTGGGCTCCTGCCTCGAAAATGGAGAAGAGGTGAGTAAAGGCTCCTTACTTTTGGAAGAAACTCGATGGCTTTGTGACCCGGAGCGATGCTGGGGAACAGGATGCCCGCCTGCTGGCTGGGACGCCTGGGGAGTGTGGTCCCTGCTGAATGGACGTGGGTGTGGCCCCCCTTCCTCTGCTCCTGCCTCTGTGAGACCCCCATTCCTGTGTGTGCACGTGTGATCTGACCTCACAGGAACCCGGAGCCCAAGGGCCACCTCACTTGTTCTCAGGAGACCGTGCGCTGGGACTCCACCCACTGCAAGCTCCGGGGGGCGGGGCTTGGGCACTTAGCTCCACCCACCTCAGGGGGCGGGGCCTGTGGGGAGGGGGCGGTCCTCTCCCCAGTGCCTGTCAGTCACAGCTGTCGGCAAACGAACAAGACCTGGGTCCCAGCGTTTCAGCGCCCTGACTGGTCTAGGAGCCCCTGGGCCCCAGCCGGACAAAGCCAGCGCCGTCCTTCTGTTGAGGCCAAAAGCACTTAAACCTAGTGTTTGCTGAGTCTTAGTGGCTCTTCTTTCTCTGTGCAAACAGCATAACAGTATTTTGAAATATATTTGAAAGGGGATGATAGTAGTTAGTAGTGATTTTTAACATATTTGCAAAATAGGAAAGGTTGCACCTATTTGCAATGAATAAGGAGAAATGAGAGAAATTCAGTGCATCCTGGGATCTCTGCTGGCCTCTTGGGATTTGGGAATTTTCATTCCACTGTTCCACTAGGTGTAAATAGCCTGGTGCTGACTGATCACTCACGGAAAACATGGACGTTCAGAGAGACTCCATCGGTGATGACATACAGAAAGATTGCTTGTTGCATGCGGTTCTGTGCATGATGCCAAAGGTGTTTTATTAGGGTAATCTCAGAGCCTGCAGGTCTGTGGGCTGAGGTCTCGGAGCTTCAGTCAAGCCCTGGGTACAAAAGGCTGAGAAGGAGGAGACAGGTTAGAAGCAGGAGACCAGGGCGTCTTGGGTCCACCTCTCACGTAGGTGGGGTCAGGCGAGCCCTGAACCAACTCGAGCATCCCCGTGGGACCGTGAAATAGACTTCCTTGGCAAAACTAACAAAGCTACATCACACAGTTGTGTTGAGGTGAAGTAAGATACTTGAGGGAAGTTATAGTTCCTCCCGTGTGGCTCGTGCCTGGGGGTCTTGTCCACACTCCTGATGCTGGTCTCTGGTACCCACAGACACCTAGGGTACCTGCAGACTCTAGGAAGATGACCTCTTAGTGAGAGTTGACCTTTCTTCCCCTTTTCACAAGGAAATGCAGTGTGGTGGCCACTTCCCGCAGGCAGTGAGCAGAGGCAAGAGGAGGAAGCGTCTTCACAGACGTGGCAGGCTTGACCTTGCCTGTCTTCCCATGAAAATAAAATTCATAAATAGTAAGAGTAAAGCAAAGCCACAGCCACACACATCCCAGCAAAGCAGCACATCACCGACATGAGAGAATCCGTCTCAGGAGACGCCGTCGATGACATTGTCCTTCACTTAAACCAAGCTGTTTATTTATTCTGATGCTAAACCTCTTAAGCGGGGCTCCTATCACCTGACGATGAGCGAAGTCTAGAATTCATGACCACCTACCTTCAGCATCGCTCACCTGACCCTCCTCACTCCAGTGGACACCAGACGTGTTTCCATGGTTGGAGTGAAGGTGATCTCGCCTCATCCGCCCCTCTCCTGCAGGTACGTGCCTGTAGAGTCTGGAAGCGTTCCATGGCTGGAGTGGAGGTGATTTGTTAAAAGCAGAGTCTGTGGTTCATCCACCGAGATGCCTTCCCCACACTTCTGGAGCATTGCCTGGGCAGTTAGCTTCTTGCTGGCCAACCTGGATATCACTTTATGCATTAATCTATGGGCTACTTTCATGCATATTCTTCCTGTATTGATTTTATTTTTCTAGGAAAGTTAACAGGGAATCACAGAAAAGTTGAAATGTCTCATGGATTCTGTCCTCCATTCTTCCCTCTTGCTGTAAAATGTGATTTCTCCTTGGAAGATACCTCCAAAAATGCAAACATTCCTTGGCAACAGGATGGAATCTTGTGTCAGTGTGGCCCAGAATCTTCCTGTGGGTACAAGCCCTTAATTTTATTCTGAAGACACTCCTTAAGTGGTTTTCAAGCTCCCGGAATTAACAGTCCTGGGATATCATTCAACAGAGCAAACTCCTAGTGAGGGGTCAGGGTAGTCCGCACACGCCCACGGTGGCAGCCTGTGAATCAGGTCTCTCCATCGCTCCTCAGGGACACTAGAGACAGAGACCCAGCTCTGACAGGCCCTCTCTCCACCGCCTGGATGGTTTCTCTGCTTTCCTCTTCCCTGTTTGCCAGGCGCAGGGCTGACGGCTCACCTGGCAAGCCGTTAGCAACAGTCAGCAACTCCCCGTGAGGACCAGCCCCAGCTCACTTCCCCCCGCCGTCCCATGTCCTGCTCCAGGGTTGCTATGATGCTGTGAGCGGACAGTTTTTACCAGGACGCACCCAGGGAGCCCAGCCCGGGGGTGGGGAAGACCCAGGCAGACAGGAGCCCACCTCTGGCCCCGTGGTGATGCGGGTGCAGCTCCTGTGCAGCCATAGACCCAGCGATGCCCCCCATACTGGGAAGGAAGGGATGTCTGGAGGCCAGGTGGATGCCCCCATACTGGGAAGGAAGGGGTGTCTGGAGGTCAGGTGGATGCCCCCATACTGGGAAGGAAGGGGTGTCTGGAGGTCAGGTGGATGCCCCCATACTGGGAAGGAAGGGGTGTCTGGAGGTCAGGTGGATGTCCCCCATACTGGGAAGGAAGGGGATGTCTGGAGGTCCGGTGGATGTCCCCCATACTGGGAAGGAAGGGGTGTCTGGAGGTCAGGTGGATGTCCCCCATACTGGGAAGGAAGGGGATGTCTGGAGGTCAGGTGGATGCCCCCATACTGGGAAGGAAGGGGTGTCTGGAGGTCAGGTGGATGTCCCCCATACTGGGAAGGAAGGGGATGTCTGGAGGTCAGGTGGATGGGGCAGGGGGCTGGCTACTCCCCTGCAGAGCAGAGTTTTCAGACCGGCTTCCATCAGGAGGCGGCCTCAGCCTGTTGGTTCCTGTGTCAGTCAGGCCAGCTCTTCCCTGGGGTCGGGGTGGGGACCTTGACCTGGGGTGTAAGTACCAGGTCAGCCCCGTCTGTCCAGGTGGCCTGAGGGGGTCTGGGGAGAGATGGGCTGGATGGGGAACGGGTGCCCTTTCTCCCTGGTGCCCCTGCAGCCCCCTCCCCTGCATGGGCCCCACGCTCTGCACCCGAGCCCAGCAGTACCTTCTGCAGAGCTGCTTTCTTCACACCTTCGAGGTGGGCGGCGGGCTCCCACAAGCCAAGCCCCCAGCCTGGAGGAGGGCCCAGGGGCCTGTCCCTCTGTGGCCAGAACAAGCTCCAGCTCTGGGGCGCCCCCTCCTGCCTGGGGGCCGCAGGGCCCCTGCATGCCCCCGGGCCCCCTTTCTTGACCCCCTCCTGCCTGGCCCCTGGGCGCTGATGTCCCCCAGCTCCGGCGACCGCCAGCCTGTCCATCCCTCCAACAGGACCCTCACTTGGGGCTCTAGGCTCCTCACGTTCTTTCTGGACGTGAGTGTGCAAGGGGCCCCTTAGGGCTGTGGCTGCCTCGCCGTCACAGTGGAAGTCGGTCCAAAGTGAAGGGATGCCAACTTGATGCCCTGGTGGAGACCCAGGCCGGATGGGGACATGCGGAGCTGCAAAGCCCCTCCCCCCAGGACTAGAATGACGTCCGCCCCCAGCGCGGCAGGAGCCCGTGGGAGTCAGGGGCCCTTTGACCCGAGCTGGGAAGCATCCCCAGCACTGTCATCTGGTGTGTGCTGTGTCCACGGGGGCCGTGGCCCGCGCCTCCCACCCTCTGAGCTCCAAATCCAGGAGGGCCCGGGCGCATGACAGCCCTGAGCCATGCCTGGGATGGATTGCTTCCTGTGTTTATCTCTGACTGTCCAGCTGGGCGCTAAGCTCATTAGAACGAGGATTAGCCTTTCTCTTCTCACAAGCCAGTAAAATCTGACAGAAACTAAAATTATGCTTGGTGGTGGTTTAGTTGCTCAGTCGTGTCTGATTCTTTGTGATCCCATGGGATGCAGCCCGCCAGGCTCCTCTGTCTGTGGGATTTCCCAGGCAAGAATACTGGTTGCTGTTGTCATTCAGTCACTCGGTCATGTCCGACTCTTTGTGACCTCATGGACTACAGCACACCAGGCTGCCCTCCCTGTCCTTCCCCACCCTCCCAAGTTTGCTCAAACTCATGTTCATTGAGTCAGTGATACCATCCAACCATCTCGTACTCTGTCGTCCTGGAGTGGGCTGCCATTTCCTTCTCCAGGGGGTCTTCCCAACCCAGGGATCGAACACTGGTCTCCTGCTTTGCAGGCGGTCTCCAGCATTGCAGGTGGGTGCTTTACCAACTGAGCCACCAGGGAAGTCTAAATTATGCTTGGTACTCAACAAATGATGATATCAAATGAGCATCTTCCATTTGCTACATGTGCAGTGATGAATTCTCTGTACCGTGTTTTCTGGCACTTTTTATATATCACTGTATAATCAGAAAAGGCATTTGATAGCTGATACCAGAAAGCCTCTCAGGGAGAAGGCTGTGGTTAGGAAGACAGACACCTTCATACGAAGCTCAAGGAGGAAGGTGATCCCAGGGCAGTTGCTGGTGGGACATGGGGGCAGCTGTCCAGGGCTGGAGGAAAGGGACAGGGTGCAGATCAGAGTGGGGTGGGGCTGAGGACCTTGCCAGAGGCCGCAAGACTCCCGGGAGCCTTGGGGTTGACTGCTGGCTGCCTGATCCATCGCTGCACAAGTCCTGCCTCCCCCAACTCCGCGTGCTCCGTGCTCACACAGCAGCTCCACGCGTTTGCTTCTCTTTGTTGGATGATTGGCTGTTTGGCTTGGGGTCAAGAGCTGGGGTGGGGGCTGTGGAAATTGCAGAGAGAGCAGAATCCCTCATCTGCATCAGCATTCACAGGCCACGGTGAGGTGGGGGCTCCGTGTGACATCTGGGCTGACCCAGCACAGGAAATGGTGTGGGCACCGGCGTTGGGAAGCTGCGAGCACGGGGCGACAGCCCGCAGCCAGAGTCAGATCGTCTCCGCACGTCCGTGTGCGCCCGGTGAGTGCCTGCCACCTACCTGTCAGCTGCCTACAGGGAGGATGCCGCCTCCGAAGGCCCACAGAGGCGTCGGCCGCGTCTGCTCAGGTGCTACTGCAGGACGGGCCCCATGGTGGACTCTACGCAATGGACACTCTGTCCCCAGGTCTGGAGGCTGGACACCCGAGGCGCAGGGACCGTCAGGTCTGCTGAGGACCCTCTTCCAGGCATCTGCTCACCATGGCTTCACGTGGAGGAAGGGGCAGGGGGTCCCTGGGGCTCCTTTAGAAGGTCCCTGGTTCCCTCTGCAGGGCTCCAACCCAGGACGGCATGACCCCTGTGGACTGACCTGCTAGGGCTTTAGCATGTGACTCTGTGGGGCACACACACTAGGGTGTGACTTTGTCGGGGACACACACCAGTGTGTGACTTTGTGGGGGGCACACACCAGTCTGTGACTTTGTGGGGCACACACACTAGGGTGTGACTTTGTCGGGGACACACAGCAGTGTGTGACTTTGTGGGGCACACACACTAGTCCATTGCAGCCCTGACAGCTGAGATGCTGGCCCTGCAGGGTCTCGGTCCTCAGAAGAGCCCCTGGTGCCTGCAGATGGTCCTCCATTCACCCTTGTCCTCCTGCCTGGACAGCTCCTGCTCGGGGCAGCAACAGGTGTCTGCTAACCACTCGCTTTGCTCCAGACTCTGCCCCAGATGCTGGATGCACAGGCAGAGCCCCTCGATGGCACGTCATAGACGCCACTAGATTTACAGACTCAAGTTGTGCGACAGTCCTGCACCGAGTCTGTCGGAGCCATTTTCCCAACAGCATGTGCTCACTTCATTTCTGCATCACACTCTGCTCATCCTCACACCATTTGTTCATCACTAGGATATTTGCTTTATGACCCACGGTCTCTGGTCTTTGATGTTACTATTGAAAAAAAATTACTACTCGCTATTGACTCAAGACAGGCAGCAGTTTTTGGCAATGAAGTATTTTGTAATGACACTTACTCCTTGGAAGGGAAGTTATGACCAACCTAGACTGCATATTAAAAAGCAAAGACATTACTTTGCTAACAAAGGTCCGTATAGTCAAAGCTATGGTTTTTCCAGTAGTCGTGTACTGTGAGAGTTGAACCATAAAGAAGGCTGAATGCCAAAGAATCGACACTTTTGAACTGTGGTGTTGGAGAAGACTCTTGAGAGTCCCTTGGACTGCAAGGAGATCCAACCAGTCCATCCTAAAGGAAATCAGTCCTAAATATTCATTGGAAGGACCAATGCTGAAGCTGAAGCTCCAATACTTTGGCCACTTGATGTGAAGAGCTGACTCATTGGAAAAGACCCTGATGCTGGGAAAGATTGAAGGCAGGAGGAGAAGGGGACAACAGAGGATGAGATGGTTGGATGGCATCACTGACTCAATGGACATGAGTTTGGGTAAACTCCGGGAGTTGGTGACAGACAGGGAGGCCTGGTGTGCTGCAGTCCATGGGGTCGCAAAGAGTCAGACATGACTGAGCGAGTGAGCTGAACTGATTTTGTAATGAAGGTCTGTCCGTTGATTTGTAGACATAAGGCTGCTGCACACTCGACGACCACAGCATGGTACAGTGTGCCCTGGGAAACCAAGTAGTTTGTGTGAGTCACTTTATTGCAATATTTGCTTTTCTGCCATGGCCTGGATGTGCCATGTCATTCAGCTATGCTGAAAGAAGGCCAGGGGGACCCATTTTTTATGGTCCTTGAAAATTTTGCAAAAACACACGTCACCACTAAAGGGCTGTAAAACCCTGTCACCTCCAGGAATGATGATCCTTCCCACCCAGGGGATCAGAAACAGGCATAAATGGCACTTTGCATTCGCCCTCCCAGAGAGTCCCATACTTCTGCTTTTGCACAGTTCGTACAGAAAGGTAGACCCTGTGCCCGGCACCGAGGACGAGCCGTAGCGTGTGGCGGGGGAGCAAAGCCGCCCATGCCTCCTGCCCAGCCCTGGCCCAGCGGGGGTGGTGGCTCGGGCTGGGCGCGCCGTCCGGTGGCTTCTCAACTCCTCCTGCTCTGCTGCCCTGGGTTTACTGCTCTAGTTGGAGGGACTGATGCTGAAGCTGAAGCTCCAACACTTTGGCCACCTGATGAGAAAGCCAACTCATCGGAAAAGGTCTTGATGCTGGGAAGGACTGAGGGCAGGAGGAGAAGGGGACAGCAGAGGACAGGTTGGTTGCATGGCAACCAATATCAATATCTGGCACATGAGTCTGAGCCAGCTCCTGGAGACAGTGAAGGACAGGGAAGCCTGGCGCACGCAGTCCGTGGGGTTGCAGAGAGTCAGACAGATTGAGGGACAGCAACGCGTGGCAAAGTGCCCTTTATGTGACCCTCCGCGCTCGGGCTGGCTGTGCTGCCCTGTGGTATGTCTGGTATCTGCGCAGGTGAGATGGAGCCTGGCCTTCTGTGAGTAGAGCTGCTCTGTGTCCACTCACCTTTATGCCTCCCAAACGTGGGACGTGAATATGGTGGCAAGCTCTCCTGAGCTCTCAAGTCCTGGCATCAGACTCAGACATCTTGCTGTTGGACACAAAGCCTCCAGAATTTGACAATCTTTGGCTTCCTTTGTCCTGCACATGTCTGCATCATGCTGTTGTAGATGACATGGCTCTAAGCAAAGTTGAGTCTTAAGACTTCACTCTCTGTAACCAGATTGCAGACTCCAGGATGTCTGGCTCTAAGTGAGTGATCACACCACGTGGTTATCTGGGTTTGAAGACCTTTTTTGTACAGCTCTTCTGTGTATTCTTGCCACCTCTTCTGAATATCTTCTGCTTCTGTTAGGTCCGTACCATTTCTGTCCTTTATTGTGCCCATCTTTGCATGAAATGTTCCCTTTGTATCTCTGATTTTCTTGAATAGATCTCTAGTCTTTCCCATTCTATTGTTTCCTCTATTTCTTTGCATCGATCATTGAGGAAGGCTTTCTCATCGCTCCTAGCTATTCTTTGGAACTCTGCATTCAGATGGGTATATCTTTCCTTTTCTCCTTTGCCTTTTCCTTCTCTTCTTTTCTTGGGTATTTGTAAAGCCTCCTCAGACAACCATTTTGCCTTTTTGCATTTCTTTTTTTTGGAGATGATCTTGATCACTGCTTCCTGTACAATGTCATGAACTTCCATTCTTAGTTCTTCAGGCACTCTATCAGATCTAGTCCCTTGAATCTATTTCTCACTTCCACTGTATAGTCATAAAGGATTTGATTTAGGTCATACCTGAATGGTCTATTGGTTTTCCCTGATTCCTTCAATTTAAGTCTGAATTTGTCAATAAGGAGTTCATGATCTGAGCCACAGTCAGCTCCTGGTCTTGTTTTTGCTGACTGTATAGAGCTTCTCCATCTTTGGCTGCAAAGAATATAATCAATCTGATTTCGGTGTCGACCATCTGGTGATGTCCATGTGTAGAGTCTTCTCTTGTGTTCTTGGGAGAGGGTGTTTGCTATGACCAGTGCGTTCTTGGCAAAACTTTATTAGCCTTTGCCCTGCTTCATTCCGTACTCCAAGGCCAAACTTGTCTGTTCCTACAGGTATCTGTTGACTTCCTACTTTTGCATTCCAGCTCCCTATAATGAAATGTGTTAGTTCCAGAAGCTCTTGGAGGTCATCACAGAACTGTTCAGCTTTAGCTTCTTCCTCAGTATTGGTTGGGGCATAGACTTGGATTACCGTGATCTTGAGTGGTTTGCCTTGGATATGAACAGAGATCATTCTGTAATTGTTGAGATTGCATCCAAGCACTGCATCTTAGACTCTTTTGTTGACTGTGAAGGCTACTCCATTTCTTCTAAGGGATTCCTGCCCACAGTAGTAGATATAGTGGTCATCTGAATAAATTCGCCCATTCCTGTGCATTTTAGTTCCCCGATTCCTAAAAAGTCCATGTTCACTCTTGCTGTCTCCTGTTTGACCACTTCCAATTTGCCTTGATTCATGGACCTGACTTTCCAGGTTCCTATGCAATATTGCTCTTTACAGCATCGGAGTCCACTTCCATCATCAGTCACATTCACAGCTGGGTGTTGCTTTGCTTTGGCTCCGTCTCATCATTCTTTCTGGAGTTATTTCTCCACTCTTCTCCAGTGGCACATTGGGCACCTACCAACCTGGGGAGCTCATCTTTCAGGGTCCTACCTTTCTGCCTTTTCACATTGTTCACGGGGTTCTCAAGGCAGGAAGACTGAAGTGGTTTGCCATTCCCTTCTCCAGTGGACCACGTTTTCTGTGATCACTCACCTAGAGCCAGACATCCTGGAGTCTGTTGGCCTTAGGAAGCATCACTACAAACAAAGCTAGTGGAGGTAATGAAATTCCAGCTGAGCTATTTCAAGTTCTAAATGATGATGCTGTTAAAGTGCCACACTCAATAAGCCAGCAAATTTGGAAAACTCAGCAGTGGCCACAGGACTGGAAAAGGTCAGTTTTCATTCCAATCCCAAAGAAACGCAATGCCAAAGAATGTTCAAACTACTGCCTAACTGCATTCATCTCACATGCTAGCAAAGTAATGCTCAAATTCTCTAAGCGAGGCTTCAACAGTACATGAACCAAGAACTCCCAAATGTTCGAGCTGGATTTAGAAAAGACAGAGGAACCAGAGGTCAAATTGCCAACATCCATTGGATTATAGAAAAAGCAAAAGAATTCCAGAAAAATTTCTACTTCTGATTTATTGACTACGCCAAAGCCTTTTGAAAGGTTGTTGTTGAATCACGCAAATACACCGGGATTCTTGGCCCCCGGAGGAGAAGATTTCAATCCAGGGCCAGAGACGAGGCTTGATCACTCAGAGCTTTTGTGTAATAAAGTTTTATTGAAGTATAAAGGAGATAGAGAAAGCTTCTGACATAGGCATCAGAAGGGGGCAGAAAGAGTATCCGCTTGCTAGTGTTAACAATGAAGTTATATAATCCAAAGATTATCTGGAGGTCGTAAAGACCTCATCAGACCTACTCCCATAATTTACATTTTAAGATAACACTGTCCTCAGGCAAGATACATCCTTGTAAAGACCAGGTCTACTCCCATAATTAACATTTTAAGATAACAGAAGGTTGAATCCAAAGACTGTCCTTAGGCAGGATACATTATTGGTATATAATCCTAAGGAATGTGGAGAACGAAAAAAAAGTTTGTCCTTTCTTCCTCCTTGAGAATTCCAGACCCTTCTCTCCTTGGGGACCCCTAGATTTCCTATCAACCTGCCTAGGAAATGACTCTCTCACTTTGACTATGTGGATCACAACAAACTGGGAAATTCTTAGAGAGGTAAGAATACCAGACCACCTTACGTGCCTCCTGAGAAATCTGCAGGTCAAGAAGCAGCAATTAGAACTGGATATGGAACAACGAACTGGTTCCAAATTGGGAAAGGAGTACATCAACGCTGTATATTGTGACCCTGCTTATTTAACTTATATGCAGAGCACAAGCTGGAATTAAGTTTGCCAGGAGAAATATCAATAACCTCAGATATGCAGATCACACCACCCTATGGCGGAAAGCGAAGAGGAATTGCGAGCCTCTTGATGAAAGTGAAAGAGGAGAGTGAAAAAGCTGGCTTAAAACTCAACATTCAGAAAACAAAGATCAGGGTATCCAGTCTCATCACTTCACAGCAAATAAATGGGGAAACAATGGAAACAGTGACAGGCTTTATTTTTCTGGGCTCCAAAATCACTGCAGATGGTGACTGCTGCCTTGAAGTTAAAAGACGCTTACTCCTTGGAAGAAAAGTTATGACCAACCTAGACAGTATATTAAAAAACAGAGATACTACTTTGCCATCAAAAGTCTGTCTAGTCAAAGCTATGGGTTTTGCAGTAGTCATGTATGCATGTGAGAGTTGGACCATAAAGAAAGCTGAGCACTGAAGAATTGAAGCTTTTAAACTGTGGTGTTGGAGAAGACTCCTAAGAGTTCCTTGGACTGCAAGCAGATCAAACCGGTCCATCCTAAAGGAGATCAGTCCTGAATATTCTTTGGAAGGACTGATGCTAAAGCTGAACTTCCAATACTCTGGCCCCTGATGTGAAGAACTGACTGATTAGAAAAGACCCTGATGCTGGGAAAGATTGAAGGCAGGAGGAGAAGGGGATGACAGAGGATTAGATGGTTGGATGGCATCACCGATTTGATGGACGTGAGTTTGAGCAAGCTCCAGGAGTTGGTGATGGACAGGGAGGCCTGGTGTGCTGCAGTCCACGGGGTTGCAAAGAGTCAGACACGACTGAGCGACTGAAGGGAACTCAACCAGATTTCACCTAGGAATTTTCTGGAGAAAATCTCGACTCTTTCTACAGCTCAAGAGCCCAAGGCACAGGCTGGCTGAGCAGGGCCAGACCCTGGGCCTTGCATCCACTATGCCCAGACTCAGTCCAATCTGTGGCAGCTTCTTAGAAAAGCTTCCCAAGCATAAGCACAGGAGGGCAGGCCGGGGCCCCCTGGCCCTAACCTTCGGCTATGACTCGGTGGGCCAGGAGGCTGGAGCCTCGGTCCCCTCAGACTCGGGAGGGTGAGCTCACACACTCCCAGGTCGGTCCTCGCAGGCGACAGCCCCTGCCCTCTGCCCTCCCCTTGCAGCTGTTGGTCACCAACCCCAACGCACCTCCTTTCCCTCTTCCTGTGCCTTCCTCCGGCCCCTGGTCCCAAGTGTGTGCTCCAGAGTGTTGTTTGCGATCAGAAGACTTCCTGCGAGTGGTCAGTCTTCCTCCCAGACTCGCTCTTCCTGAGGCTGGGTGCCCCGCACGCTCCCACACGCAGTGAGCAGCTTGTGTGCAAGCCCGCAGGCCCTGGGGTGGAGGCAGGCGCTTTCTGGGGGCGCGGGCAACTCGGCCGCGCCGTCACTTCGTGCCCTGGGTTGACCACGTCACGCGTGTCTCCCCAGCCCACCCTGCCAGGCCGGCTCTCACCGCATCACTGGCCTCACCGCGGCTGGTGGCTGGGCTTCTGCAGGCGCTGTGGCAGCTGGAGGCCACTGGACCCAGGAATCTGGGCTCCTCTCCTTGAATCACCATAATTGCACTTTTCTGGGAAGCTTGGAATCTGGTATCTGACAAAAGGCATGCTATTTATTGAAGGTAAATGTTGAAACTTGCCATTTCACAATAAAGTAAAAGCTGGATATAGTCTCACCAGCCATTAAGAGAACCACAGACTTTTTTTTTTCATAGAAATATTTTTTAAGTCATGCTTTGGCAAGCAATGTAGTAGCTATTTCTGGGTTTTTAGCTTTTCTTGAGCAAGAACTCCAGGCTTAAAATGTTGAAGACTACTTCCATTTAAAAACTAAGATAATTCACAGAACACTGGGAGAAGATGAACACTTCATACCTGCTGACACAGCTCCCTGAGGGTGGGGCTCGGGGCACATGAAGAGGCTCAGGGGAGGGAGACGGGAGTCAGTGGACCCCAGCATTGCTTGGGGCCCCTCTGATGTTCAGAGGGTCTCTTCCTCCTTCACAGCTGAGAAACCGGATGGTTTAACCAAAGCCACGGAGCTCGGAGATACCACACCTAAAGCTTGGGCCCCAAACCTCTGCTTCTTATTATAAACAATGTCTGCCTTTCACAAAAGGTGACTTTCGTTCATGCATGCAAGTCATTTTTAAAGTAAAAGATTATAAAATAATAGCCCAAGAGTCTCAGGCTCAAAGCCAGGAACCCCAGAACCCGCACAGACCTGCTTTCTGAGAGTATGCGGCTGCTCACCACCTTCTTTTCATCTGCAGAAGAGGAGCTCCTCCCTCCCGGACCAGCTCATTGGTTGTCAAAATAAACTGAGAAAATATGTTATCAAAATGTCTAGTTTTTCTTTTTACAATTGAATCGTGTTTCACATGTTGCTTTTCCAGCTAGAATATATTTTGATGGCAATTTCTCTTTCTTCATTTTACTGCTGAGCATGCTGAGTGAGTGTGGAGAGGGACTGGGGAAGCGAGAGTCTCAGGAGCTGTGAAGCATCCTCCCCTCCAACCCCGCACTGCCCGAGGACCCACATGAGCCCTGGTGTGCGACTCTCCACACACTTGAAGACACGCTGGAACCTCCTCTGCCCTGCTTGAACTCAAGGTTCCATGGACTCTGCCCTCTAGTGCTCTTACTTAAAGCGGAGATTCGAGCAGGAAGACACTGCCATCTGGGAGACGACACCCACTTGGTGATGCCCAAGTCTCGGAAGGTCCTTGCATTCCTACCCCCCACCATAGTTTTATCAAGCGTCCATGGCCCCAGGCTCACTCATCGCCCCGCGCAGAAGAGCAGCTCTGTCTCCCATCAAAACCATGCTCAGGCCGGCTCCCATCCTGGACCGGAGCAGAGCATCTCCGCTCTTCACGCCTCCAGCTCCGCAGCGCCCTGCAGACCCCCTTCCTTCACACAGCCATCTTCCTCCATATCCACGGACGCGCCTTGAGGGCATGTGGACTACGCTGACCACCCGGCTTCTCTCCTCCCCCAGGTCCCATCATGGACTGCCCCCACCCCACTCCTCTCACAAAGAACCTGCATGCCCAGCTCTAGTAAGAGGGACCCTGTGCTGAACTCGGTTTCGGGGCCTTACTGCGGGGGAGTCTGGGGCCAGCTGACCTCTGCTTCTGCCTCCTCCTCCCTGGGGGACCACCTGACGGGTCTCTTCGAGGAGATGCTGGGAAGATACTGCAGAGCGAGAGCTGGCTGCCAGGGCTGGCGGGAACCACCGAGCTGATTTCAGCTTTTCCCACTTTCACTGTGCTTTGCCAAAGGTCTTGAGCTCCTAAACAAAACCCCTGGCATCCTTATGCTGCAACGGCAGTCAGTGCCATCAGAGGTTCAGGCTGGAATGTGGCCTGAGGGAGGAAGAGAGGAAAAAACAGGCCTTTGATGTGGGTGCTTTCCTGGTGGCTCAGATGGTAAAGAATCCGCCTGCAAATAGGAGAGCCAGGTTCAACTCCTGAGTTGGGAAGATCCCCTGGAGGAGAGCTCGGCAACCCACTCCAGGGTTCTTGCCTGGGGATTTCCGTGGACAGAGGAGCCTGGCAGGCTTACAGTCCACAGGGTGGCAAAGAGTCAGACATGACTGAGTGACTAACACCTTCACTTTGATGTGGACACGTGGACGTTTGTGGCATCTGTTCTGTGCCTGAAATCAATTCCTATTCCCTTCATCTGGCAGTTAATCTTCCTCTACCAGTAATGCAAGGTCTCTTCCAGGAACTGGAGAATGCTTTCAGAAGCAGATTTTGTGTGCTCCAGGAAATCCTGGTGTGTAACATGAAATAAATGTTTTGAACTCAAATGGTGAGTGAGCCTTTCAGAAGACTCTTTTTAGCTGGGGAGGTCAGAGTCAGCCTTTTGGAGGAAAGTGATGGAAACGCAGCTTGGACCCCACAGGACACTGGCAGCCCCCGGTCACGTCCCTGGGCTTCTGCGTCCACTCCGAGCTCTTTGGTGGCAAACCAGCTGCTTCTGGAAAGAATGGTGTAAATACACAGGCTCGCATTGTCCTGCAGGCAGAGCCTCATGGCTGGGGCCGCCCCCTTTGCAGGAGCATCTGCGCACATCCACGCATGCAGCCCAAAGCTGGATCCCCTTGTTCCTGAGCCCCACCCACCCCCCAACCCCCCAGCCCGAGCTCCGACCTTCCACCCTCAAGCTCCAACCACCTCCCAAATCCCTCCTTACATCCTCTTCTTCTCTCAGCCCATGGGGTGAGCAGCCCCGTCGTGGGGTGATCGGGGGTTTGGGGCTCTGGACTTCTTTCTTTCAGAGGGGCCTTCTGCTTCCTCAAATGGGCTCGAAGACCCTTGAGCTTGAATCATGCGCTGAGCAGTGACCTCTTAGTGATGGACACACTAATCCCCTCGGCCACTTCCCAGCTCCTGGAGTCCCAAGATAAGGGACCTGACCCCAAGCCCACAGCCGTGCTCCTCTTTGGGGGCAACCAAGCTGAGATGAAGTTCAATCACAAAGTCTCCTTGGTTACTGGGGAACCAACACAGAAACTAAACTCATGATCACAAAAGCTGAAACCTTCTGATGCTGATAGCATCGCATCACGACCGTCCAGCCTCCAGGAACAGAGCCCTCTGGCCATCACAGGTCACAGGATGCCTGTCCTGCACAGGTGGCCGGGGTCTCCCTCTCGGCCGCCCTTCTGTCTCAGCCCCAAGGCTAACAGTTCCTTCTCCCATCGCACGGTCTGCTTTCAGCAAATTAACCTGCAGGGGACACGCGTAGACTTTAAAACTGCATTCCTTTGGAAGGTTACACCCAGGACATTCCATTAGCATTTGGGTGTTTCCTAAACTTGTCAGCACCTCCTTCGAGGTTAAGGCTCGGGAAGGCTCCCCTCCATGAGGACAGCCTCGCCCAGCCCAGGCCGGCCCATCAGGACTGACTTTTCCAAGGGTCCCGCCTTCTACTCAGAGGCAGAACAGCGCGGCCGTGGGAACGCACCTGGAGCCCCGCTGCAGCTTCTCCAGGCTTCCCCGCCCGGCCTAAGTCCTGCTGAGGTCTCAAGGGCTGTTCCTGTTGTAAAGAGGTCCTGTTAGCAAAGGTTGATGCCAAGTCCCTGCTCAGCACAGCCCCTGGGAGGCCCGCCTGAGCACGTCCACGTGTCTTCATGTGCTGTAGGGACCCCAGAACTCGGGCGTCTTCTCCAGACACTCCGAGCTTGTTGCCAATTCTTTTAGGAGTTTTATCCAGAGATAACTTAAATTTGAGTCAATGATTTTCCTCCCAAGACAAATAACCATAGGTGATGGGGGCAAAGCTGGTGGCTCACCCCCTGCTGGTGACTTGACTCAGGTCTGGAGGAAAAGGGGCCAGAAAGAAAGAGCAAGAGCCCAGAGAGGGGAGAGGGCAGAGGGCAGAGGGCAGAGGGCGAGGGTGGCCTCAGGCTGTTCTCTTCTGCACACTTCTCTTAAGCCTTTTCTCACACAAAACAAAGCATTAGAGTTCTTAGTCTGACCAGTCCATTAACTGAGCGTGTGCTAGTCATGGTCATATAGTTCCCTTTCCGACATTAAGGTGAAATTCATGCCACGTGACGTTAACCATATTCAGGTGTGCATTGCAACAGCATTCAGTGCATTCACAATGGTGTGACCTGATCGTCTACATTTCATTTCAGAACATTTTTATCTCCATGAAAGAAACTCCGGTTTTCACCAGTCTGCTTTATGTCTCTATGGACTCACCCATTCTGGATATTCTAAATATATGGAATCATATAGTATGTATGTACCCTTTGTGTCTGGCTTACTTCATTCAGCATAAACTTCCCTGGGTCTATCCCAGGTGGCACTGGTGGTAAAGAAGCCACCTGCCAGTGCGGGAGATGTAAAAGACTCGGGTTCTGTCCCCGGCTGGGGAAGATCCCCCAGAGAAGGACATGGCAGCCCACACCAGTATTCTTGCCTGGAGAATCCCATGGACAGCGGAGGCTGGTGAGCTACAGTCCGTGGGGTCGCAGAGTCAGACACGACTGAAGTGACTTAGCCCACACGCATGCATGCTGTAGCAGGTATCAGAGCATCAGTTTTAAGGCTGAACAACATTCCAGTCTGGAATCCATCCATCTGTGATGCACATTCGGGCGTTTCCAGGCTCTGACTGCTGTGGGTAGTGTTGCTAAGAACATGTGTGACACGCACTTGTGTGAGTTCCTGTCTTCAGTCTTCTGGGGTTTATACCCAGGAGTGGAATTGTTGGGTCAGATGATGTCTCTATGTCTCACTTTTTGAGGAACAGCCAAACTGCCGTCCAGAGCAGATGATCCACGTTTTATCCCCCGCAGCAAAGCGCTCTGGTTCCATCATTGGCCCCATTTTCACCAACACTTCTCTTTTCTTAAATTATCGTTTTAGTGGGTATGAAGTGAACCTCATCGTGGTTTCTCTAGTGGTTAATGAGAAAAAGTTGATGACCATTTTTATGTCTTTAGAGAAATACCTATTCAAAACCATTGCCCATTTCTCTAGGTTTTTTTTTTTTTTTTTTGCTTTTGTTTTGGGGTTATAAGAGTTCTTATCTACTCTGGACACCAGATCCTCATGAGATCTACAATTTCTAAATATTTTCTCCCATTCAATAGTTTGTCTTTTTACTTTTCCAGTAGTGTTCTCTGATACAGAAATGCTTTTTTAGTTTGATTGAGTCCAATTTATGTTTTTTCTCCCCTTAATGCTCATGCTTTTGGTGTCATGCTTAAGAGGCCATTCCCAAATCCAAGGTCACGAAGATTTATGTTTTGTCTGAGACTTTTATAGTTTTAGTTCTTATATGTAGGAACTAATTAACTAAGTTAATTTTTCCATATGGAGTGAAGCAGGAGTCAACATTGTTCTTTGGCACATGAACGCCCACTTGTTGAGGATACTGTCCTTCCTTACTGAACAGTCCTGGGACCCTGTTGAGCATCAGTTGGCCATGAGCACCTGGGCCTGCCTCTGGACTCAGCCCCAGCGTGCTGGTCGCGTGTCCGTCCTGAAGTCATCATCACACTGTTTCGAACACGGTGCCGTTGCTGTAGAATTGGGAACCAGGAAGTGTGAGGCCTCCAATTTTGTCCTTTTCTTTCAGTCTTGTGTTGCAATTATTCAGAACTCCTGTAATCCCATATGAAGTTGAGGATCATCTTTTCCATTTCTGCAAAAACTTACTGGAATTTTGATAGAGATTGAACTGAATGTTGTTTGCATTGTGTAGTATCATAATTCTAACAATGTTAAATCCTCCAGTCTATAAATACAAGCTGTCTTGCCATTTATTTAGGCTTTTCTTATTTTTTTTCATAATGTTTTTCACTTTTATTATGTAAGTGTTTTGCCTTTTGGCTGAATTTACTTCTAGGCATTTTGTTTTGAATTCTATTGCAAATGAAATTGTTTTCTTAATTTTATTTTCATATTATATCCTGCTGGTGGATAGAAGCACAAAGTGATTTTGTGTGTTGATCATGTACCCTTCAGCTTCTCTGAATTCGCCTTTTTCCTTTATGGAGGTATAACTGGCATACAACACAGTTTAAGCTGAAGGTGTGCAGCCATGTTTCTTTAAATCCCCCAAAACGTGTCATTAGAAAAGAAAGAGCTTGGAAATTAGAAAGAGAAATTATGATAAAATACCATGGCATTCCAGAAACAGATTCTAGAGTTTTCTATTATATCCTCTATCAAACAGCATGCAACAGCCCAAGAGGATCAGCAGCTATATGACTTCGTTCTAAGAAGCTGCTAGGGTGAGCCATGTTGGCAGTCTCTTTGCCCAGTTATTTAGGACTGAGCTTTGATTGACCTGGGGTTGCCAGTCCTGGTCTGGAACTGGCTCATCTCACCGCTGGTGGGGAAGCTTTATTGTTGCTGTTTACTCATTAAGTTGTGTCTGAGTCTTTGCGACCCCATGGACTGTAGCCCGCCAGGTTCCTCTCTCCATAGAGTTTCCCAGGCAAGAATACTGGAGTGAGTTGCCATTTCCTTCACCAGGAGATCTTCCTAACCCAGGGATTGAACCCATATCCTGCTTGGCAGGTGATTCTTTACCACTGAGCTGCCTGGGAAATCTACTGCTCCCCAAACATAACAAGAAACTCCAAAATCTACTAGAGCCCTCCTGATGCTAATCTAATTCATGCTTCCCAGCAACTGAAACCTTCAGCTGAAGTGCCGTTGAGTCTTGTGTACAAGAGGGAAGATTCTAAAGAAAGGAGTCCTGACAGAGAGACTGTGCCTTCCTGAGGCGTGTGTACATGTGCACGCACGAGCATATAATGCTAAATACACATGATTAAGTCTCATATCATATATTCATGAGGCGTGTTCATGTCTGTGCACATGAGCATATAATGCTAAATCTATATGATTCAGTTCAGTTCAGTTCAGTTGCTCAGTCGTGTCCGATCCCACGGACTGCAGCACGCCAGGCCTCCCTGCCCATCACCAACTCCCAGAGTTTACTCAAACTCATGTCCGTTGGGTCGGTGATGCCATCCAACATTGTCGTCCTCTGTAGTCCCCTTCTCCTCTCGCCTTCAATCTTTCCCAGCATCAAGGTCTTTGCCAATGAGTCAGTTCTTTGCATCATGTGGCCAAAGTATTGGAGCTTCAGCTTCAGCATCAGTCTTTTCAATGAATATTCAGGACTGATTTTCTTTAGGATGGACTGGTTGGATCTCCCTGCAGTCCAAGGGACTCTCAAGAGTCTTCTCCAACACCACAGTTCAAAAGCATCAATTCTTCGGTGCTCAGCTTTCTTTATATGTGAGTCCAACTCTCACATCCACACATGACCACTGGAAAAACCATAGCTTTGACTAGACAGACCTTTGTTGGGAAAGTAATATGCTGTCTAGGTTGGTCGTAACTTTTCTTCCAAGGAGTAAGCATCTTTTAATTTCATGGCTGCAATCACCATCTGCAGTAATTTCAGAGCCCCCCAAAATAAAGTCTGCCACTGTTTCCACTGTTTCCCGATCTATTTCCCATGAAGTGAAGGGACCAGATGGCATGATCTTAGTTTTCTAAATGCTGAGTTTTAAGCCAACTTTTTCACTCTCTCCTTTCACTTTCATCAAGAGGCTCTTTAGTTCTTCTTCACTTTCTGCCATAAGGGTGGTGTCATCTGCCTATCTGAGGTTGCTGATATTTCTCCTGGAAATCTTGATTCCAGCTTGTGCTTCATCCACCCCAGCAGTTCTCATTTCTCATGATCTACTCTGCAGAGAAGTTAAATAAGCAGGGTGACAATACACAGCCTTGACGTACTCCTTTCCCTATTGGAACCAGTCTGTTGGTCCATGTCCAGTTCTAACTTTTGCTTCCTGAACTGCATACAGATTTCTCAATGGCCAGGTGGTATTCCCACTTCTTGAAGAATTTTCCGGAGTTTATTGTGATCCACACAGTCAACGGCTTTGGCATAGTCAGTTAAGCAGAAACAGATATTTTTTCTGGAACTCTCTTGCTTTTTCCATGATCCTGCAGATGTTTGCAATTTTATCTCTGGTTCCTCTGCCTTTTCTAAATTCAGTTTGAACATGTGAGTTCATGGTTCACATACTGCTGAAGCCTGGCTTGGAGAATTTTGAGCATTACTTTACTAGCATGTGAGATGAGTGCAATTGTGTGGTAGTTTGAGCATTCTTTGGCATTGCCTTTCTTTGGGATTGGAATGAAAACTGATCTTTTCCAGTCCTGTGGCCACTGCTGAGTTTTCCAGATTTGCTGGCACATTGAGTGCAGCACTTTCATAGCATCATCTTTCAGGATTTGAAAGAGCTCAACTGGAATTCCATCACCTCCACTAGCTTTGCTCATAGTGATGCTTCCTAAGGCCCATTTGACTTCACATTCCAGGATGTCTGGCTCTAGGTTGGTAATCACACCCTCATGATTATCTGGGTCATGAAGCTCTTTTTTGTACAGTTCTTCTGTGTATTCTTGCCACCTCTTCTGAATATCTTCTGCTTCTGTTAGGTTCATACCATTTCTGTCCTTTATTGTGCCCATCTTTGCATGAAATGTTCCCTTGGTATCTCTAATTCTTGAAGAGATCTCTAGTCTTTCCCATTCTATTGTTTTCCTCTATTTCTTTTCATTGATCACTGAGGAAGCCTTTCTTATCTCTCCTTGCTATTCTTTGGAACTCTGCATTCAGATGGGTGTATCTTTCCTTTTCTCCTTTGCCTTTTGCAAAATATTTGATTAAGTATCTTATTATATAATATATTCAGAGGCATGTGTGTGTGTATGCACAAGCATATGATGCTAAATATATATGATTATTTTATTATATATTCTATGCTGTTTATGTGAATATATTTTGTATATACATAAATGTCTTATTTACCAATTGTAATATATATCTTAAACCATAAGAAAAACCATTCTTTTTCTTTACACTAAACTACAACTGATTTATAAAGAAAGCTGAGCGCCAAAGAACTGATGCTTTTGAACTGTGGTGTTGGAGAAGACTCTTGAGAGTCCCTTGGACTGCAAGGAGATCCAACCAGTCCATCCTAAAGGACATCAGTCCTGAATATTCATTGGAAGGACTGATGCTGAAAATAAACCCACTGAACAGCAAAGCACAGTTATATAAATAATAAATTATTTGAAAGTAAATACGCAGCACATAAAAGGAGGTACGCCCAGGTTTTATGGACACTTTCTCCTCCTCCTACTCTACGCGTTTCAGAATCCACCCTCTGGAGGTGCATGGCCGTCCTGCAGGCAGGCTGTCCTCTTACCCCGAGGCTCATCCATTAGAGACCCCATCTGGCCAAGAAAAGGCTGACCTCCTGGGAGCCTGGAGTCTGGGGCCCGAGCCAACGGCCAGGGTCTGAGGCTCTGTGGGTAGCTGTTCTTCAAGCTGACCACCCGGTCCTGTCCACACTTGGGCACTTGATCTAAGCTTGTTCGCTGGGATGCTTCTGCCTGAGCTGTTGCTAACGATGCAGAGAGTGTGTCTTTGCTGGAGATGTCAAAGTCTCACTTCTCATAATGTACTTGGTGTGCCTGGGGGGTCAAAAAGTCACTCTATGGAAAAGCAACAGCTGAAAACGGTCCAAGTTTCCAGGCCTTGTTACAGCTGAGAGATATGACCTGAAAGTCACGCTGGAGCCTATGGTCACAGGTCACCTGCTCTGGCCACTGGGACCCACGTGGCCCCCACGGGGCTCAGAGCTGCCTCCATGTCCATCCCTGGGTGGCTGTGCCAGGGGACTCTGGACGGCGGGGACAGCATGGGCTGAGATCAGCCAGGGTCAGACAAGGCGATGGGTTGGCACTTGGCAGCGGCTCAGGGCCCAGACGTTTCGGTAGGAGTTCCACAGCTTTCCCCAAAGCCGAGGTCGCCGTCAGCTGGCCGGAGGCACTGTCATCTCCGGACCCTTGCCCTCTGCCAAGTCGCTCCCCTGGGACCAGAGGCCCAGGCTTGGCCAGGCATGGACGGTCCCCACCTTCCCCCCTTCCTCCCCTGGGACCCCAGGGCTGTGGTCCTTGGCATCCAGATGAGGAGTTTTAGAGGAGCAAAGCCTGATTCTGTGACCAGGGTGGCGGAGCTGTCAGGCAGCAGCCCCCAAGGGTCCCTGAGCCCTCGACCGCCAGCTCCCCTGGCCAAAACACCACTTTGTGCAACAGACGAACTGAGCACAAGCCGCTCAAGCAGCTCAGACCCACAGAGACCCCGGGGCCTTCCACCCCCAGCCAGGCAGGCTGTGACTCCACAAGGACCCTCAGCCACGACCGAGGCCTCAGACCCCTTCCCGTCAGTGGCCTCGGGGCCTGTTGGAGGTGCCGTGGGGGACCCGGCCTCGGACCCCCACACTCCCTCCCCTCAGGCTGGACCCACCCCCATGTTAGAATCACCTCCAGTTCCTCCGACGCCGCCCACCAAGCATTGCGTGAAGGCACGGTTTGGGGGGTGGGGAGGGTCTTTTCTTCAGGGACAGTGACGGAGCACAGCATCACCCCGAGTGTTAGAGCCTCACATAAAAGGAAGAGACTCCACAGACCCGTCCCCCATGGCGCCACTGCCTCCCCCACAGGTCAGAGACACGAAACCAGTCCTGGGACCACCGCATGCAGACAGGGGCGGGTCTGCCAGAAACTTGCCTTTCCATAAACATTCCCCCAAATCGGAACGTGAGGAACTGCGTCTTGCTTCATCACCCAACTTCTCAGCACCCTCAGCACGTCCCCTGTCCACTTTCCGTTCCACAGGCGGAACGCACGCCAGCGTCCCCCGGTCATCAGGGTACCCGCGTCCAGCCCTCCTCATTGCCTCGTGCCTCAGCTCCCCTGAGCCTCTCGAGGCCCTTCCCCGGGTCTGGCCTCGTCCTCCTCCATGTGCGCACACCCTCCTGTTCACCACCCAAATCAAGCTGGATCTTCGCCTCCACCCGTACCCTCGGGAGGCCTTTCCTGCACCCGAGGCTTCAAACATGCTGTCCCTCTGTCCATCTCCCCCTGCAGCCCCCACGGTTCCCCCCTAACTGAGGCCGCGGTACTGCTCAGAAGTCCCGGGGGCAGTGGGGCAGCCAGAGATGCCTAGGCTGCCCGTGACCTCTTCCCGTCACCTAGCGACTGGCTTATCCAGACAACGCCATGATCGCACACGCACCCGCTGAGCCTCCTGTGGCTTCTCGCTCTGGTTTGCAACCAGACTGGTCCAGGGAAGCACCGTTCGTATGACGAGGGGCCCCGTGGGTTGCCCCTCTCCCCAGAGTCGTCCCAGTGGGGCCGACACTCACCACACCGCTCGGTCCCCAGTGGGATAGCGAGAGGCAACAGAGGATGGACTCCCTAGGGTTACGTCCTGAGTGACCCGGGTGGCTCCACCAACCACGGTGAGACCTGCCTTCAACAGCCTCCTGCTCTGCGAAGACCCCCGACTGCATCTCGGCCTCAGAAGGCCTGACACAGAGCTCTGCTCGTCCTGTTGGGGTCCGTCCACTGAACCCCGGCAGGAGCCCTGCTAGCTCTTTAAAAAAGGGAGAGAGATTGATTTATAGAAAACCTTTTTACAATTTATTTCCTGTTATGAACCTTTGAAGTATAAAAATGAGGCTCTAGCTAAATGCAGGGTTCAGTGGTGAAAATCTGACCATGAGAAACAAATAAATTAATATTTACAGTCTTTGGCAAAACAAAAGAAGTTTCATCCATCTGTACCAAAAGTTTAAAAAAAAACATAAATAATTTACAAAAAAAAAATATGGTACATTCTAAATATTCACATCATCATCCCGTACCACCGAACACAGCGACACAGAGACCTGCACACTCTTCACCACGGGGACATTTAATGGCATCTCCCAACACTCCGTTGTCTTGGGAAGACAGCTCCACCGAAAAACGTAAAAAGTGCAGCACAGCAAGAAGGCAATTAGCCTCAAAGAAGCAACAAGTGTAAGTTTATCAGATGGCACGAGCAAGGGAGACAGGTCGCGGGTCCTCTCTCTCCGTGACAGAGGCGTTAGCTCGCTGTCAACCGCAAGAGAGGCCGTCTGCCACGTCAGGCTGACGAGACAAGTCTTCTTCCTGAGCCCCTACGTTCATGGAGTGAGATTAACTAATATTTCCTGCAGAAACGTCATGCAACTTAAAGCGAAAAACAAATCAAGCCTGTGAATACTGCTGTGTGAGTAAGGGGTGTGTCAGTTTATCCTCAGCATTCAAAGTCTTTAAAGTCTTACATACAGCAGATAGAAAATAGTGAAAAAAAATGTATATATATGGAATTAAAGTCACTGGCAACAGTATATATTAAGGTTCCATTATAAACTCTTCATTATTATTTGTTTATTCTATCACATTCTGCAGCATGCTTGATCACAGCAATATGACATTATAAAGCCTTGTATTTTGACAGAAGATTTCTTGCTATAACTGTATCTTTATATTATACGCTAGTTATATGTTGGCTTCTAGAAATTATACTACGTACGCACTACTTGGCATATTT